>NC_141694.1:1449290599-1450774609 GCF_964263255.1 Lissotriton vulgaris
TGTATGCATCAGAAAGTTCCTGGGTGTCTTAGTTTATGGGTCAGTGTGTAACTGGGTGTGTTAGTGTGTGCATCATTGTGTGCCTGGTTGTCAGTGATGCATTAGTCTATGTGTAGCTGTGTCACTATATGCATCGGAGTGTACATGGGTATGTTAGTATATGCATAAATGTGTGCCTGGGTGTGACAGTGGATGTGTCAGTGTGCGTCTGGGTGTGTCAATATGCCTGGGTGTCTTAGTATATTCATGAGTGTGTGTCTGAGTGAGTCAGTGTATGCATCAGTGTGTGCCTGGGTGTCTGATCATATGGGTCAGGGTGTGACTGGGTGTGTCAGTATATGCATCAGTGTGTGTCTGGGTGTCTCAGTCATGCATAAGTGTCTTCCTGGATGTGTTACTGTTTGCATCAATGTGTGCCTGTGTGAGTTAGTGTACGTATGGGTGTGTGCTTCAGTGTGGTAGTGTATGCATCAAAGTGTGCCTGGGTTTGCTATTATATGCATCTGAGTGTGCTGGGTGTGTCAGTGTATGCATCAGCATATGTCTACCTACAGCCTACATTAGAGGTGATATATATGTAGACAAAAAGGAAGTTTAAGTGTCTCTGCAAGGGCTTTTAAATGCCTACTCGACCTGGCAGTAAAACTGCAAACACTGGCTGTGCAGTAGCAGACCTGAAACACATGCTTAAAGGGCTACTTGTCTGAATAAGTGACTTAGAAAGTCACTATTTGAGTATGAAATTAAATAAAAGCATAAGTACCTTTCTGGGTTTGTCACTGGATGTGTAAGTAACTGAGGGGCATATGTATCAAAAAACTGTTTTGCGAGTCCTTAATAGCGAATTTCAGCAAATCGCTATTAAGGACTCACAAAATGAAATGTATGTAGGGGTTAGTTGCAATATTAATTGCAATTCCTGCGTATTCCTTAATTGTGAATGGCAAGGAATACCTTCCCATTCAATCCTATGGGCCTAGAGCCCAATAGGAACAAATGGGAAGACATTTACAATTTGCAATTCTACGTTATGTACTCACAAATTACGAATGTAATTTCAAGGTTGCAAGGGTGACAAAAGGACACCCTGCTGCATCCCTGAAATATGCATGTGTGCACATGTGGCACACATGCATGCCCTAAAGGCTACATGGCACTTTGAAACATGCAAAAAGTGCATTTTTCTAGGAAATTGCAAATTACAACCAACTTGAAGTTGGTGGTGACTTGCGGTTTCTTAAGCAAATTCACACAACTTGGGTGCTTTCAGAATTGCATTTAAGGAATCTCAATTTGAAATTCCTTAAAGGCATTCACAAAATAGGGAATCACAAATTTTGCGATTCCCTAGTTTGCGATGGACTTTTGGGATGATACATCCCAAAAGGCTTTTTTCCATTTTGCAAACAGGCCGATTGTGAGAATCGGCCCATTTGCGAACGGGAAAAAGGCTTGATACATATGCTCCTATGTCGCTATATGACTATCTGTCTTAGTATCTCTATGGGTCTGTATGTGTGTATGTAACTGACTGTATATATTACTTACTATCAATATTTCTAAGTTTTGGGTTTACAACTGTGTGTGCAACTGAATCTGTTACTACTGGATATATAAGTGCTGCATGGGCATGTGACTGAATGTGTCAGTGTCTCTGTCTCTGTCTGACTGGGTGGGTGAGTGCTTCTATGCTTTTTTAAACATGTAGGTAACTTATAGTATGGGTGGGAGACTGTATGTTTAACTGTGCATATGGGTCTGCATGTGTGTATGTAACTCACTAAAACTACAAAGCCCATGTCTTACCTTTATACCACATATTACCCTGTCCTATGGCCTACGTACACCCTACCTCAGGGGTGACTTATATGTAGGAGAAGCAAAGTTTAAACCTTATCATGGAGTTTTAAATACCAACTCAACCTGGCAGTAAAACTGCACATGCAGAGTCCGCCGTAGCAGAACCAACACATGTTTCAAGGACTACTAATCTACATGGCTAACTTGGAGTATCAGTACTTCACTTCATTACATACTTAAGTAAGTATATCAGTCCCTCACTGGGTGTATCACTGCATGTTTAAGTAACTACAACACTATATTCCAAGCTGTCTCTTTTTCTTTTGGGCTATCTATATCTGTATGTAACTACCTTTATATATTACTTACTACCTCTATTACTGAGTGTTGGATTTTACAACTGTGAGAGCCACTAGCTCTGGTACAGCTAGATACATCAGTGCTGTATGGGCAAGTCACTGAATATCTACATGTTTCTGCATTTGTCTGATTGGCTAGGTGAGTGACTCAACTTTTCAAAATATGTATAGAAGTTGCAGTATGGGTGAAAGACTGGATATTTAACTGCGCCTAGGGGTCTCAGAATACACATGTGTGACTGACTCCGACTTCAAAGTGCATGTCTTACCTTCTGAGCACACAGCACCCTGCCTATGATTTATCTACACCCTACCTAAGAAGTAACGAGTACATAGTAAAACAGAAGTGTAAACCTTAGTAAGGAGTTTTAATGCCAACTCGACCCTACTGTAAAACTACACAATCATGCTGAACTGTTCCAGGGCAACACGACTAGACTACTTACATACCTACACTCAGACCTGGACAGATACTCACATACTCAGACACTCACAGAGACACTCACATACCCAATCATAAACCCACAGAAACACTCACACACCCACTCACAAATCCACACATACACTCACAATAATTGTGTACATACCATGCACACTTTCATCAACCTTATGTACACACATACCTTTTCAATCACTTTATTTTTAAACTACACTCTAATTCACATACCTCTTAATTGAGTTGGTTGGTCAATAATATCTTTTTGACATTTTCAGTTACTCTGTACTCTCAGAGAAAATGTGAAATCTAAGCTTAAGAATGGTACACCACTCTCAGCAGGTATAAAATGGCTGCCTTTTCAACGTTGCTCTCAGTAATACTGTTGATGTTAGCAAATCAAATCATCTGTTTCATATTCTACTTTTGTTATTCTACTTCTCAGTGGTCAGTATTTCTTAACTCTTTCTTTCATTTCATTAAAGGAGCCCAATCTGGTACTGTTTTTGGGTGTACCTGCAAATTTGTTGCTACCCTAAGCTTGGACCCCAGTGTAACTATGGGAAAAATTTGTGAATATCAACTGGAGTCCCAAAACATATTTAACGTTGTTCTCTTAATACTTTACAACTACAATGCAAAAATTTTAAAAAAACAGACTACATACAGCCTATATAATACCCTTCCATCTACACTCTCTTAGCAGATTTTCCATAGCAAACCCCTTCAGAACACTCTCTTGAACTAGTAGGTCGCAAATTCACAACACACTCTAGAAGCAGCATGCTACTCTCCAAATCAACTGGAGCAGGTGTGGTTGACTGTTTCCAATAAAAGCCATATCCAAGATTGCATTGCATTCGTTTATTTTTACCAATCACAGTTTTCCTTACTGTTTCTTAAAAATCGCTACCTAATTTCATCTACTTGCATAATTACACCATCCAATCAAAACAGGTCCTGTTCTCCATTTTAACTGCCTTTCATTTTCAAAAACTGCCTCATTCTGCTCCAGTGAGCTACTCTTTCTTGCCTTCAAAATGGTTAGAGTGTGGATTGTGGGTCACAGCTTTGTGTTTTGGGCTACAGAGTATGATAGAAAGAGTGGCATTCATAATGTGACCCTTACTTGGATTGGCCAGAGAGTGTTAACGTGGCATCAATTTCTGCCTTTGGTTGAAAGCTTTGCAGATTGTCAACACACTGACTTCATTATTGGGCGCTGTGCAAATAGGCACACTTACAAACTCACTTGAGACTGGAGAGATCTCTGGGTATAAATTAAACCAAACAAAAACCCAGATTGTAATCAATAACAAGATTAACTTTGCCGATGGTAGAGTTGTGGACAATGCATCATATCTTGGTGTCAATATCACATCCGACCTAAATAACTTAGTGACCCTGAATTTGGACCCACTATTGAAATAAACAAAAAAAAATCTAACTAGGTTACATAATCTACATTTAACAATCATTGGAAGGTGTAACTTAATTAAAACGGTATTCTTCCCCAAATTTTTGTACTTCTTCCGTGCAATTTGTCTCAATTTTGATTCCTCGCTTTTCAAGGAAATAAACAACGTTTTCTCTCGCTTTATATGGGGATACGGGAAAACATGAAGAGCCCATAGATTTATTACACATTCTAGGGAAAGAGGTGGTTTAGCCCTGCCTAGCTTCAAACTGTATTGGTGGGCTACAACTATTAAATACAGTCGTCTACTCCTAACCCCCAGGCAAGATTCTAATTCCATCTATTCAGTACCAACTCCACAGGAACTTATCCTGGGCAATAAGGCCAATAACCATTTATGGAAACTATCATACGATTGCCATCTCAAAAAAGAGCGTTTTAAAACACTCAAGGGTATTTATACCGTTTGGAACCAGGTTCGAAAACTTTTGGGGATTGGTAGGTTTTCCTATTATACAACGTTAGAGAATAACACTAATCTTCCTGCAATTTTTATGGATTCAGTTATGAGGCGATGGGTTCGATGTGGAATTTCACAGTTCGGCTCGTTATATGATTCTATGTTTTTTTTTCCTTTGAATCCCTAAAAACCAAATATGGGTTAGACTCCCATGACTTTTTCAAATATCTGCAGATCAGGGATTTTATCTTAAAAAAGGGGGGTGGCAGCGGTGGTTTTAAGAAAATTCTAGCAATCGATACTGTGGTTAGATCAGAAATGGTTAAAATTGGAGATATCTATAAAGACTTAACTGCAGCTTTACCAGATGATGTGGACAAACATGCATGTAAATGGCAAAACAAAATAGCTATTACAGAGGAACTAGCTCGTAAAGCATTAGAATTGTCCAGCTCTATATTAATGTCCACTAAGCTACAAGCCCAATTCTACAAAACCTTTTTCCGACTCTATTACACCCCTAAAAAGATATCCAAATGGTGCGAGGGCAAAGGTACACTTTGCCCTAGATGTGCTATGCCCAAGGCTGATTTGATACATATGCTGGCCACATGTCACACATTAGATACGATTAAACGAGAAATCTCTATTTTCCTATCTGGAATTTTAGAGACTAATATAGAGATTACCAGAGCAGAAATAGTAATAGGGGTGGACAGGGTTATTAGACCTAGCGCCATACAGGGACTCATATTTATCTCGATGGCTGTATTAAGAATTTGTTTGACATCAGCTTGGTTGGATCAATATCCACCTACATTTTTACAATGGCGGACGCGCTTGTTAGCTGCCTCCAACCTCGAAATAGCAATTTATAGTCGGAAGGGCTTGAAGAGGAAAAAAAAGGGATTAGAAATCTGGGAGCCGGTCCGACTATGGGCAGGGAGACCAGACTAACAATGAAACCACAAATTAGTAATGAATGTAATTACTAAAATGGAGAAGCCCTTTGATCTTCTTGTTTCTTCTGTGTTTTTTCTGTTTTTTTTTCTTCTTCCTTTTTTTTTCTCTTCTCATTTTTTTTTCTCTTTTCTTATCCTTCGGTTTTGTGTAGCCTTATTCGATATTATCTTATTTGTGACAATACCAAAATGTTGTTTTTGCAATTGTAGAAAGTTGCCTGTATCGGGGGGGGCGCTCAGGGGCGTGCAGGGTGGGACAATATTACCTCTGTAAAAACTCAATAAAGAGAATTAAAAAAAAAAAGAGACTGGAAGTATGAATGTCTTTTGTTTGAGTGTTTGAATTTGAAATAATGTATCTAAAGCGCTTTCCAAAGGGGTTTGTTTATGACTGATAATTCTTTCTTGGAACCCGTTCCCTTTGGCTTGTGGGGCCCCTCTCATTGCATCTATTCACAGATAGTCGAAGCCAGCAAACATGTCAATAGAACTGTTTCTGCAGTCCTCAGAGTCTATAACACGGGTTCTATCTACAACAGTAACATATGCTTTGACGTGGATGGTATCTATAGACGTGATTGAGTTCATTTCACAAACAAAGGCAACAGGAGGTTCCTCAACAACTTGAAACACTACATCCTGTTTTATGTACAGTTATCAAAACACAAGAAACACAAATGATCTTCTCAGAACCACCATATTTCCCAAAACTTAGTTCATTTTCTTTTAAAGTCCTTTTTTAGTTATTTTTCAACTAGCAAATCAGTCACAATTCCCCAAAACAAAAGCAGACATTCAATAGACACCCGCACATTTAACATTCATAACTATATAAATTACTGTGCATCCGACTGGGTGCAAGAGTGTCTGAACGGGTTTGTGATTAGATGCATTTGTTTTTGAGTGGGTAAGTGAGAATTTGAGTGGGTCTGTGAGTGAGTGCACAAGTCTCTGAGTATTATTTTAACTGTGAAGGTCTGAGTGGGTCTGTGAGTGGGCACATGAGTATCTGAATGGGTCCATAAGTGGATGTGTGAGTGTCTGACTGGGTCTGTGAGTGGGTATGTCAATGGATGAATTAATCTCTGAGTGTATGAGTGTATGTGTGTGTAAGTGCATGACTAAGTCTGATTGTGGGTAACTGAGTCTATCTATAATTGGGAGCATGAAGTTGCTGAGTGGGTGTAATTTATGAGTGGGTCTTTAAATAGGTAGATTAGCATCTGAGTATCTGAATGTATTTATTTGAAAGTTTCAGTGAAATTCGTGAATACATCACAAGTGGGTCTGTGAGTGAGTGTGTGAGTCTCTGAGTCAGCCTATGATGCGGTGCATGATCATCTGAGAGGGTTTGTGAGTAGGTGTGTGAGTGTCTGAGTGGTTCTGTGAGTGGCTCTGTGAGTCCCTGAGTGGGTCTTTGAGGAGTACATGAGTGCCTACGTAGGTCTGTGAGTGAGTGCATGATTGTCTGAGAGGGTCTGTGAGTGAATACATGAGTGTCTGAGTGGGTCTGTGAGTGGGTCCATGATTGTCTGAGTGGGTGCATTTGTGTATTTGTGTATGAATGGGTCTATGAGTAGGTACATAAGTGTCTGAGTAGCCCTATAAGTCAGTTTGTGAGTCTCTAAGTAGGTTTATGAGTGGGAGCAAAACTGTCTGAGTAGGTCTGTGCATGGTTTTATGAGTCCCTAAGTGTGTCTGTGAGTGGGAATGTACATCTTTGAGTGGGTGAGTGAGTGGGTGTGTTTGTCTGAGTGGGTGAGTGAGTGGGTGTGTTTGTCTGAGTAGGTCTATGACTGGTTGCATGAGTGTCTGAGTAGGTCTATGAGTGGGTATGTGAGTGGCTGACTGGGTCTGTGAGTAAGTGTGTCAGTCTATGAGCGGGTATGTGAGTGTGTGCATGAGTGTCTGAGAGGGTTTGTTAGTGGGTACATCAGTGTCTGAGTGGATCTGTGACTTGGTGTGTGAGGCTCTGAGGGGTCTGGAAGTGAGTGTGTGAGTCTCTGAGTGGGTTTTAGAGTGTGAGTGTGTCTCTGAGTGAATACATTAGTGCCTGAATGAAAATCTGAATGTATTTTTAAAAATTTTCTCAGCGATATGTGTGAATGCATCGCAACATTATAGGTGGGCCGCGTTGAGCATTGCAACAAATTCCTGAACATCACACAAGAAAACTTTTTTCGACGTGTTGCACACATAAGGGGTCCCATAAACACCCCTATAGTTGTAAAATCCAACCCAAGGGATCAGGGTAACTCTTCCCTGACCCCTTCTATCACTCTCAATGTTTATTTTCAGCTCCTGGGGACCCTGTCCCATTGCACAAAATGGTGGCCACAACTTTCTACACAGGTTGTGGCCAGCATATCACAGCATTCCTGTTGATGTTTCAAGATGAATTTTATATTTCTTTGTTGCAATATTTCTTTGAATACCATATTTGTCAGTTACACTGAGCTCTTTTCTTGTATCTTATTTGTTTCATTGCGATAGATTGTATATTGCCTAGGAACGTTATTTTCAATTGTAGGTATTCATGACGCAGTCACAGAACAATGGGGTAACCCAAAATGAACCCGAAGGACATGGGTAACTTATGATACAGACAAACAATGGTCAGATCGGAAAAAGCAACAAGAGGTATAGGAAAACTGAATATATCAAAAGATCTCCTACCACTATATGGAAAAGAAGAGCAATCTCATAGATTCAATCCACAGTTACGAGAATTGGGCAGAAGACAGGATTTCAAAAACAGAAGATTAAGACACAGACACATAATTGCATTTCTGAAAGTTTAATTAAATCACTTATAAGTCAGGATCAAATACCATTTCTATTTACACATTGTATCAAAAACTCTTAGCCCTACAAATAGATACAGTGATAAAGATGAGTGCTCAGGGAAGGTACTCATGAGGATAAGGAGCAGAAAAAGGAAAAGAAAAAAAGGGGGGTCATTTAGAGCTTTTTACAAATCTTATTGTACATGGAAGCCTGTCTGGTACACCATTTAGATATAACATATATTGCATTGCAATGTGGTCCAGTTGTTA
Source organism: Lissotriton vulgaris (assembly GCF_964263255.1). NCBI lineage: Eukaryota > Metazoa > Chordata > Amphibia > Caudata > Salamandridae > Lissotriton > Lissotriton vulgaris. The sequence goes on from NC_141694.1 coordinate 1,449,299,090, forward strand.
AGTTACTATTGCCACTCTGCACAGATATCCAAATGATCCAGGCTTAATAAAAGAGCATTTCGACTTGACACCTGGGGAGGAAAAGGGGGTCTTCATCAGGACTAGGAAGGTGAAGGAGCGACCTGGATGCCAAAGTCATCCAACTGAGAAAACAGACCTGGATAATTCCATGAAGCATAAGAGCCCAATCTTTTGATGCATTCAGTACTCCTATGCCTATTGTTGCATTTTCCGATCGGTATTTGTGGCACGTCACAAAATGTTTGCGAAGACTTTGTGCCTCTAGTTAGACAAAGAAATGTCATCAATGATGTCACTGACCATGTCATGAGTGATGTAATATGTGAGATAAGCAGTGCATTGCAGGGGCATGCGTTATAGTTAGACCAGGTAACTATAACTGCTGAATGTCTATGGTTTTGTACGTGTGAAATCTGAGCCTAACTATAACGTCCCAGTAACCTTTGGCTTTTTTGTGAATTTCGAAGGATTTTTAAATTGTATTTCCTAATTGTAACCTTTGGGAGTGGGTGTGTGAGTGGCTGTATGGGTAAGTGAGTGGGTGTGTGAGTGGCTGTATGGGTCAGTGAGTGGGTGTGTGAGTGGCTGTAAGGGTCTGTAAGGTGTATGAGTGGATGCATGAGTCTGTTATCGGGTGTGTGAGTGGCTTTGTGGGTGTGTGGGTAGGTGTATGAGTGGCTGTATGGGTCTGTCATTGGGCGTGTGAGTGGCTTTGTAGGCGTATGAGTAGCTGTATTGGTCTATGAATGGGTGTGTAAGTGTCTGTATGGGTGTATGTGTGGGTGTGTGAGTAGGTATAAGGGTCTGTGAGTGGCTGTATGGGTCTGTTAGTGGGTATGTGAGTGGTTTGTTTGTGTGAGTGGCTATATGAGTCAGTGACTGGGTGTGTGAGTGGCTGTATTGGTCTGTGAATAGGTGTGTAAGTGTCTGTATGGGTGTATGAGTGGGTTTGTGAGTGATTAAAACGGTGTGTGAGAGGCTGTATCGGTCTGGGAGTGGCTGTATGGGTGTGTGAGTAGTTTTGTGAGTGCCTGTGTGGGTATGTGAGTAGGTTTGTGAGTGGGTTTGTAAGTTTTTGTATGGGTGTGTGAGTGTATGAGTAGCTGTGTGGGTCTGTGAGTAGATGTGAGAGTGGCAGAATAAGTGTGGGAGAGGGTTTCTTAGGGGTTTATTGTGAGACTGGCGGTTCACAGGGTGCCAGACTCATGGGGGCATGGCAGTCTCCCGGACCATGGACCACCGCAATCGCCTGGGATCATCCCTGATGGTGGCAATGTAGTCTTGATGCTGCAATAAGCTTGACGGGGACGCTGACGCTCTGCCAAGTATATTACAAGTTTCCTTACTGCCACACTTTTCATGGCGGTGCAACTGCCATGAAAAGTGTGGCGTGCGGAAACAAAAAGGGCCCTACAGGGCACCCTGTTGCCTTAGGGCCATGGGGGCATACAGCTGGGCATATGTTGTGCCCCCTGTGTGCATGCACCTCCAGTTCCTGCAGGGCAAGGACTTGACAGTCCATGCCCTACGAGAATACCCTATTGTGGTGCCTTTTTCAAAGGCACCACAGTGGGGCTGCAAAGAACCGCCTGCCTAAGTAAAAAAAAGTTGTACTCTGGTGGGCAGTGTTTAATGGCTTTGGCGGTCTCAGAACAGGGTGGCAGCGTGGGGCCCCTACTCCAAGACTGCCAAAGTCATAATAAGGCCCTGAGTGTCTGTGTGAGTGTATGAGTGGTTCCATCCGTCTCTGAGGGAATGTATCACTGACTGTATGGGTGTGTGAGTGGCTGTATGGATCTGTGAGTAGGTGTGTAAGTGGTTATGTGGGTGTGTGAGTGGGTGTGTAAGTTGTTGTGTGGGCCTTTAAGTGGTTTTGTGGATGTGTGAGTAACTGTAAGGGTATATGAGTAGCTGTGTGGGTCTGTGAGTGTATGCAAGAGTGGCTGAATGAGAGTGTGAGTATGTGTGGATGTCAGTAGCTATGTGAGGGACTGGGCCAGAATGGAACCTCACCTGCCCCTTTACCCAACAAGTTTTGCACAAACTATCTACCCAACTAAAGTACTTTGTAATGGCTAATTATTAAGTGTTACCTTGTTGGGTAAGTGTCTAGTGCATAATCTACACTACAGTTGCACAATGGACCACAAGGAAATGTCTCCAGTGACCTTGTGTGCATTTAATTTTAGAAATGTGATTGCTCCTTGAGATCTTGATCCACACATCTATAATAACATGAATCTTGCTAGAGAAGATGACAAGACTACAAAGAGGGGAATCTCCACCAAAAAATAGTACTTCCTCTTGACCTAATGAAGTAAGTGCTTCTTTGTTTAATGGAGATGGCTTTGTATTCCTCTGCATCAAGATCGCTTCACCAAAATCGGCGAGAAAAGCGCTCGGGGGCCTTTTGGTAAGTTGCCCATCACAGTGGGAAAAGGTTGAAGACCTTTGCATACTACTAAGGAAAATGGGGTGAGCCAAATGGGCAGGGCTTGCAGATGATTTGATTAATCAATTCTCTCAAACCTTCGATCAATATCGCTGCTACCCGTTTTGAGTAAAATCACAGGAAAGACTGGTCAACAGAGAACTATCCAACTTTCTTGAAGCCTCTAAGGGCCATATGTATGAAAGTTTGGTTTTGCGATTCTCAAATAGCGATTTTTTGTGAATCCCTATTTGAGAATCGCAAAACGCTATGTATGTAGGATTTGCAAATAATTTTGTGAATCCTACATATTCCTTAATGCAAATTGCAAACTGCAATTTGTAATTAAGGAATACCTCCCCATTCATTCCTATGAGCGTAGAGGTTCATAGGAATGAATCGGAAGACATTCTCAATTTGCGATTCTCAATTAGAGAATTGCAAATTGAGAATGCGGTTTCAAGGGTGCCAGGGTGTCAAAAGAACACCCTGTTGCACCCCTGAAATGTATATGTATGCCCCAAGGGCATGTATGTGTGCCAAAAGTGAATTTTTCGAAGAAATCGCAAATTACCACCAACTTGAAGTTAGTGGTAATTTGCGATTCCTTAAGGCCAAATTGCTCTTTTTCTGGGCCTCTTACATTGCATTTAAGGAATCGCAATTTGTGATTCCTTAAATGTAATCGCAAAATAAGGAATTGCAAATTTTGCGATTCCTTATTTTCCGAGGCTGTTTTCCCTTCATACATACCACTTAGCTAAATTGGGATCGCAAATGCCGAAATTCTGCAAATTTCGACGTTTGCAATCACAATTTTGAATGATACATATGGCCCTAAGATCCTACTTCCTCGTCAATCTGGTTTCCGTCCCAAACACTCAATGGAATCTGCACTACTGGAATTAGTTGACACATTAAAATCTACTTTAGATAAAGGCAGGAAGGTGGTTCTGATTTTACTTAATCGGTAGCTGCATTTGGCACCATCTGCCATGATATCCTCCTCACAGGTTTAAAGAATAGCAGCATTTCAAAGACAGCATTAGCCTGGATTAGAGCCTTCCTTACTAACCTTAGGCAATCAGAAGCCCTAGGAACGTTCCTTTCCTCCGAATGTCCCATTACATCAGGTGTCCCACAGGGCTCCTCCCTCAGCCCTCTGTTATTCAACATCTACATGGCCCCTCTTATCTCCTTCATATACTCTTTTGATATCAAATTAATATCATATGTGGATGACACAGAAATTGATCTTATCCCTGGACAAAGATTCCACTAAGGCAAAACTTAAATTTAAATTATGCCTAACAGATGTCATCCAGTGGATGAAGCTTAACCACCTGAAATGTAATACAGATAAAACTGAGATCCTACTAATAGGGAAGGGCAACCCCTTCAAGCCGTGTGTGTGGTGGCAGGAAGATGCACCAGCACCCCCAAACACAGTTGAAGTAGGAAAAAACCTGGAAGTGAAATTTGACACATCGCTCTCCTTTCGACCACAAGCCCTGACGGTGGCAGGGACATGTTTCAACATAATCAAAGGGTATTTTGTTTTTCGACTTTATTCCACTTCCTGAGAGAAAGAAAGTTGCAGTGGCACTTATCCTTCATGACTAGACTACTGCAACAGTCTACTTGCAGAAGCAAAAAAACAGGTATTCAAGAGATTACAAGTGGTACAGCATGTGTCTGCTCATGTAATGCTAAAACTGCAACGTAGATCTTATACCTCAGCAGTCTTCAAAACCCTTCACTGGCTACCCTTGCACGGGAGAATCCTCTTCAAGCTACTTCTAATAACCTTCAGAGCATCCAAGAATCTAGGACCTACATATCTTTCGGCTAGATTCACCCACTAAACTACTGCCAGGACACTAAGATCCTCATCTGCAAATCTTCTCATGCCCCTCGGCTTCAGGTGCAAAAACAAAGAAGGAAAATCCATAGCAGCAGTAGGCACCAGAGCCTGGAATCTTATCCCTACGCACTTAAGGCTGAACACAACGGAAACCCAGTTCAGAAAGACCTTGATCTTTGGATCCTCATATGAACTTTGCTCATCACTCATATAGTGGCGGCCCGGGGCTACCTTGACTATCTTCTGCTTACGCCAGGATGTTCCTTTCGGAGTGACAGTCGCGCTCTATAAATGCCTATTCAAATTCAAATTTGGGCTTTTTCATACTCAGGGTAAGTAAAAGGAAGAACCATGGATACTGCTCTCACCAGGAGATGACAAGAAAGAAACCACTTGTCACAGTCACTACAGATCAGATTGTGTTACAGATGATCAAAGATGCATTCACCATCATTAAGGATTTTGACCCCGGAGAGCCCATCCCCCAGGGCCCAGCCTTTTAATGCCAGGGCACCCAGTTTGCAGCGTTGGGTACCGCAGGGGAACCTCAATGCACCCGCGGTCCCTGATGGCTTCTCACCTCAGGCAGAAGCAGGCATTACTTCTACATGCAGGAAGCAGCTAAAAATGCTGCTCCCTGCAAGGGGGGGCAATTTTGTTAGGTTTAGCCTACGCAGTGCATGCACTGCCTCTTCAAGGAATGCTGTATTTGCTCTACGGGCTTACAGCCCGCCTATTGCCTTTTTATTCATCCCTTCTAATGCTGTTTAAAAATGCTTGCTTGCTACTGGGTAATCCTTTCTCTTTGTTCCTTGTTTTTGTGTTTGGTTTCCACCTACAGAGCACCACCCACTCACTGTTAACATTACGCTTCTGTGTTTATGTGTTCATTGATCTGACTTAAAAAAACAAGGATTTCCCCCAGCTCCTCCTGCTTTGCTACCTGTTGCTTTAGCGAGTCTTGGTCACCTGACCTTCAGCAGCTCAATTTTGTAGCACAGTTAAGGGCAAGGCTTGGGCAACTCATTTGGCATTTTCTCTGATGCTTGTTTATATAATTGGAACTCAAGCGACTCAAAGGTGTTGGAGCGCTTTACATGTGCACTAGTTACATTCCACAATGTCTGTTTAATTTTTTGGGGCATTTTTATAGAGCACAAACTTGACTGACCCAAATGTATTGAAGCGCTTTACAAAAATTCCAGTTACATTAGACAAGGGCAGGTTCGTTTTTTTGTTTTAAAGTGCGCGGAGATTAAGTGATGCCGACGCCGTCCCTATTTATTAATTATTTCTCCTCTACCTGACAAATGGAAGGAGCATTTGTCCCTCCCACCTCCTCCCAAGATGCTGCATGCCCACCCCAGTGCCTCTTCCTGTTGTCCTCCTCTTCTCAAAGTTCTAATTTGAAAGCACATTCACAGTAGCTCCGTGGGGATGTGAGACATTTTTATTATATAATGTGAACTCGAGCACCTCAAAGGGGTTGGAACACTTTACATGAGTGCTAGTTAAATTAAGAAGGTCAGGTTTATTTTATTTGTTTTTATGTGTGTGGAGATTAAGTGATGATGACGCCCCCCCTGTTTATTCATTATTTCCCTCTACCTGACAAATCAGAGCATTTTGTCAGTCCCAGGGGGCTGGGACAGAGGGCAGGGTTGGCGGCCTGCTGGTAAATGGATGGTGCGAGCAGTGTTTTGAATGGAAACTGGGGATGGGTGCCTGATTTAATCTGTTTTTTTGCCTTCCTGCCTGCTTAAGATTGGGCAGGAAAACAGGTGAAAACACCCGCTCCCAGCGAGCGGGAGAAGTTTTCCTGCTCCCACCCACTTGTGAGCAGAGCTGCTGTTTGATCTTGCATGGTGGGACCAGTCAAAGCTCCCGCCAAGCGAAAGCTAACTGCTATCTCCCTTGCTTACTGTGCCACTGGATTCAAGCTAGCCCGGCTGATGACGGCTGATTAGCCGGTCAAAGTTAGACAGGGTTGGCAGTTCGGGCTGGACTGTTCCCATGAGGCACAGGGTCAGACGGATTTGCATATGGCCATGTCTGAACTGGGGTGGTGGAGTGAGCTAAAGAATAATGATGGATTAAACCCAGATCAGTTGACTGGGGGTGAGTGCTTGCAATGTTCAACACTCCGTCAATCATCCTCTTTGGTTTTGCTTTGATCTCTCAAGGGTGGGCAGCACGGGAAATAAGGAGCCAGCCCTGGGTAGTGGGCAGTCCCTAGGGCCATTAATGAATCCAGGAGGGGGGCCTAGCGGCCTACACCCTTTTCAAATAAACAGCTTTGTCCCTAGAGGTGGTGGTCCCCGGTGCTCGTAAGAGCTACAGGAGGGTGGTCCCCTCTGATTTTTTAATTAAGCCTCGGGGAGGTGGTGATAACTGGGGCTCAAATGAGCCTGAGGAGGGGGGTTGGCACAGCCCCACTCCATTTTCTAGGTAAAGCCCCAGGGAGGTAGTGGTACTCGGCGATCTAATGAGCCTGAGGAGGGGGAGTCCAAGCACCCCCTCCAGTTTCTAAGTAAAGCCCCATGGAGCTGGTGGTCCCAGGGTTCTTCATAGCCTCAGGAAGGGTCTGTATGCACCCACAAGGACCTGGCCCAGGCGGGGGTAAAACTCTAAACATGCACAGAAGACTGTGTTTGTTTATTTTTGTTTTTCAATTTTGCCATGGATACACCTACGCATTTGAGGTAAAATTGGGAAAACAAAATATTTTTGACCCCAGCACAAGACCTAGGGGGTCATGGTATTCCTAACTTGCCGCTTTTCTTTATTTTTTTTAATTTTTTGGGGGAACTTGGCTGAGTCCAAGTCCCAAAATCAATCAGGGAATTGTAAGCATGCTACTCACCAGTGCGGGTCCCCCCCCAGTGCCAAAATGGCTGTCAAGTGCTGGCAGCCAATCTGATCTCTGCATGAGATTGGTTGGATTCGTGAGGGGTCAGTGTCCCTAGATATACACATTTGGTTTTCTTTTAATATATCAAAAACTGTTGAACGGATTTACACTAAGTAACCAAAGGGGCTTTTATGGGACCAGGAGCTACCTTTCTGACAATTTGTTGTAATTCCGTCCAGCGGTGCAGGCTTTAGTTGTGTTCAAAATCCCTATGGGAAATTGCATAGTGGAAAAAGTAGTTTGAGACCCCCCCCCTCTTGTTCTCAGCCTCAGCTTTACGAATCACCCCAAAACTTTTTACACAGCAGCTGAACTGAGTGTTTTACTAATTTGAACATTTTGTGAAGATTCATCTAGGATGTACAAAGCCATTTTGCAGTTGCAAAGCCTGCAATCGCAAAATCACAGGGTTTTGGAATGCAAAATGTCTTTTTTAAACATACTAAACCCACATTTTTTATTTGGTAACAGATTACCAAATCGCAAAAAGGATCGAGAAAGTCATAACACTTCTCTATAGAGACAGGACATGTTTATGGTTTCCCTTCCAAACAATGATTGGTTAGGTATGTATTAATGTACCTGGAATACTAGCTCAAAAATATTAACAGTTACAGACTTCCGAGTTGGGGAGATAACCTATTTACACAAGGGAAGGGGTCCCCTAGAGAACCCTACACCTTTGTGAATGAAGGAAAAGTTTGCTTGGGACCACTGCCAACTCTAAGAAAAACAGACAGCATTTAAAAAAAAGTTTATTTAAATGAGATTGCAGACATTGTGGTCTGCTTACCACTCCAGGCTACCATCCCTGTGCTGGCATTCATTTGTAGTGAGTCACAGTGTGGGAACTATCTCATGAATATCAATGAGGTCGTTCATATTGTGACTGAATACAATTTAGAATATATTAAGTCCACTGATCAGCACATTACCATAATTTGTGACCATTTTTTTACAAATAGATTTTTTTTATATCAGTCCCTAAATTTTAAAAATGTCAAACAAAGGATCCCTTTTTATTCCATGCAGAGTTACCATGTTACTACTATGTTAATACAGCTTTAGGGCCTGAGATAGCTAACTACTTTAATTAGAGGAGCACCTTTGCTTTTTCTCATTTAATTGATTATGATTAAGCCTATTTCAGATTTGTGCTGTCTTGACTTAAGAGCACTTTTAGAAACAAAGATGGTCTTAAGTTGTACTGTTGTACTGTTATAATTTATGATTATCTTAATGTTATTTATTTGAAATATTTGAGAGTACAGTTGCTTGGGGCGTTCCGTAATATATTTAAAAAGATTATATATTTTGGAAATTATTATTAGCTGCTTTTTGGGTTTGTAGCAAAATAGGTTGTATTGTGTTATAAAAATATATTTTATATTATTTTATAAATTGTTAATTTATTTATTACATCTTATGATTTAATCAGATTAATGTTTGTTTTAATTGAGTAATTAGTTTTATATATATATTTTGTGCATTTGTAATGTATTAAAATAACAATTTTATTATTAGTTTTAGCGTAATGGATAGGACCTTGTTTCTATAGGAAAAGTGTGTAACAGTAAACCTGTTAAAAATAATAAAAAACTGATTTTATTATTAGCCAAAGTACATACAACATTATTAAATACTCCAATATTTTTAACACGTTTTAAAAATGATGCTGTTACTTGCAGTATTATTCCCCACAATATTATTGTATTGCCATCACAATACGTTCTTTTAATAATATTAGGATACCACAATCTGTTTACTATTATATTAAAGTCGCTAAGTTATTGTTACTGCAAGATTCAGACATGGAATGACATCTTAGTGAGGCCACTAAATCCTTCAAATAGATGTAGAGTGTGTAGAGCACAGATACCTACGGGTGAACGTGCGCTTTACAAATACTTATGTTATGTTATGTTGGGCTGGTGACACAAAACAGATCTGTGTATACTATCAAACAGCTCTTAACAATTTGGGGAGTCCCAAACTGTGTCTTCATTAATGTTACCCCAAAGTATTCAAAGTTGTTCAGCCTGTCAAGTACCTTATCATCCAACCTTAGTTGTTTCATATCTTTTACACTTGGTATTTGGATTTGCTGAGATGGTATTTAACGTACGCAAAGGACAATACGTTGCTTAAGGTATATAGAACAAGTTGTTCCTGTGACAATTTAGTAATTGTGTGAACTGGGATTTGGCAAACATGGCTTGCGTATTTAAATTCTTCTTGTATTTTATTAGGCAGGAGATATTGCTTTATAGCTTGTGAGTTCACAATGGATGGTGATGGAAAGGAATAGTTGATTAGCTGGTAGTGCTAAATGTTTATCATACTCTAGACATTAAGTTAGTCACATTTGATTGACTTCAAATGAGTAATTGATGCTCACAGATGCAGCATTCAAGCAGGAGGGACTTCATTGAGTTATTTGCTCTATCTCAATCAATGTTAGTTGCCTGTCAACATTATTTTAAAGTTATGGGGCCCAATTCACAAAGGTAAACTTAGACCTGAAGTCTAAGTTTAGACATGAAGTCTAAGGACACGTCTAAGTATATCTTTGTGAATCAGGCCCTTAGATTTCAGGTCTTATTCAGCTGGATGTTATGTCAATGATATAGTCTTGATCATAGGGATAGTGAAAGAGCATAAGAGAGAGAGAGGTCACAATATTCTGTACATCTTGCAACCTATATTATGGAAGTAATCGTTATGTTTTAGGATTATAGGTATTTTAAGGTCAGGCTTGAAAATTCATGTGTTGAATATTATTAAATTGTAGAGTCAGGGGCTGTGAGTCAGCTCTCTTGAACCATTCGCATCTTTGGGTCAGGCCCTTTCAGCCATTTTAAAATAACAAACAGTGGCTTCTGTGTGCCACACAGCCTCTACTCTGCAGCTATATTGTGCAGATTTTTTTTATGGTGAGCAAAACAGAGCGTGACAACAGATGATGGGACACAATGCAACACATTTACAGTTCGTACGTTAAATTTTAGTCAAACTAGAATGACAATGAAAGTAATGAACATCACATTGAAATATGGGTTCCAGTTTCCCCTCCAATATCGGTGATTTCTTTTTTTTTAATATCTTTATTGAATACAGTAATCCACCAATACAAAGCATAATAAGTGAAGCAGTTTCATTATAACCCAATTATGGTGCCAGTGACACTGTCTCAATCGTATTTCTCAGATTGATCATCTAGTGGGTCGCTCAGTCTCTTACTTTGGCATATAATCAAACACTGTACAATGTTATTAAGGTCTGCATTACACTCCAATAGTATGTCTGCTAGTACATAACATTCATGTGCGTCTTTCGATGTATGGGCCCCTACCGGACAGGTCATGTCGCTCCTCGCTATTACTACCTATGTGTGCATCTAATCGACGTGGGTCTGGACACCCAGTTCGAACCCCATCAAAAGCGCATTCCAGTCTAAGGAAATGGCATTCTGTCTATGTCCTTTACGCTCTTCTCTGTGCAGTTCCTGTCCTTCTGCCCTTCCCCATCTCAATACTTCCCCGCTCCAAGCCTCTACCTCGGTGGTCTAACCGATTTCCATTTCATCGCTATCGCCCTCCTCGCTAACAAAAGTGCCAGGTCCACAAATCTAGTAGCCACACTCCTTTTCTTCTCCTTGTGACCTAACCCCAGTATGCCGTACTATGCGGTGGTGTAGGGCCTGCCCAGTGCTAGCTCATTTAGGATCCGGTGAACCGTCGCCCAATAATATCCCAACTTGGGGCAGTCCCAAAACATATGCAGGAGGCCCGCGTCTTCCTGATGACATCTGGGGCAGGTGCCAGCTGCGTCAGGGAACATTGCGCGTAGCCTGTGGGGAGTCAAGTAAGCCCTATGTACAATCATGAGCTGAATGAGCTTGAACTTCGGATTACGTGATATTTTCTTCGGGAGCTTCAATATCTTTTACCATTCCTTGTCGCTGATGGCTCTCCCTAAATCGCCTTCCCATCGCAGCCTGAGGGGTTGTAGCGAAATGGCTTTGCTGATTCTGATACCATGAGTCAGCCATTTCGTCAGGTGGCTACCCGTCCCCATAAGGTATTGCATAGTGATCAGCGTATTCGTGTCCGGTTCCGCCCCGTCCCTTGCCCACTGTGTGGCTATGTAATGTGTAACTTGCGCGTGTTGTATAAATACCGCCCTCAGTGTCTGGTGCAGGCGGGTGAAGTCTGCATTTGCTAGGAGCCTGCCCTCCGAGAAGAAATCCCGAATTTGCATAACTCCAGCATCATTCCAGGGCCGCAGCTTGCGCTCTGTCAACGTGCCAGACCCTAGGGGGATGCCCAGTAACAGTATCGAGGGTGCGTACGTCGAGCACCTGTTCGCATAGCTGACTGCCTTCTTCCAATGCGTGATTGCTAATCTAAGCAGGGGCGGGGCCGACTCTGGCCTTCGGGAGTAGCAACCGGTGTATTTCACCCTTATTTCTGTCAGTCTCCGTCATGCTCAATTCTTGGAGGTTGCGACCCGCCAGCCAGTACGCCAGCCACTGGAGTTGGCACGCATATCCATAAGCAATCAGGTCAGGCACTCCCATACTGCCTCCGTCCGTGGGGAGCTGCATCTTGGCCAAGCTTCCCCGCCATCTGCCTTTCCCCCATACCAATTCTGTCAGTAGCGTGTTAAGGGTTTTGAAAAAGGACATGGGTACCAGTATTGGCAGGTTCATAAAAAAATAGATCAGCCTTGGTAATACCACCATTTTGGAAATTGCAACTCTGCCTGCCACCGACAAAGGCAGAGTATTCCAGAACTGTACTTGGGTCTTCAAGGTGCTCAGGGCCTCACCAAGATTGCCTTCCAACAGGTCCTGTGGTTGACGGTAGACCTGGATGCCCAAATATTTAAAAGTCGTGGGCGCCACCTGGAAATGGTATGGCGCAAACTGGATGTGCAACTCTTCCAGTGTGCCATACAATTAGAACCCATACGACTTCGCTTCATTGATCATGAGGCCCGAGAGCCCGTGGAAGTCACTAAAGATCCTCGGCAATGATTGTAGCGGGCCACTGACATTGTTTAAAAACAACAATATGTCGTCCGCATACGCCGATATTACATGATGAGTGTTAAGTCTGGCGATTGCAGCTGTGGCCGCAAGGGCTCGCACTTTTATCAGTAAGGGTTCCAGGGCGATTATAAACAATAAGGGCGACAGCGGGCACCCCTGCCTCGTGCCCCTCGCTATCTCGATCTGGTCCGAGATACATTTATTGGTCCGAGCTCGCGCTGTGGGTCTTCGGTAGAGAAAGGACACCCATGCTACGTATTACGGAGGTATACCAAATTTGGTCATCGCCGCAAACATATAGTCCCACCTAAGGGAATCAAAGGCCTGTCTGAGGTCCAGGGATATGCATCCCTCAGTGTCCTTCCCTCTCTCACCTGGTGACATCAATTGACTAAGTCTCCTCAGGTTCAGGGCAGTGCTCCTGCCTGGCACAAATCTGCGTTGGTCGGGGTGTATTATGTCTGAGATATAGTGTGAAAGGCGTGTTGCCAGGAGCTTACTGAGGATTTTATAATCCGTATTTAACAGCAACAGGGGCCTGTAGTTCTCTAGCTGTAAAGCGTTTCTCCCAGGTTTCAGAAGAGACACTATCAGAGCCTGCAGCGTCGTGCACGGCAGAGCGTTTCCCCCAGTGCTTCCCTGTACAGTGCGAGCAAACGGGGGGCCAATAGGTCAATGTACGTCTGATAGAACTCTGCCAGGAGTCCATCGGTCCCGGGTGCCTTGTTCCTCGGTAAGGCCTTAATAGCCTGCCTAACTTCTGCTAATGTGATGGGCTTCAAAAGGTCTGTGCTCTGTGCCTCGCTCAGTTGAGGTAAACAAGAACAGGTCCCAACAGGTATTATTTAAAAGACTGTTTCAATAGGAGTATGCCACAAGCATTACTAAGAACAGAACACAAGGAGTCAGAGGATTGAAAAAAGGGTGGTATTATTCACCAAGGGTAAGGGGTAATACATTTACAGTTAAGACAGCACTGTAAAGATTAGATCTTGTGACAACCCAGTGGCACTTGGTGCAAGGTGCTATATACAGTTTGAAGTGAAAATGAGAAGTGCAAGTGCTTTTAAAAACAGCATAAGTGGCGCATACATGAAATTATGTACATCATTTAAAGCTTCAATTACAGAACAAGTTACAATCACTTGAACAATAGTTTTTGGTAAGAGCTTTAAGTGTGATATGCGTCGTATGATTCACGCTGTGTGGTCGACGGCGTTTCGATCCCCTTGGTTTGGGATCGTCATCAGGACGGGGTTGTCGATGGATACAGTGCTGTGGACAAAGGAGGGGAGTCGTGAGCAAGGGCAATGGGCGGGCAGGGAGGGGTAGGTGAGGGGTGGGGGATTTTAATTGGACTAAATCGAGTTAGATCTATCGTGAGAAAGGGACCGTGACTGTAGTGGTGGCCAGAGAGGGAAGGAGAGTGCTATTAGGGGTGACTAGTGTGGAAAAATTGGGCCAGGCGAGGGGGAGACCTTTCAGTGGAATGGTGATCCACCTATAAGGGAATGAACTTACAGTTGCCAGTTGGGATGGCGAGTCTGGCGGCACACGGCTGTTACTAGCGTCAATTGCTGTAGAAAAAATATTGACGTGAGTATTAAAAAGGCAGGGGTGTAACAGGATAGTGCGGGAGGGTCTCTGGATGTGATTACCTGGTCGCGTTCCGTCCCAGGGATGCTCACAGAGTTGGGCAGCGTCTGGGAAAAGAGAGCGCGCATGCGGTCAGTTAGGCTGTAAGACGCTCAATAATAGAGCAGATGCTGACTAAATGCGTGCCATCTGGTGGTGCAATCTCTCTGACACACTCTTACCTGGAAAAATGAAAAGCACAGAAGGCAAGCGCTCATCTGGCGTGGCTGGTCGGCAGTAAATGCGGGAACAGACCGCGCGTTACCTGAGTCCTGGCTTATGTCCAGGTTGCCGCGCGAGGGGGGTGGGAGGGCCGGTGGAGTGTGGGCGTGAGCCAGGGGCGGGGTTTAGGGACGGCCGGGGATGTGTCGCGAGGCCATTGGTAAGAGTAAAGGGAAGGGGCGGGAGTAGGAAGGGCCGGGGAGGAGTGGTAGGGCGTGGGTGAAGATTCCCATGGTAATCCAAGTAAACAGGAAGGAAAGCAGTATCAGAACGCCGTCAAAGGCCGGCAGTCGCGTGAAAGGGAAATGTCAGCAATTTAATGTAAACAAAGGTTGAAAAAAGCTCAATTAGCGCTGTCGGCGTTGTAGGCATGAAAAACATTACAGTATGTTGTGAGCCAACAGGTACAAGCAAATAACAATAATAATGCTCGCAGTGCAAATAAGGCATGTTAGAGCCAGAGCAACAGGGTCTAATTGGTGTAAAACCGGGCGGTTAATTTACAGGATGTAGAAAAAGGCTTGGAGGGTACGTGGAGCCAGGTCAAGGGTTTAGTCTGGGCGGAGGTTCATACTGTGGAGGTAATATAATTACAATACGGGAATTACAATCCATGGAAATAAGTGTACTGTTTATGTACCTCCGGTGACGCTCTGGACATGAATGTGGAGTAAATGTGATCATAATGGAAAACAATAATCTTAGAACATGTTGTAATTTAACAGCCACGAAAGAAGGGTTTTTGGTGTGAAACCAGGCGGTTAATTTACAGGGATTTGTAAAAGAGAGTACTGGTCAGGATGAAGGATCAAATGAATTTGTGTAACGTGGAATGCAGTTCAGGGGAGGACAGAGGGACTTAGGTGGTGATGGTACTGGTCCATTC
Source organism: Lissotriton vulgaris (assembly GCF_964263255.1). Lineage (NCBI taxonomy): Eukaryota > Metazoa > Chordata > Amphibia > Caudata > Salamandridae > Lissotriton > Lissotriton vulgaris. The sequence goes on from NC_141694.1 coordinate 1,449,314,113, forward strand.
ATCAAGGGTGTTGAGCCCGTGGTTGACCGAGTCAACTCTGGCGATCCATTTGCATTCAGCTCTGTTGAGCAGAGCAGTCATGTTGCCTCCTCTGAGGGGTAGGGTAGGCTTCTCAATGACCTGCCATCTTAGGTCCGTGTCAGTATGAGAATGTTCAATGAAATGTGAGACCAGGGGCGCTGTGAGTACCTTACAATTGATTCTGCTTTTATGTTGTATGATCCGCTGTTTCACCATTTGTGTTGTCTGGCCGATGTAGATCAAGTCACACGGGCATCGGATGGCATAGATTACGTTTTGCGTTTTGCAATTGGTTAGATGAGTGAGCTGGTGTGTTTGTCCCATGAATTTGAATTCTTTGGTGTTCATTGTCAATTCGCACACACTACAGGACTGGCATTTGAAATGTCCAATGACCGGGGGCATGCCCCAAGCTGCTGTGATGGTGTTTGTGTTGCTCTCGGTGTTGGTGGTCGGCCAAGTGATGGCACGAACGAGGTGGTTAGCGATGTTACTACCTCTCTGATAAGAGAACAGGGGAGGTGCGCTGAATTGTTCTTCCGATCGTAACACAGTCCAGTTCTTTTTGATAATTTTGGCAACTCTGTTGCTGTCCGGACTGAAGACTGAGACAAAGGGAATCCTTTTCAAAGTTTGTTTGTTTTGGTTTGGCACTAGTAGGTCCTCCCGGTGGTTATACCATGCCCGTTTTTTGGCTTGTTTCACCAGACGTCGTGGGTAACCTCTATTGATCAGTTTGGAGACTAGGATATCCGCCTCCCTGAAGTAATCCTTGCGCCACTTACAATTCCTCCGGATGCGGAGGAATTGGCCAAAGGGGAGACCATCGCGCAGGCCTCTGGGGTGGTTACTAGAGTAGTGCAGCAACGTGTTCCGTTCAGTTGGTTTGCGATAGAGTATAGTTCCAATTTTGCCTTCCTCTGCATGTATTGTGACATCCAAAAAGGGTAGGTCATTGGGTTTGGTTTCATATGTGAATTTGAGATGTTCCTGGGAAGAGTTTAACCATTCAACGCACGGCTGTAAGGAGTCAGCTGTCCCATTCCAGATTAATAGAATGTCATCGATGTACCGACGCCACAGATGGATTTGGGGTCGGTACGGGTTGATGTGGTTGAGGAACAATGATTTTTCAAGGGCATGTACATATAGAATGGCAAAATTCGGAGCAAAGCAAGCCCCCATTGCTACTCCCTTGACTTGCAGGTAGTATGTATTTTTGTACAAGAAATAATTGTTTTGTAGGGCCACTCTTAAGAGATCCATAACGAAATCAGTAGGGATTTTGGATGGTTGTGGTCTGGTGATCAGAAGGTTTTTGATTACGTTGAGTCCTTCGCAGTGGGGAATGTTAGTGTAGAGGGATTCAATATCCAAACTTGCCATTATTTGATTGTCCATATCGAAAGGTTGATCCTCAATGGTGGTGATTAGGTCCATAGTGTCACGGATGTAGGTGTCCGTTGTGGGCACAAATTCTTTTATCACAGAGTCCACAAACTTGCCAAGGGGTTCCAGGATGGAGCCGCATCCCGATACTATCGGGCGTCCAGGAGGATTTCTGGCGTCTTTATGTATTTTGGGAAGTACATAGAGGATCGGGGTCCTTGGGTGTGGGTTGTTCAAAAAATCAAATTCTTTTTTGTTGATCACATTGTTGTCTCTGGCTGTAGTTGTAATAGAGAGAATCTTTTGTCTTATGTCTGCCAAGGGATCTTTGGATAGAGCACGGTAGTGGTCGTGGTTGGTTAATTGTCGTTCTACCTCCCTGTCGTATTCAGTGTTATTGAGGACAACAATCCCACCTCCCTTGTCCGCGGGTTTGATGACTATTCCCGGATTGTTTTGTAGGGTGGAAAGTGCTTCTTTCTCCTCCCATGGCAGGTTGTAGGGGACGTAGCGTGGAATGGTCTTTAGTGCCATGACTTCTTTTAAAACAAGTTTTTCAAAAGTCAGAATTTCTGGTGGCATTTGATGCGAGGGAGGGTTGAAGGTGGAGGGTGGCCGAAATGGAGAAATCTCTGACCCACTGTTGTCTGGTTTGTCGGCAAAAAAGTGTTTTAGTCGGATTCTCCTGAAAAATTTCAGAAGGTTGGACTGGAGATCCAGAAAGTTGGTTCTAACCGTTGGCACGAACGAAAGACCACGCGACAGAAGTTTCGTTTCTGTGGGTGTGAGGTTGTGGTCCGATAGGTTGAAGATAGGGATGGACGTTACAGCATTTGTAGTTTCTATACCCATCATTGGGGTTGGCCCCATTGGTAGTACCGGTTGCGAGTTTGTCTGTTGCCTGGTACTGGTGGTTGATATTGTTTTGCCCTTGTCTGACGATTCTGTGGTTGTGGGTGTTGACCGCGGCCTCGGCCTCGACCTAAAAAACCGGGTGGAAGTAGTGGCTGTGGACCAGAGGTTGTGGCGTCGGTATCGTCTCCTGAGCTGTTTGATGAGACAGAGAAGGTGACGCGTTGGTTGTTTCTGTATCGGCCCCAATTTTGGGATCTTGGCTGGTTCTGCTGTGTGGTATAGAATTCTTCGTTCAAATAAGGATACGTGTTCTCGTTCTTATAGTTCTTAATATCTTTCTCGATTTTATTGGTCTTCTTATTGACCTCAAAGGTGTTGAAGGTGGCAATGGAGCTATATATTTTCTCTAGGAGGTTTTTAGCGTCTGTAATGGTTGTGTCTTCTAGGATAGATGCCTTCTGTGCTTTTCATTTTTCCAGGTAAGAGTGTGTCAGAGAGATTGCACCACCAGATGGCACGCATTTAGTCAGCATCTGCTCTATTATTGAGCGTCTTACAGCCTAACTGACCGCATGCGCGCTCTCTTTTCCCAGACGCTGCCCAACTCTGTGAGCATCCCTGGGACGGAACGCGACCAGGTAATCACATCCAGAGACCCTCCCGCACTATCCTGTTACACCCCTGCCTTTTTAATACTCACGTCAATATTTTTTCTACAGCAATTGACGCTAGTAACAGCCGTGTGCCGCCAGACTCGCCATCCCAACTGGCAACTGTAAGTTCATTCCCTTATAGGTGGATCACCATTCCACTGAAAGGTCTCCCCCTCGCCTGGCCCAATTTTTCCACACTAGTCACCCCTAATAGCACTCTCCTTCCCTCTCTGGCCACCACTACAGTCACGGTCCCTTTCTCACGATAGATCTAACTCGATTTAGTCCAATTAAAATCCCCCACCCCTCACCTACCCCTCCCTGCCCGCCCATTGCCCTTGCTCACGACTCCCCTCCTTTGTCCACAGCACTGTATCCATCGACAACCCCGTCCTGATGACGATCCCAAACCAAGGGGATCGAAACGCCGTCGACCACACAGCGTGAATCATACGACGCATATCACACTTAAAGCTCTTACCAAAAACTATTGTTCAAGTGATTGTAACTTGTTCTGTAATTGAAGCTTTAAATGATGTACATAATTTCATGTATGCGCCACTTATGCTGTTTTTAAAAGCACTTGCACTTCTCATTTTCACTTCAAACTGTATATAGCACCTTGCACCAAGTGCCACTGGGTTGTCACAAGATCTAATCTTTACAGTGCTGTCTTAACTGTAAATGTATTACCCCTTACCCTTGGTGAATAATACCACCCTTTTTTCAATCCTCTGACTCCTTGTGTTCTGTTCTTAGTAATGCTTGTGGCATACTCCTATTGAAACAGTCTTTTAAATAATACCTGTTGGGACCTGTTCTTGTTTACATAACGCACCCTTCCCAACGTGGTTTATGGGTTACCTCCTGTGCTTCCTACAACTATTAGGTGCAGCCTGTTCGCTGCGAGAGGAGTACCTCTGTGTACTTGATCTAATATACCTTATTGATTAAGGTACACATCTGTCCAGGACCCTCCGGCCTGCACAAGATGTCCAAGGAGTCCCTCACCTATTCAGAGGAATATATTCAATCCAGACTCACTGGGCCCTCATTACTGTCAGGCCCCCAACAATCTACATCCGCCTCCACTGCCCCAAACTCATCCCGAGTTCTTTTGGATCAACTCGAGAAACTAAAGAAAAAGCAGATCAGAACGGACCTACATGCCCGCATGCTCACGGATTACCTACGATCTGGTGTCATCCCTCTTGGCCTCCAAATCCGGAACACCCCGGCCATCTTCACACAAGACCCTAAGTTCCGAGTCAGCTTTAGCCATCTAGCGACTACGTGCTCTCGCCACTGGATGGTCCTGGGGATTGACACAGCGATAGAACATAGCCGCCAAGAACTCCAAGAAATAGAAGAACTAGAGAAACGTATCCTAGAAGACACAACCATTACAGACGCTAAAAACCTCCTAGAGAAAATATATAGCTCCATTGCCACCTTCAACACCTTTGAGGTCAATAAGAAGACCAATAAAATCGAGAAAGATATTAAGAACTATAAGAACGAGAACACGTATCCTTATTTGAACGAAGAATTCTATACCACACAGCAGAACCAGCCAAGATCCCAAAATTGGGGCCGATACAGAAACAACCAACGCGTCACCTTCTCTGTCTCATCAAACAGCTCAGGAGACGATACCGACGCCACAACCTCTGGTCCACAGCCACTACTTCCACCCGGTTTTTTAGGTCGAGGCCGAGGCCGCGGTCAACACCCACAACCACAGAATCGTCAGACAAGGGCAAAACAATATCAACCACCAGTACCAGGCAACAGACAAACTCGCAACCGGTACTACCAATGGGGCCAACCCCAATGATGGGTATAGAAACTACAAATGCTGTAACGTCCATCCCTATCTTCAACCTATCGGACCACAACCTCACACCCACAGAAACGAAACTTCTGTCGCGTGGTCTTTCGTTCGTGCCAACGGTTAGAACCAACTTTCTGGATCTCCAGTCCAACCTTCTGAAATTTTTCAGGAGAATCCGACTAAAACACTTTTTTGCCGACAAACCAGACAACAGTGGGTCAGAGATTTCTCCATTTCGGCCACCCTCCACCTTCAACCCTCCCTCGCATCAAATGCCACCAGAAATTCTGACTTTTGAAAAACTTGTTTTAAAAGAAGTCATGGCACTAAAGACCATTCCACGCTACGTCCCCTACAACCTGCCATGGGAGGAGAAAGAAGCACTTTCCACCCTACAAAACAATCCGGGAATAGTCATCAAACCCGCGGACAAGGGAGGTGGGATTGTTGTCCTCAATAACACTGAATACGACAGGGAGGTAGAACGACAATTAACCAACCACGACCACTACCGTGCTCTATCCAAAGATCCCTTGGCAGACATAAGACAAAAGATTCTCTCTATTACAACTACAGCCAGAGACAACAATGTGATCAACAAAAAAGAATTTGATTTTTTGAACAACCCACACCCAAGGACCCCGATCCTCTATGTACTTCCCAAAATACATAAAGACGCCAGAAATCCTCCTGGACGCCCGATAGTATCGGGATGCGGCTCCATCCTGGAACCCCTTGGCAAGTTTGTGGACTCTGTGATAAAAGAATTTGTGCCCACAACGGACACCTACATCCGTGACACTATGGACCTAATCACCACCATTGAGGATCAACCTTTCGATATGGACAATCAAATAATGGCAAGTTTGGATATTGAATCCCTCTACACTAACATTCCCCACTGCGAAGGACTCAACGTAATCAAAAACCTTCTGATCACCAGACCACAACCATCCAAAATCCCTACTGATTTCGTTATGGATCTCTTAAGAGTGGCCCTACAAAACAATTATTTCTTGTACAAAAATACATACTACCTGCAAGTCAAGGGAGTAGCAATGGGGGCTTGCTTTGCTCCGAATTTTGCCATTCTATATGTACATGCCCTTGAAAAATCATTGTTCCTCAACCACATCAACCCGTACCGACCCCAAATCCATCTGTGGCGTCGGTACATCGATGACATTCTATTAATCTGGAATGGGACAGCTGACTCCTTACAGCCGTGCGTTGAATGGTTAAACTCTTCCCAGGAACATCTCAAATTCACATATGAAACCAAACCCAATGACCTACCCTTTTTGGATGTCACAATACATGCAGAGGAAGGCAAAATTGGAACTATACTCTATCGCAAACCAACTGAACGGAACACGTTGCTGCACTACTCTAGTAACCACCCCAGAGGCCTGCGCGATGGTCTCCCCTTTGGCCAATTCCTCCGCATCCGGAGGAATTGTAAGTGGCGCAAGGATTACTTCAGGGAGGCGGATATCCTAGTCTCCAAACTGATCAATAGAGGTTACCCACGACGTCTGGTGAAACAAGCCAAAAAACGGGCATGGTATAACCACCGGGAGGACCTACTAGTGCCAAACCAAAACAAACAAACTTTGAAAAGGATTCCCTTTGTCTCAGTCTTCAGTCCGGACAGCAACAGAGTTGCCAAAATTATCAAAAAGAACTGGACTGTGTTACGATCGGAAGAACAATTCAGCGCACCTCCCCTGTTCTCTTATCAGAGAGGTAGTAACATCGCTAACCACCTCGTTCGTGCCATCACTTGGCCGACCACCAACACCGAGAGCAACACAAACACCATCACAGCAGCTTGGGGCATGCCCCCGGTCATTGGACATTTCAAATGCCAGTCCTGTAGTGTGTGCGAATTGACAATGAACACCAAAGAATTCAAATTCATGGGACAAACACACCAGCTCACTCATCTAACCAATTGCAAAACGCAAAACGTAATCTATGCCATCCGATGCCCGTGTGACTTGATCTACATCGGCCAGACAACACAAATGGTGAAACAGCGGATCATACAACATAAAAGCAGAATCAATTGTAAGGTACTCACAGCGCCCCTGGTCTCACATTTCATTGAACATTCTCATACTGACACGGACCTAAGATGGCAGGTCATTGAGAAGCCTACCCTACCCCTCAGAGGAGGCAACATGACTGCTCTGCTCAACAGAGCTGAATGCAAATGGATCGCCAGAGTTGACTCGGTCAACCACGGGCTCAACACCCTTGATGAATGGACCAGTACCATCACCACCTAAGTCCCTCTGTCCTCCCCTGAACTGCATTCCACGTTACACAAATTCATTTGATCCTTCATCCTGACCAGTACTCTCTTTTACAAATCCCTGTAAATTAACCGCCTGGTTTCACACCAAAAACCCTTCTTTCGTGGCTGTTAAATTACAACATGTTCTAAGATTATTGTTTTCCATTATGATCACATTTACTCCACATTCATGTCCAGAGCGTCACCGGAGGTACATAAACAGTACACTTATTTCCATGGATTGTAATTCCCGTATTGTAATTATATTACCTCCACAGTATGAACCTCCGCCCAGACTAAACCCTTGACCTGGCTCCACGTACCCTCCAAGCCTTTTTCTACATCCTGTAAATTAACCGCCCGGTTTTACACCAATTAGACCCTGTTGCTCTGGCTCTAACATGCCTTATTTGCACTGCGAGCATTATTATTGTTATTTGCTTGTACCTGTTGGCTCACAACATACTGTAATGTTTTTCATGCCTACAACGCCGACAGCGCTAATTGAGCTTTTTTCAACCTTTGTTTACATTAAATTGCTGACATTTCCCTTTCACGCGACTGCCGGCCTTTGACGGCGTTCTGATACTGCTTTCCTTCCTGTTTACTTGGATTACCATGGGAATCTTCACCCACGCCCTACCACTCCTCCCCGGCCCTTCCTACTCCCGCCCCTTCCCTTTACTCTTACCAATGGCCTCGCGACACATCCCCGGCCGTCCCTAAACCCCGCCCCTGGCTCACGCCCACACTCCACCGGCCCTCCCACCCCCCTCGCGCGGCAACCTGGACATAAGCCAGGACTCAGGTAACGCGCGGTCTGTTCCCGCATTTACTGCCGACCAGCCACGCCAGATGAGCGCTTGCCTTCTGTGCTTTTCATTTTTCCAGGTAAGAGTGTGTCAGAGAGATTGCACCACCAGATGGCACGCATTTAGTCAGCATCTGCTCTATTATTGAGCGTCTTACAGCCTAACTGACCGCATGCGCGCTCTCTTTTCCCAGACGCTGCCCAACTCTGTGAGCATCCCTGGGACGGAACGCGACCAGGTAATCACATCCAGAGACCCTCCCGCACTATCCTGTTACACCCCTGCCTTTTTAATACTCACGTCAATATTTTTTCTACAGCAATTGACGCTAGTAACAGCCGTGTGCCGCCAGACTCGCCATCCCAACTGGCAACTGTAAGTTCATTCCCTTATAGGTGGATCACCATTCCACTGAAAGGTCTCCCCCTCGCCTGGCCCAATTTTTCCACACTAGTCACCCCTAATAGCACTCTCCTTCCCTCTCTGGCCACCACTACAGTCACGGTCCCTTTCTCACGATAGATCTAACTCGATTTAGTCCAATTAAAATCCCCCACCCCTCACCTACCCCTCCCTGCCCGCCCATTGCCCTTGCTCACGACTCCCCTCCTTTGTCCACAGCACTGTATCCATCGACAACCCCGTCCTGATGACGATCCCAAACCAAGGGGATCGAAACGCCGTCGACCACACAGCGTGAATCATACGACGCATATCACACTTAAAGCTCTTACCAAAAACTATTGTTCAAGTGATTGTAACTTGTTCTGTAATTGAAGCTTTAAATGATGTACATAATTTCATGTATGCGCCACTTATGCTGTTTTTAAAAGCACTTGCACTTCTCATTTTCACTTCAAACTGTATATAGCACCTTGCACCAAGTGCCACTGGGTTGTCACAAGATCTAATCTTTACAGTGCTGTCTTAACTGTAAATGTATTACCCCTTACCCTTGGTGAATAATACCACCCTTTTTTCAATCCTCTGACTCCTTGTGTTCTGTTCTTAGTAATGCTTGTGGCATACTCCTATTGAAACAGTCTTTTAAATAATACCTGTTGGGACCTGTTCTTGTTTACATAACGCACCCTTCCCAACGTGGTTTATGGGTTACCTCCTGTGCTTCCTACAATCGCTCAGTTGAGGGACACATATGTCAGAGAAGAAAGCCACCAGGTCCTGGTCCGATAGTGGCGCGTGTGAACCATATAAAATGGAATAATAATGTTGGAACGCGGCATTGATCTCCTGCTGATCTTGTATTGACGTTCCATCTCCGTTTTGCACCTCCATTATAGGGACGCTTTCCGGGGCGTTGCGAGTTAAGCGTGCCAAAAGCGTGCCAAAACCGTGCCCGCTCTATCAGCTTGTGTGTGCTGCCTGGTGGTGTATTCCCTATAGTCTATCACTCTTAATTATTCTAAGAGTTCCGCATGTTGTATATGGGCCTCCTGGAGCTGAGTGAGAGTGCCGTCCGTTCCAGCAGCTTCGTTTTCAAGCATCGCTAGGCTGCCCTCCACTTCCCTCAGCTTTCCCAGCACAAGATGTTTAACTCCCACTCTTGTACCCATCGCCACCCCACGCACGGTCGCCTTGAAGGCGTCCCATTCGATTTGCCTTGAGCTGACCGTACCATCGTTCTCTGTGAAGTAGTTTGTGCTGGCGTCCAATAGTGTGGATCTAAAAACTAAGTCCTCTAGTAGACCCGGGGATAGTCGCCATGTCGGAATTGGAGTGGGCAATCTCCCCCATTGTAGGGACAGTTCTACCGGGTTGTGGTCCGATAGTGTCTTACCCATGTGCTGCGCTGACACAACTGACGCCGTGAGAGTCCTGGAACAGAATATTCAGTTGATTCTGGAATGCAGTTTGTGTGGCGGGGAGTAATATGTGTATTCCCTATTGGTCGTGTTGAGTACCCTCCAGGCATCCTCTAGCTCCCAGCCAGTCGCCCATTGTGCTAACGCTACAGCCTGTTTCCTGCTTCCTCTCGCGTGTAGTGGTGGGTGCGACCTGTCCAGTGTGAGATCTAATACCGCATTGCAATCACCACCAATAATCCATTCATGCCCCACCCAGTCCGGCAACACTCGGCTAACGTCTTCAAAGAACCTCGATTGGTCCGTGTTAGGAGCATATATACTATGCAAGTACCATTTAGCATCCCCTTTGTGAACACATACCTGTCCTCCTTGTCCACTCTTGTTTCTGTTGGTTTAAATGGAACAGAGTTTCTAATCCATATGGCCGCCCCCCCGGAGAATGCAGAAAATGGCGTGGCATGAAGTTGGCCTTTCCATTTCCGTAACAGTTTAGTGCCCTCTGCCCCATTCAGATGCGTCTCTTGGAGATACGTTATTATGTGCACTTGTCACCTATTTAGTTGAGCCAGAGCTCTGTGCCTCTTATGCACCAAACCCATACCTCTTGCATTCCAGGTGCAGACCTTGTAATGATTAGGAGACGACATAACCCCAATTCCTCCCACCTCAGGACAGTGCCTCTGACCTCAGCAAATTGGACCACATGTTATACATTTTCAGTGCTTTGCACTCGCGCACTACCCCAACTTTAAGGTCCCCTCCCCAAAAACTTAGAGGACCAAACCATAAAACCCAACAGGGGTAAAAATGCAATTGTGCCTGAGCCTGGGGGGTGTGAGCCTAGTCGGACGCACTCAAAGTCTATTTACCAAAAGTCTCGTTCTCATTGTCCCCTTAAACTACAGGTGTCCCGGGTCTTAGACCCTCCCCCTTTGCATTTAATAAGTTTGTTCACTACGTTACCAAACCACTGCCGCTGTTCAGATGTTCACATGTCTTCTGGCATTTGCGCCGTGATGCGTGGGAATAACTGCAAGCTGCCTTCCGTATCGGAAGCTGCTGTACGAGAGCTGGTTTGGCTATTGGGCATCGCCTCAAAGTTCGCATCATGTTCCGCCAGGGCGTTAGTCGTCAGCAATGTCACTGCTATCGGGTCACTTCCCCCGATGCCTCGGCGCGGTCCGCCCGCGGGACCTCCTTCTCCGAAGCCTGTGGGTGTTTCTGATTTATGTCCTGCATATCTGACCATTGCGTGTCCGGCACTTCCTTCTGCGGGGACCGGGGCGGTGTGAGTGCTACCTCCATCCACTCCGAGGCCTCCTCACGGGTGTCGAAGAAGTAAGTTTTACGGTCGTGTATGATTCTGAGGCGCGCCGGGAAGAATAGGGCGTATTTTACATTACGGTCTCTCAGGGCACGTTTTACTCCCCAGAAGGACGCCCTGGCCCTCTGCACCGCAAATTTTGCGATTCCTTATTTTCCGAGGCTGTTTTCCCTTCATACATACCACTTAGCTAAATTGGGATCGCAAATGCCGAAATTCTGCAAATTTCGACGTTTGCAATCACAATTTTGAATGATACATATGGCCCTAAGATCCTACTTCCTCGTCAATCTGGTTTCCGTCCCAAACACTCAATGGAATCTGCACTACTGGAATTAGTTGACACATTAAAATCTACTTTAGATAAAGGCAGGAAGGTGGTTCTGATTTTACTTAATCGGTAGCTGCATTTGGCACCATCTGCCATGATATCCTCCTCACAGGTTTAAAGAATAGCAGCATTTCAAAGACAGCATTAGCCTGGATTAGAGCCTTCCTTACTAACCTTAGGCAATCAGAAGCCCTAGGAACGTTCCTTTCCTCCGAATGTCCCATTACATCAGGTGTCCCACAGGGCTCCTCCCTCAGCCCTCTGTTATTCAACATCTACATGGCCCCTCTTATCTCCTTCATATACTCTTTTGATATCAAATTAATATCATATGTGGATGACACAGAAATTGATCTTATCCCTGGACAAAGATTCCACTAAGGCAAAACTTAAATTTAAATTATGCCTAACAGATGTCATCCAGTGGATGAAGCTTAACCACCTGAAATGTAATACAGATAAAACTGAGATCCTACTAATAGGGAAGGGCAACCCCTTCAAGCCGTGTGTGTGGTGGCAGGAAGATGCACCAGCACCCCCAAACACAGTTGAAGTAGGAAAAAACCTGGAAGTGAAATTTGACACATCGCTCTCCTTTCGACCACAAGCCCTGACGGTGGCAGGGACATGTTTCAACATAATCAAAGGGTATTTTGTTTTTCGACTTTATTCCACTTCCTGAGAGAAAGAAAGTTGCAGTGGCACTTATCCTTCATGACTAGACTACTGCAACAGTCTACTTGCAGAAGCAAAAAAACAGGTATTCAAGAGATTACAAGTGGTACAGCATGTGTCTGCTCATGTAATGCTAAAACTGCAACGTAGATCTTATACCTCAGCAGTCTTCAAAACCCTTCACTGGCTACCCTTGCACGGGAGAATCCTCTTCAAGCTACTTCTAATAACCTTCAGAGCATCCAAGAATCTAGGACCTACATATCTTTCGGCTAGATTCACCCACTAAACTACTGCCAGGACACTAAGATCCTCATCTGCAAATCTTCTCATGCCCCTCGGCTTCAGGTGCAAAAACAAAGAAGGAAAATCCATAGCAGCAGTAGGCACCAGAGCCTGGAATCTTATCCCTACGCACTTAAGGCTGAACACAACGGAAACCCAGTTCAGAAAGACCTTGATCTTTGGATCCTCATATGAACTTTGCTCATCACTCATATAGTGGCGGCCCGGGGCTACCTTGACTATCTTCTGCTTACGCCAGGATGTTCCTTTCGGAGTGACAGTCGCGCTCTATAAATGCCTATTCAAATTCAAATTTGGGCTTTTTCATACTCAGGGTAAGTAAAAGGAAGAACCATGGATACTGCTCTCACCAGGAGATGACAAGAAAGAAACCACTTGTCACAGTCACTACAGATCAGATTGTGTTACAGATGATCAAAGATGCATTCACCATCATTAAGGATTTTGACCCCGGAGAGCCCATCCCCCAGGGCCCAGCCTTTTAATGCCAGGGCACCCAGTTTGCAGCGTTGGGTACCGCAGGGGAACCTCAATGCACCCGCGGTCCCTGATGGCTTCTCACCTCAGGCAGAAGCAGGCATTACTTCTACATGCAGGAAGCAGCTAAAAATGCTGCTCCCTGCAAGGGGGGGCAATTTTGTTAGGTTTAGCCTACGCAGTGCATGCACTGCCTCTTCAAGGAATGCTGTATTTGCTCTACGGGCTTACAGCCCGCCTATTGCCTTTTTATTCATCCCTTCTAATGCTGTTTAAAAATGCTTGCTTGCTACTGGGTAATCCTTTCTCTTTGTTCCTTGTTTTTGTGTTTGGTTTCCACCTACAGAGCACCACCCACTCACTGTTAACATTACGCTTCTGTGTTTATGTGTTCATTGATCTGACTTAAAAAAACAAGGATTTCCCCCAGCTCCTCCTGCTTTGCTACCTGTTGCTTTAGCGAGTCTTGGTCACCTGACCTTCAGCAGCTCAATTTTGTAGCACAGTTAAGGGCAAGGCTTGGGCAACTCATTTGGCATTTTCTCTGATGCTTGTTTATATAATTGGAACTCAAGCGACTCAAAGGTGTTGGAGCGCTTTACATGTGCACTAGTTACATTCCACAATGTCTGTTTAATTTTTTGGGGCATTTTTATAGAGCACAAACTTGACTGACCCAAATGTATTGAAGCGCTTTACAAAAATTCCAGTTACATTAGACAAGGGCAGGTTCGTTTTTTTGTTTTAAAGTGCGCGGAGATTAAGTGATGCCGACGCCGTCCCTATTTATTAATTATTTCTCCTCTACCTGACAAATGGAAGGAGCATTTGTCCCTCCCACCTCCTCCCAAGATGCTGCATGCCCACCCCAGTGCCTCTTCCTGTTGTCCTCCTCTTCTCAAAGTTCTAATTTGAAAGCACATTCACAGTAGCTCCGTGGGGATGTGAGACATTTTTATTATATAATGTGAACTCGAGCACCTCAAAGGGGTTGGAACACTTTACATGAGTGCTAGTTAAATTAAGAAGGTCAGGTTTATTTTATTTGTTTTTATGTGTGTGGAGATTAAGTGATGATGACGCCCCCCCTGTTTATTCATTATTTCCCTCTACCTGACAAATCAGAGCATTTTGTCAGTCCCAGGGGGCTGGGACAGAGGGCAGGGTTGGCGGCCTGCTGGTAAATGGATGGTGCGAGCAGTGTTTTGAATGGAAACTGGGGATGGGTGCCTGATTTAATCTGTTTTTTTGCCTTCCTGCCTGCTTAAGATTGGGCAGGAAAACAGGTGAAAACACCCGCTCCCAGCGAGCGGGAGAAGTTTTCCTGCTCCCACCCACTTGTGAGCAGAGCTGCTGTTTGATCTTGCATGGTGGGACCAGTCAAAGCTCCCGCCAAGCGAAAGCTAACTGCTATCTCCCTTGCTTACTGTGCCACTGGATTCAAGCTAGCCCGGCTGATGACGGCTGATTAGCCGGTCAAAGTTAGACAGGGTTGGCAGTTCGGGCTGGACTGTTCCCATGAGGCACAGGGTCAGACGGATTTGCATATGGCCATGTCTGAACTGGGGTGGTGGAGTGAGCTAAAGAATAATGATGGATTAAACCCAGATCAGTTGACTGGGGGTGAGTGCTTGCAATGTTCAACACTCCGTCAATCATCCTCTTTGGTTTTGCTTTGATCTCTCAAGGGTGGGCAGCACGGGAAATAAGGAGCCAGCCCTGGGTAGTGGGCAGTCCCTAGGGCCATTAATGAATCCAGGAGGGGGGCCTAGCGGCCTACACCCTTTTCAAATAAACAGCTTTGTCCCTAGAGGTGGTGGTCCCCGGTGCTCGTAAGAGCTACAGGAGGGTGGTCCCCTCTGATTTTTTAATTAAGCCTCGGGGAGGTGGTGATAACTGGGGCTCAAATGAGCCTGAGGAGGGGGGTTGGCACAGCCCCACTCCATTTTCTAGGTAAAGCCCCAGGGAGGTAGTGGTACTCGGCGATCTAATGAGCCTGAGGAGGGGGAGTCCAAGCACCCCCTCCAGTTTCTAAGTAAAGCCCCATGGAGCTGGTGGTCCCAGGGTTCTTCATAGCCTCAGGAAGGGTCTGTATGCACCCACAAGGACCTGGCCCAGGCGGGGGTAAAACTCTAAACATGCACAGAAGACTGTGTTTGTTTATTTTTGTTTTTCAATTTTGCCATGGATACACCTACGCATTTGAGGTAAAATTGGGAAAACAAAATATTTTTGACCCCAGCACAAGACCTAGGGGGTCATGGTATTCCTAACTTGCCGCTTTTCTTTATTTTTTTTAATTTTTTGGGGGAACTTGGCTGAGTCCAAGTCCCAAAATCAATCAGGGAATTGTAAGCATGCTACTCACCAGTGCGGGTCCCCCCCCAGTGCCAAAATGGCTGTCAAGTGCTGGCAGCCAATCTGATCTCTGCATGAGATTGGTTGGATTCGTGAGGGGTCAGTGTCCCTAGATATACACATTTGGTTTTCTTTTAATATATCAAAAACTGTTGAACGGATTTACACTAAGTAACCAAAGGGGCTTTTATGGGACCAGGAGCTACCTTTCTGACAATTTGTTGTAATTCCGTCCAGCGGTGCAGGCTTTAGTTGTGTTCAAAATCCCTATGGGAAATTGCATAGTGGAAAAAGTAGTTTGAGACCCCCCCCCTCTTGTTCTCAGCCTCAGCTTTACGAATCACCCCAAAACTTTTTACACAGCAGCTGAACTGAGTGTTTTACTAATTTGAACATTTTGTGAAGATTCATCTAGGATGTACAAAGCCATTTTGCAGTTGCAAAGCCTGCAATCGCAAAATCACAGGGTTTTGGAATGCAAAATGTCTTTTTTAAACATACTAAACCCACATTTTTTATTTGGTAACAGATTACCAAATCGCAAAAAGGATCGAGAAAGTCATAACACTTCTCTATAGAGACAGGACATGTTTATGGTTTCCCTTCCAAACAATGATTGGTTAGGTATGTATTAATGTACCTGGAATACTAGCTCAAAAATATTAACAGTTACAGACTTCCGAGTTGGGGAGATAACCTATTTACACAAGGGAAGGGGTCCCCTAGAGAACCCTACACCTTTGTGAATGAAGGAAAAGTTTGCTTGGGACCACTGCCAACTCTAAGAAAAACAGACAGCATTTAAAAAAAAGTTTATTTAAATGAGATTGCAGACATTGTGGTCTGCTTACCACTCCAGGCTACCATCCCTGTGCTGGCATTCATTTGTAGTGAGTCACAGTGTGGGAACTATCTCATGAATATCAATGAGGTCGTTCATATTGTGACTGAATACAATTTAGAATATATTAAGTCCACTGATCAGCACATTACCATAATTTGTGACCATTTTTTTACAAATAGATTTTTTTTATATCAGTCCCTAAATTTTAAAAATGTCAAACAAAGGATCCCTTTTTATTCCATGCAGAGTTACCATGTTACTACTATGTTAATACAGCTTTAGGGCCTGAGATAGCTAACTACTTTAATTAGAGGAGCACCTTTGCTTTTTCTCATTTAATTGATTATGATTAAGCCTATTTCAGATTTGTGCTGTCTTGACTTAAGAGCACTTTTAGAAACAAAGATGGTCTTAAGTTGTACTGTTGTACTGTTATAATTTATGATTATCTTAATGTTATTTATTTGAAATATTTGAGAGTACAGTTGCTTGGGGCGTTCCGTAATATATTTAAAAAGATTATATATTTTGGAAATTATTATTAGCTGCTTTTTGGGTTTGTAGCAAAATAGGTTGTATTGTGTTATAAAAATATATTTTATATTATTTTATAAATTGTTAATTTATTTATTACATCTTATGATTTAATCAGATTAATGTTTGTTTTAATTGAGTAATTAGTTTTATATATATATTTTGTGCATTTGTAATGTATTAAAATAACAATTTTATTATTAGTTTTAGCGTAATGGATAGGACCTTGTTTCTATAGGAAAAGTGTGTAACAGTAAACCTGTTAAAAATAATAAAAAACTGATTTTATTATTAGCCAAAGTACATACAACATTATTAAATACTCCAATATTTTTAACACGTTTTAAAAATGATGCTGTTACTTGCAGTATTATTCCCCACAATATTATTGTATTGCCATCACAATACGTTCTTTTAATAATATTAGGATACCACAATCTGTTTACTATTATATTAAAGTCGCTAAGTTATTGTTACTGCAAGATTCAGACATGGAATGACATCTTAGTGAGGCCACTAAATCCTTCAAATAGATGTAGAGTGTGTAGAGCACAGATACCTACGGGTGAACGTGCGCTTTACAAATACTTATGTTATGTTATGTTGGGCTGGTGACACAAAACAGATCTGTGTATACTATCAAACAGCTCTTAACAATTTGGGGAGTCCCAAACTGTGTCTTCATTAATGTTACCCCAAAGTATTCAAAGTTGTTCAGCCTGTCAAGTACCTTATCATCCAACCTTAGTTGTTTCATATCTTTTACACTTGGTATTTGGATTTGCTGAGATGGTATTTAACGTACGCAAAGGACAATACGTTGCTTAAGGTATATAGAACAAGTTGTTCCTGTGACAATTTAGTAATTGTGTGAACTGGGATTTGGCAAACATGGCTTGCGTATTTAAATTCTTCTTGTATTTTATTAGGCAGGAGATATTGCTTTATAGCTTGTGAGTTCACAATGGATGGTGATGGAAAGGAATAGTTGATTAGCTGGTAGTGCTAAATGTTTATCATACTCTAGACATTAAGTTAGTCACATTTGATTGACTTCAAATGAGTAATTGATGCTCACAGATGCAGCATTCAAGCAGGAGGGACTTCATTGAGTTATTTGCTCTATCTCAATCAATGTTAGTTGCCTGTCAACATTATTTTAAAGTTATGGGGCCCAATTCACAAAGGTAAACTTAGACCTGAAGTCTAAGTTTAGACATGAAGTCTAAGGACACGTCTAAGTATATCTTTGTGAATCAGGCCCTTAGATTTCAGGTCTTATTCAGCTGGATGTTATGTCAATGATATAGTCTTGATCATAGGGATAGTGAAAGAGCATAAGAGAGAGAGAGGTCACAATATTCTGTACATCTTGCAACCTATATTATGGAAGTAATCGTTATGTTTTAGGATTATAGGTATTTTAAGGTCAGGCTTGAAAATTCATGTGTTGAATATTATTAAATTGTAGAGTCAGGGGCTGTGAGTCAGCTCTCTTGAACCATTCGCATCTTTGGGTCAGGCCCTTTCAGCCATTTTAAAATAACAAACAGTGGCTTCTGTGTGCCACACAGCCTCTACTCTGCAGCTATATTGTGCAGATTTTTTTTATGGTGAGCAAAACAGAGCGTGACAACAGATGATGGGACACAATGCAACACATTTACAGTTCGTACGTTAAATTTTAGTCAAACTAGAATGACAATGAAAGTAATGAACATCACATTGAAATATGGGTTCCAGTTTCCCCTCCAATATCGGTGATTTCTTTTTTTTTAATATCTTTATTGAATACAGTAATCCACCAATACAAAGCATAATAAGTGAAGCAGTTTCATTATAACCCAATTATGGTGCCAGTGACACTGTCTCAATCGTATTTCTCAGATTGATCATCTAGTGGGTCGCTCAGTCTCTTACTTTGGCATATAATCAAACACTGTACAATGTTATTAAGGTCTGCATTACACTCCAATAGTATGTCTGCTAGTACATAACATTCATGTGCGTCTTTCGATGTATGGGCCCCTACCGGACAGGTCATGTCGCTCCTCGCTATTACTACCTATGTGTGCATCTAATCGACGTGGGTCTGGACACCCAGTTCGAACCCCATCAAAAGCGCATTCCAGTCTAAGGAAATGGCATTCTGTCTATGTCCTTTACGCTCTTCTCTGTGCAGTTCCTGTCCTTCTGCCCTTCCCCATCTCAATACTTCCCCGCTCCAAGCCTCTACCTCGGTGGTCTAACCGATTTCCATTTCATCGCTATCGCCCTCCTCGCTAACAAAAGTGCCAGGTCCACAAATCTAGTAGCCACACTCCTTTTCTTCTCCTTGTGACCTAACCCCAGTATGCCGTACTATGCGGTGGTGTAGGGCCTGCCCAGTGCTAGCTCATTTAGGATCCGGTGAACCGTCGCCCAATAATATCCCAACTTGGGGCAGTCCCAAAACATATGCAGGAGGCCCGCGTCTTCCTGATGACATCTGGGGCAGGTGCCAGCTGCGTCAGGGAACATTGCGCGTAGCCTGTGGGGAGTCAAGTAAGCCCTATGTACAATCATGAGCTGAATGAGCTTGAACTTCGGATTACGTGATATTTTCTTCGGGAGCTTCAATATCTTTTACCATTCCTTGTCGCTGATGGCTCTCCCTAAATCGCCTTCCCATCGCAGCCTGAGGGGTTGTAGCGAAATGGCTTTGCTGATTCTGATACCATGAGTCAGCCATTTCGTCAGGTGGCTACCCGTCCCCATAAGGTATTGCATAGTGATCAGCGTATTCGTGTCCGGTTCCGCCCCGTCCCTTGCCCACTGTGTGGCTATGTAATGTGTAACTTGCGCGTGTTGTATAAATACCGCCCTCAGTGTCTGGTGCAGGCGGGTGAAGTCTGCATTTGCTAGGAGCCTGCCCTCCGAGAAGAAATCCCGAATTTGCATAACTCCAGCATCATTCCAGGGCCGCAGCTTGCGCTCTGTCAACGTGCCAGACCCTAGGGGGATGCCCAGTAACAGTATCGAGGGTGCGTACGTCGAGCACCTGTTCGCATAGCTGACTGCCTTCTTCCAATGCGTGATTGCTAATCTAAGCAGGGGCGGGGCCGACTCTGGCCTTCGGGAGTAGCAACCGGTGTATTTCACCCTTATTTCTGTCAGTCTCCGTCATGCTCAATTCTTGGAGGTTGCGACCCGCCAGCCAGTACGCCAGCCACTGGAGTTGGCACGCATATCCATAAGCAATCAGGTCAGGCACTCCCATACTGCCTCCGTCCGTGGGGAGCTGCATCTTGGCCAAGCTTCCCCGCCATCTGCCTTTCCCCCATACCAATTCTGTCAGTAGCGTGTTAACGGTTTTGAAAAAGGACATGGGTACCAGTATTGGCAGGTTCGTAAAAAAATAGATCAGCCTTGGTAATACCACCATTTTGGAAATTGCAACTCTGCCTGCCACCGACAAAGGCAGAGTATTCCAGAACTGTACTTGGGTCTTCAAGGTGCTCAGGGCCTCACCAAGATTGCCTTCCAACAGGTCCTGTGGTTGACGGTAGACCTGGATGCCCAAATATTTAAAAGTCGTGGGCGCCACCTGGAAATGGTATGGCGCAAACTGGATGTGCAACTCTTCCAGTGTGCCATACAATTAGAACCCATACGACTTCGCTTCATTGATCATGAGGCCCGAGAGCCCGTGGAAGTCACTAAAGATCCTCGGCAATGATTGTAGCGGGCCACTGACATTGTTTAAAAACAACAATATGTCGTCCGCATACGCCGATATTACATGATGAGTGTTAAGTCTGGCGATTGCAGCTGTGGCCGCAAGGGCTCGCACTTTTATCAGTAAGGGTTCCAGGGCGATTATAAACAATAAGGGCGACAGCGGGCACCCCTGCCTCGTGCCCCTCGCTATCTCGATCTGGTCCGAGATACATTTATTGGTCCGAGCTCGCGCTGTGGGTCTTCGGTAGAGAAAGGACACCCATGCTACGTATTACGGAGGTATACCAAATTTGGTCATCGCCGCAAACATATAGTCCCACCTAAGGGAATCAAAGGCCTGTCTGAGGTCCAGGGATATGCATCCCTCAGTGTCCTTCCCTCTCTCACCTGGTGACATCAATTGACTAAGTCTCCTCAGGTTCAGGGCAGTGCTCCTGCCTGGCACAAATCTGCGTTGGTCGGGGTGTATTATGTCTGAGATATAGTGTGAAAGGCGTGTTGCCAGGAGCTTACTGAGGATTTTATAATCCGTATTTAACAGCAACAGGGGCCTGTAGTTCTCTAGCTGTAAAGCGTTTCTCCCAGGTTTCAGAAGAGACACTATCAGAGCCTGCAGCGTCGTGCACGGCAGAGCGTTTCCCCCAGTGCTTCCCTGTACAGTGCGAGCAAACGGGGGGCCAATAGGTCAATGTACGTCTGATAGAACTCTGCCAGGAGTCCATCGGTCCCGGGTGCCTTGTTCCTCGGTAAGGCCTTAATAGCCTGCCTAACTTCTGCTAATGTGATGGGCTTCAAAAGGTCTGTGCTCTGTGCCTCGCTCAGTTGAGGGACACATATGTCAGAGAAGAAAGCCACCAGGTCCTGGTCCGATAGTGGCGCGTGTGAACCATATAAAATGGAATAATAATGTTGGAACGCGGCATTGATCTCCTGCTGATCTTGTATTGACGTTCCATCTCCGTTTTGCACCTCCATTATAGGGACGCTTTCCGGGGCGTTGCGAGTTAAGCGTGCCAAAAGCGTGCCAAAACCGTGCCCGCTCTATCAGCTTGTGTGTGCTGCCTGGTGGTGTATTCCCTATAGTCTATCACTCTTAATTATTCTAAGAGTTCCGCATGTTGTATATGGGCCTCCTGGAGCTGAGTGAGAGTGCCGTCCGTTCCAGCAGCTTCGTTTTCAAGCATCGCTAGGCTGCCCTCCACTTCCCTCAGCTTTCCCAGCACAAGATGTTTAACTCCCACTCTTGTACCCATCGCCACCCCACGCACGGTCGCCTTGAAGGCGTCCCATTCGATTTGCCTTGAGCTGACCGTACCATCGTTCTCTGTGAAGTAGTTTGTGCTGGCGTCCAATAGTGTGGATCTAAAAACTAAGTCCTCTAGTAGACCCGGGGATAGTCGCCATGTCGGAATTGGAGTGGGCAATCTCCCCCATTGTAGGGACAGTTCTACCGGGTTGTGGTCCGATAGTGTCTTACCCATGTGCTGCGCTGACACAACTGACGCCGTGAGAGTCCTGGAACAGAATATTCAGTTGATTCTGGAATGCAGTTTGTGTGGCGGGGAGTAATATGTGTATTCCCTATTGGTCGTGTTGAGTACCCTCCAGGCATCCTCTAGCTCCCAGCCAGTCGCCCATTGTGCTAACGCTACAGCCTGTTTCCTGCTTCCTCTCGCGTGTAGTGGTGGGTGCGACCTGTCCAGTGTGAGATCTAATACCGCATTGCAATCACCACCAATAATCCATTCATGCCCCACCCAGTCCGGCAACACTCGGCTAACGTCTTCAAAGAACCTCGATTGGTCCGTGTTAGGAGCATATATACTATGCAAGTACCATTTAGCATCCCCTTTGTGAACACATACCTGTCCTCCTTGTCCACTCTTGTTTCTGTTGGTTTAAATGGAACAGAGTTTCTAATCCATATGGCCGCCCCCCCGGAGAATGCAGAAAATGGCGTGGCATGAAGTTGGCCTTTCCATTTCCGTAACAGTTTAGTGCCCTCTGCCCCATTCAGATGCGTCTCTTGGAGATACGTTATTATGTGCACTTGTCACCTATTTAGTTGAGCCAGAGCTCTGTGCCTCTTATGCACCAAACCCATACCTCTTGCATTCCAGGTGCAGACCTTGTAATGATTAGGAGACGACATAACCCCAATTCCTCCCACCTCAGGACAGTGCCTCTGACCTCAGCAAATTGGACCACATGTTATACATTTTCAGTGCTTTGCACTCGCGCACTACCCCAACTTTAAGGTCCCCTCCCCAAAAACTTAGAGGATCAAACCATAAAACCCAACAGGGGTAAAAATGCAATTGTGCCTGAGCCTGGGGGGTGTGAGCCTAGTCGGACGCACTCAAAGTCTATTTACCAAAAGTCTCGTTCTCATTGTCCCCTTAAACTACAGGTGTCCCGGGTCTTAGACCCTCCCCCTTTGCATTTAATAAGTTTGTTCACTACGTTACCAAACCACTGCCGCTGTTCAGATGTTCACATGTCTTCTGGCATTTGCGCCGTGATGCGTGGGAATAACTGCAAGCTGCCTTCCGTATCGGAAGCTGCTGTACGAGAGCTGGTTTGGCTATTGGGCATCGCCTCAAAGTTCGCATCATGTTCCGCCAGGGCGTTAGTCGTCAGCAATGTCACTGCTATCGGGTCACTTCCCCCGATGCCTCGGCGCGGTCCGCCCGCGGGACCTCCTTCTCCGAAGCCTGTGGGTGTTTCTGATTTATGTCCTGCATATCTGACCATTGCGTGTCCGGCACTTCCTTCTGCGGGGACCGGGGCGGTGTGAGTGCTACCTCCATCCACTCCGAGGCCTCCTCACGGGTGTCGAAGAAGTAAGTTTTACGGTCGTGTATGATTCTGAGGCGCGCCGGGAAGAATAGGGCGTATTTTACATTACGGTCTCTCAGGGCACGTTTTACTCCCCAGAAGGACGCCCTGGCCCTCTGCACCGCTTGAGTGAAGTCCGGATAGATGGAGATCGTTAAGTTTTCATACTTTATGGGACCGTTCTCCCTTGCGGCCTTAAGGATTGCGTCCCTGTCCTTGAAGTGGAGGAGGCGCGCTCTCAAGGGACGTGGTGGAGCCCCCGGCTTCGGTGGTTTGGGGGCACCCTGTGCGCCCTTTCAACGCTGTACATCTGGGTGAGCTCCGCTGGGTCCACGACAGTCTTCAGCCAGTCCTCCATGAAGCGGGTTGGGTTCGCCCCTTCTCTGTGTTCAGGCACGCCCAAAATGCGTATGTTGTTTCGACGCGAGCGTTGTTCGGCATCGTCCACTCTGTCCCTCAAGCCCTGGATCTGCTTCTCCAGGTTTTTCAGCCGTGTGGAATGTTCCGTCTTTTGAGGTATCAAATCGGCAAGGGCTAGCTTGCGCTCAGACACTTTTTCTGCCAATTTCTTGTGATCATCCTTCAGAAGTGATAGTCCGGTTGGCATTGTGTCCATTCGTGTTTCAAGGGCTTCCCTGGAGGCCCTAATTTCCGTTAGTATTAGATCCAGTTTGGCCCCATGTGCATTGACGCCTGTTGGGAGGACCACTTCTTCGTTCGAAGAGGCCAGGGGGTCCTCCGAGCCGGAGGCGTGCGTCCCATTACGAGGAAGTCTATTCCGCCCGATCTTATGCTGTGACAGTGCGCTTCGCCGACCGACAGCAGGTCGTTCACTTCGTCTGCAAAGTGTATCCGCACTCTCTTTGCCTATCAGCCTGTCTCGTCCACTCCGGCCTGTATTGTGGTGCGACCCTCCGCGGGGGCAGTTGCTCACTGGTCCTGGGTTTCCCTCTCGATAGTTCAGTCTGGTAGGGGGTCATGCACACGGGGCTCAGAGTGGCCCCGCCCATGAGTATGTGGGGCCCTCGCGTCCCCGGGTGCCCGTCCCGTATGTTGTATGCCCTCCAAGGAGGGGGGTCTGTCCTGGGGTGTTGCTTACCCGGTGGGGGCTCAGTGCTATGCCCCGTGTTCTGTGGTAGGTGTGCTCCTATCCACCAGTGTCAGTGCAGGCGTCCTCGGGTCCTCAGGGGTTGTTCGCAGCCCTCCCTGCGCTGCGTTGTGGCAACTGGATAGCCCCAGACCTGTAGTCGGGTCTGTGCACTGTAGTCGGGGCTCTCCTAACACGGCTCCCCCGGCAATCGCTCGTTTTCGCGAGTTTGGGCAATACTTATGCGTGTGTCCCCCCGCCTGCCGCTGTTCCCTCACCTCCGGGCTGCTTGCAGACGCACTGTGGGCTGGGGATTGTGGTAGATCGCTAGGCCTCGCCTCCGGCTCGCGGTCAGAACTGGGTGTCCCTCGTCTCTGTATAGCTGCGGCGCAGCAAACTAGCACTGCTATCTCGTGCGGTACACCCTCCGCGTTGATTTGGGCATATGCGACTTTACAGGATCCCCTCCGCTGTGGGCAGTACGGGACGCCAGGGCCCCACACCCATTCCCGGCCAGCGCAATGTTCATCGCCGACGCTTTGGTTGCTGTTCAGGTAGCATCCGGCCTCATAAATCGTGCCGCTCACCATTCGGCGCTGTCCCACAGGCGCCCGCCGTGCTCCGGTGGTTATAGTCGTCAGTGGATTTTCCAGCGGGCAGCAGTGTCTCTGACTCGCCCGGGGCAGTGTCACTTCCGGTCCGCCTCCAAGTACACTGGAAGCTGCGGCTTCCCTACTGCAGCCAGGCCCCGTCACTGTTCCAGGGTATATGATGCAGCGTGGGGTTCTTCGGTCACAGAAAGTCCCTCCAGGCGCAGCCGACATCAGTTCCGCTGTACATATGTGCGGGGTAAGGGTCAGCTTTCGGCTTTACAGGATATATGCCAGGATTTTGGGGGATTTCAGACGGAGCGAGCTCAGCTCACGTCTGCCATGCTCGGCTGCTGGCCACGCCCCCCTCCAATATGAGTGATGGTGCGATGGCAGCTCCAGTTTATGCTGACCATCCAGTTCCGGTTCTATACAAAGGATTAGAGGGCATGTATATTGAAATTAAGTATGATTGACTGAATTGGCTGTGAAGTTCGTGCTTTAGGTGGAGACACGAATGCAGAGATTGTTTTCTAGAACATAGGAACATAGCTGTGCTTTTTTAGAACATAAGAAAAAAATTTCTAAACCTCTCTTTATCAACATGAGGTAGGATTCTATTTAGAGATTTGTAGAGTGCGACATTCATTCCCAGGGGGATATCACAGCACTGAGATGCTCCCTATCCTTCTAACTTCGACACTCAAGTAATTTTATGATAGCTGAAATATCAAATTAAGCTCTAGAAAACCGTGTTTTAGTTTTTTTCCAAATCTAAGTTTGTTGTCAGTGAGGACAATTTCTAAGGGTAAAATGTTCCATTGCTCCACTGCCAGATCTGAAAATGAGCAGCCACCACATCTGAATTTTTGTATCCACTTGGTTCTGGCAAGTACAAGATTCTATGATCTAAGATCACGCGTTGGATTTTAGAATTCTACTTTGGCTTGTAGGATTTTGGAGCCAATGTTATATAGGCCTGTGCCTAGTTTGTGGAGTTTCGCTATACGGAACTCCACGAAGTTCCCCAAAAAATATGAGAAGTTACGCGAGTGGTGGAGTGAAGTGTGAACTACAGTTTGTGCTGGTATTCCTGCAGCTCAGGTAGAAATTCTACCCGAGCGGCAACACGTATTTGCAAACTTACCGTTCGCGATCGTAAACTTACCGCTTGCGATCGCAGGCGGGGAAATACTCCGCCGCACATTGTGAAGCTGAGTTTTCTGCACTCTGTGAGCTCTTTGGAGTGTGGAGTGCAGAAAACTCTGCGAATAGAGCGAAGTTCACTGCCCTGGCCCAGCTTTGTGGGCATGGCAGAGAAGTTTGAAATTCGTTCTTTTGCGCATTGGCAGCAGGTGATGCTGAGCTGTATCTTTCTTTATTGCAGATAAGCTTGGCCACTGGATTTTGCATCATATGGAGTCAGGTGAACAGGTAGTCTGCCATATTCAAATAAAGTGCATTACCATAGTCCAGTCTACTAGTGATTAAAGCATGTGCTATGGTTCTTTGCCAGTCAAGAGGTATCCAGTAGAACAGCCTTCTTAAGAGTTTGAGGATACCAAAGCACTTGTCGGAGGTGGCATTGACTTGCTCGTGCATGGATAGATAATCACCAATAAGAACCCCAAGATGTTTTGCTACTTTCTTGGGATACAGATTGGATCCTAACAAAGCATGCAACCAGGAGGAGTCCCAAATCTGGTGGAACTCACGGAAGAGTAAAGTCTCTGTTTTGTTGGCTTTTTATTTTAAACAATGATCCAGCCTCCAGTTTGCTACTTCAGCGAGACACCTTGTCAGTTTATCTAGGGTTTCATCATATCGTTCCCCTATTGAAATGATTAGCATATGAGCAGATTGCAAAGTCCCACTTTCTGACAATGTTTTCAAGGGTATAAACGTATATATATTAAACAATTTCAGGATAAGGGAGGAGCCCTGAGGGACTCCACATTTAGATGAATGGGGGGTGATCCTAAGTTGCTTAAATGGACTGTTTGTGTTCTTTTTCTTTAAAATGAGCTAAACCATTGTAGGGCTATGGAATGAAGTCTGATTTCATTACGTTTTTTTATTGATAGGCTATGGGAAATAGTATCAAAAGTCTCAGAAAGATCAAGCGGTATCTGGATATATTTCAAATTAGAGATGAAGTCCTGAGTGGCAGCACAAAAGGTCTGATTTTACCAATGAAGTCACCCCTTACATTTGGAAGCAAGCAGGGCCAGGTCCTCTCACACTCTAAACTGAGGATCTTTACCAACTTACCTATTACCATCAAGTTAATTGGCAAGGTTGTGTACAGGCAGGTGCAAAATCACTTCTAGACCATCTATCGCCCACACAACTACCAATCTGGCTTCAGACATCATTACAAGACTAAAACAGCAATTTACAGATTGTAAATGATATGTTCCTCAGCACAGATAAGGGTGAGTCCTGCTGCCTGATAGTATTGGACCTATTGGTCGACTTGAATACGATCGGTCACTTCATCAAAGTCCCAAACAAGATTAATTGGTTCTCCTACTAATTGTCCTGTTAACACTGGGTCACCTCCAGACCCTAGAAGCTCACCGTCACACACAGAGCTTCCAGTGATCCATTCAGAAAGACTTCATCTTTTACCCCTGCTCCCGTGTACCTGTACATTCTATTCCTAGACTCCTACACTAAGGAATCAAACACCTTAAGCACTGCATGCACTTCAACCACTTCTGATTGTCCAACGCCCATCTGGAATTCAAGTCCATCATGACAAAATGCCTTCTCTTCGTCAAATTCACCACACAACACAACAACTAGTCCAAACATGACTTAACAAAATGAACATGAATGATTCAACTTCCAAATATCACCCTATCTCAAATTGCTTGGATGCACGCTCAACCCCAACATCCAACATCACCCTCAAAGAGCACATCTCCAAGAAGACCAAAATAGTCTGGTACAAGCCATTAAGAGAAATGAGGGTAGGGCACAAGCGTATGTGTCAAGATGTAATGTTCTTTGAAGAGGTGTGTCTGCAAATCTGTCTTGAATTGAAGAAGCTTTTGAAAGTCCACCATAGACTTAATGGTGGTTGTGAATTTGCTATCTGGGAGGAAAGGCTTCATTTTTCTTAACGTGTATATAAGAAGGGGCAACTCAGTAACCCTTGGACCTGGGTAATCAAGTAATAAAGAAAAACAATGGTCCCTTGAGGCAGAAGTGTGAACCTCTATGTCCTTGTAAACAATAATTTTACCAATTTGAAAATAAAAATGTGATCCCAAATGATGCAACAGTGCAGTGCAAGTGAAATATGTTAGTGCAAAGTGTCCTTGTGCTATACAGCCTATGTACCTAAATAGTGATTGATCAAGGATGCAAAAGTGGTTGGTACACACTGACACACAGTGAAATGCTCCAGAACCAAACTTAAACAGCACTTATTGTGATGCTGTTTGGGATCACCTTTTTACTTTCAAATTGGATTGTATATGAAATTGTAATGATTTTTTTTCAAAAGTTCCTTCAATTCAAGAAAGAGCTGCAGACACACCTCTTCAAACAACATTACATCCTGACACATAAGCTAGTGCTCTACCTTATTCAAATAGATAATCCTCTGCATCCTTTCGGGGATTATCTCCAGTTTGGCTCTATTCAGTGTTACATTGTTTCTGGTCACCACTGTGTAGTTGTAGTTAGTGCCAGTTTCCCATAGGAAATTGATTTTTTGTTTTGCTAATAACTGGCGCAGTTTGATGAATTTTAATGAAACTTTCCACACAAAAAAAGGTTCACCCACTTCTTTTCCTTTCTAGAAAGGTTTGGAGTGATCTGTCAAGCCGAGATCTAGAATATGTAGGGGTCCCAAAATGTGGTTTTCCCATGCAAAGAACATTTAACAGTGCTGCAGGCAAAACAGCCAAATGGAATTGCACCAAATTTGTCAGAAAGCTAGATCTTTAGCATGAAGTGGTGCTTTTTGTAATTAGGTGTAAATAAGTTGAAGTTTTTGTGAAATAAAGGTTCACAATGTATAGATTTTTCAGGCTGCTTTACCACGTCCTGCAAGGTCAAAATACCACAACATGACTGCAACATGTAAAGAAATATTGCAGACACCATTTTAGAACTCGGGGACTCAATCCCTGTGTCCTAAAAACAAGTAAAATAAAGCATAAGGGGACACGCTAAGGGTACCCTGACTCTCTGGGTGTTGTGGAGGAGGGCAGCAGAGGGAGCCATCTGGGGTTCAATTAAAAATAAATTCGTTTTTTCTGCAGAACTGCGGTACTGCCAGAGCACTCAGTGCAGGCCTGTGACGTTCCTTAGCCATATCGCGGTACTCGGAATATACACTGATGTATTCCCACACACACAAACTCTTACAAAGACATAGCCATACAGACACCCGTACCCCAATACACAAACAAAACAGCCACAAACATCCCTCACTTGCAATTGATTGCATTCACACACAGAGCTACATACATTCACACACATACAGCCAAAATCCATATCACACAGATCCAACATCCACACGTACACCAACACTCCCCATATACACACAAACACACACACATAACTACACACGCACCTACACCCACACTCATAGACACATGCATAGCACTCATAGACACACACACATATGCAGACAGGTAAAAAATTATTTCCTAATTAACGTTAAACCCCACAAATTCAGTGAAAAAAACTAAGGTTAAAGTGACTTTATAGTTAGGTCTGGAAATAATATTTGACTTTACATTAACAAAAGAAAATCAGCTATTCACCCAAAAATACCCAAACGTTAAATAGTTATGTGAGAATGTCAGTTTAAGTGTAACATTTTAAACTAAATAAAAATACTAACATTCACCAGTTATAGTTAACTCAAGTAACTATAACTTGCGCCCTCGCCATGCTCTGTGAGTGACCTCACATATTACAATACTCATGACAATATTGAAACATCATTGATGACATTTGAAATTATATCATTGATGATAACACTGTGCATGGCGGAGGCATACATTATAGTTACTAGGTGATACTGTGATGTAGATTCATTACATATTGTGCGGCAATGCTATAGATATTTGCCATACTGTAGGGTGGAAACTTATTGGCCCATTAGGATGTCTGGCGGATCGCCACCGCCATGCACGCGGTAGCGATCCGCCAGACATCCTTACCTGCCCGCCACCCATTTCCCCCAGCTATATTACTATGGCGGGGGGACCGCGGCGGACGGAAGGCGACTTGGGCGAAAAAGGTTTAATATGGTGCAGTTGCTGAGAGCACCGCCCACCACAATGTTAAAAATACAGGATGCGCCCGCCACTGTGGCGGGCGCATCCTAATACCCCCACGGGACCTCCGCCCTTATGGCGGGTGGTCCCATTATCCAATAGGATGGCGGGCAGACTAAGTCCGCCCGTCATCCTAATGACCCCCTTAGTGTGATTTGATGGAATATCTTCAAGATCAGGGCAGGCTTGCTGTTTGCCTGTACCATTGAGAAGATTTCACTTTTAAACATCTTTTTGCTTCAAACTGACAACTTCCCATGTGCTTAATGTTGTTTGTGGGATAAAGGTAAGCCGGGGAGATGTCACCATTAAGAGATTTAAAGGCAGTGCTTAATTTGTAACATAATGAGTTCAGGTGCCCAAAGCACTGCTCAAAAGCCCGCAGCTGGAGCTATTAAATGTCCCCGCGCCATATTCCATTACTGAGTAGTCCTGAATCCATCTAAGGTCTCTTTAATCCTGGGCAGCGTATGTACTGCTGCGAGTCATGCGGTAGTGGACTATCGCTTGAAGCCCTGCCCACCCTCCACCCATATTTTTAATTGGCTTTGTAAACGCTGGGTTCTGAGTCGTTAGTAGGGTAGTTAGTCCCTCCTTGTTACCACCCTGTCTACATTTGTTACCTCCCATAATGACAGGACATTTTACTTGTGTTGTTACATGGTTTGCTATATCAGTTGGTGAGCACTATTTTCTTTAACCCCTTCGCTGCGGGGTTATTCCCCCACTGTGCTGGGAGGGAGGGGGCGCGCACAGCACCCCCATGCTCATGACGAGCTGAGCTCGTCATGAGCTACAGTGCTCCTGTGCTCATGACAAGCTCAGCTCGTCACAGGTGCATTGGCTCCGTGGAACGCTCAGCACAGCAGGGGAATTCTCCCCGCACCTGAGCGTTCCACAGGCCATGACGAGCTGAGCTCGTCATGAGCACCGGAGCGCCGTGGCTCATGACTAGCTCAGCTCGTCATGAGCGTTGAAGGAGTTAATGCTCTTCCCCTATTCCATCCATGACATTGCAGCATGCTTTGACTACTGCATTTATTTACATTAATATGCCGTCCGCTTTAAATTAGAGGCCTCTTTTATTCAATTATTTAATTTACGGCGCGGTCCGCTTTGAGTTTAGCGGGCGCACTTATTTAGTTATATATTTTACAGACGGACGCTTTTACATTAGCGGCCAGGCTTATGTATTTTATTCATTTATATCACAACGCGCTTTCACATTAGCACCTGTGCTTATTTATTTTTATTAATTAATAGCGTGGTCCGCTTTCACTTCAGCAGCCGCGCTGCAGAACGTTTCTAAATTAATTGTTTTGTTTTTGCTTTGTGTGAAAGCGCACCATATGCGCTTTCACTTTAATGTTGGCCATTCCCCTTTTGTTTAAATGCTGCTCACTGTAACCTGAATATGGCGCGCATTGTCTAAAGAAATGGGCGCTGCCAACATTAAAGTGCTGTCGCGTTTGCGAGAGTTTGAGCTATTTGCATGATAAATAACAATGCCTTTTATATATGTGTTGGGTTTAAAACACATAATTAAAAGGCATTATCATTTACAATGCAAATCACTTAAACGCTCGCAAAAGCGAGACCTATTGCATTGAAAATGTTGTTCATTCTTCCCTTCGTTCTTCTTTGCCGTTTGTGTGTTTCCCCTCCCTTGCTTTCGGGGAATGTTTGATAAGGAAAAATATGTGACGGTGGGCCCCACCGGATCCAGAAATGAGTGCTGGTGGGGCCTACCGGTAACCACCGGCTCAAATTTAGCACTGTAATCAACGGTCTATTTTAAGCTGCTTAGCCAGAATCTTGAGCCAGTAGAATCCACAATTTCTGTAGCAGTTTGCTTATCGCAAACAAAAGTTAAATAATTATAACATACAGCCTTATTCATGAAGGGGCCGTTTTGCGAGCCCCTAATAGCGAATCATAGCGATTCGCTATTAAGGACTCGCAAAACGGTAATCATGTAGGAATCGCATAATAAAATGCGATTCCTACTGATTCCTTATTTGCGATTAGCAAATTGCTAATCGCAAATAAGGAATAACTCGCCATTCATTCCTATGGGCCAAAAGGCCCATAGGAATGAATGGGGAGTATTCCTTATTTGCGATTAGCAATTAGCTAATCGCAAATAAGATTGCGATTTGAAGGGTGCCAGGGGTGTCCACAGGACACCCTGTAGCACCCCTCAAATGAAATTTCACACAGGTGTTGCACACACACATGTCCAAAGGACATGTGTGTTTGTAACATGCAACTCAGAAAAATGCATTTAAATGCATTTTTCTGAGTTATCGCAATTTACCGCAAGGTCTGACCTCGCGGTAAATTGCGGCAAGAAATTGCGAATTCGCAAATTTAAATTGGATGTTGAATTGCATTTAAGGAATCTCTAATAGAGATTCCTTAAATGTAATTCCTCGCACATTTGCGACATCGCAATTAGCGATTTTTGCATTTGGGATGCTGAATCCCTAATGCAAAAATCGCACTCGCAAAGGGCCGGATTCTCAGAATCCGGCCCTTTGCGAGCCGATTTAGCCTTCATGAATAAGGCTGCAAATATCTTCTGAACATCGGCAGTTGACACGTAAAAAAAAGCATTTATTTCATCCTTTACAAATGCTGTATGAACTTTTTTGTCTTTTGCAAAAAAGGAGCGCTGTTGTTAATAATACGGGCATGAAATCCATTCCTAACAGGAAACTGTACATGGGTGGCAGTCAAGAAAGGGCGATATTTTTCACATCGGGATTTCAAGTGCTATAAAAAAAACTCGCTGTCTATGATACCAAGCTGGGAGTTACGAAAGAAATAGACAATTCGAGAGTATCTCCCAAATTTGATGAGGTCACTATTGAGAACACTCACCAATCTAAGGGGCATATTATCAAGACTGGGCGATAAAATATCGCGGCTTTATCGGCAGGAAACTGCCGATAAAGTGACGATAATGGGCTTGATAATATGCTCTATTGAATTCCAATCGAAGCTCATGTTAAATGTGAAGGACATCTAACATGAGCTTCAATTGGAATTCCATAGAGCTTATTATCAAGCCCATTATCGCCACTTTATCGGCAGTTTCCTGCCGATAAAGCGGCGATAATTTTATCGCCCAGGCTTGATAATATGCCCCAACATGTTTTATAACAAGTGTATTACTTTATTCTGGTTTATTTGGAATCAGCTGTGGCAGCATAGTTCGTGTTAAAGATTACTTACAGGAATACAATAACAACATTTGCTTTAACTCAGCCTTCTTTTTTTTTATTTTATTTGTTATTGACAGAGTTTTCTTATTTAATTGCGTGTTGAGACGGATTGGTTATTGTGTGTTTTTTTCTGTCCGACTACTGGTATTTTGAGGTTTTTTATGTCTACCTCCCCAAAGCTGCCCATAATGCTAATGCATATTTAAAAACATTTATCCATGCATGTATTAAGCACAATACCTATCTGAATGCACTGCAAGACTTTCCATGAACCCCTGAGAAAGATCTGTGTGTATATCAATTCGCTTGTCTATCATATAAAGTGGTTCGATAAATACTTTTTAATTGGTTGACATTGGAAGTTGAATGTGACTGGGCGGCACATACATACAGTATATCAGGTGGGTTCAGGTCTAGTCCTGTGATATGAATATGATATACAACAAACATGTTTACCTCGGTTTTATATTAAGTGTAAGTCATTATTCAAGTGCTTCCTTATTTGCATTTTGCATAGGTCCTCAAATGATTGGCGTTTCCATCTGATGTGTTGGCAGGGGCCCAGCATAATTATGCCATCCCCTCCTCGGTCCATCACCCTGAAGAAAGGCATCCTGATTCAAAACATACGCTGGGCGGGCCCGGTGGGACTGCCTCCTTCTTTGCTTCATTGATCTAATTACAATGAGGTGGAGCCACCGATGCGCCCCTTTTTGTTATCCTATGTAAATGAGCAGTTTGATCTTCCTAAACTGGGCCTTGCTACCAGGCGTTTTCTGAGCAGCACGTTCATCTTTACACCATATAAACCTCCAATTTTTACTGAAACCTCTTCTTACATGTAGTATTTTGTCCAAGACAGCTGATGTCTGATTTGATATTCGAAATCCATCATAATGTATTTTGAAACAGGAACCCCGTTCTGCGGTATAATCAAGTTATGTAATCGCCTCCCAGAAACCCGATGACAATTGGTTAACTGCATGATCTTGTCTTGGGTCTGAAACACTATATTAATTACAGAGTATGGAACAATTATAGGGACATGATTCACCTATCGCAGTGACAGTGTCAACTCTATAGGCCACATGTACGTAGCATTTGTATTACCGCAAACAACCCGATTATCAGAATCGCAACATTTGGTACGCAAAAAAAGCCTTTTTCTATGTTTAGAATCCAATTTTGTGATTCAGTAACTGAATCACAAAATGGGTTCGCAATTCAGTATTAGGAAGGGGTGTGGTAAGGGCGTCCCTTCCTAATAACAACTAGCAGTGCTATGTACAAATGTTTTGCAACCGAAATGTGGTCGCAGAACATTCGCATTTTACCGCCTACTTCAAGTATGTGGTATCCCAGTTGCAAACTGACCTTTGTTAATGTATTGTATTGTATTGTAGCTAGATTTATAATGCGCACAGCTACCCACATGGGGTCTCCCGGCGCATGCAAAAAACGTTTTTTAAGAAGAGGCTTAAAAAGTGATTGTTTTTGAAACGCATCCCATTTTCTTTAAGGAAAACAGCCTGCATTAAAAAAAAAAGTTTTTTTTTTTAAAACAAACACAAACATGGTGGTCTGCTGTCCCCAGAAGGCCACCATCCCTGTGTTTTTAGCGACCCCCAATAGGTCGCAATTTGCGACCTACCTCATGAATATTACTGAGGTTGGTCAATTTCGACCCCAATAGGAATCGCTAAATGTGTCAAGGAAACATTTGTACATAGGTGTTTGTGATTTCCTAATAGGGAATCACAAAAATTTGCTAAGGGGAACTCACAAAATGAAACCTATGTACATATAGCCCAATGTATTTTGCTTTTTGTTGGCCTACCATGATGTTTTCCTCTGTAAATCTGACAATCTATGTCGCCAGCTGAGATTATTGTGAGGTGGGGGGCAGAGCTCTATGTGCCCTCTCAATGGTGAATTGTGAACTGATGCGGACAAACATGATAACTGGGTCATATCTGCCATAGATCAACTGGCTCCTTTAAGATCGACTCCTCGACAGAGACACTAACTCACTTAGAGCTAAAAACTTTAAAATCTAAAGTAGGCGCAGTGAACCTGAGTGGAGGATGGACTGCAGCTCTGAGTCTAAAAATAACTATAATAAGACACTAACTGATCACAAAGCTGCTATTATTAGAGCCAAACAGGTATTCTATACGAGTAAGATAAAGGAGGCTAAGAACTCGAGTAGAGAGCTCTTTAAGACTATCTCAGAGATATCTAAGCTCCAACAGGGAAATCGGTTCTCCCCTGATCAAAACCTGTGTGATGGCCTCGTTGTTCCAATAAAAAGTCCAAACTATCTACAGGGAACTGGAAAGTTTGTACTCCGCTCCCCATAACTCACCTTTACGGGATTCGGAAAAGGGTTCAGTAGCCCCAAATCTCTTGACCAGCTTTTCATTACTGACACTAGATTCAGTGAATGATCTCATACTGACCACCAAGTCTGGCTCGCCAGAGGACCCATGCCCACTGAATATCATTCACAGGGTCTCTGAATAAATCAGCGCAACACTCACCCCCCTCCTAAACACTACTATAAAGTTTGGGACTTTTCCATCAGTTTGGAAAAAGTGTGTGTTAGACCAATTCTGAAGAAACCCTCCTCGGACCCAGGGGACATCGGCCAATCTCCTGCCTGCCGCTCATGGCTAAGGTGTTGGAGAAAGCAATAAATCACAAACTGAATCTTTTTATAAACTACAATAATGTGCTGGATAGGGCACAACATGGCTTCTGCTCAGATCATTCCACTGAATCTTCACTGGTAATAGCCATGGAGGAAGTCTGCTGGCAAATTGACAGGGGTGGCAGGGCTTTCATGATCCTACTTGACCTATCAGCTGCGTTCGATGCGGTTAATCACTCAGTTCTAACACAGCGGCTAAAGGCTAGTGGGATTCGAGACAGCCCACTGGCCCTCCTCACCTCATTCCTGTCAGGCAGAGCACATAAGGTCACCTGGAAGAATCCAAAATCAGACACATTTCATCTCCCGTGTGGAGCCCCTCACGGGTTGGCGCTTTCACCCACACTATTCAACATATATGTGACTCCACTGGCCAAGCTAGTTAAATGCCACGGCTTCTCGCTTGTATCTTATGCCAACGACACATAAATCATTATTTCCATTGCTTCTAGGGAAGATGCGCCGTTGGCTAGATTCCATAGCTGCCTCGATCGCATTATACAATGGATGCACCTCAACTACCTCAAACTAAACATGCAGAAGACTGAAGTCATGGAGTTCGTACTGGCTCGCCATCTGGAACTCTGCATGATGGCCGGCAACAGCAGGCGCCTGTCCTACACCAGCGGTTAAAGTATGAAACTTGGGCGTAGTTTGTGACACACAGCTCAGGTTCTCAGGTCAGATTAACCAGGTCACTTCAGCCTGCTACTTCACACTAAAGATACTGCAAAAGACCCGACTGTTTCTTCCAATGGAATTGAGGAAAACCATTGTGGTAGCACTTGTGTTGTCCCGGATTGACTGCTCTAATGCCCTCTACCTTGGGGTTGATAAATGGCGGTTTACTAAACTGCAATCTCTGCAGAATGCGGCAGCCCGTACCTTATTAAATATACCCAAATTTAATAGCATATCGGGGGCCATCAGGAACCTTCACTGGCTTCCAGCTAAAGAGTGCATTGAATTCAAGGCATTGTGTTTGATTCATAAAACCTTGTATGGAGGCAGTCCAATGGAATACCATAAATTATTCCAATGATACACTCCTAGACGCTCACTAAGATCAGCCAACCAGGCACTGGTAAATATCTCTAAAATTAAGAAAGCTAAATGGGGAGGTAGATGCCTCTCTTATTTAGCACCCAAACTCTGAAACAAGCTGCCTCCACACATCAGATCCCAGCCAGTTTGGTCAAAATTCTGGGGCCAACTAAAAACCTGGCTCTTTCCTACTCAGTAACGACTTGACTTCCGGGCTCCATGTTTCTCCTTTGCTCTCTCCAGCGCCAAGACACCTCGGTGTTCGAACACTTTATAAACATTTACTTACTTACTAATAATTTGGACAGTCGTTTAGGACGAAAGGTGTTGGTGATCCAGTCTTCAAGAACAATTCTGTTGACTGCCCTTCAACTTTCTCTGTGTGTCCAACAACTCATACATTATTCCTTCGGGATCAGCCCTCATCATCTTTTATGTGTTCATCGAGATGAGCGGTCCGTTTCTGGAAGGCAGAGATTGTGCCATGGAGGGTATGGACCTCTTGTTGTAGGTAATCTACATTCTGCTCCTCTGAGGTTACCCGGCCTGCCGCCTTCAGGAGATCAGTATGAAGCAGATTGATGCCTATTGTGACTGAGTCTATTTTTGTAACCAGCTCATCTCTGGTGCACTGTATCACCGCCACTAGATCTGCAAGTGTTGGTGCAGGGTTTGTTGCCATTGCATCTCCCCAGCCGGCCCTCTCTCTGCACTTTCCCTGGTTGGACCCTCAAGCAGCAGTGCTGGACTAGTGCGCTGCTAAATGAGGGTTCATCACATCATTCCATATTAGAAAGGCAGTCCATAAGTGTGCACCAATGAGGCAAAGTTAATCATATTAAATGCGGTTTCCACTCAATAAACTATCACAGAAGTTCTGTTTCGGCCACCGGCCTAAACACTCCAAAAGCTAATAATACACAGTTCAATGTTTTTTAGCAAATAGACTTACAGTTTGTTACGTCAGCCGCCCATCCGCAGTTCTCTTACATCTGGCGGGCCACAGGAGGCACCCTGCACCCTCACAGCCCAGACCGGGGGCCAGCATCCACAGCTAGCAGGGCTGAAATGGAAATGACCTGATCATGGGCCCAAACAGCTCGACGAGATGCACTTGTCGCGATGTGCAAGTGGGGAGCATGGCTCAGGGTGGAATGCAGGATGCATGGGGGTCCCTGCGATCTCCTTAATTCAGAAGGCCCCTCTGATTGGAGTTCAGTGAGGATTCAAGGCCAGGCCCAATGTTCAGTGTAGCAGGCCAGTCCCTGCTTCAGTGCGGCAAACTGTTCCGGCCCCCCCCCATGGCAGCATTCAATGTGCGGCCATCCGTGGCGCTCACACTGGGAGGTCTGTCTGCAGGAACCCCCCCTTTCCAAGCCACGGTCTAGGCCTGTTACCAGCACCAGTGGGCAAGATCTTCAGCAGCTGTGACACATGGAAGGGCCACTGCTCCCCATCAGTGGTCCAACCTCAGTCTCCCATGGGGGGGGGGGGGGGGGGGGGGGGACCAGCATGCTGTAACCCTGGTGCAGCGCACCACTGGCTCCGCTGAGAGCAGGCTGTCCAGCCCCAGGCAGCTCCTGGGGCGTTTAGCCCCCATATCACCACTCCTCAACTCCACCAGAAGTCCCAGCCAATAGGATCAGCTCCAAAGGGTTGTCACATATTTTGGTGCCCTGCTTTTAGCCCCCATATCACCACTCCTCAACTCCACCAGAAGTCCCAGCCAATAGGATCAGCTCCAAAGGGTTGTCACATATTTTGGTGCCCTGCGCCAGTCAGGGTGGAGCAGCCGGCCTTAATCTGCTCCCGCTCCGCCTTACTTCCTCATGGCCACAAGATCTCATGTGCTTTTTCAGATGCCATGGCTCACAGGACGACCGGAATCCACAACAGTCTATCCCCAGAAAAGGTTGTCAGAACTGGGTTATGAACCATAACGGGCAGAATGTTGAAGGATAAGGTAGGTCTATTGATGAGACAGGGAGTTTGATTTTTCTTAGGTGGATAACTTGGCATGATGCAGCCTTCAAATGCAGCATTTAGTTATATATCAAAAACATATACTCATCCTCTCATCAAACTCTTAGTAAGAAACACATCATACCAACATACAATCAATTGGTATACCAATAGAACAGAGACACACCAACATCAAAATAGTTGGCTAACTGTTGGCACTTCGACACCACATCCATATCAACATAAATGTATAATTCACCCTAAACCATAGGAATACATTACCTACATATCTGGGAACATACATGCGTACAACAAGGCACTAAAATCATACATTTTGTAGAGCATTGCCACTGAGCAGCTCATGTTTATCCTCTCACCAGCCACATATCAGTCATCAGTATGTCCAATCACTTGACTGCTCAACAGCCGGGTCTATGGGGCAGTAGGATCTCACTCCTTTTAATTTAACATCACCTTGGATTGAGAACACTCAGATGATATCATATGAAGGTGGATGTATCCGCTCTTCCTCTGCTCTAGGGTAACATCAGGTTTGAGGCTGGGATGTACCACTGCTCCACAGATAAAGCTACATAATGGTCATTCATACCGCATCATTCGGGAAATCTACTCTGCTCCAGAGCCACAGGCCAATCTATCCAATATATATATATTTTTCATTTAGAATGATGTATTTAGAAATTCTTCATATATTACAAAACATAAGTGACCAAAACAGCATCATTAAAAGTTGCAATGCGCATCATACAACAAAAAACTGATATATAATCATATTAAAATTATATAAATACCTTTCACACCATTATTGGAATTTAACCAGATATAATCTTTGACATTCATTCTTATATAGGAGCCCATATGCGAATTAATCTGACCCTTCTAATATCATTTTGTAAGACAGACATTTCCAGGTCACGAAGGGTAACACATTTGATCCACCAAACTGACAGATGAGGTGCATCCTTGAAGAGGCAATGCTGAGAGTCTCAGCCGGGCTAGTGCTGTAGCGAAAAAGTATATTCCTGCAAATTAATCTGGAATAAATGGGGAATGTTCCAACAATATAATTGTATAATGCCATACTATGTTAATCTTCATAAAATCATCGTGCTTCTGAAATAGTGTGTTCCTATACAACTGAATAGATGGGCATATTGCGAACACATGCATAGTATTGCCTCCATTACCATCATGTCAAAAGCATTTTGAATAACCTCTGATCCTCCATTTATGAACATGGTACAGTGTATTATAAAATCCTTCATGAATTTGAATTGATGAACACTCGGATGTGAACCATTAAGGACAGTTTGAGCATACACATTGCCTCATCGTCATTACCCTTGTTCCATTCATTACAAAATGAGTCTATCCTCACTCACCAGACA
Organism: Lissotriton vulgaris; assembly: GCF_964263255.1. Lineage (NCBI taxonomy): Eukaryota > Metazoa > Chordata > Amphibia > Caudata > Salamandridae > Lissotriton > Lissotriton vulgaris. Next base: position 1,449,354,541 of record NC_141694.1, read on the forward strand.
TCAATTACCACATCATCAAAATAAAAAGGCAGTCCCTCCCTCCCATGCTCTTGTTCAATTTTATCTCACATGTATTACTGCATCAGCCGGGTGCAGTGATGTGGCTGCTACCAACTTTTCGGAGAAATTATGTTTTGTTTATTGGTGGCATTTTGGGCACAGCAGTGCTGGTCTGACATTCCTTTATTTAGCTGGGTTGCTGCTGAGGATGTCCATGAGGCAGGCTGTAGTAGCGGATGGCAGGAAACGGGAGTGGGGGTCAGGTGGGGGTCGGGAATTACAAAGTAAATTAAAAAACACTTACCTCCTCGCCGCGTGTCTCCTCAGTCGTCTCTCCTACATTGTTCCTCGTCCCCTCTACACCATACCAGAAAGTACACAGGGTCCCTCCCCTAAGCCAATCACAACGCTGTAATGCAGCGTTGTGATTGGTCTGGGTGCTGTGACTCGGTGCTCAGACACGGAATGGGAGGGGGGGCATTTTCCCCACCAGGCTGTGTAATGCAGCCTGGTGGGGACATTGCAAAGTCCGCAAGACTGCTTGGCTGGTCCGAGAGGGCCAGCCAAACAGCCCTGCGCACTTTGGGGTGCAGCAACCAGTACTCCCAGATTCCCAACTCCACCCAATCTGGCTGAAAAGATAACAACAGAAATACCTTCTGTTATTAGCACTTTTTTTTACACTGCTCCGCAAGCAGTGGGGCGACTCTCATTCGCCTTAGAGGAGAAGCCGCCACTGGCAGGCTGGTGTGGTCTTCCTCTGTGAGCGGTAAGGATGAAGTTTAGCCGGCTCATTGCAGTGGAGCAGTGCTCCCAGGTCACATGAGGGATATTTAGGGTTATTTTAAGAGCTCTTTTTTTCTTTGGCTCCCAAACTAAATACCTCTTTTCACAAGAAACATGTTACCTTATTTTATTGATTCTTCTACTTCTGAGGAGGGGTTCAGACTATAACATCTTGATTTTAGGAGAGCACTTTTGATTTATCAGGCTAGGATAGCTCCTTTTATCTTTTCCGAATCACTGTCTGTACATTTTGGGCCTTTTAGGAAGAGTATAAAGCTTTCTACATCTTTGAGCAGGTGGGTTAGGTCTTTGCTCTTCCTGGCTCATGAAGCTGCTAGACAGGTTTCACATTTAAGGGTACAAGACAGGTCTACAAGGAGTATGTCTTCTTCAAGTGCAGAGCTTCAAAGGGCCTCCATATTTGTAATTTTGCAATTCAGCTACTTGGTATTCTCCTTTAACCTTTACTTCTCACTATAGAACTGTGCAATAAGTGGAACTTACTGATATTTTTTGTTCTAGAGTTTTATCCACTATGCAATAATAGTGGTATTCTTTCATTCATTCCCCATGATTCAATAAAATGTGGGTTGGGTTTTTGAATTAACAGTTTGGGTGCCCTGATAGTGCTTTGTATATCTCATTTTGTAATGAAGGGAAGCAAGGGTAAGGATGGCGAGGTAATGCTCCAATACTTACTGGTAATCACATTACTCTGAGTCCTCTTTCCTTGCTTCCATTCATTACATATCCCAATCATTCCAGGCTAATCAAAGTAGTGTTGAATTGTGGCTTGTTAAACAAACAGGGGGAGGGGGAGGGGCTTTTTATTTTGATGAAGTGGTAATTGATATCGGGTGAGGCAAGATGGCCTCATTTCATAATGAATGGAAGCGAGGGAACAGGACTCGGAGTAATACAATTACCGCTAAGTATTTGGGGGCATTACTCTTTTTAATTTCCTCCCTAGATACCTAAATGTCCAGATACCAACTTCATTTTAATGCCAAAAGATCAAAATTATTCTTTTTATCCTCATTAAAACCTTTTATATGCCATCTATATATACCCCTTAGAAGGTACCCTTATTAAAAAAGTATTATAAAAATAATTTTGCGTGAAATTCATCCTATTTGATTTCAGGCTCTGAAGAAGCTGTAAGTAACAAATGAAGCTATATCTAGGCCTAAGCAGTTTATAACTTTTCTGCAACTACTCACATGTTGGGAAAGCCCCACCCTTAAGTATCTGACTTAAAGTATAAAGGCTTAAATGAAATCAACAAGAGTAACTTGTATATATTGATATAGGAAAATTATGATGTTCACCTTGTAATGTACATTTTTTAAAGCTAGAGATATTGCGTAGCATTCTTGCATTCGTCCAAATTTGGTAAAAGACAATGTAAGAAATGGGGGTTACCCAAATCTCCAAGGGGGTAGCATGGCATCAAGCGGGCAGGCCAAACTTCGAGGACATGTGAAGCATTCACGCAGTACCCACAGTCAACACACCAGGCACACCACAAAAGAGGCAGGACACCAATTTGAGTTGGAAAAAGATATGTAGTTTAGTAGTGTTTCCAACCTGCAAGGCAAAAGAATGCAAAACAGTAGTGTCACAACCGGACGCCAATTGGCGCCAGAGCCAAGTGAATAAAGGGGGGAAATTATTTACATAGGAAGTAGTCCATGCTGAAAGGAAGAAAAAGGATGGGATCAAAATGTCATTAGATCTAGGGCCAATCTGGCGGGGCCAACTCAGACTCTCATCCTAAAGGGAAGGCTGTAATTGCAAAATTCTACATTAGCATAGAGATACATCATGCACAATAACGCCAAACCAACCCCTGTTAGGGAAAAACATTAGGACATCACAGTACATTATGGACAGGAACACCTGTAATAAATCAGCCCGTCTGGCCCATTAACATGGGGCGTACCCCGACAATTCCTGACACAGGACTGGATATGCCAGTAAGGACCTAGGCAGGAATAAAATTACTTATACCAGGATAACACCTTTCCGTCAGTAGGAATAAGCGGTTCATTGCATGAGGACATAACACTCCTTTCAATGTAAGACATCTCATTAGATGTAAACACTTTCCCAAATGAAACACCTGTCAGTAGCTGCAGCATTAAGTTGGAATTACTCTTCCCTGGGTCAGGAGTAAAACATTTCAGCATTAAATTCCCTTAGAGTAGAGTAAAGGGAGCAAGCCAACAATGCAACACATCTCAATAAAGAATTAGCCCTCCATTTTCTTCTAATAAGTGTTTTAGTACACAGAGACTAGCGTAGAACATTTCATCATTTACTGGTAGACACTTAACCTACATTTTACTATGGGGGGAGTAACAATCTCATTAGGCACAGGAGATAAGGCACCCGGTAAACACGTACTTCCCCTTAGGCCTATCACCCTTGGCTGTTGAATGTACAACTGTTCCTTGGGGGCCACAAGGACATCTTGTATTTCCCCCTTTCGCCTTCTTGGTAAGGAGGGGTCTCTGTAGGCAGTTCAAAAGGGCCTAACTGGAATCCTGGGATTGACTAGTCCCCCAGCAGTCACTAGCGGCTTTTACCCGGGCTCTGGGCACTCAGGCCCTTACAAGTTGACAGGGAGGGGGGCGGACACCGACCCTGTGTCCCGTTGCCCTCTCTACCCTCCCCACAGTTTGCTTGAGGCCTCACTCACCGGCTACTCCTGGTTTCTGGCTCCGGGCTCCATCCACACTGCTGGCCCCTTTATCAAGGGGGGCCGATCAGGAGGCTCCACGCGGCCTTCTCCCGGGGCTCCCGAGGTAAGGGGGGGGGGCAGGCACCAACAATGTGCCTCGAGGCCCCCCCTCTGTGCTCTTGCAACCAGCCGCAGTACTTGCGGCAACACTAGGAGCACTTCTTTACCGGCGGAGGCACTTGAGTTCCACCTCTGCAGGTGCCGGCTGATGGGGCTTGTGGCCTCCGTCTGGGCCCCTCCCTGCTTCTCTCCCGGTAGCTTCCGCGAGGCTGCAGGCTCCTCAGCCTAGTGGGGCTCCCTCCTCCCCTCTCAGGCCTCTTCCTGCTCCGGCGGGGCTGGCACCGACAGTGTGCCCCGGCCCCGCCTCCTCCAGCGGCCCCTCACTTACGGCGGCCACAGACCGGCGGGGTGGGCTCCCGCCCCGGTCGTTCCTATCGGGGCTCCCCTTTGACCATGGGGGCCCCGCACCGATTCTTCACCCGGGTCCCCCTCCCTCACGGGGACCCAGGGCTTCACGTAGCTCTTCTTCTCGGGCTGCCGGCCGGCGGCCAATCCCAGCGTGGCGCTGGCGGGGGCGGGCCGATGACGCGGCCGGGCGCCCCCGTCACGTGACGCGAGTGCTACGGCCTCAGGGCCTAGCGCAGCCCCTTCCTCACTTTGGCGGCCCTCTCCTGGTACCGGGGGCCGCCGCGACGATGCCCACAGCGGTGGGGGTCCCCTCGGCGGCGCTGGGCCGCGGCGGTCATTTCGACGGCAATAAGGGGTAGGCTCCCTTCTTAATTAATTAATTAATTATATGGCAGACAGCGCGCTGACACGAGGGTAGGCTCCTCCAGCGTGATTCTCCTCAGGAGAATGGCGCTATTCACAGCGCACTGCTCCCCCCTCAGCCCACACAACTTCCAGGGCCAGCAGCATTCCGGGGACCACACCAGCCCACAGCGCTTGGTAGGTAGTCCAGGGGCAGATTAAGAGACACAGTTCCTCGAGGGCACAATCCTCCCTGGGCAGCTCCTCCCCGTCCAGCGCTTCCACAGGGGCCACAACTTCCCTGGGGGCATCAACCTGACCCAGAATAGCGCTTGCCAGGCAGTACCTCATAAGGGGCAACAGTTCCTCCAGGCAGCTCCTCACGACCCCGCACTTCCACAGGGTCACAGCTTCACCAGAGGTAGTAGACAGTCCTATTTCTCACCTCCTGGGTGCTTCTTTATCGCAACGCTGGCGTAATTCCCTGTTCCCACAGTGTCAGGGACCTGGGTAGGGGCCCTTCCTTGTCAGGGGCCCATGGGGACAGCAGAGGGGGGGTTTATAGGGGTGCAGGGCCCAGCTCACAGGCCCATGTGGCGGTAGCACCTCACAGCAGGTCCCCTCTCTTCTTTGTCCCAGCGCTGACTGACTTTCTGGTGGCACTTCTCCCCACTTATACCCTCCTCCCTCACAGAGCCAGCACCTTCCGGAATGTTGGGGAAAACTGGTTCACACTGGCTCAAGGGGAGGAGTTGAGCACCCTGGGTGCCAGGCTTCCCTCCAAAAGCTAGGGGTAGCTGGGTAATATTATCTAGTCCGCTGACCTATGGCAGTCCAGTGGCAAAACCCAGGGCCATGGCATCCATTTTAAAAACACTACATTTCAGTCAGGTGCAGTTTTAAAATGGGGAATTTTACAAGTGCTCACATTATTACATGTCATTATATTTTCAACCAGGTGTCTCACACCACTAAAGGCCTATACAGGTTTAATCCCATGGGGGAGACGTCCTAGATAAGGGGGTCAAAAGCGAAAAAATTTTGGGGAAAAGGCCAAGTCCAACACAACTCCCCCCCAGCCAAAAGCCAGGGTAGTACGATCAATGCCTTGATGGGCTTCCCTGCTTGGGGCGGAAAAAGGTGGACGCAGGCCTGCAACTACAGGAGCACCTGCAGTCTCTCCTCCACTCTGGAACCCAATGGCTCTCTCTCTCAACCCTCCCTTCACCAACAACACCACCCCACTGGTGTTCCCTAGTGAGATGTTTTTCCTTCCTAGAGTGGGAGGCTCTAGCCTCAGGCTTGTAATACTCTTGGACCACTCTCTTCTCTCCAAATTGCCACTGGTCCACCCACCTGGGGTCTACACCCTCAGACTGACCAGCCCTTAGGGGGGAGGCTCTCCTCCCCCTACTTCTCCTCCTAGGGTTCCTCCATCTCCTACTCCTGGGGACACCCTCACACAACCACTCTCTCCCCAACCTGGAGTCGAAACCCACAGGCTGATCCGGTGACAGGGGCGAGTCCTCCCTCTCCCTGCACACCCTCCCAGAGTTCCGCACCCTCCTACCCGGAGAAGTACCCCTAGGAGTCACTTCCGGGGGGACTCTGGTTACAGATGTCCCTCCCACCAGGGCAGGCAACTCCTGTCCCTGGCCACCCAACCCGGGATCTGCGCCCTGTGGCTGAGCCGGTGACAGAGAAGAGACCTTCCTCCCTCTGCACCCCCTCCCAGAGTTCTGCACCCTCCTGACTGGAGTAGTACCCCTGGGAGTCAATTTGGTAGGGACCCAAATTACGGGTACCCCACCTTCCAGGTCAGGCAACCCCTGAACCTGGAACCCCAGTCCAGGATCTAAACCCTGTGACTGGTCAGACCCCCGAACCACTGGAGCTCCGATTATTGATGCTCCGGGTCCTCCTGACATGAGGGGATCCCTCCCTCTGGATGACACATCGGGACAGCCTAGCCTCCCAACCTGGGGTTCCCTTAAAGAACTCTTCAGGCCCGGTGACCGCAGTTGGGGCACCTCGGGACACCTCCCCGTCTCACTCCCTCCAGGATCACTCCCCTCAGCCTTCCCAGACGCTCTGGCACTTACACAGAGGTCTGCCTCCCGTGCAAGTTCCCTGGGGTCTGAGAACCCGCACTGCAACAGATGGTGACGCAGTCTTGGGAAACAACTCCTCAGCATGTGCTCCCGGATAACGGCATGGCACAGCCCTTCCCAATCCTCCACCGCTCTCCTCACCACCCAATCCTCCAATACAGTCCAACACTCCTCCTCGAACTCTCCCCAGGACTGATGGGACAGCTTTCCCCTGCCCCCGAACACTAACCCGTCCTCCTCTTCCGGGGAATCAGGCACAGTCTCCTGGGCTTCGGGAGTGGGACTCCTTGCACTGGACCTACACTCGCTGCCACCACTGGATCCCACCCTCCTCGGTGAATCCAGACTCCTAAAACCACTCTCAGGGGACAACCTACCCACCTGAGCTGATCTCTCTCTGGCGAAGGCCCTCTCCGCCTCCGCCATCCTCTCCTGCGCTAGGACTTTTTCGGTCTCTAGTCGCTGCTCTTCTACCCTCAGCTGCGCTAAGCCCTCTGCATGCCTGAGCTTTGCCAGCGCCAGCTGATACTCCCTCTCTTCCCTCCTATCTACCCACTCTTCTGGGGACAGGGAAAGGGATAGGGCAGTGCCCCCGGGACTGGACCCAGTGCGAGACTCCCTATCTTCGGTGTCCTCCACAGCTACTGGCGTCTCTGCCCTGTTAAACTCTTCCTCCTCCTCATCGGAGTAATTTCCTCCCAGGGTTCTGGATGGGGAGCCCTCTCTCTGGTCTCTAACCCACTGACCCTTCAAAAACTCGGGAGGGTAGTCAGACAAGTCCCCACCAATCTCTAAGGGCTCTCCCCTCTTGAGGGCCTCATAGAGAAACACATTTCTCCTAATGTTTCCTACTGGGGGAATCCCTCTCTCCAGGAGGAAATCTATCACCTCCTGTTCGGTGTACTCCATTAGTTCCACCTCCTCATAAACCAACCCCATCGTGGCGAGGACTCTCGGGACACACCCACAGTGGACCAAGGGGACACAATTGTCAAACATTTTCAGAAGGAAGCAATTTAGCAACAATATTCTTCCAAACAATAATCCCCACCACAAGGCTCTACTTGTGGTGTAACCTGTGGCCGCTGTGGTACTGCGAAAACACAAGTCCTATCCCACCGCTTGCCACCAATGTAAGAAATGGGGGTTACCCAAATCTCCAAGGGGGTAGCATGGCATCAAGCGGGCAGGCCAAACTTCGAGGACATGTGAAGCATTCACGCAGTACCCACAGTCAACACACCAGGCACACCACAAAAGAGGCAGGACACCAATTTGAGTTGGGAAAAGATATGTAGTTTAGTAGTGTTTCCAACCTGCAAGGCAAAAGAATGCAAAACAGTAGTGTCACAACCAGACGCCAATTGGCGCCAGAGCCAAGTGAATAAAGGGGGGAAATTATTTACATAGGAAGTAGTCCATGCTGAAAGGAAGAAAAAGGATGGGATCAAAATGTCATTAGATCTAGGGCCAATCTGGCGGGGCCAACTCAGACTCTCATCCTAAAGGGAAGGCTGTAATTTCAAAATTCTACATTAGCATAGAGATACATCATGCACAATAACGCCAACCCAACCCCTGTTAGGGAAAAACATTAGGACATCACGGTACATTATGGACAGGAACACCTGTAATAAATCAGCCCGTCTGGCCCATTAACATGGGGCGTACCCCGACAATTCCTGACACAGGACTGGATATGCCAGTAAGGACCTAGGCAGGAATAAAATTACTTATACCAGGATAACACCTTTCCGTCAGTAGGAATAAGCGATTCATTGCATGAGGACATAACACTCCTTTCAATGTAAGACATCTCATTAGATGTAAACACTTTCCCAAATGAAACACCTGTCAGTAGCTGCAGCATTAAGTTGGAATTACTCTTCCCTGGGTCAGGAGTAAAACATTTCAGCATTAAATTCCCTTAGAGTAGAGTAAAGGGAGCAAGTCAACAATGCAACACATCTCAATAAAGAATTAGCCCTCCATTACCTTCTAATAAGTGTTTTATTACACAGAGACTAGCGTAGAACATTTCATCATTTACTGGTAGACACTTAACCTACATTTTACTATGGGGGGAGTAACCATCTCATTAGGCACAGGAGATAAGGCACCCGGTAAACACGTACTTCCCCTTAGGCCTATCACCCTTGGCTGTTGAATGTACAACTGTTTCTTGGGGGCCACGAGGACATCTTGTATTTCCCCCTTTCGCCTTCTTGGTAAGGAGGGGTCTCTGTAGGCAGTTCAAAAGGGCCTAACTGGAATCCTGGGATTGGCTAGTCCCCCAGCAGTCACTAGCGGCTTTTACCCGGGCTCTGGGCACTCATGCCCTTACAAGTTGACAGGGAGGGGGGCGGACACCGACCCTGTGTCCCGTTGCCCTCTCTACCCTCCCCACAGTTTGCTTGAGGCCTCACTCACCGGCTACTCCTGGTTTCTGGCTCCGGGCTCCATCCACACTGCTGGCCCCTTTGTCAAGGGGGGCCGATCAGGAGGCTCCACGCGGCCTTCTCCTGGGGCTCCCGAGATAAGGGGGGGGGCAGGCACCGACAATGTGCCTCGAGGCCCCCCCTCTGTGCTCTTGCAACCAGCCGCGGGACTTGCGGCAACACTAGGGGCACTTCTTCACCGGCGGAGGCACTTGAGTTCCACCTCTGCAGGTGCCGGCTGATGGGGCTTGTGGCCTCCGTCTGGGCCCCCTCCCTGCTTCTCTCCCGGTAGCTTCCGTGAGGCTGTAGGCTCCTCAGCCGAGCGGGGCTCCCTCCTCCCCTCTCAGGCCTCTTCCTGCTCCGGTGGGGCTGGCACCGACAGTGTGCCCCGGCCCCGCCTCCTCCAGCGGCCCCTCACTTACGGCGGGCACAGACCGCCGGGGTGGGCTCCCGCCCCGGTCGTTCCTATCGGGGCTCCCCTTTGACCATGGGGGTCCCGCACCGATTCTTCACCCGGGTCCCCCTCCCTTACGGGGACCCAGGACTTCACGTCGCTCTTCTTCTCGGGCTGCCGGCCGGCGGCCAATCCCAGCGCGGCGCTGGCGGGGGCGGGCCGATGACGCGGCCGGGCACCCCCGTCACGTGACGCGAGTGCTACGGCCTCAGGGCCTAGCGCGGCCCCTTCCTCACTTTGGCGGCCCTCTCCTGGTACCGGGGGCCGCCGCGATGATGCCCACAGTGGTGGGGGTCCCCTCGGCAGCGCTGGGCCACGGCGGTGATTTCGACGGCAATAAGGGGTAGGCTCCCTTCTTAATTAATTAATTAATTATATGGCAGACAGCGCACTGACACGAGGGTAGGCTCCTCCAGCGTGATTCTCCTCAGGAGAATGGCGCTATTCACAGCGCACTGCCCCCCCCCCCCCTCTGCCCACACCACTTCCAGGGCCAGCAGCATTCCGGGGGCCACACCAGCCCACAGCGCTTGGTAGGCAGTCCAGGGGCAGATTAAGAGACACAGTTCCTCGAGGGCACAATCCTCCCTGGGCAGCTCCTCCCCGTCCAGTGCTTCCACAGGGGCCACAACTTCCCTGGGGGCATCAACCTCCCCAGAATAGCGCTTGCCAGGCAGTACCTCATAAGGGGAAACAGTTCCTCCAGGCAGCTCCTCACGACCCCGCACTTCCACAGGGTCACAGCTTCACCAGAGGGAGTAGACAGTCCTATTCCTCACCTCCTGGGTGCTTCTTTATCGCAGCGCTGGCGTAATTCCCGGTTCCCACAGTGTCAGGGACCTGGGTAGGGGCCCTCCCTTGTCAGGGGCCCATGGGGACAGCAGAGGGGGGGGTTTATAGGGGTGCAGGGCCCAGCTCACAGGCCCATGTGGCGGTAGCACCTCACAGCAGGTCCCCTCTCTTCTTTGTCCCAGCGCTGACTGACTTTCTGGTGGCACTTCTCCCCACTTATACCCTCCTCCCTCACAGAGCAGGCACCTTCCGGAATGTTGGGGAAAACTGGTTCACACTGGCTCAAGGGGAGGGGTTGAGCACACTGGGTGCCAGGCTTCCCTCCAAAAGCTAGGGGTAGCTGGGTAATATTATCTAGTCCGCTGACCTATGGCAGTCCAGTGGCAAAACCCAGGGCCATGGCATCCATTTTAAAAACACTACATTTCAGTCTGGTGCAGTTTTAAAATGGGGAATTTTACAAGTGCTCACATTATTACATGTCATTACATTTTCAACCAGGTGTCTCACACCACTCATGGCCTATACAGGTTTAATCCCATGGGGGAGACGTCCTAGATAAGGGGGTCAAAAGCGAAAGATTTTGGAGGAAAAGGCCAAGTCCAACAGACAAGAACTGTTTTCAATGTTGTTGTTTAAAGTAGGCAGGGTCCCCGCAAACATTTGGGGGCTTAATAACATGACCCACATCTTGAAATTCAAGAAAAATATTCCCAAATTGCCATTCTACTCATCTCATAACTGCAATCAATCTGAAGGTAACAGCAGCAATGTAAAAAAGCCAAAGTGAGGGTAATGACATTCCCCCCAAATGATGAGAGAGTTGGAGGCATTGTACTGTGCGCCTGCCAGATTGTTTCTACCTTCTTCAACAACACCTTGGGAAGATATAATGCTATAGATCTAAAAAAGTAAAGATGGCGAGGGAGTATGGTTATTGTGATAACATTACATCCGTCATGGAGGCCTACATGTAATTTATTCCAATAAAAAAAGAATTGCTAGTGATTTTAAAAATAGCTTAGTATAGTTTAACTTATTAATGTCTTCCATCTGCATAGATATCTGCCCCCCCAAAATAAGTGGCCAAGTTAACCCAGTTATGGTCTGATGATAAGACAGAGGCATTGGTCATAATCTGTTTTTTTCAGCATTAAAGTTATAACCAGACAGCTTCCAATACTGCCCAATTACACAGTTTGGAGCTAGTAAAGCACGTTCATTAAAAGATGTCAGGATAGCAATGTCATCCCGGTAAGCTAATACTTTTAAGTCCAAATTGTGAAAGATGTAGAGGGGGTATAGAGCTTGTTGTTTTAATGTCTGACTATAGGATCTAAATAAAGGGACAATAGCTTCGGTGACAAGGAGCACCCTTAACTTGCAAAGCTCCCCGCAGACAATTCGAGCTGATAATGCTATGTATAAAAAACTAACTCGACCCAAAGAGCCAGAACCAAAGCCCAGAGAGCTCATTACAGCCACTAAGAACTGTCAGAAGACCCTGTCAAATGCCTTTTTGGCATCCAAGAAGGGTCATCCTAATGGGCCCACCCTGTACTCCGGAGATCAATGCAGTTATACCTGTGTTTATGTGTGTGGTGGTATCTCTGATAGGAAAGAAGCTGTGCACCAGATGTGCATTGACTGTGGATTATCAGTTAGAAAGCACTCTAGTATATATTTTAAAATCTGTATTGCTTCGGGAAATTAGCCAAAAGAAGCCACACATCAGGATACTTGTCTTTTTTAAGAAATATGGCTATGCAAGTTTTGCATCATGAAGATGGAGCCCCATTGAGAAAGGGTGAGCAGTTAAATAATTAGAAAAGCAGTGGTATCAGTATTCTAAAGAAGACTTTATACAATTCCATGGCTATCTGGTCCAGGCCAGTAGCTTTCACATACACCATCTGAAAGATTGCCTTTTCTATCTCTATCTATATTATTTATGGTCTAGCATTTCTCTTTGAATAGAGGTCAATCCTTGCGCTGGAAGCAAAACTTGAAGAGGCATTTAAAGAACTATTAGTCTTTCAAAAACTCTTGCAGACTTGGTTAAGCATTGATGAACAATGCAAATGGCATGCTCTGTTGCTAATTGTAAAAGTGTGGACCTCAACTGAACCCCTGTTGCCTTTTCAGCCTTTTGGTTCTGAATAGAGAAGCTCTGTGTCTGGAGAATTTGAAGGCTTTCTTAGCATCTCACACCATAGTAATAGATGTTGAGCTGACATTTAAGCCAATAAATTCTCTAAAATTGACTTTCATATTTCGGGTGTAATTCTTATCTAAAAGGAATTTGTGGTCAAATGTCCAGTGAGGAGGGATAGCAAAATGACTCAAAATATTCAACATAATGAGCAGGGAGAGAGTGTTGCAGTACAATATTATCCTCAGATTGAGCCTAATATGCACATAAAATGCCATTTTATGTCTGACAAAAAAAATGTCAAACTGAGATGCAGACTTTTGGGGGGGGGCAGACTAATATGTTAACCCATGTTCAGTCAACAGCTAAGCCAGATATCTATTAATGCATATTAATCTATCATTTGTTTTAATGATCCTCTTAATTTTTTTCATACGATGAACTCCGGTAGAATCCATCGAGGTAGCTTTAGCTCCTGGATGAAGAACTACATTAAAGTACCCACATATAATGATAGGATAAGGCCATTAGGACAATTCACACAACAGTAAGTTATAGATAGTGGGATTGTCAATGTTCGGGTCATAAACTGAGCTCATTATAAACTATGCATCCCGTTTTTTATATAGGCAATTAGACATCGACCTGAGAAGTCAATTCTAACATTAATTACTGATCAATCCCTACTGTGCGCCAGGACAGCAATTCTTCACTGTTGGGTAGCTAAAACCTTATTTCTAAGCACTGGAAGTTTAAAAGACTTCTGTTGAGACTGATGTGTCTCCTACAGACAGAAGAATTTGATTTTAACTTGAAAAGTTTCTCAATCAATAAATCAATCAATCAATACATTTATAGAGTGCGCTACTCACCTGTAAAGGTCTCAAGGCACTGAGTGGAGGGGGGTGCTGCTACTGCTCGAGGAGCCAGGTCTTGAGGTGTTTCCTAAAGGTGAGGAGATCCTGGGTCAGTCGTAGGTGGGCGGGGAGGGAGTTCCACGTCTTGGCTGCCAGGTAGGAGAATGATCTTCCTCCGGTGGTGGTTCTGCGGATCCGTGGGACAGTGGCGAGGGTGAGGCTGGCGGAGCGGAGTTTGCGGGTTGGAGTGTGGAACGTGAGGCAGTTGTTGAGGTATTCGGGGCCTGTGTCGTGGAGCGCTTTGTGTGCATGGGTAAGGAGCCTAAACGTGATCCTTTTGCTGACGGGGAGCCAGTACAGGTCTCTCAGGTCGGCTGATATGTGGCTGTGGCGAGGGATGTCGAGGATGAGTCGTGCAGATGCGTTCTGTATGCGCTGGAGTCTTTTCTGAAGTTTGACTGTGGTTCCTGCGTATAGGGCGTTCCCGTAGTCTAGTCGGCTGGTGACGAGAGCCTGTGTGACCGTCTTTCTAGTTCCGGTAGGGATCCACTGGAAGATCTTACGGAGCATGTGCAGGGTGTTGAAACATAAGGATGAGATGGCGTTGACTTGTTTGGTCATCATGAGAGAAGAGTCCAGGATGAATCCCAGGTTGCGTGAGTGGTCCTTCGGTGTCGGTGCAGTGCCCAGTGCTGTAGGCCACCAGGAGTCGTCCCAGGCGGGCCGGGATGGTCCAAAGATGAGGACCTCCGTCTTGTTCGAGTTCAGTTTCAGATGGCTAAGTTTCATCCATTCCGCAACGTTTTTTATTCCTTCCTGGAGGTTGAGTTTGCCGGTGGCTGGGTCTATGGTGAGGGAGAGTATCAGTTGGGAGTCGTCGGCGTATGAGATGATGTTGAGGTTGTGTCTGCGTGCGACGGGGGTAAGGGGGCTCATGTAGATATTGAAGAGGGTTGGCCTTGAGCGATGAGCCTAGGGGTACGCAGCAGATGATATTGGTGGCCGCGGAAGGGAGGGAGGCGTACTCTCTGGGTTCAGTCAGAGAGGAACGAGGTGATCCAGTCCAAGGCTGTACCTTGGTTCCCGGCGTTGTGGAGGCGGGTTATTAGGGTGCGATGGCAGACTGTATCAAAGGCGGCTGAGGGGTCTAGAAGGATGAGGGCGGTTGTTTCCCCGTTGTCAAGCAGGGTCCTGATGTCGTCGGTGGCTGCGATGAGGATGGGCTCGGTGCTATAGGTTGTCTCGAAATCTGGACTGGGATGGGTCAAGGGAGCCATTGGCCTCGAGGAATGCGGTCAGCTGTTTATTGGCGGTCTTTTCAATGACTTTAGCAGGGAAGGGAAGAAGAGAGATGGGGCGGAAGTTCATGAGGTCATTAGGGTCCGCTGTGGGTTTCTTTAGTAGGGCGTTTATCTCTGCGTGCTTCCAGCTCTCTGGGAAGGTGGCGAATGCGAGGGAGTTGTTTATGATGTTTTATAGGTGGGGTGCGATGATGGTGTCAGCTTTGTTGAAGATGTGGTGAGGGCATGGGTCGGAAGGAGAGCCGGAGTGGATGGTGTTAATAACGTGGCCGGTGTCTTCAGTGCTGATGGGAGTCCTGGTGCTGAGGGCGGTTGTAAGGGGCGTTGGTTTGGTGGCTGGGGGCGGAGTCTGGGTGCCGAAACTGTCGTGTATATCGGCGATCTTGCAGTGAAAGAACGTGGCGAGTGATGTTGCAAAGGTCTTGCGACTGTGTGATGTCGTTGCTGCTGGCGCTGAGGTTGGAGAGCTTGTTTACGATGCTGAAGAGTTCCTTGCTGTTGTGTATGCTGTTGTCCAGCCGCTCCTTGAATGATGTCTTTTTGGTGGTGCGGATCAGCTGGTGCTGTTTGCGAGTGGCGTTTTTGAGGGCTGTTAGGTTTTATGTCAACTGTTCGCGGCGCCAGGTTTTCTCGAGGATTCGGCAGGATTTCTTTGATTTTTTTAGGTTGTCTGTGAACCATGTGGTTTTCCTGTTGCCGGGATTGCCTGGAGGGTTCTTCAGTGGTGCAAGAGTGTCGGCGCAGTTGATGATCCACTGTGTGAGGTTGCGGGCTGCGTCGTTGTGTCAGCAGTGTTGATTGGTGGGTTCTGGCTCAGTGATGTGGTAAGCTGGTCTGTGATGACTTTGCTCCAGCATCTGCGGGGGATCTGTTGCGGGCGGTGGTGGGATGTGGTCTTTTTAAAGGTGAAGTGGATGCAGCTGTGGTCGGTCCAGTGCAGTCCGGTGGAGTGGCTGAAGGTAACGTGGCTGCTGGCAGAGAAGATGGGGTTGAGCGTCTGGCCGGCGTAGTGGGTGGGGGTGTTCACCAGTTGCTTGAGTTCCGAGGTTGGCGAGGTTGTTGAGCATGGTGGTGGTTTTTTTGTCCTTGTTGTTCTTCAGGTGGAAGTTCAGGTCCCCTAGGAGGATGTAGTCTGATGAGGCGAGGGATAGTGGGCTGATGAAGTCGGCGATGGCTTCACTGAATTGTGTGCGTGGGCCCGGGGGTCTGTAGATGAGGGTTCTTCTGAGGGTGGTTTTGGGGTCGGTGTGGATCTGGAAGTGTAGGTGTTCAGCGGTGGTGAGGGCATCTTCAGAGTTGGTTTTGACGCCAATGGTGTTCTTCTAGACGATGGCGATTCCTCCTCCGGTTTGATTGACGCGGTCCTTTCGAGTGATCTTGTAGCCGTCCGGGATGGCTATGGCGATGTCGGGGGCTGAGGAGGCGTTCATCCAGGTTTATGTGAGGAAGGCAACATCTGGTGCTGTTGTGTCGAGGAGGTCCCAGAGTTCGACAGCGTGCTTGTGGGCGGAGCGGATGTTGAGCAGGATGCACTTGAGGTGGTTGTTGTTGCTGTTGTTGCCTGCTGGGGTGCATGTTCGGACGCAGGTGAATTTGCAGGTGAAGGGTCCGTGGGTGCGCTTCGGGGTGGCTTGGTAGCAGGCGGCTGGTCGGCCGGTGTCGAGTGCGTGGAGGGTTGTGGTGTCGTATCTCAGTCGGGTTTCTTGGTTTCGGTGGGGGCCAGGGGTTCTAGCACTGGGCACGGTCAAGGCGCGGATGGGCGCAGACGGGCTTGCCTTTGGCACGCCTCCGGCATGCCAGCGGCACGCCCGCTGCGCCCGGCTGCTGCGTGGCCTCCATATGAAGGGCTTTGGTAGGGAGGAGCAGCTGGGAGGTGGGAGCGGGTGGCGAATGGGGCACCAGGGGGGCGGGCCCGCAAGGGTGGCAGCGGTGGGAAAGCACGAGGGAGGGGAGCGAGTGGGGGGTGGCACAAAAGGCAAAAAGGGGGCAGGGGGGAGAGGGCCCAAAGGGCCCCAGAAGCGACAATAACAGTAGCAAAAATAGACAGTGGTAACAAAAAAACAAAAAAAGTTGGAATCAGGAAATACACAGGCATCCAAGCAAGGACACAGCGGGCAGAGGGACAGCGGCACAGGAGGAACATGTGGCGGCTGAGGGGGGCGACCTACCTGGTGACAGGGTCAAGGGTCGCTCCCGTCACCACAGCGTGGCTCCATATGAGGGGGGCGGGGCTGCAAGGGAGGCAGCGTCGGGAAAGCGCGAGGGAGGGGTGCGGGGGGTGTTTGGAACAAAAGGCAAAAAGGGGGCAGGGGGGAGAGGGCACAAAGGGCAAAAGAAGCGACAATAACAGTAAGCTTACTTTTACTGGATGATCTAGTACTATTAATTTTCTATCACATAATATGCAAATTCTGGTTGCAACCCTGTTTCCTTTTATCCATTATTGTCATAGCACACTCTTAGTAAGACACTCTTTGCAATTAGCAAATTTGGGATTTACCTATTTTTCTTTACCATTTTTTTTACTTTTAGTTCCCCTCTGCTTCGCCTCACTCTGTGTATTGGTTACCTCATACAAACCCACTAACATTACTCCTACCCAACCGCCCCAACCTCCCACCCATCCTTGTCCCCTGACCTATCTCATCCATTGCCCAATCATCTCACCCACCCCAATATTTTCCAAAGTCAATGGACTATGGGCCTAAGTGTATAAACACAAAAAACTAAAACAACACAGGCAAGTATCTGGGGAAATGCTTCAAAGGTCAACCTGATGGCATTTACAGCAAGAGATGAAAGGCTTCAAATTCTAAATTTTACTTTTTCCCGGCACTCTTGACCAAATAAAAGCAACACTCCCCTCCTCTGCCTACTTAAAATATCCCTAAGTGTTGTCAAACACTACTAAAGGAAGCTGTTACCAGTTTGGAATCCTTCCTATCAGTATTCAAAACAACAACTAAAATAAAGTGAAAGAAATGACTCAAATTCATAATATTCTCTAGGAGGCAAGTTCTGATACAATAGGAGAATGTCATTACTCTGCCACTGTTTTTAGCAACTCCAATCCTTTAGGTGTCTTGGAAATAGAATCTTTGACCCTTAGTGTTTGAATTTGTTTGAATGTGTGACCCTTAGTGTTAATCTTTAGATTTGCAGGTACTAGAAGCAAGAAAATAGCCCTAATTCTTTGAAGAGCAGGTATTTGCTCCTTTAGCTGCCTAAGGCACACCACAATCTCAAGGCTAATGACAGATCTTACAAAGAATTCCATGCTACAAGATCATACAGAGGAGCAAGGGGCAAGCTTCCTGAAAAATAAGCTGTCTCAGCATAAAATTCCCTACATATATGAGGATTGCCACAGGTATTTTGTTGGTATACCTTTACTTAATTTCAAAAATGGGAAGTGATGGGTCCTTTGTATAAAACAGTTCACAATCCAGCCTTTAAACTGAGAGAATACTTTTTAGAACAGGTGAACAATATATGCCCTTGCATTGTCACCATCATTGCCTTTAGGAATACCAAGTAAAGAAGGTTATTTGTGGGACAGCAATTTTCAGTATCCTTCATCTTTTATGCTAGACCATCCAGCTAAGTTTCATGCCTCCTCACTTGAGTTTCTGAACTTTGGACTGCTTCCACCAAGCCACTTCAGTGTGTCTCTACATCACTCAGTAAAGAATAAATAATATCCATATTCTTGGATAGATTTCTAAGGACCACTTGTACCGTTAGGCAAATGATTTTCAAAGGCAGAGAGTGCTTTATATTGCCTTACTTGTGGAGTTGAATATATTCATAAATAGGAAAAAGAGCTGGCATACTTTTTCCATTACTAATTGATATCAGATGACCTTCAATGATGTGTTAGCAGGATGAACCGTAAGTGGATTTAAGCAAGATATAGGTTGGAGGGAGCTACCAGCAGAGCTCTGAAGCTGGTCATTAGTAAGGGTAATTTCAATACCTTTCGAGATCCCACACCATTTCATCATCCCTGGATCAGCATAGGTCTAAATCTCCCCTATCCAACACCCGTGTGCCAGCTCTTCCACCTGTTCCATTGTAAGAGGTATTTTCAGTAAAAATCTCTTATCTTTATTTTGTGAAAGTGATTTGGCAGATCAAATCAATTTTTCCCCCTTTGACAGAATCTCTTCTGATATACATAGTTTACTTTGCGGAGTTAAAAGCTAATTTTCCAACTCAAACTCTAATTCAGAGGTGCTGCCTACCTCCTAGAGGCAAAAAAATGCCTCTATTGTTTCTTGTGATTCGCAGGCCACCATCTGAGATACTGTTTTATCCATTTCAGTGTACAAATCTCTCTGAGACAGGGCCTACCTCTTGTATGTAATCTGTAGATGTCAAACTGTTTTGGATGGAATGATTCTTTGTAGGCCCAAATATAGTCCCACTTGAATCTGTGGGATAAGCTGCTTGAGCCAAAATAGCCCCTTCCGCCGCATTATTACAGACACCCAGACTCTCTACCATGATTTTCAGAGAGTTAAATTCATAACCAGCTAAAGGACCACCACCTGATATGGTCTCCACCTCGTTGGTATCTTTCAGTAGATGGGCTTTTTCTTTAATAAGCATGTTTTGGGGCACACCTGTATTCTTCCCAGATAATTTGTACACCCTAGTAATAGGGTGCAAAAAATCACATAGCAATTTTTTGGCCGAAGACCCTTGATCACTAGCAGTCAGTGGCAGCACACTTTTATTGTGAGATGGTAAGGCTTTTACTTTTAAATGATGCTCTTTTGGAGCAAACTCTCGATTAACAGTAAGTTCATTCTCCTTGGGGGGGGCAAGATGATAGCTGATCTGTTAAAGGAAGAACAGGATTGCCTTGTGGCATTTCGTCCTTCTCCTCTTTGTCAGTCCAGAAGAACCATGTCTGATTCAGATAGTCTTTTTGTCACTCAATCCCACGGAAAGACATCCACTTTGCGCGCAACCATCTCCTCTGCCTCGCTGATGGTGATGGAGCGGTAATTTCTTCTGGTAGTTTCTCATTGCAAAACCTTCATGCTACCTCTAATTTACCGCTCAAAAGGTGTTGGGCCCTTCACACCATGTATTACCTTCAGGAGACTTTTAATAATCATGAACAGTCATAAATGCAAATATTATTTTAAGCCAATAAAGAGAGTTGTTGAGTATTTAAAGGGTTTTATTTTCTAGTCAAAAGTAAATTTTTCTCTGACCCTTTATTAATTAGTAAAATATCAATCAGGTTACAGAATTTGGAAAACAGGAAAAATAGCATTAATACAGAACATATTACAGTCTGCATATAAGCATTACATATAGGAATGTGGCACAAAATGTCATTCAAAACTCTTAAAGAGTTTCTAAGAAAAATATAGTCTTGCAAGGTTAATCAAAAATCAAATAGTTTGCAAAAATCTCCCATTAAGAGAAATAAATGCATAAGTCAAAAAAAATCTTTTCAGACCTAATTAATTAGTCAAAGCATAAACCTATAGTTTAGCATCTAAATCTAAAAAGCCTTTCTATCTGTTTGGTGCCCTGTGCATCTCTGTGTCTAAAAAGCAAAAAGGAGCGAGACAGCCCGCCCTTCCCCAGACCTGCAGTGCCAAGATATGACGTGGAGGCAAGAAACCTCCCCCTGACACTCCTCGGACGCAACTCCTCCCTTCAGCAATCTCCCGGGACGTTTCTCGTACCTAACCCATAGAATGAAGCAAAGCCTAAGCCAAAATAAGCAAGAAGCCAGCTGAGCTAAGAACGCCAGCCCCCATCCAGAGAGGACATTATTTTATACTCTAATTATTGGCAGACCACACAAAGATGTAACATCTTTCAGGAAAACCTGTACGTGGTTGGTCAGTCATGATGGCATGAGTTCTCACAATCCTGACTCATTCTAAAAAAACCTGACTTTACCAGTTTTAACAAAAGAAGCATACATGAATAATACATTTATAAACATTTGCAACATTTACTAGGAAAAATGTTTGTATAGTTCCTTCCTTCCTTTCACAGTGCAGTCAGATGGATACTTTTAACTAACTGGTACATTGGCACAGTCACAAGAATGTACAGTTCAAGCTGTCCTTGACTCCTTCTGCAGTTTGAGTCAAGCTGCCACAGTCTGCGCATGCTCTCTTCTCTTTTAAAGCAAGCCATAGCCTTGCTGGTTTCACAGGCAGCCATTTAATGGTAGGCCCCAAAATAAAACAAACACAAAGATAATATTAATTTCATGTAAATCAGCCCATTATGTTTCCAAACTCCATACTAATACTCCTTATAAATGTTTACCTAGCCAAGCTACTAGTGTAAAGCAGCTTTTCTATTATTTATGACAACATGCAAAATAAATGTGATTAACTGAAAATATTTATCAAAATATGCAACAAGTCAAAATCTCTTAAGACAGAAATAATAAATTTAGACTGCAAGGGATGAGCTGGGAAGAGAGAAACACATTCTATTAATCTTCAAAGCTAAAAAGGCCACTTTTCTCTACACTGCAAAAACACATGTTAATTCAGCAAAAGCATTTGAGACAATAGGCCTCACTTTCATGTTTTTCATGTGCCATGGTTTTAACTTGCACCAAAATGTGCGTGGCAATTGAAATGCAGTCTGTCTGAAGCACAAAAAATAAAACAATGCCTGACTGCAGATGAAATCTGCTCCATCAATCCACCCTTCTGATAATTCAAATCATAATAAGATGAGTTATAATTCATCACACATATTTCATTTTCAAAAGAGACATTTTCTTTTTCTTTTTTTTTTTTTAAATTGCAAAAGCTGAGCATATAACAATTTTACTACTATTTCTAAGGCAAACACAAGTCTATCTGTAATCAGATCATATATAACCAAGCTCAATTGTTTTAGTGCAGAGTTCTGTAAGTAGCTTCTTGGAACAGATAGTCTTCTTTAAAATAAGTAACTAAAATAATTAAAAAGAATTCAACAGGACAGTTTCAGCATTTCTATGCTCTTTGTCATCAGCTTGCCATCAGAATGGCTCATACAGTGTGGCATTCTCTACCTTTTCAATGCAAATTAGACTACTTAGGTGCTGAGAAATTCTGACAGAGCACCATCAATCCTTTGCACTTTTTCAACCAATGCCTTTCACTCTTATTTTCACTTTGATCAGATTCAGATATTTCACCACAACATCTCTCAAATCAAAGCCATTGCACCATCCACTATTCAGCCATGGCTAGTGTTCACATCATTGTTTTCCACAAGTGCATTTGCATATGCATTTTCAAGCCACTTTAGTGTTGGTGAGACACCGTCTTTTGCAAAAGGTAACTCAGTGCTGCCATTGTGTTGCTTTATTATGCTTGACACTTCAGGCAGATAGCTGCAATCCATTCCTTGTCCAATCTGTTGTTCTGCACTCATTATCTTTGTGACCACATTATGATCTGATTTCAGAGAAACTGGCAATCTATACCTGGGCATCAGTCTTTGCAATACCACTTTTGCCACTATGCAGTTGTCACTTTTCTCAAAAACAGTTCTGATACAACCCTGTAGTGCTGCTTCAAAAACATTTTCTTGAGCCTCTTTTAATTCAACTGTGAAGATTCTATAGAATGTACATGCTATCAGAACACGAATTTGTGCAACTGAATTAGCATTTGTCTCTCCCATGAGAACAGTGACTCTCATTTGAGCAGATATACTGCATGTTATAGTAAGGGCAATCAATTTCGAATTTTGGAATGGGGTAACTACTGAAAGCCATGAAGCTTTGACAACATAATGTATAAGAAGCACAGCATGTGCTGCTTTTAATGTGTCACCTTTCAAACATGGGCCATCTACAAAATGGACATTGTTGGGCTGACTCAGACATTCATCATTAAAGTCTGAATTTGGCTTTATGCATATTTTCATGATATTTAGACACTCATATTCAGTTTCATCACAATCCAATCCATTTGCTGACATTTCTGTGAAGTTAGGGTCAAAGGTCATTGAGCAATACATCACAGAGCTTTGAACACAGTCATCTTTTTGAATCGGCAATGAGAGAGTGCAGCCCTCCCTCTCACTGCAAATTGGTGTATTTTCCTTCAAATAAACTTTCATTCCTAGTGCTGGGGCGCAACATTCTTTCTCTTTCAACTCTAGGAATGCTTTTGTGCAATTGTTGTCCAATGGAAGCGGATCAGACACATCCTCATGTGTCAGCCTCAGTAAAGGCTTAGCCACTAGGGAAAGGTTTAGCTCTCTACAGCAGCTAACCATTCCCAAAAATGTCCTAACTTCTTTCTTTATTTGAGGTTGATTTATATTGGAAATTATTTCCACCCTTTCTGGTGACACCTTTCTACCTCCCTTTCCAATTTTGTGTCCCGGGTATTCATCTTCTTTTTGACAGTACTCCTGACTATTGTCATGCATTGGCAATGTGACATGAGCTTTGCAAAAATCAACAAAAATAAGCCATTCTTCAGCACATGGAATGTGAAAAAATATATTGGCTGGATTTGGTACCACAGGACAACATGAAAAAAATATGCTTTTAATCTCCTGCACTATTCTGTTCTTTTCATTTATTTTCTGTGAGCCTGTGATCAGAAAGTTACACAAACTTCCAATCAATTCCATCAAAAATCCTTTTATTGGTAAAATTCCTGCAACTGATGGTGTTCCTGAATACATGTCATTTAGTTCTAATTTTAATAAGACATGCTCTGCACATTTTATTAATCTGGCATCCTTCTCTGTGAACTCTCTTATTACTGTGTTTATTATTTTTTCTAAATCAGAAGGTAATTTTTCAACTGTCTTTTCTGAAAATAATACTACATCTGTCTCTTGTTGGGCCATTTTAAAATGTACATGCTCATCAGGAATCTGAAAATTATCATTATCTGGTGTGCAGTAATCTGTGCTGCTTAATTTGCAAAACAATTGTTTTTCTGCTAGGCCTGAATCACAGACAACACTTTTGCAATCTTCCTCAAATGGGCCTAATTTCGGTGCAAATTTTTCTAAAACTGGGTTTATAATTTCTTTGTTTAAAACTCCTGCATTTAAATCTGGACTTTCCTGTGCCTTCACAATGCACTTGGTAAATTCTGAATTGTGAGGGTTAAAACTCTCATTTTTAAACACAGCAACCTGTTGAACTGGGTTCTGATTTTGTCTCTGGAAATAATTCACATTTTCTCTGGACATCTTATTTAAATTAATTTTAGCATTTTCCATATTTTGTGGGACCATCTTTGCTTGGAAAATTCCTGCCATAGGTACCTGTTTCTGAACTGACATTTGCATTTGCTTAGTTGGTATATTTTGCATCTGCATTTCTCCATGTTTTTGTGCATCATGTTTAAATGTATATTTCTTCTTCCAATGCTCAAATCTGCGATAAAGATGGCAAAAGGACACATTTTCCAGCAGTACCACATCCATACCTGAATTTTCACAAACCAAACCAACTTTACTTCAATCCTGTGTTCTTTTAATCTGTACCCAATCAACATCCTTTGCTGGCACTCCGCCCTTCAGGAAAGTAATCACTGCTATGTTTTCCTCCATATCAACAGAAAATGATGGTGCATTCATGCAAACCCTTTTCATTGTCTCCTCACCTGGCCCTTGAACAACTTTAGATTCAAACCACAAATCAGTCTGCATGACATTGTAAAAGAACATTTCCAAATTAATGCACATCTCTTGTAAAATGTCATCAAATCCATCAACTTGTGGGTACCACAGCATATGTCTGTCTCTCAATTGTGGGAATGTGTTCAGAAATGCTGCAAGTTCACTTTTATTCTGTGGCATAGGAACATGCACTTCTCCTACTATTTCTCTCAATGAGTAAGCAAAAGCTTCTCCCTCATTCTGCTTATTATTTTTCTCAACTAAATCTGGTGGCTTCTTTTCCTTATCCAGTTTCCTTGCTAGGTCTGGTGGTTTCTTTTTCTTCTCATGTTTTCTTGCCCATTTGTCTCCTAATTTCTCAAATCCATTGCATTTAAAAATATACTTTATTTCTGCAATATACAATTGCATTCCTGAAGAACACATTTTCTCATTTGCTTCATCATCCATATGTACCCTAAAACGTTTCTGAGATGGAAAACTTCCTGAAACATCTATTTCATAATTTTGAGCCAAATCTGTGAGGCCATTATGTGTAGTTAATGCACATGCAACTGTTTCCTTACTCAGGGAAATTATTTTTTTTTCCTGACACTAGTTCACATTTTCAATATTTAAACAGCATGGACTGTTATTTTCTCCATGTTCAAGTGCTGAATTTAAAACACTAAGCTGTTTCTCTTTTTCAGGGCCTGTGTTAATATGTTCTCCCATATTTTCAATCTTTTTAATCACTGCTGCTTCCTCTAAGCAGGTTTGAAAAATCACATTTTCAAATATATTTATTTTACCCTGAGCTGTAGATGTTGTAAAGGCCATTTTTCCCTCACCTTTCAGTGCTTGGGGTAATTTCTGTTCAATAATCTGTGTATTCTGAGTTTCTGAAATAAACCCTGCCATAATCACTCCTTCTGCAGCTCTTTGAACCTTTTCAGTAGGGACCATATTAATTGGGACAGTCATAATTTTTCTATGCATTATCTGTGCATCTGCAGTTAGCAATTCTTGGACTGAATCAGGCACATTTGAAGCAGTAACACCTGGAGGTATCACTGTCAGTGCTGAATCAACAGGTAATGGGTCAATCTGAAATGTTTCCACAGTTTTCTCAATCTGTGTTTTTCTCTGCTCAACAGAAGCAGTAGCCACTCTAGTGCTTACTGGTACACTATTTTCAGTATTTGTAATGGGAACCACATAAAGTGGTGGACACTCAGTTAACAATGCATCCATTATTTTATCCCCTGAATCATTATTTGAAGCTCTTTATCATCATTAATTCTCTTCTCCTGCATTTGGTGCTTTACCTTTTTATCCTCACTTGCTTTCTCTCTTGCTACCTTTTCCCACAAGCTTAAGGCCTCAAATTGTGCAGCTTTAGATGGTGTCTGTTTTTCACATAAGATTTCCCTTAATTTGTCAATAATTTGCAATTCAAAAGTACCATCTTTTGGAAACCTCAAAACACCCTCTTTTTCAGTAATCTTGCACCATTGGTGAACCCACATACATGTATTTTGTCCCAAATTGGTAGACATAAAATGCACAGGTGTTCCTTCAGGAGCATCACCAATAAAAAATGAATGTTTCACTTTACCTCCTACAGCTTCTTTAAGCCTTCAAACAATTTCATTTTTGCAATAGTTCAATGCAATTTCTTTTTTCCAAAGCTATCAGTCTCAATTTTAGTCAGTTTCACTCCTACCACTGACCCTCCACAAAACCTTACTGCAATATTTTCTTAATCAATAACTCTATTAGTAACAACATAAATACATTCGCTACTCTGTCTGTTGTGCTAAATAAAGGATAGATTTATATTCACTGTGAGTACACACATTCCGCTTACCCTTCACAAAGTAAGACCTTTAGTTTACTCTTCAAACACTACAGGTAAATCCCTTCCGCTTACCTTTCACTCGAGCTCAGAAGAACCTGCTACTCCATTGGCCTTATCCTTCAGGATATATCTTAGGCCAAAGTTTCACCAGAGAACCCTTTTGCTGTCACTCAAGCTCAGAAGAACCTGCTACTCCTTTGGTGTGACCCTTTCTAGGTGATATCAGACCAAAGTTTCACCAGCGAACTCTTTGTTACCAATCACTCACACAGAAAATAGTCCCGAATTTAACACTGCCAGCCCTACCCAGCTTCTCAGTGTTATTCCAACAGACGAGTAACCTCAGTGCAGTGTGGCTTCCATTTACCACCCGCTATTCCTTCCCGGGATTCCACAGGTGTGCATACCTGCGTGTTCCAGACAACATAGAACAAGAGACTTACTTAACATAAAGAGTTAAAACATGTAATCAATAACCAAAAATTATGTCCTATGAAATTACCAATATAATCAATAACACCATCAATTCAAAATGAGCAAAAATGTCACCAACAGTAAAAATCCTTACTATTTTCAACACTTCAAAAAAACATCCTAGCATATCAACAACATTTCACAACCCTATTGATACTCACACCACTTCTTGCATCACCTTCCAGTACTGCTTTGCCAGTCTTCAGGTTCTGAGCATTGGAGTCAGGAATCAGGACTTGGACATTTATCTAACTTGGGCAATTATTTTATTTCCCTTCTTAAGGTCAATGATCCATTAGTTGAGTAGTTTATGGTGAAATCAATAATCATTAATCACCAAACTAATCAATAATGACCATCCTCTGATTACCAAAAACTGATGGAGCGGTAATTTCTTCTGGTAGTTTCTCAATGCAAAACCTTCAGGCTACCTCTAATATACCGCTCAAAAGGTGTTGGGCCCTTCCCACCATGTATTACCTTCAGGAGACTTTTAATAATCATGAACAGTCATAAATGCAATTATTATTTTAAGCCAATAAAGAGAGTTGTCGAGTATTTAAAGGGTTTTATTTTCTAGTCAAAAGTTAATTTTTCTCTGACCCTTTATTAATTAGTAAAATATCAATCAGGTTACAGAATTTGGAAAACAGGAAAAATAGCATTAATACAGAACATATTACAGTCTGCATATAAGCATTACATATAGGAATGTGGCGCAAAATGTCATTCAAAATTCTTAAAGAGTTTCTAAGAAAAATATAGTCTTGCAAGGTTAATCAAAAATCAAATAGTTTGCAAAAATCTGCCATTAAGAGAAATAAATGCATAAGTCAAAAAAAATCTTTTCAGACCTAATTAATTAGTCAAAGCATAAACCTATGGTTTAGCATCTAAATCTAAAAAGCCTTTCTATCTGTTTGGTGCCCTGTGCATCTCTGTGTCTAAAAAGCAAAAAGGAGCGAGACAGCCTGCCCTTCACCAGACCTGCAGTGCCAAGATATGACGTGGAAGCAAGAAACCTCCCCCTGACACTCCTCGGATGCCACTCCTCCCTTCAGCAATCTCCCGGGACGTTTCTCGTACCTAACCCATAGAATGAAGCAAAGCCTAAGCCAAAATGAGCAAGAAGCCAGCTGAGCTAAGAAAGCCAGCCCCCATCCAGAGAGGACATTATTTTATACTCTAATTATTGGCAGACTACACAAAGATGTAACATCTTTCAGGAAAACCTGTACGTGATTGGTCAGTCATGATGGCATGAGTTCTCACAACCCTGACTCATTCTAAAAAAACCTGACTTTACCAGTTTTAACAAAAGAAGCATACATGAATAATACATTTATAAACATTTGCAACATTTACTAGGAAAAATGTTTGTATAGTTCCTTCCTTCCTTTCACAGTGCAGTCAGATGGATACTTTTAACTAACTGGTACATTGGCACAGTCACAAGAATGTACAGTTCAAGCTGTCCTTGACTCCTTCCGCAGTTTGAGTCAAGCTGCCACAGTCTGCGCATGCTCTCTTCTCTTTCAAAGCAAGCCATAGCCTTGCTGGTTTCACAGGCAGCCATTTAATGGTAGGCCCCAAAATAAAACAAACACAAAGATAATATTAATGTCATGTAAATCAGCCCATTATGTTTCCAAAGTCCATACTAATACTCCTTATAAATGTTTACCTAGCCAAGCTACTAGTGTAAAGCAGCTTTTCTATTATTTATGACAACATGCAAAATAAATGTGATTAACTGAAAATATTTATCAAAAAAAGCAACAAGTCAAAATCTCTTAAGACAGAAATAATAAATTTAGATTGCAAGGGATGAGTTGGGAAGAGAGAAACAAATTCTATTAATCTTCAAAGCTAAAAAGGCCACTTTTCTCTACACTGCAAAAACACATGTTAATTCAGCAAAAGCATTTGAGACAATAGGCCTCACTGTCATGTTTTTCATGTGCCATGGTTTTAACTTGCACCAAAATGTGCGTGGCAATTTAAATGCAGTCTGTCTGAAGCACAAAAAATAAAACAACGCCTGACTGCAGATGAAATCTGCTCCATCAATGACGTTTGTTAGAATTGCCAACAGGTCCACACCAACCCATCCATGCTGACCAGGAAGAGATATGGAGGCTGTGAGCACTGTGGATGCTGCTGACGGTTGTGAAGACAATAGCGATTGGTCTGAAAAGGATAGAGTTTTTTGACAATCTAGTAGAGGAACCATTTATAAGTTTTAATCCTCCTGAATGTATCCTCTATGCTGCACCAAGACTAATCACCAGTTTGTCTTCGAGTCATCACGAGGTCTAAAGGCATCCTGGAGTTGACCACAACCACAAGCCACCATCTTGCCTCAAATGACAAATATTTCCATTTCTGAATGGAAAAATTTAAGTTACTACTTTTCCCAGATTCTTGGATTAACAAAACTATTCTCACGCATCCTTATCCTAAATATTGATATAAACATGATGCGACACTTAACAGTAGTTAAAGGCAGGAAGAATAATGGAACAGCTACTGCAAACATAGTCTTTAGCCACAAACATGGAGAACTCCAAGAATATAACATAGGAAGGGAATCGCAACATTTCCCCGATCACTTTATCCACAGTGTCACTGGTTTATTCACTGTATATTCACCTAGTTCACCATTAGAATGGTCTGGGTTTTAACTCTATAGGCACTGATTATGGTGTATAATTTTGGTTACTTCTCTCTTAGGTCATTGTTTAGTCATCCTGCGTGGGACATATGGAAAACAGCATCCATAAAGGAAATGTATTAATGTGGACTGGTGCCCTGCTCAAGCCATCTATCTCACCATGTTCGGATGTTCGGAGCTGTTACAAAAAAAATATTTTATATGATTGTGCAATGCAGGCAAAACTAAGGGTTACATAACCTCAACACTTTTCTTTTGTCCAACATTGCCTTCTTATTTCGTCTACTTTAGCTTGGCATGTTTGGTGTCATTCTGTTTCATTAATATACTAACACCACTCCAAAACCATAAAACCTTTGCTCTTTTGAATTCTTGTTGTGAATCCTGATAGTAAGCATATCAAGCAATTGTAATTGGATGGAAGAAAACGTCTTATGTTATTTCCAGAGTAGTTTTTTCCAGAGTGGATTTAATGATGTTCATTGTTTGATTTTACCACAAATCTGAAAAATTTAATGTGCATCTTTTGCAATTTTGTCTTGCGAATTTTACAAGATATCATGGCTATTCCTACTCTGAGACCACTGGATGCGTTGCAGCATGTGCACAGTATGAGTGATGTAATCAGCTGTAGTCTTGGAAGCCTTTTCTGTTCTGACTCAGTGATAGTGTTTTTGCCAAGAGAGACTATTCGTTACTGTGGAGAGTGCACTCACCGATTGAGCATTGATCAGACCGAACTGAAAAATGCCAACGACACTTGTGTTAATGTGTAGTGTTTCTGGTTGTTAGTTTGTAGTTACTTAACACTGTTGTGATGTGGGTGATACAGAGATTTGATTCATAGACTTGTGGTGTGAATGTGATGAGTCCAAGTTCCATGCTGGTGGTGATGCACTTACTTGCTATTATTAGAGCATAGGTACATTCAGTTGTTGATCAAGAAGCATTTACGTCTGGCTTGCTTCGAGATTATTTAAACCTCCTGAGCTCAGCTTGATTTGATATTCGACACAGTATTAGGGCATTTGAGGTAGGTATTGTGTTTTTTTGTGCTTATGTTTCTGGTTAATTTCTGAAGGGAGCCCTAAAAGCCAATGTGTGGGTACTGTCAAACAACACCATATGAGCTGGTGACTGATGATGTTTTTCCGTTAATCACCTTGGAAATAGTTTGGCAGTAATTTGTGTTGTTTTCATAGGGCTGTTTGAAGTAGGCGGATGTGTAGTTGGTTCGTGGTTTTGAGGGAGCTTGTGTGGGTGGGGGCGATCCTGTTTAATGGAGTTTGCAAGTTACCATGGAATTTGAGGTGTGGGCTGTGATGTAGTTCCTAGTGTATCCTGGCATACACAGGCACTGGCTTAAGCTTCATATTAACAGATGCCCTTAGCGTGCCATAAATTACTGAATAGTGTTTCTGGTTAAGTTTGATTACCTGCTCCACTAAGATGATGCTCCACTAAGATGATGGCACATCCCGCCTTACTATTACACTTGTGGGTCTTTGGGAAAGTGTGGCGTAAATGAAATGCACGTCTGATGGTTACAGCATCAAAGGCTTGCATGCATACTTTTACAGGGACTTGTGTAAGTTTGGGGGCTCTTCAGCACCTTGGACGGGGACGTATACATATTTAGGAATGGAACTTCTTTGTAATGACACAGTAATGGAAACATTATGCAGCCCTAAGAAATATGCTTAGTGATTACATTAATTGTTTTCGGCATTACGAACAATAACTGAAAAAGTGATAGGGGATATGAGTTTTGAGAAGCTACAGATGCAAACCAGAGCTCGCCAAAATAATAAAAATCCGTGAGTGCAAAAATCAAATACACCACGGCAGATATTAAATAGAGCACTTTAATTTAACCCAGCTGAACCACGTATACACTTAAATGCAGCAACCAGACAAAAGTGTAAGATAAGCAATTTATTTTTGTAAATCAAGTTAAATGTGTGAACAGTCGGAAGCATTGTGTTATGTCTTAAACGTTTCACCCCATGCGTTTTCAATCCATCCTCACCCACATAACACGAAGATCGCAAACAGCTTGATTCACATGTGAACACTGCCCACACTGCCTTCCACAAGCGTTAATTCGTGTTCTATGCTCCTTTGAACTCACTGTCGGGCATTTGCCAGTATTTACTTTGCGCGGCCTGTGGCTGAACCATGGAAATCAGAAAACAAACTCTCATTCAGTGTGTCATGTCAAAGGTGACTGTCCTGCCAGATAGCTGAGTGTAGGACACGCATTCCTTCGCACGACGGCACTACGCAGCAGCGTCGCCGGCTCCAGAGTTACATACCTGTCTGCAGCAGTCTTTAGTTCAACTTGTGTAAGTGGGATGTCCTAGACGCTGCCATCAATCTGCCTGACGAGGGAGACGCTCTATTGACATCCGGACAATGGCCCTGGCGCAGGAGAGGGAAGCTGCGCGCTCTTGCATGTCGTCCTTTAGAACTTTAGCACGTTCACAAAGGAAACAAAAAGCCGCCATGTTGGGGGACAGAATCAGCAGTACTAAAACCCACACAGCGCCCACGTTTTCAGAATTTTAAGCATGAGATGTGAAAAGTGTGCTTACAGGAACTACTCTCAGCTGGATAAACCCTTCTAAACAGCCTCTCTCGGCAGGTTTTCCTCGCCATCAACTTTCTTTTGAATTAGAAAATACACGAGTCCATAAGTCTTATTATAAATATTTCCAGAGCTAATACATACAGTTATGTATCAAAATGTCATAAGTCTCTCAGCAGTGGTAATTTCAGTTTCCAAGTTATTTCAATGTCTAGAGAGATGATTAGAGTTTGAAGGTCAATGTAAATTGACAGTCTGCCCGTCCTATTTCTGGTCGGGAGGATCATCAGCTTTCTGTTGACATCCACCAAACATGTTGTGCCATGACAGGAACCACCATGATGGCAGTTCCTGTTAAGGTACAGAGATCACTGCTGGGTCAGCGGTGATCTCTAACTTTGGCAAACGGTATTCGTCCATCAGGGTACCAGACATAATGTCCTTTGCCACCTTGACAGACACAGAGTGCCCAGTGGTGCAACACAGGCCCCCTCAGTGCAGGGGCCCCAACATTTAAGTGCTCTAACCTTTTAGGGGGCCCTATTCAGCCCAAAGTCAGAGGATATCAGTGAGATACATGAGACTAAGGGGCCCTCTTCACATTCTGCAGTGGACCCTCTTGTATTACGCCACTTGAAGTGCCATCTGCCAAACTTTGGATAAGGTTATATGGTCTTTTGGTATCATGCATACAGCTGGTGGTGCTTACTTAGGGTGATTCTTGTGAACACCAAATTCAATATCCAATTATTCACTGCTTTCCTATCAGAACAGCGAATAGCAGTTCAGGTTGGCGTAGGTCGGCTTCCTCCCCTGAGTTTTCATAAACCTAAAAGAGTGGGTAGAATGGCAGATGACAGTCCTTCTTCCTTGCTTTCTCCTATCGCTCTCTGATCTCCACAGACCTGAAGGACGTATGTGAATTTTCAGGTGATGCTGTGATGGCCAACCACCATCTCCTCTGCTGGTTTTTTGTGGATCTCTGTTTGGCTAGAGATTTCCCTCTGGGTTTACAAAAGTTCAGTGGGAGTCACTGTCATCAGTGTACCATCAACCGAACCAGTGGTGGCTGCTCCCAGACAGTAGTGGTGGGCGGGGACGGGGGAGTTAAAAGAAAAAGATGAGATCACTTACCTGCCGGCCATGGTTCGGCGCTCAGACAGCGAGGGGAGCCTGTGCATGTTCTCCATTCAGGCAGTGCAATACAGCTGGGTGGGGTACATTCTAAGTACATGTGACGGTTTGGCCGGCCCAAGACGTCTTGCCAACCAACATGCGCACTTAAGTGCACTCACCACTCCTCCTGCGGGCATGTGACAACAGCCAAGCCCCACCCCAAAACTGGCGTCAGCAGGGAAAAATAAAATGATAATAAGATTGTGTTATTATCATTTTCTTTTTTCTTTTTTGCACTGCTGAAAAGCAGTGGGGCGACGCTCCTCCACCTTAGCGGAAGAGCCTACCTTGCCCTGAACTCCCATTTGGAATGGAGATCCTAGCAATTGTTTGGTAATAAGGCCAAGTGGGAATTGGGGGAGGATGGAAGGCTATGCATTTCAGCAAGATGGCTCAATGAATCGAAACTTTACTTCCAGAAGTTTTGTGTGGTGTGTATGTTAACATGGTTAAACCCCAGCCAAGGCCAATTCAGCCTTTTTAGATCACAAAATTGGGAATTATTTAATTCGGAATACTTGTTATTTCGCAGCACTTACATGTGGGTAGAGGAAGTGTTACAATAAACACTGACAAAGCCAGCAGGTTTCAAATCTGGGATGTGCATGCACACACCCCTGTTCAAAATCTTGCCTTCTTCTGGCCTAGCAGGAGTAGCTGGAATCTGGGCCTTTCAAGGTTTGTGCAATTTCTGCTCAGGTTGCCAAGCTTAATTGTTTTTCCACATCCTTCTTCCTTCATGGGGTGAATTTGTTAAGCAGTAGGCTGTGTTCCTGTTTTAAAACATAACTAGAATGAAATGGTGCATAGCTACTGCTTATGTCACTAATTCCCATTCTTGCCCATTTGGTATCCTTTTACTCATTGAACAGCGTCTCTGTCTAGTGCATGTTACTGTATGAATTACTGGGCTTCTTTTATTATTCCCGCCTTTTTTTGTATAGGCACATGGCATCCTACTCCCCATGTGGCTAAGCTAGATTGTCCTTATCATAATAAAAATTTGCATGGCAATCTCTCTCATAAACTCACCCATCACACTGTCAGGTGCTGAGTCCCATAATATAATTAAAAATAACATACATTTCATATTTGTAAAGTGCTACTTATCACCCCTAAGGGTGCCCAGGCACTCAGGGTCTTTGGGGAGATGACGCGAGCTATTGCTCAGAGGTACATGATACTGAGCTGAGCTGCCACCGACGATTGAACCACGAGCCATTTGCTCAAGAATCAGCCGCTCCAACCGCTGCACCACACCTCTCCCTGCACCTCGGTGGTTATC
Organism: Lissotriton vulgaris; assembly: GCF_964263255.1. NCBI lineage: Eukaryota > Metazoa > Chordata > Amphibia > Caudata > Salamandridae > Lissotriton > Lissotriton vulgaris. The sequence continues at coordinate 1,449,388,597 of NC_141694.1, forward strand.
ATGCAAAACATGAAAACGCTTCCTGTTTAAGCTCAAAACAAAAAACAACACCCTCCTACTCACTCTGTGGGTAGTGGGGATCTAAAGGGCTCCTTACTTTCATAAACTCTTCTTAACCTGTACATGGTCCCTCTTGCTCATCGTATACATTCTTTTGATTTTGTGGTACATGCCAAAATGCCCAATTACTCTTCTTCTTGGCACATTCCTCTCAATTAGCACTCTTTCTGATCCTGTTTCTTCACAGTCACCTCGTGGATGTACTTGAACCACTTACAAATGTGCACTGGCAAGACCAACATACTTATATTTAGCATCAATACCAATGCATGGTCATCTACCTGCCTTTACTACTCCTACCATCACTGCAAAGAACCTAGGGTCTTTTTTGACCCTACTCTTTCCTTCCCACTCACAATGAAAATATATGTGCTTCTTCTTACTTCTGTCTTTCAGTCATTTGAAAAACCCTTTGTTTTCTTCCTGAAAGACAGTGATCCAAGCTACTGTTCTTTCTAGTCTTGATTATTCAAATACTCAATTTTCACTCTCTCTCACTGTCTTCTGAGCAGCCTTCATCTGTTACAAAACTCTGCAACCGGACTTTTACTTATTCTCTCTTGACATACTTGCATTTCTGCAGCTCTTCGCATGTTGCACTGGCTCCTCATTGCTGTGCATTGTCTTTTCAAGATTCTTTGTTTCTGCCATTGAGCGTAATGTAGCATCAGCCTTTCCTGCTTGACCAGCAAAATGCCTCTTTATTCACCCTTGTGCTCCTTCCACTCTTCACCCTCCTTTTTGATGTCAGTTACTATCATCTGTTTCAGTCACAAAAACACATTTTGCTTCCTAGGCCCAAATCTTGAATAAATTCTGCTTTTCTTCATTCTTAGGCCATTTTTTGCTTAAATTAAGTCCCTTAAAGCTCTTCTTTTTACTTCTTAAGTTAATATCTTGATTATGTTCTATTGATACTATCCAGCAGCACCAGGACACCCTTTTGGTAATCATTGCACTCTTTAAAGTGATGTCATAATCCTTGTCATATAGATATAAGTATGGATTTACTGTACTTAACTCCACACCCATGTGGCTTACAGATATATATATATTACCTACTGGTGGTCGCCAGTAGGTAGTTATAGTTAGGATCAAGTTTGCATAGGAAGAGCATTTTTTGTTTTGCTTATAACTTTGACGTTGTTCGATGAATCTTCATGAAATTTTCCAAACTAATTGTTTGTTCATATCAGCTCCTATGTTGAAAGTTTGGGGGTGATTCGTCAAGGGGGGCTGAGAAAAAAGGGGTCCCCAAAACATGGTTTCTTCATGCAATTTCCATAAGAAACTTTAGACAAGGCTACAGGTCGAACGGGTGAACAGAATTGCGCCCAATTTGGCAGGAGAAGGGTCTTGGTCTAGAAAGCACACTTTTGTTTATTTGGTGTAAATCCGTTCAGTAGTTTTGGAGAAATATTAAAATTTACAGATATCGTTATTTGGGAATTCTGCCATCTGATTGGCTGAGGAGTTACAAGCACGAGCTTGCTGCTTATTGGCTGTGAGCAGTGCGAACGGTTGCAACTAGGAAGTGTTGGCAGCCATTTTGTGATTCTGTTGAAGCGATTAAGGCAAAAAAGGGTGAAAAAAGTAGGAAAGAGGAGGGTAGGAGCGGTGTGAGCTCTGTTGGGTGGTGCTGAGGTGAGGTGCCGGTTCACTTGGGGATGAAACCGTGCGCCTAAACCGCGAGCTGAGTGCTGTAAACTGATGTGCTCTGGGCACTGTAGCATACTGGCTGCTGTGCAGGTGGTGTTAGTATGCGTTTAGACTATAGCGGGAGTGAGAAGCAAACCACTCACTCCTACTGGTTTGAAGACTCGGGGATGAAACTGTGAGCCTAAGCCATGAGCTGATTGCTATAAAGTGATGTGCTGTAGGTGCTGTGGGCACTGTAGGATACTGGCCGCTGTAGCATACTTGTGTAAGTAGTGTTAGTATGCGTTTATACGATACAGGGAGTGGGAAGCAAACTACTTACCCCTACCGGTCTGAAGACTCGAATGCAGTGTTTTAGCAATCAGGAATAAAGAAATAATCGTGAAGAATATAATGCAGAATGTTGCAATGCCACAGAAGACAAATGGTGAAATCAGGTGTGTCTAAGAAAGTGGCTGTGTGTAATAAAGCAATGGAGACTGCAAGTTATATAAAATGTGTCTTTATTTAAGTGCCATAAATGGACCCACTGGTATAAGAGCTAAGGCATCGAGCTGAGGCAAACTCCAACGGTTTCTGCTGTATTCAAACCTAAGCTTCTGCATCAGTGAATTCCACATTACATGTTACAGTTCCATGTGACATAAACAATACGTATTAGCCATGAATGACTCTAATTTCTATAATGAAAATAAAGGTAGTATACGATTACCATAAGTATCCTTAAAAAAAAAAAAGAAATTGCACAATGTAATCATCAAACTTCTTAGGTACCCTGGTACTCCTTTTTGAAACACAAAATTATCAACAGTAGAACAGTCAGCAATCTCTTCTACAGTAGATTCAATCTGGTGCGTATCAGAATTGGTAATAGTTCTACCCACATCGGAACTTTGAGGAGGAACACAAACATTGCACTTCTCAGAAGCACATTCAGTATCTTTCTTGTCAAACCATACATTATTGTCTTCAGCCCTTTCAAAAAAACATTCTTTGTCAAGAGCTAAGGCGTAGAACTGAGGCAAACTCCAACCGCTTCTGCTGTATTCAAATCTAGGCTACTGCCGCAGCTAGACTGTGGTGCAAGTGTCACAGGAGAGAACGCATGTCAGGACATCTCAGGGCATTGCACTGGCTCAGAGTCGAGAACAGAGTAAAGTTTAAGACTCTGAGTTTTATGCACAGAATTCAATTTGGCCCTGCCCCTAGATATCTACAATCTCTGGTACATCCTTACCTTCCGGACCGATGCCTGAGATCAGCATCACAGGGCTTGTTCAGCGTGCCCAAATTCCATCGAGCCAAGATGGGTGGCAGGTCCTTCTCATTCTTGGGACCAAAGTTGTGGAATTCACTCCCCCTGAACTTACAAATTATGTTCAGTTTCGCAGAGCCCTAAAGACTTGGCTGTTCAATCAGTAATAAAACCCTGCCTTGCATCCGAACACTATGACCTGCTTAACGGCTATTTTTTTCTTCAGCGCCGGGAACCCCTTTTTGGGTAGCTGTCGTGCTTTAAAAAATCAAACAATAAATAAATAAATAAATAAATAAATACTGCATCAGTGAATTCCTCATTACATGTTACAGTTCCCTGTGACTTAAACAATAGCTATTAGACATGAATGACTGAATTCTATAATAAAAATAAAGGTAGGATACTATTACCACACTGTGCCTACTAGTTCCTAAACAATGTTGTGTTTTTTGATCTTGATCGCCAGCTCATGAGCAGAGGCTGAGCATGAGGTAATTTGTGTGAAAGGGCTTTGTGGATAACAGGCAGGCAGAGAGATGTGTGCACAAAGAATAGACATGGTTTCAAAACGCATGTCGGGTTTAGGCTAATTTAGCAAGTAAATAGCGTAATTGCAAAGGCCATACATCACCCATGCCTGGTTAGGCGGGAGACGTAATGGGCAATAATGAAAACAGAGTTCAAATGCCTGAGCATACTTAGAAAGTTATTATATAAAAATAGTTCAATTGAAATGTATAAAAAAATGTATAGGAAAAAGTCAAAAAAGTTGGAAAAACCAATCCAAGAATAACGTGAATTTCTTACAAGTCTTGGAATTTCAGTCTGGAAGTTCTTCAGCTGCTTGAGATGCGTAATGTTCCATTAGGCGATTGTTGCTATTGTGTGAAAAAAGAGAAGCGATCCAATTCATATCCTCGAAGGGACAGTAGGGACAGACAATTGCCCCTCCTCGAATGTTGGAGGGGCAATTGAAATTGGCAGGCAATCTGTGATGTTGTCAAAGGTCGCACGTTGGAGGAGATCTTTCATGGCTGCGCAGAAATCCCATTCCACCACGATACCTTTTTGCGTTGCATCCGCCATTGCTCTACTGCCCGAACAATCAAGTTCATGGTTTTCAAGATACTCCATTACCTGCTGGATATCTGGAGCGATTGTTGGGATGTTGGCAAGGCATATATCCATTTGCCAGTCGAATGGGCAAGTTTTGTAATAAAAAGATGGTTGCACGCAGATTGCATATGTGTAAATAAATGTCATGTTATAGCTGGCTCCGATAATAGATAGATGCAGGCAGCCGAAAAGTTGTTTAATTTTTTCACGGTATTGATGTAGCTTCATGTAGAGGCGTATTCTGTCGGACATGCTTCTTACCACATGAAGTGCAGCCATTTTGTACAAGCAAAGAGAGCGAGAATTATGGGCACTGTTCCTGTTATTCCAGAGGTGATCGAATGAATGAAGTGTGGTGTGGTGTTATACAGTTTGAAAGCCTGTGACAAGGTCAGAGGAGACAGTGTTAATAAAGTGTGCCAGAGCTTGAGTGTCAGATGTGTTGCAAATTGTGTAACAATTCACAAAGTGTAATGGGAGGTTTGTATTTAAATGGGGATTGTATTTTACTTGAAGTTGGTGCTATCTGCAGTCAATACATTTCTTTTGCAGAAGTAAAGGACACTTCTGTTTGAAACAAAAGCGCTTTTAGTTTGCTCAGTTTAAAGAAATCTGTTTTCAAAGTAGGTGTTGAAGGCCAAGTTGAACTTTGGGAGTTACTTTGTGTGGGTGGGAATATACATTGCCACCGGAAGTTACTTGGTTTGAAACAGTAAGGACATACGATATGCCAGCTCACATTCCGTAGCCGTCCATGTTATTAAGAAGTAGATAACTGCTGTTAGAAAGCTGTGTGAATGTTGGTCTGGTTGTAGAACTTGGCGTGCTTTTAAGAAAGCACGCAAGATTGGGGGCTGTGAGCTTAGAAGCGTCGTGCAGTTGGACATCCTTGCATAGTAATGAATGACTGCCATTGTGGTCGTAATTTTCACATGTGAGAAAAACTTCTGTATCCTCTTTAAGACTGCGATATGTAAATGGGAGAAACCACTATTCGCGAATAAACGCGCTACCTTATATAATCACATACAACATGACAAACAACATGTACACCTAGCAGACACAACAACACTAAGTACTGTGGGAACCGTGGCTAGCCATGTACACAAACCAAACATGGCATGGCACCTCTGCCACACAATGCAGAATTTGAGGAGAGATGGGAGCAAAGTATGTGCGAAGGTGGCAAGTGATTCTTGATTATAAAAGTATACAATGCAAAGGGTTGAGTGGATGTGCCGGACAGACTTGAGTATGCAGAGCACAGACATGTACATGTCAACATATACTGATGGTTTATTGAGTGAAGTGGAAAGTGGCCGCAATGATGATAGTACTAAGCATGGGCGAAGTTTGCGAATTTGCGATCCGCGAATTTGCGGATTTGCGAAGTCGCGATCTGCAAAATTCGCGGACTTGTGCGAATTTGTGGAATTTTTTATGTTTGCGTGTTCGCGGGGCTCTTGGTGTGTTCGCGGGGCGCTTTGCGTGTTCGCGGGGGGGGTTTGTGCGAGACCGCGATGCGCCCTCTGGTTCATCACTGCCACCCTCTTGTTTTTTGTGCCCTTCTGCCCTCTGCCCCACTCGTTTCTGTGCCATTCTGCCCCCTGCCCCACTCGTTGTTGTGCCCTTCTGCCCTCTGCCCCACTCGTTGTTGTGTCCTTCTGCCCTCTGCCCCACTCGTTGCTGTGCCCTTCTGCCCTCTGCCCTACTCTGTGACCTTCTGCCCTCTGCCCCACTCCTGTTTTATTTTAGAATGGCGCCAGCAAGCTGCCAGCGCCATTCTAAAATAGTTACTAAGTTAGCTTCATCAGGAAGCACTAATAGATAAAATAAAGCAGGTGCTCGAGCACCTGCATTTTATCTATTAGTGCTTCCTGTTGAAGCTAACTTAGTAACTATTTTAGAATGGTGCTGGCAGCTTGCCGGCGCCGTTCTAAAATAGTTACGAGCTTGAAGCTTGAACTTTTGCCCCCCGGATCCGTTCCGCTCGCGGATTAGCGGATTTTTAGCAAATTCTCGGGAATTTGCGGATCACGAATTTGCCGAAAATCCGCAAAATCCGCGAGTGGAATGGATTATGCGCCCATGCTTAGATAGTACAGTCAGTAGGGAAGATTATGAATACATAGACCGTACGTGCCCCCCCTCAAATCTTTAGCATAGTGGGCTGGCTCATCGTACGCTAGGCTAGTGTAGGGGTATGAATAAAAGGCAAGTTTCTCTGGGTGGTGTTCTCTTTTGGAATGGTGAATGTGTCTGCCAGGTCTGCGCAGCTTACACCACCAAGAGGATTATGCCATGAGCGAAGGTGGCTGCGTGAATGATGCCGTCAGTTTATAGGTAGTCAGAAACCTTCATGGCTGCTGTTACGCACATGTGCCCCACAGTTCACCTTTCAACACCACTGTATGTGAAAGAGGGCCCACCACGTGCCAGCGGAAGGTCATGGGTAGAGGTCTGCGAGCTCAGAAGGCTCCTGAGATCAACGCTGGCTACCGTGACACAGGCACACAGCGCCCAGCCTGAGGCTCAGCACCGTGGAGTGCTCTGTATACTTCTAACACAGTAGTCCAACAGGTACCAACAGTGGAACGGTGTCTGGATTCCAGAATGGACAATGTTAGAACTGCATCTGAGAGTTGATATGAAGGTACTCCCTTCGACCAGGTGCAACCAACTCTAGATCCCAACAGTGAAATGGTTTCTTGATCCCACAATGGACGATGTCCGATGTTACCTGCTGCTTGGTTTTCATTCAAGTCCCTCCATTGAGGTGCGTCACACCCTGTGCTACCGTAGTTAACTGCTGCACATGATTATTGAGCTTGGCCGAATGCAGTGGCTTGACTACACCGCGGTACAGCAGGTCCGAACAGTGAAACCGGGTCTTGATTCTATGATTGAGGAGGTCAGAAGTTAAAGTCTCTGATGATTTCTGTGTACTCCGTCTGATCAGGTGCAACCAACTCTGTGCTTCCAAATCCAATGGCACATGGCTGTGAGGCGTTAATGACCACTGCCTGTGGCCTACACTGAGGTCAGCAGGGCTCACAATTCAGATCGAGTGGTGATTGTTTAATTACAGAATCCAGTAGGCAACTAACTACAACGTCTATTGAAATATACGCATATTCCTTTAGTATACTTGCTTGAAGAATTATTTTAGATGAGTTATAGGTTTAGTACAATGACCAAATTCTTCTTGGTAGTAGAAAAGATGTCCGAATAACAGTCTACACTGAGGACAGCAGAGATCGCAATTCGAATTGTTTGGATTTATTTATTGCAGAGTTTTCGTTCATTTATATTATATTTTGTGAAAAGGAAGTGAGAAAAAGTATTCATGGATGTCTGTGGTGACTACTGCCTTCAATTTACATGTAGACAGCAGTGCTCACAATTCAGATCGAGTCGCTATTGTAGATGACGCATTCCTGTAGGCAAAAGACATTGCTCCAGTGCACTCTGTTCGCACCACGCATACACATCATCATAGGCTATGCACATACTTTTTGTCGCTTCTTGTAATACAAACTAGGCAGCTCAAGTCAACGCCCTTGCTGATCGCTCTCTCTGGCCTACACTGCAGATAGCAGTGTTCACAATTCAGATTGAGTCGTTATTGCCAATGATGCAGCCCTGTAGGCTACAGACATTGCTCCTAGTACGGCCCGCCCGCAGCACGCATCATCGTTGGCTGTGTACCTGCTGAATGCTTTTGATGTAGCTATCTGAGTACACTAGAACTAATGGACCCTTTATGATACAATCTTTTTGTGTATTATTTCAGATCTACTGCCTGTGTCTCAGTATGCCACAAGTTATGGTTCTTTTATGATAGAATCTTTTGTGTATTATTTTACATCTACTGTCCCTACCTTATTGTAGCACAAACTATTGACCCTTTTATTATTGAATCTCTGTGTGTGATCCAATGATTACTGTTGTAGTTGATGCTAGCAGCAACTATTCCCTGAGGGCTGGTTTACACTCATCCCACATGCATGCAGCACAGATGTCACTGGATATGTGATCCTGGCAATAAAAAGGAGTAGAGCGCACAAACCCGTACCCACTTCTACTATCTATCTGTGTCTGTGTGTTCATTATCTATGCATGATACTGCCCCTGGGCCATACCACATTACATTGTGCTGTGGACAGTGTATGCAACCATATTTCCTCTGGCAGTGGAGAAAGCTTTGGTTATGTAACTTTTAGGTGCATGGCTATCACAGGTGGAAGGCTACTTTACAGACCATTAATATTGATGAAGATGATGGTTGCATGTTGTGTGTAGTGTAAGATATGTGCACAAAGCAAACGTTTTCAAAAATGTTCTCTAAGTAGAACAGGTGTGTCTCATCAAATGCTGTAGAGAGAATTACTAAAGTGGGTGGCATTCTCCAACTGCTACAATGGGAAATGTTATGAACTAATCAAATGCTTTTTTTCAAGGACACAATGCAATCGCACACTCAGCGCGCAAGGAGACTGCACCTGACACGATTTTGAGAAATTATATTTACTATAATATAAGTTTATTACAGTTAGAAATATATAAATGTTTAAAATATTTTAGATTATCGCTTGCTCTCATATACACTTCTAAAGGTATTTAGATAAAGTTTTGAGATATAAATAAAAATGAGGGGATGGCGTACCTGGCGCGACACCATACGTCTATGATGTAACACAGGGCCTGGCAAAGTGCACTCGTTGCGTACGCAATGCTCAGTGGGCACGACCCCATACGTACATGACGTAACACGCGTACCCATCGTATACCAAAGTTGCCGCTGGCGTGACCTCATGCATATATGATGTGACGCGGGAAGCGATGCCACGAACCTGTCGGATACGCTTCATTTACGAGTTTACCAATATGGCGGATAAGATTCATGTGCTGATGAAGCTTGGTACAGTACCGATACGGGACTCAAGTTTTCTGCCAAAAAAAAAAAAGATAAACTTCTTTTTTTTGAAGATATAAAACATTACATCATTTTTAAAGTAAAAAAAGGATAAGAGAGTTTCAAAATACTACAACAAAAAAAAGAAAAAATATAGGTTTTATAAATAAGAAAATATGAAATTAACATTTCAAAACTTTCAAAATTCACTGAAAAAACCATAGGTTACAGACATTATAGTGAGGAATTAGCATTTAAAAAACCTTTGAAATTCACTAAAGAGCCAAAGGTTTCAGGGACGTTATAGATAGTTGGACATTTGACTCATATAAAACCAGAGAAATTCGCCCGTTATAGTTAGTTGAGCTAACTATAACTCACGTGCCTGCAATGCACTGCTGATGACGTCACATATTACATCACTCATGACATGGTCAGTGACAGCCCCCGGGACTGCTACCCCCGGGGCTTTTAAAAAAATGCTTGTGGGGGCCCAAGCCCCCCCAAGCCACGGGGACCACCACCCCGTGGCTTTGTATGTTGTGGGAGGGGGCCACTTAGCCCTCCTGGAGCCGTCGAGGGCCCTGGACCAGCTCCTGCAGTGTCTCGGGGTGCCCACCCCCGGGAACACTGCTGTTTGCTATGGCAGGGTGGGAGCTGAGGCTCCCGCCTTGCCATAGCAAACTTGGTTTGGATTTTGAAAGAGATAGCAGAGAAACATGCTCTCTCTTTCAAAATGCAGGCCATATTGCTTTTCCACACGGGAAGCTGCATGTCAGGAAATCCCCATGTGGTAAAGGAATGCCGGCTCCCGAAGGACGAGGGAAGCCGGCTGGGACCATGGGGGCGTTTGTCCTCAACATTGTATATAGGCCCCAGAGGATGGGGTCCCCGGGGAGAATAGAAATTAGTGATAGGTGCTAATGGTTTTTTTTAACGGTCAAATTCAGAGTCGCACACCCAGCACGGCGCACAGCGCAGACCCCTGGTGTGCACACGCTGGGTGTGCGACTCCTGAGCGTTGGGTGCACCACTGCTATCGCGTTGGGTGCACGACTCCTAACGCGTTGGGTGCGCGACTCCAATATTTGCTGTATTAGAAAATGAAGGAAAAGAATTTGGAAATCTTTTTGGCCTTTGTTATAAATGGGAACATCAATGTGAAAATTGTATGTTTACATGTAGCAATAACATAGACACTGAAAGATTTATATATTTGACATTACCAGACTGTAAATCAGTGTCTTTCAACAAACTAGTTAAAGCAGCAAATCAAAACATCGAGTGTAGCCAATGCAAATCAGAAATGTTATAAACATTATTTATAGAAAGATATGGACAATATTTAATTTTAATGATGCAACGTTGTACAGCTGATGAAAGAAAATTGGAAACTTTTATTAAACATTTTATAGCAACTCAAGTATCAATATCAGGAAGAACTTTTGTAGCAGTAGCAATTATTTTCAATGATGGTCCTTCTGCAACACCTGGACATTACACTGCCTATTTAACTACATCGCTGCTGTGGTTATTTTTCCCCTGTGCTGAAAATAGCTATTCTCCTATATTCATGACGAGCTCAGCTCGTCATCAGCACAGCTCAACTGTGCCTCATGACGAGCTGAGCTCGTCATGAGCATGGAAGGGGTTAAAATGTGATAAGGGATGGACATATTGTAATGATGTTCAATTGGTTATTAACCCCTTCGATGCTCATGACGAGCTCAGCTTGTCATGAGGTACACCTCTCGTACACTCATCACAAGCTGAGCTAGTCATGAATGATGGGAATCGATGATAGTCAGCACTGGAGGAGAATACCATCAGTATCGATGGAATTCCTACCTAATATTTTTTAAGCCAAAGTTTTAGGAACATAATTAGGCCTCTGAGGAATTTATTAATATGTATTAATACGATTACCATTGCGCAATCTCAATACAAAGGATTTCAAGAATACTTTTTGGCCTAGAGGAAAAGAATATATTTGAATTAAGGACTTTTTCTTGCACATTCTGTCAGCGTATATTTTTAAGGAACATTATGTACAGTGTATGAAAACTTAAAATAATTGTTCATCGCATCATCATTATTTGAGTTCTTTCATATTCAAGTAAGACATTTCTCTTAGAAGAAAGCATTTGACATATGTGTGATTTGTATTTTTTGGTTTGTTATTGAGGATGTTTTTTTAAACAATCTTATTGATTGTTTTTTTTGCCTGCTGGTATATGATGAGTACAATTGAAATCACTGTTTCTAGTGAAATTCAATATATTCTGAGACCAGCAAAAAAGGCAACGAAAATAATTTATAAAATGTTAAAATGATGCTGTGTTGTAAAAAAAAATAATATTATATATTATAACTGTATTTTTTCTTCTCTTTCACAGATCCTAATTCTAAAATATGACATTTTCAGAAATTTACATTATAAAAACAGCTAAAAAATGTGTCGCGTTTTTCTATTACTGTGAACGTAAGATTAACAAAGTATTCATATGCACAATGGGCTGTGTTTGCCCACTGGTGAAGTAAGGGGGGTTGGACGGAGTAGATATGTGTGGAAAGATGCTCTGTGGGCATTTTAAGTTAAGTTGCCTTGAATCCTGAGTGTCGCTGGGGGCCAACTAACCCACCAGATATGTGCAGAAAGTGCCAGAGAGTTGCATTGCAGAGAGGTATAAAATTGGACATGGCTTCAGACCACCTCTCTGCAAAGCAGCTGTATGGTGTTCAATAGAGAGACATAGTGGGCTAGTAGGACCCAGGGACTTTCAGGATTAAAAGAGACGAAATTCCTTAACTTAAAACACGTCACAGAATGTGTTTGCACATGTCACATAAGGCATCATCCTTTCTCTTCACCACTCTATAAACATGTTCTATTACTTTGCCAACACCTAAGTACTTATTAATATTATCTTGTGTTTTCTTTGCAGTACTGAAATTACTTTACTTATTAATCATATAGTTAAGGATTGGCCTAGCCACTAACCCTAGTAAAAGTTAATTTCTTTATATACTGTGCAAGCAGATCTGCAAGAAGATACAAAGTATTAATGTAGTCTTCAACACACCCAGTTTATACCTATGTAGTTTTGGAATCTCCCTGTTATAGGATATCATGTGACTTGAAAAAAAAGAATATTTGATTGGTTCATATTATTTCCCATTGTACCTATTGAAGGACCGCAATCATTTCAATAATTCTTCTTTGAGCATTTTTGGAGACATAACTCTGTGCTTACCCCATGTCACTCTCATGCAATTTTGCATACAATTAACTAGCAATATGTTCTTATTGTAACAGTCTTCTAATACCTAAGCACTTATGGAGGAAATTTAGAAACATCCTGTGCCAACAATATGTCACTTTTCATAAAATAGTTATAGCGCAAGACAGTCTTTCATATTTACAAAGAGAGGAAAAGGTATTCTGTGTACTTTTTCTTCTCCATGTAAATACAACCTCATCATACACACCACTTTGCATTGAAAGGGCATTCTATAGGTGTTGATGTGCGTGTTTGCACAGAACACTGATAGAACAAGACACATCTCCAGATTTATCATAAATCATAAATCTGGACTTGTGTGTGAACCTTGCACCATCCCCCAATTGCTGTAGCAAGGCACAACAAGGAGAATTGTTTTAATTTCTCCTCATTATTTCTCTTTCAATATATGATGCAATGCACAGCATACATTAAAGGAGAAAAATGCCTTCACTGATAGTTTTTGTGCAGGAAGGTGTGTCTTTCTGCACAAAAAGAACTCCACACGACACAGATATCCTTGCACCATGGTGCAAGGGTGCCTGTGTCACCACATGGCTGCAGTTTAGGCAGCAGTGCAGTGTGAAGCATAGACTTGCAACATATTTAAGTACATATGTTGCATCCCTGTGCTTCAGAAGTAACACAGCACTCTGCAGCTAAAGAGCTTACAGTGTCATGCTGCTGCACTTCCTTATAGTTCTCCACTTATACATTCACCATACACTACTAATGCATTCTTTCAGTCAATTATGCACTACACCTACATTCGTCTAAACTTTCACTCACTATCATACAAATATAGCAGAGAAGTTAGTACTGAAAATAACTTTTTTTGTTTATATTTTATTTTATATTTTTTTGTGGTTTGCTGAACAATTTTTTGATTTTTTGGGGGTTTTTTCAAAAGGAAAAAAAAGAGAACTGAAGGAACAAAACAATGAACTGATGGTTCTCTTGTGTTCTGCAAATCAAATCCACAGAGTCAAAAGTCAAAAAGTTTTTATTTGTATAGGTACTCAACAGAGGACCACAAATTTACATTTTACAAAATTTTAAGAAGTAGTTACACATTTTAATCAATACAGTGTTAAAAAAGATTTAAGAAATTTGTAAAAGTTAAAACAAACAAATTCATTTGGTGGCTGTTTACATAAATCTATTAGTTCGCTGACTCGGGTAATTCTGCAAGATCGATAAATAGGGGCAAGGAATCTTGTCCGTGCAGTAATTACTTTCATGTTGGGACACACGAACAACAGGTGCTCTAGGGTTTGTTCTCCTCCTTCACACAGGGGACATATCGAAGAAGAACCCTCTGGCAGCCATCTTACTGTGTAAGTTAGAATGGGTAAGATGCCCAGTCTTAACAAGGTGATTGTCCTCCTTGCACCATGAGTCAGTGTAAACCCAATATATGGTTGATTTTGTTTATACTCCAAAGAATCTGCGAAAGATTTGTATGTTGACAGTTTTTTACAGTGTTGGTGATCTAGTTCGTAGCTTAACTTTGGAGTGAAGCATTTTAGGAAAAGTTTCATTTGAGCGAATGTCCAGCCTTTTAGCATTTCCGGGGTAATCTCTGCCATTTGAAAAATAATTATCATATTTTTTAAAAACGTCTGATTTTTAAATGCTCCCTCGAAGATTTCTTGTTTCAGCAAATGTCTTAATGCGCCCTCCTTTGCATGGAGAAGATTGTAGCTCCACCTGATTACGTTTGATACCGCCGTGGCATAGGAGCTGGTAATCGAAAATTCCATACGTAACGCTTGGACTGGTGTGGAGTCAGAAACTTTCATTATCCTTTTTAGGATTTTGCCCTCTTTGCGGTCCATATAGGACCATTGTTGCATTGGAATGTATTCTGTTGCATATGATAATACAGGAGGAATTTTAGCCTTATACATTTTTATTAAAGAGGAGAAATGTCGATTCCCAGTTGTTTGATATAGTCTTAGGAGGGCCTCAGTACGTACCTTTGACTTCCTCATTAAATTTTCAATATGTTTTCCATTTGTAGTATTCTTCGAGAGGATCCTGCCTAGATATGGATATTCGCTTACTGTTTCTATTTTCTCTCCTCCTAGACTCCAACTATATTTAACAGCAGATTTCTTCCTTGTAAAAACCACAATTTTTGTTTTTTTTAAATTAGGGATTAGGAAGTTTGTTTTTGAATAATCATGAAGAATGTCCAGGGATTTTTGCAGACCATAGGGAGTGAGATCAAGCATCACAATATCATCGGCGTAGAGTAGTACTTGTATGCTTTGTTTAGCGATTTTAGGCGATAAATTTGAGCCTTGAAGTAATTGTTTAGGTAAGTCGCTAAGATAGAGGGAGAATAGTAGTGGGGCCAGAAGACACCCTTGCTTTAGGCCGTTAGCTGTTTTTATCCTTTCTGTTAAGCCCTTTTCGCCTCCCATTTGGACCTGGCACCAAGTGTCGGTGTGAAGGTTCACTATGGTTTGGAGCAGTAAATCTGGGATGCCAAGATCCTTGAGTTTGTGCCAGAGAGTAGGTCGATCTACTCGATCGAACGCAGTCGAATAATCTACGAACACTGCGTATACCGCCTGAGATTTACCTGTTACGTATTTGTCTATTATTGTTTGTATTATAGCAATATTATCCGTAACTGAATGTTTTGGCCTGAAGCCAGATTGGAACATTGGAATTTTGTTCAGTGAAAAGGCCCAATCTTTCAATCTTTGTAAAACCTCTGCTGCAAAGATTTTTCCAGCAGCATCCATTAAGGCGATTTGCCGGTAGTTTCCTGCGACTGTCTTACTTCCTTTTTTAAATATTGGGATGATGGTACTTCCCTGCCAAGATATAGGCATTTGTCCAGTTTCAAAAATGTAATTAAATAATTTTGATAACAACTTACTCCATTCCCTTGGGTTTGCCTGATAGATCTTTATTGGAATCTGGTCTGGGCCAGAGGCTCCTGTTTTCCTTGCTTTTCTTATGTTCCATTCCACTGAGATAGCTGTAACTCTTTGTATTTGTGGGTCAGCGTCTCCTTTATCTTGTTCTGAACTTTTCACCTCAAAGGTAATCGGGTTTGCTATATATAGGTCTGCTAGATAAGTTTCCCAGTCCTTTGGTGTAACAGGTATCGCTTGTAGCTTCTTTTTCGTGCCGGTTAGTTTAGCTACAAGGGACCAGTATTTACGGGAATTCATATCTTTTGCAGCTTCTTGTATGTCCACCCAATTACGGTCTTGAATTTCTTTTTTTCTTTTTTGCTTTTCTCTTCTAAGTTTGTTTTTTAATTTATTTATTTATTTCTTAATTGACATTGAATGATTCAGATATTGTGCGCGTACCAGTCTGTTCAATGTTTTCTTAGTTATAGAATTTTGGGTATTTTGTGTGTTATTTTTATTACGGCTATTGATTACATAATTCACACCTTTAGGGGCACATTGAAGTTTGTTCAATAGAAGATTTTTTAGCTCATTAATAATGTGTTCAAAATTTTCTATTGGGTCATCCGAGATTGTTTTTTTTAAAAGATCATTCTGTTCAATCAGTGTCGATATTCTGTCCAGTGCTTTCGAACTCCAGAAGATTCTTCTTTGGGCACTATCTGCCACGACAGTACTTCTATGAAATATTAGCTGCCTGTTAGTAGCTGTTTGAGGCCTCCATTCAGAATTTAATATCAACAGAGCATGGTCGCTCTCTTGGCTTAACTGTATTTTTAGGTGAGTAACAGTCTCCATTATATTCGTATTGCAAATAATATAGTCAATAATGGATGAGCTTCCATCACCCCGTCTGGTGTTTGTTGCCGGAATGTCTCCTTCTATGTTTCCGTTCAGAATTACGCCTCTTAGGGAAGGTAGTGTCGATAATAGTAATTTCCCTCTTTTGTCACATTTTGCACCCTGGGGAAATTGCGGGGCTGAGAAATCGGCGAATTCCTCTTCATAAAGTTGCATCCATTTTACAATTTCTGAATTTGAAATTTTTCCATTTAGATCACCTGCTATTATGTATGGAATACATGATTGTTCTTCAACAATTTGTGTGATGGATTCCATGATCACTAGAAAAGTGTTATCATAGTTCTTGCCCGGAGGGGCATAGACATTGAATAGCAGGAATGGCTGTTTAGTTGCTACATTATGAGTTTTTAAAAGGACCTTTAAACATTGCAGATATTGTGATTTGGTCTGGATAATTTCCTGGGCCCACATGTAATCCACCTTCAATAGAATGGCCAGACCACCCTTTGCGTGGCCCCGGATGGATGCTTTGGCTGGGATGTCATATACATAGTAGTTATTTTGCGAAAATGTTTTTGTAGCCCAGGTTTCCTGTAGCATTAAGAGATCCGGATGGTTACTTATGGCTTCCGTCAATTTGGTCTTAGTGTTTCCCGCTATATTCCATGATATTATTGTTAGACCATTGCTAAACAGATTGTCCCGAACATGATGTGGATTTGTTGCTGTTCAAGTTCTCAGATACCCAGGACCAAGATCTGATGCTTTCTCTATACTCCTTTCCCTTTAGGTCTTGTTGCCATACTAGCTTTTCGCCATTTTCCACTTTTACCTTCAGAGTGTCTTTCCCTGTATACTTGATTCCTGAGTATGTTGCTCGGGACACGTCAGTTTCTCCCAGAGGATTTTTGTATTGAGAGTTAGAGATTCTCCATATTTGTTCATCATATCTTGGGGGAAATCTGTTTTCGTTAGAATCCCTTCTTATGTAGACATCGTATCCGTGTTTGTGTAGTGTTTCCTTTTCACTGATTATGATGCCAGGTATAACATTTGACCAGAAGGTTACTGTAGCTATTTTATTATTATCTTGTTGTGGAAAGATTACTAGATCTATCTCGTTGCTATTCAAGGATTCTAAAGGTTTGATGTGGTGAAGTAGATTGATGATTCTTCTTCTGTTTAGTGGTGCTTGGTCCATTGGAAAAAGTTCTTCAAGTTGTAGTGTTCTGGAGTATGGTGTTCCTGCTCCATGTTTGTTTTTTCCTTTGTTATTACTTTCGGTCATATTTTGGTGTTGTAATTCTTCAGGGACTTTATACGAGACAAAATCCTTTGCAGCCGGATCTAATGGTTTCAATTTCTCTTCTCTTGTATTTGAACTAGATTCCGTATTACCAGTAGTCCCGAGCTTAATAGGTTCAATTTCTTGTACTTCTTGTTTGTTATTGACAAATGTGGACTTTTGGAATTTTAGCTTGCGATTTTTTTTCCTATGGGTACGTCTTATTGGTTTTTTCCTCTTTCTTTTTCCATCTACTTGCTCAGTATTTTTATGCATTTTTTCTCCTTTTTTGCTTTCTGGTGTATTATTAAAAGTGACTTTTTGGGTGTTTTCATCCATATCTACATCTTTTGGTGTATTCGATTTCATTACCTTTGTGAAAATTGGATATTGTTTATCATCAGCGGATTTTTCTTTTAAAAGTTTTTTCAGGGAGAATATCGGTGTTTCATGGTGTCGTACTAGCTTCTCCTTTTTTTGTTTTGAAACTACTGATGTTTGCGTACCACAATCGTTTTTTTCAATATCCCTTTTGCTGTTTTGGTAACTTGTATTGTTCCTTTGTTCAATGTCATTGACCTTCAGTTGTTTTTTTTCCAATTCAGGGGGTTCTTTCCTTTTCTTTTTTTCCTCTACTAGATGCTTAAGGATTCCAATTTGAACATCCAGGGTTTGGTCTGAATTTTCTAATATGTTCCCTAGAAAGGAAAGGACCGACTCAAGTATTTCATGCGAGGAGAACAAGGCTTTTGACATAGGTGTAGCTATGTTAGCTGAGAAGTTGGTTTTTATGAGAAAAGGGTCTACAGATGATTCAAGTGTTTGAGGTTGTACTTGGCTTTTTTGTAAAGGGGGACTATTTGTTATTTTTAACTCAGGTTGGTTTTGTGTAAGTTGTTTGCACAAAGATCTTCCAGATGACAGGTATTTCCAGGGCCTTTTTTTGGCGTTGAGGATGTTAAGTGATTTTCCTCATGTCCCTGGTTTTGAAAAATTTTGGAGTTATTAAAAGATTTTTGGATATTGTCAGAAACAATGACACTCAAATTTAGTTTTGGATTTGACCCAAGTTTGGTGAGCGTACAGTCTTCTAACCCTGTATGCAATAGTGAGTTGGGTATTTCTTCTGCCACGTGAAATTCTTTGTCAATTTCACCTTTAGATGTTAGAGTAGAGAAATATTCAGTGATGGCCGGGGTCCGTGTAATGCGACCTTGTTTTATTGATTTGTCTGATGATTTACGAACAGCGTCCTCCGTACCCATCCGTTTCATAAAGATAGTCCTGGATCGTAATTTTTTAAGCCCCATTTCTTTTTGTTACCACGATTGCTATTGGTATTTGCTTGTTTCTAAACCCTCGTCGTTTTAGAACAAGGATTAGCTCCAGTAAGGGGAACAAGTCGAAAGAAAATTTGGCTTACCAAGAGCAGTTGCTTAGTAGGGTGGCCCGTCCCGACCTAGTACGACCTCAGACGGCCTCAGACGGCCCGCCCTTTGCCCGGGCTTATCCCCGCGCTTGGTCCCGCGCGCGTCCCGCGTCGCGGGGAGCGAGATGATTTTTATACGTTTCGTTGGGGGCGTGTCCGTGGGCGGTTCGCCTGGGGGAAGAGGAACCAGCTGATCTCAGCTAAGATTTCTGGTCCTCGCAGTCCCCCAGGCTAGGTGCGCTCGCAATAAACACCCTGGCCTCAACCCCTCTGACTCCAGCTGGGAGCGACAGGCAGAGCGTGCAGAGTGCAGCTCACCCTCACACCAGCGAGTCAGGGGGAGGCAGCGCCACGAGGCGATGTTCAGTGAGCGTCAGCTCCAATCAGGCAGCACAGGTTGCAGACGGTGAGGGAGGATTCCTCGCACAGCAAGACAAGGTACAGCACCAGTTCCAAGCTCCGGTGAGTGGCCTCCACAGACTGCTCTCTGTAACAGAGCAATCTGTTGCACTTAATACAGTGCACCTTGAGGTTGGCGAATTGGGGACATATGTTCAGATGTTGCATGGATGGAGACGTCCCAGAAGTGCTTGGAGTAGTATGCCCCTTTACAACTGCCTCCTGGAGTTACTACACTTAGTTTTTCAGGTGGTGGGTTCTCCCAGAGTCTTCTGCGCTCCTTGTGCACCAGGTTGATAGGGTGCAGAGACTTCAAATGTTTGAGCATACTTGCGGTCCCGCAAGAGTACTTCTTGGTTGGATCTCCACATGAGAGGACCCTTTTACAGATCTGACAAGTGACTTTTGTTGCATTCACTTTTTTTTGTCCTTCGGGAAATGTAAAGAATTTCCAGACGACCGATGTATACCTCTCACGGCGTGGAGGTTCATGCAGAAATCCATCATCACTTGAATGTTCAGAATCAGATGATGGCTTCTGTCCTGAAGCCATTGTTTTTCAATGAAAAGCAAAAACAGGTGTGCAATGACCAAAAAAAAGGTTCTTCTCAGTAGAAAGTTGTTCCTCCAAAGAAGGTCTAAGAAGAATCATTGAAATGGGTGGGGTCCTTCAATAGTTAGAATAGAAAGTGTTATGAACCAATCAAATCTTTTTTTCAGGTCACATGGGGTCCGCGCACTGTGCGCACAGGCAGCACGCACCCAAGGCGACTTCGCAAAATTGTATTTAAAAGTAATATAGGTTTATTAAAAGTAAAAGTATATTATTTTTATGATTAGCTCAGATAATGTCTTGCCCTAACATTTATATTAAATCCATATATATATATATCTTTTTGGACATTAAAAAATTTCACGGGAGTCGCACACCCACCGCGTAGAACACGTATATGACATCACCGGCAGCGCGCGAGCGTCGCGTAACACAATACGAATATGTTGCGTATGCGCTTGGAGTCGCATACCGGTCACATAGCAATCGTGCAGGAAAATACACACCCATCGCCCACCCTACGCGGATCCTACAAAACAATCCTAAAACGGCGGCTATGTTCCGCGCAGTGATCGAGAAAGGTAAGTTTTGGGTGCGCGACTTCCCAAAAAATTTGGGAAAAAAAACAATAAAGAAAATATTATTAATATATTTTAGAAAACATAACATTAAAAAAAAACAATATTAGTTTCAATATTTTTGGAATTTCTTTTTCCAATTCATATGAAAAATATATAATATATTTTTAAAAATAAAATATGTAAAAATAAATAATTTAAAAAATGTGGCAAATTAGTATAAAAAACTAAATATAACAATTAATATATTAAAAAATTGTCATTGAAAAAACCTTTGAAATTCATTGAAAAAACCATGGGTTTTAGACATGTTATAGTTTGGAATTAGCATTTAAAAAACCTTTGAAATTCACTGAAAAAACCATAGGTTTCAGGCATGTTATACATAGGAATTAGCATTTAAAAAAAAGTTAGAAATTCACAGAAAAAACCATAGGTTTTAGGAGTGTTATAGTAAGCTGGACATTTCACTCGTACAAAACATCATCCACGTGACAATCTGATACACCTCATCATACACTAGTATAACCTTTCATCACGCACTATAAAATAGAGTACCAGGTTTAAACCATTGACACACCAATACAAGTTTCTAAAAACTCACTCAATGATTTGTAGATCTACACACACATCTAAACACTTACCTATAGTTTCACTCATACATGTTGAGAAAGATCAATAGAACACAATTAAATATACTTATACACCTATATCAACAGTACACACCAGCGCACATCCTATTCACTTATGCAGTCATCCTACTCATGTATGCAAACAATTGATCATACTTACATTTACTCAACTACACACTTATAACAACACCACTTTATTTATTCATATAGAAAGTAACTCATACTTAGGGCCAGATGTAGGAGCCTTAATACCGGTCGGAAACGGCCGATTTCGGCCGTTTCCGACCGGTATTTGGCTTTTGAGATGTAGGGGGCATTTAATTTACAGAATCGGTATATTTACCGATTCGGTAAATATACAGAATCGGTAAAATACCCAATCGGTAAATTTACCGATTCTGTAAATCAAGATGTAGGTGGCACTGTAATCAGTGCCACAGGCCCTTACCGAATCGTTATTTACCATGGAATACTATTCCATGGTAAATAACGATTTCCAGTGTACATGCACATCTGTGCATGTACACCTGTGCCATGTGGCACACAGACATGCCCTAAGGGCATGTCTGTGTGTCACATCGCACACAAGCCAGAAACAGGGGTGCAACAGGGTGTCAAAGTGACACCCTGTCACCCTTGCAAAATCGGTAATTTTACCGATTCTGTAATTACAGAATCGGTATTTGCCATTGATTACTATGGGCTTCAAGGCCCATAGGAATCAATCGCAAATACCGATTCTGTAATTACAGAATCGGTAATTACCGAATCTTACAGATTCGGTATTTTTACCGAATATTTTACCTACATAGCAAATACCGAATAGTGAATACCGAATCTGTAAAATTCGGTATTTACCATTCGGTAAATTGCTATTACCTACATCTAGGCCTTAGTGCTTTATAAAATCGCTATTACAAGTATACAGTTTTCCATAAAGTCACTCAGACAATCACTGACGCTTATGTATATTTATTTATATACAACAACTGGCACATACACAGCCTTTTATATTTCTACTTTTTTGGACATGTATCATTGAGAAATATATTTACTCACCCAAACAACTCTTTCCACATGCAGTCTTAACTTCATATACCTATTCAATCAACTATTTACACATCTTTGAACAGTCACACACCTCCCACACAACCACACACACATTCACTCTCTCATACAAATACTCATTTAACTAATTAAAAACGAATATAGAATTTCACATAGCTAGTAATCAACTTATGCAGTAGTTTACATAACAAGAGACAGAGTGATACAGATATTCACACAGTTAAATTACTACCCCATATATTTAGTGAGTCCCTTTAAATTAGTCACTTAGACAGTCAATCACAGTACTACTAAAGGCTCCATCCAGACACTAATACATCCACTCAGTCTTCAATGCAGATTCCTATATATATAATTCTTTTTTAAATATGGAAGCTTAAATATGGAAGCAAACCACATTCACTGGATGATGTCATCAGTAATGTCATCAGTGATGTCATTTGAGATGTCATCAGTGATGTCATCAGTGATATCACTGACCATGTCATGAATGATGTAATATGTGACATCATCAGCAGTGGATTGTGGGCGCACAAGTTATAGTTAGTACAACTAACTATAACGAAGGAATTTCAATGATTTTGGATGCGTGAAATGTCCAGCTAACTATAAGACTCCTAAAACCTATGCTTTTTTCTGTGAATTTCTAAGGTTTTTTAAATGCTAATTCCTAACTATAACATGCCTGAAACCTATGTTTTTTTCAGTGAAAAAAAAATATATGTGTATTTATATATTTACATATTTATATATACATGTATATGTATATTACCTACTGGCGGTCGCCAGTAGGTATATATAGTTAGGATTTTTTCTCTATGGAACTTTTGAAAATTCTATGTCTAATTACTTTGGCGTTTGTGGGCGGAATTGGCTGAAATTTTCAGGAAATGGCACATTCTGTTTCTGAGCAGCCCCTGAAAATTTGGGGGGGTTCCGTCAAGGGGGGCCGAGAAAAAAGGGGGGTCCCAAAACGTGTTTTTCCCATTCATTTTTCCATAGGGCCTTTGGCCTCACTTTTAGCTCGAACGGCTGAATGGATTTACACGAAACTTGGCAAAATTATAGGGACTGTTAGCCCGATGTGCCTTTGCTGGGTCTCAATATATGTGCTCCAGTGGATTTTGAGAAATGAACGTTTAAAAAAACAGATATATCTGTGACAGCGTCCCAGATAGCGCACCAGATCGCGTACTTTTCGCATAACGGAGCTTTGCGTAGCGAAGCTGATTGGCTCTCCGGTGTCTGTCAACATTCTAAACAGTCCGGTGCGGCCGCCATCTTGTCTCTCGGTAGGATCGAGAGACAAGAGGAGGAGAAAAACGAAGGGGGAATTTAATGAAAGGGGGCAAGGTAGATCTTTCTTGACCCCCTAGGAATGATGTTGGGGTTATTAAAGGGTCCCGTGGGGCAAATAATAAAAATTTGATTTTTTGCGGTAGAAGCGCTTCTCGGTTCGCGAATCGGGTCGCAAACTGGTAGCGAAACGTGAATTCGCCATTTTGTGTTTCGATTTAATTAAATTACTAGGTATAAGTGGGTACGGGAGATGTATCCTGACTCCTTATCTTTTCTGAGGGTGGCTGAGGAGGCTCATATATGTTGATACATGTCTTCCAGCGGCTGTGTGTGAGCGTTTTTTTTTTTTGCTGCGTGACGTCTGTTAACGTTCGATTCGATGGAAATCAGGAACTGTTGACCGCCATTTTGTCACTGCGAGTAAATATTTTGTTAAAAATAATTGTTATAAATTAATCCTTATTGATAAACATTGTCTGCGCCATCTTGCCTTTTTTGCAACGCCACACTTTTGTTGAGCACGGCAGCCATTTTAGATGCCTTGACCAGACCCACTCTCTGCACGCCGCCGATCCTCAGCATGGATCCCCACCCTCGCAAGCATCTCCCCCAAACACTGGTCACCCCCGCTCTCTCTCTCATGCATGGGCCATAAACCTCCCCCCATCTGCGCTGCTCTTCCCTGAGAATCACACCCTGTACCCGCCCGACACCTCCCTTTCACCCTATTCACTACCGCACCCTCTGACACTCCTCTTCCTCTGTGTCTGATTGTGCAGGCCGGTCTCAGGCTATCACTTAGCCCTGCAGATGTAGTTTATGGCTCCAGCTGTAGAGAATCACCCCTGTTCAAAGGAGTTACAGTAGATCAAGGCCCCCACCCGATGAGATCCGTCACACCACACGCGTTCCTACTATCTGATAACCATCCTGTATTGTGCTTGGGGAGGGGATTCTCACTGTGAGGGTGTGTGGGTCCGAGCCTGAAGCGGAAGATTCCAGGGATGCCTGTACATCAAAGTCTTCACAATTATGTGTCACATTAAAAATATATGATTCAGAAAAGGGGGTGGTGATGAACAGAGTGTCTGAATTAAGCAGACCACTCTTACCCAGTCCAAAGATCAGGGCTTGATCCATCACCGTTTTTTAGCTCACTGCACCATCCCAGCTCAGAACATGGCTATATGCAAATTAGTCTGACCCTGGCCCAGTGCATCATGGGCCCAGTGCATCATGGGAACAGGGCAGACCAAACTACCAAGCCAATTCTTATACTGGGAAGGAAACAAGCTACCGGGGACCAGTTTCTGGCATTTCAGCCGTCTTCGGCCCGGCTTGCTTGAATCCTGATGGTGCAATGAGCTAGGGACTCACATCTGAGTATACCCTTCCACGCTTATGGTGGACAAAAATGATTCAGAAATATATAGCACTCCAACAAAGTTGTAGGATTATAACACTTTAATAACTTATAAATATATACAACGCTCCAACAAAGTAAACACGTTAAAAAAAACTTTTTAAACAACTATTTACATGACATTGCTTTAAGCAGGATAGACAAAGAAATGACACAGTGATGTAAAAGTTTCTGAAAGAAATGCCAAGAACGTCCCATGTGAAAATGAATTTTATCTGGCAATTTTTTTCTTTTCCTTCTCATGAAAAGAAAGTTAATGCCAGGTTTGTTACCTGCCTCATCTGCCAAAAAAAAACTCTCGAGAGGGACCGAAAAAAAATATAGCTATGGTAATCATATCATGCATTGGCACATGGAGAGGTGGCACCCTTTTAATTATTCTAAAGCACAACTTCGAGATTTGGTGGATAATCCCCGACCGGCAAAAACATCCACCAATGACTTAGCAATAAGTGAGTCAGAGGCAAGGGAAACGGTCCCAAATCTGTAAAAGAACTTTAGGCAGATGAGATTGACTTGTGTAGCATGTGGAAAATTAATTTCATGCGGAGAGATGAGTATTACTTTAATAAATAGATCATATGAAAATCATCAATGTCCAAAACGTCCTAGAAAGTAATTTTTCTCATTTTTGAGGAAGAGAGATAACCTACAGTGGTACGGGGTCGTTTTCGTTCGTACTAGGGGGGCCAGGTGACATTCGTTTGGGGTGGCTTAGGGGCATTTAGAACAACTTCCCTGATACAGGTAGCATATAAAGTAGAGGCTAAATACCAGGATCTTTATCGATTGCTTTATGCTGTAGAAAAATGAAAAACACACAACAAACCTGGACCATTCATATTTTCAATGTTTCTGCGTACTATATTTTTTAACCCTTAACTAATTGAGCTGCTTCATTTCACCTGCTTTTTTTTTAACAAAAAAGAAATCGGAAACAGTGGCCATTTCTTCGAAACTTACCAATCTACGCGTTACAACTACGTTTGCTTTTTCAAAAACCTTTAATAAAAATGTTGGTGCCCAAATACGGGCTTACAACCCCGTGGGCCGGCCACGGAGCAGGCTGGGACTGTAAATGGGCGTGGGGGATATTTATTTGTGGAAAACATAACAGAGAGTCAGTGGTCGTTGATTTCATAGTAAAAAGTACGACAAGTGCAACAAAATCATATCGATAATTCATTGTGAGCAAGTACCAAAAGTGTCGACAATTCGAACCTTCAATAATAAATACAGTAATCAATGATGCATTAGAAGTTAATATCAATTAATTGTTCGAACATGTAATCAGTCTTATCCCATATCAATTAATGTGCTAAAAACTGCATACATATCTCATGATATCAAGGCTGAGCAATCGGGGCACAACAAGGAGTTGAGAGTTTCATTTGTACCGGCGCCATTTTGGGTGAGGTCAGGAAGGTCCAAGTATAGTCAAAATGTCTCCACCAACTCGTGGTTGGACCGGGACCTCTTTCGGCAGTCCAAAAGTTTTCGTTGAAGGGTAGCAGAGGGGACTGGTGAAATGAACCATCAGTGAAAGTGGGGTGGGAGGAATCAATTTCTCCTACCGGGTCATACTGGTGTCCCACCGGAACTGATCAAGTTGGTAGTCTTGCAGGATTTTGGTGATTTCAAGACTGAGGCCGGCGCCGGCATGAGCGCGCCGACGTCCCGCGGCTACGTCGTGGTCGTTCCGTGGGTGATCATGGCAGTCATTCCCCATCAGGGGTCGGGGGCCCCCATGGCTCTTATAGAATCTTCAAAGTTGAGGAGAAGGTTTCTGGACGCAGGAAACTAGAAGCGTCGTTGCACCGCAACAGTGAACGAGACCCCCGCTGGGTGAGCGGAGCATCATTGCCTCGCAATAGTGGACGAGACCTTTTGTCGGGTGAGTGCAGCGCCGCTGCATCGCAAGAGTGGAGGAACCCTTGTCGGGTGAGTGGAGCGTTGGGGGTGCAGCTGAGGGGCCCCCACCTGGGGGGGTGGGAGAGGCTCGTTTGCGCCGCCTCTCCCTCCCAGCGCACCCCACGCCGACACCTGGCGTTGATATCCGTGATGTCCGGACCAGGCGATAAGAGGGGGGGGGTCGGAGGCAGAGGCAAGACATCCCTCCCCGTGGCCTGCAAGGCGGCAGAAGAAGGGAATCGGGAGACCAGTACATTTTGGGCCTTCCACCCCATGGCTGATGGCGATTAGCCGGGCCCCGCCCTGCACGTGTTGAGGCCTCATCTTCCGGATGGGCGTAACCGTGGTCCTGTTGCACTTCGTGAGTTTCCGGAATGGGGGTAGGTATCTGCTGATTTGTATCTATTTCATGTTACCGTTAATGGGCGTGGCGGGCGGTGGGACAGACATGCTTGGAGCAGTGGGGGGGGGTGGCGGAGCCTAGCTACCTCGTGGCTGCCGTAACGTCAAGCTTGGCTTTTTTCACCACTTCCATGTTTCTTAAGATATTGGTGAAATTGTTTTTGATGGTAAAATGATGTGACTCCTGCAATGTGTCGCTTTTGCGGAACAGATATATGATGTAATTGTGTTGTTAATGTTACGGTGTACATGTAAAAAATGATGCATAAGTGTTGCACGGGCATTGTAGATACTCTCCTATGTGTGCTTAGCAATTTCAAGTCACTTCCTCCGGGTTCATGTGCCTTGTAAATACGTCCCCATGTGTGTCTGGTCATTTGAAGTCATTTTCCTTGTAGTGTAAGGCCCTTGTAAATACGCCCCCATGTGTAAAATTAATTACTTTGCCCTTAAATGTTGCGTTTTCGGTAATTTTACCGAATCGGTAATTTTACCGATTCGGTAATTTTACCGAAAATGCAAGATTGAAATGTGGGTAGCCAATTTTCCATTGGCACATGGCTTTCAGAATCGGTATTTTACCATGGAATACAAATCCATGGTAAAATACCGATTCCTGTGTACATGCACATCTGTGCATGTATACATATGCCATGTGACAGATAGACGTGTCCTTAGGGCATGTCTGTGTGCCACATTGCACACATGCCCGTTTTGGGAGTGCTAGATGGTGTCAAAGTGATACCCCCTGCACCCTTGACAAATTCGGTATTTACCGATTCGGTAAATACTGAATCGGTATTTGAATTGAATCCTATGGGCTTCAAGGCCCATAGGATTCAATAGGAAATACCGATTCAGTATTTACCGAACCGGTAAATACCGAATTTTTAAGGAATCGGTAATAAATCAGATGTTGGTACTTACATCCCATTTACCGATTTTGAAATACCGAATCGGTAAAATTCGGTAATATTCGGTATTTCAAAATCGGTAAATGTGATTTACCTACATCTGGCCCTAGGTGTATTATTGTTTTACATAAAATGTTTTAAAACTTTGTTTGAAATGAAATGCATGCACACTTAGGGCCAGATGTAGGTGGTCGTTTCAGGCCATTTACCGACCGGTTACGGACGTTTTCGGCCGTTTCCGATCGTTAAATGGCAAATCGGTATGTAGGGGCTTAAATCCAAGGCCACGTGTAGGTAAATCTACATTTACAGAATCGGAAAAATTATTTGTTCGTTAAAATACCGAATCGGTAATTTTACCGATTCTGTTAATTTGTTATGTAGGGGGGAGTCTTCTGAGTCTCAAAGGCCTTAACGAATCGGTATTTTAGCATGAAATCAAACTTCATGGTAAAATACCGATTCCGGTGTGCATGCACATGTGTGCTCGCACATCTATGTCATGTGAAAGGCAGACCTGCCCTTAGGGCTGGTTTGCTTGCTACATGGCACTTGTGCCTGTTTTGAGGGTGTCAAAGTGATACCCCCTGCATCCTTGTGCATACTTTTTTTTTTTATATAGCATTGTCGAATCTAGTTCTTACTGTTATTGATTTACTGTTTGGTAATAGTGGTTAATAACATTTTTATTATATTTCACCACAGATTCAACTGCAGATTATTTGGGAATTAGACAATGCCATCTAAGGATAGAATTCGAAAGGCTACAAAACGTCAAAGACAGCTTGACCCCGGGAGCCGGCCGCTTATGTCGGGTGCGATCTCAGGCTACACCAGTGCTATAAGACTTGGGGAAGGGGTCAGAGCCAAGCGTCTTCTCCGAGTCCGTGCCATCACACCGCCCCTCGGGGGCCTCCGTCAAGCGGTTTAGGGAGGTACCATATCACATTGTTTTCAAATGCAGTCAGGTCCACAAACGGCCCCCACTTACTTTGAGAATAGTGAAGCTGCAGCAGGTGCAAATAAGGTTTAGACAGTGTTACAAGCGCTGCTCAGAACTCTGAAGTATGGCACCCAACATCCAGGACTTATGCCATTTGTGCAAGGCAGTGACATCGAAGCAACTCAGGGACCAAAACCATGAACGAACACTCATGTATTAAAATTTTAGTATTGATGCTTGACTGAGGCCAAGGAGATCAGAGTGCATGAGTCTCATGCTCGATCGATTGAGCTAGCCGGATCGGGCAACAAAAAGTATAAAATAGTTATGTAAATAGTTATTTAATAAAATGTTTTACCCTGTTACTTTGCTGGTGTGTTGTATATATTTATAATATTTGCATAGGGTTTGTCGTTGTTTTGGGTGGGGTGGGTGGCGGAGCCGAGCTGTCTTGCAGCCATCATCGTGTGGAGCTCAGTTCATCTCACTAGTTTCGTATTTCTCATGAAGGGTTGTTCTTAATGTTTCTATTTTAGCTAGGTCAAAAAGAGATCCCATTAGTGGCCTACTGATTTTGCTCGATTCCTTTTGTTTTTTTACACGATTTTTCACTATCTGCCAAGACTAAACAGAGTATTGCGACTCTGTGCTTGTTTGTAAATAGAGAATGAACCAAAGAGAACCAATTCTCAAACAGTTAAAACTTGGATAACAATCAATCAAATGGAGAGAGAAGCAGACACGATGGATTAGAACGGAGGCAAAGGCCTGCGTTAACTACCCTTCACTATCTGCAAAGAGAGAGTACTACTAAGAGAAAAGAGGGGGGGGGGGCAGCGTTCAAAGCACATCAGCGTGCATAAACACGAAAAAGTTTTGACCTATCACGTACTTGACATTTGACAGTTTTTGATATTTGCTATTAAAAAACCATTGAAATTCACAGAAAAAACCATAGGTTTTAGGCCATATATAGTTAGGGATTAGCATTTACAAAACCTTAATTTACTCGCACAAAACCATAGAAATTCGCATATATAGTTAGATGCAATAACTATATATCGCGCACCTGCAATCCACTGCTGATGATGTCACATATTACATCATTCATGACATGGTCAGTGACATCACTGATGACATCACTGATGACATCTGTAATGACATCACTGATGACATCACTGATGACATCTTAAATGATATCACTGATGACATCACTGATGACATCTCATTTGACATTACTGATCACATCACTGATGATATCATTTATGTGGTAATACAATGAACATCTTCAGACTCTAATATAACCTTAGATACAATCAGTGTAAACAGACACTCACAGACTGTCACTTATCCATGGAGTTACTCACACACCTAGTCAGTCATGCAAAGAATCAATCACACCTCCATTTTCTCAACTATACAGTTATACACATCTTACTTATCCAAACATATACTAACACATATTTGCTCTCTTATACAATCCCTGATACATGTTCACAATAATCCATACAGCCACTCACACATTCACTGGCTCTTATGCACAGTTATTTATATATGTCAGCTCTCACATGTACTGTGTTTTACATATGTACTTACTTTGACATGTAGCACTGAGAAATCCATTCAATCACCAATACACTTATGCAGACAGTCAACTGCCCATACAGCTGTTTCCACATGCACTTTTGAACCCATACATCTAGTGAATCAACTACTCACACAACTATGCACATAGTCATACACCTCCCAGCCACCCACACACACACTCAGTCTCCCATACAAATACTTGGGCAAACAATCAATAACCCTTATAGTTACTCATATAGCTACTGATTAACACATGCAGCAGTTTACAGAACAACAGACATAATGATGCACAAATTAAGACAGTTTAGTCACTTACCCATGCACCCAGTGAGACACATTTAATCACTCACTCATACAGTCAGTCATGCACCTACTAAATCCTTCATCCAGACACTTATACATCCACTCATTCTTCAATATGTAAGACATATTTTAACACACAGTCACTGGATGATGTCATCAGTGATGTCACTGACCATGTCATGAATGATGTAATATGTGACATCATCAGCAGTGGATTGCGGGTGCGCGATATATAGTTATTGCATCTAACTATATATGCGAATTTCTATGGTTTTGTGCGAGTAAATTAAGGTTTTGTAAATGCTAATCCCTAACTATATATGGCCTAAAACCTATGTTTTTTTCTGTGAATACACATATATATATATATATATATATATATATATATATATATATATATATATATATATATATATACACACATATATTTATATATATATATATATTCACTAAAAAAAACATAGGTTTTAGGCCTTATATAGTTAGGAATTAACATATAAAAAAACCATTGAAATTCCTCCTATATAGTTAGCTGGACATTTTATTGACATAAAACCCAATGAAATTCCATATATAGTTAGTTGCAATAACTATATATCGCGCACCCGCAATCCACTGCTGATGATGTCACATATTACATCATTCATGACATGGTCAGTGACATCACTGATGACATCACTGATGACATCATCCAGTGACTGTGTGTTTCTGTAAAGTTTAAATATGTTTTACATGTTGAAGAATGAGTGGATGTATAAGTGTCTGGATGAAGGATTTAGTAGGTGCGTGACTGACTGAGCGAGTGAATGAATGTGTCTTACTGAATGCATGGGTTAATGACTAAACTGTCTGAAAGTGTGCATCAATATGTCTGTTGTTGTGCAAGCTGCTGCATGTGTTGATCAGTAGCTATATGAGTGGCTATATAGCTTATTGATTGGTTGCCCAAGTATTTGTATGGAAGACTGAGTGTGTGTGTAACTGGCTGGGAGGCGAGTGACTCTGTGCAGATCAATGTGTACTTGTATCAGTAATTGTATAAGAGAGTAAGTATGTGTTAGTATATGTTTGAAAAAGTAAGGTGTTCTGTGTTTAACTGTATAGATGAGGAAATCGAAGTGTGATTGATTCTTTACAGGACTGACTAGGTGTGTGAGTAACTCCATGGATGAGTGGCAGTGTGTGAGTGTCTGCATACGTGTATGAGTGCATATGACAGTGTTGTAATAATGAGTGACTGTATGTACGAGTGATTGTATGGGTGAATGAGTGAATGTGTGCGTAGACGTAGGAATCAGTGAGTGCGTATGTAGTAACTGGTATTGGTGTGTCATGATGTCATCAGTGATGTCATTTGAGATGTCATCAGTTATGTCATCAGTGATGTCATCAGTGATGTCACTGACCATGTCATGAATGATGTAATATGTGACATCATCAGCAGTGGATTGCGGGTGCGCGATATATAGTTATTGCAACTAACTATATATGGAATTTCATTGGGTTTTATGTCAATAAAATGTCCAGCTAACTATATAGGAGGAATTTCAATGTTTTTTTAATATGTTAATTCCTAACTATATAAGGCCTAAAACCTATGGTTTTTTTAGTGAATTTCATTGGTTTTTTAAAGGCTAATTCCTAACTATATATAGTGTATAACCTATGGTTTTTTCAGTGAATTTCATTGGTTTTTTAAATGCTAATATCTATAGCTGTAAAATATATTCTTTATTATATGACGCGTCGCATAACAAAATTTTCCAAGATAAAATGTGCGTAAATTGTTTTTACTAGGATGCTTTGTTTTACACATGACAGATTGATAATAACACCACCAACATTAATGTTACGGGTGTGCCTCTTTTTCGCCACATTGTATTGTACTTTGTATGCTTTTGTTACTTGCACACGTCACTTTTTCCTCTTGTAATGTACTGTTTGCTACCTATTGCATTTTGTTTGCTTTTGATACTTCCACATTGCCTTGTCTGGCAGTGGTGCAACCCGCCAGTGGCTGACATGCCCGCCGGCCCCCAGTGACACAATGGCCAGGCGCCATGTACACATAGTGAGAGGAAAGGCCAGGACCCAGGAGGATGTGTGGCCCGCGACGATGATGGTCCTGCTGCTCTAGTTTCTTCTGTAACATGCCTGCCCCTGCCTGCAGGGCTAAGAGAGCAGCTTACTAATACCGTCTTGTCTGTGCCATTTCAAATAGGAAATACAAAGTGAAGAAGTACAATTCTTTCTAAACCTACTTGAGTAGGAGAGTTTCACGCTACATTCTTAGAGAATCCAGTGCCACAGGGCCTGTCCAACACAATGGGTGCCTACCATGTGGGCTACAGATTTGTGATACATACGTAGATTTATGTTGTGGAAAGAAAAGTATATGTTCAGCTACTTTGAAGAATTTTGTAGGGGAAAAAGTGAAAACTGTGCAAAGGAAAACCTGGGGGCTTTGGTGCCTTATGTTGACGTACTTTGTGCATTCCCCACACACTTTGGGGCCGATTAGGATGGCGGACGGAAATGGGTACTGTCCGCCATGGTGGGGGAAATTTTACTCCCGGCTGCGCCGCGGAGATACCGCGTTTGGGATTAGGATATTCATGTGACGAAACTCCGACCGCGGCGGACGGTTCACAACCAACACCGTCCGCGGCGGTCGGAACACAACCAAGTCCGTCCGCGGCGGACGGAGTTCAATGAACAACCACTGCCGCGGACGGAAATGACCGCTGAAAATAAAACATGTACCGCCATACCTGAGAATACTCCGTGGCCGCAATTAGGATAAATCCGCCCGTACCACGGAACGCACAGCCATCCACGTCCGCGGCGGAAACAATGCCACGAGAACCACAGCATCACCGCGGAAGGCCAACACGCACAACATCCCTAGCGCCGAACAAATGTCAGAAACTGCACCGCAAGTCCTAAGCAAACATACGAACATTGACAAGCCCCCCCCCCCCCAACACCAATCACAAGCCACCATGACAAGTCCCAATCATCCAATAATGCACACACGTCAACACGCCCACCTACCACCTGACTCGCAACAACCATTGAGACACGACTACAAAATTACACCCACACACAACCACAATCCTTTGCACCACAGCATTGCTGCCAGCAAGAGGGCAAATCGAGAAACTGCTAACTCACATAAAATCACATAGAAGACACCCACCCACCACCCTACCACACCCACCACACAAACACCCACCACACAAATCCGACACATCACACACCACACACCTGCACCTCCCAACTCACACAACTCACACACTGAGCACCACACACCATGGCACCCAAAAAAAATCCTAAATTCTCAGAGACAGAGTTGAGGGTAATGGTAGACGAAATAATCCGTGTCGAGCCCCACATCTTCGGGGCCCAAGTCCAGCAGACGAGCGTGGCGCAAAAGAACCACATGTGGGACAGGATCGTCACTCGGGTGAATGCGTCGGGGACTGTGCCGAGGACGAAGCATGACATTCAGAGGCGGTGGCATGACCTGAAGACCAGGATCAAGGGCATCCGAGCGAAAAACGTCGCTAGAGCCAATCATACTGGCGGTGGCACACCCCCGGAGCCATTACCCTACACAGATTGGGAGGAGAAGGTGCTGGGGATACTGCACCGAGAGAGCCTAGACGGACTTGACGAAGGAGAAGAGACTGGTGAGTACAAACCAACACCACGATCAGCACGATATGGTCAGGCTCACACAACTGAGAAGAAACATCCCCTACGCCCCAAACCATGCACGTTCGACACCAACTCACTAACATGTCCATGGCTCCCAACAGGCCCCCATGTTCACGGGGAGGTTGGTGGTGGTGGTGGTGGTGGTGGAGGGTGGGGTGTGTGAGAGGCCCAAACTACAACTCCCAACAGGCCCCCATGTTCACGGGGAGGGTGGTGGTGGTGGTGGTGGTGGTGGAGGGTGGGGTGTGTTCGACAGGAAACCGAAATGGCTACAAATCCATATACCCATGTAATGTCCAAATTACTGACCAGCTCGATCTTGTCCCTCAGGTGATCGTCAACTGACTGCGGAAACCAGTACCCGGCCGCCAGCCTCGCCTCTCACATCTACAGGACTCTCTGGTGACGAGGACACAGTCAGCTCCGGGGCGGAGGATGGAGCGGGACCAAGCACGCAGCCAGGGCCATCTGGCTCACAGGGACTCCCTGGACAGACCAACGTCGCATGTGTGACTCCAGCGGCACCTGTCTCTGTGATCTGCACAGTCCCCACCACCACCAGTACCACCAGTACCACCAGTACCACCACTACCACCAGCACCACGACTCCTGCCGCTGCCACCAAGCAGAACCCACCGCGCAACGCTGGTCCAACGGCCCCACACACAAGCAGGGTGAGTGGGCCACAAACACAGGCAATGGGACAACATCCAATCAGGTGAGCCACACACCGCCGTGCAGAGGAGGAACAGCTACCCCAGCCAGTGGCACAGTCCCTACAAGCTCTTGCCAGGTGCCAGGCGTCATACGACCGGTCCCAGGCAAACGCTGATCGTGCACACCAGGACTCAGTGGACAACACCAACACCCAGCGCCAAATCGCTGGCATCCTTGGCCAGATGTTGCTGATCATGGGGCAGCAGGCAACGATGTGGAGTGAATGGGTTGACCGGAACAACCCCCCCCCCCTCCACCAAGTGTGGTAGCGCCACCGTCACCTCCGCCTCCCCCGCCACCTCCGCCTCCGCCGCCACCTCCGCCTCCGCCTCCACCGCCGCCACCACCACCTGAGCCCCTGGCGACGGATGTGGCCCATCAACAACCTGCCCTCCCAGCTGACTCTGTTCCAGGTCAGAGACGGAGGGGCCGTCCGAGTAAGAAAGAGGCTGAGAGCAGTGTTGGAGCGCCAGGCACACGCTCCAAGAGGGGACGACCATGACAATGTCACTGCCTGTGCCAGACATTCACCCAGCTAAGTAGCCTGTCCCACAGACAATCATTCCCACTGGTCTGCTGGTCTACCCTGACACCCCCCAATGTGGCGTCAGCACGGACATTTCATCAGCCAATACCTTCAACTCCAACTCCCTCCACCCCACTGACTTGTAAATATTCACCAGCACAGAAGCACAACCTGTAAATAAATAGCATTAATTCACACAATGATGTTTTGCCTCCATGTTTATTCACATGATTGCCATCAGATACAGACGTAAACAGGTACAGGGATCATAGTCGTACATGATCATGGCGCTGCGGGAGTGACCTAGAGAAAACCAGAGACAGCAAACACACGTCAGTAAAGAGATTCACACACATCACAACACAATGCACAGCTACATTACACAAACGACAACCATCACACAAGCATGGGATGAGAGCACACACATCATGGACACTTCCATGTCCAAAGACATGAAGACACACATGTGCAACCATCACAAACAACACCCAGCTGATTAACCCCATACCCACACAACACCAGCAAACATACATGAGGCATTGTCAACCGCCACTACAGGTAGATACTCACATTCAAGGGAAGTAGCGATCTATGAGCTGGCGCCTCTGGTCCACACCTTCCTCCTCACCACTATCCTCATCAGTGGACATGGGTGGGATGGGAGGCCGAGGCACTCCTTCGTCTTCAGGGTCCAACAGCAGTTCAATGCCATTGCGTACTGCAAGGTTGTGGAGCATGCAGCAGGCTATCACGATCTTGCATACTTTTCCTGGTGTGTAAGGCAGGGCCCCTCCGGTCTTATCGAGGCACCGAAACCTGGACTTTAGCAGTCCAAAGGTACGTTCGATGACTCTCCGTGTCCTTCCATGTGCCTCATTGTACCGCATGTCACCCGCCGTCCTCGGATTACGTAGGGGACTGAGGAGCCAGGGCCGGTTTGGGTAAGCCGAGTTGCCTATGTAGGGGGATGACAGAGACAAACATCTGAAAAATATATGGTGGGTACCCCATGCAACACAGAGAACACAAGAGTACCCACTGCACACTCACCAACAAGCCACGCTTGACCGGGTCGCAGATTTGCCATGAGTCGTGGGACATTGCTGCTCCGCATGATGTGGGCGTCATGTGCGGATCCAGGAAATCTGGCACACACATGGGAGATGATGTTGTTCGCCAGGCACACCACCTGCACGTTCAGCGAATGAAAGTGTTTGCGATTCCTGAACACTTGTTCGCGTGCCCGTGGTGGAATCAGAGCGATGTGTGTGCCATCAATTGAGCCCACAACGTGAGGCATGTGGCCCAGTGCATAGAAAGCAGCTTTGACAGCTGGCAACTCTTCCGGCCGTGGAAAATGTATGTACTCATCCTTGTAGAGCATCATAGCTGTCAACACATCCCGAAGAACCGTGCTAAACATGGCCTGCGACATCCCCCCGGAAACTGCAACAGTGAACTGAAAAGTGCCAGTAGCGAAGAAATGTAGTACCGCCATGACCTTTGCAGTGGGTGTAATCGACCCAGGATACGTTCTACGTGGCTGCAGATGAGGAGACAATAGTGCCACAAGGTCCATCAACCGACGTCGATCCAGCCTGAATTTCCGAATGATCTCCTCGTCTACCATATCCTCCAGCACAGTGTATGGCCGAAGCACATTTGGAGCCCTCCTGTGTGGGACAGAGATGTAACTTTGGTCAACTTACAAACGACGCATACGTGTAGAACTCCATCACATGTGTACCTTACTGACAAAACTTCTGTCATCACCCTAATGTTTCGTAGACACATCACAGACACTCATGCTACTGCATGCACACAAACGATAAGTGTACACACGCCATGTCATCAAGCACAAATGCCACCACCAATAATGATGTGCATACGGAAATGACATGCATGGTGACACAACGTACAAAACACATACACGGAATGCATGTGTACCACCACCACTGTAGTCACCTCGACACAACAAGAAACTGACAACAGATGCATTAATTGGCCACACAGCCGTGATGTACTGTGTAGTTGTGAAGATGTAACAACGTCTGTAGGGTCACACCCGACGTCAACAAGTAGAAATGCACATCTTTTGCCCATAATGTGCCGACCGATTGCCATTGTATGGACACACATGCTATATTGTATGACATATGACCTTTCCCAATCACGCTCACATCCCTCATGACACAACTGCACACAACACATCACGGTGCAGCGTCTGACAAGATCACATAATTGGCGCCGCCATGGCGGTGCTCAACTTCCGCTACTTCCCAAAGGCCATATGCGGCCAGCGTCCCTCTCCCCATTGGCTGCATGTGCATGGACCGTCACGGGCAGACATCGGCGACCGCACGTGCAAGCCTCAGGCACGGATGCTTCCGTTGCAACAATGTACTATCACTGGCGCCTCCATGGCGGTGCACGTACTCAGCGGGGGAGGTGCAGGCCCATACACCCTGTAGATGTAGTCAATGGACATGCCATTTCATGACCCCCCTTACAGTCACCTTGCATCATCCACCGTACACCGGCCGGAGCGGCCGGGCCTAGGACGACCGCCGTGCCCGGCCATGAACAACCGCCGTGCCCGGCCATGAACAACCGCCGTGCCCGGCCATGTTCAACCGCCGTGCCCGGCCATGTTCAACCGCCGTGCCCGGCCATGTTCAACCGCCGTGCCCGGCCATGTTCAACCGCCGTGCCCGGCCATGTTCAACCGCCGTGCCCGGCCATGAACAACCGCCGTGCCCGGCCATGAACAACCGCCGTGCCCGGCCATGAACAACCGCCGTGCCCGGCCATGTTCAACCGCCGTGCCCGGCCATGTTCAACCGCCGTGCCCGGCCATGAACAACCGCCGTGCCCGGCCATGAACAACCGCCGTGCCCGGCCATGAACAACCGCCGTGCCCGGCCATGAACAACCGCCGTGCCCGGCCATGGCGGTTGTGTTCATGGCCGGGCACGGCGGTCGTCCTAGGCCCGGCCGCTCCGGCCGGTGTACGGTGGATGATGCAAGGTGACTGTAAGGGGGGTCATGAAATGGCATGTCCATTGACTACATCTACAGGGTGTATGGGCCTGCACCTCCCCCGCTGAGTACGTGCACCGCCATGGAGGCGCCAGTGATAGTACATTGTTGCAACGGAAGCATCCGTGCCTGAGGCTTGCACGTGCGGTCGCCGATGTCTGCCCGTGACGGTCCATGCACATGCAGCCAATGGGGAGAGGGACGCTGGCCGCATATGGCCAATCGCAAGTAGCGGAAGGTGTGCACCGCAACTATGGGCCAGTCATTGGCCCATTTCACGATCACGCTTCCAGGGCTGACCAATTGCTGGCGACGTATGCCACTGACACGTGCTGAGGGCCCTATATATGTGTGTTGGCCAAAACGACGCTACCTACCCTGGGGACCAGTGCTGCCTGTGACCATCACCTCGACCTACTGCTGCTGCTGAGCTGACCACCGACTGCTGCCTGTGACCATCACCTCGACCTACTGCTGCTGCTGAGCTGACCACCGACTGCTGCTCTAGTGCCATACTCCGTGATCTTGCCATGTCGAGAGGCAATGAGATCCGGTCTCGACCCTTCACCGCCGCGGAGCTTGATGTCCTCGTGGACGGTGTACTCCGCAACTATGGACGCCTCTACGGCGCACCAGGACGGGTGGTAAGTGCAGTGTGGGACATGTTGGTGTGCATGAGGGGGCAAAATGATCTTGCCAATTTCTATCTTAGCTGTGTAGTGTGGGCTACACATATGTTCCCGATTGTGCATGGCTGCTGACAGTTACGTCTTGCCCCTATGTGTGTCACAGGCCACCTGTCCACTGACTTAAACCCTTTTCTCTTTCATCATGGTAGGTCAAGCTGCACCTTCGCAAGGACCTGTGGAGGGGCATAGCACGGGAAGTACGGGCATTGGGGGTGTGCAACAGACGACATACACACTGCCACAAACGCTGGGACGACATTTCCAGGCTGAGCAAGAATGTAGCTGAAGTAACACTGGGCCTGATTCCAAGGACGCCCCGTCTGGCCCGACGCTCCATGACCCCTCTCATGCACCGTATAATTGCAGTGACGCATCCTGAACTGGCCGAACGTCTGAGTGCCGATCAACAGCAAACTAGCGGTGAGCATACTGTCTGTGTAGGAAACTTGTGAGTGCTATGCATGTATTGGTGCCCAGACACACTATTGAGTTCCGTGTTGCGTACGTATGCCTGTGCTGCCATTTTGGTCCCATTGGGTGGTACTCATTTGACAGCCAGGTCCGCCATGTTGACACGCCACTTGCTTAGTACTTGAGTGTTAATGCACATCCCCTAGTGGTCCATGGCCCCATTCCAGGAAATGTGAGGATGACTGGTAGGGGTGGGCCATGTGCAGGATGTGGGCTCCTAAACCTTTGTCTGCTATGTAATTTGGCTATCCTGTTCCTTCTGTACGTCAGTCTGCCCATGACTCACACATCTTTTCTGTGCATTTCAGCTTTGACAGAGGACACTCTGCCACAGACGGTGGAGAGTAGCCGAGGAAATGAGTCCGGCTCAGACATCGCACACACGCAGACTGACACGGAGGAGGCCAGCGCCGGAGAGGGGGACAGGACCGTCCCTGAGGACTCGCATGTGGAGACACCATCGTCCTCCTCGTCGGACACTCTTGGTGAGCCTGCACTGTTGTCACAGACTGGGAGTGGGCACTCATCACCTTCTGTCGGAAGACAGCACACAGGGCCCACACTTCCACCAACTGCACCATGTACTGTTCGTGGCCGGAGGAGTAGGGGGAGCAGAGTGGCGTTCGGTGCAGGCACCGCTGCCCCTGCCACGGTGAGCCAAAATGCACTGTGTGCTGAGGCAGTTGATCTGCTGCGACAGCTGTGTGTGGGGCAGACCAATATGACGAATGCATTCCAGGACCATGATAGGAAGTTGGGGCAGGTGGTGGCATTCATGGAAGGGATGCATGGCGATCTTTCAGGTCTACACAGGACAGTGCAGTCATTGGCAAGCAGTGTGTCGTCTGCAATAGTTCAGTCGAATGAACAGGGTCCTACTTCTGTTTCCCCATCTACACCGCTGGATGTCTCAGGGGGTAGTGATTATTGTGAGCAAGACTCAAATAAAGGTTATTGCACTAGAAGCAGCGTCAGACAGCACGTCAGGGCACGCAGGGCACAGACCACATCCCCTAGATCACCTACATCTGTTCACGTACACGACGTCAGATGCACTGGAGTACACACACAGGATCCACAAGTGTTGTTGGAGGACATGCCTTCAGGAGCTACACAGGCATTCAACACAAAAGGTACTCCCAAGGCATGGGATACTCACATGTCCATGGACTGTTCCTTGGACAAGGCCAGTCAGAAGACTAAGGCACCTACTAAGAGCAGGGAGACTCCCAAGAGCAGGCCCACAGCGGTCGATAGGAACACTCCCAAGGACAGTGAGAAGACTAAGGCACCTACTAAGTGCAGGGAGAGTCCCAAGAGCAGGCCCACAGCGGTCGATAGGAACACTCCCAAGGACAGTGAGAAGACTAAGGCACCTACTAAGTGCAGGGAGACTCCCAAGAGCAGGCCCACAGCAGAGGTAAGGGACACTCCCAAGGACAGTGAGAAGACTAAGGCACCTACTAAGTGCAGGGAGACTCCCAAGAGCAGGCCCAC
The DNA here is from genome assembly GCF_964263255.1 of Lissotriton vulgaris. Lineage (NCBI taxonomy): Eukaryota > Metazoa > Chordata > Amphibia > Caudata > Salamandridae > Lissotriton > Lissotriton vulgaris. The sequence goes on from NC_141694.1 coordinate 1,449,430,011, forward strand.
AGCAGAGGTAAGGGACACTCCCAAGGACAGTGAGAAGACTAAGGCACCTACTAAGTGCAGGGAGACTCCCAAGAGCAGGCCCACAGCAGAGGTAAGGGACACTCCCAAGGACAGTGAGAAGACTAAGGCACCTACTAAGAGCAGGGAGACTCCCAAGAGCAGGCCCACAGCGGTCGATAGGAACACTCCCAAGGACAGTGAGAAGACTAAGGCACCTACTAAGTGCAGGGAGACTCCCAAGAGCAGGCCCACAGCAGAGGTAAGGGACACTCCCAAGGGCATGGACACACACAGAGAGCAGGTGTCTACTGGAGACAGGTGCACCACAGACGACAAGTCTGCTGGCAGGAACAGGGCGGCGAGCAGGGCACAGGCTACATCCAGAGACAACACTCCACCTAAGGATAAGGCACCTCCTACGGACAAGGCATCTAGCATGGACATTGGCGCAATCAAGGACAGGCATACTCCACCCCTGGCTGCACTGAGGCTGATGTTTACTACTGGACGCCAAACTAATGTCTCCGCGGCGGAGTCCCCCCATACCTCCACTCCCATCCAGGCCAGTCAGAAGCAGAGGTGGGTGTCCCCTGTTGTAGCATCCCCCATTACACATCATTCCGAGTCCAGGCGGCAGGCACAGAGCAAACGACAAGCAGGCTCCAGCACGTCCCCAGAAACCAGGTCCCCGGCAGCAGTTGCTCCACCTATGCTGGGTGGTGATTCTTTGGAGTCCCCGCCACTTGGCAGTCCAGTCCTGTCCAGGGTGCACTCACACCTCCATAAGAAACGCAGACACACACCATTGACACCTGCCACACCCGATTTGGCTCTAGATGACCTATCACCAGCTCCCAGGCCCACCCTGCCTCCTGGCCCATACAGCCCTGTGGCTCATCATTTCAGTTGTCCCAGTGGCGCTGGTGCAGTTGACTCTCATGTATCAGATGGTGGCACAGTGTCAGTTGTGCCCTCTCCTGTTGCACGTCCTGGCAGTGTATCTGGGTCTATGGCTCACGTGTCAGTTAGGAGATCTGTGGCTGTGTTGCACACTCCTGTTTCTGGTGCTGCCAGTGTGTCTGGGTCAGTGGCTCACGTGTCAGTGACTACATCTGTGGCTGTGTCTCACACTCCTGTTGCTGGTGCTGCCAGTGTGTCTGGGTCCGTGGCCCATGTGTGTGTGACTCGGGCTGTGGCTGTGTCTCACACTCCTGTTGCTGGTGCTGCCAGTGTGTCTGGGTCCGTGGCCCATGTGTGTGTGACTCGGGCTGTGACTGTGTCTCACACTCATGTTGCTGGTGCTGCCAGTGTGTCCGAGGCAGGTGGTTCACGCAGTCCCCCTGAGTCTGTGATGTGAGGTGCTGTACACTTCACTGAAATGTTACTTCACATGGTGTGTCCATTGGGAACTGCGTGGCACTCTTGTGGTTCCTGTGACGGGTTGGTAGGGACACGTAGTTGTGCAGCCTCTGATGTACCTGCTGTGTACTGCACTGTGCCCTGTTGATGCTCTGATACTGCATACTGCCCCTCTCATGTGCTGCCTCTGATGGACCTGTTCTGTGCAATGGACTGTTCATGCACTTGGCCCCTCTCATGTGCTGCCTCTGATGGACCTGTTCTGTGCAATGGACTGTTGATTCTCTGTGCCCCTCTCATGTGCTGCCTCTGATGGACCTGTTCTGTGCAATGGACTGTTGATTCTCTGTGCCCCTCTCATGTGCTGCCTCTGATGGACCTGTTCTGTGCAATGGACTGTTCATGCACTTGGCCCCTCTCATGTGCTGCCTCTGATGGACCTGTTCTGTGCAATGGACTGTTGATTCTCTGTGCCCCTCTCATGTGCTGCCTCTGATGGACCTGTTCTGTGCAATGGACTGTTGATTCTCTGTGCCCCTCTCATGTGCTGCCTCTGATGGACCTGTTCTGTGCAATGGACTGTTGATTCTCTGTGCCCCTCTCATGTGCTGCCTCTGATGGACCTGTTCTTTGCAATGCCCTGTTGATGCTCTTATACTGCATACTGCCCTCTCGTTACCTGCTATGATGTACCTGCTGTGTACTGCACTGTGCCCTGTTGATGCTCTGATACTGCATACTGCCCTCTCGTTACCTGCTATGATGTACCTGCTGTGTACTGCACTGTGCCCTGTTGATGCTCTGATACTGCATACTGCCCTCTCGTTACCTGCTATGATGTACCTGCTGTGTACTGCACTGTGCCCTGTTGATGCTCTGATACTGCATACTGCCCTCTCGTTACCTGCTATGATGTACCTGCTGTGTACTGCACTGTGCCCTGTTGATGCTCTGATACTGCATACTGCCCTCTCGTTACCTGCTATGATGTACCTGCTGTGTACTGCACTGTGCCCTGTTGATGCTCTGATACTGCATACTGCCCTCTCGTTACCTGCTATGATGTACCTGCTGTGTACTGCACTGTGCCCTGTTGATGCTCTGATACTGCATACTGCCCTCTCGTTACCTGCTATGATGTACCTGCTGTGTACTGCACTGTGCCCTGTTGATGCTCTGATACTGCATACTGCCCTCCCGTTACCTGCTATGATGTGCCTGCTCTGGTGCCCACTTTGCCCATGCTCACGCATACACTGTGATTGAACCCCTATTTTGTGAAATAAAGGTGGTCTATCAAATCTCGTGGTTTTTCGTTGTCATTCCTGCTTGCGTACTACAATTGTGTATTCGTATTTGCTTCTCATCAGTGGTTACGGTGACATGACACTCCCCCTCCCTACGTCACGTCCCTTGCTGGTATTCACCTCCAGACAGCCAATGGTTTGTGCCTTACCTGCGTCGTCCATAGTAGGCCATGACTAGGACGTGGTGGATCGCGAAGAGCATCGGGAAGGCGTGTAGCGCAGGGTCCATGGTGGTGGTCAGCTTGCGGTGGGTATCTCGGCTATGTCACCTGTGTTCGCTGTGGGGATTCCGACGTGTTCAGACAGGTTGTTTTTCCGCTGCGGTTTTATGTGTGTTTTCCGCCATCTTGATTGGGGGGACGGTCTTCGTCATCAGTACGTACGGCGGTGCGTCCGGATCTGTTACGTCCGCCGCGTGGTCGTGTGTAGTTGGCCGGCGGAGCGTGCTTTTCCGTCGCGGACGGAAATTTGACAAGTTTTCCTATCCTGATATGGCGGACGGAGTATCCGCGGCAGGCGGACACGGAAAAGGCTTTTTCCACCTACTCACGGGCCGCGGTGGCTCTTCCGTCCGCCATCCTAATCGACCCCTTTATCTGTGAAGCCACTCCAGACCTGCAGCGAAATACTGAAAGACTATAGCACCCCACAAGTGGGACCATTGGCCATGGTGTATGTGGGGTATATGCTGAACCAATTCTAGCCTGCATTTCTTGGGTGTAATGCCTGTGTTATGTGCTCAGAGTGCCCATGGAGTAAACATTATTTGTAAGACAATTATTATTTCACAAAACATTGCTATATTTGAGGCAAAAGAAATTGCATTGAGACAGCAGTCTTCATTATTCAAACGGCAAATACCACTTGGGAATGGTGCAGTGGTGGTCAATGACCAAGACTTTTTAGCTAGATGATAATTTGACTCCTCGTTGTCTCCTAACAGTCTGTGTGATCTTGCAGAAGTGACTCAATTTCCTGTCCTGGAATGGGTTCTGCTGGCGTGGCTGCAGAAAGACGACTTCATGGGTCTGACAAGTAGTTTAAGTCTCGCAGCATCATAATGTTCACGAATGAGAAAGAGGTAATACAAAGATCTGCCCTCTGGAATGTGGCTAAAATTATTTATTGGTCAGAGTCCCAACATTTCAGCTGCCTGGCTTCAGTGATGTGCAGTCCGGCCCTCAGTGCTCTGAGGAGGTGACACAAGATGGCCTACCTGTCTTGTCTAGAGAGCCCTTCAACTACTTACTGCTTTATGTGCCAACACTTTGAAATAATGAAAGCAGCGATCAATAAAACACCAGCACTGTACATAGGTGGAAGCACAGGCAAAACTCGATAGCCAATTATAAATCAGCCCCAGTATTGCTGAACAATTGCACATGAAATAAAATATAATTGTATGTGTTAAGTAAGAGCAGCAGCCAGGACGAGTTGGTGCTCTGCTCACAAGAAGCGCCCGGTTCTCTGTGAAGGCAGCAAGTGTGATCATAAGGGCACTTGGTAAATAAAAAGGTTAGTGCAAGGAGGGGGGCAGGGCGGGCTTACAAAGGGAAGCTCTTGTACCCTCGTGCTTTAATGATAGATTCCTTCTCCAGGATCTTGCACTGGGGATTGTGGGTGTGAGATGAGGCCGAAATGCGCATCAATTACCTTTATATATAACTAAGAAGCATCTGTGGAGCGCTAATGCGAGCCAGCATTGTTTATGCCCCTGCAACTGGCAATATATCACCCAGGCAGCGGCATACATAAACACAGGCAAAGCAGCCAGCCAGCGCCATAACCGAGCGATTACACCTCGGAATGCGACCTTCCAAACGTGGCGGATTTACATAAACGCGACTCATTATTACACTCAACATATCGCCTCGGTTGCAAATGAACAAATAAATACGGGCGAACATCAGTACAACCCCCCTCTCCTCCCCCCTGCCTACGAGAAGCCCTCTTACCCGCAGCACTTCTCAGCGAGGAGAGGCGATGAGGGGCACACAGTCCTTCCCGGCGATGAGGGGCACATGCAGATTCCAGCAGTCCTTCCCAGCAAGACTACGGGAAAACGTTCAAATAAGAGCAGGAAGAAAAGGCAGCAAAAGTAGAATGCAGGGGCTTTGTGGCTGCACATTTCGCAGCACTTCCTGCAATCTCAGCTCCTTCCAGTCTCATTGGTGGAACGTGTTCCTGCGTGCTGATTGGAGAAAGGGGAAGCAGCAGGCCAATCAGAAATTCCTTTTTGAAATCTGACTACTTGCGACGTGGGACACAGGAAAAATACAAAAATCAGGACAACAAAGGTAAGCTTTTCGGGTGGAGTGCGCGCCGTCAGAGCTCCTTGACCAATCGGAGCGCGGCTCCTTCGCCGCCCCGCCCACAACCAGGCGGCGGCCATCTTAAGGCAGCTCGGGCGGCGGCGGTGATCTCGGGGGCCAAAACGAGGGGTGGGCACCCTCGAAATTAAAATAAAAACGTTAAAATGAAAGAGAGAAACCCCCCAAGCCCCCCCCAAGCCCCCCCCACCAAAAAAAAAAAATCGCGAAAAATCGCGTTCGCGCTTATAGATATATAATTGATTTCTCTTCTAATTTTCTCAGGAACCACTGGAGGGATTTACACAATTTTACCAAAAGCGTGATCTGCATACCAGACACTACCATTTTGACAAGTTTGGTGTAATTCCCTTCAGCGGTTCAAGCTGTAGCTGAGTCTAAAGGTCCTATGGAAATTAACATGGGGAAAACACGTTTTGGGACCCCCTTTTTTCTCAGCCCGCACTTGACGAATCCCCCCCAAACTTTCAGGGAAGGAGCGGAGCGGAGCGAGCCATCTTCTTTGAGAAATTTGCGAAGATTCATCAACCAGGGCCAAAGTTATTCCCAATAGAATGTTGGGGATTTCCTAGGGGAAACCGTCCTAACTATATATACCTACTGGCTATCGCCAGAACAACGAAAGGAGCGAGACCACAAAGTAGGTGCAGTTTCTTCAGTGCATTTATTTTGTGCCTAGAGTTTCAGCCTGCAATCCACCATGACGCGTTTCACCTCAAAAGAGGCTTGATCACATAGCGTGCCATGGACACAAACAAGGGAATTTAAAGTGCAAGTGCCTAAATGGATACAGCTGTGCTGGTAACATTTGATAAACAGTGAAAACATACTACACTGAGCTAACGAAGGATAAAGGGCATGGTGCCCTACGGGTTCTAAAGCACATGGATGCTAGATTGAGGGATGTATTAACTCAAAAAAATGCATATAAATAAGTAATTTCATATATATACAAAGTTTAAAATTTCCACCTCCACTTCAAAGATTTTTTTCTTTTTCCATATACATACACATTAATCTAGAGAAAAATTCTTTCATCATGTGCATATACGTTAATACACTCTATGTACAACATATTATTTTCATAAGTGCTTTAAGAACCCACATATATCACTCCAATTCAATTTTAGAGTCAAGTGTAGGTTACATTGTTAAGGAAATAGCGCCCGAGTGGGCATAACCCGATACAGCACAAGCTCATAAATCCAATATAATGACGCACTGATAAATTACCCTTTTAAGGTTACTGCAGATCAAAAAGTGTGATTGAGTGAAAAGTGCTAGTGCTAACATTAAAAACATACTACAGTTTACAGCAGGCTGCAGAGTCAAATTTAAACAAATCGAAATCCTTTCTGGGGGAACTCATCAGAAACCCACAATTTTTCAAATGTGATATATGAAGTTGATATACAGTAAGTACAATGTATTTTTCAACAGGTTAACATTAACTAGAGGCAGGTGTATAAATCTTCGCTAGTGTTTAAACCTCCAGGATTCTTAGTGTTGAACTCAAGGATAAATCTGGTTTCCAATAGGCGCAATTTAGCGTCCCGATTTCCACCTCTTTTCAGAGGTAGAACTGAGTCAACAAGAAAGTACTGTAGGCTACTGGGGTCACTATTATGTACTGTTTCGAAGTGCCTAGCCACTGGATAGGCTTGGTCCCTTCCAGAGATTGCCCTGAGGTGCTGTAAGATGCGCTTGTGGGCGGGTGGGCGGGTACTACCCACATATTGTAGTCCACAAGGGCATTGCAAGACATAGACAACGTATTCCGTCTTGCAAGTGAGTCTCTTATTGATCACAAAAGGCTTTTCTGAAAAAGGACGTGAAACCTGTGTCTTGTTGATCCCGTATATATATATATATATATATATATATATATATATATATCTATATATATATATATATATATATATATATACAACGCAGAACCACCGCAACTTACAGCGTTTCAGCCAGGCCAGCAATTGGGGGATGACTGCATCGCCGTACCTGTGCTTACTTAGGCGGCAGGAACACCGGCTCGCTGTGAGGACTAACGGTGGGTGTAAGGTCAGTTAACCGAGCCTCCAAAGCACCACACACACCCTTGGGCGCTGCAGGCACCGCCCACTTGGGTTAGGACTACCTATTGTGGCACTGCAGCAAACAAAGAACTCGAGCCAATGAGTTTGAAGATCGTCCCTTGATAAGTGGGAGGAGTGTCTCCAGACTCTAGTGAGACGCGATGTGACTTGAGGTGAGCAGTGATTTTAAACGAGCAAAGGCATCCGACAAAGGCACTGAGTGCCGAAATGCATTATGCTGCTTTGTTTTTTCTGGAAATAAAGGAGGCTCTGTCTACTCACCTGTGTGGGCTCGCGTCTTCCCTGTTGGAGGGGGTCGTTTGTTTTGATATATATATATATATATATATATATATATATATATATATATATATATATATATATATATATATATATATATATATATATATATATATAATACCTTCTGGCGGTCGCCAGTAGGTAGTTATAGTTAGGATTTTTTTCAAAGCAAAATCTCAAAATTCTATTTGGAATAACTTTGGCGCCGGCTCACGAATCTGCCTGAATATTTCCTCAAATTTGCCTCGCGGAGCTCCGGTCCTTCCTTGAAAGTTTGGGGGGGATTCGTCAAGCGGGGGCCGAGATAAAAGGGGGGTCCATAACATGTTTTCCCCATTTTAATTTCCATAGGGCGGTCAAACTCACTTCTAGCCCGAACGGCTGAATGGATTTCCACCAAACTTGGCAAAATTGTAGGGACTGGTAGCCCAATGTGCCTTTGCTATGTCTCAAGATATGTGCTCCAGTGGATTTTGAGTATTTTAGGTTCAAAAAATATATATATCTATGGCCGCGCCCCGGTACGCGCACCAGGAAGCGCAGGTGGGGCGACACGCGAGGTGCGCATGGAAAGCTGATTGACTCTCGGGTGTCTGTAAACATTCGAAACAGTCCGGACCGGCCGCCATCTTGTGTCTCGGTAGGATAGAGACACAAGAGGTGGAAAAAATAAAGGGGAAATGACCATAAGGGGGCAGGGTAGACCCCCTGACCCCCTAGGTTTGATGTGGGGGCTATAAAAGGGCCCGCGCTGCAAAATATATATATATATTTTTTGATTTGCACGGGGGAGCGCCCGGTATGCGCCCCGGGGAGCGAATGTGGGAGGGGCCCATGGGGAAAGAAGAATGACAGAGTTATTAAAAAATGTAGCCTTTTTTTTTTTTATAAATTGGAGGTAGTTCTAAAAAGAACTGTTTTTTTTCTTCTTTTTGTTGTTTTATATTTTGTTTGTGTTTTTGGAACATTTTGTACTTTTTTTGGCTTTTATGAACTATTTTATATTTTTTTTGGTATTCTTATGGGGATAAACGAAAAAACAGGGAATTGAAAATGGCTCAACTGGAGCAGAAAAAAAAATAAGAAAAAATTAGGGTTTTTTGGGGCATTTGTGGTTGTCCCCAGCAAGGACGATGAGCTTTATGCTCAGTTCACCATAGGAGATGGTCTTACCACAATGTATACATGTTATACGGAAATCCCCAAACCGTGGCTGAATGTTAGGGATCGTCTCCCTTGCCTCTGGTCCCGTTGGAGTGGGTTGATTTCTTTGGGAGGTGGAGCTTGAAGATTGGGGAAGGTTACTGGCCAGTTCCCTCATCTCTGCAGCAGAATAGTTGATTGGATGCCTGCACTGCATGTGGAGAATCATGGTGTTGTTTCCGAAAGAGTATTTCTTATTAGGGTTTCCCCTCGAAAGTTCCACGCCACAGATTAGGCAAGTCACCTTGGCCGCATTTACTTTTTTCTTTCCCTCTGGGATCGAAAAAAACTCCCATACAATGTGTGGTTATGGCTGGTATGGGGTATTGTGTTCTTGCAGCCATCTTCTCCTCCCCTCCTCCTCCTCCTCCTCCTCCTCCTCCTCCTCTTGTTGACCACCAATGTAATCTTGTGGTGGTCCTCTTGGTGGTTGTGGTGGTGGTGCAGATGCTCCAGATGCTGCTGCTATTGAATCCATTTGAAAGTACAAAATATATCTGTAAGATTGCCAAACAGGTCTTCCTAAGTCAAAGGACAAAGTCAGAATAAGGAAAAAAGGTGGGGTCTTTCATCATTTGGAAAAGAAGGGCCTGAACCAATGAGAAATGTTATTTTCAGGTCACAAGACCAGGGATTTCATCATTATGAAACCAAAACTGTTCTGCACCAATAAAAAGTGTTATTTTCAGGTCACATGACCGACGCGCTTACGCGGCGCGCCCCCGGGCGCGTCGCGTAGGCGCGTCACATGTTTACGTTGCGCGATCGTATTCGCTCAAGTGCTTCCGGGTGCGCTTACGCCGTGCATATCACGTGGACGAGGCTATGCGATACGTCACCATGATGTTTTCGTTTGCGGCAATAGCGCTAACGGGACGCTCTCCGGGGCGCGCCCTGGGGCGCTTCAAAAGACTACGCTTTCCGGGGCGCACACCGGGGCGCGCCCCGGGAGCGCTCCAGGGTAAAAATATAAAAAAATATATATATATATATATACATTAAAAAAATTGTTTTAAATACAAATAAAATATAGGATTCATTCTTTTTCAAAAATATTACATTTTATAGCTATAGACATTTGCTATTAACAAACTTTTGAAATTCAAAGAAAAAATATAGGTTTGGGGCCTTATATATAGTTAGGAATTAGCATTTAAAAAAACCTATGAAATTCACTAAAAAAACTATATGTTCGCCATCCGTTACAGTTAGGAATTAGCATTTAAAAAACCTATGAAATTCACTGACAAAACCATAGGTTTCACACCAGTTATAGTTAGGAATTAGCATTTAAAAAACCTATTAAATTCACTGAAAAAACCATAGGTTTCACACCAGTTATAGTTAGCTGGAAATTTTACTGACATAAAACCATTGAAATTCCACGTTATAGTTAGTTGGACTCACTATAACTTGCGCTTGTAATGCACTGCTGATGATGTCACATATTACATCAGTCATGACATGGTCAGTGACATCACTGATGACACCATCCTTGTGACAGAGTGGCAGACCTCCTTTCACTGTAACCCTTGAAACACATATTCAAAAATAGAAACTAAAATTTTTTTAAAAAAGGAGATACCCATACCAGTTACAACAACCAATTCAGTAATTCCACCATTTATATACACATCCACTAATTCACCAACAGGTCTATGTAGTCACTCATACATATACTCACTCATCATATGTAGTGATACACCTATACATCCTGTAACACATCGACAGTCTTCCAAAAGTTACTCACACACATACTCACACATGCAAATAAACTATTGACATCCATTTATTTGCATATACAGCTATACACACACTGCCACCTTACTTCTAAGGAAACTTACACATACTTACTCTCTTAAACAATCACTTATCGAAACACATACTTATTTAAACAGGAACTCTTACAATCTCTCACTCTCACATATACTCACTTATATACATCAATACTCACATATACTAGATTAAAACATATGTAGTTACTGATAAAGACACAAGTGAGACAGTCATTCACTCACTAACACACACATATACACACTCATCCATCCATACAGTCCTGCATATATGCCGTCTTCCAAACACATACAAACAGTGAGTCAGTCATTGATGCATCTATGTGCTAAGTAATACCACCACCAAACCATACAGACACTCATACTGATACTAAAAAAACATCTAATAACCCATATACACACACATGTAGCTACTCACCAACCCACGCAGCCACTTATACACAAAGTGAAACACTGATACAAACATTTAAATATTTAAACAATATTCGCTAATATATGTATTCACTAAAATACACTTAATAAGCCAGTTAACCAATCAATTTAAAAAAAAATCCATTAAGACACTTATTTAAACATTTATTCTTCCATTGACCTTTACATATACATATATAAAACATATTTATTTTTCAGAAAGGCAAACATTCACTGGATGGTGTCATCAGTGATGTCATGAGTGATGACACTGACCATGTCATGAGTGATGTAATATCTGACGTCATCAGCAGTGCATTACACGCGCAAGTTATAGTGAGTCCAACTAACTATAACGTGGAATTTCAATGGTTTTATGTCAGTAAAATTTCCAGCTAACTATAACTGGTGTGAAACCTATGGTTTTTTCAGTGAATATATATATATATATATTATACTTACCTATAGATACTTGACTTCACACTGTTTGCTTACTCTACACTGGATGTGTGTATTTTTGGGAAAAAATACTTCATTCACAATATTCTGGTAGTTTACTGTTCCATGTGTACTTCGGCTCAAACAAGCTCAAATTTACTCCTACCAAGCCTAGGAGTAAATTACACCCACATAAGGCCAGTCACATGTTCTTTTAGGGAATCATATGCAATTCCACAGATGCGGGCAAGAAAAATACCAGCACACAGACCTACATAAGAAAATAAAGATTTTTTTTCCTAAAATGTATATATTGCAGACACCAATCAGTCAATCAATCAGAGTTTGTAAAGCACGGCTACTCAGCCGTGAGAATCTCAAGGCGCAATGGGTGGGGAGGGGGGTGGCACAGAAGATCAGACCAAGTGCTGAGTTCATATGAAGAGACAGGTTTTGAGGTCCTTCCTGAATTGAGTCAATGATAGTGATTTTCTGAGGTGGATGGGTACAGGATGTTCATGTCTTGGAGGCTCGGTAGAAGGAAGACATTCCTCCGGTTCTGGCCTTGTGGATTCATGGAACGTTAGCCAGGGAAAGCTGGGGGGAGCTCAATGGTCTGTTGGGTGCATGGAATGTGAGGCGATGATTAAGGTATGCGTGCCCGGCGTTGTGAAGGGCCTTGTGTGCGTGGGTGACGAGTTTGAAGGTTATTCTTCTGTCAACTGTGAGCCAGTCACGGAGGTGTTGAGTGATGTGGCTGTGACAGGGGATGTTGAGGATTAGTCTTGCTGTGGCGGTCTGGACATTCTGGAGTCTTCGGAGGAGTTTCTGCATGATGCCAGCATAGAGTGCACTGCTGTAGTCGAGACTGCTGCTGATGAGGGCATGGGTGACTGTTTTCCTGGATTGGGTGGGGGTCCATCTAAAGGTCTTTTGAAGCAGGCGGAGTGTGTTGAAGCAGGCAGAAGAGCCAGTGTTTATCTGTCTGTCCCTTGTTAGCGAGGAGTCCAGTACAATGCTGAGGTTTTGTGCTTGCTTCGTGGGGGTATGGGGACTTCTTAGAGCAGGTGGTCACCAAGAGTCATCCCAAGTAGAGTGGGAGCCTCCCAGGATGAGGACTTCTGTCTTGTCGGAGTTGAGCTTCAGCCAGCTGTCCTTGATCCAGGTGGTGACAGCTTTCAGTCCTTCGTGGAAGTTGCTCCTGGCGACAGTGTGTTCTTTGGTGAGGGAGAGGATCAGCTGGGCATTTTCGGCATAGGAGACAATGTTGATCCTGTGGTTCCTGATGGTGGCTGCGAGGGGGGCTGTGTAGACATTGAAGAGGGTGGGGCTGAGGGAGGATCCCTGGTGTACTCCGCTGCTGAACTTGGTTGGTTTCTCGAGGTGAGGAACGAGCACATCCAGTTGAGGGCCTCGTCTCGGAAACAAGAATTGTGATAGCTTTATGAATTACATTGTAAACATAGTTAAAGAAAGGGAAAAAGTAAACTAACATTATAAAATTATTGCAAAAGGCAAAAACTCTTTACACTGCAGACACCCATAGAAATCATGTCATAAAAATGTAAACAGAAGTAATTTTTTGTTCTTGGCTTGGAAGGTGAGATGTACTGTGAGGGTCAAAGGAGCGAGTGGTTTCCAGCTTTTAGGTGCTTTATGAATGATAAGGAAGTGCCATGAATTCTAGGCTTGAGAGGTTCCCTTGTTCTGTATAGCACATGTACAGCATTGTACACAAGCCAGTTCCAGCTTGCTGAGGCTAGAAATGGTATCGGGGGCTTCAGTCTTTGCCTGATCATCCCTTGGAAACAGCATTTGTGCATGCTCTTGTCACAGATATAATAAATACACGTTAATAACCTCATTTAAGTAGCATCTGTATCTGTTATTTTATATAAACAGTCCGTTGTGTTAGTGATAGCATTCCCATACACACAGTACTTGAATTGTTGTTTATTACATCACATTCAATGATTCCTCAGTGCTCTAATCATATATAAAAAAAATAATTGGTACTTGGACTTGTGCATATGCCCTATGAGAAAGGGTCTTGGTGGGTAGGAACATTTCACATTTGTTGTGGGAAATGACACTATCGCTCGGGATTGTGTGATTAAGGCACAGGGTCCAGAACATGGACAGATCTGTAGAAACTGCTTGGTAAACCTGTGCCTTCGTACACCCATCTCACAGCAAGCAAGTTAAGCTTACTGGGATTGGAATTTTTGTGTTGTGTGGATATTTCTATTGCCTTTGAGCACGCACCACAAACTTAAGAACATTTATTTTTAATATTAATGGTGTTTATGATATGAAATGTTCAGTTAGATGTGCAAGGAAATCAGCACATAAACGCCAAGCCAAACATAACTCTCTGCAGCATGGGCCCCCATAGCACTGTTTAACTGAGAGGTTGTTGGAACTGGTTTGGTTCTTTTTCAAGTGTCCTTCTTGGGCACCCTGTCTTTGTGTAAAGTGATGCTTCTCACAGCAGGCTGCAGAAGGGCTGCCTTAAGGCAGCAGCATCCACAAAATGAGCACAATGAAGTGTGAGATCTCTGCACCTCACTGTCATTAACTTTTCTGAGTGTGTCACAAAGAACATTCTCTAATCGCTAACCCTGAGAACCAGGATGATCACACTGTAACAATGATTCACTCAGGGGTAGGTAAAAGAATGAAAAAAATTAAATAAAGTAAATGGTAAGCCCAACTATATTGAATAGAGATCAAAAGGAAGAGATGCAGAAATCAATTATAAAGTAAATGTGTACTCATTTATCGATTACAAACACAGTCTATTCTATCAACACAGTTCATGTGGTGTGATGGGAGAGTACAAAAAAGGTGAGAATAAGGTGAAGTACAAAAGGTGAAGAACAAATGTAAAAAAACAAGACATAAAACAACAAACAGTAAAAGGCTGCATAAGATCCTGCATCATACGGTGATTTTACATAAATCTAACAAAAGTCTTCCCGGAAAATATAATTTTAATTTAAGCACATAATGAAGTCCATATCAGATAAAAGAAGAAGTCAGCGTTTGGGCCCCACAGATTTAATTGACCGGGCCCATCATCAGGGCAGTTGTCAAGAGGACCCTTAGAGTAAAGCAACCTAAAAGAGAGACATAGGATAAAACACATTTGCCAAGCCACCAGCTAAATAGGACAAAACAATACAACCTCAACACCAATTCTAGTACCTTGATGAAGAGGAAGCAGAAACTAGCCACTAGCAACAGCTACTTTCAAGATGAGTCTCTGTCTAAACAGATAACCCTGGAGAAATGCCATGGGAATAGTCAATTGCTGTAAGGCAACATTCAACATGGGATATTACATACTACTACTGAGACAAAGTTACTGGGCCACATAATGGAAGACATATCATTCAGCATTTTCTATTAATGGAGGAGGGACTGGGGGCTATATATATCCAGGTCCAGCATAGAAGCCCTTGAGTACAACAAAAACAGAGAGGAATGCTGTTCCTAGTGAACACTGTCGGTTGATGTGCAAATAGTGTGTTGAGAAGTACACACTAGAGGCAGGAGGAAGTTTCCTCCTTTTGGAAAGGGACCCTCACACACCCCCCATCAGTGGGGTGTCTTGCTTCATCATCGGGTCTGCTCCTTATTGGGTCGGCGCTGCAATATCCGATCTGCGCCCTTGTCGGGCATTTTAGCGGAAATCTTTTTTATTTATGCCGTAAGGTGCAGTGCGTGTGAGGGCCCTAGTGAGTGTAGATGTGTAAAGTATAGAAGTGAGGCTAAAACAGACAGGAGGTAGTGGTCCACCCAGAACTATTTTAATGATTGTTTCCACTTTCCTGGTTTAAAAGGTGAATGTTGCACACCTCTGGTATAAGGTCACGGGGATGTGCGCTATCGGGGTCAACATGTTTCTTGCCATTATTTCTCTTTGAAGGCAAGTCTTCAGGACCAATGCAAGATCTATCCACCCTTTTTGGTAGTGCTCCCTAATCAAATATTAGGTGACCACACATACAGCACCCTAAAAAGTGGTACCTGCAGATCCAGGACATAAACCTGTAGGGAAAAGGGGAAGCATAGAGATAGATCAGAGCATTGCAGAAACCTACTATACTTGTCTTGTGTTCTAATAGTAAAAACATGCATCACTCAGGGTGGTTGTGATAATGCACTAGGTGATTTGGAGCAGTGTTTAGAAGCAGCAGCATTAAAAACAGCATAGCAAGGCAGCCCAACTGGTACAGATGCTGCGTACATTAAGGGAACTCACCCCATTAGTGTCAGAGTTATGTTTTGTCAGTTTCCGGCAGGTTTCGACACGAATAGTGCAGTGTCCTTGACAAGGTGGGTGATACAAAGGAAGGTTCATATCATGATTGTAGGGTTCTTGAAAGCTCAATAAGATGTGGTACGTTTAAGGCTGAAGCACCCCAACAGTTAGGGTCGATGCTAATGAGGAGCATTGTTGTATTTTACAGAGCCCACAGTTGCCAGTGTAGCCCCCTCAGTCTGACCCACAAGGCGCAATCACGTAGGTAAACAAGGCGCAATCACATAGGTAATGCCGAGGGACAGGCGAGGGTGCCATTACTCGCTACGTGACTCAGAGAACAACCTCCGCATTTCATCAGCAACATCGCCAACTACGTAAGTAGGAAACAAGGAGTCCCAATGGGCCCATCTCAGGCTTGTGAGTGAGCGCACCAAAGTCCCCAGTGCAGCCACACCCTTCTGCAGCGCCCGGTAGTCTATAAGCACATGGGTTTGAAGAAAGGCATCTCAGGGCAAAAAATCTACGTGAGCACTGTGGGGGCTCAAAGACCTAGTCTCCCACAGTCCCTGATGCAAGTGGTGTAAGCGCCAAATTTACCCACCAGCGGTTTCATCAAGGCGATTGCACTTACTTGAGAATCCATCCGGTTGGCAAGAAGACCTACCCTCGCCGGGCTCATTCTTCCGACTGTACGAGTTTCAAAAAAAGGGAACTACTGCACCAAATGAGCAATCCAGCTCACCAAATACCTTTAGCAGTTTAGAAAAGCAGCCAGGAATTCCAACTTGGTTGGTCCTGGGAGGCAATATAAGGCAGGGCCAAAAGAGAGCTCACCCTAAAAAGAGCTGACTGCACTACAAACGTGTGCAATGGCCAGGAGATAGACCTGAAAGGCTACATGTAGGCTTACTGTACGAAGATGACACTGTCCAATGAATTAAACCGGAAATGCGTTTACATCATCATGTATACGGCCATCACGTAACAGGAGCAGGAAGCTGAGAGTAGTAGTTTACAAGCAAGGCCCAAGTCAAAGCATTCCGCAAAATAGAGACTACTCAGAGATATGAATGATATGAGAAATATGAATAGTAATGTATCAAATTACCAAAACAACCCACCAATGTGTCATAACCAGAAGGAGCAGTGTGAGTTCTGTCAAGAGTGTGTAAGAAGATTTTGGAGGAAGAAGTAAAGAAAAAGCATAAAAATAAATATGGATAAAAGCAATATTCCAAATTCAATCCCATCATATTAATGAGAAACGTAAGAAAAAGCTAGAAATACATTATCACCATTGTTACTTTAGCATCCCAAAGAGTCATATGCTAACATCATTGCATTTCTTTTCTTATTATCTTTCTTTACTAAAGTAAATTTCTAAAAGTAGCCCAAAATCCTTCTCACTTCATTATCTGGGTCTCCACCCTCCATGCAAAGGAATGCAGTCAGTACACTTCCACTCTCCGGGGAAGCTATCCTTGCCCCAATATCATACCATGCCACACTTGGCCCCCCCCATACAGCCCTTATTTGGAAGGTGTCTTTATGGATTTATTTTATGTTCACTCTGTTTTTCATCTCTGTGAATCCCTATGTATGCCCACACTTCGAGCATCACTACTTTTAGAGGTTAGTCGTAAACTCCATACAACAACTACGGGCTCAAAGCATTGTTCCTATTTCATACCTTCCTAATCTTTTCTCCCTTCAATTTCCAGTCTCTGTAAAGACCTAGCTGCAACTGTAAGAACTTAACCATGAGCCTCACACTGATTATTCTATGTGGGTCGTGTCTATGTCGTGTAATATGACCCTTTATTTTATGGAGAATCTAGGGTATTGACTGGTTTATGTCAAGACTCCTGATGAGGATCCTGCTATCTTTTAAGGTATTAAAATGTCTACTTTAGTCACAGACCCCATTCACATTGCTTACCAAATTATTAACAGGCATCGCTACTCAGGTTTCTAGATACACGCTTTGATCACAATTGTCCCATGTGTGTATCACCCATGAAGGAGAACAGAGCTCATTTTTTCTCCAACACCCACTGTGCCAACCTATTTGTTTCATTATAAAGGAAGTTTGTTTTCTTGATAGTTAAAAATACATATTTACTTGAAAGTAATTCTGATTCAATATGCCTTGGGACCATTTTCTTCCAATACAATGTCACAACCAAGGGCATTGAAAATGGATCCCACTCTGCTTTAGTGACTAATACTCCGAGCCAAACTTAAAGGGTGAGCATCAGAAGACATCCGCTCCAGCATCTGCAGAATCTCCTCATCAAAGTTTGCATTATTCACTCCGTATTCACTTTCACATTGTCATGGTAATGAGGTTGCTGTTGTCTATGAGCGCAGCCTATAGCTCTCCATATTTCTCTATATGCTCCAGCAAAGGAGTAGTTTAAGAAAAAGGGGTAACCCTGTGTCCCTCAGAACCTGGGTATTTGTAGTTAAAATGAAAATGGTTCTGTCGGGTGAAACCAATTACTTTTGAAATATATTCATTGAATGAGACCACAAGCTCTCTGTTACAAGTCCAACAGTTTGAGAAATAAATGCTCAAAAACTTTAACCATGTAATCAAATAATTGTATTAAGAAATTTCAAACATTTGGTATCCGAATTGCAATCATTCTTAGATAACATTCAATGTCTGCAGTGACTGTCAAGTATAAAGTGACTTTCAGTGAAAAGTGCTCTGTGAATGAAGGAATATACAGTGCAATTTATGTACAGGTATATACAAATATCTTTGTTGGCCAGATAACAATTTTAAACCAAAGATTCCTAGAGTTCCTATGCGGATCCGGGTATCACTGGACCTACGATGTTCGTCGACGTTTCGACCCTTGTGCGCTCCGGTTGGAAGTCGCGGCGGGTCTTTATCAAGACAGGAGGGGACAGTCTAGAAAAATTAACAGAGGCTGTGCATCAGGGAGAGCTGTTGGCGCTATGCGGATTGACAACAAACTATAACATTAATTGGGAAAAACTCACTTGGGTCTCAGACCGGTGGAAACTCAGCCTGAGCCTGTGGGTGGTGATACTGCCAATCAATTCTGTAAGGTAAGGGAACAAATAGGACGTATGTCTCTGTGGGAATATGAAACACAACAAGGGCACCCAAACGAGTCAGCATAGGACCTTGGGGAACATATGAGTGAAAACAACAGTGGTCCTATGCAAGGAATGAGTAAACACAAAGGATAAATATAGACACAATGGATACTATATTCTCAGTTGACTTGCCCAGCCGGGCAGAGGTCTGATATTTAATTTTCAACACAGTTTTTGTAAAATACCTTCAACAATTTCTTGGAGGAGGGCACAAAACTGTACCCAAACGTTTACAAATTGTCATGGTTAGCAGAGTGGATAGAGAGTAGAAAAGATTTTTTAGGCAAAAAGCTATTATGTTTCTGTGCATATAGCAATAACAGAATTCGCATTCACACCATTACTTGAGTTATAGTGATTAATACACAAGACAGTATATGGTGTAGTAATTGTCGATGGCGTTTCGATCCCATTACACAGTTACAGGGATCCTCATCAGGACTGAATAAATCCTAATTATTCCTAGCCATGATAGCCGCGATGGGCGAGAGCCACGCAGTGGGTACCGGCCGGTACACAATGGGGGCTGCAGTAGTGACCCGTGAAAGAACAGTTGGTTCTCGAACACTCGGGCAATTGTCAAAAATGACTTCAGTGCGCAGGCGGGATTACCGAAGGGGAACAATCTCCCCGTTAAAGGATCGACGCGCCAACAATGGGCTTGGTCGTCAGAGGGAGCCGCGATGGGCGAGAGCCACGCAGTGGGTACCGGCCGGTACACGATGGGGGCTGCAGTAGTGACCCGTGAAAGAACAGTTGGTTCTCGAACACTCGGGCAATTGTCAAAAATGACTTCAGTGCGCAGGCGGGATTACCGAAGGGGAACAATCTCCCCGTTAAAGGATCGACGCGCCGACAATGGGCTTGGTCGTCAGAGGGAGCCTTCACGTAGGACTGCAGATGCTTCCCAGGCCGGTGCCGGACTGGGAAGCGTCTGCAGTTCCCCGAGGTCCTATGCTGACTCGTTTGGGTGCCCTTGGTGTGTTTCATATTCCCACAGACGCCGGTGCCGGCCTGGGAAGCGTCTGCAGTCCTACGTGAAGGCTCCCTCTGACGACCAAGCCCATTGTTGGCGCGTCGATCCTTTAACGGGGAGATTGTTCCCATTCGGTAATCCCGCCTGCGCACTGAAGTCATTTTTGACAATTGCCCGAGTGTTTGAGAACCAACTGTTCTTTCACGGGTCACTACTGCAGCCCCCATCGTGTACCAGCCGGTACCCACTGCGTGGCTCTCGCCCATCGCGGCTCCCTCTGACGACCAAGCCCATTGTTGGCGCGTCGATCCTTTAACTGGGAGATTGTTCCCCTTCGGTAATCCCGCCTGCGCACTGAAGTCATTTTTGACAATTGCCTGAGTGTTCGAGAACCAACTGTTCTTTCACGGGTCACTACTGCAGCCCCCATCGTGTACCGGCCGGTACCCACTGCGTGGCTCTCGCCCATCGCTGCTATCATGGCTAGGAATAATTAGGCTTTATTCAGTCCTGATGATGATCCCTGTAACTGTGTAATGGGATCGAAACGCCTTCGAAAATTACTACAACATATACTGTCTTGTATATTAATCACTATAACTCAAGTAATGGTGTGAATGCGAATTCTGTTATTGCTATATGCACAGAAACATAATAGCTTTTTGCCTAAAAAATCTTTTCTACTCTCTATCCACTCTGCTAACCATGACAATTTGTAAACGTTTGGGTACAGGCTTGTGCCCTCCTCAAAGATATTGTTGAAGGTATTTTACAAAAACTGTGTTGAAAATTAAATATCAGACCTCTGCCCGGCTGGGCAAGTCAACTGAGAATTTAGTATCCATTGTGTCTATATTTATCCTTTGTGTATACTCATTCCTTGCATTGGACCACTGTTGTTTTCACTGGTATGTCTCTGTGGAACATTGCTTTACCGAGGCTCCCATGTTCCACAGTCTGAGACCCAAGTGAGTTTTTCCCAATTAATGTTATAGTTGGTTGTCAATCCGCATAGCGCCAACAGCTCTCCCTGATACACAGTCTCTGTTAATTTTTCTAGACTGTCCCCTCCTGTCTTGATAAAGACCCACCGCGACTTCCAACTGGAGCGCACAACGGTCGAAACGTCGACGAACATCATAGGTCCAGTGATACCAGGATCCGCATAGGAACTCTAGGAATCCTTGGTTTAAAATTGTTATCTTGCCAACGAAGATATTTGTATATACCTGTACATAAATTGCACTGTATATTCCTTCATTCACAGAGCACTTTTCACTGAAAGTCACTTTATACTTGACAGTCACTGCAGACATTGAATGTTATCTAAGAATGATTGCAATTTGGATACCAAATGTTTGAAATGTCTTAATACAATTATTTGATTACATGGTTTAAAGTTTTTGAGCATTTATTTCTCAAACTGTTGGACTTGTATCAGAGAGCTTGTGGTCTCATTCAATGAATATATTTCAAAAGTAATTGGTTTCACCCGACAGAACCAGCAAAGGAGTAGCCAGAACATTACCCCTCTTCACTGTGCACTCTACCTCTAATGGCACCTAGCAAGCACAGCTAATGAGCCCAACTTTTCCCCAGAACTCCCTTTTCTCTTCCATCCAAGCATCTATCTATGCATTGTTTCACTCTGCCATTCACCTGCTTATAGCCACTATTTCACTTTCACATTCTGTCATCCATTAATTCTTTCATCCATCATTCAATATAACCCTAGTCCATTTATTCATTAACTGTGCCATCCATCCAGCCATACACTCTGCTATCTCTCCAGCTACTAATCCATTCACCCACTCTGCCATCCATTCTTCCAGCTATACCCTCTGCAATCCATCCACCCACTCTGCCATCCATCCATCCCTCTATCTATCCATACACTCTGCTAGCCGTTGATCCACTTTTCCATCCATCCACCCATCCATCCATTCTGCTATCCATCCTTTCATCTACCCACTCTCCCATCCTCCCATCCACTCTTCAACCCACTACCCACAAATCCATCCATCCATACCCTCTGCCATCCATTTATTCATCCACTTTGCCATCCATTCATCCATCTACTCAGCTATCCATCCATCCATCTGCTCTGCCATCCATCCTTTTGTCTATCCACTCTGACACACTTCCCTCCACTCTGCCATACTTCCAACCATCCATCCACTCTGCCATCCATCCATCAATCTTGCGATCCATCCATCATGCATTCATCCACTGCTATCCACTCATCCACTCACTCACACATTTCTCCTTCCACTCTGTCATCCATTCACTCATGTTTTCAACCACCCATCCATCAATCATTCTTTCACCTGTGCATCCACCTATCCATCCATCCCTTTGCTCTGCCATCCTTTTGTCTGCCTGTCCACTTATTCATCAATTACTTTGCTGTGCTTTCCTTTCACTTGTCCTTCCCCCTCTTTATTCACCCCCTCATCAGTCCATCCATCTTTCTACTCTGCCATCCTGTTACCTGTCCATCTCTTATGCATTCACTCATTCTTTCACCCTCTCATCCATATACCCACTCATCTATCCGCTCATTCACCCACCCACTCATTTATCCATTCATCACACTTACATTCAATATTCATTCCATAGTTCCCTCTTCTATTGACCCATCTTTTGTTCTTCCTTGTTGCTCTCCTAATAATGTTGTATTCCTTTATGACAGTAGTTATCAGGTTTTGTCTCCCGAGTTGTAGACAGAAGCCCATAAAGAAGCCCACCCCTGCTGTAGCTGCAGAAGTGGGGGTTCACAGTGCCCTTGTACTCCAGCCATTATATTACACTATCAGCCCTTTAGCTGATCAGGTGGTCTTGCTGAAACGGTGGTCTAGTGGTGTCCTTTCAGGGAACAGAATGTTGGCCTGATTCTAGGGCTTATCAAAAGTATCTAATATAGCACAGTTTCATATGCAAAAAAAGTTGTTTCTTTCTGCTGTTTGGCATCCTCAGATTTCATGCCATCTAAATAAAGCCTACTCTGTATAACATTCTTTGCATACTAAGAGCACAACTTACTCTAAGTCACATGTATGTTTGTCCTCATTTCAAAGATTGCAAACTGTCCTGTAAGGGAAATGGATGGAACAACGTAGGCACAGCCACACGTGTCCCAAAAACGCAAGTGCTACCAAGCTTGCCTTAACCAAGCATATGCCTTAACAACGCATATGCACGGTTAAGGCAGTGTGCGGTCTAGCAGCTGGAATGGGCGGAAGCGGGAAGGATCGGGAGAAGATGCAGTGGGGTAAGGGAGGCTGGAGCCGGGTTATGGGGGGTGGGTGTAGTATTTAATGGTTGGGGTTGTTTTAAGGTTTGGGATAGTTTTCAGGGTGGGATGGTCAGGGAAGTTTTTAGGGCTCAGAGGAGGTCAAAGTAGTTTATAGGGTTCGGAAGAGTCAGGGACGTTTTTAGGGCTCAGGTGGGGGTCGGGTCGTTTATAGGGCTTAGGGGCTACAGGGAAGTTTTTAGGGCTCAGGGGGGTTGGTATTTAGGAGGCAGGGGGTAGTTTTACATCTCAGGGCAGGGGCTTGGGGACATTTTGGGGTTCAGGGCGGGAGGCAGGGATTGGGGTACTTTTTAGGGCGTCTGGGCAGGAACGTTTTTAGTGCTCAGAGGAAAGGGGTTGGTTTTAGGTCTCAGGGCAGAGGCTTTCAGAGCTGTTTTAGGGCTCAGAGAGGGGATAGGGATCAGGGTACTTACACTTACCAGAAGAGTCTTAACCACGCATATGTCTTTGCCATACGTTCATTATTAACGCAAATTGCTTTGCAAAGACATGTATGGTAAAGGCATACGTGTGGTTAAGACTTACATGGTTCAAACCACGTGGAACCGGCTTGTGTGGTAATTGAATGTGTGGGTATTTGAATGCATGGTTCTGACACACAACCATCCTGTAATAATCATATCTCTGCAACATACCAATAGTTAATCTTCTGGTGCTAATCTGTTAATACCGGCAACTATTTGCATGAATTCACATACCCCTTCTCCCATCTAGGACCACACCTAACACCAATTAACTTTTTCTAGCCCATAGAAGCTGGAGTAAATGCATGGAAGGCTTCCCTAAGAGCACAAGACTAATCCAAAAACACAGCAATAAGCACTGATAAAAAAAACCTTGGTATCTGGAGCAGCGGACTGCCCAGCATAAAATGCTCTAACACCTTGTCAAGGGTAGTAAGTGCTACATAAATGCATTTATAATACAATACAACATATAACCCGATTGGCCCACACTAATACTAATACCATTACACTAAGAAGTTAAATGGCCGATAGGAGTTCAAACTATCTGCATGATAATTACATAATAGTGCTTCACACTCACATTAAAACAAGACTGCTATAGGTCATATCCATCGCCCAGTAGTATACCAGTCCACAGCAATAAAGCACCCACCACCAACTCAATACGCATGGAATACCTGAAGAGATCTGCCACATACCTCTGGCCAACTGAGAACGTTATATTAATCCGCCATGGTAGGTCTCAACAAGCTACATTCTGTGACCATTTATTGACCTATCACAGTTTCACACAGATATAGGATGATATTAACAAAGTCCATCCCAGAAGATATCTCCATCATTTCTCTCTCCAGCCTAGGCCTGCTCAGGAGCATAACCATTAAACAAAATATGTCAGAATAGATAACTAAGGGCCCGATGTAGGTCGGTTGGTAACGGCCGAAAATCGGTATTTTCGGCCGTTACCGATCGGTAAAAGGGTAACCGGTATGTAGGGTGCATTATTTTACCGAATTGGTAAAATTACCGATTCGGTAATTTTACTGATTCTGTAAAATAAAAATTCGGTAAATTTACCGAATCTGAGCCACCCAGATGTAGGTGGGACTCTTCAGAGTCCCAGAGGCCTTACAGAATCGGTATTTTGCCATCAAATCCAATTTGATGGTAAAATACCGATTCCGGTGTGCATGCACATGTGTGCATGCACACCTATGCCATGTGACAGGCAGACCTGCCCTTAGGGCATGTATGCCTGCCACATGGCACCGAGCCTGTTTTGGGGGTGCCAGAGGGTGTCAAAGTGACACCCCCTGCACCCTTGTGAAAATCGGTAATTACCGATTCGGTAAATACCGAATCTGTATTGCCCATTCATTCCTATGGGCTTCAAAGCCCATAGGAATGAATGGGCATTACCGATTCGGTATTTACCGAATCGGTAAAATACCGAAATCATCCGATTCGGTATTCCAGCACATCTGGAATACCTACATTTCAACCCCATAGATTTACCGATTTTTAATTACCGAATCGGTACAATTCGGTAATTAAAAATCGGTAAATCTATAAGTGAACTAACCAACTAGGTGGACTATGATCATGTTGAATACCAACAAAAGACTGGCAGAGCTGCTCAAAACAGCCACTCACACTTTTTCATCTATCACACTGCTAAGCACTGCTTTCCATAACATGATAACGGCACCTCAGTGGACATCATTCACAACATGGAAGCACTTCCGACAGAAGATGAAAACAGATACTACACACTTCCAACCAAACATACCCTGCCTGCACGATGCAGTGTGCTACTTCTGAAAGAAGTAAGAGTAGTTTACACACCATTAGTACCCCTTTAACACCCATGTGTAACAATAATTAACAGGTGACGATTCTATGTTTGCAAAGGGCCTTCCACTATGCCGTAACACTTGTTGCAAAAACCACAGCTGATGGACAGAATGAGAACAATGTCATAGATTCACCCCAGTACAGAGATCAGGGCCTAAATCCATCGTTTTTTTGCACTCCACACCACCCCAGTTCAGACATGACCATATGCTGGCTTGGCAGTTCGGGCTGGACTGTTCCCATGAGGCACAGGGTCAAGGCTGATTTGCATATGGCCATGTCTGAACTGGGGTGGTGTGGAGTGCAAAAAACGATGGATTTAGGCCCAGATCTCTGTACTGGGGTGAATGTATGACATTGTTCTGCATTCTGTCCATCAACTGTTGTTTTACATTTTGTAACACTTGTTGCTGCATTTCTTATAATGTTTGAGGCATTTGAGCTGGAAACAAGTTTTTTTTTGTTCAAATCTGCAGATTATGCAGCAGATGTATAATTGTGCGAAAGTCGGTGCAGCCAAACTGTCGCATAATTTCAGTGGCCCTACTCATACCTCTGACTAGGTCCAGAAGTGCTCCTCAGTGGGTCCTTCTTTTTTTGATCCATTGAGTTTATAGTTTAGCTTTGATGGAAATGAGGAAGACTAAACCTGAGGTTACCATTCCATAAAACACAGACTACCATACCACATAATTACTCTCCATGACACATAAACCCACTCTAGATAATTCCTATACACTAAATACCACATACTTTCTATCCACATAATAACCCTGCACAACATACCACACAATTTCACCACACACAACGTACATCCACTCCACTCCAAAAAACATTAGTAAAAAACGTTTACATTTACAGCCCCAATAGCTCTAACTCTCGCAAATCCGAGATCTATTAATACTAGTAGTCGCGTTTGCAGAGTGGTGGAGAAAGGGGGCGGGCTCCCTGACCAGTGCTCAGGAATTCTGCTGCATAGGACTTACAGGAGGTACCATGAGGGCTTTTTGTACCCCAAAGTCCCTCAGGAGTAAAATGGACTTCATCCCCCAACCAGTAGTGTGCCAGGAGGTGCATTTGCAGAGCGTTGGGGAAAGGGGGCATGGCGTCCAAAGCCCTCTTAGCAATCCCTCTGTGTGGGACTTACTGGAGGTAACAGATGGGGTAGTTGGCACCCAAGGACATCCTTGGGGCCAACTACCCCTCCAATTACCTCCAGTAGGTCCCACACAGCAGGATTGCTGAATTCTCATAACATGCTATGCCCCCAGTGCCTACCACTCTGCAAACACGCTTCCTGGTGTGCACTTGGATGGAGAGTGAAGTCCCGTTTGCTGATGGGGATCCTTAGGGGCCAACTAGCCTACCTGTTACCTCAAATAAGCCCCAAACAGTGGAATTTCTGAGAGGTGGACACAGGTCTGCCCCTTTTCTCCACCACTCTTCAAACGTGCTTTCTGGCGAACTCTTGGTTGGGGATGAATTCCTATTGCATCCTGAGGGTCTCTGGGGGCCAACTAGCCCTCCTGTTGCCTCTAGTAAGCCCCAAAAAGCTGGATTGCTGAGACTGGTTAGAGGCCACACTCCCTTTTTATACAACTCTGCAAACATGCCTCCTGGCGAACTGCTTTGTGGGACATGAAGACCACTACACACCTCAGGACACAAAGGGACCGCATCGCCCCACATCCAGTGCACCAAGAAGGCGTGTTTGCAAAATGTTATAAAAAGGGGTGTGGCCTAAGACCACCTCTAAGCAATCCCACTTTGTGGGGCTTACTGGAGGTACCTGGTGGTCTAGTTTGCCCCAGGGACCCTCAGTAGTGATTGGAACTTCACCACCCAACCAAGAGCATGCCAGGAGGCACGTTTGCAGAGAGACGCAGGGAGGGGGCGGGCCTCTGGCAAATTGCCGATTTCTTTTTTATAATTTTGTTTTTAGGCAGGGGTGTTGTGTGACCTCCTTCCCTTCACCTTTTGGGCCCCGGAAACCCCATCCCCCGGGGCCTGTCAAAAAAAAAATTGAAAAGGGATTAGGGTGTGAGGCCCTCATGGCCCCCCTTTTCTGGGCCACTTTTGGCCCCGGGGACCCCATCCCCAGGGACCTGGCCTTATTGTTAAAACAAAATTAATTTAAAAGGGCAGGAGGGCTTAGAGGACCCCCTTCTGGGCCATTTTCAGCCCCAGAGACCCCATTCCCTTGGGCACGGCCTCTGTGTTGGGGACCATGGGGGAAGCCCCAATGCCCACTGGGTCCCTGCCAATACCCCACCTTCTGCGGGAGCCAGTATTGCTTTTAGACAAAGGGAGCTGCAAACATGCAAACATGCAGTTCCCTTTGCTCCCTTTGCCCAAAAGCAGTACTGCTTCGCTTTTCCAATGTTACTTTTCATCAACAGTTTTTACACAACTACAGCCCAAACCACCTAATTTAGCCTAGAAAGAACCCTTTTTTGTTATTTGATGGGATTCCATTCAGTAGTTTTAGAGATATTATCTGAAGTCCAAATTGATATATATAGTAATGCAGATCCTACTTGGCTCCTCCTCGAATCCTCCTTGGATTCACAAATCCACGCACCAGCAGCAATTCAGTGCTTGGCTGGCCACAATCTGAGTGGAAAGTTGTGGCTGCCATTTTGTTAATCAGGACTCAGTTCCTAACAGGGAAAATTACGTTTATAAGTGATAGAAGGGGTCAGGGTAGAGGTATCCTGACCCTATGGGATTAATGGAGGGGTCTGTGAGGAACTCCTCATGGGCAAGAAATTGTCCAAAAACCTTTGTTTTACAATGTGAAGATCCACAGATCCAACCCCGATCCTCCTCCTGATCCTTCTGGATTAAAGTGGATTTGGGTGGATCCGCAGATCCAGATGGCAATTTAAGAAAACATACACTCACTCACAGATCCACACACCTACTCACACACACTCACACCCTCACACACCACTTACATACCCACACAACCACCCACACACCTACTCATAGACCCTCAGGATCACTCACACCCACGGGGAACATCACTTACAACGCATTTTTTACAACGCACTACCATTACATCGCAACCATTACAACGCATACCATTACAACGCATTGCGCTGGGGGGCGCTCTAGGATAGGGAATATATTTAATTTACTATCCAACACCTTCCCTGCTATCCACGGGGACTGGAGTTGGAATAGTAAATTAAATAATTCACTATCCAGCGCCTAAAAGCATTATGCGTTGTAATGGACTGCGTGGTAAAAAACGCGTTGTAAAGGCATGCGATGTAAAAGCATGCGTTGTAGTGACACCAATCCACACCCACACACAGACCCACATAGCTTTCACACACCCACTCACACACCCACTTACATACCCACACAACCACTCACACACCCACTCATACACCCATACAGCTACTCACACATCCACTCACAGACTCTCAAAACCACTAACACACCAACACACCTACTAACACACCTACTCACACACTCACACAGCCACTCTGATACCCATTCACAGACCCAAACAGCTGGTAACACTCACACTCTCATACAACCACTCACACACCCACTCATAAACCCAGGTTGCAGAGATTCTATAGTTAGGAAATAGCATTAAAAAACATGGAAATTCACTGAACAAAACAAAGATTAAAGGGACATTATCGTTAGGAAATAAAATATGAAAAAACCTTAGAAATTCACTGGAAAAAAACAGAGATTACTGGGATGTTATAATTAGGTTCCAATTTTACACACACAAAACGAGAGAATTTCAGCAGTTATAGCCATCTCAAGTAACTATAACTTGTGCCCTAAAGTATCTATAACAAAAACACCCTCGCCATGCACTGCTAATTACCCTACATATGACATCACTCATAACATCTTCTATGTCATCAATAATAATATCACTGCAACATTCATGGCTCGGTACTAGTGACTTTATACGCAGATGATGTAGTGATGTATGTGAGAACACCAGAGGTTAACCTCCAGCAACCACTAGTGGAGATAATGTGATTTGGAGCCCTATCAGGCCTCCACATTAATTGGGGCAAATCAGAGGTGTTCTCCCTGACAGATGTACAGGACCGCGCGTGCAGAGAATTCCCACTACATTGGTGTGAAGCTGAGACAAAATATTTAGGAATTCACTTGCACAGAGACAAAGAACAAGTGTTGTGCTTCAACTATAGCCCAGCCATGGACCGTCTACAAACACAAGTGGAGGGATGAGTAAAGCTACCGCTATCAATGACTGGGCGAATAGCTTATATTAAAATGGTGGTACTACCCCGTCTGGTTTACCTGTTTTCAAACATACCCATTCCACTTACAAACACCTTTTTTAAACAGCTCTGCATGAATTTTACAAAATTGGTATGGGGAAAGCAGCCTAGAGTGAACACGGGAGGAGCAATGGTGGCGGCAAATCTGGCCATTAGAATTCTGAAGCGGATAGTATCTGCGTTCCGCGTCCTGGTACTTACCAGTCCTAATGACAATCCGTTGCCTACCCTCTCTGGATTTAACTACAGCCGGGACGGAAGTAAAACCGGTGAAGAGCTTCTGTCTACGTTTCATAGAGCTGCCCGTTCGAGCCCTGATGAAGTCTAGGGCAACTCCCTGATGAAACATGTGTTGGCTGGGCACCAAGAATAAATCTTAACTGAAGAATTACTTCAATCAACATTTCTTCATTTTTACTTGTGCTTGTCGTTGTGTGATTTTCTATTACGTACAGTATTAAGACTATTAACTCAAGAACGTGTGCACAGATCCTTTTGTATATATTGTCTGTGGGCCACGGTCCTGTGGGAGGAGGTGGGTTTTTCTCCTTTCTGTGGCACCGTTCCCAATATTGTTCTCTAAGAAATTTCACGTCTTCCTGTGTGTTTATCCTATAATATATACACTATATTGCTAGAGTTACAGTTGGGCAGGTCTTTTAGTCTCCAAGGGATTTTAAGCCCTGTGTCTACTTCCATCATTCTCCTAGTGAAAAGGCACATACTGTAGTTTCCACATTGAGAATGTCCTCCTGATGGTGGTATCCACAGAGTGTTGTTTGTCTGTTATCTGCTACTGTGTTTTTTGAGCATGTATGTACCAGTATATCTTTCAGATTTCTGGCTGTTTTAAAGGAGTACTCAGGCTTGCAAAACCCAAAGCCCCCTGACACTAAGATAATCCAGTTCTTGTTTATGATTTTTTGCAGAACATTAGACAAGAGATTAAAAGTTGTAGCGCAAATAGATCTGTTCTGAGTGGCCCTTTCAAAAGTAGATCTCAGTTGTTCCCTGTTATTATTTAGGGCTCTCTTATGACGTCCCTTGATCAGATGAGAGTGTAATTTACTTTTGTAAGTTTCTCAGAGAGTCTCTTTGCATCGGCCTCATAGTCTGTTGTATCTGAACAGTTACACCTCAGACATAAGGACTGCCCCACTGGTAGATTCTTATGCAAGGATCGGGGGTAAAAATTCTCAAAATTGAGTAGGTTGTTCCTATCTGTTTCCTTATAAAAGACTTCTCTTCTCAAGTGGCCCTTGTCAGCAGTCATCAGAAGGAGTTCCAAAAAGGCCAGGTCAGAGCCACCTATTGTGATAGTGAATCTAAGGAACGGGTTCAGTGTTTTCAACCAATGTAGAATGACAAGGCATCTTCCCTACTCCCTTACCAGATTAACAGCACATAGTCTATGTTGCACTTTCACAGTCAAGGGTGAATCACATACTCAGACTCACAAGAATGCATATACAGACATGTCAGGCTGGGAGCGAATGTGCTCCCCATTGATGTCCTATTCACTTGTAAGAAGAGCCCTCCTTCATACTCACAATAGTTCTGTGCTAGGGCTAGGTGTGCCAAATCATGTATAAACGTGCGTGGTGTCATTGAGTTCCACACAGTCTCACTCAAAATCATATTAATTACTTCAAGAGTGACCTCCTGTGGCATATTTGTACGTAGTGACTCAATATATAGGCTAATGAGTACCTCCCTGTCTTGGTCAAAGGGTATGTACTTAATTAGATTGAACACATTCTTTGTGTCTTTGAGGAAATTGGGTATCTCTCTCACTAAAGGTCTCAAAAACACATCACAGAACTGTGAGAAGTGTTAGAGTGTTAGAGTGGGGACCCTATCCCAGTCACAACTGGTCTTCCGGAGGGAGGAACATTTTTTTGTGTACCTTTGGAAGTACGTAAAAATACTTTACTTTTGGTTCCTTTTGAGTAGGGACTCAAACTAGTGCTTGGTAATCCACTCTTTGTCAACTCCCCTTGATACTACAAAGGATAGTTCCTCCTGTATCTCAAAGGTCAGATCTTTTGAAAATCGCTTATCATTACAAAGATCATTGAGGAGCCCAATGGGACTCCAGGAAAATGGAAAATTTTGAGTATGGGGAGAAGGCTGGAGCGTTACTGGCGTGGAAAGCCAGAGCAGATCGAACAAAAAACGACATTAAAGAACTAATCGTAAATAGCAATGGAGACATATCGAGCAAGGATGAGGATATGCAGACCTGCCTCCTTTCACTCTTCATAGATCTATATAAAGAAAACACAGCTCCATCCCCGGAAAATAAACATACGTGGCTGAGCGACAAAATTTTACCAACACTGTCTGAGGAGGGCCGGATCAGTCTAGATACTCCTATTACTCGGGAGGAGATAACTGAGCAGATTAAGAAATCAAAAAATAAAAAGGCTGCAGGATCGGACTCACTTCCGAGTGAAGTGTATAAACATTTAGCAGAAGAACTGTCCCCTATGCTGGAAATAATCTTTTATTCAGTCTATTTCCCTGTAGGCAGAGTGCCCAACTCATGGAAAGAGGCAATAATAGTTTTGATCTTGAAGCCTGGCAAAGATCCCTTATGGGCAGACTCCTACCGGCCAATCTCCTTGCTGAATGCCAATTATAAGATCTACATGGGTGTTCTAGCTGGGAGATTGGCCAAACTGGCCCCTAGATTGATTCATACAGACCAGAAGGGGTTCTTGGCAGGAAGGCATATTGAAGATCAGACTCATCTCCTAATTGGGAACATAGATCTAGCAATACAAAGATCAGATCCCTTGGCTGTGGTCACATTGGACGCAGCTAAGGCGTTCAATAGAGTTTGCTGGGTATATCTCTGGGTGGTTCTGGAGAAGATGGGGTTTGGTCCCATATTCATCCAGACCCAGAAAACTGCTACAGAGGTGCCTCGGCGCGGATCCTCCTCAATGGTTTATTAACGGTCAGCCTCAGCATACAGCTTGGAACTAGACAGGGCTGCCCTATCTCCCCGCTATTATTCAACCTATATATCGAGCCCTTAGCTCAAGCTATTAGGTTAAAAGAATCAATCGCTCCATTCCAGTCCGGGACCTATAGTTCTAAATTGGCCTTATATGCAGATGACTTGATCCTATATACAAACAATCCTGCCGCGGTGATACCTCAGATTGAGGAGCTGCTGGTAGAATTTGGGTCTATGTCTGGCTATGAGATCAACGGATCAAAAACGGAGGTTATGTGCTGGAATTTGGATCAATGGAGGGGTAAAGTGAGTTCTGAGATCAGATATTTAGGAATCTATATTGTGAAGGGTTTGGATAAAATCCCTGAGTTAAACCTAAATAGGATTACTAGAGAAATTGATCGACTATTCAGCAGATGGAGGAATCTTCCATTAACCATATATGGCAAAATCAACCTCGTGAAAATGGTTATTCTCCCCAAGCTTACATATCTATTTTCAACCATTCCTCGACCTTTCCCAAAAAAGAGTATAAGTAAAGTGCAGAGCAAGATAGGAAGCTTTGTATGGGGGGATAAAGGGGTTCGTTTGACCTGGAAAAAGCTTAGACGCAGACTGCTTAAAGGAGGGCTTGCTCTTCCCGATTAAGCATGGGCGGAAAATCCGTTTCGCTCGCGGATTTTGCGGATTTTCGGTAAATTCGCAATCCGCGAGATTCGCGAATCTCCCGCAAAAACCGCAAATCCGCGAGCAGCGGATTTCATGGCTTGCTCGCACTGTTCGCGTGAGTTCGCGGCTTCCCAGTACAACTTCGCGCCCCGCGAATAAGCGCAAAATTGCAGAAATACGATCTTAGCAAAACTGAAACTACTTACCAGGTTCAAAAGTTCAGGCTCATCATTAGTAGCCATTTCCTGTAGTGCTTCCTGAGGGGCCCCTCCAGAGTTCAGTTGCCAGTTGCAACTATTATGTGACCCTGCTCTGAACCTCAGAATAGTTACACATATGCCACAAAGGTCCTGAATTACAGCTAAGGGAGACAAGCAGGAGCCAGGCTGGAGGTTCAAATCCATTAATCAGCCCCTAATTCATTATTGTCAGTTGGGGCAGGGCAGGTGTTGTAACTAATTTTGCAACAATGAAAGCACTTAGCAAGTGCAAAAGATCACTAATCAGGAAGCACTAAGGAAGCAGGTGCCAGCTAAAAAAATATTCTGTGACACATTAATCAGCCCCAAATTAATTCAGGTCACTTGAGGCAGGGAAGGTGTGCTTGCGTTGCCACAATAATGTACACTGACTGGACAACCAGAGGGTGCTGTGATGAAACAGAGGGTGGCATGGGTGGGCCAGAGGGTGGCATGAGTAGTCAGAGAGTGGCAGTGGTGACAGAGTGGCAGTGATGAAGAAGAGTGTCCCAAACAGGCTGGACACGTAGAAACAACAAGTTCGCGAAACTTGCGACCCGACAGGTAAGTTCGCGTTTTGCAAAATTGTACAAAACCCTCGCGAACTGGCAGAAACCCGCGCGAACACAAAAAAAAAATCTGCAAATTCGCGAGAATTCGCGGATTTTGAGGATTGCGAGTTCGCAAATCCGCAAAATTCGCGAACGTGAGATTCGCAAAATTCGCCCATGCTTATTCCCGATATAAATCTATATGCAGCAGCATTTCAGTTTAAGAGCGTTTGGATGCTACTCATCAAACCAGATGGGTCAACCTGGGGCAAAGTGTTGGGTGAGATGGTGAGAGCAGAAGGAGGTGGCTGAGGAGAAGCTTTCCTGTACAAATTTGGTCCCCCGAGATTCTTTAAGCGGGTACGTCTGAAGGTCTTAAGGGCAGCCCTGGAGGCGTGGTATAGGGTAAGGACCAGTTGGGGGATTGGTTACTATTCAGATCTTGCTCCTATTTGGGACTCGCCCGGAACCCCAGAATGTCTTAAAGATACCCTAGTGGTGCCAATAAAGAGGGCTGGAATCACTATGTGGTCAGACCTGATTGACGAAGATGGGATACATCCATGGGAATATTTGAGGGCGAAGGTAGAGATTGGATTATCAAGATTTAAATATCTTCAATTAGTTTCCTAGTCTGCCGCATAGCAGGGTGAGATAAAAGGAAACGTTGAAATTGAGAGGATGTGTCAATCCACCTCACCAGTTAAGAAGGAAATATCGATCTGGTATAACCACTTATTAAAAACCGAAGACTTTGGGATCCACACTTTAGAAGTGGTATGGAGTTAATCTCCCATGGAAATGCAGGCCGAGACCCTCTTTGAATCATCTCTAAAGACACTATATAAGTTTATAAAACCCGCTTACTTAAAAAAGGACCACCTTTTTGTCTTCAATAGACTTTACTATACGCCCCATAAAATAGTAAAATTTGCTCCAACGCCTCCACCAAAATGTCCAAGATGTCATACCCCATTAGCAAATGATATACACATTTTTTTGATTGTACAGTGCTGGACTTCTTTTGGGAAGGGGTTGGGGACACTCTGTTGGGAATATTCAAGACCAGAGTGGAGGTAAATCTCCCCCTGATTCTATTCGGGGATGATGGCCTATTCTGTCAGACTACCTCACGTCAGGATAAAGGTCTGTTGCTATATATGGTCTTATTGGCAAGGAAAGAAATCTGTAGGAGGTGGAAAGACCCTCTCCCCCCGAAAAGAGAGGATTGGCTTAAAGCAACTTTCACTATGGCCAGGTTGGAGTATGAGGCCGTAGAGGATAAGCCATCTAACATCTGGCATCCTCTAATGAGTTGAGGATGAAATCTAAGACTTATTCAGTCGGTCCAATGATTACACCATGTCCCCGCACTAAAAGGGGATGGTCAGGAGACACAAGTGAATGTGGGAAGCCTTGTGGTGCCCAGATAGAGTTAAAGGCTTCAAAAAGAGGGGGGCGATAGAGGGCGCACATGCGGAATGGCTGCCTAGGCGCATAGCTCCCGCTCTTTGGTTAATTATCCTCTATATATCCTCTGCCACGGGGTGCTAAATTGTTTGATTTTTCCCTAATCTGTCGCAGGACGTCATCGCCCACACTCGACCCAAGTCTGGTGGCGCTGCGAGGCTCGGGACCGTAGACACAGGCCCTTGAAAATTCACTGGCGATCGCGCCGGAGCTGGCGAGCGGAGGCGGCCGGCTGCAGCTGCCTGCGGGACACCGGGGATGACCACGAGGAGTTAGGCCGCAAATCAGTGCGGCCGCCAGGATCTCGAGCGGACATCGCGCGGGGGCTCGGAGCGAGGGTAAGCGACTGTCGCTCTCTCTCATGCGAGGCCCCCCCCCCTGCTGCTGCTAACCCTCGTCGCTGGGGCTGCAGGCGAGCTGATTCCTGCGCCTGAGAGGGCACCGTGGGGCGGGACGGTCCCCGGATGACCAGAGGAGCCCCCATCCAGGTGGTGCTCTCGGCGGGGCAGCGCGGACCCACGGGCTGCCCGGAGTGAGGTCGTAGGTCGTGCCTGAGCCCCCACAGCTGACGGCGCTGCTGCATTTGACTGTTGCCATTGACATACTCCTGCATTGTGCTTGGGGACGAGGGCACCCCTGCCTGCCACTGCACTCCCGGGTTTCACGGACGGCATAGCCGTGTCCCCCCCGGGCTGCCTCAGCCTGGCCCTTTCCCCTGTTACTTTTGTAGGAAAAGTTTGGGGCCCCTGCCTTAACGGATGAACCCTGGCAAGGTAAAGTATTTTTGGGAAAGGAAAGAACACACCGGGTTATGTGTACTAATTATATCTGAGTATCTTAGACATGTATATAATAACTCATTTTCCACTCATAGAGATCTATTTGATGTTATTTATTTTTTGAGTATCTTTGATATTTTTTTCTCTTTATGTTTCTCTTTTTATCTCCTTGTTTTATCTTTTTTATATATATATTTTGAATTATTTAGTTTACAAAAGACATTTTCACATACAATACATTAGGATAATTTCACATAAAATTTGAATTATATA
Source organism: Lissotriton vulgaris (assembly GCF_964263255.1). Taxonomy (NCBI): domain Eukaryota; kingdom Metazoa; phylum Chordata; class Amphibia; order Caudata; family Salamandridae; genus Lissotriton; species Lissotriton vulgaris. Next base: position 1,449,466,465 of record NC_141694.1, read on the forward strand.
AAAAACATCATTCCTGTTTGAAACTTCATATAAACGCAGAGTTAAATCCTTCAACGCGTTTCGGCGGTCGCCTTCGTCAGGAAATCTGCTTTAGTCTTTATTATCATACCCGTGGCTAAAATGGTGAAAAAGTAATACTTTAGAATCCATCTTCTGTACAATTATTATTTTCATATTATTTTCATAATCATGTCTAATTCTGTTACTTCATTCTGTTGTATTTCTTAAAACGTTTTACATTTATCTTTTACTTTAATGTAAAATAAATAACATCAAATAGATCTCTATGAGTGGAAAATGAGTTATTATATACATGTCTAAGATACTCAGATATAATTAGTACACATAACCCGGTGTGTTCTTTCCTTTCCCCTGTTACTACACTGCGTGAGGGGACCCTGGATTGTGCCTCTGCGTGGCGGGATCCCCCGTGATGCCCTATTTGAGCGGAGTTCCACCCCCCCTCGAGCCTCCTCATCTGGGCCTTTCAAATCGCCGCTGAATAGCGTGGCTGCACCCGCGGCCTGTCAGCTCCGAGTGGAGAAGCTTTGGTGCCACTCTTATCCCGGACATTGTCGCCCCTCGACACCAGAACACCTGAAGAGCGCGAGGACCTGCCAGGAACCTGTGTCCCCCCCTGTTGGGCATTTATTGACCCGTGGGTGTGTTACCCTGTCCAGCGATTGTTGCGTCACTACTTACCTGCAAGGACTGTGCGGCTGCCTTCCCCTGTGATAGCCCGAAGTACTGATACGCTCTGCGGCACTTGGGTGCTGAGTCCGGTTGCCACCATGGTGCGGCCTGAGAACCGCCAAACAAAGCTCAGTTTCGATGGCGCCAAAAAGGGCGCGAAATCGACGCAAGTGGATCCTGGGCCCAGCGTGCTGTCCCCAAAAGCTACCATATCTCCTACTAAAGACATTGACCTAAACAACCTGATTCAGGAGATGAGACAGGGGTTCGCCACCGTTGTTGAAAAGGTTGATGGAGTCACTGCTCGGCTTGACGCGCTGGTGCACAAGGTCGATCGTCACGAGGAGCGGATCACATCTGCGGAGCAAGGCATATCTGACAATTCGGATGCCCCCTCAACTCACACGGCGCAACTGACCAGGATGGACAATCTGCTCAGGGTCATAGCGGCTAAAAATGAGGACTTGGAAGCCCGCAGCCGCCGGAACAACATACGAGTCACCAATGTACCAGAATCCACAGACACGGGTAGGATGGAGTTATATATTGAGGAACTGCTCAAGGGCTCGATTGGGGAGGATGCCTTCTCTCCTCAATTCATCGTGGAAAGGGCTCACCGACCCCTGGCGCCTGTGCCCAAACCTGGACTTCCACGGCCCATTATTGCTCAACTATTGAACTACCGGGACCAAGACACTGCACTTAGGGCGGCCCGGTCTCAAAGGTCGCTACAGTACAATGGCGTCACTTTCTCCATTTACCCGGACTTCACGCCAATGGTTCAGGAGGAGCGACACAAATTTCTCCCAGTAAAGAAAAAGTTGAGAGAGGCCCAGATAGACTATGCGCTCCTATACCCTGCGAAGCTGCGAGTTACACACCAGGGTAAGCAACGGTTTTTCACCAACCCGCAGAAAGTGGAGGACTTCCTAAAATCGCTCCGGAGGGCACGCAGGGAGGAACGCGAGGCCGCAGAGGAACGAGAGGATGCAGACCTATCTCCGGCGCTACACGATGATTAACTGCCGACATTCACTGCATTGGGCGCCTTATCTGCACTGGTTTGTACTCTCTCTATTGATCAGAGCGCAGACATTGGGGGAACTGCGAAAGATGGACCTGCACGGACTCTACACTCCTGTGGTAATGTAAACCAAGGACCACTCTCCTGGCCCTAGTCTCCACCGAGGGCGGCACAGTAATGGAGCTATGGACCGGGGAGTAGCTGTGCGTACTCTATGTCTTACCCCTACTGGGTGAACCCCTTTGAATTGCTGATGTTTTCGCTGTTGTTGTTGCTAAAGTTGGTGGGGGCAGGGTGGGGGGAGGACTGCTGGGTGGGGATGCTTGGCTGCTGGCATGATTGGGATGCTGGGGTGGGTGGGGGGGGGGTGTTCCAAGAGGCATTCATTGACTGGACTTTATGCGCGGACTCTATTCTGGTGTGTGCACCGGTGCTGGTGGGGCGGGGGTGGCCCTATCTCGCTGCCTTTGTTGGCACTATTGTGCTCCTTGTTGATCTATCTATGGCTGCTCTGAATACAAACACACAATTGACCTGCCTGTCCTGGAATGTTCGAGGGTTGAACAATGCCAAAAAGTGTTGCAATGTCATTGCCTATCTTGATAGACATCATGTACAGGTTGCCATGTTGCAAGAAACCCATTTGTCACCACAGGGTAGTACCGCTTTCGCGAGCAAATGGGCTGAGAACCGCACATTCTCCTCATATTCCACCTATGCCATTCTCATCGCCCGCAATGTGCTGTTTCAGAGATTTGGAGAACTGATTGATAGGGAGGGCCGTTTTGCATTGTTGTGGGGCAGGCTGGGCCGCGACACTTACACATTTGTGGCCACGTATGCAACTAATGTCGATACACCTGCATTCTTCACTACTCTGTGGGGCAAGATTATGTCTGCTGGGTCACGACATGTTGTTTGGGGTGGGGACTTCAATCTGGCGCTGGTACCTCAGTTAGATAGGGCGGATGGAGTCTGCTCCTATAAGCCTAGAGCACGAGAGGCGCTGGAAGGAGTTATCGTGGAGGGTGGACTATTGGATGCCTGGCGGCACTTGCACCCTCATGGGAGGGAGGGAACACACTTCACTTCGCACACTGGAACGTGGGCACGCTTAGATTATTTTTTGGTCACCAGGAATAGCTGCGGAGCTGGTAGGGGTGGTTCACCTGCCAAGAACATACTCTGATCACAGTCCTGTCTTGCTACACTTCCGTACACCTGGGTGGGATAGCCCGAGACCGTAGTGGAGACTCCGCCCTGATATCCTTCTGGACAACCTGTTTCGCACTGAACTGAGGGAGGAGATAGCAGACTTCTTTACTAGAAATAAGGGATCAGTAGACTCGGTTGAACACATATGGGAGGCATTTAAAGTCACTATTAGGGGATATTGCATTTCCAAGAGCCATGGGGTGCTACGTGATATCCTTCATTCGCTCAGCACGCTGGAGAAGGAGCTGCGAGCTCTGGAACTCCGCATGGTGTCTGAGACTGGACCCGAACCACATGCTGCCTTTAGAGAGGCACTGTCGAGGTATGAGGAGGAAGCTGCGAGGGAAGCTAAATTCCGTGGTAGACACTGGCAAGCCCGTAAATACTGCGAGGGAGATAGACCCGGGAAAGTGCTTGCCACACTCACACAACCTCCAGGAGCGCACAATATCATACTGGAACTTACCAACACTTCCGGCACTACCGTCAGGGACTCGGATGAGATACTTAACACATTTACGGCGCACTACCACTCGCTCTACACTTCCGCCACGGAGCCCGGCACGCCCTATGCTGAATACCTCAATGATGTGGCGCTGTGCTGGCTCAGCAATGGAGACAGGGCTTTCCTGGCGGCACCTTTCGAGCTAGATGAGGTCCGCGAGGCCATCATGTCCCTCAGGAATGGCAAAGCCCCGGGACTCGATGGCATACCTGCCGAGTTTTACAAAGCCTATATTGACATCATGGCCCCTGTGCTCCGCGAGGTTTTTTCGGAATCCCTTTGTGACAGGGTGCTTCCCTGTTCTATGCGTGAGGTGGTGATCACCTCACTCCTAAAGCCAGATAAAGATCCCAAATCTTGCAATTCTTACCGCCCGCTTTCCCTCTTAAATTGTGATGTTAAAATACTTGCTAAAGTACTGGCCACCCGGCTGTCGCTGCTGATGACCAGACTTGTGCTACCTGATCAATCTGGCTTTGTGGCGGGCAGGTCTACTTCCCACAACCTTCGTACCCTGTTCTCTTTGCTCCGCACAGTTCACCCTGATATACCTGTAGCAGCCGTATTCCTCGATGCAACTAAGGCTTTCGACTCCGTCGAATGGCCTTACCTGTTCTCGGTTCTAGCCAGCATGGGGTTCCCAAAATTGTTTATATCCTGGGTCCGCCTACTCTACACTCGTCCCACGGCGAGGGTACTGATTAATGGTCGCCTGTCGCAGCCTATCGCAATCACCAGAGGCACACGGCAGGGATGCCCACTCTCTCCCCTGTTGTTTGCCGTAGCGGTTGAACCTCTTGCCTGTCGCTTGCGTCAACTACACCGAGACGGAGCGGTGCAATGCCTACAGCGTCAAATTGATGTGTCCCTATATGTGGATGACATCACGCTATATGTTAAGCACCCTGAGACACACCTCAATCCCCTACTCAGGGAATTTGTTATGTTCGGCGGGATGTTAGGAGTACACATCAACTGGTCCAAGTCACAATTCTTCCCCTTAACGGAGGCGGTGACTGATTTTCCCTTTGATGATCCACTGGAGTGGTGTCGGTCTGACCTCCGATACCTGGGGATTCGCATCTCTCGCGACAAGGACGAGACATTGCGGTCCAATTACGGAGTGGCAATCACCAAGCTGACCGCCTCCGTGGATTGCTGGATCACCCTGCCGCTTTCCATGGCCGGAAGAGCATCCCTCATAAAAATGGTGATCCTTCCCCGCTTTCTCTATCTTTTTCTCAATATACCTTACTTCCCGGGTGCTTTCTTTTTCAAGACCCTGAGGATGGAGTTGCGCAGGCTCTTCTGGGGAGGCAAGAACCCCCGGCTCAAGTGGTCCATGCTAACCCTCCCCTATGACAGGGGAGGTTTTGATGTCCCTGATTTTGAGGCATACTACCAGTGTTCGCAGGCACACTTCGCCTACCACTGGATGGCTCCTACCCCATTTATGCCACACATAGCGGTGGAAGACTGGATAGTGCATCCTCTCCCGCTCAATGGGTTGCTACACTGCCCTGAATCATCCATAACCACTCCGAATACTTCGGTTTCATGTACTTTGGATGCGTGGCGCCGTATAACCAAGAGCTTGTCTTGTCACCTACTCTACTCGCCCAGGTTGCCGCTTACTTATCACCCTAATCTCACCCTTTTGTTGGAACAAGGTTTCCGTAACCTTTGTGCTAAGGTTCATATTACCTGTTGGGGTGACCTGTTCTCAGACGGTCGTTTTAAATCGTTGACCTTTTCTTTGCGACACATGACCGCACCCCTCTCGAGCTTTTTTATTATATACGTCTGCGTGCAGGGATGAGAGACATCTTGCCCGAGTTTCCCGACGAGCCCGAGGTCCTGCCTCCACTACATTTCCTATTGTGCTTGCAGGACGGGGCCCATTTGGTCTCCGGCCTTTACCGCCAGCTCAGAGGAGCCGCTCCGATACCGGAATCCAGTGCTCGGATGCGCTGGTCTACCGATCTTGCCACTGACATAACAGACGAGCAATGGCACCATTGCTGTGCGCTCACCCCCTGCATCTCTGCTAGTAGCAGATTGAAAATCATCCACTATAAATTTCTACAACGGGTGTACTACACGCCGGTGAAGAAACGAAGATTTGGCTTGGCGGATGATGAGCGCTGCGAGCGCTGTCGCGCCGAACATGCCGACTTTCTACATTTGGCATGGGAGTGCCCCCAGGTGGCATGCTACTGGCAGCAGGTGACAGATGCTCTCGCGGAGATGGCGGGGGAGACGGTACCCATGGATCCATTGGTGACACTTCTTGGGTACACGCTGCAGCTCCCTAGGGCTTGCCGGAAATTCGTTGATACCGCATTACTCTTAGCCAAAAGACGTGTGGCGTGCCGATGGGGCAGAGGCAGAGCGCCCAAATTTAAGGGCTGGCTGGCGGACTTGACCTGCTGCCAAGATCAACATACAACATTCGCTGAACTATTGCCCGTCTTGAGTCGGCCCAGCGACATCTGGGATCCACTGGTGCGCTATCTACTCGCACGCTCAGATGACGTAGGCCCGACAGGGGACCACCCTGTCACGGATTAGCGCCCTGGCTCGTATTCTAGACCTGACCATAGCCCCACTCATGTGCACACACTTCCTTTCTGGGCAATCCTCGCGGGGACCTCTTGCCCTCTAGCTGTGGTGCTTTTACCTACTCCCCGGGCCCCAAGCGGTGCCTGACGTCGTAGACCTTCCCCCTCAGGTTGCCTATCATTCCTCCTTTCTCGTACATGGACACCCTATGCCGTACCCGCCACATGCTAATACACCTTCTATTAGGCAACACTCCAGGGCTCTGTACACATCACTAATTCCTGCTATTGGTGGTTTTAATGTTAGGACAGTTGTGCTGCGGCTACAGCATTATGCCCACCTCTGCTTGCCTGGACTGCCACGCCATATTACTACCAATTATCCTGTTGTGCGAACATGAATTGCCTCTTAGTTACTATATCGTTGGGGTGTTTCGTTAGCTGTTATGAACATGAACAAAACTTTCAAAAAACATTGTTCTACTGCTGCTCATCCTCAACTGCCCTGCAACACCAGCTGTGTTACTATCCTTACTCACATATAGGCAGTGCCGCCGGACCTCCGGGATGCCGGTCACAAGGCTGTGTTATGGTTACCTCATTCTGCTGCCGGCCTCCGGGTTGTAGGCACGAAAAGCTGTGTATTACGATTCATTTTGTACAATAAAGCAGATTTGAACTAAAAAAAAAAAGGCTGCAAAAAGATCCACAACGCCTTGACAAGGTGAGATGAGGACAAAAAAAAAAAGGATCATTGAGGAGTCTAAGACATTCTTCATTGTACATTGTCCTCGGGAGGCTCACAATTGCCCCAACCTTGTCGGCTGGTTTGACTACTATTGACACAGCACTAGCAAGATTGGTTAGGGCCCTCATCTCTTCCTTTGAAGTGTTGCAAAAGAACTTGTGGTGGTTATTACATAATGAATCAATCCCTATATGCACCACTTTTTCGAAAGCCAACAACTCAAGTGGCATTGCAAAGGTAAGGGGGATAAAAGTAAATTTAAGGTGCAGTCCGGTATTGGAGTCAAGCTATTCCTCATGCGGTTAATCTCTAAAGAAAACCTTAAGTCTTACTTTTCTAAGGAAATCTGCAATTTCCAGTTTCAGTTTGAATAAATTGCTATCGGAGTGGGTACAAAACTCAGGCTTTTATTAAGGACTTTCTTTTCTATGTCTGTTAGGGTACTTTCACTTTAAATAATAGTGATGTCCTCATGGTTGCTCAAGCCCTGCTTGTGCTCTGTGTTCGTTCCTGTATGGATGCAGTTCCCTATTGGTTTTCCCCACCTTGCTATGAGACATCCCTTCTATTGCCTCTACCTCTCACTCTTCTTGCCCTAAAAAAGATTGGCTAGGGTAGAAACATGGTTTATTCTGTGTGTGCTCATATGGAGTGACCCAAAACCAGGAGGCCAGCCCCACATGTTTTCACCTTGCAGGGGATTATTAAATGGTGCTTGAGGTGAAAAGAAAGAACCCATGTCAGTCCCATCTCCTCTGTCTTCTCTGTTGTGCCCCTGTTTGGTACCCTTTTTCTGAGACCAAGGAGAGACTGCTTCTAGAAGAAGAGTCTGAGGTGGTAACAGGTTTAATCATATAATCCTCCTTTGAGTATGTGTATACTGACTCGTGGGCAAATTGTTTTAAAATCCTTCTGGGATTTTGAGATCTTCGATTGTGTGGGGAACTCCCTAAACTCAGATGTAGTTCTATAGGAGTCCTCAAGATTCTTCTGAAACACATCTCCAGCAAGACTTCTATTTAGATTTTTCTCACTGGTCTTAATCTTTATCACTAGGTCATCAAATAATCAAATCTAGTCACAAGCGCACTTCCAGGCAACAAATGCCTAATCTCTTCTAAACTCCTTTTCATCCAGGAATATCCTGAGCTCATTCATGACTATTAGTCCTCTTAGGACTGCGTTTCCATGCAGGTACTCCATCAGAGCGGCCCCATGGAGTAGTATCTTCACCTGGGACCTTTTGATCTCCCAGTTGGGAGATTGTCTGTGTCAGAGTGATATCTCCTAAGAGCAAGCGTGGGGCCAAAATGAACAGCACCTCCTCATCTTCGAATGAAAGGCCTTCAATTGTAAATTTAGTCCCTTCTCTTATCCGTGGGTTTTCTAGGACCAGCTCTTTTTCTTTTGACCACCAGGACAGTTTCATCAGCATCTTCAATGAGTTCTTTGACACAATTTCTAGAATTTTGGATCCATCTATGGGCTCCACAAGAGACCTTATAGATGAGTAATCTCTCTTCAATCTTTTTGTTGAGGTACCTGGTGACAAGTTGTTCTCCAATTAGATGGTCAGCAAAGTTACCAAACTCACACTTGGTAGACAATTCTCATAAAAAAGCAATGTATACGTCCACAGTTTCCATTGCTGATTGTTCCCTTGAGAAGAATTTGTGTCTTCAAATAACTATAAAGAAGGGTAGATACTCTCAGTATATCCTGTGCCTTCAGGCATGCACAGTACCGGATGCTCAACCACTGCCTTTGACAGTCCCTAGTTATAAGGTTGTGAAGACTCATAATACTGCAGCACATGGCAATGTCCTGACAGATTTCCATGCATCTTGGAATATTCAGATAGTTTGTCCCTGGATTACATTTTGGAGGGCCATATCCCCAATTACCTCCACCGCATCCTGTGAGAATCTGTTGACCCTCTCTTCTCTATTCTCAGTCATTTTGACAGTTTCAAGAACAGAAGGAGCTGCATGGTGGAGGATTGTGTGGCAGTCCTTGGATGGGTCAGGTATTGCCTACTTTCAGTATGTAAATTTCTGTTTGTCTTAGCTACATAAACCTCCACCTCCACTGTTGAAATGGGGTCTCTAGTTTGGCAGTGGTTTGCACCCAGTCAAAGTAGGGATCCTCACTGCAGTCAAAGTATGGGAGTCACACAGCTAAGATAACCCCTGCTCTCCCCCTTGGTAGCTTGGCATGAGCAGTCAAGCTTATCCCAGAGGCAATGTGTAAAGCATTTGTACATGCACACAGTAACACAGGGAAAGCACTACAAAAGGAGTCCACACCAGTTTGGGAAAATAGCCAATATTTAGCTGAATGAGAAAATACCAAAATGACATGAATCCAATATTCACAAGTTAAAATATCACTTTTCAAAGATTAAGAAAGTTTATTCCATAGAAATGAATCAATGCGTTTGTTTAAGCACAAAGTATCTTAAATGCATCAAAAATCCAAGATAGTGCCAGGCGTAGGTGAGGTGAGGCCCTGGGAAAGCAAAGCAATGTGTCTGTTCCTTACTTCACAGGAAAGGTGATGCATCTGTTCCTTACTGGCAGGGAAAGTAATGTGTCAGTTCCTTACTGTTATGCAGGGGAGGTGATGCGTTGGTTTCCTACTGACAGCTGAGGTGATGTGTCAGTTCCGTCCTGCAGGGAAGGTGATGCGTTGGCTTCAGGAACACAGCTTTGGTTCCTTATGGCGGTGCGATGTCGATGAAGAGTCATCGGGGAGGGACGATGTGTCAAAAATCCAGACATGCTGCGTCAATGCGGTAGTGGCGATACAGGTGCTGCATCGATTTTGCCGCTGCGAAGCAGGCACAGCGTTGATTCTTCAGCCGTGAGCAGGTACTGCTTCTGAGTCAGAGCGGGTGCCACGGTCATCGATGACACCTCGCTCGGGACTCACGCTGCAGAGATTTTTCTTGCGCACTGCGACTGCATGCTCGGGCCTGCAGTGAAAGTCATGCTCAATGCTTCCAGAGGGAACCATGCTTCCGTGCAGGCAGCAGAAATGTGTTGATCTTTTGAAGCAATGCGATGAAAAAACAGGCGCTAGGAGTCAATGTGTGGATGTTCTCTTTAAGATCACCAGGTTACACTTCTAGGAACTAGATTTGCGCCACCACTAGGCAAGTCAGGACTCCCAGAAGAAAAGCCCAGCCACTGATAGGTGAAGTCTTTGATAGTTCTGAGACTTCTTAACAGTAGACAAGCATGCACAAGCCCCTGGAGAACCTTGGAAGCAGGATGTAGAAAGCAAAGTCCAGTTCTTTCACTCCCAGGACAAAAGCCGCAGACTAGTATAACAAATAAACAGGCAGAGTGCCAGTTCCTCCTACAGCATCCAGCTCTTCTACCTGGCAGAATGTCCTCAGTCCACAGTGTTCTGATTTTGGGATGTCAGAGGTCCAATACTTATACCTCATTCTCCCTTTGAAGAGGGCAAACGTCAAAGGAAAGTTTTTGTGATGCACAAGACCTTGCCTTTCCCAGACATGACTCCAGACACAGTGCAGGGGGTGGAGACAGCTTTGTGTGAGGACAGGCACATCCGTTTTCAGGTGTAAGCGACAACTCCTCCCTCCATTCTAGCTCAGGAAGACCCATTAGCCTGGTGATGGCCCATTGGGATGCCCAAGGCACACCTCAGCTCTCTTTGTGTGGCTGTGTAGAGGGAATGCAGAGGAGCCCAACTGTTAGCCAACCCAAGGTGTATTCCATAGAAAGGCAGAAGCACAGAATGGTTAAGCAAGAAAATGCCCACTTTCTAAAAGTGAAAACACAAATGGGTTGTGCAGGTGCACACCTTCATAATAGAATGTTTATTTATCTGGGTTCCTGAGAATGTATAGGGTTTTTTTGGGGTTTGTAAGGAAGTTGCGTGCTATTCCCTGTGTAGGAAAACGACCCGAGTTTCCATGTTATAACTGCAAGAAGAGCTGTGGGAAAACCCACGGGTAAGGGAATGCACTGCTCAAGGACAAAATGTCTCACAACAGGTTAATCATAAGTCAACTGAAACAGCAATAAGGAATGCTCTAGGCACCAAAGTTCATTTGAAATTATCTGATTTAGTTGCTGTTACACACAACAAATTTTAACAAATGCGTTATTGACATGAATTACAAAACATTTCTTATAAATGAAAACATAACGGTCTCTTGATAATGCCTCTCAATAAACTCAAACATATAAGCGAAAAACATGTAACTCCATGTAGAAAATCCCAATGCATTTCGGGTTTATTAGGAAAACCCTTTGTCAGGGGATCAGTTGCAGGTGTATGTCGATCTTCAAAAGTAGAAGTGTATCCACAGTAATCTAGAACACAACAATATGCAGTGAATATACTGCTTTATTTTTAGGATTTGCACCCAAAGATGTGGTGTTTAAATAGAAAGGAGGTTGAAAAAGTAGAAAGGGTATTCAACCTTATGGTGCCAAAGAAGACCCTGAATTCTAATGCAAAAGCACGTAGCAGAAGATGTATAGAAAAAGTCCTAGAAGTCCCAAGAGGTCTAGAGGAGCAGAATTAATGACAGGAGAATAAGCTTGCCTGAGCACTCTATGACTCGCCGTCTGTGACAAGAGAAAACTGCCAATTCGTGGATGGGTCATGGAGAAAATCTGTCAAAAATAAATAAACTAACCCTAGTGAGCAACATATTTTCAAAAAGTGGGATAGGGTAACATGAAAGGAGACGTCTGTCAAAGCCTGCTTACCAAAGAGCCTTCAAGAGTTCTCGTCCGTCAATACTCGGGCGAGAACTTCACGAGGGGTCAGTGAACGGAGTTCTAAGGTCTCCTCGTCCGTCGATGCTCGGGGCGAGGAGTTTAGATGGAGTCTGAAACCGAAGCGCAACGTTAGTAAACTGTGCGCGTGAGGATACAAAACAAAGGGTTTGGCGTTAATAAAGTATATAAACCTACCCGTAGTGTAGGAAGTCGAGAAGTCGGTGCACGCCAGTGTTTTCCCAAGCCGAGAGCGCCTAGTCTGTATATGCTATCCCAGAATGCTACGTGAATTTAAAGGGGACTTGCCCTGCAATACTCGGAACGGGAACATGACCGAGGGCCGGGAAAAATAAGCCCAAAATTTAAAACGATGAGGAAAGTGTACTCGACTGCGATGTAATGTTTGGAATGGCTGGGGGTGTCATGTGATAAAAAGGAAACCACGCGTTAACATGATGAAATACACAGACTGACTAAAATATGTGTGATTAGAGAATTATAAAGCTGAGGAGGTGAACGAGCAGAATATTATAATCGGAAGCGTGACTGAAATAATAAAAAGAGGTGAAATGGAGAGTAAAAGGAGAGAAAAAAGAGAAAGGATGTCCTTAAAGTGGTGTACAGTGAAAACTGGAAAAGGAGTGCAAATCCTGTACAGTTGGTGGAAGCTACTAGAATTACATACTGAATTCTTTACAAAAAACATAACATTTCATAATGGTCGTTAAGCCCATTCGGGGCCAACGTACATAATGTTTTTATCCAGTGGGTCTCTCTGCGAGCTAGTGCAGTATTAATATCTATACCAGAGGTCTTTTTGACACATTCAAGAATAGTGTAACGTAGTTGTGGTATAGTGTGTCCCGCCGCGTCCCAATGTACTGCCAATGGAGACGTGGTGTTTTTGTTCCTAATGCGGCTTTTATGCTCTTTAATACGTGTCTTGATTTTTCTGCTTGTTCTGCCTACATACACAAGGCCACAAGGGCATTTAATTGCATATATTACTTGTTCTGTATTGCAATTGGATGTGTGATTTAGTTTTAATTTTTTGCCCGTTTGTGGGTGTGTGAAGATATCACCTTGAATTGCGTTGCTGCATTGACCGCAGTTATGACATTTCATCATTCCCTTGAAGCCTCCTGTGGGTTTTTCTTCCTGAGGTTTTAGCATTTCCCGTAGATTTTTTGATCTTTGGTGTGCAAATAATGGTGGTTCCAAAAAGATGTTTTGGAAGTCAGGTTCATTTTCAATGATCTCCCATCGTTTTCTGATTATTGTTTTTATGAGAGGAGTCTGTGTAGAGTTTTTTAATACATATACTTCTTTACGTGATGATGTTCTTACGGAGGCTTGTAATAAGTCCTTCCTTAGTTTTTTGTCAACTTGTTCTTCTGCTTGGTTAAGTATCCTCAGTGGGTATCCTCTCGCTTGATATTTGCGTTTTTGATCTTGAATGTTGATTTTGCATAGTTGTGCATCCGAAGTAATCCTTTTGATGCGCATGAACTGGGAGATTGGTAGGTGTTTTCTTAGTGAAAGCGGGTGAGCGCTTGTGAAATGCAATGCACTGTTCACATCTGTCGGTTTGGTATACACTGATGTGCTTAGGCCTTTTTCAGTCTTGCAAATTTCTATGTCCAGAAAATGTATTTTGTCTTCCTGAATGTTGTAGGTGGATTGAATCCTCAGGTTATGTGAATTCAAAGTCTTGATTGAGTCTTCAAGTAGATTTCTTTGGCCATTCCATATAACAAGAATATCATCAATATAGCGGAAAATTGACACTGCATTGTTTTGCCAGGTGGGGTTGGTGAGCATGCGCTGGTGTTCAAAATGAGCCATGAAGGTGTTGGCATACGAAGGGGCTCCGGGAAAGCCCATGGATGTTCCCGTCTTCTGTAAATAAAATTGATTTTGCCAGAGAAAGTAACTATGGTATAGCGAAAAGTGTAGTAATTCAAGAAGAAAAATGGCTAATTCAGATGATATGGTGGAAACCAGCAATCTCCACTCCACTGCCTCTAGACCTTCATTGTGTGCTATAGAGGTATAAAGAGCCACGACATCTATTGTGCACAATAGAGTGTCGTGGTTCACCAGATGATCAATTGCCTCCAATTTTAAGAGACAGTCTGTTGTATCTCGTATATAAGTTTCCCAGGTTTGTACCAGTGGCTGTAAATAGTGGTCCACAAAATGTCCAATTGCTTCGTGTATTGAGTTGCATCCGGCCACTATGGGTCTGAAAGGAGGTCTTAAATGATCCTTATGCATCTTGGGAAGCATGTAAATGTGTGGAACTTTAGGTGTTTGGTTCACCAGGAATTTTCCAGTTTGTGTGTCAATGATGCCGTCATCTGTAGCTTTTGTGACTAAGGAAGTCAACAGGAATATCAGTTCCTCTGTTGGATCTTTCTCAAGTAACAAGTAAGTATCTGTGTCAGATATGTGTGTTTCTACATTCCGGTTGTAGAATATTGTATCCAATACCACTAAGGCTCCGCCTTTGTCAGCTGGTTGAAACGTGATCGATTTATCTCTTTGTAAGGACCTTAGGATTTTGCGTTCTTTGTCCGTTAAGTTTGAATTCGCAGGTTTGGAATATTTGATCATCTCTAGATCTTTCTTGACCAATAGTTCGAAGGTGTCCAATGATTTGTGGGTGATTGGAGCCATAAACTTACTTTTGGGGCGAAATTTCTGAATTTCATTGTTCTGTTCTTCTGGGTTAGGCAATGTTGAGAAAAACCACTTAAGGCGTAGTTTACGCATGAATTTGAATAGTGCTGTTTCTGTTTCCAATTTGTTCGGGGAGTAAGTTGGAACAAAGGATATGCCTTTGTTTAGTACTCTCAATTCAGCTTGGTTGAGTGTTTTATGTGATATATTCATCACTATTGATTCGGTTTTTTGGGGTTTCTCTGTGGTCTGCCTGTCTCTGGAACCTTTTTTGTTACTTTTTCCCCTTCTGGTGCGGGTTCTGATTGTGGTACTGTTTTGTCTGGAGGTCCCTTGGTCAGTGGACCTGCCTCTAAAAAAGGAGTTTGCTTGTTAGATGTAGATGTTTCTCCTTCTGTTGTTGTCACACTCTGTACTGTTACTGGAGTGGGTTTAGGGCGCTGTGTGGTTAGATCCTGATCCGGTACTAGACTTTCTTCAGAGGAGTTGGTGTTGGATTTTTTAAAGAAACGTTTTTGGGCATAGGTTGGGCAAGGGTTGAATACCCTTTCTACTTTTTCAACCTCCTTTCTATTTAAACACAAATCCTAAAAATAAAGCAGTATATTCACTGCATATTGTTGTGTTTTAGATTACTGTGGATACACTTCTACTTTTGAAGATCGACATACACCTGCAACTGATCCCCTGACGAAGGGTTTTCCTAATAAACCCGAAATGCATTGGGATTTTTAAAAAGAATAACATCTACATGGAGTTACATGTTTTTCGCTTATATGTTTGAGTTTATTGAGAGGCATTATCAAGAGACCGTTATGTTTTCATTTATAAGAAATGTTTTGTAATTCATGTCAATAACGCATTTGATAAAATTTGTTGTGTGTAACAGCAACTAAATCTGATAATTTCAAATGAACTTTGGTGCCTAGAGCATTCCTTATTACTGTTTCAGTTGACTTATGATTAACCTGTTGTGAGACATTTTGCCCTTGAGCAGTGCATTCCCTTACCTGTGGGTTTTCCCACAGCTCTTCTTGCACTTTCATTCAAACAAGCAATTTAAAAACGAACTTCATCCAAAGATCTGTTTTTAAATTGTGAGTTCAGAGAACTAAACTTTAAAATCTCTATCTGCTCCTGATGGGACATTACACTTAAAAGCTATTTCAAGGCAATCCCCATGTTACCCTATGGGAGAGATAGCCCTTGCAATATTGAAAAACGAAATTAGCAGTATTCCACTATTAGAACATGTAAAACACACCAGTGCATGTCCTACCTTTTAAATACACTGCACCCTGCCCATGAGGCTGCCTTGGGCCTACGTCAGGGGTGACTTACATGTAGTGAAAGGGACCAGGTCGTAATAGCAGTTTAAAACTGCACACACAGACACTGCAGTGGCAGGTCTGAGGCATGATTGCAGGGCTGCTCATTTGGGTGGCACAATCAGTGCTGCAGGCCCACTAGTGCAAAAACAACAGTTGATGGACATAATGCAGAACAATGTCATACATCCTAAATCCATAGTTTTTTTCCTCACCATGCCATTCCAGTTTGAACCCAGCCATATGCAAATCAGTCTTGACCCTGTGCCTCATGGTAACAGTCCAGCCCGAACTGCCAAGCCAAGTCCTCCCTGGACTGGAAACAAGCCTCCTAGGACCGGTTTTGGGGTTGCACCCCTCTTCAGCCAGGATAGCTTGATTCTAGTGGCATGGAGAGCACGGGACCCACGTCTGAGCATACCCGTCCCACTTGGGGTGACAAATGCAAAAACAACAGTTGATGGACAGAATGCAGAACATTGTCATACATTCACCCCAGTACAGAGATCTGGGCCTAAATCCATCGTTTTTCTGCTCGCCATTCCTGTTTGAAACCAGCCACATGGGAACAGTCCAGCCCGAACTGCCAATCCAGGTCCTCCCTGGACTGGAAACAAGCCTCCTAGAACCGGTTTCGGGGTTAAACTGGGGTGGCATGGTGAGCAAAGGAATGATGGATTTAACCCAGATCTCTGGACTGGGGGTGAATGTTTTGATTTGTTCTGCATTCCGTCCATCAATTGTGTGTCTTTTGCTTGCAAGCCCATTAGTAGCATTTGATTTACAGCCCCAGGGCACACCTGGTGTACTTTACTAGGGACTTTTTAGTAAATCAAATATGCCACTCATGAAGTAACCAATCACCAATACAATTTAGACAGAGAGCATATGCACTTTCGTACTGGTTACCAGTGGTAAAGTGTCCGGAGTCCTAAAGCCAACAAAAACAGGTCAGAAAACACTGGAGGAAGAAGGCAGAAAGTTTGGATGTAACTCTGCAAAAAGGGCCAGGTCCAACACCCACTATCTCTCCACCTCTTCCATGAAGTTCCCCACCTACATAACAGAAAATGAAACATGTCTGGAGTTCAAAATGTCATTCTAGTGTTTCCTGGCCACAAATAATGTTTGTATATTAAGGTGTGTGGATGTACTCCTGCATGTACTATATGTCAGTTTCTGCTAATTACATGAGGGTGTTGTGATCTGAATGAAAAGTTAAAGAATGGGTGAATGATGTTTGTAGTTCATAGATGGTTCAAGATGATTTACATCTATGAAGGAATGGCTTATACCTTGCTGAAACACCCCTGTGTGACGAAGGTGTTTCATCAGGGTAAAAGTGGAAGGTGTCTTCTTTGTACCATTTTGTAATAGATATTCTTCGCTTTCCTACCACTTGCTTTGCCCCTCCCATATTTACTGCAAAAACATTTATCTCTGTGAGTTGAGTTCACTACACCTGGCACAGATATCTCAAACAATAGAGATAGGACAGATGTCGGCCGAAATCTCAATACACATGTTTCAAAACAGCATTTGTATTTATATAAAGCAGTGCTACTGGAGTTCTACTTTCCATACTAAAACTTGTTTTTACATTTATTTGTACTCTCTCGTTTCTTGTCTGTGAGAGCCTTTCCGTGGCTACAGGGCTTCAAATATTCAGTGATTCCGGTATCCCAAAATATGTTTATAGGCATTACTTTGTAGAAGAGATGCTCTGCTATTAACAGGGGTGTAGCTTCAGGAGGGTGTTTGGGGTGTTATACCTCCCAAATGTATTTTCTTGTAAATAGCTGGGTATGGGTGCTTTCAGTCAAGTATGGTGAGGTGTCTGTTGGTTTTCACCAGGAATTTTTACACATAAACAAGCAAAAATACACAAACAATCCCTCACTCTCTGTTTTGAAAGTATTCAGAAATGTTGGTTATTTTACAAGATATTGTGTTTTCTCTCAATTAATACCCCTACCAACATGGATGTTATTTGGTGGTAGTCAGTGGTTGCAGCTTCAACCTCTCTCTTGCTCTCTGCTTGCTACTCCTGGCACTTCCTCTGTGAGAGCTGGCCTCAGAGAGGCAAAACCTTTTGCCTCCTCTGAGGCAAGGGGTTGCAAATGAAGTGACAGGAATAGCAGGGAGCAAGCTAGAGGTCACAGCTGCAACCCATGACTACCCCCAAATAATGTTACTGCCTACCAATCCGCATTCGTCTTTCTTTCCACTGTCCCTTTAGCCCCTTTCATGCACCCTGCTTGTCGTATAATTTACTTTAACATTATATTCTAGCGTGAATCTTGGAAAATCTGAAGCTCAACTCCCCCCCACTCCCTCATTCTTACTGACCAAGCTACGCCCCTGGCTATTAACTACTAGCATCTCCATGCGCGGACAGCCCCCAAAATGGGACGTTTCTAAGCTGCATACGTCCATCATTAATAGACTGTTACTAAAACTCCACTACATTTTTTAGTGATTGACGGTACCTTTGTTAATGCTGTTAGATTTCCAACTTAATTGCACATTTTATTTGAGTTTCTTTATTGTATTGCTGTAATTTCCCACATGATACACTTTGTCACCATAACTCTTCTAATGTGTCCCTGCATCACTTCGTTGGTCATTTTGACAGGTGGCTTGCAGTCGCTTCCTCTATAAGCCACTTTAATTTGACAATAATTAAAAGCAAAAACAGAAAGCAACAGACTCTGAAGCTATAACTCAGATGCCATTTTGTGAACAAAATGTCTTCTGTGCGGATATTGGAACCACATGGCAAAACGTGTGCCGTCTATTTCAGAAAAGCAATGCACTGCAATCACCCTTGAAAATATCTTTTTCCATCCTGCTACACTTTCATTTTCAGTACATGTGCTGCTGTGTTGGCTGCCAGTCAACTTTCCTGGTACTAAACAGACTTTGTGGAACCATTTTAGGAGTATCCTGGGCATGCACTCTTGCCAGCCATTTCCGCATGACAACAGAATGGCCTTCTTGCAACATTGTCATGTGACAAGACTGGAGCAATGAAAAACCTCACAATGAAGTGCGGCTGCCAGTAGAACAGATGTGTCAGAAATCTGCTGGACTGTTTGATTTAATAAATGACTGGAATCACTGGAGGAATTTCTGCGTGGTTTTTATATTTTATAAGGAAAACCACAGTTGCCTTTCATTGCTTGTCAATCCAGTGGGACAGTCGTTTCCATGGCACAAAAGAAATAACAGCCGTCCAAGTATACACAGCTGACCATTTCAAAGATGACCCAGTCTTTCTTGATTTAAAACTCTGTAGGGGAGTCAGAAAGCGGAATGTGCGTGTGCATCCGAACCCTGGACAGTTGTTTAACACATTGAAGAACGACGATGGTGCCATCAACCCTAATCAGTAATTTTGGGCGAAAAAGGAATTAGTTACTTACCTGTACACTATAGTTCTCCAGTATTATCTTTCATAGATTCACATGCTTGTATCTTCCCCGTCGTCATGGTGGGAGTCTCACGGTAACAGAATGACCAAGCAGTATCATAGAGAAGAAAAACTGCATAGAAAATCCCCATAGGGGCTGTATTATTTGGTAACCAGACCATTTCTTTGTTTTGGTCCAAAAGTCAGCCAATCAGAATTGCTGCCCTGCCCTCACACTCCCCAGCAGCAGCTTCCTGCCTCAGATTTCCGTCCCCGAGTGAGAGACAAGGATAAATTCCGAGAACAAGATCTGCCTGAGAAACGGGGAGGCGGGCGGGCGCATGTGAATCTATGAAAGATAATACTAGAGAACTATAGTGTACAGGTAAGTAACTAATTCCTTCTCCAGTATTACATCTTTCATAGATTCACATGCTTGTATCAGAGTAGTAAGCAGTGCTCACCATACCGGTAGCGTTTCCAGGGCAGAACCTAGAAGGAAGCTCTGCCGCAAAGCAATGACATAATAGTAGCTAGGAAAAACATCAGCAATACAATAAATGCATGTAAGTACACATCAAAGCACTGTATAGCAAAAAACAATATGCCATTAGGCCATACCTTACTGGAATAGACGCTTCAGAACAGCCTGTCCCACTGCCGTGTCCTCCTTCCACGCAGTGTCTAGACAGTAGTGTCTTGTAAATTAATGCACACTCTTCCACGTGGCTGCTCTGCAGATGTCTGGCAGTGCCACTCCTGCGAACAAGGCCATCGAGGTTGCCATCTTCCTCGTTGAATGTGCATGCACTTTAGAACATAGCGGCTTCCCCGCTTTGTCGTGACATTTCAGGATAGCTGAGGATATCCATCTAGCAATACTCAGTCTTGACAATGGAAGACCTTTTCTTTGCCCTTCAAATGCAATGAATAATTGCTTGGACTTGCGGAACGGTTTTGTCCTTTCAATGTAGAACTTTAGGCATCTAGAAATGTCCAGAGAGTGTAAGGCTCTTTCTGCTTCCGAGGAAGGCTTGCTGAAGAAAGTAGGTAAAATAATTGGTTCGTTGAGGTGAAAAGACGTCGCCACCTTTGGAATAAAGGTAGGATTAGTTCTCAGTATAACCCTGTCCTGACGGAATTGTAAGAAGGGTTCCTCCACTGAAAAGGCCTGGATTTCGCTAACCCTCCTTGCAGATGTTAAGGCGAGAAGGAGGGCTGTTTTCCATGACAGGAACTGCAAGTCTGTCTTATGTATGGGCTCAAAGGGTGGCCTCATAAGCTGCGATAGAACTGTGTTGAGGTGCCACGGCACAGGTGGTCGTTGGATGGGTGGGAAGACCCTAAAGAGTCCTTTGATAAATTCCTTTATCACTCTGGATGACCAGAGAGATGGTTCGTTTGGCTTTCGCCTGAATCGTGATATTGCTGCTAAGTGCACTTTGACTGAAGCATGCGACAGGCCTGACTTTGATAGTAAAAGCAGGTAAGGCAGGATACCTTCAGGCTGAACCTCAAAAGGATGCAAGTTTTGTGTGTTGCACCAGTGGCAGAACCGGGTCCATTTTGCAGTATATGTTTTGTTCGTCGATACAGCTCTCGCTTGCGAGAGAATCTGCCTGCACTCTTGCGAAATATCTAGATTCTGAAATTCACGCTCGTGAGGTTCCATGCGGACAACTTTAGAGAGTGTAGGTCCGGATGCAGAATCTGCCCTTTCTCCATGGAGATGAGGTCTTGAAATGTCGGGAGCTGGATCTTGTCGCCCCTCGACAATTGAAGGAGGTCTGAAAACCACGCCTGTCTTGGCCAGGCTGGTGCAATCATTATGATCCGGCACGGTTCCAGTCTCATCTTGCGCAGGATGCGCGGTATCAACGGAAACGGAGGGAACGCGTATGCAAACCTTCCTGTCCAGTCCATGAGGAATGCATTTCCTATGGATCCCTGTTGGCGGTACCTTGACGCAAAGTGAGTGCACTTTGAATTGCTTTGAGTCGCGAACAAATCTAATGTGGGAGTGCCCCACCTTTGGAACAGAATGCGAATCTGAGTGTCGTGTAGTTCCCATTCGTGTGTCGCATTGGGAGTGCGGCTCAGGGCGTCCGCCCGAGTGTTGAGGACTCTCTGTATATGCTGAACTTGGATCGAGATTTCGTTGGTTATGAGCCATTTCCAGATCCTTTGCGCCAGTGTCGACAGCTGTTTGGATCTCGTCCCGCCCTGTTTCAGCAGGTAAAACATGGTCGTGGTGCTGTCCGTTTGGATAAGTACTGACGAGTGACGTATTCTGGGAAGGAATGCTTGAAGCCCTAGGAACACCGCCTTGAGCTCCAACATGTTTATGTGAAGCTGAGCTTCCCAATCTGACCAAAGGCCCTGAATTTCCAGCTCTTGAAGATGCGCGCCCCATCCTTTCAGCGAAGCGTCCGTCGTCATCACGAAGTCGTGATCTCGATGAATGAAGCTCAGTCCCTGGTTCAGGTTTTTTAGGATCTTCCACCATGACATGGCCACCTTCATACGGGTCGTGATGGTAATGCGATCCTCGAAGGTTCCACTGGCCTGTACCCACTGTTCGTCGAGTTGTTCCTGCAAAGGTCTCATTCGCAGACGACAGTTTGGTACCAATGGGATGCAGGATGACATCATCCCCAACATGGACTTGTAAATCCTCACGGAAGTGGACTTTTTTGCTTGAAGAGAAGCCGTCAGCCCTCTGATCTTCCTCATCCGATCTTCGGAAGGGTAGGCTTTTCCTGCTCTGGTGCATATCCATGCCCCTAGGAACTGAATGCCCTGTGCCGGAGTCAGCGAGGACTTCTCTAAGTTGGTTTTCAGACCTAATCGCTGAAACAATCGGATGCAGCTCTGTAGAGCTTCTGCTGCATCCCTGAAAGATGGACCTGTCACCAGCCAGTCGTCCAGGTATGGGTAAATGTAATGCCCTTGCAGTCTTAAGTGGGCCGCCACCGGGGCCATGCATTTGGTGAATACCCTCGGGGCTGATTTGAGTCCGAATGGCAGGACTTTGAACTGGAAGTGGCGACTCTCCACAATAAACCTCAAATACTTCCTGTGCTTCCGATGGATGGGAATATGGAAGTACGCATCCATGAGATCCAAGGACGCCAAGTAGTCTTTGTCCTTTAACATGAGTAAGATCTCTTGTAACGACAACATTCTGAAGGGTATCCTTTTTATGTAATGATTGAGATCCCTCAGGTCCAATACCTGTCTCCATTTCTGGGTCTGTTTCTTTTTGATGAGGAAGAAATGTGAATAGAAGCCTCTCCCTCTGAGATGCTGTGGTACTTCCTCTATGGCTCCCTTTTGTAGAAGCGAGAGAACTTCCTTCTGCATTTCTGTGCGATGATGGTTGAGCCTGAGTACTGGAGGGTGGTCCGGTGGTATCTCCACAAATTCCAGTGTGTGGCCCTTGCTTATGACATCCAGGACCCATTTGTCCGATGTTATGGACATCCAGTTGGTGTAGAATTGAGACAGATAGTGGTCGTTGTCCGGGATCTGTTGTGTGGGGAGCGCCTGCCTGAAATCATTGACGTCTATTAGACTGCTGATTTTTCCCCCTGGCGTTGGATTTACCTCTGGACTGTTGTTGGTAAGAGGAGTTAGATGATCTGTACTGGTTGTTGGTGTTAAACTGACGATATCCCTGCTGATTGTACGGTTGATATCGGTTGGATTGAAAAGAGGATCTTTGATTGAATTGTCCTCTTGCACCTCTCTTTCGAAAGGACTGAAACTTTCCCTGCTGAAGAGATCCCAGCGCTCTAGCCGTATCCGTGTCCGACTTTATGCCTTGCAATGCCTCATTGATATGTTTTCCAAACAGGTTTTCACCGTCGAAGGGCATATCGACAATTTTCGCCTGCACTTCTGGTCGAAAAGAAGTCGCCTTGAGCCAGCCCTGTCTGCGAAGCGAGACCGCCCCGGCCATTTGTCTGAAGGCCAAAGACGAAACATCCATGGCGATGTCTATAGACTCAGCCGCCGATTTTGCTCCTTCTTTAAGAAGGGCTGCCGCTTCTTCCTTTCGATCCTCCGGCAGCGCTGACAGGATGGGAGCCAGATCTGACCATATCTGCCTGTTGTAACGGCCGAGCAGAGCCATCGCATTTGCCGCTTTAATGGTAGAGGCTGCCATGACCGCAAACCTCTTACCTGCACCATCCATTCTCCTCCCTTCCTTGTCTGGTGGCACTAGAGAAGTAGCCACCGGGTTTTTAGAATTTCTTTGCGCCGCCTGTGTCACAACCGATTCCGGCCTGGGATGACCAATGAGGCAGGCTGCCGTAGATTCTGGAGCCCTGTATTTCTTTTCAATCCGTGGAACCGAAACCGCTATAGAAGCTGGTGTTTTTAGAATCTTGAGGCCCTCCTCCCATAAATGTGGGATAATAGGAATTGAGCGAAGGGACTTTTTGTTATCATCCTTGAAATCGTACAAGAAACAATCCGTCTCTTGTACGTCCACATCCAGACTGAATCTCTTGGCCGCCCTTTCCATGATATCATGGAAGCCTCCGATGTCTTGAGGAGGGGAGGTAGATTTGAGTGGTTCAGGTGATGCAGCCGAAGGCAAAACGTATTCGTCCCATTCCTTCCCCGAGGCATCATGAACTAGCTCTCCGTCTTCGGGCTCTTCATCGTCATCAGAGTCCGTTAGGTCGTCCCTAATAGTAACCACCTGCGGAGATTTAACCCCTTGATCTTGAGGGGCAGGCGCTTTTTTAGGTGTCTGCGTGGGAGGCGTGTGCGTAACTGGTTGCGATGAATTCGCCTCTGGGAAGCGACGATAGTAGTCGTTTAGCATCAGTCTAAGATCAGACACAAGGGTGAGGGGTATAGAAACTGTCCTCGTGCTGCTCTTCTTCCTCTTCATAATCACCAGATTCCTGGAATGATTCATATCTGGAAGATTGTGGCCTGTCCCTGAAGGAAAAACTTTCCTCCTCATCCGTATCTTGGCTTTTTATCTGAAGCTGAGAAGGACTGTAGGCGGCACCTGAGGACTCCTCTCCCTCCGAATCCTGCTCCAACAGCGATGATGGCGGCAAGGGAGAAATCTTTGTCCAGGAGGTGAACTCTGCGGACTTACTGATGGTAGCCGAACCTCTTGTCGACTGAAAAGAGCGGATGGAGATCATGGTCTTCGACTGAGGAGAACTGTACGCTTTAGCCGTTGAAAGCAAGATTTTCGTCGACGGACCCACCGTCGACGGGACCATCGTCGACGGGACCACCGTCGACGGGACCATCGTCGACGGAACCATCGTCGACGGGACCTTCGTCGACGGAACCTTCGTCGACGGGACTGCCGTCGACGGGACTGTCTTCGACGGGACCTTCGTCGACGGGACCTTCGTCGACGGGACCCCCGTCGACATTCGTGACATCGAACCTGTCGTCGACGGAGTCGTCGTCGTCGTCGTCGACGACGGTCCTGACAGAGACATCTTACTCATCGATGTCATTGCCGTAGACGTCGTGGTCGTCAACGCAGCCTTAGATCCTGTCGTCGACGAAGCCGTAGTCGACGGAACTGAAGTTTTCACCACAGACTTAACAGCAGAAGCCATTGAATTGGAAGAAGGTGCAGACCCCGGACCTTTAAGACTTGACTGCTTCTCCAAAGGAGTAATAGGAAGAGACAATGTCGATTTTTCCTTAGATTTACTCCTTTTAGACTCCACTTTCTCCACAGAAACAGAGCTTTTTCTTTTCTTGGGAGTGGAGTGAGAAGATTCTCCCTCAGAATCTGAGCCTGATGTGGCCTTCTTCTTCTGAAGCCATAACAGTAATCTTGCCTCTCTGTCACGCTTAGTTTTGTCAGAAAATTTTCTACAAAGCTTACAGTCCTTCACCAGGTGTTTAGGGTAGAGGCAGTAAAGGCAGTCCTCATGTGGGTCCTCAGAGAAAAGTCTGGCCTTCCCACAGGATCTGCATGGCCTGAACAGCCTCTTCTTGGAGCTTTCAGCCATCATAAGCAATATGAGTACACACAATACCTCAAAGTAGAAGGCAGGAACAAGATTCCCAAAGGGTCAAAAGTTCACACAGGAACAGAAGAAAACTGAGCAGAGCTCAGGGAGACTCCTTTCTCACACGAAGGCGGTTGGAAATCTGAGGCAGGAAGCTGCTGCTGGGGAGTGTGAGGGCAGGGCAGCAATTCTGATTGGCTGACTTTTGGACCAAAACAAAGAAATGGTCTGGTTACCAAATAATACAGCCCCTATGGGGATTTTCTATGCAGTTTTTCTTCTCTATGATACTGCTTGGTCATTCTGTTACCGTGAGACTCCCACCATGACGACGGGGAAGATACAAGCATGTGAATCTATGAAAGATGTAATACTGGAGAACACTAGGTACAATGGGGCATATTACAAACGAGTAGCGATATTTATCGCTAACTAGGCTTTGCAACGATTTTTTTATCGCTAATCATCGCCGGAAATTATCGCTGAAATAACTTGCTATTAGCAATGTTTATCTCAGAAGTGATAAAAATCCTCACGCTAACTGCCAAATGAGAGATTATAGCTGGAAAACCAACGATAATCTCTCGAAGTTTGGTGTTAGCTTGATGATAGGGGCTCACAAACTTAGCCATGATATCCACCTTCCATAGGATATCATGACTAAGTCAGGAAAATACCAGGTGTAAAAAAATCAGCGCTAACCGCGGTTAGCGCTGCTTTTTATCACTAACAGGGTTAGCGATATCCTTGATAATAGGAGAAATGTCGCTTAACAACATTTCTCCTATTATTTTTCTCCGGAACGCCCCCTTTGCATCTCATTAGAGATGCTGGGGGAAGCGTAGAGGAAAAGGGTGCTAACATGCGAATTTGCGTGTTAGTACCCTGTTGCTGATAGGGAGATAATTTTATCTCCGCTTTCTTGGCTTTTAAAGCCAAAAAAGCAGAGATAAATCCCTTGATAATATGCCCCAATATTTGAAGGTTATTTATGCACATGATTTACTGATTGGGATAACATGTTACGGAAACAAGCTTTGCACGCCCACTTTGTGTACGTTATTAGCCCATCTACCCGGTCGGTCTGCACGCTCTGATACCACTAGCAATATGCGCTTAGGCAAAAATGTGGAATAGTGTAAAAACACGCACTAACACTATTGGCGCCTATTTTGAAGCTACTTCACGTGTGAAAATAACCCTTAATTTGTCTGTGTTTATATCTGATGATTTACTCATTTAGCTGGACCCTCCCTCTTTTCTGTTTGCTCCTCTAGCCAGCTCTGTTAAGCGACCAATCGACCAATCCAGCCTCTGCTGAGGGTGGGTATTATACCTCACGAGAGTCAATGACTGACAGAGCAGTAAAGAATGTTATTACACCTGTGTCATCGTCCTCTCCATGTTTTATTTAAAAACTTCGGGGGGGATCTACTAAGATTACATTTATAAACAGAAAATTAAATGTGCAATCTTAAAAACATACCTAAATGTAAGCATTTGCAAAAAGAACACAGCAGTTTGTTATAATCACTATGGCATTATATTGTGTATTATGTCTATATATCTTTTGCTAAATCACAACTAGATAGATTAAAAGATTGGCATACAACATGGCCTGGTCATACTTTTAGAAACACGAGAGTCAGAGTGTACCATTCAGAGGTGAATATAATGGACTGCAACCGGAGAACAGACTAAGATTTCTGAAGGATAATACATATTTCTGGAAGGCGTTGCCGATGTCTATGAAGGGTCGGTTAAGCTTATCAAAAATTATAATTTTACTCAGGTTTCTACATTACTTTATTAATTTGCCAATATGGATTAGCCTCTGTTGGTTCAAAGACTTGGCATCTGTTTACGAGGCTTCACATGGGGTTGGAGTGACATAGAGTCAATATTGCTGTCTTGAATGAACCATTACCGAAGGATGACTAGGGGACACTGATTATGAATTCTGTTAATTAGCTGCTCAACTCCAGTGGCTCTCTCGGTGGCTAGATGGACATTATCTCCAATAAACATCTACAGTGGATACCACACTCAAGATAGGAGCCTCCTCGCTTTTCTATTAAGACGCAAGTCAAAATATTGATCAGACTAATGAAAGTAGCAATCACATTCTGATATAGGTACATTCATAAAACGACATCTAAGCTCTGTTATGCCCTGACCATCCCAATACACGGGCTAATGCTAGTATGGATGCCCATCCCACCCACGCTAGGGTGACCAGGCGTCCCTGGTTTGCCCGGACAGTCCCGATTTTTCTCGCAAGCTATCTGGGCAGATTTCAGGAAATTAAGCTAATGTCCCGGTTTTTAGAGAGGGTCGGCTGAAAACGGTGGGAGGTATATTTTCATGTTTTGCAAAGCAGGGATAGTTAGCTGTTATAAGAAAGCAATTTAATTAACAAGCATGCTACTGGCTCTAAAAATTTCATTTTATGTATGCTCTAACTGCCTCTTCAGAAATTCTCTGCTATGGAGTACTGTCATTCTGTGCGCTGGGTTGGAGGAAAATTGTAGTCCTTCTTCTATTTTTGGGAAATGTCCAGGTTTTTGGCTTTAAAATTCTGGTCACCCTACACCCACCCCGCGCACCAACAATGTACATATTTGGAATGACACTTGTATATTGACAATAGGAGACTGCCTCAGGAAGGGAATGTTACTAGCAATAGAGAAGATGGTGCAGGAGTTGGGGTTGCCCCCAATACAGTTCCGTACGTATGGCAAGTTGATGGGCATCCTGAAGAGTGCATGACGCTTCGCTTGGCAGAGCCCCAAACACATGAGCAGCTACGATTGCTTTTTACTATGGGTACTGGGGCAGGCTGGTTTCATGGTTTTATAACTCACTGACTCATATGACTATACCTGCCATGCAACTAGGCTTAAATGAGAAACCAACATTAATAAAAGACTGACAAGGAGTCGAAAGCCATTCTGGAGGAATACTCCCAGAGCGACTCAAGGAATGCAAGACTAAAGTACACTCAATTTAATTACCTGCACACTATTTATTTAACATTTAAGCACCATAATCTAATTTTATCAATCCAATCCAAAGTAGCTTTATTCGAGATATACTCATAAAAGCAGAAAACATACATCCTTGATGCATACAGGATTAAAAAAAAAATAGTTAATTGAAAATTACACATTTAAGAGAATTAGATTAGAAAAAAAATCTAAACATATGGAAGAAATAGAAATTCGTTTCAGCTAATTACAGTAGGTTAAAACTCATTTCCAATAACAATAAAAACAGATAAAAACAAATTCTAGTTAGTCAATCATACTTCATGGTCAAACTAAATAAATTAGAACTGCTATTCACAAGATATTACCCCAAATTTGAATTTTGCCTTAACACCCACACCCACCCTAAGTATTTGGCTAACACTATTGAAATAAATGGCAGAGTACTGGCGCATTTGAGCCTTTCTGCTTCAGCACTTCTATTTGTACCCAGTAATTTTCACATTGAGGTAAGCCAAACTCGCCGAGGGGTTGCATATACAGGGCAGGCGAAGAGCAGATGGGCCACTGTTTCCTTGTGACTCCCACAAGCCGGGCAGTTATTATTGCTTGCATCAGTCCACCTGGAGGTCAGCGACTTCAGGGGTAATCATCCTGCTCTAAGCTGAAAATAGAGCTTCCCATCCCTAGGCTTGTTGATAATATCCCAATAGGATTCAAGCTTGGGAGTAAGTGTTGTCCCTAGAAAAATCCCCGCCATGGTAGATGAATCAGTGCTGCTCCAAACATTATAAGCAGCCTGTTCCCAATATTTCTCCTTTAAGATTTTTTTAGATGGGAATAAGGATTCTACTAAGTTTTTCCACCACATTTGCATACCCAAAGCAACCAGGCTATTTCTAACATCCCTTAGCCAGCTAATTTTGTGAAAGCCATCAGATTTTATAACCTCAAGAAACCCTGCAGCATATGATGAAACTTCAGGTGTCGTCCACAACCTGCGCCAATATAAAATAGGGCGCAGCTTGGCGACATCTGCAATAGCTTTCCTACCCAAATCATATCTAAGTGGCTTTAGGGGGGTACTCTGTGGGAGACTAGTAATACTACGAAGGAACTTATGTTCAGAGAGGGTTAGTGCAGCATATTTCTCAAACCACCATAATTCCGCGCCACAGAGCGCGGAGCTAACAGCTTTTGATTAGTAAACTTGGAGAGCAGACTTAAGTGGTTTTGTTAACAACTTTCTGTGCTCCAAGCTTGAGGCTCCTGTAGATTGCCGGTATTTTAGAGCAGCTACATCTATGTGATAATCCCACTTGAGATTTTTTTCTAGGTGGGTGCCCAAATAGGTGAAAGCTTTGACCATTTCAAGTGGTTGACCATTCATAAAAACTTTCCCTTTAAAACTTCGATGCGGATTAAAAGCCATACGTTTTGTTTTTGCCACATTAACTTCCAGGCCTCAAGCAGCACAAAAATCTTCAAAAAGTACTAAAGCACGCTGGGGCCCACTAGGAGTTTTGGATATAATTAATGTGTCAGCCGCAAACATTAAAATCTGAATTTTTACACCAGCTAGAGAAGGGGCATCTGTGTTTACTGGCAACAAACTGTCTACTATTCCACTAATGTACAAAGAAAATAATGTTGGGGCCATGGCACAACCTTGCCGCACACCACGTTCAACTGGGAATTGGGTGGTGACCCTGCCCTGCCCACCCCATTGGATTTTAGCATAATTTGCTTCGTGCAGCCCCATTACCAAAGTTAAAATCTCTTCCCTCAGTGTCACCCATAAATGGAAAGGGGGAACAAGGTCAAAAGCTGCACATAAGTCAACAAAGGCAGCATAAAGGCTGCCTTTGCCCAGTATCACAGTCTTCCAATAAAGAAGGAGAAAACGGAAGACTTGATTGATGGTACTTATGTATTTGCGAAAGCCCGCTTGGAAGGGAGACAATATACTGCTCTCCTCAATCCAGTCTAAAATTTTATTCAGGGTCATCCTCCCAACTACCTTTTGAATCGTGTCTATCAAACTGATAGGTCGGTAATTTGCCGGTTGAGTTTTATCACCCTTTTGTACACTGGAATTATCACTGCCCCTTTCCAGGAAACCGGGATCCGAGCACCCTGGGCAGTTGCATTTGCCATCAACAGAATATATCTGCCCCATCGTGTCTTATCATGAAGAAAAACATCGGCGGGGACACCATCTGGTCCTGGCGCTCTTCCTCCAGCCACTGCATTAAGAGCTATTAAAACATCATTATTGTTAAAAGCATCATCTTTATAAAAAACATATCTAAGATCTTCCATTTGATTCTCTGAAGGGTTACACGCATATTGTGGTCTGAAATAATTAACCTATCCTTCTTGGTTGAACGCGGTTTTGGGGCTGATCTGGCTGGCCCCCTCTACCCCACTTGACAATGTTCCAGAAAAATCTAGTATTATTCTTGTTGCTCACTTCTTTAAGGTCCTGCCATCGTAGCTCATCCCATAGGCACTTGGCTTTATGGATAGCTCTTTTATATTCCTGTCTAGCTAAGCTGACAGCTTCCAATTCCCCACCCCTAATAGCATTACCAAGAGCAATTCTAGCTCGCCTACAATCGTTATTATACCACCGTAAAGGTTTAAAGCGAGCTAGATTCTTAGTTTTAATAGGCATAAAGAAATGGGCATAAATGAGCATGAAAAGGCTATCATGTAGCTGAGTTACACGCCTCGGATCATCTCCGGAGCTAATTACATGTTCTAGTACCAGTATGGTTTTATCAACCTCCTCATTTATGTTTTCCAAGACTTCCGACTTTGTTACTCCATGTGTCCAGTTAAGCCGGCGCATATCATTAGTAGGGACAATATTTGAGGCACAAAGCTCAACCCCACCTACCCGTGGTTGCTCCGACTTCCACCTGTCATGAGTAACACACAGGGGGTTATGGTCGCTTTTCATACGATCCTTGACCATCATATCAAAAATTTACTGTGCCCATTGTTAAATGTATTAACCCCAAGCCTATCTTGCAATGTCCTGCCATTGAGAGCCCTAAGTACCCTTTCATAGCAGATAGTATTGATCTGGATAACGACCTCTGTCCATTTTTTAACGGGGTTGAGTTCCATTTTTGGCACCCCCATAGGCTATCCTCATCCAGCCACGGCCCGTAGTAGGTGTAACTGCAGGGTGGTGACGTAGGGAGGGGCAGGGTGGGGGGTTGTAATGTATGGATTACGGACTTTAACAGGTAAGTAAACATAAATAAATAAAACAAATTTTGTTGTGTGCACTGCATCACCAAATGCGATGCAGTGCGCACAACAAAATTTGTTTTATTTATTTATATGTTTACTTACCTGTTAAAATCCGTAACCCATACATTACAACCCCACACCCTGCCCCTCCCCCTTCCTACATCACCGCCCTGCAGTTACACCTACTACCGGCCGTGGCTGTCCTCATTATCAGTAAGATGACAATCGGGAGTAGCCAGTGGTTCAAAAGCTGAATTTAAATCAACCGCAACAATCACACTAATGTCTATTGAGTGAAGCTCGAGGAGGGAATCCAAAGCAGCTATAACTTGAGAGTTACCGCCCGAACTCCCCTCACATAGACATTATAAATGTCCAGAAGACTTAAAGGGCCCAGATCCAGTCTTATAGCATGGATGTCATTACTCTTTGAGGACAATTCTTTGATGGTCAAAGCCAGTGCTTGGCGCACCCATATGGTTAGGCCACCCATTGGGCGTCCTTTTGGCACCTTTAATTGTAGGTACAAAAAAATTTAAATAACCCGGGCAAAAGTGTGGTTCGGGCAACCAAGTCTCTTGGAAAACACAGACATCAAATTCACTAATGAATGTCAGCCATTCCGGTGATAGTGTTTTGGCGCCCAGACCTGCTACATTCCATGAGATAAGTGAGCCCCCATAAGGTTGTGGCCTATGTGCAGTAAGTTATTTCCTTCACTTAGAAAATTTGTCCTGGGCTGGCTCTTTAGTCCAGGATTAGAGAGATCATTTGATTGTATTACTTTAGGAGACCTCCCCTGAGTGATAGAGATAATAATGTTATCCGCCTGCGAGCTATCAGCACTAGCAGGCAAGAAATCAACCAGACAGATTCCTAACCCTTGCAGGTGTTTCATTTCCGGGGTATTGCTGGCAATATCAACATTACCAGTTTGGTCCTCTGCACTATCACTAGACAGGAGTCTTTTGTCATGAATATAACCGGCAGTGTCTCCCCTACCAAAATTCCCAACACTAACACTGGAAAGACTTTGAGCATGTACACCAGGGAGTCAATCAATCTTTCTAACCCAGAACTTCCAGTACTACCCCGTGGCCTCTGCCCAGAGAGGCAATGAACCTGAAGAGGAGGTGAAGTCTTCCTTAGCTGAATACCCAAATGTGCTCGGGGGCTGGTCCTGAACTCAAGAGCAAATAAATTCTCGGCCATTGTCTCTGACCGTAATGTCAATTCAATACAATCATATTGCTCTGAGGGCAAAGTTAACCTTCTCGACTTAGTAATGTTGTCCCTAATTACTTATCGGCACCCTCTGACATAACGTAGCCAATGGATAGCTTTATTAGTCAGAGAGTCAGCACTCTCATTATTTCTTGCTGCAGCTAACTTAGGAACATTAGTGAAGTATATTTTGTTAACTCTATGTAATCCACTTATTTTCACACCCTCCCTTCTAATTGGAAGTTTATCTTCATACGTGGCCTTTGAGGAGGTGCCCCACCTATTATCAACTGACAAACGCTCCCTCTCAACTGCCTTTGACTGATTGGCTAAACTATTCATGGAGGATATTAATTGTTTGTTTTGGGCATTTGGGGAGACATGGGTTTTCTTGTCTTAGCCACCTCACTATAGGAGGAGGGGACTTTACACCCACCACCCACTGGCTTTCAGATAACCAATGGGTTTGCCATACTACTATAACAACAAATTGTACCTGGGAGTCATACAGAGTAAGTCAATCAACATGGATCACAAAACCAATACTACGCAGATAACACCCGTGAGAACACCGTGCATGCTGGTTTATGCAGGCCAAGTCAAGGCTCAAGAGCATATGGAGAAAATTGTTCCCATCAGAAGCCACACTGTACCGCCCTCTTTCTCATCATTTGGGTTCTCCTTACCCAGGAGACAAAACGGCCGGTCTGATGTTACCATGACCGATGGATGCGACAAGTGGGTAGTATGTATTATTCAAAAATTAAGGTGGCTACTGAAAAAAGCAGGGTATAGTGATAAGAGTGAAATAGTGAGGGGTTTTAATAAAATTAGGTGAATCGGGTAGAAAAACGAATTTTATTAGTATCTCCCAATCCCTAAGGTTAAAAAGCAAGTGCAAGTGCGGGTTTGAAATAATAACCGTACTTGATGGTGGTCAACATGTTTCTGCATCATTAGAACAAATTTTCAAATGCATTCTTCAGGACCTTGTTATGTGAAACTACTGCTTTAAGTGAATAGTAATGAAATAATATCACCTGAGAGTCCCAGGTTGTGTACTCAACCGTATACTGTTACCGCATGGTATCGCACGGTATTGGATCCAAACAGAAAGACAAACAAACAAGAAAAAACAAAAGAACATGAATGTATCATATTCCCGTGGTTTTTGTCAATAAAAAACACAGTGTGATGGTGCCACATTCACACATACCAGGAAGTGAATTCCAATATAGACACTCACCCATATGTGATGGTTGAGAGGCTTCACCCCACCTGGCTGCGGCTCAGGTATGAGGAGCACCGCTCTAGAAGTAATTTATTGAGTTACTTGTAAAAAAAGGTTTACACGGAGGAAAAAACAAAGATGGCTTAGTTACTCCATCAAATAATCCGTGGATTCGTTGTAGGTGACCCCGCCTTTACTGTACCTCAGCAATCAGACTAATGGCTCAATTTAAAACTCGATGTAAATTGTGTCACCAATGTTCGGTAATGTGGAGAACAGTCCACTTAGCACGTTCACAAATACATGGGGCCAGGCTTAGTTTGATAAAGTTTTCAGATCGAAGTTTAAAGATATCTGAGACTCCATCAAAGGTTTACGCTGCTTGTCTTATGCGTTGGTATTGACGAAATTCGTCATGCATGCAGCGCGCGCGCTAGCGTGCGGGTACTGCGCAGCCAGCTTACCTGACCGTCGGTGTCTCCTGGCAGTCATCCAAACTGTCTGGGGGGGCACCGGTGATCGCGATGGAGAACTGTTTGTACGTTCGCCTTCAGCTTGATAGAGTCACGTGATCAGATGCGGTCACGTGATGCAGGGCATGCTGGGACATGTAGTCCGAGGTGCATCGTGTTGTGTTTTTTAAAAAATCGTGACAATAAACTAGTCTTTATCAAAAGCGCTTTGGATTTAATTTTTTAGAAGAAGGCACATTATTATCTTTGAAGTGGTTATGCAAGGAAAATGGACCATTGCTGTATGTCAGTAGCACTCATTGATCTAGAGTACGTATAGAACGTCTAGAAAATCCCAAGCCTATTTGATGTTTTAATGTGTGCAATAGCAAAGTTACAGGGATGAGATTGAATGATACTTAGTGTATGTTATGCTGAAAGAGACTGAGGATGTGGATGTTCGACAGTATGAGATGGTGATTTAGAGGGACATCCAGGGTATCGGCTCATTGAGACCCTCCTTATCACTATTCAGTCGATAAACCCATTTTTGTTCAATTTTGAACAGAAAGCGGCTGATGTCAGTGCAGAAATCAGGAATCTGTGGTTGTTCCAGGACTGTCCAGCAGAAATCGTCAGGGCCATGCCCTTTCTCCAAAAAGTGTGCAGTAAGGCGAGTAGCCTGTTTTCGGCACCGTACTGTGCTCTTATGTTCTTGTATCCGTGTCCTTATTTTTCTAGTTGTCATGCCAACGTATCGGAGTGGGCACGGGCATGTTATCAGATAAATAAGGTTACTGCTGTTGCAGTTTGTGAATCTAGTTTGTGTCCATGCTCTGTTTGTCCCTATATCAACCATGGTGGATTTACAAGTCTGGGGACATACAGTACACGCCCCACAGGGATGGTGACCTACAACAGGGGGCAAGTCCCACAGTGTGCCCACTTGTCTTGATTCTTTGTTCCGTGGGCGTGTATGGACTAACTGATCCTTGAGATTTTGTCCTCTTTTAAAGGCAAAGATTGGTAAAGGGATGTCATCACCTCCAGTTTTCAAAATCGACCAATGTTTCTTTATAATCCTTTGCACTTGGTTCGATCTACTGTTGAATGTGTTGACGAAGGCGATGCGGTTGGTCTTTTCTTTGGGAGGATATATCTCCAGTAGAGACTCTCTGTTGTTATTATTAGATGCCCTCTTTTTGGACTGACGAATAATTTTCTTTGGATAGTTTTTCTCACTCAGTTGCAATTCTAGATTTTTTGAGTGGATCTTAAAGGCCTCTTTACTAGAACAGTTTCTTTGTACCCTAAGGAACTGGCCGAAGGGTAGGTTGTCCCTTAATGCCCGTGGATGACAACTGTCATATCTCAACAGTGCATTTCTGGCCATCGGCTTGCGATAGAGCTCTGATTCAATGCCGTTTGGAGTTGCATGTATCCTCAGGTCAAGGAAAGCCAAGGACGTCCGGCTGTATTCAATGGTGAAATTGAGGTATACATTCCTGCTATTCAACCATCCATGAAATGACACGAGATCTTCTTCCGTACCTCGCCACACCACCAGAATATCGTCAATGTAACGTTTCCATACATGTAGTGATGGTAAATAGGGGTTGGCGGGCGTCAGGACTTCTTGCTGTTCAAAGTTATGAACGTAAAGATTCGCCAGGCTCAGCGCGAAAACACTGCCCATACTGGTCCCGGATGTTTGCAGGTAAGTAGTGTCCTCGAAGCGAAGTAGTTTTCTTTCATGGCAATCTCTGCTAGATTCATAATGAAACGTATTGGAGTGATGGACTGATGGTTGCTATGTTCAAGCAAGTCGCCTACTACTTCCAATGTTTCAGTTTGCGGAATCGATGTATACAAAGACTCTACGTCAAACGATACAAGAATATCAGTGTCGATGTTAAATTGTACTGTTGGAAGGAGTCTCAGGATATCTTTCGTATCCTGCAAGAACGTAGGCATAGCCTTGACCATGGGATTCAAAAAGTAGTCGACGAAGGTTGATAGAGTTTCCAAAACAGAGCCAATGCCTGAAATGATGGGCCTTCCAGGTGGCGGCCTCTGGGGTTTGTGGACTTTAGGAAGGCAATAGAAGTACGGAGTCGTAGGATATTTAGTTACTAAGTATTGTCCTTCTTGTGGCGTAATCCAACTCTCAGTGGTTGCTTCCTCTACTAGGTTACTTATTTTGGTTTGCAATTTCTCTGTAGGGTCTTCTTTCAGTGGGAGATATGATTTCCGATCACTCAACTGCCGAAGACATTCATTCCTGTATGTCTCGGTATCCAGAATAACAATAGCTCCGCCTTTATCGGCCGGCTTAATGATAATCCGGTCAATAGATGACAATGAACGCAGAGCCAACTGTTCATCTCGCGAGAGATTCATGAAGGGCCTAATCTCTGTTTTGTAGAGTCGTGTAATGTCATTTTCCACGGCTGTTTCGAAAGTCAGAACCTTTGGAGGCAGAACAGCGCTTGGTGGATTGAATGTAGAGGGCTTTTTCAGTCCAGTGTTTTTGTCTTCAATAGATGTTCCAATATTTCCTGGTTTAGAAAAGAAATAGTGTAGTCTTATTTTTCTGAAAAGTTTAGCTAATTCAACTTGAGCTACAAAAGGGTCCCCTTTCAGGGTAGCCACAAAACCCAGGCCTTTATTTAAAAGGCGCTCTTCATTAGGAGAGAGAGTATGTGAGCTAAGGTTCATCACGAGGCTGTCTGGTTGCTTGTCCCTGCAGTTTCTTGTGGGACTTTCTTCCCGCTGCGAAGATCCATCGTGGGCTGTGGTGTGGTGTTCGTGTTCCAATGGACCTGTGATGTCGTGGTTCCTTGCCTCCTCCTGCCCCTGCCTCGTCTCGGGCCAAACCCTAAAAAAGGAAAAGATCCAGGACCTTGTTGCATTTGGGGGGGACCAAAAGGACCCATTTGAGGAGGATAGTTTGGTCCAAACATCCAGGGATTAGCCGGCCACCATGGTTGAAAGTTATTGAAGTTCTGTGATTGATGTCCATTCCTCCAATTTCTTCGGTTTCCTCGGCCCCTGGAAGTTTGATTAGCAGACCCATTTTGTGAGGTGTCTGAGTCACTGGAGGCTCCGTCTGAGCTTGATGTGCCATATGTCGAGCCGCCCTTTTTGCCACCTCGATTGAATGTTGGTGCTGTGTATGAGTCGCTAGTGTATGGATATACTCTTTCCATAGAGAATTTCACTAAATCTTTTTTGAACTTTTCTAATTTGGTGAAAAGAATAGATTCCTTGAAGTCTTTGTTATTCTTGTCACTGTCATCCTGTCCCTTTTTGAACAATCCACTTTTTAGTGTAGCTTTTATTTGGCCTTCAAGTACCTGAATCTCAATCAATATTTTATCCGCTATTCTTTTTGCGGTTTTAATGATTAGGACCAGCCAGTCCCTTGTGCACCTCCAGGCTATCATTGACCAGTCTTTAAGAAAGTCTTTATCGTCAAGAAATAGACGTGGTGCATTGTTGACAATAAGGCCTGAAGGTGCACAGTTGTCTCGGAGGTATTGTGCCATGACTATTCCATGGACCGTTGTCCTGGAGTGTGATTTTTTGAGAACCAGAACTTTTGCCCAACCCTCATCGTTACTTGTTACTTGGGCTGGAATACTGTCTAGAAGACTAGGGTTTTCATCTAAAATATTTTGAACCTCGGCACTCTCAAATGCTAAGCCCCAGTTAGTAGCCATGTCAAAAGGCTGATCGCAAGAATACAAGCAAAAAACAGGGAAACCCACAACAATGAGAGTTTGTGGAGGACACCTCGCAGTAAACTCAATTATGCAGGAGACCAAGGGTGGTCAACCAGTATTTAAAAAGACCCACAGCCTTAGCTGTACTGTTCACATACACAACAAACAATGAGAGGAGGGTCTGAGGGCAGGTTTAACGACCGGCCAAGTACATGCCCCAAACACAATACTATAACAACAAATTGTACC
Organism: Lissotriton vulgaris; assembly: GCF_964263255.1. Classification (NCBI taxonomy): domain Eukaryota; kingdom Metazoa; phylum Chordata; class Amphibia; order Caudata; family Salamandridae; genus Lissotriton; species Lissotriton vulgaris. The sequence goes on from NC_141694.1 coordinate 1,449,504,530, forward strand.
TGGAAGTCATACAGAGTAAGTCAATCAACATGGATCACAAAAACAATACTACGCAGATAACACCCGTGAGAACACCGTGCATGCTGGTTTATGCAGGCCAAGTCAAGGCTCAAGAGCATATGGAGAAAATTGTTCCCATCAGAAGCCACACTGTACCGTCCTCTTTCTCATCATTTGGGTTCTCCTTACCCAGGAGACAAAAAGGCCGGTCTGATGTTACCGTGACCGATGGATGCGACAAGTGGGTAGTATGTATTATTCAAAAATTAAGGTGGCTACTGAAAAAAGCAGTGTATAGTGATAAGAGTGAAATAGTGAGGGTGTTTTAATAAAATTAGGTGAATCGGGTAGAAAAACAAATTTTATTAGTATCTCCCAATCCCTAAGGTTAAAAAGCAAGTGCAAGTGCGGGTTTGAAATAATAACCGTACTTGATGGTGGTCAACATGTTTCTGCATCATTAGAACAAATTTTCAAATGCATTCTTCAGGACCTTGTTATGTGAAAATACTGCTTTAAGTGAATAGTAATGAAATAATATCACCTGAGAGTCCCAGGTTGTGTACTCAACCGTATACTGTTACCGCATGGTATCGCACGGTATTGGATCCAAACAGAAAGACAAACAAACAAGAAAAAACAAAAGAACATGAATGTATCATATTCCCGTGGTTTTTGTCAATAAAAAACACAGTGTGATGGTGCCACATTCACACATACCAGGAAGTGAATTCCAATATAGACACTCACCCATATGTGATGGTTGAGAGGCTTCACCCCACCTGGCTGCGGCTCAGGTATGAGGAGCACCGCTCTAGAAGTAATTTATTGAGTTACTTGTAAAAAAAGGTTTACACGGAGGAAAAAACAAAGATGGCTTAGTTACTCCATCAAATAATCCGTGGATTCGTTGTAGGTGACCCCGCCTTTACTGTACCCCAGCAATCAGACTAATGGCTCAATTTAAAACTCGATGTAAATTGTGTCACCAATGTTCGGTAATGTGGAGAACAGTCCACTTAGCACGTTCACAAATACATGGGGCCAGGCTTAGTTTGATAAAGTTTTCAGATCGAAGTTTAAAGATATCTGAGACTCCATCAAAGGTTTATGCTGCTTGTCTTATGCGTTGGTATTGACGAAATTCGCCATGCATGCAGCGCGCGCGCTAGCGTGCGGGTACTGCGCAGCCAGCTTACCTGACCGTCGGTGTCTCCTGGCAGTCATCCAAACTGTCTGGGGGGGCACCGGTGATCGCGATGGAGAACTGTTTGTACGTTCGCCTTCAGCTTGATAGAGTCACGTGATCAGATGCGGTCACGTGATGCAGGGCATGCTGGGACATGTAGTCTGAGGTGCATCGTGTTGTGTTTTTTAAAAAATCGTGACAATAAACTAGTCTTTATCAAAAGCGCTTTGGATTTAATTTTTTAGAAGAAGGCACATTATTATCTTTGAAGTGGTTATGCAAGGAAAATGGACCATTGCTGTATGTCAGTAGCACTCATTGATCTAGAGTACGTATAGAACGTCTAGAAAATCCCAAGCCTATTTGATGTTTTAATGTGTGCAATAGCAAAGTTACAGGGATGAGATTGAATGATACTTAGTGTATGTTATGCTGAAAGAGACTGAGGATGTGGATGTTCGACAGTATGAGATGGTGATTTAGAGGGACATCCAGGGTATCGGCTCATTGAGACCCTCCTTATCACTATTCAGTCGATAAACCCATTTTTGTTCAATTTTGAACAGAAAGCGGCTGATGTCAGTGCAGAAATCAGGAATCTGTGGTTGTTCCAGGACTGTCCAGCAGAAATCGTCAGGGCCATGCCCTTTCTCCAAAAAGTGTGCAGTAAGGCGAGTAGCCTGTTTTCGGCATCGTACTGTGCTCTTATGTTCTTGTATCCGTGTCCTTATTTTTCTAGTTGTCATGCCAACGTATCGGAGTGGGCACGGGCATGTTATCAGATAAATAAGGTTACTGCTGTTGCAGTTTGTGAATCTACTTTGTGTCCATGGTCTGTTTGTCCCTATATCAACCATGGTGGATTTACAAGTCTGGGGACATACAGTACACGCCCCACAGGGATGGCGACCTACAACAGGGGGCAAGTCCCACAGTGTGCCCACTTGTCTTGATTCTTTGTTCCGTGGGCGTGTATGGACTAACCGATCCTTGAGATTTTGTCCTCTTTTAAAGGCAAAGATTGGTAAAGGGATGTCATCACCTCCAGTTTTCAAAATCGACCAATGTTTCTTTATAATCCTTTGCACTTGGTTCGATCTACTGTTGAATGTGTTGACGAAGGCGATGCGGTTGGTCTTTTCTTTGGGAGGATATATCTCCAGTAGAGACTCTCTGTTATTATTAGATGCCCTCTTTTTGGACTGACAAATAATTTTCTTTGGATAGTTTTTCTCACTCAGTAGCAATTCCAGATTTTTTGAGTGGATCTTAAAGGCCTCTTTACTAGAACAGTTTCTTTGTACCCTAAGGAACTGGCCGAAGGGTAGGTTGTCCCTTAATGCCCGTGGATGACAACTGTCATATCTCAACAGTGCATTTCTGGCCATCGGCTTGCGATAGAGCTCTGATTCAATGCCGTTTGGAGTTGCATGTATCCTCAGGTCAAGGAAAGCCAAGGACGTCCGGCTGTATTCAATGGTGAAATTGAGGTATACATTCCTGCTATTCAACCATCCATGAAATGACACGAGATCTTCTTCCGTACCTCGCCACACCACCAGAATATCGTCAATGTAACGTTTCCATACATGTAGTGATGGTAAATAGGGGTTGGCGGGCGTCAGAACTTCTTGCTGTTCAAAGTTATGAACGTAAAGATTCGCCAGGCTCGGCGCGAAAACACTGCCCATACTGGTCCCGGATGTTTGCAGGTAAGTAGTGTCCTTGAAGCGAAAGTAGTTTTCTTTCATGGCAATCTCCGCTAGATTCATAATGAAACGTATTGGAGTGATGGACTGATGGTTGCTATGTTCAAGCAAGTCGCCTACTACTTCCAATGTTTCAGTTTGCGGAATCGATGTATACAAAGACTCTACGTCAAACGATACAAGAATATCAGTGTCGATGTTAAATTGTACTGTTGGAAGGAGTCTCAGGATATCTTTCGTATCCTGCAAGAACGTAGGCATAGCCTTGACCATGGGATTCAAAAAGTAGTCGACGAAGGTCGATAGAGGTTCCAAAACAGAGCCAATGCCTGAAATGATGGGCCTTCCAGGTGGCGGCCTCTGGGGTTTGTGGACTTTAGGAAGGCAATAGAAGTACGGAGTCGTAGGATATTTAGTTACTAAGTATTGTCCTTCTTGTGGCGTAATCCAACCCTCAGTGGTTGCTTCCTCTACTAGGTTACTTATTTTGGTTTGCAATTTCTCTGTAGGGTCTTCTTTCAGTGGGAGATATGATTTCCGATCACTCAACTGCCGAAGACATTCATTCCTGTATGTCTCGGTATCCAGAATAACAATAGCTCCGCCTTTATCGGCCGGCTTAATGATAATCCGGTCGTTAGATGACAATGAACGCAGAGCCAACTGTTCATCTCGCGAGAGATTCATGAAGGGCCTAATCTCTGTTTTGTAGAGGCGTGTAATGTCATTTTCCACGGCTGTTTCGAAAGTCAGAACCTTTGGAGGCAGAACAGCGCTTGGTGGATTGAATGTAGAGGGCTTTTTCAGTCCAGTGTTTTTGTCTTCAATAGATGTTCCAATATTTCCTGGTTTAGAAAAGAAAAGAAGTGCCATAATACTACCAGAGTTCAAAGGAAAAGGGTTGGCGTCATTTGTACTAGAGTTTAGCAGAGTGCGCGCCCCACCGTTAGGTACACACCCTACCATAGCAGATACATTTACAATCAGAGTCTTCATAGACTCTAACTTGTCCCTCAGAAGAGATACTAAATTCATTAGGTCTTGAATATCTTGTGGATCATTTCTGCCCTTACCTCTGGATTGAGTTTGGGAATCTTGGACATAACTTGGTGGATGATTTAAAACGGCACCAATTACTGTTCCAATTGGTTGCAATGTTTGTTGCATGGAGCTCTCACTATGCCCATTCGCCAAAACAGAAAATCTATTGGTGCAAGGAACTATAGGCACACATGTTGACTGACTACCATTAACTAGCAGGGAGTTATCAATACCATTGGTTATAATACTCTCTTTTGTTAGAAGTAGGGTCCCCCTAATCAAAGAATCACTTCCATTTAAGCCTATCTGCTTTGGGAGAAACATAGCAGGAATAGCGGGGGAGACGGGGAACAGCGTTTACAACGCAACTTTTACAACAAAGTACCTTTACGACGCAACCATTACAACGCAAGTCATTACAATGACTTGCGCTGGGGGGCGCTCTAGGATAGGGAATAGTTTTAATTTACTATCCAACACCTTCCCTACTATCCACGGGGTCTGGAGTTGGAATAGTAAATTAAACTATTCACTATCCAGCGCCCCCCAACGCAAGTCGTTGTAACAACTTGCGTTGTAAAAGTTGCGTCATAAAGGCATGCATTGTAAAAGCATGCGTTGTAACGACCTACATCCGGGGGAGACAATACCTTCACGTTCCAACCCGCCTGTGTTCTGTTGAGCTGTAGCCCCAGCTACATATGTGTTATTTTCAGTGGTTAAAATTGCCTCCCACTCTTCCACAAGACTATCAATGCGATCAAGGAGGCAATTGGAAGCAGCATGCCCAGTCGCTTTTCTTGCCTTCTTTCCTTTTCGGGGCTTAGAAGAATTCCCAGCCTCAGCCCACCCCCCCATCTCCCCCTTCCATTGACCTGCTCTTACCCATACCAATACGCTCCTCTATTGCTAAAACTAAAGGTTTGTTAAACAACAATCAGCACTGGTAATCCACTAATAGTCCAGGGAGGTAACAAAGAGTCCTTCAGACTGGCTACGGTGATCTGGACAAGAGGTGAACAGTACCTTTCGCAGTTCTCAGCGTAGGTCCACACTTTACTTCGTACACCATCAAACAAACGAGTTATAAACGTTAGGGGAATGGCCCCGCCCTGGCTCCTTCTGGCGCTGATGCAAACGGGGCGGGCCCGCACTTGGCCCGGGCTTCGCCCGCACGCGTCCGGGCTGCAGGAGGGCTGGCCCCATTAAGAGGGCCTCTGGCACCTTCCAGGGACGTCACGAGCCTGCGCCCCGCAGGGCCTCCTGGGCAATGTAGGCAAGAGCCGAGCCGTTCACCTCACGGCTGTTCCGGCAGCGCGACAGGAGTTCTCACTGGCCCCAGAGGGATGGAAACAAACGGGATGAAGCAGGTGCATGTAAGTGGCGGACGTTCCCCTCACGGCAGGCTCTGTCTCTGCTTAAGCGCAGATACACATAAATGCCTGCGATGCATTCTCAGAGATGCTGTGTTTTTTCATACGGCGTGGGGTTTAAAAGCAATGATGATTTTTGGAACAAGGTGGTTGACATTCTGGGAGTGACCCTGGACAGGGACAAACCACGTGTACCACAGGTATGCCTTTTAGGATTGTTTTCTAAGTCCAGAGTGATGAGAGCTAGTCACAGATTTATAGATTTGACCCTTATCTTAGCTAAAAACTTATAGTCATGCATTGGTACGCAAGGGAGGCATCAGCAATTGAGCAATGGAAGCGGGATGTCATAGATCATGTCGAGTAATGTCATACGTGAGGTCATAAGCAGTGCTAAGTGCTGAATTTCTGTGGTTTTTTTTGTTCAAAACGTTAATGTTGTCACTAAGATATTCACCTACATTTAGTGGTACTTTAACTTTGTTTTTTTCCATGAATTTGTAAGTTAAAAAAAATATATATTTTCATCCAACCTAACTACAATGTTACTTTAAACTTTGTTTTTTTTCTCAGTGAATATCCAGGGTCTTTTAAAGTAAATGAATCTTTTTAAGTAAATGTATGTTAGCATAACTGAATAATAACTCCTGTGTGCTCACATTATTCTGAAAGGGAACTGCTTTCATATTGTAACTTAACAGGAAAGGGTGCACACTTTGCAAAATGTTTCAAAAGAATTATGTTTGAGTATAAAACAGAGTAAAACAACATTTTTTTGTGTTGAGAATGTTTATCTGATTAGTTAGAAAAAGTCTCTCATATTGAGACATTTTCCAAGCAAGTCCATTAATATTGTAATAGTATACATTTCATAGCCTTTGAATGTGTTTTTACATTAAAGTCATAATTATAATTCAGAAAGCAAGTAATCAATGTTTTTTAATATTGTTTAGTATTGTTTCATTATATAAATCTAAGTTTTAGTTGTGTGTTTACTCACTAAAGTTTTATATTCTGTATTAATTTACTGTTCAGAGTTAATTTTCATGTGTTTTTATTTAATGTCAATCTGTAAAAAGAGAGTGATTAAAATATTGTTTCAATTAATTTTTTCAAAATGTGGCTACTTGCATGAGATGCTCAAGGGAGTCGAACACACACTTCTGTGTATGGACTCCAGGGGGGATGTACTTCCTGGTTTGCTCTTGTGACCTTTTTGCGAGATCATACATTTAAGATTAAGTTAAGAACAGTGTTTTCCTGTAATTCTGGATAAAGTAGCAAATTGCAGAAGTTGATTATATTAGTAAAATTGATTATGATTTTTTTCATTGGATAGATAAAGCAATAATATTTTTATGATCTTGCAAGATGCTCGTGGGAGTTAAACACACTATCTTATGTGTGGACTCCAAGTAGGCTGTACTTCCTGTTTGGCTCTCGCAATCTACCTGTGAAATCGTGCACTTGAAATTCAGTTAATAATAGTGTATTCTTGTAATTCTTAACAAATGAAGTCCTTAGAGATATTGATTAGCTTGGAAAAATGTATTATAAATTGTTCCATGAAAATATTTTAAAAAGCAATAATATTTTGTACGTTCTCGCGAGCTGCTTACAAGTATCTCACGAGAGGTCCTGGAGAAGACCCACACATTAAGGAAGGAATGTAATTGATTCATATGGATCTCTTTATTTAGATGAAGAAGATTACATTCTTTTTGCTTTCTTATACCACGGGATTTTGATGAGAGTAGATATATTGGCTTGCTCTCCTTTCCTCACATTGATATCTTCATCAGATTTTGATGAGCAGCCAGGGGATTCTGCACAAACTCAGCCATCTCTGCCACTCAAGGAATCCTTAATGTGGCAATTCTTCGCAATGTGGCCAGGTGGCAAGTAAGCTTCTGCGAATTATGTTACCTGTAAACTTTGTAGCAAAGAGTTCAGCCAGGGGAGCAGAAATAAACAATATAGCATGAGTACCACAGGGATGTGGAGACACCTGAGGCCAATGCATCCACAAAGGATTGCATGGGCAGATTTGGCTCCTGCTGCAGAGGTAGACAAGTCTACAGGTGTTTCAACATAATTTGCTCCAGGAGATACTGTGCCTGCACAGGTTCTAAGTGCACAAGCTGACACTAACCCTGCATTTGCTTAGTATAGCCCTAATTTGCTGCTTGTGTAAGTAGATACATTTTTCATCAGAGACAAGCAGGTCTGCCCAGGAGAAACTTGTCCAGGAGTTCAAGTGCCACCCTACCAGCATTTGAAATACCAGCATTTGTAAAGTGCACAGCTACCTCCGGAGAGGTGTCCTGGCACTGGGGGCTGTCGGGAAGATTAAGCAAGCTATTGTCCAGAGTCACATGGTACTGGGCTAACCTGCCGCTGGCGCTTGGGATTGAACCGTGAACCCTGTGGTCTGGAGTCAGGCACCCATAGTTTCCTGATCTATGTTGTTTGTAATATGTCCCCGATTTTTCCCTTCTCCAAAGTTCTCACAACACTTTCGCAAGAGCCAGTGAGGCAATCCCTTGAGTGCAGTCCGAGGGGCAGTTCTTCCTGGTTTGCTCTCACGAGCCTCTCACAAGATTGTACTTTTTATAATGGGCTTTGCATTTACACTGAATATATCCTGATGTAGTATGTATAATTTACATACACCAGAATAGTAACAGTGTGTTTAGTTTAATGAAATGCAATCCAATATATCATTGTGGAAAAAAAAAAAAAATAATAATAATAATAATACTGTGTTTTATAGAGCGCGAACAGCTACCTCACGAGGAGGTGTCCCAGTGCTAGAAGAACCACAGAGGTCCAGGGGCAGAAGTGGGAGACCTAGCGAGGCTGGGAAAAGAGCCAAGTCTTTAGCAACTTCTTAAAGCAAGGTTCAGATGGAGCCTGCTGGATTGCTTGAGGTAGGGAGTTCCACAAAGCAGAGACGTTTGCTGAAAAGGTACGACCGCCGAGGCGTGCCTTTTTAGCTTGTGGGACAACCAGTTGGATACGGTCGTTTGACCGTAATGCACGGCTTTGGGAATACCTTGGAAGGCGTTTTTTAAGGTAGAGTGGGCAGGAGCCATGCAAAGATCTAAACGCAAGCGTCAGGGCTTTGAATTTTATCCGGTTGGCCACAGGGAGCCAGTGCAGGGTTCGAAGATGCGGAGAGACTGACTGCTTGAAAGGAATTCGCAGTAGCAGCCTCGCAGCCGCATTTTGAACTACCTGCAGTTTATGGGTTAGGAATTTTGGGAGGCCCAGGTATAGACCATTGGCGTAGTCCAGCCGTGAGGTGACAGTTGCATGGACTACCATTTTCCTGCAACTCTCGGGTAGAAGTTTAAGAAATTTTCGGAGGTTTCTTAATTTACTTAGGCAGCAGCCGGCCACTTGTTGGATATGGGAAGTAAAAGACATTTTATCATCCCATCTCACTCCAAGGTTTTTTGCCGAATGACTGGGCAGGGGTGAGGGGCCCATCTCCACCGGCCACCATAGCTCTGGGGCGGGGACAGGATCCTTACCGAAGAAGATGACTTCGGTTTTATTGGCATTTAGTTTTAGTTTGTTAGTATTCATCCAGTGTGCGATGTCCTGGAGACAGCCTTTAAAGTTTGCGAAGGATTCCTGTGTCATCTCAGAGTAAGGAAATACCAGCTGGGTGTCGTCGGCATAAGAAATTGCCTTAACACCCCAGTTGGCAATTAGCGTAAAGAGGGGGGCCAGGTAGATATTGAATAAGAGAGGGCTGAGGGCTGAGCCCTGCGGGACTCCACAGTTGAGGGTTTTAGGTGTGGAGGAGATCGTCCCGAGTGCCACCTTCTGCGTTCTCTGAGATAGATAGGAGTTAATCCACCTCAGCGCGTGGTCTTGAATGCCTATCTCTGCCAGCCGGCTGAGTAGTCTGGCGTGGTCCACCGTGTCGAAGGCAGCCGACAGATCCAGGAGTACCAGCATAGCTGAACTTCCTGCATCCATCGACCACCTCACTGATTCGGCTACCTCTAGGAGCGCTGTTTCTGTACTGAAACCGGGCCGAAATCACTTTGATTTATGAAAAATCCCCACTTGTTTTATCTGCATGAGGTGAACATTGGTACATAGCACATATTTACTTTAAGGCCATTTATTATCATTGCAAAAAGTTCAATAACTACTTTTTTTATGATCCCACAAGAGTCATATACGATCATAAACTTTGTTTGGAGAAAGAATATACACTTTCCTTTATTACAGTACTTTTACCTTATAGTTCCCATTACTGGGGAGAAAGTAGAATCTCAAATTAGACATTTTCACAGTATAACAACAGTTCACAGTAGGGTGTAGCCACACATGGGGATCTCACTGATACCTCTTCACTGCTTAACAACTGTGTATAGTACACTACGTGGAGAGACTGGCCTCTCCAGTAAGACCTTGCATGAAGGTAACCAGTGGCCCGTAGCAGCGTCTTAATCGGCTGCACGGGTGCAAGCGGTGAGGGGAATATAGGAAGAGGGTAAGTGCCCAGTAGTCAAAACAAAACACAGATTGCACAAAATTACAATTTAAAACACAGCGTTGCTCCCGGCTTCCGCCTCAGGAGTTCGTTTCTATCTGCAGCGCGCGGTGCTAGGGGCGCTGTTAAGTAGAGGAAGGAGGGGGGGTGGCCTAGCATCAGCGGGCGTGGCCTAGCTCCGTCACCCAGGGCTTCCCCCGAGAATGGCGGCGATCCTCCCCGTGGCCCTTAGCAGCGCCTTAATCGGCTGCACGGGTGCAAGCGGTGAGGGAAATAGAGGAAGAGGGTAAGTGCCCAGTAGTTAAAAAATAACACAGATTGCACAAAATTACAATTTAAAACACAGCGTTACTCCCGGCTTCCGCCTCAGGAGTTCGTTTCTATCTGTACTGGCCTTTTCACTGAAACATCTCCCCAGAAAAATAGCCATATATATTAGCTTGTTAGAATGGATTTGACTGTCCAGTCACCGCTCTCCCCAGGATATCAGACATTTACAGTAGTGTGCAGGGAAACATTATCTTCTCCACTAACACCTATCTCCAGAAAACATGGATGTGCAGTATGATGTTGGCAAGGAGTGGCCTCTCTACTGATACCTCTCCCTAGACCAACAGGGATTAGGAGTGACCTGTCTGCTAACATATCTTACTAGGGTATGTGGTGCCTGTAGTAGGGTTTGAGAAAAATGTATCTCTCTGCTCCTACCTGTTCCCATGCTGACAAGTAGGCATTGTAGACTGTGGGAAGGAGTGCCCAGTTTGCTGACACATCTCTCTTGCATTATAAGTCTTCCTAGTATAGTGTGAGGAGAGACTGGTTCCCCTCTTGTAAACGGTATCTTATATGATCGGTGAGCAAATTAGGCTGTAAAAACAAGCTTACCTCTCTGGCCTCAGCTCTCCCCAAGATAACAGACAGTACAAGTTAGTTGTGGGAAAGAAAATACCTCTACGCTGAAAAGTCTGTCTTGCATAACAACTATAGAGTCTATGATATTTAAACATACTGCCCTATCAGCTGAGACATCTCTCCAGAGTAATGTATATGGAAAGTAGGCTATGGGTAGTAGGGTATAGAAATGGAGTATCCACTCTGCTCAAAACTGTGTCTTGGTTGATTGGTGTGGATATTTGAATGTGGGAACACACTTACCTGTCCCTCAGACCTCTCCCCTTGGGGACAATGAGGCATAGTAGAGTGTGCACAGGGACTAACATATTCACTGAAACTTCTGACCAGAGTCACAAGCATATGTAGTAACATGTACAGAAGAACTGCTCTCTCCACTATCACATCTCCACCAGCTGATAGAACAGCATAGTAGAATATTAGGATGCACTGGCCTCTGTGCCAAAAACAACGTCTTATATGAGCGGTCTCTATACTACAGTGTGAAGAAGGACTGGTCTCGCTAGTAACACCTCACTGTTGCTTGACAGCTCACCATAGCTCGGTATTGACATAATTTGGTATCTCCATTAACAATGCTCCATAGCATCAATGATGTGCATAGTACCGTATAGATATATCTACATGCAGGAGCACTTCTGGACTCCCTGAAGATGGAATTGCCAATTTTAATCAACATTACAATACTGGATTAAATATTCAAATCCATAACAACTATTAAGCAAACAAATCTTTTTTCTTAATTTGTCTATTTGCCTTTTTTTCTTTTCCCCTTGGCATTTTATCCCCCCTCTAGACTTTTATTTATTGTCTTTTGTTTCCCCCCACCTTTAACTCCCCTGCCTTGATCTCAAACATAAAGACTTGTGTGGTCCCCTTAAAAATGACTTTTAGTCTGGCATTATTCATTAAAAAGACTTCAGCCCCTAGCTGTTGGAACGGGGTGATTAATTGGCGCAGATGTTATCTGCGCTTTACCGTAGTACGGCAAAAATCCGGTTTGGCAAAAAACATCACCCTATTAGCCCCTTTCAGAGAGTTCGGGCGGGCCTGATCATATACATTTTGCCTGAAGAGGAAGTTCCCAAAGAACACTGGAAATGCTCTGGGTTTTCCGTCAGAAGAATTACTGTGATTTCGGTTAGGTTTAATGTTGAAGGGGAATTGGTGCACTCGCTGGATTTCGTAGTCCCAATTCCAGTCTGTTTGAGTAGGGAAGGGTTCACGTAGCAATTGTACAATGTAGCGCCTTGGATCATCGCCTTCAACGCCTTCCGGAATACCTAGCAATCGGAAGTTATTCCTATGTTGACGGTTTTCCTGTTCCTCCATTTTCGCCCTGACATCTGTCAGACATGCCTCATGAGCTGACCCCTGATTTTTCAAAGTGGTTACTTCAGTTTCCAGGTTTTCTGTACGGCACTCGACCATACTGACCCGGTGGCTCATGTCCGTACATAGTTTGTTTAATTTTCATAGACCCCCTGCAGCTTTTTGGCTGCCCCCTTAGCAGCTCGATTGTCAGAGCGGACCTCTACTTGGAAGTTTTTGATAGAAGCCAGGATTGAAGATAGAGAGGGTTCTGCTGTGGGTTCTGATGCAATTTTGGCACATTCCCAGACCTGTTACCCTTCATCACATGCAGGATAAGACATTTGTGAATCCGAATAGTCCCATTTGAATTGGCTCCGCCTTTCAGGGCAATTTCTATTCTTCAGTTGATGTTGAATTGTCCCAGTGTCTTTGGAAGGGTAGATACTGACATCCTAACTAGAGCTGGAACTGATTCATTTGCCATCAGAGGTGGAAAGAGAGCTGTCCGAGACAGAATAAAAGTGTTCCCCACTAACTTCTGGAGTCCAGGGAGCTCTGTGACCAGAATTAGGTTCTACTCTAAGAATATAATCAGTGATTCCACTGACGAGCGTTACCTTAATAGGGTCTGAGTCTGGGGGGCTAATAGCTTTTTCAAAGGAAGGCACAGCAGTTAGTACATTGGTGGATATCTTTGCCAGAACTACAGAACCTTCTGTCTGCTTTTGATCTATAGTCTGTTCACTTAGAGAAGTTTGTAGAAGGATACCATTTTCCTGAGACTCCCCTGGATTACCCCCAGGATTCAGGTCCTCCCGAACATCTAACAGCAGGTGATCTGGTTCAGACACTTTGTGGGGTGTGGGGGTTGGAGAGTCACTCAGAGCAGTATCAGGATTAGTGGATAGTGTCTTAGGTCCCATAAACATTTCTACAATTGTAGGTCGAGTACCTTCCTTTGTACCCCGAATACTCCCACTGCTCCCAGTCTTTCCAACAGCCTTTTTCAAGTAATTACTTTCCCTTTTATCTTTTGCATAGTTCTCAGGTGCAGCACCCTCTCCTGTAGTATTGTTGTTTGGTGTGGGCTGAGGCGCCTTTAACTTGATGTTTTTCCCAGCTCTAGGGGCCCTGGACGACATCAGTCACTCCAGTTGGGGTTTCCTGATCGGGGAGAAGAATCTCAGTGCACACACCAGGGGTCAAGAAGCCCAGAAACAAAAAATAGCAAAAAAGTCCAGGCGCGCTTCCCAGCGCAGCGTGTCTTCCACCTCTCGGGTCAACCCGGTTCTGAGGGCAGGACCGTAGCCCTCGCAACCTGCTCTCACTCTGGTCAAGGGAAAGTGAACTCAAGAGGAGCACCGCGAGTGGTAAAACAAAGTGCCCTAGGATTAGGAGGCAGCAGAGAGAATGAATGGTCTCTCCCAGCGTTTCCCCCGGTACAGCGTTGAAAACAAACTCCCGGTTCTCCTGAGCAAACAAGTAAGAAAGCTGCGTTCGCGTCCTTCCAATCCTCGGCAGCTTCGACGGCGGCAGCGGCATCTTGAAACAGCCTGCATTGTCAATTGTCAAGCAGCACAACAGCACAGCGTGGGCAGCAGAGCAGGGAGAATCAGCCTGACACCATCTTGCTCCTTAAGCAAACAAATCAATAGTAATTTAAACTCTTTGATCACAAAATCAATTTAACAACATTACAAAACTACAACTACATTAACAAACTATATCAACAATTATAAAAAATAAAAAAAATAAACTTTACTAATTCATAATGTCTTCATCACATTACCATGAGCAGCCTGCTGTATCTCCACCACCTTAAGCACCTCAACCTGGCAAAAAGTCTTTGGTATGGAAGTGTTTTGATTTGAAGCCAGATAGAAAAACGGTCTCTGCAAAGTTTCTCATGTGTACAGTTTTTTTAAACGAGTTCATAAAGGCGAGCTCTGTCAGAGGTAGCTCGTGCTGCTTAACTACAGAGCTCTTCGGAGGAGCCACGCCAGCGGCCGAGATGGCCGCATAGACGCTCGGCTCCGTGAGCCCTCTCACCCCGCGCTTACATCCTGTCAATCATTCTGAGCCGTAACGGCATATTTGAGTAGGTGAAGGAGAGCTTTCACTTACCGTCTGCTCCTGAGGCTTCTGCGTGCGGCAGACCCGGAGAAATGTCCCCGACTGTTTTGAGGCCCTCGCGGCGCTGGGACCGGGGTGTCGATTGGGAGGAGCAGCCGGCCGCGACTGCGACAACAGCGGCCACTGGTGGAGGTGAGGAGTCAGCTGGAGGGTGCCGGTGAATTGATGGGCCGATGGCGACAGTGACGACCCAGTCCACCTAGCGGAGGGCCTCGTGGGGCTGCGTCGCAAATCGGGGTCGAGGGGAGTGCACGATATCTGGCCCCCCTTCCCAGTTCTGTGTCCGGGCATAATCAAGGATTACCCCCGGAATCGGCGGGCGGCTCCCGGGGAGCGGCAGAGACTTTGTTTAGCCCTTTGGTGACTCTTCTCCGGGGAGCCTGCCTTGCATTTTTGAGTCCCGGCTGTGAACCCTGTAGCGCCCTGGTTTGGGGCCCGGTCCCTGAGGTGAGGTGAAGAAGGACGAGGCCGGATCGGCTAAGATGGCGGCCGGCGCCCTCCTCTGCGGACCACATCCAGATCAAACAGCTGCCGTGCGGATGAGATCAGGGGACTGGCAGCGTGAGAAGGAGCCCACGTCCAAAGATATATTGGTTGCTCTAACGTCCCTGCACGAGACCCTGATCTGTAATGCCCGGGACTTCGGAAGAAGGATGGCCGCCATTGTTGTCCCGCCGTTCCACACGGGCACAGTTCGATCTCACCGGAGTGCCGACGTGCCTGCCTCTACATCCATGAAGAGTGCTCCAGCTACGCCTAGGTTCCTGGAGCCGCTGAAGGACCCGGCTCCTGTGATCGCCCTGGACAGCTCTGTTGTACATGCGAGTGTCTCTTCGGGGCACATGTCTACTTGGCGGCTGGGGAGACAACGCCGATCTATTTTTTGGGCTGCCCCGGCGACGTCCCGGCGCTTGCCAGATTGTGTGACTCTCCCTCCTTGGATGGTGAGACTGTGTTTGGACTTGGGGATGTTTCCGGGGTCGATATCAACACAAACGGATTCCCGCCATACATGTTCGGATGGGTTTGGGTTGCTGAAGTCCTATGAAGTGATGGCTCGGCCTGGCCTGCCCGGATCACTTGGACCCTCCATGCCGCTCTGCATACCGATTGATAAGTGGATGTATGTTGGTTCCATTGATAGACAAGGCCAGGGATGATACCGTCCAGAGTCTAGTGGACTTATTGTTGGTTGACGGTGCTTGGGGGACATTTGGCCGGGATTATATTGTTGGTGTGGTCGGTGATTGATGTTCTCCACGGATATTCTGATCTTGCTTTTAGGATGTCTCCTGGGCGCAGGGGTGAGGGGCGGGGCCGGGTGGCAAGATCGAGGCCCTCCTCCACTTTTTTCTTCTCTTCTTCTTTCCCTTCTTTTTCTATATTTCGGGTCTCCATTAGGGCGACAGGCACGCTGCTGCGGGGGGGGGGGGGTAGGCCGTGGCCTTCTGCAGGGGTGCAGGGTGGGGGGTAGGGGGATGGGGTTTGTCAAATTGTTTGTTATTTGTTTTTATGGCCCTTTAGTCTTTTTCCTTTTTTAGTTTCGTCGTTCTTCATGTCTCCTACAGTATGTTCCGTTTTGAGGGGTGGGGTTCAGTTTTGCTACGGAACGGGTTTGTGCCTACATTTATCCTGATTTGCGTACCTTACCCCCAATACTTCATTTGTACTTGTACTATTTGCGAATATCCTGATTCATGCTCGTTATTGTAGGACCATGTATGACCGTATGGCACTTATTTTTAGTTTTTCCTTATTGTAAAATGAACCTTCATAATCCTGAACTCAGCCCTGTATGCTTGAATACAAGTCATGTCCTGGATATTTGTAAGACT
Source organism: Lissotriton vulgaris (assembly GCF_964263255.1). Taxonomy (NCBI): domain Eukaryota; kingdom Metazoa; phylum Chordata; class Amphibia; order Caudata; family Salamandridae; genus Lissotriton; species Lissotriton vulgaris. The sequence goes on from NC_141694.1 coordinate 1,449,520,549, forward strand.
CTGGTTTTCGCACTGTTATAACCCTCCACATTGCTTTGCTGTATTTCTGCTTTGACTAGCGGCCGGCCGGGGTGGTTGTAGGCCCATACTTGTAATTGCTTGAAGTAATAATAAAGGTTCTCCAAAAAACAAAAACAAAAACTACAGAGCTCTTCATGTGTTTCCAAATCTTTTCGACCTGGATACACTGTGCCTGCTCAGGTACTCACTGGTAAATAAGAAAATAATCCTGCTTGTTTTAACAAAGTTCATTTTTGCTGCTTATGTAAGCAGATTACTGTTTCATCAAAGACACGTAGACCTACACAGCTTAACCTTGTGCAAGATCACAAACATTCCCCTATGCAATACAAACATTATCACTGCTCCAATTACTAGTTTTTTCCTCACTTTCCACAAAGAAATAATTTCCAGTTTTTTCAAATGTGAACAAGACTTCTTTTTCAAGTCCATATATTTTCTCACATGGTAGCAAGGAACCTACGTTTGGAAATACCCTGCCAACTTAGGGTGAACAAAGCGAACGCAAGGCGAAGTGAGATAAAGAACAATGATGAATTCAACCCAGATCTGTGACTGCGGGTGAGTGTTGGAAAGTTTCAGCACTTCGTCCATCATCTCATTGTGTTTGCTTTGTTTGCCCTAAGTTGGCAGGGTATGCCCAGACATGGGTCCCTTGCTCACATTGCCACTGGATTCAAGCTAGCTTAGCTGATGAAGGGTGTTACCACAAAACCTACACCAGGATGCTTGTTTCCGGTCCAGGGAAGACCTGGCTTGGCAGTCCATGTTAGACTGTCCCCATGAGGAACAGGGTCAAGACTGGTTTGCATATGGCTGGGTCTGAACTGGGGTGGCGAAGTGAGTGAAAGAACGATGATGGATTCAACCTTGAACTGTGACTAGGGGCGAGTGGCTGAGAAGTTTCAGCACTCCATCATTCATCTCTTGTGTTTGTTTGCCCTAAGGTGGCAGGGTATGTCCAGACGTGGGTCCCTTGCTCACTTAGCAACTGGATTCAAGCTAGCCTGGCCGATGAGGGGTGTTACCCTGAAACCGGTCCCAGGATGATTGTTTCTGGTTCATGGCAGATCAGGCTTGGCAGTTATGGCTGGACTGTTCCCAGGAGGAACAGGGTCAAGATTGATTTGCATATGGCTGGGTCTGAACTGGGGTGGCAAAGTGAGCTAAAGAACAATGATGGGTTTAACCCAGATCTGTGACTGTGGTGAGTGTCTAAAAACGTACCGCGCTCCGTCCATCATCTCCGTGTGCTTGATTGGTTCTCCCTAACTTGTCAGGCTTTGCCCAGATGTGGGTCACTTGCTCGCTTTGCCACTGGATTTAGGCTAGCCTGGCTGATGAGTGGTGTTAACACGAAATCAGTCCCAGAATGCTTGTTTCCAGTCCAGGGAAGACCTTGATTGGTAGTTCGTTTTGGACTGTTCCCATGAAGCATAGGGTCAAGAATAGTTTGCATATGACTGGATCTGAGCTGGGGTGGCGAAGTGAGCTTAAGAACAATGATGGGTTCAACCCAGATCTGTGACTTGGATTGAGTGTCTGAAAAGTTTCAGCGCTCCGTCCATCATCTCCTTGTGTTTGCTTCATTATTACTGAAGCCAAGGAAACCTCCATTGCACTCCGATTCCTATAGGCACCTCGCTCTGTTGAATCAAGACTATAAGATCCTAACTAGGGCTCTCACAACTCGAATTTCCTTATCAGTGTGCCAAAATATTTTGCCTTACCAAACGGGATTTGTCCTGAGCAGTTCCACTTCTGTTAATCTACGTACGCTCTTCGCAGTAATTCATTAGATTACGCCCGAATTTCCAGCTGCAGTGATACTACTGGATGCCAACAAGGCATTTGACTCCTTACAAGGGTCCTTTCTTTATGCAACCTTGCTGAAACTCAGTATTCCTCAAAACATTCTGAACCTTGTTCACCTACTGTACACAAAGGCTGTTGCACGACTTTGTATAAACAGTGGCTTCTCAGACACATTTGCGCTGACGTGGGGGACTAGACAGGGCTGCTCATTGTCGCCACTACTGTTCATTATCATGATTACCCCCTGGCTCGCCATCTGCAGGAGCACCACCTGCAACGTGGACTCTGCTTCCACTGGGGGCCCTTACTTGCATCGCTATATGCAGATGATGTTATATTGTTAGCTTGCGACCCTGCAACCAACCTCCCTCATCTTCTTTGGGAGGTCGTGCGGTTTGGTTTTTTTTCTGGGCTTGTTATTAACTGGGCCAAGTCTAAGATCTTTCCACTGATTGAAGTCACGGTCCAGTTTACTCTTGAGTTCCCTCTCCGATGGTGCAATGACCCCCTAAATATCTAGGAATGTATCTACATCACGATGCAGCTGAAGTGATATGACTCAATTATGGTACGGCAGTTGACCGCTTATCGACGCAGATAGATAGCTGGATCAAACTTCCCTTGTCTATACCTGGAAGAATTGCCATTATTAAGATGGTGGTTCTCCCCATGTATCCTTATTCCTCTCACTTATAAATTCTTTGACGCACTGAGAGGTAGATAGACTGGTTTGGGCGGGTAGGCAGATTCGCATTAGCTGGCAGACATTAACAATGCTATATCAGCGCTGCGGACTTGAAGTCCCCGGTTTTTATCTGTACATTCTAGTTGTGCAGGCACACTATATCTATTACTGGTATCACCCTGTTGCTCGACTGCAGTACTTGAAGCCAGAATGGACCCAGGCTCGACCCCACTCACTCTCTGCCCTTATGCCACTTGAAGTACCCAGAGTGCCTTCTGAAATATCGACACTCCAGTCAACATTCTGGGCCTGGACATAACTATGCCGATAACTTCGGTTCGACCTCCTATACTTTCCACACATACCACTACAAGATAACCCATGGCTTCCTTCAACCATGGAAATCCTGACTAAGAGAACCTTGACCCGGTGTGGGTTGCATAATGCTCGGACAACTTTTTCAGAATGCTCAAGTACGATCTGTCCAAGACCTAGCAGGGGAGCGGAAGGTGTCCTTTATAGATAGGTTTCTAATGCACAGAACATGCACTTCATTGATAACTGCACTGCGAACAACTCCTGCAGAGCCAGCGGACTTCCCCCCACTTTCACTCGTTATTGCCTCTGCCTCTGGCGCCCATTTGGCTTCCAGACTCTATCATCTGGCTCTGACACTCAGGCCACAAGTGGATATTGGGGCTCAAACTGCTTGTGAAAACGATTTGGGTCACCCCCTACCTGATAACACATGAACCTATTATTGCGAACAGATCCAATACATTTCATTTAACCACCGTCATTAGTGGTTACATTTTAAGTATATACCTAGAGCGTACATTACTCCAAAACTATTGGTAAAGATAGACCTCACCAAATCATACACTTGTACTAGATGTGCAGCGGAGGCTGCAGACATTTCCCACATGGTATGGAATTGCACACCAGTGTTCGTGTACTGGAACGAAGTCTTCCGCTACCTCGCTGAGATGATTGAGGCTGAATTGACTCCTTCCCCATTAATGGCATTGCTAGGTAATGTGAAGCCACTTCAACCTGGTGTGAGACGTTTTTCAACAATTGCCTTACTTCTAGCCAAACGGCAGGTCTCTAGTCATTGGTGCAGTCCCATGGTCCCGGCAGTTAAGGCCTGGCAGAAGGACCTAAATACTTTGCAACACCACTAGTGATATATACGCTTCTATACAACTACTTCATTTTTACCTGCTTTTACACCCTGAGGAGACGGTTTGAATGTTAAATCAATGTGTTGCATAGAATGACCCACAATGTATGTGCTGAACACAATGCGTTCCCTAGAATAGAAATGAACAGTGCTTTAATTAATAATGTTCCAACTTGTTTTTGAATGTCACTTCCCATCCCAACGCTAGCATATATTTATGGACAATATATCCCTCTATGTTTTTGTTGGTTCTTTTGACATTAACATGTCTTTGTTTATTTCTTGAAAATGCAATAAATAATTAATAAAAAGTCACATCTGCTAAGCACAACTCAAAGAGACCTCCTTCTCCTCCAGAGCACCAAAGACAATTTGAACTATCTCTGGTTATGCACCCATTCACGTCACAGCATTTCTTCAACCATGTAATAAGAATGTTAACTATCAGTTGAACCTTGGCCTTTTTTTTCTGCTTTTCCCCAAACGATCTTGTAAGACTCTTGTGGAATCGTAAAACACTTTGTGGCAGGCCCAGTAATTTTCCATGTGAGTCTTGTGAGAGGCTTGTTTGGATCGCATGAGGCTTGCACTCTACTCTCACAAGACTCTCACGGGAACACAACACAATTGTAGGGAAATAGTAGTATATGGGAAGCACTATCCCTCCACCAATAAGCCCCTGTTGGATAATAGGTGTTATGAGGAGCAATTACCCTTAAATATCACTTAAGCATATGTTTTTTTAGTACATTTTCTAACGTTGACTATATCAGGGGTTCAGCACATAAATGTATATAAAATAGACCTATTGGCTTTACCAAATAGTCACCACAGTAATTTAGCCATAACCATATTGAAAAATATGACATATAAATTAACAAATAGCAATGCATAATCACTGTTGTTACACAAATATTCATAATAAAGTATTTTTATTTTGAACAATCATAAGTGCTTGAATAAATCTTTCTTTAATACTCTTCTGGCCACAAAATGCAACAATAACACCAACTAAAAGAGATTCCCACACTTCAGGTGAAGAGCATACTGCTCCAGCTGGGAGTGCTTTAAAAATTATGGTAAGCTGTACTGGGATGATACATTTCATGACTTGAGAGACTTTCAGGTTTTTTTAAAACATTCCTCGGGGGCAGCTTTGTTCCTTGCAGCCCCATGCAACATGCAAATTAATGGTTGCTGGTGCCCTACCCCTCCTTGGGGGAACCGCATGATCTTAAATAGTTTTTTTAAAAAGCCCACGCAGGGCATTATGGGGCACTCCAGAGTAGTGCAGTGAATGTGTAATGAGCAGGCTTGCTGCATCAGTATTGAAGCAGTGAAGCTGCAACTTATTATTTTTTATTTCTGTTTTTAAACCAATGGCAGTCCACTCCTCCGCTGCCTTGCTATTTAATTTGTTTTTCACTGTGCCCCAGTCACATCGGGGGCTCGCACAGTGTTCTTTTTTCAACTAATGGCAATGAGGCAAGTCAACTCCCACATTTCCTTGCCTTCTTGTTTGTCTTGGGCGCCCTGGGCTACTCATCATTCCTATCTTTGTAAAATCAGTGGCAGCGCAGGGAGACCACTCCAAATCCAACTCCCCACCTAGCCGGAGTAGTCTGTGCTAGTGAGGGAGGTAGCACTTTTCTGCTCTTTGCGCACTTTATGCAGGAAGGGAGCCGAAGTGTGGTTTGCCCCTGCTCCCCCAGTCATAAGGAGCAGAAGAGAACAAAATGGGAAGTGTGTGTTGGCCCCTCCACCTGCATGTCTCTGCTGCTGGGTCCCAGGACCCATACATACAGTGACACCCCCAGGGAAATTGGGGCCCCTATAGGCTGAATACATTTGGATAAAGTTTGGGGAGGGGACCCCATGTACACCGCCTAGCCAAATGTATCCAATATATGTTTGGAATCCCAGGGATTGGATACAAGGACACCTTTTTTTATCAATGATGGCCTCCTGAGAGATTGCTTCCCTTCGGACAAGTAACACTTCGGAAAGGGGGTCTCACACACTCCCCCTCACCTAATTTTTTCAAAAATACACCATGTCCCTAGGACAATATAAGCAAACAAAATACACTTTGGTGGGGGAAGGGTACCTCGGATACCCCCACAAGGCCTAGGGGCAGGAGTATTCCAACCCTACCCTCTATATGTATTTTGATTTTTTTCACAACAGGGGCCTGGGTCTCCAAGTCCTCCAACGAATGCCAAACATCTTTCTTGACGTGAAACAGCCAATCAGATATTAGTTCAAAAACTACTCAACAGATTTACACCAAAACACAAAAAGCACACTTTTCGGGTAAAGATCTAGCCTTCTGACAAATTTGGTGTAATTCTTTTCAGTGTTTTGGCTACAGCGCTGTTCAAAATTCCTATGGGACATTGCATGGGAGAAATGTGTTTGGGGCCCCCCTTTTTCTTGGCCCCCACTTGATGGTTCACCTTGAAATGTTCCCGAAAGGGCTGAGATGGATAAACCTTTTGTTTGGAAAGATTTGTGGAGATTCATAAAACTGTTCCAAAGTTATAAGAAGACCAAAAAATCCATATTTACAGATACATTCCTATATATACTTGTATCAAAAGCATGGAGGAGGTTAAACAACTCTTCATATTATACTCGCCTCAGAACAAACTCATTGAGTCAACTGGAAAAGGAATATCACTCTAAATTGAAGGAATGGTTTGAATCAGGCCTACTGGATTGGGAAGAACTACAGTATCTCCATACTGAGAAGACTAGAATGGCAACTTTGTATCTTCTGCCAAAGTTTCATAAGAGCGTGGTGAATCCACAAGTAAGACCAATAGTAAGCTCAATAGGCTCATTATTGGAGAACAGTTCAAGATTCCTTTATTTATTTTTGCAAGAATATGTTCCGCCCTCCCATCATACTTAAAAGACAGTACGGAATATCTAAAAAAAACTAGACAATATTCCCTGGGAGGCAGAGTATATAATGATAACCATGGATGTGGTGTCATTGTACACCACCATTGAACATGGGAAAGGAATACATGCCTGTGAGAGCTTCTTAAGAGATCGACAGTGGAATCGTTGGACCATGCACAACTGCTGATGGACATTTTAAATTACCGTCTCATGCAGAACGCCTTCACATATGATGGCAAATTCTGTTAACAGGTACAAGGAACAGAGATTGGCAACTTATTCTTGGTGTGGTGGGAGAAGGAGGTAGCCTGGGCTGATGAGAACAACCAATACACAGAGAATGTGGCACTATGGACTCGATTCATTAATGACTTATTCATTCTGTGGAAAGGCAGCGAAACTAAATTAGAACTCTTTTTGACCAGATTGAATCACAATGATTGTAACTTACAATTTACATAGACACACAGTCATCAAATTTGCAACTTCTTGGATGTAGAGTTGGAGGTACATATATATATATATATATATATATATATATATATATATATATATATATATATATATATATATTACCTACTGAAGGTCACCAGTAGGTAGTTATAGTTAGAACCTAGTTTCCATAGGAAAAGCATTTTTTGATTTGCTAATAACTTTGGTGTTGTTTGACGAATCTTGCTGAAATTCTCCCCCCAAAAAATCTATCCAGGTCAGCTCCTATCCTGAAGGTTTGGGGGTGATTCATCAAGCGGGAGCTGAGAAAAAAAGGGCATTCCAAAACTTGTTAATTTCCATGGGAAGTTTTGTGATGAGCTACAGCTCAAACTGCTGAACGGAATTACCCCAAACTTGGCAGAAAGGTAGAGCTTGGGTCTGAAAGCTACCTTTTTAGAAATGGTGTAAATCCATTCAGTAGTTGCTGAGAAATTAGAAAAATAAAAGTTTCAATATCTGGGCAGAGCCTAAATCGCGTGTGCGAGCTTCACTGTGATTGGCTGCTAGCACTCCAAACCAGGAAGTGTTGGCAGCCATCTTGTGGCACGGTAGAAGCCAGTCACCCAAAAACAGAGAAACAAAGGTATAAAACAAGAGAAGGGGGTAGGGTAGAAAAACCCTGACCCACTAGGTCTGCTCAGGGGGTCCCAGAAGGACCCCCAGGGCCCAAAACATATTTTTTTTTAATAAAAAAAGGCAAACATTCACGCTGGGCTCGCGGGTTCTCGCGTTTTATTTTAATAAGACCCTTGAGTGGGCAAGGTTCTGGGGGTATTTCTTAAAAAATAATAGCAGGGGCTCGCAGGGGTGGCGGGGGTCTGCTGGGGTCTGCGCAGCCCTGGGGCTTCACAAATGTTGGGAGGGGGTTGCGCTGCCCCCCTCTTGGATTCTTCTAGGTGCCTGTAACTTTGGCGTCGTTTGGCGAATGTTTATGAAATGATCCCAAAACGTTTATTTTTTTGATTAGCTCCTAAATTGAAAGTTTGGGGGTGAATGGTGTAGGAGGGGCCGAGAAAAAAGAGGATCCTAAAACGTTTTTTCTCCATGCAATTTCCATCTGAAACTTTTCAGAAGACTACAGGAGAAACTGCTGAACAGAATTACTCCAAATTTAGCAAGGAGAAAGGTGATGGTCCAGAAAGCATGCTTTTGTTTAAATGGTGTAAATCTGTTCAGTAGTTTTTGAGAAATATCAAATTTTAAAGATATCGATATTTGAGAATTCTGACATGTGATTGGCTGAGGGGTTACAAGCACCAGCTTGCAGCTTATTGGCTGTGAATGGTTGAAACCAGGAAGTGTTGGCAGCCATTTTGTGATTTACTCCGTCAGCTTGCATCTCTCCATGTAGAAGCCAAAGGGTTCGCAGTTTTACCTGTGTGAGGCAACACTGGCATCTGTGTCTGTGTGAGATATCACTTTCACGCTGCCTCTCCTCATATCACCAGGCCGCGGGTATGCCTTTAGAAGCTCATCCATCGGCTCAGAGCTCTGTGAGTCAGTCTGTCGGTACGATCCCCTACTCTACCCAACAACTACTCAAACACCACTGCATTGCCATAAACTCTAAAACACTACCCTCAGCAGCAGCACCCCCCTACACTACACAAACAACACTGCACTACCCTAAAGACTAAAATACTACCACCAGCACAACCTCCACACTACCCAAACACCACTGCATTGTCGTAAACCCTAAAACACTACCCCTAGCAGGACCCCCTACACTGCCCAAACACCACTGCAGTACCCTAAATCCTAAAACACTACTCTCAGCACGACCCCCCTACACTACACAAACACCACTACACTGCCATAAACCCTAAACAAATACTCCCAGCATGACCCCCTACATTACACAAGCACCACTGTACTACCCTAAACCCCAAAACAGTACTCCCAGCATGACCCCTTACACTACCCAAACATTAGTTCATTATTGTAAACTCTAAAACACTACCTCCAGCATGATTCTTACACTACCCAAACACCACTGCACTACCTAAAACCCTAAAACGCGACATCCAGCACAAACCCCCTACAGTACACAAACACTGCTGTACTACCCTAAAGCATAAAACAGTACCAGTCCGTTGGCTTGAAGCTGTGCGTCTGCAAGATGTGGTGTCCCTAGCTGTACATGTGCGAGTCAGTCCATTAGGTGATAAGAGTGTCTCCGCTAGCAGGGCTGTTGGCCCGTTGATGTCCCTTTGCGAGTTAGACCCGAGCTCTCCCTCTGCGAGCCAGCACGCTGGTGTGCGTTTGCGAGCCAACGGCCCGTAGCTCACACTGTGTGATCTGTGCCATGCCGACGGGCCGCAGCTCTCCCACTGCGAGCCAGCTCGACAGCCCGCAGGGCTCCTTGTGCTAGCAGGATCGCAGCTGTCACTCTCCAAACCAATATTGGGAATATAAGGCGGCTCTAAAAAGAGCCTTTGTGTTTATTATTTGGAGCTACATCTAAGTGCGGATGCACAGCTTCAGGTTATTTAGAAAAAGTCAATTTCCCTGATCCGTGAAGTGTACTCCATCACTTCTGCAGATATCAGCCATATCAAAACGTATGTTGTTGTTGTAGATCGACCCCATTCTATGATCTGAGGTATGTAGACACAGCTTTGTTGACATTCTTCCTCGATTTTTAAATCTAAGGACAAAATTGGTTTGACCATTTCCACTTCTGTCTTTGGCATATATTGGAATATACAAAGACAGTTTGAGGCAAAAGCAACATCAGTTGTCTAAAGGTGTCCTTCATTAGCATTCCAAACCTACCCTAGTCAATGTGCCTAGGTTGTTTCCACCACAGTGCACAATCATGAGGTCAGGGTGTTGGAGATGCAAACAGGTTTTAACCAAAGGTAACAATTGGTGCCACTTCAATCCTCTCTGTCCAAACCATTTATTGTTCACATTTTGTAAACCTAGGTCGAAGTCAATACTTTTCAGTTCTTCATACCTCTTGCACCAGAAAATATAGCTATGTCCTACGATCCACACTAGCATTTTGAAGGTATGGCTGGGAGGTATGGATAGATGTCTATAGTTCATGCAGTCCGTTTGTAAAATAAGAGATATGTTTAAAGATGTGGAACTTTCTTTTTTTCCCCACACAAAATTATAACTGATTGGGAGATAAAAAGCATTGTTTTTTAAAAGATGGGTACACATTCGTTTTGTGGAAAAGCATCTTTTTGATTGGTGAAGAAAAAGCAGTTTAAACGTGGAGTACATGTCATAGGATAACATTTGCTCAGCTGAACCACACCTGCTACTTGTATATGGAAGGCACTGTTCGAACTTAAACCAATTGTGAACTTTTAACCTGCACGTGCCGTTAAATGTTCGATAAATATTGCAAAAAAATATCATTAAGTCTTGTAGAATGTTCTAGGAAGTGTGTTGATAGAATATGTTGCACTTCTGACTTCTATCTGTCCTTGAATATTAAAAATGTTTATATGGAGAAAAAAAACAATAGAGAGAAGTTTTGCAATCTATAAGAATAAAGGAACTATTTTATTTTGTTCTTTACATTTATGTGTGGACCAACAAAATTAGAGACACAACAGCACCAGGAAGAGGAACAAGCAGGGAGTGGGGGGACGGGGGAGATGGGCACAGTGGCACACCTGCAGAATTAAGTACAGCACAACTACAGACAAACCATGGCTAAAATGAAATACACCAACAAGGAGCACAAGACACACAACCCACCAACATCACACCACCGATCAAGCATAGAAGTGAAAACCACACTGCCTGAAAGGGAGAAGGGTGAACAAAAGCTCAAATGAAGGCCGTATCAATTATTTTTCTTAAAATTCAAAGTGCAGGCCCTTTATTGAGCCTTCTTCGTAACTATTACTCATTAATGGCAGTGGGTAATTTGGGCACTTCCTGCCGTTCATGTATAATAAAAAGCTTTAAAAAAGTCTACCAATATTAAAAAAGAGCCAGTATGGTCTATGGTTAACAAATTATACTGTGTCCTCAGGTTATGCAAACAGTGACTAATTAGCTTTCATCGATCTTTCTGTCAACAACTGCCTTCAATCTACACTGCAGACAGCTGGGTTCACAACTTGAATTCAGCTTTCCTTCTACATTAAGGACAACATTGTATTCAGCCTTGCTTTCCTTAAGGCAGAGACAATTATACTGGTGTCCCCAGGTTCTGTTATCTGTGACTAAATAGCTTTGATCATGGATAATTACAGACTCCACAAAACGTACTTGCTTCACATGCCACTAACTCATTCCACCACTTATCAGCACTGCATTCACAATAGGCATGGGCGGAAAATCCGTTCCGCTCGCGGATTTTGCGGATTTTCGGGAAATCCGCAATCCGCGAGATTTGCGAATTTCCCGCAAAATCCGCAAATCCGCGAGCAGCGGATTTTGCTCGCACTGCTCGCACTGTTCGCGTGAGTTCGCGCCCCGCGAATAAGTGCAAAATTGCAGAAATACGATTTTAGCAAAACTGAAAGTAACTACTTACCAGGTTCAAAAGTTCAGGCTCATCATTAGTAGCCATTTCCTGGAGTGCTTCCTGAGGGGCCCCTCCAGAGTTCAGTTGCCAGTTGAAACTATTATGTGACCCTGCTCTGAACCTCAGAATAGTTACACATATGCCACAAAGGTCCTGAATTACAGCTAAGGGAGACAAGCAGGAGCCAGGCTGGAAGTTAAAATCCATTAATCAGCCCCTAATTCATTATTGTCAGTTGGGGCAGGGCAGGTGTTGTAACTAATTTTGCAACAATGAAAGCACTTAGCAAGTGCAAAAGATCACTAATCAGGGCGCACTAAGGAAGCAGGTGCCAGCTAAAAAAATATTCTGTGACACATGAATCAGCCCCAAATTAATTCAGGTCACTTGAGGCAGGGAAGGTGTGCTTTGCTTTGCCGAAAATAATGTACACTGGACAACCAGAGGGTGTGGTGATGAAACAGAGGGTGGCATGGGTGGGCCAGAGGGTGGCATGAGTAGTCAGAGAGTGGCAGTGGTGACAGAGAGTGGCAGTGATGAAGAAGAGTGTCCCAAACAGGCTGGACACGTAGAAACAACAAGTTCGCGAAACTTGCGACCCGACAGGTAAGTTCGCAATTTGCGAAAGTGTACAAAACCCTCGTGAACTGGCAGAAACACGGGCGAACACAAAAAAAAAAAAATCCGCAAATTCGCGGGAATTCGCGGATTTTGCGGATTGCGAATCCGCAAATCCGCAAAATTCGCGAACGCGAGATCCGCAAAATTCGCTCATGCTTAATTCACACACACTAAATTACCAATATTGTGCATCTGTCACACACACATTAAGTCTTGGTAACCGATACCTCCTACCATCACAACATATCCATATTCATCCAGAATTTAACTGATTCTTCATTCAATCTACACCACAGACAGCAGTGTTCACAACTTCAATTCGTCTTTCAATCTACATTTGTCTTCAATATGTGAGGCAAGAGCTGCCTCCAATATATTCTGCGGTCACTAGAGTTCAAAACTTCATACCAGTAGCACCACTACTACAGAAAAAATTGAATCCAACCTTGTTTATTGAAGGTACAGACTAATGGATTCCATGTCTTCGATTTTGTAAAAGAATGTGACAAATAGCATTCATCCATAACTGTGCTCACTAGAGCCTTCAATCTACACTACGGACAGCAGGGTTCACAACTTCAATTCACCTTTCTATCTACACTAAGAATGTCAGGTTCCGCTGTTTTGCGCCTGCCTAGTTTCACGTGAACTACATTTCCCATGATTCCTCCCGGGCTTCTCAGGAAGTACTTCTGTGATGGAGACACGCTTCTGTGATGGAGACACGCATCCTTTCTCACTGCTCCATCAGGATTCAAGCAAGCCGGGCCGAAGACGGCTGAAATGCCAGAAACCGGTCCCCGGTAGCTTGTCTCCTTTCTGGTGAAGAATTGGCTTGGTAGTTTAGTCTGCCCTGTTCCCATGATGCACTGGGCCAGGGACAGACTGATTTGCATATAGCCAGGTTCTGAGCTGGGATGGGGCAGTGAGATAAATAACGGTGATGGATCAAGCCCTGATCTTTGGACTGGACATGAGTCCCTTTCTCACTGCTCCATCAGGATTCAAGCAAGCCGGGCCGAAGACGGCTGAAATGCCAGAAACTGGTCCCCGGTAGCTTGTCTCCTTTCTGGTGAAGAATTGGCTTGGTAGTTTAGTCTGTCCTGTTCCCATCATGCACTGGGACAGGAACAGACTAATTTGCATATAGCCAGGTTCTGAGCTGGGATGGGGCAGTGAGATAAATAACGGTGATGGATCAAGCCCTGATCTTTGGACTGGGTAAGAGTGGTCTGCTCAATTCAGACACTCTGTTCATCACCACCCCCTTTTCTAAATCGTTTTTGGCCACTATAGGTGTGGCAGGGTATACTCAGACATGAGTCCCTTTCTCACTGCTCCATCAGGATTCAAGCAAGCCGGGCCGAAGACGGCTGAAATGCCAGAAACCGGTCCCCGGTAGCTTGTTTCCTTCCCAGTGTAAGAATTGGCTTTTGTAGTTTGGTTTGCCCTGTTCCCATCATGCACTGGGACAGGAACAGACTAATTTGCATACAGCCAGGTTCTGAAACTGGGATGGTGCAGTGAGCTAAAAAATGGTGTTGGATCTAGCCCTGATCTCTTGACTGGGTGAGAGTATTCTGTTTAATTCAGAGACTCTGTCCCTCACCACCCCTTGTTGTAAATATTTTTGTCCACCCTAAGCGTGAAAGGGTAAACTCAGATGTGAGTCCCTTGCTCATTGCACCATCAGGATTCAAGCAAGCCGGGCTGAAGACGGCTGAAATGCCAGAAACCGGTCCCCGGTAGCTTGTTTCCTTCCCAGTGTAAGAATTGGCTTTTGTAGTTTGGTTTGCCCTGTTCCCATCATGCACTGGGACAGGAACGGACTAATTTGCATACAGCCAGGTTCTGAAACTGGGATGGTGCAGTGAGCTAAAAAACGGTGTTGGATCTAGCCCTGATCTCTTGACTGGGTGAGAGTATTCTGTTTAATTCAGAGACTCTGTCCCTCACCACCCCTTGTTGTAAATATTTTTGTCCACCCTAAGCGTGGAAGGGTATACTCAGATGTGAGTCCCTTGCTGATTGCACCATCAGGATTCAAGCAAGCCGGGCCGAAGACGGCTGAAATGCCAGAAACCGGTCCCCGGTAGCTTGTTTCATTCCCAGTGTAAGAATTGGCTTTTGTAGTTTGGTTTGCCCTGTTCCCATCATGCACTGGGACAGGAACAGACTAATTTGCATACAGCCAGGTTCTGAAACTGGGATGGTGCAGTGAGCTAAAAAACGGTGTTGGATCTAGCCCTGATCTCTTGACTGGGTGCGAGTATTCTGTTTAATTCAGAGACTCTGTCCCTCACCACCCCTTGTTGTAAATATTTTTGTCCACCGTAAGCGTGGAAGGGTATACTCAGATGTGAGTCCCTTGCTCATTGCACCATCAGGATTCAAGCAAGCCGGGCCGAAGACGGCTGAAATGCCAGAAACCGGTCCCCGGTAGCTTGTTTCCTTCCCAGTGTAAGAATTGGCTTTTGTAGTTTGGTTTGCCCTGTTCCCATCATGCACTGGGACAGGAACAGACTAATTTGCATACAGCCAGGTTCTGAAACTGGGATGGTGCAGTGAGCTAAAAAACGGTGTTGGATCTAGCCCTGATCTCTTGACTGGGTGAGAGTATTCTGTTTAATTCAGAGACTCTGTCCCTCACCACCCCTTGTTGTAAATACTTGCTTTCCTTAAGGCACACACAATTATACAGTATCCTGAGATTCTATTATCTGTGACTAAATGGCATTCATCGACCTTTCTGTCAAAAACTGCTTCAATCAATACTACGGACAGCTCAGTTCACAACTTCAATTGAGCTTTCCTTCTACATTAAGGACAGCATTGTATTCAACCTTGCTTTCCTTAATCCAAACAGAATTCTGCTATGACCTCAAATTCTGTTATCTGCAACTAAATAGCATTCTTCAATCTTTGTATCAACAACTGCCTTGAATCTAACCTGCAGACAGCAGGGTACACAACTTGCATTAATTTCCTTCTACATTAAGGACAGCATTGTATTCAGCCTTGCTTTTCTTAAGGCAGAGACAATTATACTATGTCCTCACATTCTGTTAACTGTACATAATAGCATTCATCAATATTTGTATCGATTAGTACCTTCGATATACATTACGAACAGCAGGGTTCACAACTTCAATTCACTTTTGCATGTAAATTTCTCTTATGTCTACAAAGAAGAGCCTTTAATATATTCTGAGCTCAATAGAGTTCACAACTAGATACCAATACCGCCCTTAGTACAAAAAACATTCAATACAATCTTGATTTATTTAAAACAAACAATTTCACAATGTCATCACATTTCCTTACTACCTCTTACTATTGAAGAGGTAGTTCAGGCCCTGAAATCTAGTAAAAACGGTAAGGCCCCTGGCCCCGATGGGGTCCAAATAGATCTATTTAAATCAAACTTAGATCTGTGGGCCCCACTCGTGACTAGGGTACTTAAGGCATCTTGTGAGGTGGGGCTATTGGACTCATGGTCTAATTCAATCATGGTCCCTATTTTCATGAAGGAGGACCGCCAGGAGGTATCTTGCTATCGCCCGATCTCACTGCTGGACTCCCTGGGCAAAGTGGCGGGTAGAGTCATTCTTGACCGCCTCCAGAAGTGGGCGGTCGATGGCGGGATTCTCTCGGACCTCCAATTTGGGTTTCGGGAAGGCCTAGGGACTATTGAACAGGCCCTAAACCTGACAATGCTATTAGGCAAATACGTGCGAAGGCAGGCTCTATGTATATGGTATAAGTAGATATGTCAGCAGCCTTCGACTGCGTCTGCCATACCAAACTTTGGTCGGTTCTATTGGAAATGGGGGTTGATTTACCACTGTTGAATTTTTTGCGTGAATTATATTCTAAGGCATCTGCTAGGGTGAGGTTCGGGGTACAGGGCGAGTTCACCGCACAGTTTGGAGTGGAGAGAGTCGTCAGATAAGGTTGTGTTGCGTGTTTATCTAGGTTCCTGATCGATACTGTGACCTTATGCCCCTATTCGGCTATAAATCCATTTATTCCCTATATTGGCATAACCGTTCAAGTGCGATTTTCTGAAAAGTCATCTCTGGCCTCACACGAACAGAGCCACATTCCAGCATAGTTCCCTCTGCCACTTCCTTTGCGACCAATTAGTGCAATGACAGAGCAGTAGTCACTATCTGATATTCCTAGATAACACTCCGAGTTCTTCAACAAGATAAAAACTCAGCAAACCTGGAAATCCCCGCTTGCTATGTTTTGATTAGTAATAGAACTCTAATGAGCAACTGATAACTATCACTTCCTAGTGACATCTTTAATTGACGTCTTATGTCCAGCAAACTTGCGTCAAACCCGGCACCTGTCAGGTATAAATATTACCAACGTTGCCTTAAGCAATGCCTGTTGTACGAGCTACTGAAGACAGCTGCCTGCACGACCCCGTGTTGGTAAATCTAGCACTCTGTCGCTGCAGCCTGCTATCCTGTGGTGGTGAAGCTGCTGATACCATTATCGCCGCCAAAGCGCGAACTATGGTGCAGTACGCTTAAGGAGCTGAACAGCCGTCCTCTGCGAAGACATCCAGCAGATTCCAGCTTCCCGCGGACGCTGTCCCCCCTCCTTCCTCGACGCGCTGAAGAGACCCGCTGCCTTTCTCGTGCAGAGAAATCCAGCCACGGCGTTTCCGGTCAACCCTCGCAGGTGACTGGGATATCGAGAGAGACCCCTGAAGGAGATACCAATCCTCCATCATTCTATTCAGAGGTATGGTGTTGACTAAACCCTTAGACGAGAATTCTTGAAACAAACCTTGGCAAAACCAACTTAACTTAAAGCTACTTACTTACTCCCCTTCCACGTGTTAGGCTTAGGTCAGGCACACTGGGGTAGGCTTAGTTAGAAGCACCAGTTGAGTATGTTAGCCTAATGTATATATGACTGTATATATGTTTTATTACTTTTAAACCATTGTATGGCTAAGAAACCATATCAATGCTTTTACAGCTCTATTTCGCAATACTTATCTTACTGTACGTACTTTTTATAATAACAATTATTGCAATTGTGGCAATACATTTCTCTTGTACGAGAAGAAAGACTGTTCAATAAATGTTAACCCTTTATTGACAAACGCCCGTCTCTCTATTCTCTACATCTCGTGAAAGTAAACTGCACCAGACTGACTGAGTGAAATACATGTCTATTGTTTCACACGACCCTAGAGATTGACTCTTGATCTGAGGAGCAAAGTTGTCATGTTGCACGGTTGTTGGAAAGCTGAATCCCTTCTTGTCTGTGCCAAGGAAGCTGATCACTTCTTATGCAGAGAAGAAAGTTTCCAGTGACCTCTGAGCTAGTTGGTAACACAACCCAATTAAGTTTAGCATAGTCAGTGGAGGCCTGGAATATCCGCAGTTCCACGTCGATACTACTGTTTATGTTATTCCAATGCGCAGGGCCTAGTGGGAAACTAGGAACTACACTACATGGCGCCCAACGTGGGGCAAGGCGATAAACTAACGCAAGACTTTTAGAGTAACTCAGTCGTGCATATTTCACAGACCCCTTTCTCCCGTAAATACTCCAATAGACGTCTGGAGTGGGTGAAAGGTTAAAATCCGCCCGAACTCAGTAGGAAGAGATTCCTATGTAAAGCTCTGGTTTATTCAACGTTGAAGGATACAGTGTTCCAAAATATTGTGCACCTAATCTTTGTCTCCTTGGAGACCTACTCTGCAAACCTTGCATTTTTACAATGCCAGAAAATAACGGAACCAATGGGGCCGCAGCAGATGCGACTCAGCAGGGTCCCGAATACACAGACCCGGATGCAATAATCATCCCGGTCCACTTAAGAAGATCTATAACTTTAAAACTTATAGAAAACGGACTGACACCTCAAGGTGGTACAGTAATTTTCGTGATAGAGGCTCACGAGTATCGGCAGACAGAGGTATTCTATTCATGGATAAACTTTCCAGCGGTAAACGCTATAACAAAAGAGTTTCACTATTACAAAATAGAGAAACCTCCGGAAGAGTACGCTCCTTTCGAGGAGATTGAAATTCCACTTAAATTTCAAGAGCACCTGCTCTGGTTTAATGGCGCCCTAAAACACAATGATCACATTACCAGGCTCGGTCCACTAGGTAGACCAGGAGCCACGTGGCCGGTTCTAGCCAGCTACACACCACATCCTGACATTGTAAAAATGTCTAAGGAAGAGCTGTTAGTACAGCTAAAAACACTAATAAAAATACATAGGCAATTAGTCCAATATGTAATGCGGACTGCAACAGTCCAGCCAGCTGTTAATACACCACAGCTGACCCCTCATCAGGGGAACACAAATAAAATTACACCACAGAACATACAGTCATGTCTTGGTAAAACACCTGTAAAACGGGAACAAATTCCTTTCTGGTTAGCACAGAAAATCACTCAAATAGAGGCAGTATTTCCTGATACTACCCCTATGGAGAAACACAGAATCTTGACCATCTGCCTTCCTATGGGAATCGCACCACACGTGGAGGACTGTGACACTTGGGGTACAGTCTTTGCTTCCATTTACACAAAAACACACGGTGTTCCGTCTATGGCGGTAATACCAGAAGTGCTAAAACAGATTCAAAATGAATTCGGTCCAGAGCCCGCTTTAAATCTAGGTATGAAATTACTGAAAGACTTCAAGCAGGTCACGGCTATATTATTAGCCAACATTAGAGGAGAAGCAGCATCTGTGGCGATCCGCCAGAAGTTGAGGGAAACAGATATAAAAGATCCTGTTGAGCTTGCAAAAATCATAGAAAAATGCTATGAAGAATTAGGTAGAGACAGCTTGGGTGGAAAACCAGTTAAGCCCCAACTGCTCGAAAATCCTGAAAAATTATTTATTAAAAATAATTTAAATACTCATAAAAAGAGCTGGGATGGAAATAAACAATCCACTCCCAAGGAAAAAGTTTTCCAGTCCAGAGGAAGGTCTCCTCGACGGAGGGAAAGAACTCCGACTCGAGAACGCCAGTCTCCCCAGAGGGAACCCTCTGAGAAAAGATATAACCTTAGAAATAGGGATAATCTGAAAAAACCTGATAGATATCAAAGTATTGATACACGTCCCTCTCGATCTTTTCCACAGAATTCGGAAAGAAGAGGACGGTCAGACCCAGGAGAGCACACCAAGTCCAAAGACAAGGAACCTGCTCAGAGTAAAAAATCTCAATTTCAGAAAAAGAAGGTAGCCAGTATTAGAGTAATCAACCATGCCGAGAATACTGAGGACACAGTTGAAAAACGGGGAGTGGGCATTGACAATGTTGGACAGTGCAGCAGAAATCAGTATAGCGCGCAAGATCTTGATGAGTCATCTGGAGACAGTGGACACGAATGAATTCATTCAGGTTGAAACTGCCGACGCCAGACTTAGCGAGCCCCATAAAATATACGAAATAACATTGCGTATAGAGGGTGATAAGACTAGGAAAATTAAGGGTCTATTTTGGGATAAGCTCTCAAAAGGCTATGATATTCTGTTAGCTGAAAAAGATTGGCCCCCGGAGTTTGTCAGGGAGTGCCCTCGCGGCGAAGAAGTGATTATGCCTGCCTTCTCAAATCACATTCCGATTCACAAAAAATACACATATGCAAGGAAATGGGCAGTGGCCCAGGCACCTGCATTGTATAAAAATCATGTAGGATGGGATGAGGATTCACCTCCTCACAAAATCCAATTAAAAAGTGAACCAACTGCCCAACGGCAGTATCCCATAAAGCAAGAAGCTAAAAAACAAGTCAGGGAGATCTTAGATCAACTTGAGTACCAGGGGGTGATTGAAACATGCACCTCTCAAATGAACAATCCTTTGTTTCCTGTCTCCAAGCCAGACAATTCAGATCGTCTAGTTTTGGACTACAGACATCTTAATACATGTTGCAAAACTTTTGCAGTACAAAACTCGCATAGTGCAGCCCTAATGAATAACATAGTTAGGAAAAAATATAAAACGACATTAGACATTTCTAATGGTTTCTTTTGTCAAAACATTGCACCAGAAAGCAGATATTTGGGTCGCAGAAAAAATTCTGTCGACTCCCACAGGGGTTTAAGAACAGCCCAGGACTATTCTCAGCTAGGGTAACAGAGTTACTACAAATCTATGATGATGAAGCATTATCTTACGTAGATGATATTTATCTCACAGACGACGACTTGGATACTCACTTGAAAAGAGTGAACACCATTATACTTGGGTTCGCAGCAGAGGGTTACAAATTCAACTTTAAAAAGTCTCGAATTGCCCATCTGACAGTACTGTTCTTAGGGTACGAATTATCAAGTGAAGGGAAAAGCCTAGCGGACAACTTCTTAGGGAAGTGCGCTGTACTCCAAGCTCCAAAAACGCTGAAGAATTTACAATCCATACTAGGTTTTCTAAATTTTGGAAGAACTTACATTCTTAATTACGCGGAGAGGGTTAAACCTCTCTACGAACTAATTAAACCTGATTTTAAACAAATCAATTGGACTCAAAAACACACAGAAATTTTGAGATCACTGCAAACAGACATGTTAGCAAAAACAAAATTAGATACACGTGACAACACACGTGATCTTGTAATCCGAGTCATCCCAGGAAGATGCGGATTCACGTACCTAACCTCTAATGAGGGAGAAAAGGTACCAATTTCAATTAAATCTCACTTGTACACACAAGCAGAAAAAGCATTCAGTCACACAGAGAGAACTGTGAAAGCAGTGCAAATCGCATTAGCAAATGAACGAGAACTAGCACACGGCAAACGGATTAATATCCTTACAGCGGAATCCGCCTTCGAGGCGCTATTCAGCCCGGTAAACCTGCCTACAGTGTCACTGGATCCGAAATGGATACAGTGTATAGATTCTCTAGGTGCGGAAGACGTGAAATACTATTTCGCCCCGCAATTTGAAGAACTGAATGATTTAGAATATGAAGAAGAATATCCTCTGTCAATCGAAATTCTGCCTCTCCCACAATACGCCTGTATAATCTATACAGATAGCTTTGTACAGCATTTCAACGTAGAGAGCAAATCCTACAATGCAGCGTGTGCGATTATAAAAGGTCGTTGGCTGTGCGGTAAATTCAGACCGAAAGTAACAAAAACTGAATCTGTAAAAAACTGTTCGGTTCAAAGAACTGAAATCAGATCTTTAAAGATGGCGCTCGAAAATGCAGAACGTGAATTCCCGACACTTATAGTGTGCGATTCTCATTTTTGCGTCAACTCTTACAACAATAAACTGCAGAGTTGGATCGAAAACGACTACAAAGATGACACAGGTGCCACAATAAAGCATAAATTGCTCTGGAACGAGGTAGCTCTTTTACACAAAGAACTACAAAAGACTCACGTGATTCACGCACAGAGTCTTCAACGTGATGGCGTTCACGTTGCAGGGAATTCATTGGCTAATACAGCCAAAGCGGAAGCAACTAAACCGGCTTCCGTAGCCACAAAAAAGCGTACAGATAAATACATAGACGGGGAAACCATGCTGGCAGTAAAAACGACCGTAAAAGGCGACTGTGCAGCACTACCCGTAAACTATCCACTCAATTATGCATACATAATCGATGCAAACTCCGTTCCTTTTGCTCGAATCCCTGGAGTGGGGGACAGAGTAATTCCAAACAGGAGCAGGAGGGGCTTCCTCTTACTGGAAGCACACATGGGGTTGGGTCTGAGACACCAAACAATCAAAGCCTCTCTGAAAAAATTACAATCAGAGTACTGGTGGCCAGGAATGAGTATAGATATTCAATGTTTTGCTCAAAATTGTGAAAACTGCAACCGAGATCGCAGAAATGAACAGGCCAGTGTAGTTTCAGGATCCCTTCTAGACAGCATAAGGCGGTCTATCTGCGCAATCAAAGAAGAGAAGCGCGTCCCAGTGTACACCATTAAGACGAAAAGCACTTAAAAAAAATTAGGCCTCCAGCGCTCGGCTGACGCTAGAACGGTTATAAAAGATTTGCGAGTCTTTATCGGCACATACGCAATTACCACGTTCCATTCTGACCAGGGTCCTGCTTTCAGCTCTCGAGCCTATAAGGAGGCCATGACTAGCATGGGAATTGGGTTGCGGTATTCTTGTCCGTCGCACCCCGAAGGGAATAGTGTGGTAGAAAGAAAAAACCGTGACATAAAGCAATCTATAACAGCGAAGGTATTAGGTTCAGGCGCTGGGTGGGTCAAACATTTAATAAGTGTCCAGACTAGTCTTAACAACATGCCAAGAAATTCTCTAAAAGGTTTCAGCCCATACGAACTATTGTTCGGAATTAGAATGCGAGTTCAGGACCTCGATAGTCAGATGTCAGTGGTACAAGAAAAAACAACAGACTTTGACATAAAAGATCGTTTGGCTGTTTTACAGGAACTAAATGAAACAAGAAAATCATTAAGCAACATAAAGTTAAAGCAACAGCCAAGTACCACTGACGAGGCACCACCCGCAACAGCCCCAGCAAGGCCTGTCTGGATTCCAAAGATTGGGGATCTAGTCAGAGAAAAGATCGCGGTTAAGAAGGAATTTGGGCCTTCTTACAGAAAAGCAGTACCTGTCTTAGCAGTCACCGGAACAAGATCAGTTGTGCTACCGCCCCTTGCTGGTAAAAAGGAGAACAGCGTCGTGTCTATCGATCTGGTAAAACCACAAGCATGTGGCCTATAATCAACAGTAGGCCCAGTGGACTCCCAAGAAACAACAGAATACCCAAACTTGCAACAATCCAAGAGGTTCAAACTGAAAGACTAATCACATTCGATCAGCCTGCAGTGCACAATGAAGGACTATGCAATAATGCCATGGAACTCGTGCCTCTTGAAACACAGATTGAAACAGTTCGTCAAGAAACAACACCAGTCTACAATGATGTGGCATCAGAAAGTGCTACCGAGAGACAGATTGAAAGAACAATCCCATCAATTGACAGAACTGCCTCTGGTTATTTCATCAACTTCGACAACTTCTCTGAAGATTTAAACGACCCCGAAGTGATGCCAGAAACAAAAAAGTATTCTAAAGAAAATACAACAGGACTCCTTCAACAAATCAAAGAACTATATCTGGATTCACCGTTGATTGAGCATTGGATTATCTCAGGGGTATTCATACTCCTACTATGCCTAATTTTAATTTTAATTTTAGGAAAGTTCATTACAATTGAATGGACACAGCAAGTCAGAACATCAACCTAGTCCTGAAACCACACAGATCATCCCACATGAAGAAAAGAGAACTGTCAACAGTAAATGTCACAGCAATTCCAATACCTGGTGGGGTAGTATGGGAGAAAACAGACTATGAGATCTATGGTCCGGTCGAAATCCTGAAGTATCCTCATCAACTAAAGGTTTCCTTAAGTGACTTTGTGACACCTAGTACATTCTCTGATGATTGGGACTTTAACAGTATTAATGACATGATGTCTAATTTAGTAATGTCAGCTAGATTCACAGATCATGATTATTTACAAGGTTCATCTAGTTATGAGCAGTTATTCTGTTACACCCACTATGGGGATCATTACTTGCATAAATCTGCACAGCCTAGAAATGTTTTTATGTATAATCAATGGGAACATTGTTCTACACCACCTAAAAGCAGTTCTAAAGCATTTTTTGAGAAATTCAAATACTTCTCAGGGTTTAACACCAGTGATGCAGAAACATTTTATTATAAACTGTTAGATAAAACAGGCATGAAAACAATGCTGACAAATTCTAAATTGATATATTCAGAAGCATTTTATGACAAAATGATGACATTTGGTTTTGATTATTGGAAAAATAATATTGAAACGAAAACAATTTGTGGTACAAAAGATTGGCAGGTGCAAGGCATAGAAGCACTATTTAGAACCTGCATGATACCAGAACAAATGTTGTTTTTAAATGACACAATACACCAAACATCTTGTCTTGGCCTAGCTAAGATCAAAGACCTTAAAACACCGTCTATACCGAAGCCAATACCTGAGAATACAACCACAGATATTGAGTTAGACGTGTCACAAATTTTACATTTCAACAGAACACATCCTGATTGGAAAAAGTGGTTAATCTGGCCTACAGACACAAATAGCTGTCAGGATAGATTCCTGAATAAAACACAGGGGTTAAAAATGACCAGATTAAACCCTAGATACTCCCAGAGACAACATCCAGGGATTATAACAACATACAGTGTAGGGAAACTCTGCCTTGAATGGCTAACCTCGTCCACACTGGCGGAAATTAAGCAACACTTGTCTTTATTAAAAGATGGTGCTGATTTGCGCGATTTCATTCTTGGACCTCGCAAACAGCGTCAAAAGCGTTTCATAGCGACCAGTATCTATGCTGCTTACAACGAGGCTTGGAAAGTAAAGCAAATTGAAACTGCTGAAAAAATACGAGAAATTGATCGTATTAATTTGGAAAAATCACTTTCTGTGGTAGACAATGGGTTAATGACTCTGTCTTCCAGAATATATTCGTTGGACAATATTGTATCCTCTGCCTTTGATGTGATGGACAGAGATTTGCTAATGTTACAACATGGCCAGTCTCAATTACGCTCTATTATAGAATTAGGCTGGACGCTGCAAAATCTTCGTTCAGGCTATGTGCCCTGGCGTTTAATCAACACGACGTCATTATTTTCCAGTTTTAACCTTACTGATAAACAGATCAGTTTGGCACAGAAAGGAGCAGACTATACAATCCTGAGCATCGAAAAACTTGAGCGATTATCATTGACAATGTCAGAGTGTCCTGTCATTGAATGGATAATACACGGAATTATCACAATTCCGATAACAACTTTCCGATTTAAAAAGTGCCTTGAGTACATACCTGCTGGCCAGTATGAACAATTGGGTAAAGGATATGTAAAATCTGAATGGAAATTACCATACACTCATTCTTGCTATAGTGACAGCGACAAGAATGTATTTCTTAGTGGTGAAAATTGTAAACATTCACTAAGCGGTATACTTTTGTGTCAGGGTATTAATTTACACGGAGCATGTGATGGAAATTCAAACAACCTTTCATGCCACCAGCTAGTCACACCTGCAACTCAGATAGAGCCTTTCTTTATGCAACTTTCGAACGGGAGTTACATTCTTAGAACGGATCACAGATGTTGTGGCCTGACGCCAGGGAAAAGTTATCTAGTAGAAGTAACATCCATGGTCAAATGCTGTATGCAAGCATTGTTTCCGAGCGGGCCTGCAGACATAGTGACTACCCTCTGGCCTCGTCTGAATCTCTATTCTATACGAATTGATACATTAAGCAAAATGAAATCTGTACTTTTACAGACAACAGTGCCTATAACGTCATCTAAAGAGACGTATGATCTTCTAGTTGCAAGGACAGCTACTGAAGTTCATGACCTTTTATCAACAAATTGCCCCGTGCATTTCGTAGAAATGTTCAGCCAACTCCTTAACATGTCTAGTGCAACAAGCATCCCAGGCATATTTAAGACAGTCTTTACGGGACTGCTAACACCCTTCCAGGCAATTTTGGGAATCTTTCCTAAATTTGTGCACTCCATCTTTGGCGGCATACCATTATTTTTGGGACTCGTCGCAGGGATTCTATTTTTGACCCTCTTGCTACGTTATGGCAAACCTCGCCTCAGACATAGCTCCCATGGGAATGGAAGAGACAATCCTAGCAATGCGCTACCGGGACAGGATAACTAACGTCCTTGGATTGGCCAGGCTGAGAGATCTAAACATGACCTGGTTCCTTTCATTCAGACCGATATGGCAAAATTGCATTTTACCTGTGCTACGGTGTATGCTTTGCGGCGATGAATGCGTGTTGGACTTCCATCAGCAGTACCAATGGACGTCGATACTTTGCTCAGTCC
This sequence comes from Lissotriton vulgaris, assembly GCF_964263255.1. Lineage (NCBI taxonomy): Eukaryota > Metazoa > Chordata > Amphibia > Caudata > Salamandridae > Lissotriton > Lissotriton vulgaris. The sequence goes on from NC_141694.1 coordinate 1,449,546,680, forward strand.
AATAACGGCTCACGCATTGTGTTGTCCCCAGCGGCTACCAATCCTGATGACGGCATTCGTGGAGACTCCTGTGCTACAGCCAAGTGGTAACAGTGGAGCGAGTGACAAAAGCAACATCATCCAGGTACAACGTTCTGTGAGCATTGCTGCTCCTGACTATGATGACAGCAATCACTCTCACACCTGCCAAGTTACAGCGCTATCTAATTTGGTTGAACTATCACCTGAATTTGTAGACCAATTCTTTGAGAGCCTGTCTGATACGATGTTCTCACCCACAGAGAAACAATAACTTTTGAGAAGCTTTCCGACACACAGCGTTCCCATGAACTCTGAATTCGGCCTTCAGTTTTGATCAACAAAAACTGCCAAGAGCTTTGGAAATCTATTTTCTTTGAATTGGACAATTTTTCTAATATTGACCTTTTTTGGCACGAACAATTCTTTGCTTAACGTAAAAACTATTCTTAGAGAACAGAAGCTTCACACTTCTATTTCTAAACACATCTAGAGACATAACAATATTACACCAGCCTCTGGCACACATGTTATTACAATGCATTTTTATGTGATGATTTATCTCGCCTTTCTTCTGTCAGAGATACTTCATGTGTAATTCCTTTTGCATAATCGTTCATTGATTTCGTATGCAATAGTTTTTTGAATGATTACTATGCTTTAAAAAACGTACAGTACCTAAATTCATGTATTACAAGTACGCCTATTTCGAATGCATTTATGTATTTTGGGGTGGGCAATGTTACACATGCATCTAATTGCTTTAGTTTTAGTAATTTTGATGGACATTAACCCGTGGAGTGGGTGTTGCGTGTTTATCTAGGTTCCTGATCGATACTGTGACCTTATGCCCCTATTCGGCTATAAATCCATTTATTCCCTATATTGGCATAACCGTTCAAGTGCGATTTTCTGAAAAGTCATCTCTGGCCTCACACGAACAGAGCCACATTCCAGCATAGTTCCCTCTGCCACTTCCTTTGCGACCAATTAGTGCAATGACAGAGCAGTAGTCACTATCTGATATTCCTAGATAACACTCCGAGTTCTTCAACAAGATAAAAACTCAGCAAACCTGGAAATCCCCGCTTGCTCTGTTTTGATTAGTAATAGAACTCTAATGAGCAACTGATAACTATCACTTCCTAGTGACATCTTTAATTGACGTCTTATATCCAGCAAACTTGCGTCAAACCCGGCACCTGTCAGGTATAAATATTACCAACGTTGCCTTAAGCAATGCCTGTTGTACGAGCTACTGAAGACAGCTGCCTGCACGACCCCGTGTTGGTAAATCTAGCACTCTGTCGCTGCAGCCTGCTATCCTGTGGTGGTGAAGCTGCTGATACCATTATCGCCGCCAAAGCGCGAACTATGGTGCAGTACGCTTAAGGAGCTGAACAGCCGTCCTCTGCGAAGACATCCAGCAGATTCCAGCTGCCCGCGGACGCTGTCCCCCCTCCTTCCTCGACGCGCTGAAGAGACCCGCTGCCTTTCTCGTGCAGAGAAATCCAGCCACGGCGTTTCCGGTCAACCCTCGCAGGTGACTGGGATATCGAGAGAGACCCCTGAAGGAGATACCAATCCTCCATCATTCTATTCAGAGGTATGGTGTTGACTAAACCCTTAGACGAGAATTCTTGAAACAAACCTTGGCAAAACCAACTTAACCTAAAGCTACTTACTTACTCCCCTTCCACGTGTTAGGCTTAGGTCAGGCACACTGGGGTAGGCTTAGTTAGAAGCACCAGTTGAGTATGTTAGCCTAATGTATATATGACTGTATATATGTTTTATTACTTTTAAACCATTGTATGGCTAAGAAACCATATCAATGCTTTTACAGTTCTATTTCGCAATACTTATCTTATTGTACGTACTTTTTATAATAACAATTATTGCAATTGTGGCAATACATTTCTCTTGTACGAGAAGAAAGACTGTTCAATAAATGTTAACCCTTTATTGACAAACGCCCGTCTCTCTATTCTCTACATCTCGTGAAAGTAAACTGCACCAGACTGACTGAGTGAAATACATGTCTATTGTTTCACACGACCCTAGAGATTGACTCTTGATCTGAGGAGCAAAGTTGTCATGTTGCACGGTTGTTGGAAAGCTGAATCCCTTCTTGTCTGTGCCAAGGAAGCTGATCACTTCCTATGCAGAGAAGAAAGTTTCCAGTGACCTCTGAGCTAGTTGGTAACACAACCCAATTAAGTTTAGCATAGTCAGTGGAGGCCTGGAATATCCGCAGTTCCACGTCGATACTACTGTTTATGTTATACCAATGCGCAGGGCCTAGTGGGAAACTAGGAACTACACTACAGTTGTGTCTTGGCTCCCTTCCTCTTCACGCTTTATACTAACGGTTTGGAGAGGGATATGATAAATGGGAGCCGGGACCTTCCTTAAATAAACAACCGTCCGATTCCAGCTCTACTCTATGCCAACGATGCGGTGATACTGGCCTGTACCCCCTTAGAACTACAGAAGGCGCTAAATAGATACTCCCAATTCATGGGTAATCTGGACTTATGTATAAATATAAAAAAAAAACCTTTGTCATGACAGCAGGACCTGGGGAAAAAAGGATAAAGAATATTTATTTAGAAAAAGAAAAATTGGCTACCGCAGATCAGTATCCATACCTGGGAATTATTATTGACCACAGACTCAATTGGAAACCAGCAATTGAGTCTAGGAAACTTCATCTCATGAGAGCCACTATGGCCCTGGTAAACTCTTCAAAAAAACTGGGAAAGAGGCCCCCGGTTGAGCTCCTACAGATATATAAAGCCAAATGTCAAACAGTTGCACTGTACGGGGCTGGTGTGTCGGGGTATGTAAATACCAACATTTTGCAAGTGGTCAAAAATGCCTTCCTGAGGTTTCTTTTAGCAGTACCAAGGAGCATAGCTACTTTCTCATGCCATACGGAACTGGGAATTTCACATTTATCAGATATAGCCAAAATACAACCACTCCTTCTGTGGCATCGAATCTGGTCTTCAAATAAAAATATTTTTACACAGTGAATCATTCTAGATTGTATGTCTCTGGATCACTCTCATACAATCGGCTGGCTTTTATATATACTTCTCCGGAAACTTTTATAAGCCTGTATTTCCAAACAGCGAACCAGCTCACCTCGGGCCCTTGGGGTTTCAAGACACAGCACAAAGCACAATCTTCTTCAAGCAGGGGGACCCAGCGCCTCCAAGCACAGTCCCAACAGCCTCTCCTTTAGTTAGAACAGCAAACTGCAGACCAGCCCCAGATCATGAAGCAAAGATTGCTCTTTCCACCGGAGTCTCTCCAGTTGCTTCTTCTTTAGCAGAGGTTCCTCTTGAACACAGAATGGGACCAAGCCTTTTCAGTCTCAATCCATCTCTGTTTCATTCCAATGTTCAGGGGTTTCAGCTCTGATAGTTATACCCCTTACTGTATTTGAAGTTCGTTTGTGCTCAGGGGTCCCTGACCCGCCCCTAAATCAGTTCTGGGTGTCTCCCTCCCAGTGTCACCTCTCTCCCTTTGATACTGGGGGTTGGGATCCTTAATCACTCAGCAGTAAAGTGGTCAATTCGTTTATAGCACCAGCCCAGGCCTTTTCACCTCCCGGGCTTCTCCTCCCCCTACTCTGTAGATGCAGGGCAGCCTGGTGCCATCTCAACCCCTTCCTGGGTCAAGACCTCTCCCAGCATCTCTCACTTTCCAGATCCATACAGACAATCCACATTTCAGCAGAGACACACAGAAATGGCTAGAGCACAACACTCAGTCCCTTTCTGAAAGAGTGGTTTCTGAACATACAGTGACAAAACCACCTTCACAGAAAGATTTGTTATGACACTGTGAATTTATACATACTAAACTTCACCTCTCCATTATAAACTGACAGGAAACTAGGCTAACAAACACAACACCCAGCCTACCCCATTGTGTCCTATGGGCAGGATGACCTTTCATCAGTGAAAAACGAAATGGCGTGTTTTTCACTGTCAGGACATAACACACACCTTAGTTTATATCCTGTCTTTTACCTGCACTGCACCCTGCCCAGGGAATACCTGGGACCTACTACAGGGGTGCCCAATGTGTATGTAAAAGAGAAAGTCAGACCTGACAAGTGGTTGCACTTGTCAGGACAACATGCTAACTTAGCATTCTGCGCGCAGGCCCTACACTGCAGGCCTGAGTTCCTTTCTCCGCGCGCCTTGGATTACCAGCCCTGGCACACAGAGTGCACATCACTAGGGACTTTACTAGTAAAGCAAACATACCAATCATGGCCAACCAAATACCATTACATTTTACATAGGGAACACCTGTACTTTGACACTGATTAGCCGTGTCAAAGCACTCACAGCATCTAGATTCCAACTCTATGTTAGGAAAACAGTCATTGAACTACGCAGGCACTTTCCATACATTCATCTAATCACCTAGGTACTAACTATTCACTTATGCAATTAACAAGGATGCAACTATGGAATCATTATAACATTTGCGCAGAACCTATGCAGCCATCTAAACGCCAACTTACAACCGGTGCAGTCATTGAAATACTGAGGCAGACGTATGCACTGATGAAACACTCAGGCTCTACTCAATCACTCACTAACACATACAGTCACTTATATAATCTAACACTCACCTATAGTGCCTTGCACATATGCAGTTACTCACCCATATACCACTAACACGCCCATTCACTCACCGACACAGCCATACGCACACTCCCAGACACACCCATGAACCCATATACCCAGTGATTCACACACTCACTCATCCAGGCAAGGAGTCACACACACCCTCACCCTCACCCACCCACACAGACGCTCATACACCCATACAGGTACTCAGAAAACCAATCAATAACCCATATAGCCACTCATATATAGCTGCTCACCAACCCATGCAGCCACTTACACACCAACTGACAGAGTGAAACAGACATTCACACAAATTAGTTACTCACCCATACATTCATTGAGATACGTATATTCACTCACTTACACAGTCACTCATTATAGATGCAAAGGGAGGCATCGGGAAAAAGGGTGCTAACATGTGATTATGCATGTTAGTACCCTCTTGTAAATAGAGCAATAGTTTTATCTCCACTTTTTTGGCTTTTAAAGCCAAAAAAGCGGAGATAAAGCCCTTGTCAATATGCCCCTTAGCCTGTCCATCAAATTGGAAGGAATGTTGAATCCTGCATGAAAGGAAGGAAGGATTGCTTTGAATATTGTGTCTTTTCTATTCTGGGCATTCCCCTGCTTTAGTCAGAAGTGTCAGTCAATCAATCAAAAGCTTATACATATGATTAATTCAAACTCACATGTGTTTTATATTATTATATTCTGCAGTGTGATAGTGAAACTTAGATGAATATATTTGCTTACTAAATCGAAATGCTGACTGCTTTATTTTATAGTATTTTGTTACTGATTTATAAGAGTTTCTAGACGGTTGAAAAATCAAGTGCCTCGTTTTTGTTGTTGTTATTCAAAAGAGCATAGTCTTACAAAATGAAAACAAGTAAATCACATTGGGCTGCTTTCTGTCAATTGTTTATGCTTTCAACTCTAAAATTAGGTTATAAAAACTGAGCTCAAAGAGTGCAGTGATAGAGGAGAATCCTTATGCCAGGTGAAACTGGGGCAGGCCGTTAAGAATCCTATTAGTGGTTCCAACAGAAAGCTACCAGGACTAGAGGCACTTACCATCTCTGAAACTCAAAATATGTTTTATTTTCTGCTGTGCTAGAATTAGATCAGAAGTGGCAAAATGAGGGTAGGAGTGACCTACATTTATAAGAACATCATTGTTAGGTTGCTTCCTGGATCTTTGTCCTGATGAAGACACATTTCTTTCTCAAAACTAATCCTTTTGGGTAACAGCCATTTACAACACGGTTTTTACCACGCGTTGCTATTCCATCACATGCATTACGACGCATGAGATGTCACAACGCATGGTAAAAACCACGCATACCATTACATTGCATGCGCTTTTACAGTGCATGCGATGTAATGGCTATCCACGTCGGTGTGAGGAAACTGAGGCTGTTTCCTCACAACGACGTAATAATTGTAATTCTGAAGCTTATAAAGCGCATGGTTACACTTACCAGTGTGTCCCCGCGCTGAACAAACCGCTGAGGAACCCGTCCTGGCCTGTTCCTGTGAGGCGCCCAACTCCTGGGCACCCCCCTGGTGAAGCCAGGCATCCTTAGCGATTAGGGCCGGTGTGGAGACTAAGCAAGCTATTGCCCAGAGTTGCAGCGTGGGACCCCATGATTAGAGTAGGCACCATGCCGAGAATTATCGGGTCCGCGGACATTTTAGCTCAAGACCCTGCCGCGACGGGAATTGAAACCTGGCCCCGGGCCAGACCTCTGCATCAAGGTATGCCGCTCTAATCAGTGAGCCACACTCCTCCCACGTGGACCTCTGACGACACAGGAAGCAGGAACCGGGAGCAAAGGCGGCGACACTGGAATCACGAGGAAAGAGGTAAGGCTGATTGTGCTTGGGGGGGTAGTGGTTTAGGGTAGGGTAGTGTAGAAGTGTTTTAGGGTTTAGGGCAGTGTAGGGGAGGGAATAGTGTGGGTAGTGTTGTAGTGGAGTAGTGTTTTAGGGTTTAGGGTAGTGTAGGGGTGGGAGTTGTGGGGGTAGTGTTGTAGTGGAGTAGTGTTTTAGGGTTTAGGGTATTGTAGGGGTGGGCGTAGTGTGGTTAGTGTTGTAGTGGAGTAGTGTTTTAGGGTTTAGGGTAGTGTAGGGGTGGGGGTAGTGGGGGTAGTGTTGTAGTGTAGTAGTGTTTTAGGGTTTAGGGTAGTGTAGGGGTTGGAATAGTGTGGGTAGTGTTGTAGTGTAGTAGTGTTTTATGGTTTAGGGTAGTGTAGGGATGGAAGTAATGTGAGTAGTGTTGTAGTGGAGTAGTGTTTTAGGGTTTAGGGTATTGTAGGGGTGGGCGTAGTGTGGTTAGTGTTGTAGTGGAGTAGTGTATTAGGTATTAGGGTAGTGTAGGGGTGGGGGTAGTGTTGTAGTGTAGTAGTGTTTTAGGGTTTAGGGTAGTGTAGGGGTTGGAGTAGTGTGGGTAGTGTTGTAGTGTAGTAGTGTTTTAGGGTTAGGGGTAGTGTAGGGGTGGGAGTAGTGTGTTGTGTAGGTTTAGGGTACTTACCTTGCAAACTTTAACCACAAGTATAGCTTTACCATGCATGCCTTTGCGTTGTAATGGCATGCGTGGTAAAGGCATACTCGTGGTAAAAGTATGCGATGTAATGGCATGTCGTTGTCATTGACATCGCATAGTAATACCAGTGTTGTAATGGGACGTGTGGTATTAGTATGCAATGTAATGACATACATCCATCCCTTTCGGATCAAAATGTTGTCATTTTCAAAACTTGATGGCTTGGGTATTCATTATTACATGAGGAAAACATTGGCAATTTACTGATTTGCTTAAATTGATCAAATTCCAGTTAATGTAGCAAGCTAGATTGTTTTCCTTGTAAATATATATTTTGCCACGAGCTTCTAACTCTCATAATGAACAATGTGCATTATCACTTATTGATGTAAGAGCAGCTTTTTTGGGTATCTAAATTTATGTTTCTGAGTTGTGTAAAAACAATGCAGGTTTCATCATTTGAGGGAAAATAAAAGATTTCAAGATTACCTTGGTTTTGTTTATTGTTATAGAGGGAACCAGATTGGCCTTTCAAGTTTTGTTTATTAAGAATAATTTTCCTATGTAATTCGACAGCTTCATTGTGATTTATATGGTATAATATACCCAGATTCTGAAAATACAGAATGACACCATTGTCTGTTGTTTGTGAACATGGAACAAGAACATCAGAAGGAAGCACCATTGTCTAGAGTGACAGGGAACTATAAGGCCTGGGCTAGCAAGTCCTGGTATATTAGTTTCCATGTATGACTAAGATATGTGGCTTATGTCTGGCCCAGCTGTCTGACTTAGATGCTGTGACCCATTGCATTGTGATGAAGTACCCCAGCCTCCAAACTCTAAATCAGACCCAAAGTCTTTATCCAAAGTCTTTATCCTTAGAAAGCAGTGAAAAAAGCTGGATGGCGTGAAAAACATGTCTGCAATGTCTGTCATAGAAGATCCATCTGGGTTCCTTGCAGCAGATCCGGTTGTTAGCATGTTCGGAGGACTAGAGAGTAAATTGTATACGTTTACCTTCACTCACATATGAAGTACATCCCTGGTATGTGATTGTGACGTGAAGCTGAATGGATGTGATCATTAGGGAAATGTGGACTTGTAAGTATTTGAAATTACCAAGATGATATGTAGGGATCTGGATTGTGTACTAACACTGGAAAGCTGGTTATTGAGTGTAAAATAAATGTTTGTTCAGGCTTAGTGAATCAACGCAAAATGATAAAACTGCATTTAAGATACTTTTTTAGAATATTGCAAGTTAATGTTACAGGAAAAAAGTTCATTTAATGAAAATGCAATGCTAGTACTTGAGGGTAAAGATTGTGTGTTTTCATGAAATATCAGCTGGAGTTTCAGAAACAGTTAGATTTGTTTACCAAAAATGACAAGCCAGTCTTTCAGAGAAAAATTGTTTAATTTGAGAGAACAAGTAGATCCACAAACACATGTGTTTTGCAATCGTAATACAACACGGACCTCTGTGCTGTATCACCCCATGCAAATAGTTTTTATGCATTAGTGTAAAATGAATTACACTGTCAACTATGCTGTGCTATTGGACTGTGAGTATGAGTCAATGGAAAACAAAGCAATTTTGGTATAAGATTCACACTTGTTGAACCCCTACGATAAAAGGAAGATCATTGGAACATTGAGGACAAAAGGAAAATAAGAATCATAGGAATATTACTAATATAAAACAAAGCACAACTACACTCTAAATAAGATTGGATGATAACAATCAAAAGTACTTGGTATTACGTGATGCATATAGTGATGCAGAGCAGACTACTGTGCTGTATCATTTATTTATTTTACTATAGTGAAGTCATCCAGGACTTAATTTTGTCAAGTATTGAGCCCCAAGAGGAGCAAGAGGAATACACTTTTATGCAAAAGCGTTGTGTCATCAGTGTATTGATAGGAAGATAACACAAAGCCCTTGAGGAAAGAACCTAGTGGTTCGAGATAGAGGCTGAACAGAGTGGGGGATTGTCTATGTAACCAGTCAATCAATTCAGAGCTGCGCTTTCGAGGCCCATATGATCTTTTAGAGTGTGGATGAGAGAGATAGAGAAGGATAATAAGATTAAGCAGGCATGAGTCACTGAGATTCTCAGTGCATTATCGTTTATGTGCAGAATGGCAGTTTCTGTACTGTGATCAGGCATGAAATTCGATTGAAACTTGCCCAGCAAATTATTTTCTTTCATAAATTGGTTAAGTTGTACATTGCAACAGCTTTCAAGGATTTTGGCTAGGAAGAGGAGTCGTGAATAGGATGATAGTAGGGTTGGGAGTAACGCATGTGGTTCAGTGTTGCATAATGAAGCAGAATTACCTAATATTTGCACAAGATTAAGCTTGAATTACACGAGAAGAGTAGTTCTGCATTAAGCACTATTTCATAGTGCAGAAATGCCCCCTTGCATCTAAAATAGAAGCCAGGATGCATTTTGAGGTAAGAAAAAGTGCTAAATGCAACTGAACATGCACAGTGAGCGTGAGCGGGTGCTCTTTTAAGGTTGTCTTGGGGTAGGACGTTCCCCCTAATTACTACCAACATTTAGCTCTATTTTCTTAGCCCAAAATATACCCTCATGCCCAAAATGGATGCAAAGATACGTGTGGCACTAAGAAACAGCACTAAATTCAGCAGAACACAAACAAGGCGCATTAGCGCCCACTCACGCTCGCTAACTACTTATTTCTGCTAGGAGGAGTAATCACGTAATTATCGGTAATTCCACATCCAAGAATAATGCAGAATTACGAAAATTACTTCAATCATTCAGGAGTAATTGAAATTGCACCAAGGCCTAGACAATAGTTGTTTTACCTAGGATAGTCAGGGTTGTTATTGGGGTTTTTTAGAAGTTGGAAAAGATTACCAATTTTTGAGCAGTCAATAATATATCCCTGGTACGGAGACACGAATAGTTCTCCAGCAGAGGTTGATAGTAGATGAAGATAAATAGCTTGTGGATTCTAGGGCAGACACATCTGGACATGGATATTCTGAGTCTCATGAGTATTGGTGCACCTGTTGTCCTCTGCAGGGGAGACTGGCATGAGCGGGAGGATGAGGCAAATGTTTTGCCTAGGGAAGCTTGGTATTCAGCCAATAGAGAGTCCATTTCTTCTAGATTAAGAGAACTGTTCTGTATGGGCTGGAAGGCAATGTAGTCTTAGTAGGGAGAAGGGAGTGTCAAGGGAATCGAATTTGGAGATTTTAGTGGATTTAAAACTTACATTTGTGGTAAGAGTCTTTATGCTATAGGTTAAGGTATTTATAGCATTTGATAGAGTGGAAAGAGTGTCAGAACTATAGTCAGGACAGGTGCCTTCATCAGGAGACATTGTGTGAGGTGGGTTGGGGAACAAAGTAATTGTCCCTTAGTGTGCTTCAAAGGTAGGTGGAGAATATTCAGAGGATATATGAGGGGTCAAATGTATGGGTGATTTGCATATGGTTTGCATATGTCTGGGTCTAAACTGGGGTGGCATGGTAAGCATAATAACCCATATCTCTTGACTGAGGTTGAATGTTTGATTTGTTCTGTAATCCATCCATCATTTGTGTGTCTTTTGCTTAGTCGCCCTAAGTGTGCCAGGTATGTCCAAGTGTGGGTCCCAGGCTCACTGTGCTATTGGATTCAAGTCTGGCTGATGAGAGGTGACACTCCGTAACTAATCCCAGGATGCTTGATTCTGGTCCAGGGATGACCTGGCTTGGCATTTCCCATGAGGAGCAGGGTCAAGACTGATTTGCATATGGATGGGTCTAAACTGGGGTAGCATGGTGAGCAAAAGAACGATGGATTCAACCCAAATCTCTTGACTGCTGTAAATGTTTGATCTTATCTTATCTTATCTTATCTTAATAAAAACGTATAAATCGCACGGCCACCCAGAGGTTTCCTGGTGCTGATCAGGCAAGAGTCACACCAAAAGGAGTCACCCAAGAGTGTGCTCATATAACCAAGTTTTAACACCATCAACTCTTATGATTTCCCCCCCCCTGCGCTGAAAATCTGTAAAACCCATTGTTCATGACGAGCTCAGCTCGGCATGAGTGTACGAGAGGTGTACCTCATGACGAGCTGAGCTCGTCATGAGCGTCGAAGGGGTTAAGCATTCTTCTGAATGTCAGGCGGTTATTACTCATCCGAATTGGTAGTGGCAGAGAGTTCCAGAATAAAGGGACGAGGCAAGGAAACCTGCATCCCCCCTGGCGTTTGAGGTTAAAGGTAGGGACATATAAAAGCTGAAGATGGGCCGAGCGAAGGTTACGAGAAGGTACGTGCCTGACTATTCTGCAGCTAATACATTTTGGGCTGTTGCCGTGCAAAGCTTTAAAGATGATGCACCCGGTCTTGAAAGCGACACGTTGGGCCAGAGGAAGCCAGTGAAGTTTGTCCAGGATCTGCCTAGCAGATGACCATCTAGGTTGTTTATGAATTAGCCTGGCGGCCTGATTTTGAACCAGTTGGAGGCGCTTAAGTAGGCCCAGGTAGATGGAGTTTGAAAAGTCCAGGCGTGACAGAACCAAAGCAATCACAACCTGTATTAGAGTGAGTAAGCAGATGGGCAATTGTCCTAATCCTCCATACTTGAAATAGACAGGAAGAGACCACTGCGCCCACCTGACCTCTAAGAGACAGGTCGGCGTTGATGGTAACCCCTAAGCTTTTCACTGACGGAGAAGGGGAGGGGGAGGGGCCCAGTTCTGCCGGCCAATAATGGGGTCCCCAGACAAGTGCACTCTTCCTGGGCAAGATTAATTCAGTCTTGCCCGGGTTGAGTTTCAGATGGTTCTGGTCCATCCAACTCTGAATGTAGAGCATGGTAGTTTGGAAGATAAGGATGGAATCGGCGGAACTGTCCAGGGTAAAGACCAGCTGGAGGTCATCCGCATAGTTGAAGGTGGTGACCGCCATATTTATTAGAGAGTGGATCAGGGGCCGAAGATACAGGTTGAAGAGAAGAGGCGACATGGAAGAGCCCTGTGGGACTCCACGTGAGGTTGCCAATTTAGGTGCAGTGAACGGAGTGAGACGGACGGCTTGAGTTCTACACTCAAGGAAAGAACCAATCCAGTCATAGGCAACGCCCAGGTGCCGGCCTGTCTGACACGGTCCAACAGAATCTTATGGTAGACCGTGTCAAAAGCGCCACCAGATCTAATAACACCAGCACCTGGGTGACGCCCCTGCCTGCACCGGCTCTCATGGTATCCAATAAAGTCAGGATTACCACTTCAGTGGAGTGGGCCCGCCTAAACCCTGCCTGATGCAGCTCTAGATATTCTGTTAGTTCTATGAAGTTAGATAGTCATTTAGTCACATGTGCCTCCAAAAGTTTAGACAGGAAGGGAAGAAGGGAGATGGGCCGGTAATTAACGAGGTTTACGGGGTCAGACCCAGGTTTTTTGAGTGAGGGGACAATTATGGCGTTCTTAAAAGCAGAAGGAACTCTACCCTGCGACAATGATTCATTGAGGAAAGGTAACACAGTGTGTGGTAAATGGGAGAGGACATCCCTCATGATGTCGGGGGGGCAGCAGTCATTAGGAGAGCATGATTTGACACAAATCAGTAAGTCTGAGAGTGTAGAGAAGCTGATAGGGGGAAATTTTCTAGGGTAGAGACATTAATTACCGGGTTGCCCATCGGAACTTTGACCATTGTAGTTGGGATACTGCCTTTAATAATCGCGATCTTCTGTAGGAAGAAATTGTTCAGGGAGTCACATGTATCTTACGTGGGAATTTGTTTTAGTAGGATCCTTTCGGGGTTACAGAGATCATTAACTATCGAAAAGATTTCCTTCGACTTATTCTGGGAGTCTAATATTCTTTGTGAGAAATAGGTGGCTTTGGCTCCCAGAATGGCGGTTTTATATTCTTTACGAGCCAAGGAGTACTGGAGTTTATCTTCCGGAGAGTAAAATGATCTCCATTTCCTTTCCTTTTGGCGGAGCTCAAGTTTCTGTTCTTTTAATTCAGCAGAAAACCATTTTTGAAAGTCCGAGTGATGGGTGCGTTTAAACTTTGTGAGTGGGGCATGGATGTTACTGGCCGACAGTAACCAAGAAGAGATGTTAGCTTCCATGGCATTGACATCTGAGTTGAAAGGAGGTACTGTACTAGTCACTGTGTCCAAGAAGGCTTGAGTATCTAAGGCCCTCCACTATCTGGTAACTCTGCCCCCTGAAGAGATGTTCTTAGGCATTGAAGGCATAGTGATGTTAAATTGTATTAGATAATGATCCGACCATATACAGGGAGAAATGCTGAGGTCTGTCAAAGAGAGATAAATAGACCAAACTTGGTCCAGTCAGTGCATGACCTTTAATGTGAGTAGCAGAATGGATATGTTGAGTGAAATTTAAATTTAGAAGCATATCGAGGAGATCTGTGGCGTAGGGTCCGCCTGAAGAGTCGTTAAACCAATAGTTCAGATTGCCTATAAATACAATATTAGTGAAGTTCAAGGCTAAATTGGCCAGATGATCACATAAGGAGATAGAAAAGTTAGGCATAGGTTGGGGGGGGCGATAGAGTAGGACGAAAATGAGGGCTCCAGAGCTAGAGTCTAGTTTGATGACTAAGTTATCCACCGCCGGCAGATCCAGAGGGGAGATGAAGGTAAAAGTAAGATGTTTCAATATAATAGCAGCAACTCCACCACCGGGTCTGCCGGAAGATCGATTTGCCTGTAGGATATAATAGTCCTGAGGTAAGGCAGCCAAGATATCAGGAATAGAGTCCTGAGTCATCCTTGTTTCAGTGAGTAAAAGTATGTCTGGTTTAGCTGTAGAGAGCAATGAGAAGATATCGAGCTGGTGTTTGACGAGAGAGCGTGTATTAAGATAGAGAACGCTGAGAGCAGGATGTTTCAGAGTGGCAGATACGGACGCAAGAGAGTGATAAGGAGTACAAGGAGAGGCAGGGGGAGAAATGTTTTTATTAAAGATGCCATTAGCTTTAAGACAGGTATTAAAAGCCGTCATGAGTGGGGGGGTTTTGTTAGAGAGGGACCTAAGTTTCTCTGAGGTATATTTAATTAAGGGTCCCCAATGCCTGGCTCCTGGGCCCGTCGGGGTGCAGATGGGCGCAGACGGGCTTGCCTTTGGCACGCTGCCAGCGCCGGCATTTGAACTTATGCTCCACCTCAAACTTCTCCCCCCTTGCGGCCAATTAGCTGAGGCCTCAGGGTGGTGTCAGGAGCAGCGAGGGCAGCGAGATTTACAAGCAAATGCCGGTTCTAGCACACAAGCAAGGTAACACAATTTCAATTTCCAATTTTAAAAGAAGAATATCAGTTTTAAAAGCAGAGAGACGAGCGGTAGCCCGTCAGCGTGAAAGCAGGCCTGGAATCGCCTGTGATTAGCGCTGCGGGGAGTTTTCTAATTTTTTTGGCCTAGGCTCCACCTCAAACTCCTCCCCCCTTGTGGCTGATTGGCTGAGGCCTCCGGGTGGTGTCAGGAGCAGCGAGGGCAGCGAGATTTATAAGCAAATGCCGGTTCCAGCACACAAGCAAGGTAACTCAATTTCAATTTCCAATTTTAAAAGAAGAATTTTTGACATGATATGTTCCACATTCCATCCATCATATGAGTGTCTGTTGCTTCCCCACCTTTTCCAGGCAATAAGACTGTCTGTCAGACTGAAAAAAGTCAACCTGACAGACACTCTTCTGGTTCAGGTCAGGCAGACAGGAGGTAGACATGAGCTAAATGTGCAGGCTCCTGGCTGCCTGGGCTGCACTTTGCCAGACTGAGGACTTTACAGTCATGTGGGCGTGGCCTCCTCAGCCTGGCAAAAGTGCATAAAGGTCATCCCCCTCATGACGAAAGGTTGCATCAGCGTTTGCGTCGGACCTGGGCACTTCAGTTTTAAGCCCTGAAGTGCCATGGGCAGAGTGTCAACCAGAAACACCCTGTCACAGAGTGGGGTGGGGGTCAGTGAGACTCAGTGACGAGATTTGGACTGCTGCCTTCCCTCATTGGCTGAACTTGGGAAGGCAGCCGTTCCAATCCTCCTGGAACCTCTTAGGCTTCCCTCTTGGAGAGCTGATGCTGAGATAAGCTTTTATGGGTTTTTTGTTTGATGCATGCATGCATGTATGTATGAATGAATGTGTATTTGTTAGTAAGTGTTGTGAATGTGTGTGTGTGTGTGTGAATGAAGGGGTATGAATGAGGTGTATGTGTTTGTTCGTGCCCCCCACCTGGTAAAATTACTAGCCGCCACTGCAGAGAAGTATGAAATATCAGAAAAAGCAGGAGTTGGGAGAGTGGTGGAACTAGTAGAAATGCTGGTACGGCCATTTTGGGTCATGAACAGGGAGAAAGAGGAAGATTCTGTATACTGGGAGATTACATTCAGGTTGGAGTCACAGAAAGTGGAGTCAGGGGAAGTGTAATGTTAGGGCTAACATCAGAGGAAGAGGTATCATGCCTAGCAGTACAGCCAGTGGAATAATAATGGAGTAATAATTTCAGGTTGGAGTTGGATACTAACAGTTTTTGAAGGTATGTGTTCAGCAGGCAGTCTTATATGTGAAAAATAGGAAGTAATTTTTTTCAGTGACTCGCACTATGGTACTAGTCTACTGATGCATGTTGACTACAAACTTGGTGTGTTCGTCCCCATTGCATTCACTAAGTAGAAATAATTTGTTCACCTCAATGAACCACAGTGAAAATCCAAATGAGTATATGCATCAAACAAAGGACTGTCTTCTAGATTACTAAGCACATATATTTTCTCAAAATGAATAACTGATATTTGAGAATAAAATATATGAATTTACAGAAAAGGAATATAACTATATCTAACAAAATGTAGAATTAGTATTTAAGAGCAAAACCCAATATGATGTTTGGGGAAACACAGATTGCATTTCCAAAATGTATTTAAAAGTGATATATAAGTGTTAGTTTACCATGAGTGGAGGGCACGAAATACAGTATTTCCTTAGTGCAAGATGTCACTTACTGCTATGGCTGTTACATGAAGTGAAGTTGCAGCATTCCCCTTCTTTAGCGACATATTTCTATGGAATTATCCTCATTTGTGCTATCTAAGATTGTAGCATGTATGATTTGTGTAACCTAAAGAATATGTAAGTGTTTAAACCTGTAGACCCTTGCTTAACTGAGCAGGTAGTTTGCTGTGTGAGACAATCTTTTAATCTGAAGAACAGATTTGCCATTTATGAGCTGAAATTTTGAGAGCTGTGTAACTATTCATTTTCCCACCATGCCTTTTAAAATACATAATCAGTAGTAATATATGAATGAAAATGTACTTGAAAGGAACACAATAGAAATTAAAGAAAGTGGTAGATAGAAGAGAAGTAAAATGTTACGGTCATTTTGAAAATTCCCAGAGACCTTGTCAAATTATATGCCAAAAGTTTTTGAAAGGCCTTTAAAACTGAGGGCCGATTCACAAAGGTACACTTACACTTCCGTGTTAGATTCAGATTGTTTTCTACTCGCAAAGGGATTAACGAGTAGTATATTTACAAGTGCGGAGTCTCTGCACATGAACACATAGATCTTTTTGGGCATGCAGACTCCGCACTCATAAAGATACTACTGGTAAATCCATTTGTAAATAGCAAACAACCATAAACTTACACAAAAGTGTAAGTTTACCTTTTTGAAACAGGCCCAGAGACTTTTTTTTGCCATTTGTTAATGTAACGGTGCCCTAACATCCACCACTGTTGTAACACAATTTAATTTTGTTTTTGTTAGGGAAACAACATTGCCCAACACTCCTAGAAAGGATTGGACTGTCAGGTTTTGGACTGGACTGAGACTTCTATTTTGATTTTGGTGCTGCCTGACATTAGTGTGACTCCTTCTTGTAGGCACAATACCAAGTATGCAAAGCAAATAATGATTGGTAAGTAGGTGCCCTCAAAAAGATCGCAAACATGGGGAAGTCCCTAAGGAAAAAACCTTCAGAGGAATATGAAGAAAACGTTTTAAAATGAGTATCAGGACATAACTACCCAAGACTGAGTTAAAGGATCAATAAGGATAAAGCTTCCTTGAGAGATTTCTATAGATTCTTGAATTCAAGGAAATCACAAGGAAAAGACAATGGAACAAAAAAAACGAAAGCACGGAAGAGAAGAACGCAATGCAAAATACTGTTGGGTGCACTGTGGCACGCATTCCTCTGAATTCAGCAACCTTTCAAACTAAAGATACAAGAAGTGACATTATAGGAAGTGCAGAAACCATTTGAAATTGTAAAGTAGCCAATGGAATCATCTGGGATTGCATATGATATTCCAGCTCAGCTTCTTCCCGGAAGAGCACAGGACATAAAAGAGTCCAGAAAACAGGAAGTAACATCACAGGAAGAACAGGATCCAGGTTGGGTTTGAAAATATCCATATGAATTCACTGCAGCTACCATCTTGGGTCGGGAATGATCATGTAGTCCAGCTCTACCTCTTGTTCGGAAACTATGGATTAGAGAATGCAACATAAAGAATCCCAGAAGGTAAGAAAATGGCTTCCTGAAATAAATATTCTTTCAGTTTATCCCCCTAAAATGCTGCTTGTAGAGGTGTAGGCCTTTAGGTAAAAGATTAGAGGATTTGCAAAACTGGAACGCCAAGATGGTATTGTTGGGGTCTTTCATAAACAACATGGGCATTCTTTGCACAGCATGAAAGTATTTACATATTTCATGACTGCCCCTTTAGAAGTGCCTGTAAAACATTTGCGTTCTGCCAATTTGTTTGCAAACTGTACAATGAATGCACAATTTGACATTTTTTTCAAATGTCT
This sequence comes from Lissotriton vulgaris, assembly GCF_964263255.1. Taxonomy (NCBI): domain Eukaryota; kingdom Metazoa; phylum Chordata; class Amphibia; order Caudata; family Salamandridae; genus Lissotriton; species Lissotriton vulgaris. The sequence goes on from NC_141694.1 coordinate 1,449,564,725, forward strand.
AATAAAGGGAGACGAATGCAACATTTACCTTGAGGAAAATAGCCTCTCTTGCCACACTGAAATTTAGGGTAGTTATTTGAGAAATCACAATTTGTTACTGAGCCGATTTTTCCCAAAATGCTTTCAAAAAGAGAAATTCAAAACATAAACCATGCCATTTTTATGGGAATGGAATAGTCACTAGTCACAGTGGAGAACTATTGTTAAGAGATGTATCTAAGGGTGAACCTTAAATAAACAAACAATTTATTTAGTATTCATTAGTAATTGGAAAAAAAACCATCATATTTTTGGTAATTTAGAAATAGAAGTAATAAAAGTATAATGCAGATTGGGTATAAAGACACGTGAAATGTAAAAAAAAAACTACGAAATAATAGTTTTACCAGTAATACGAAATAGAGTGGCTTGTTAACCCGATAAAGGTGTTACTAACCTCCCTGAAAAATAAAGGAAAACAGTATATGGAAGTTCTTACTCTAATTTAGGAAATAGCTATTCCACAGACTATCGGACTCATTCGGAGTCTGGCTAGCTGGGTGCCCAGCCGCTGGGGTTATGGAGGCCTATTTCTTCCAGCTCCGCCAGTGACTCACATACCATATTAAATATCCCCACCATACAGATGGGGATAGTTCGCAAAATAGTACTTCTACCCATAAAGCAGGAGCACTTTAAGTGGAAAATGCTCAAGGCATTTTGGACTGTCATGAAATGTTTGTATGACAGACTAGCTTAAATTATGTTTGCTAGTTAAACCCCCAAAGTGGACGTTCGTTTTTGAAAAACAAATGACCAATGTCTTTAACACGCTGAGAGCGTTTTCCTGCCAAGGACCACTATGTTATATTGTGCATTGTGGTTCCTAGAGGAAATAAAAGCTTTCCTAGACCTACTCTGAATAGGAGTGAGCTTCTGACACCAGGGAGCTGGTGGTCTGTGGTGGCTGGTGGAGTTTCACACTTATGTGGAGATTGGTAGAGGTTGACATTCGGCACAGATGTTGCTGACTGCAGAACCAGCTGTGACCTCATCATAGGTCACAAAGCAGTTTCTTACCTCTAATTGAGGTGAAAGAACTGAGGGGTGAATGTAAAAGGCAACAACTCTTTATTCCTTTCATGTGTCATGTTACAGTCCACCTCTAAATTGAGCCCCACGGATCCTGGAGTTATAATGTTTATGCATATAAAGGCTTTGCTACTATTATGCAGCTCAGGTTCTCCATTGTAGGCCATGTAAGGGAAGAAAGTTGATTTGAAATTGTATTAAAACAGCGTTTCATGCCTTTCACAATATACCAAAGAGTATCATGCTAATCTGTATATTTTAGTCCATGAATGAAGAGCAGTGGAATGAGTATCTAGACTGGATTGGTATCATCCTCTGCTGCACACTTTGCTGCAAGTTGGAGTTGAGGAAAATAAGTTTGCCTTAAAGAGTATTTTAAAGTTGCAACTGTCAGCAATGCATGTGGTTAAAAAGAAGCCTAATTATACATTTTAGAAATGTAGCTAATCTTAACTAAACTTAAAGTAGAAGACTGGGTTGAAAATTTGACATTTTATCATTTAATGAAAGCGTCTCTATCCACAGAGGGGATGGTGGAACTTTATAATAATACTAGCAGCCCGTCCCGACGTTGTCCGGGTATGAATTGCTGCCGGCCAGTAGTATATTGTTTTGTAGGATTTCGTTTTGATAGCATTTCTTATCTGTGACAGGCCTGTGAAACGCTCCGATTCACAGTGCACTGCTGATGCACTTAAGAGTGTGCGTTCAGTAGTGTGTGAACTCGAGTTTCCCTACTTTATTTTTCCTTGCAATATTACATAGCGCAAACTCGACAACATGGCATGAGCACAATTTACATTACAGAAGAACACATTCATTTGTGGTAGGCACGGGGAGACAAACCGATTTGCCTAGAATCACGGCATGTTGAGCTGATGCCGAGATTCGAACATAGCTCCCCAGCTCTAAAGTTCGCAATTCTAGAACTTGTGGTGGGAGGTGTGTCTAAAAGTGTATGTCGGCGCTGGCCATCAATGAGAGAGACCTGTGCATTTTTCAAATGGGTGGTGAAAAAATATGAGTATATTGCTGGAGATGTGGGCTGCCGTGCCACCAATGTACTTACCGGGGGAGGGTAAACACCCATTATTCCGCAACTTTCTTTCCGCATACCATCACTCTGCATACTTTCATTACGAACGTACCATGGGCCTCATTTATGAGAAATGACGCATTGCTGCGTGAAAGCAGTGATGCTTCACTTCTCAGTGCGCACTCCTTGCGACATTGGCGGTCCTGGAGGAAACAAGAGGCATCTTGGATCGGGGAGGATCAGTGGCAGTCATCCTCCTCGATCTGAGTGCCGCTTTCGACACTGTGAACCATGAAATCTTATTGCAACATCTCCAGGATATCGGGGTTCAAGGAGGAGCGCTGAAATGGCTTAGGTCATTCCTGACTGATAGAAATGTTCAGGTTTTTGAGGGAAGCACCACCTCCACCAGTAGACCCCTAGACTGTGGAGTTCCGTAGGGCTCCTCGCTCAGTCCGACGTTGTTTAACGTCTATATGAGGCCGCTGGCTGTGATCGTCCGTCCATATGGTATTAAGATCGTTACAATGCGGACGATACCCAGCTGGTGGTCTCTTTGACGCGGGCCGAGGACCCTGCGGCCACGGTGGATCTAGTGGGCTGCCTGAGTGAAGTCAACAGTTGGATGACCCTGTCTTGTCTTAAACTTAACGGGGACAAGACAGAGGTCATGCTGTTGGGACGCTCGGCCCCGTCTTCGGTTGGCCCGATTTGGCCAGCCTGCCTGGGCCCCCCTCCAGTCCCCAAGGATGTTATTAAGAACTTAGGCATGTGGCAGGACAGGGCCTTAACGTTTGATCACCAAGCTGTCATGCTGTCCGCCACCTGCTTCGGCCTCATTAGACTGCTGAGGAAGATTCTCCCTCTACTGCTATTTGAGGCTAAACAAATCGTTGTACAGGGATTGATTCTCTCCAGATTAGACTTCGGAAACGCACTCTATCTTAGAGCTCCTGACTTCACATTGAGGAAACTACAAGTCATCCAAAATTGTGCGGCCCGGACCTTGCTCCAAATTCCCCGGAGGACCTCTGCTAAACCCGGATTAATAAGACTGCACTGGCTCCCTGTTAGGGACAGGATTAGTTTCAAATCCCTCTGTGTTGCCCATCAGTCTTTCTGGGAAACTGGCCCAGCGATAAGTCGCCCTTTAATCACTCCTTACCTCCCCAGCAGACAGCTACGGTCCGCCAATGCGTTTCTTGCTGTAGTACCAAAGGTCAAACGGTCAAGATCGTGAGGCCGCTCTTTCTCCCTGAATGCTGCTAGGCTATGGAACAGTATACCCCTGCATCTAAGGTCCAACCCAGATCTCACCTCCTTTAGGAAGCACCTGAAAACTTTTTTGATTAATAAATAGAATTGTTCCCTTTTCTGTTCATGTCCCTCTGTCCGTACACTTTTTCAGTCATAGCGCTTGGACGCCTCTGGGCAGCTATCTGCGCTCTATAAAACACATTTTCATTTCATTTCATTTCACATTCCTGATGCGTCATTTTTAATGTATGACGCATCATGTCGCAAGGAGTTACAGATACGTCAGTATTTCGGACTTATCTGTAAGCGCAAAAGTGACGCATTGCTGGAGTGTGTCACAAAAGTGACGCAACTCCAGCAATGCGTCCTGTCACATGGGGCAAGCCCCATGTGAAAGGGCCTGCGTCAGTCTTACGCCTGCTGTGAGGCAGGTGCAAGATTTTTTACGCAACAGCGTCCTAAAAGTGACGCAGTGAAATCTCATATATTTCACTGCGTCACTTCTACGACCCTTCCTTGCGTCAATACGCCCCCCTTGCATACATTATACCTGGCGCAGGTATAATGTGGCGCAGGGGTTTACAAAGTGACGCATCTACCTAGATGCGTCACTTTGTAAATATAGCGCAACAAGGCGCATTCTTTACGCCACGGGTGCGTCACAAAAAGTGACGCACCAGCGGCGTAAAAGTGACGCATAGCCTCATAAATGAGGCCCCATGACTCCGCAATGCCATTATAACGCATGGCATTACATATTATATACTTTTACCACGCATACATTTACAACGAAATTCGTTGTAAATGCATGAATGGTAAAAGCATGTGTTTTTTTTTTTTAAATGTTTGGATAAGGTAAGTATGGGTATAGTGGTATATGTTTTAGGGTACTGAGGTATATGTTTTGGGGTGTTTGGGTATTTTAAGGGTTCAGATATAGTTTTGGGTTATGGGGTACAAGGGTAGTTTTAGGGTTTAGGAATAGGTATGGGTTTTGGGGTACAGGGGTATTTTTAGGGTTCAGGGCTAGGTTTGGGTTTTGAGGTATAGGGTTATTTTTAGGGTTATGGGGTAGGTTTGGGTTTTGCGGTACCGGGGTATTTTAAGGGTTAAGGGCTAGGTGTGGGTTTTGGGGTACAGGGGTATTTTTAGGGTTCAAGGCTAGGTTTGGGTTTTGGGGTACAGGGGTATTTTAGGGTTCAGGGGTAGGTTTGGGGTTTGGGGTACAGTGGTATTATTAGGGTTCAGGGCTAGGTTTGCATTTTGGGGTACAGGGGTATTTTCAGGGTTCAGGGGTAGGTTTGGGTTTTGAGGTACAGGGGTATTTATAGGGTTCAGGGCTAGGTTTGGGTTTTGGGGTACATGGGTATTTTTAGGGTTTAGGGATAGGTTTGGGTTTTGGGGTACAGGGTATATTTATAGGGTTAAGATCGGTTAGTGTTTAAGGGTGTTGGGGTATTTTAAGGAGTACGGGTGGGTTATGATTATGGGGTGCAGGGGTATTTAAAGGGAGCAGGGTGGGATTAGCACACGATATGAGACATGGCATGAAGGGCGGAACGTACCACACGCCCCCAGCATTTGTCACGCCCCCAGCACACGCCCACAACACAACGCAGACACGCCCACAAGGGACTACTTTGCTGGCACGCTTCTTTTACCTTTTAAATGTATATGGTGGGCGTCTGCATGGCCTATGTCCTTCTGCTGCAACTGCCCTTTCCAACTCTGTATTGGGTGTTGTGATTGGTGCTGTGGTTCCTGAGATTACCCGCCTCAAAGGTTTGGGTTCTCTCTTTATTATATTAGTATGGATGAATACTGAAAAGCACTAAATGTACTCAAAAGTGTAATTTACTATAAAAGTGTAGTTTGTGGATAGCACTTTTTAGTAGGTTTTTAGTGATATAATAGTCCTACAAAACTTAATACAGAGTGCAGCTAGTGAATCAAGCCCTGTGTGTCACAGTGATGGCAATGTGTCGACAGAAATGGCAAACATACCCGCACTCAGGACAAGTATGTCCACAGCAACCGAAGCATGCCTGCTTTGATGCTAAATGTCTAGCGTTACCACATTGGTTTAATGCAAAATGCCTATTTAAGCCCTGCCCAGCTTGTGTGAAAACGTAACATATATTTGTCAAATGCAAAGCGTACATTAAGATGTGCATACAAACTGAAATTTTTATATAATGCATGAGTTGTGTTTTTTTACTACATATTTTTTTTATTATTATTTATTTTTTTACAGTTTTAGATAGCTCAAACTTGACCCGAATCGGGTACCAGAGCGCTTTACATGAGCACAACTTGCATTACATGAGGACACGTTCATTTTTGTTAGGAACGGGGAGATTAAGTGATTTGCCCAGAATCTTAGGATGCTCAGAGTCATTGCCGAGACTCGACCTCAGTTCCCCAGATACAAGGTCGACTGCCCTAGCCGTTAGGCCAACTCCTCTCCCTATATGCATTAATGTTATTCAATTGACTGGGTATCTTTTTCTCAAGATGGAAAGGTTGAAAAGCTGAGTTGCCCGTGAGAAAGATTCAAACCTATTAATGTCAGGCTATCCACAGATTATTGTAGAAACAATGTTATCTCTTGAGCTATATTGCTGGTTCTGTCCTTTTGTCCTATTGGTTAGTATGTCCGCTGGTATAATAGACTGTAAGGTTTAAATTGCTCTCTGTCTATAGTTGTGTTTCTCAGGTAAAGTTTCTAACACCTTCGTTTCCTCAACCCCCATTTATATTTCAACATGGCCAGCTCAAGTTTGGCAACAAACAAATCCCCACCCACTGCCTTCAAGTAAGTTTCAAATGACTTCCTACAATCCTCCAAGTCCATCATAGAAAGTCCTGGACTCAGCAAAAACTTGGGAGGTGCTGAAACTGACAGTACATTCATGACTGAACATCTTAGAATTATTAAATTAGAATAAATAATGTAGTCACCCTTAATGAAACAATGTGCCGCTCAATCAAAAAAATCTTAGTGAGTTTTTACGCACTATTTACTTCCAGTGTTACAATAATCTAAGTCCTCTTTCTATACTCATGCAAGCTTCACTGGACAGAAAGACATCTTGTTTCCAAATCCAATAGGTGGAGTCACTCAGCGAAAGAACTTCCTGCCTGTGAGCCTCAAAGCCAAGCCAGCAAACCTGCACAATCCTGCTATTTACCACTATGTACTGGCTCCACGATCTGGCTGCATGTTAGGTATGTTTTGCCAGCTGTTAATGACTCAGGTATGACAACTCCACAGTCGCACGCGATAACTGTCAAGCATGAGGTGAAACACAAGAGATGGCAATTTTGGTTACCGCTGTCTACAAAATGGGGTGGAACACGAGGGACAGAAATATCTCCTCACAGTTTTCTGTAATCCTCAAGAGGAAAACCATGACACTCCTGTGGCCACTCATACGTTTTACTAAAGCGCGGGACGCATTACACTTACACAGAAAAGGGAAAACTCAGGCTCATGCTACAATCCATTGTGTGACCTAAGATCCACTGGGTATTAACTTCTGCTTCTTTTTCACCAATCCGGAGGTCCTAAATGCCTCACTAAAACCCCGAATCCAAGCACAGACCCTCTGACACTTCTATACCTGCATGTTGCTGTATTTTCTTTGGCGACTGTTGCCTTCATATAAAGGAAAAATGTAGGTAACTCTCAGGGGCTGGATATCATTAGACTTGTTTGTTGGACAGGTATCCCATCCTCGTCTCCAATCATGGGAAGTACCATCTTCATCTTGGTGGTAGCCGTGTGCTCTATAAATGGTATGGTATGGGACCTATTCCAGTGAATGCAGATGTTGATGAACCTTGAGAAGACAAGACAAGAGAAGCTATTGGAGCAGAAAGACACTTCCTCTTGAAAAAACGATTTGCATAGCATGTTTCATGGAGAACGCATATAGGTATGTAATGGAGCTTAGCTAGGGTAAATGGTGAGAAAAGTGTGATTCAGAGACTTTACATGTAATGCAGATAACACACAAAAACAACCCAGTTCCAAAATGTTTTCAAAAGGACAATTTGTGAAGGAAAAATGTGTGTGGTACCAGTGTGGGCGTACAAATCATATAGCAGAGTCAGATTCTTTTCCTTCTAATAACGTTAAATGATTTAAATGAAAGAAAGTAGGCAACTTTTCCAAAAAGTATGCAAGTCTGAAGGACATAGTGGAAACAAACACGATGTCAATGCTTTAAGAGATATGTTAAATTACTATGAAATATAATACTAAACGACATAGCAATTTTTGAATATTATGAAAAAGAAAAGAAAAGACAATATAATAAAAGGAACTCAGGGAGGTTTAGCAACTTCTTGTTGAAAGGGAGATTTAGGCAGAGAACGAAGGGCACAAGAATCAAAAAATGAAGTAACCGGATCCCATAACTGCTTTCGTTTTGGGGCTAAAACAGGTGGATAAACATATGTTGTATCTAATCTATGATTATAGCACACAGCATACCACCAAGCCTGATAAGAGAGTTTAGTAGAGTAGTGATTTTAGCCACAGATATTTTGAAAGACTTGAGTTTTGTTCTACACTCTACATTCGATCAGGTAGAATATAGGTTAATAGAATTGGTGCCATGGAATGTGGTCGTTCATTCCCACTATGTCTGTCGTTAAACGAACCACCCATCTCTGTTCTTTGTTGAATAGAACTTGTTCTGCATTTTGGTCTTTGACATCTAGCATTTCCAGGACTGTCCATTTCAGGTCGTCACATGTATGGCCAGCCTCTACAAAGTGAGTGCACAATTTAGTTGTGTTTTTCTTCAACCTAAAACTCAAGTCTTTCAAAATATCTGTGGCTAAAATCACTACATACGAAGATCCAAACGAGTATATGATAGCTGAAAAGTCCACTAGACTTTCCACCATCTTACAGTGCTTTTTTCAGTGCACACAATAGTCCTTTTTCAGTGGCCTTGATCAGTATAAAAGACCGGAGTCCTAAGACCCGCCCATAGCCGGGGGCAGAGTCAGCACAAGGCACGAAATCCGCGCCGCATGGGTAAGAATGGCGTTTTCCTGTTTTCCCACAGAGATCAGGTAAGAACGCCCCTGTAACCAACTATAGACGCTCTATTGTCTCCCACCCAGTAAAAATCCAGAAGCGACTCCCAGTCCCCGTTGATGCCAAAATATTGAACACATAAGGTAATACACTGGTTTGTGCATGGGTATCCACGGAAAAACGTCTTACCGGTTATACAGCATTTTTTAAGCACAGTCACAAATATTTGATGTCTAATGTGGTCAACGTGAAATAACCGCTACCATGTGTATCCGCCTGAGACATGGTAACGATCTAGAGATCCGATCCCCACAAAATGTTAAAAACAGATATCGTATGAAGGCTGATGTCTGACCTCCGTCCTTAAGACATTGAGGACCCTAACAATGAGCAGCCGCTTGGCTGAATATCACTCCCTCCCCAGACCGTTGTTTCTCCCACTGTCTCCTTTCTCCCGATTAACTTTACAAGCAGGGTTAATCTGTGTTAGCATAAAATAATGCTTTAATATGTGCACCAGTATGCCAAACCTCACAAGCATACCAACTGATACAAGTTCTTTGTTGGTTTCTTTCACAGCTTGGAAATTCCAATTTACTACCTTTGCAACACACACAGAAGGTGTGCGTTTTTTCTTTATGTGTGTTTGTTTTTGTTACTGTCCTGACGAAAGCTCCCCCGACCCCTGTGGGCCCTGAGAGCTGAAACATGTCGACACTCTTTCAAAATGATATGGTAGCCCAATAACTCAACTACCTACATATCACAATGGTTCTTAATGATAGTGACTAGTCCCTTTTTTTGATATTAAATTTTTCAGTCCTGACTAAGTCATTATTTTTTTAAAAATGTTCCCCCCTTTTTTATTTCTGGACACTTCTGTATACACCAGAAGTAGCCTCGGGTGAGGCAGGCATCCTGCACGTTAATCGTTGACCCAATGACTATGCCAGGACTCCTGATGGGGCGGAAAAAAGATATACCGCTACGATAATTCCAGGAAGTCAATGAGGGTTCTCGATAAAAACTAATGGTTTCTTGAGTAGCTGCACTCATAACACAAACTTCCCTTCTTTTGAGTTCAAACCGGTGATTGTAATTGTAAATTGATACTTGTATTGCGCACTACTCACCCACAAGGGTCTCAAAGCGCTTGTACAAATATCGCTGTGGAACCCATCCTGGCTTTCCCTGTGAGGCATCCACTCCTGGGTACCCCCAAGGTGGAGGCCAGGCATCCTTAGCGTTGTGGGGGCCGTTGTGGAGATTAAGCAAGCTATTGCCCAGAGTTGCAGAGTGGGACTCCATGATTGGAATAGGCACCAAGGCGAGAATTATCAGGTCTGTGGAATTTTGAGCCCAAGACCTGCCGAGGTGGGAATTGAACCCTGGTCCCGGGCTAGACCTCTGCATCAGGGTCTGCCGCTCTAACCATTGAGCCACACTTCTTTCTATTACCATTGAATCATTGAATTGGGTAGCGTATATCATATGTTAGTGATGCAATTATGCACACATGTTTCTTCAGAAAATGCTCTACATGCATCACTCATTGATTAAGTGTTATTTTGCTTGTCTGACATGGAGTCAGGGTGCAGCATATTTTACGTTGCTTTGTTCTGTTAGTGTCATACACTTCTTCACCTTTTGTGTACACATGTTGACTTTTCACAGGGCTTGCGAAAGTAGATTGCTTTCATATCGCTGTTGTCTCCTTTCGAGCTTGTCCATTGAAACTGAAGACTATGACTTTGTTTCTAGTACCGTGCAGAAGGCTTTATGTTTGGAAGGAGTGACCATGTTCATCTGTCGTCCTTTCGAAGTTTCATATTAGCTGCCATCTAGTCCACTTTACCCAAATACAGCTGAAAATGACATTGCTGATTGTCTTCATTTATAGAGAGGACTGGTTCATCTTTTTAGGTCTGGCCTCCTAACACAGCTCTCTGCTGGCCTATTGTTACCCATTGCTTGAAACATATATAGTGAGCTTAAACTCTGTCCAGATGAGTATTTCTCTTTCACCTCATGCTATTTGCTGTTTAATGTATAATTCCACCTCCTATGGAGTGCTTGCATTTCAGTGCATGAAACAAAACTTTTCCTCATAATTCTTCATCTCGTATATGCATTTTATACAGGGTTTTTTTAGGTCTCGGCTCCAGGCAGCTTTCCCTGTCTGTTGCAAGATCTTTTGTTTCCAATAACAGTCCCTTACTCGTGAGTTGATGTTTTTGTTGTCTTATCTCTCAGTTGGCTCCCCTGGATTCAATGGTTTTATTCTCTATTCATGAGTACAAGCACAATCCAGCTCTCTTGAACACGGCTTGCATATGTAATGTGCGCTGGTGTTTGTGCATTTCTAGTGTGACTTTTGCATTATCGACCAGCCTCCAAACCGTACTACGTGTTGACCGCTGAGTGCATGTCATTTTTTTCAACTTGTCGGGCGTGCAAATAGTGCTACAAAATTGCACAAGCGAAATGTACCTAATCAGGAAGTATTCTGCAATTGACTCCCAGAATGAATCTCTCCTATGCCTGATCAGGGGAAAAATTGGGTTGTCAAGGGACCGATCCCGGATGAAAGGAATGTTGTTTCATTTCAGAACCGGAGCTTTCCGACAAGATAAAGCATGCACTTTCTGAAAGGTCTTGCCTTTTTGTTTTTCTCACACAAACATGCTCAGACATTGCTTTCCTTTCAGCTAATTAAGTTGTTTTAAAACAAAACTAGTCAAACAGTGACATCTCGGCAGGGAGCTTTGGAAGCCACTTCATGATGCAGAAAGCAGGACACTTAAAGAGTGACTCCGGCCATTGTGTCCCCCTCTCTGAACCTTTTCAGTTTGGTCAAAGCTGCCAGAGTGACCCCATGGAATCGGGCTGATTCAAAGCCACTGACCCTCGAAGGATGCCATCACGCGGGCAACCACAGAGCCAAATTTCATGCCTAGCGGCCAAATGGATGCGCTTTTACACGTCCCTGAAGCCTTCAATATTTTATGTGTATGTTTTCTTCCTATCATTTGCATATTGATAAAACAGATTCGAAAACGAGAGAAAAGGAGAACGCGGGCATACGGCGAGGCAGTAAATAATTCTGTTCTGTGTGAATATCACATTCTTTTTCATAACAAAAGTGATGGATTACATTGAAATAAACTGGGTGGGGGTTTCTCGTGCGGTTAACAGCACGGCGTAGCAGGGGTCAGGCTGAAAATATGAATGCTCCACTTTGCCAAATGCTCAAAGAGTTAGGCAAAAAGTTCAGTGTGGCAGCGTGTTATTCAATAATTATGTTATTAATCCCCGCCCACCCTAGTAGCTCCATTTTACGTTTGTTTTGCCAGATTCTCACATGATAAGCATATTGCGTCAGAAAAACTCTGATTCTCGCATTGCTGTACATTTAATTTCAGTACTGATAAATTAACCCCAAGTAGCAAGACCTAACCTCGGAAGCAATGGCATAGCAAAGCTACACTGGGCCCTCCTGCAAGAGATGGACCCCCCTACCACGGTTGGGCAGCAAGCTAAAACAAACCCAGGCAAAAATGTTTAAACCTGCCCCAAATCTAGAATTAGCCCGTAGGGTCTTGCATGGCAGGGTCATGACAACCTCTCTTGTTCTTAAAGGAACCCTCAAGCCTGAAGTCCACCTGAGAGATGCCTGGGTGGTAGAATGGCCAGTCCAGCACTGCCCCCTACCCACAGTTTGGCAGGAAAATAGAGCAATGCTTGAGGTCCAGAAGACCTGTCAGACCCTGGGCCCCAGTGCCACTGCACCTGCTGCTATGCAGATATGTTCCTGCTCAGAAGGTGTATCAGTACTGCACAACGTATTAATGAACAGTTCAGCTATGTAGTTTCTTGTACTTTGGTAAAGTCCCTGGAATTTGGATCATACGTCCGACACACATTTTAAAAGGGCTTATCAAAATGCATTTACTTACAAACTTACTTCTAGTTCTATCACTACTGGTCCCATGACCTTGCAAAAAGTTTTCCCCCACTTATTTATGTCGGTTTTAAGCCACTCTAAATAATGGAAAGCTGTAGATAAGTATGATCGCTCAAATTCCTGCTATGTACGTGTTGGACTTGGCCCTATTGGCAGGTTCACCCCTAAACTTTTTGCTTTTAATTGTGACCTGATACTAGTTGTTTTAGGCTTCTGCACACTTTAACACTGTGTCCCAGTGTAAAGTGTGTGCGCAGTCTGAGTGCGTGTGGTGAGACTGGCCTGCCCTCCCATAGGAATGCATGGGGAATGTGTGTGTCCATGGTAGTTCCTGATGTGTGGGGAATGCAGGGGCGAGTTTGGTATGTGCGAACTCGTGAGATTAAATGCTGCGCGACGGTGTGCGCAGATTTAATGCGTCTGGTGTGGAAGTGCCACTTCTAGAAGTTGCAATGTCTGAGTAGTAAATGTGAATTGACTGTCTGGCTTGTGATTGGCTGGAGCTGGCTGGTGTGCCTGGCTCCAGGAGTCAGGATGGGTCTGCCCCGGTGGTGAATGGATAGATCTGCATGTTGATGGCAGGGAGGAGTGCACCAGGGACCTGAATAGGGCTGGGCCTTCCTTCCACAATGCTGGCTCCCCCCTTGGTGCGGCTGATGTCCCTAGCCTGCCCTGTGAATGGGGAGAGAGGCAGAGCACAACAAAGTGCTCCAGAACCAGCTGCGTCTGGTTTTCCCCCTACCCTGCACCCTCCAGACAAAGGAAATGCCTGTATAAGAAGGGGCTGTGACCCCATGTATGTTGTTCACTCTGTTCCTAACTTGAGGGGGGCCTCCTGCTGCTGCTGGGCGCCAGGAGGACTCCCTGCTGGAAGGCCCTGTGAGCTGGCCCCTGGGCCCAGCCTTTGCCCACCCCTGCGCTGTGCTGGGTCCTCCCCAGCACCCAAGAGACTTTCCTTTTGCCTTTCTCAGGACTGTATGGGCACCTAGCACCTGGGAGCACTGGATTTAAATTCCTGACGAGTGCCTTTCATTTCAAAGGGCTGGTGTCTAGCAGCGCGCTGCAGAGGGAATCCCGAGCATAGGGATTCCCCCCCCCCTGTGCTGCTGGCATCACGAGTGCCCACCCCATGTACTTGGGTACTTGTGCGGAAGAGGTGGGAGCCTACCCCGCATTTCTGCCCCTGAGTTGTGCTTTTTGCTGCAGAGCGGGTGCCACCCCGCATTGCGGATCCTTCTGAGGGTGCCCACCCCGCTCGGGTGTGTGTGTGCGAGCGGGAGGCCTCCCCACCTTGTCGCTGCCTTAAGAATCTGCCCAGATCTGGGGAGGGCGGTTGCCTACCCCGCTATGGTGGTTGCGGTGCAGTGGGGATCCACCCCGCACTTCGAGCACTTTTTTGGAGCCCGAGCCCCACTGGGACAACGCGAGGCAGAACTCAGGCGTCGGTTGCCAGACTGGGGGCGGGGCTAGCCCAGAGACCAATCACGGCCCAGCCCCACAGGAAGACAAGCCCCTCTCAACCAGAAGTTGAGCGGGCCGCCCAATTGCAGCGCGGCTGCGGTGGAGATCGGGCAAGTCCTTTGTGGGGCTCCCGTGGGGCCGGAGGGAGTCCCGCGTGTGGAACTTGTCAGCGGGAGAATCCCCCCTGCACGGAACCCACAGGAGGTAGCCGAGCCTCGCGGCCTCCCAGCAATGAGAGGGGGCCGCCAGTGGACGAGTCCAAGGAAGTGGTGAAGCGGAGGCTGGAGAGAGAGCCCAGCAGAGACTTCGCCCCATGCCAGACAACCCCCGGAGAGTGAGGCAGGGCTGGGGGGTGTGCCACGAAATCAGGTGGTGTGCCTGATCGAGGCACCAGACTATTTGCCCTTCAGAGCGGCCCCGTCTTGCAGGAGGCCGCTCCAACGGTGGGCCGAATTGGTTCCTGGGCGCCAGTCCGCACCAACCGGAGCATCCCTTTCCATGTCCCCAGAGGAGTGGGTAGATAGGAGGGAAGAAAGGGAGCCTCAGCTGGCTTTAGAGAAACTCCAAAAGGAGAGCTATGAGTAGATGGAAGCTCAGAAATGGGAGTTGGGGAATAGGAAGTTAGCATTCGAGGAGAAAAAGGCATTATGGGCTCAGGAGTTGAGTCTTAAGGCATTGGGCCTTGAAAAGTAAAATCTAGAGACTGAGAGGGTCGTAGCGCAGGAGAGGATGGAGGAGGCTGAGAGGGCCTTCACCAGAGAGAAATTAGCTCTTGAGGGTAGATTATCCCCTGAGCGCAGTGGTAATTTTCTGGGTTCCCCAATGAGGGTGGAGTCCAGTGGAAGCAGCAATATAGAGTCCAGTGCAGAAAGTCCCATTCCCAGTTCCCAATGTATGGTACCTTGTTCCCAAGAAGAGGAGTACAGGTTGAAGTTCAGGGATAGTAGGAAACTGTCTCACCAGTCTTGGGAGAGGTTTGCGGATGAATGTCATGAGGCACTGGCTGAGTGGTTAGAGGTTCAGACGGAACCTAATTTTGTCGATCTGTTCGATCTGGTTATCAGAGAGCACCTGCTCAGTTGTTGTTTGCCAGGGTTGCGCCAAGACCAGTTGGAGGGTGGATTTTCTGATCTAGGGGTATTTATACATTAAGCAGACCGCTGGGAAAGTGCCAGAGGTTCTCAAGAGGCATTGGTGAGTGATCCCAAAAGTAGTGGTTCAGGTATCGTCCAGCCCAGAGTGGTGGAAGAGGTTCAGAGTAGCCCAGCTAGGTCCCAGGATAGCAAGAGGGGTGTAGGGGCTCACGTCTTGTCTCAGTGGAGTAAGAGTAAGTGTGGGACTGAGTGTGCCCAGGTGCCCGAAACCCAGTCTCAGAACCTGGATGTTTTTTTCAGGGAACACCAGGTTGGGGGCCTAGGCTGTCCTGTTAGTCCATTTGAGGAGGATCTCCTAGTGTCTAGAGGACCTGGAGCTTCTGTAAGCAGAGCTCCTGTGGTTCTAGTATCTGGCAGTGCCTCTCCTGTTGGGAGGGCACAGAAGTCTGAAGTGAGGAGTGAATGGGGGATGTGTTCCCCAGTGGAAGAACCAGTGAGTCAGGGTCTAGCCAGTTGGGCTAAGTTCCCTTGAAGTGACCATGGTGACACCACTTCTGTTCTTGGGGATCTTCGTGCACTATCAGGTGAACAGGGGACGGGAAATCTGCACCAGACAGATGGTCACACGACATCACCCTCAGGGGGATGGTGTGTGAGTACCCAGAAGTCCTGGAGTGCCAGGCAAGTATTCCGCCAAAGGTTTTAGACCCAAGGTTGGGAGGCCAGGTTCAGGATCTGCCTGACCTCTGACCTGGAGGAAAGGACGTCTGTAACCAGTGTCCTGACCGGGTTATCTTCCAGGGGTACAGCTCCAGTTGGGAGGGTGCAGAACTCTGGAAGGGGGTGCAGAGGGTGGGAGTCCTTGCCTCTGACCCTGGTGCAACCTGAGGGGTTAAACCCTAGGTTGGGAGAGTGGTGTTCTATGGGTGCCTCTCAAAGGAGGAGGAACCCTAGAAGGAGAGGTAGGGGGAGTAGAGCCTCACCCGTGACTTTTGGTCCACCTGAGGGTGCAGACCCTAGGCTGGAGCATCAGTGGCTGTCTAGAACTGTACTGAGGAGAGAAAGAGTGGATAATGGCTACTATGTACCAGGGGTTACTACCCCTGCTCTGCGAATAGGCAAGGACCAGTGGCACCTGGGTGGCCTAGGACCTGGTTCGGGCCGCGACAGCTTGGGAGTACCAGTGGGGTAGCCCAGCTGTTTCGGACAGCTTTTTCAGAAGGAACCACATGGGTTCACCGTGGCATAGAACAGGAGGGTGTCCCTGCAGTTGCAGGCCCGCATCCCTGTTCTATAGCCCAAAGCAGGGAAGCCCATCACAATGGTGATTGGTCTGCCCTGCGTTTTGGCTGGAAGGGAGTTGTGTTGGACTTGGCCCTTTTAGCAGGTTCACCCATACATTTTTTGCTTTAAATTGTGACCTGATACTAGTTGTTTTAGGCTTCTGTGCACTTTAACACTGTGTCCCAGTGTAAAGTGCGTGCACAGTCTGAGTGCGTGTGGTGGAATTGGCCTGCCCTCCCATAGGAATGCATGGGGAATGTGTGTGTCCTTGGTAGTTCCTGATGTGAGGGGAGTGCAGGGTCAAGTTTGGTATGTGCAAACCCGTGAAATTAAAAGCTGCGCGACGGTGTGCGCAGATTTAATGTGTCTGGTGTGGAAGTGCCACTACGAGAAGTTGGCATGTCTGTGTAGTAAATGTGAATTTACTGTCTGGCTTGTGATTGTCTGGAGCTGGCTCATGTGCCTGGCTCAAGGAGTCAGGATGGGTCTGCCCCGGTGGTGAATGGAGAGATCTGCATGTTGATGGTAGGGAGGAGTGCACCTGGGACCTGAATAGGGCTGGGCCTTCCCTCCACAATGCTGGCTCCACCCCCTGTGGTGCAGCGGATGTCCCTAGCCTGCCCTGTGAATGGGGAGAGGGGCTGAGCACAACAAAGTTCCCCAGAACCAGCTGCGTCTGGTTTTCCCCCTACCCTGCACCCTCCAGACATAGGAAATGCCTGTATAAGAAGGGGCTGTGACCCCATGTATGTTGTTCACTCTGTTCCTAATTTGAGGGGGGCCTGCTGCTGCTGGGAGCCAGGAGGACCGCCACTGGGGACTGCCTCTCTGCTGGTGGGCCCTGTGAGCTGGCCCCTGGACCCAGCCTTTGCCCCCACTACTACGCTGTGCTGGGTCATCCCCAGCACCCAAGAGACTTTCCTTTTGCCTTTCTGAGGACTGTATGGGCACTTAGCACCTGGGAGCGCTGGATTTAAATTCCTGATGAGTGCCTTTTATTTGAAGGGCTGGTGTCTAGCAGGGCACTACAGAGGGAATCCCGAGCATAGGGATTCCCCCCCCTGTGCTGCTGGCATTATGGGAGCCTACCCCGTGTACTTGGGTACTTGTGTGAAAGAGGCGGGAGCCTACCCCGTATTTCTGCCCCTGAGTCGTACTTTTTGATGTCGAGCGGGTGCCACCCCACATTGCGGATCCTTCTGCGGGTGCCCACCCCGCTCAGGTGTGTGTGTGCGAGTGGGAGGCCACCCCACCTTGCCTCTACCTTAAGAAGCTGCCCAGATCTGGGGAGGGTGGTTGCCTACCCCACTGTGGTGTTTGCGGTGCAGCGGGAATCCACCCCGCACTTCGAGCACTTTTTTGGAGCCCAAGCCCGCTGGGACAACGCAACGCGGAAGTCAGGCGTCAGTTGCCTGACTGGGGGCGGGGCTAGCCCAGAGGCCAATCACTGCCCAGCGCCACAGGAAGACAAGCCCCTCTCAACAGGAAGTTCAGCGGGCCGCCCAAATGCAGCGCGGCTGCTGCGGAGATCGGGTAAGTCCTTGGTGGGGTTCCCGTGGGGCCGGAGGGAGTCCCGCGTGTGGAGCCTGTCAGCGGTAGAATCCCCCCTGCACGGAACCCACAGAAGGTAGCCGAGCCTCGCGGCCTCCCAGCAACAAGAGGGGGTCGCCCGTGGCCGAGTCCAAAGGAGTGGTGAAGCGGAAGCTGGAGAGAGAGCCCAGTGGAGACTTCGCCCCACGCCAGACAACTACCGGTTAGTGAGGCAGGGCTGGGGGGGCGCCGCGAGATCAGGTGGTGGGCCTGTTCGAGGCACCAGACTATTTGCCCTTCAGAGGGGGACGTCTTGCAGTGGGCCACTCCAACGGTGGGCAGAATTGGTTCCTGGGTGCCAGTCCGCGCCCTTTGGGGCATATTTGTTAAAGGACCCTATTGGGGCTCCCCAGGGCACCGTGGGGCGTGGCCCGTATTTCTGCCTCCATTTGCCCTGAGGGTTAGAGGGCAGCTGCCACCTGGGACATAATTATTGACAGGGCCAGAGGGGCCAGTGTCCTGGAGGGGGCTGTTTCTTAAAGGAGGCACATGATTGTTGTTATGTTCTTCACCAGCTGCCCTGCGAGCGTGCAGGCAGCTGCCACGTTTGAGGGCACATTTTGGTTTCTGCTAGAGTCCCTGAGTGGGACAGAATTGGCCCAGGAAGTGCCAGTGCTCACATGTGTGCCTTTACAGCTGCCCAGCACTCAGTGGGTAGCTGCCACGTTTAGGCCCACCCTCTTGCACTGTTCTTTTGACTTTGCGCATCTTTGCTGTGGCTGCCTAGGCAGCGTGCCCTGACTATTTGAACAAAGGGCATTTGAGCCCCTGTGGAAGGCCAGTGGCCTGGGGTCAGTATCTAATGTGATCTTGGCGCAATGTGATTACCTCCTATGTTTGTGATGGGGATTACCTCATACCTAATGTGATTTATGCGTAATGTGCAATGCCTTTACGCCCGCTTTAGACCTCAAACTGTGTTTACATGATTAGGAGGTTGTTTTACCTAGTATAGTTATACTATTGAGTTTATGTGTCCACCGCGATCTATGCCTATGGTGATTAGTATTGTGTAGTGTGTACCTACCTTTTACCAGTGGTCATTGGTTGTGTTCTACAGTTGTTATTTTGTGCTACAATTTTTCTATGTTCTACTAAGTGCTATTTCTACTAAGTGCTGATTCTGACAGTGACCCACGTGGCCCTGTTCTGTGTAAATAATCCCCTGTAAATACTGCCCAGTGCCAGTTGGCACAGTGTATCTGTGTGCTTATGATCTAATGTGTTTATGGGAATACAGAGGCTATTTTCTTTTATATCACACCTTGTGTGGAGTTCTTTTTTGTGGTGTGCCTAGTGTGTTGCTGCTGTGTGTGCGTGTTGCGCAAACGCTTTACACATAACCTCCGGGATAAGCCTTACTGCTCGTGTCACGATACCAAGGGGGTGATCAGCGGTTATATTGGCGTGTAACTCCCTTGCCCTGACTAGAGTGGTGGTTTCTGCCTGGCTTTGGTGCCAGCCTTAGCCAACCAGAAATCCCATTTCTAACAGTCCCCCTGTCAATCTTTGGCTCTGTTTACATCGTGTTATTTCTTTTATTATTTTAATGCTATATGCTTTTTGTTTACCAATCTAGAACATGTGAAATTTTGGATAGGCAAAATAACTTATACTGCTTTTGGGCAGGAGAACTCCTATATACAAAAAATATCTTTTTATGTGCGGAGCCGCCCCAGTCGTAAAACTCCTATTAGTATAATTACCTTATAGCTCGAGGATACCTAAAAAATAGTAACCTTATACAAATGTATAAGTTTACCTTTGTGAATCAGGCCCTTTGCGTATAATGGTCATCCCTCTTCCATTGTATTTGCAGTCTAGTGGCTTTATTTTTTCAATGCTTGGCAGGAGGCTCTGATGCAGCACTTGTTGCTTGGTTCACCCTATTTTAAGAACTCCAAAAAGTAAAGTTGTCCCTTGCTGGAATGAGTCTTATAGCATGCCTCTCTTTGGGGCTGCAATGGCATGTGGTGTGCTACTGTTGCCATTTTCTGTTTCTGCTACTTGAAAAAGGAAGATCCCGTAACTGGCGTTGTCATGTATACAAATAGAAGGGGCATTGCCAGCTCTACTGAAGTCATACTACTGTGACCGCTTACCTTCCACAAAACACACACTGTTGGCAGTTTGCTCTGAAAAGCTCACAATTTTTTTAATGAAGGAAGGCACAAAACGACCTGTTCTGCAAAATTTACTGTTTCCTCTTGCAGTGAGTGGGCAAGCCTTCATTCAAATGAGGGACTCTTTTATGTCCATGTGCTTGTCCCTCTATAAAACATGCACATGTACATAAATGTCCATGGGATTAAAGGCTGAAAGACAGCATTCCGTTCATCAATTGTTTCTTTTGCATGGGACGAATTTGTCCTTTTTTCAAAACAACCAAAATTGGAATTTTAAACAATTTTCTTTCCTCTTATTTACTTTTACTGAGCACCATGGCTTTCAGACATACTCAGTGGCTCAGACTATATATATATATGAACATATTTAAGGGAATTTTAGAGTTTATTTTTTAGAAATGTTATGGTTTTTGAGAAATGGTTAAACGCCTTTTGACAATGTTTAATGCTTGATTAGAAGGACATTCCCTTTTTAGTATGTCATCCAGTCGGATGAGGAGTGGTTGTTATGTTTACTAGGGTACGCCAATATAGGGTTGAGTAGTCACCTAACCCTTCACCTACATTTACCGTACCATTGCACCACATAACGTGTTTTAGTATTGACCTTTTACCTAGTTAAGTGCTGTATACATGTTGTGTAGTTTTCCCTGAAAACTAGCCTCATTAATTATGCATGAGGATTCTCATAATCACAGCAGGATTACCATCTTCTGCATAATAATTATGTATAAGGGTCATCCCTTCCGTCATCCTCGACCTATATGCCACAGCAATGTAGAATTTCCTGTGGGTACTTTTTGGGTATATATACACCATATCTTTGCCAGGGCATGGAAAGGAGAAAGACTTCCATGCTGACACACTGATGCAAGACGCTGAAGTTCCTGCTCGCAGGCACTCCAGCAGCAGTGGTCTGACATCCCTCACTGGGTGTCCATCTCAAGACCAAGATGGGGTCCTTTATTTATTTATTTATTTATTCATAAAGTTTTATATAGCGCAAACTTAATCCCGAAGGATATCAGAGCGCTTTACACTTGAGGGAGTGAGGTAACATAACAGTACGAAAGTCAAATAGGGAATATACAAAAGTAATACAATGGTGCACATAGAAAACTCAAGATAGCCCTTGGCTAGGAGTATAATGTGCTATGCATTGAAACAGAATTACCAATGGGAGCCAGTACAATAGTAAAGGACCAGAATTATGTCCTTTCTTGAAGTGTGATGGATGCGCTAATAGCTGATCTTCGCTCCTCTTATGAAGGTAAGAACTTGTTCATGAGGAACCGTTTTGCTTCCCATTTGAATGAGGCCTAGCGGGATTCTTGGCTCTATACCTACATATATGCTAGGTACACTTAGGTACATCTAGTTAGGGTTCCATTGTAGGAGTATGCATTACTACTGTCATGTATTTATATGCTTGCATATATTCAATTATTTTAGCACTATAGTAGAAACCTACCATTAATTTACTCTGTTGGTGCTTATAATCGTTTTTAGCTGTTTCTGTCTTATGGTTGTTTCAGCACAACTATTTTTTACTAGAATGACTCTGGCTCAATAAATACTTCCACATCGTTTATTTTCTGTATCTCTCTGAGACGAAGTGAGCACGAGTGGCTGAGCGAAAAGTGCTGTACTGTTTCCACGATCCCTGATGGGACAGAGTTGCCAGGTTAGATAGTTGCCAGGAACTATTCTCTCCTTGGTAACAGTAGTTTACAGTGGCACTGTGAACTAGCTGGTACAGGCGAACATATCCAGTGGGGCTGTCTGGAATGTGTCTGAACACCAATCCCACAGTTTATGTTGTCTAAACGTGCAGATTCTGTATAGATGTATAGGAACTACACAACACTCCTCTACAGAAATCTGGGTACATAGGGAGATGATGAGACTGTTTATATGGCGCTATATTCACGCTTCCAGTAGATATCTTTTATGTGTAGAGTAGAGCAGAGTTCTGCCAAGCAATGCATAACAAAATAAAGGGCAAAAGCGGCTCTCAGTCCGGTCAGAATATATGGTAGTGAATTTATACACATCAAATGTGTCTCTCTCCTGGCATATACTGGGGAGG
This sequence comes from Lissotriton vulgaris, assembly GCF_964263255.1. Lineage (NCBI taxonomy): Eukaryota > Metazoa > Chordata > Amphibia > Caudata > Salamandridae > Lissotriton > Lissotriton vulgaris. Next base: position 1,449,586,750 of record NC_141694.1, read on the forward strand.
TAATAAAATGAAATGCCGTCTCCCGGGGTTTACGCAGAGAACATGGTGGCCTCCTACGTTCAGGATCGTGATCCAGCCTGTAATCCTATACAAGGCTTTAAGTCATGACTTATAACACAGCTGATATGAGATGTCAGAACTGGTGCTGTAGGAGACTAGTCGTATAGTCTCAGGTGCAATTGGAGTGGCATACCCTTTTTTCCCCCACCAGCCGTCACTAAACAGTCATTGTAAATGTGGAACAGAGCTAGAGTGGAGCTTGAAGTGGCTTGTTTCTTTGTTCGCTCTCTCTAGGCCTAGTCTGCTAAAGAGCAGCCAGATCATGTTCACAGATACACATCCAGCGCACATTGCTTAGCTGTTTCCGGATATATCATGGATGCAATTTCTTAGCTGTTCTTCACCAGACTTATACCTTGTTTCCTAGAAGCATGTTAAGCACTCTAGTCAAGAGTGAGGTTTAAGCTTGATCTGCTTTTCGGGCATGGTGTGAACTAGCAGATCCTTGGTTTGCCATTTTTCCTGGAGCGGAACAGTGAGTGATGTTAGATGCATTTGGTGTACCATTACTATTTTACTGTTTATTGTACTTTGTGTACTTTCTAAGATTTTAATTCCCATTTGTACTTTGAATATATCTATGTATACTTGGGTTGTTCATAAAGTGTTGAGTACTCACAACTCTGGTGGGGCGTTTGCATCTTTATTGCTACTATGATAATTGTTTTGTCTGAACCTTGAGTCGACCTACACAGCGTCCCTGGAGAAAGTGCTTGAATACTCATCCACATCTAACCAGAGAGTAAAGGGTGTCTATTCAGAAACTGCATTTTGTAGTACTACAAAAGTACTATAAAATGTTATTTGCAAGCCTATGAGTATAAATCTCCAATCCCACCTGACTTATTTTTTCTATGGGAAGATGTAAGTTTACTAATTAAGGCCCAATTACGATGTTGGATGGACCTGAGTCCGTTCGACATCACCTGGGAAGTGGGACCGAATTCCTCCTGTCGTCGGCCTCAACCCAGCAATTAGGATGCAACCGAACACTGGTGGGTCGCATGCCTATACTTCACAATAGGAGCATGCATTCCGAATGGAATGCATGCTCTCATTGTAAAAAGCAGAGGTGTATTTCATCCCTGCACCCTGTGGAATGCACCTCAAGGTGCCTGACACCAGGTGCAGGTATCAACGGGGGGGCCCCCTAGACTTCCATTTGGAGGCCTTGCACCCATGGGGACCATTCTGGGGGACCCCAAAGTCAGATTCCAACAGCCTTTCTGTGTTAGAAAGGTCAGCACAGAAAGGCTGTGAATATCTGCCATCATACTCCCTCGGCTGGAAAGAGCCGACCAAGGGATTACTGAAGGCTCTCCGAATGGCGGACTGGCACTCTGAGCCATTCGGAGGCCATTCGGAAATTCGATTCAGATTCCCTTCCGACTGACTCCACCAAAATGGGTTGGTCAAAAAGGAATCCAAACAGCCAATTTCAATGAGGTCTGAACGGCTCTGACCGTCGGTCAGAGCCGTTTCAGTCCACATCGTAATCAGGCCCTTAACAGTAAATATGGGAGAAACCAGGGGCAGTTACTACTAAGTGGAAGAGGTTTAGTGAGAAATTAAGGAGTGGTTTAGGCAGGCTGGGGGAAGGGTTTAAGGGGACATGCACCCATCCACAAAAGAGTAAACCCATTGCTCTTCACAGACTGTAGTTCTAAAATTACTACAGCCAAAAAGAAACTCAAAGCAGTAGTTAATTACTCCAACCCAGAGCTGGAGTAAGTCCAGCACCCCATATAGCCAACCACTAGTATTTCAATACCATCCTAGAAAAACTCACAGAGGAAGGCATTTAAAATATAACCCCATAGGAAATTGTGTTATTAAAATACATTAATAGTTAACATGAATATATTTTTACTATTTTTTTTAAGTTAAATTAACTTTTTTTATTTATACCTTTACTTTGCAATGGGGAGACTCCGCAGTCAGGGTGAAGAACTACATATAGCAAATTATATGGAATATTAAAAAAGTTTATGAAACAATATACTAATTTAGTAAAATTGTTTATATGTTAAATATTAATGTTAAGTAATGTTATATATTTAGTTTATCTATAGAACAAGATAGAAATACTACTGCATTATTAACTTAACTCTTAATTAAACCTTTATGTGATTTCAGTTTCTTAAATTATATAAAACTATTTTTCCTGAAGTTTAAATAGAAAAATTAATTCCCACCTAAAGTAAAAAAAAAAATTCTTATGTATTATTAATTATTAAAAGAGATGAAAACAAGTTGCTTACCTGTAACTTTGGTTCCCCAGTATTGGTAACTTTCATAGATTCCCATGCTTTGTATCATTCCCCGTCGTCGGAATGGGAGTCTCGGTAACAAAAATACCATAGCTGTAGGTACAAAAGACAATGGAAAAAGGCCTAGGCCTCATTCCCTTTTGTAGCATATCACCCTCTTTGTGTAAAAGAGACCAAATTTTGGCATCAGCCAATCAGACGTGCCTCACCACTTTGAACCTTCCTGAAGGAACCTCAGCGCCTCAGATTTTCGTAGCCATTGTGTACTTAGACACCATATCCGTAGTAGGCTGAGCTTTCCTCGGGGAGGTGGGTGGGCGCATGGGAATCTATGAAAGTTACCAATACTGGGGAACCAAAGTTACAGGTAAGTAACTTGTTTTCTTGCCCCAGTATTGGAACTTTTATAGATTCCCATGCTTTGTATCAGAATAGCAAGCAGTTGGCAAGATAATCACATTTTGCATCGTAAATTATAGCAATAGGCAACATGACATAAAATACAAAATGTGAAAGATGGAAGGTGGGAAAGAAAGGAAAGCTCACCCTTAGTGGAAGAGGTTCCTCCAGACAGCCTGTCCTACTGCTGCATCATCTTGTTGTAGAGATTCCAAGCAGTAATGCTTGGTAAAGGTGTGAACGCTGCTCCAGGTAGCAGCTCTGCAAATATCTTTAATCTGCACTCCCGCGAAAAGGGCTGTTGAAGAAGCCACAGATCTTGTGGAATGTGCTCGGATCTTCCCAGTTAGAGGTTTCCCTGCAGCCTTGTGGCAATGTAGAATGGCACTCGTGATCCATCTCGAAACACCTTGTTTGGAGAGCGGAAGGCCCTTTCTAGGACCCCCGAAGTCTACAAATAGTTGAGAAGATTTTCGAAAATCTTTAGTCTGTTGCAAATAAAATTTCAAGCATTCTTGTACATCCAACGAATGCAATGCTCTTTCTGCTGGCGTAGAAGGTTGAGGGAAGTACGCCTTTAGAATGACCGGTTCATTCAAGTGGAAATCTGAGGGAACCTTTGGCATGAACCTAGGATTAGTCCTCATGATCACATGAACTGAAGGAAAGGCTCTTGGATGGTCAAAGCCTGTAGTTCTCCAACACGCCGAGCCGACGTGAGAGCAAGAAGGAGGGCCAGTTTCCACGAAAGATATTTTATGTCAGAACGATGGACTGGTTCAAATGGACTCTTCATGAGTTTAGAAAGGACCAAATTCAAATGCCATGTAGGAGGGGGCGGTCTCACCGGTGGATAGACCCTGAACAAGCCCTTAAGAAATTGCTTGATTATCCTGGAAGACCACAAGGACGGACCGGTTCCTGTCCTTCTGAACCGTGACAAAGCAGCCAAATGGACCTTAATTGATGAATGAGCTAGTCCCGACTTGGCCAAGGACAGCAAGTAAGGTAGGATCTGATGAGGTTTGGAATTGAAAGGATCAATGCTTTGTGTCCTACACCAACAACAGAATCTTTTCCACTTAAGGCGGTAAGTCCTGTTCGTTGAAGGAGCTCTTGCTTGAGACAGAACTTCCTTAATCTCCTTTGACAAGGGCAGGTTCATAAACTCTCGCTGCTCAGGAGCCATGCAGTCAGGTGTAACGACTGTGGGTCTGGGTGCCAAATTTGTCCGTCGGACATCGTGAGAAGATCCGGCAGAATCCTCAAAGGTAAGGGAGGAGCTATTGACAACAGATGGAGCTCCGTGTACCAGAACTGCCTCGGCCAAGCCGGGGCTATCAGGATCATCCTGCAGCGCTCCACCTTGATTTTCCTGATCAGTCGTGGTATCAGAGGAATGGGGGGAAAAGCGTAGACAAATGTCTTCGACCAAGCTATCGAAAGCGCATTTCCCAGTGAATGTTGATGGGGAAGCCTGCTTGCGTAAGACTGGCATTTTTTGTTGGTCGGAGTGGCAAAAAGATCGATGTCTGGCTTGCCCCACAGGCTGAAGACCTGCTCTAAGACTCTCTGATTCAGCTCCCATTCGTGCTGATCGAGGATGACCTGCTCAGTCTGTCGGCGTTTTCGTTTAGGACGCCCGGCAAGTGTTCTGCTTTCAGTGACATCCTGTGAAGGATTGCCCATTCCCAGATCTGCTGAGCTTCTTGCGACAATGGGCGTGATCTGGTTCCTCCCTCCTTGTTCACATAGTGCATGGCCGTGGTGTTGTCCGTCCTGATCAGCACTTGTGAACCTTCCAGGCGAGGAAGAAAAGCTTGTAGAGCCAATCGCATCGCCCTGAGTTCCAACAGATTGATGTGGAGGTGTTTCTCCTGGGGTGATCAGTGGCTGCTGACATGTAGGTCCTGCATCACCGCTCCCCAACCCTCCAATGGCGCGTCCGTTGTTACCACTTGTGGAGACGGGTCGTTTGCGAAGGATAGACCTTGGGACAAGTTGTTTTGATCTGTCCACCATAAGGCCGCTTCCTTCATCTCTGGAGTGATCGTCACTCTGTCTTCGAATGAACCGTGGACCTGTTGCCACTGATTATCTAGTTGCTCCTGCAAAGGACGCATCCTTAGTCGGCAATGAGGAATTAGTGGGATGCACGACGAGATTACTCCCAGCAGAGACTTGTAGCGGCGTACTGAAAGACACTTTTTTGTATGTAAGTCTTGGGCCATGGTTTGTAATTTCTGCTTCCTTTCCGGAGTAGGGAAGGCTCTTGAGAGCTTTGAATCCAAGATCGCCCCTAGGAAACGAGCTCTTGTGGACGGGACCAGGACAGACTTCTCGTTGTTCAGAGTGAGTCCCAAGTTCTGAAATAAATTGGTACAAGCCTGAACTGCCTTCAGCGCTGCTTCTCTGGACGGAGCTTTCAGTAACCAGTCATCCAGATAGGGGAAGATCTGAAAACGATTTTTTCGCAGGAAAGCTGCTACTGGCGCCAGCACCTTTGTGAAAATCCTTGGGGCTGAGCGGAGTCCAAAGGGTAAAACCCTGAACTGGTAATGGCTCTTGGCTACTGTGAATCGCAGAAACCTTCTGTGTGCTGGGTGAACTGGAACGTGGAAATAGGCATCCTCGAAATCGAGCGTGGCCATGAAATCCCCCGGGCTGATAAGCTTCAAGATGTCCTGGAGAGACACCATCCGGAAGAACAGGGAGATGAGATAGGTGTTTAGCTCCCTGAGATCTAAAATGGGGCGCCACTTCTCTAGCGTTTTTCTCACCAGGAAGAACCTGGAATAGAATCCTTGACCCCATTGGTTTGAGGGAACCGGCTCTATCGCTCCCTTCCGGAGCATCTGTTGAACTTCGAGCCGAAGGAGACGCTGGTGTTTCGATGGAGTGGCTGCCGGGGCTTTGGGTGGAGGGACTTGCGCGAATTCCAAGGTATGCCCTTTCCGAATGATGTTGAGCACCCAACGGTCCGATGTTATCCTGGACCAGTTGTGAAGGTATTTGTTGACCCTGCCTCCAACTGCTGATTTCCTGAAGGAGGGACCAGTAGAAAGAGCCAGGAGGCCGCTATTGGCGTTTGGACGAATCCCGTCCTCGTCTGGTTGCTTTCCTTTATTGTAAGGCCTGGAGTAGTTGGTAGACTGGCCCTGCCGCTGTTGATAAGGCTGGCGGTATTGTTGGGAACCTGAGCCCGTGGTGGAATAGCGTTGCTGTTGGAAGGATCCTCTGTCATTACCACCCCTGCCTCTGGATCCCTTGAAAGGAGACTTTCTGAATTGAAGGGTCCCCAAGGACCTGGCAGTCTCTGTGTCCTTTTTTATGTCCTGCAGGGTCTCGTCAATGAGTTTGCCGAACAGAGCCTCACCATTAAAGGGGAGATCCAAGACCTTGTTCTGGATTTCAGGAAGAAACCAGGTAGCCTTAAGCCATCCTTGGCGACGGAGTACTGCCGCTCCAGCCAATGAACGGAATGCCGTAGTGGCAATATCCATTGCACAGTCGATAATTTCCATCGACGCCGCTTTTCCCTCCTGTAAAATTTTCTTTGCCTCTGACGTAGATTCCGGAGGCAGGTGGTCAAGGTACGGTCAAAGGGGAGATCCAAGACCTTGTTCTGGATTTCAGGAAGAAACCAGGTAGCCTTAAGCCATCCTTGGTGACAAAGTACTGCCGCTCCAGCCAATGAACGGAATGCCGTAGTGGCAATATCCATTGCACAGTCGATAATTTCCATAGACGCCGCCTATCCCTCCTGTAAAATTTTCTTTGCCTCTGACGTAGATTCCGGAGGAAGGTGGTCAAGGTACGGGGCCACATCGCACCAGAGTTGGCGGTCGTACCTCCCCAGGATCGCTAGGGCATTAGCCGCTCTCACCAGCAAACTTGCCATAGATGAGAATCTTTTTCCCACGTTATCCAACCTCCGCCCTTCTTTGTCCGGAGGAGTTGTCAGTGGGGCAGAAGGGTTGCGTGATTTTCTCTGTGCCGCCTGCGAGATCACAGAGTATGGCTTTGGGTGACCTGTTAAGGCTGCAGGAGCATCATCGGTCGCCTTGTATTTTTTATCTAGACGCGGTAGCACCGGGACCACCGTCGCTGGGTGTTTCATAGCTTTTATGCCTTCTTTCCATAAGCGATCCACAATAGGAATGGACCTAGTAGTTTTCCGAAAGGGTTCCTTAAAGTCATATAAGAATCTGTAGTGACTTTGGGCATGGCCAATTTAAATCGTGCAGCAGCTCTCTCCATCAGCTGATGGAAACCCCCAATGTCCGCTGGCGGGGAGTCCGCCGGGTCCGGAACTGGAGATGAGGGATTGTCAATGACATATTCATCATATTCCGTATCAGGATTAGAAATATGATCAGTCTGCTGGTCCTCATCCGAGGAATCATCGTCATCATCATCATGGCCCTCTTGTCGTCCCGAGGAATCCTGCTGAAAGGACGTTTGAGGATGAGTGGAAGCTGGAGCCGGAGAAGTAGGCCTCTCAAATGAAGCCGGAGCCCTTGCGGGCGTAGTGAATGAATGAAATGAAATGAATGAATGAAATGAAAAGGGATTTGTATAGCGCATGGCTGCCCGGGAGCGTCCCAGCACTGTGATTGCAATTAACAACTGAGAAAAAACAGAGGGGTAGAGGAGGGGAGTTTAAAGTTATTGTGGGAAAAGGTAGGTCTTCAGTAGCTTCCGGAATTTCATATAGTTCGGTTCAGAGCGCAACTGAGTTGGCAAGGAATTCCACAGGGTTGCTGCTGTGACCGAAAAGCGTCGCCCTCCAGTGCGGGCCTTCTTGACTCTGTGGACAGTGGCCAAGTTACCTTGGGAGGAACGCAGGGACCTGTTCGGTTTATAGGGATAGAGCATGGTCTTAAGCATGGGGGGCCCTTTACCCTGCAAAGCTCTGTGAGTAGTGCACAGAGCCTTGAATTTGATCCTTTTACGGATCGGCAGCCAATGGAGAGCATTTAGGGCTGGTTTAGCTGATGCCTGTCAGAAGCCTTGCTGCAGCGTTTTGAGTTCGCTGAAGAATGTTAATAGTGGATTCTGGGGCAGCCAGCAAAAGGGCGTTGCTATAGTCTAATCTGGATAAGATTAGACCTTGAATAAGCAATTTTTGAGACTGTGTGGGGAGTAATGGAAGAATCTTCCTGGCTGAGCGGAGTAGGCCCACACAGGTGCCAGCCGTGTTTTTGGCCTGCGTTTTCAAAGAGAGGTCTTGCTCCAGCCAGAAACCCAAGCTTTTGAGTTCTGTCTTGGGTTGTGGAAGGGCTCCTAAACATGATGGCCACATAGCAATGGGGAGGGATGTTGTTTGGTGACCCAGCAGCATGAGCTCAGTTTTAGAGCCATTTAGTTTAAGCCTGAGTCACACATCCAGTTATGGATTCCTTCAAGACAGTCATGCAGGTTTCTAAGTTTGTCTCTTTCTAAAGAGAATGAAACAACCATTTGGGTGTCATCAGCGTATGTGACGGCTTTGATCCCAAAGGGAATGACCACATCCTCCAGGGGGACCATATAGATGTTAAATAATGTAGGGCTCAGTGAAGAGCCCTGAGGAACCCCACACTTGAGGGGGAAAGATTTGGATCGCACATTCCCTTCACAGACCTGGAAGGTTCTGTCCTTAAGGAAGGATGTGAGCCAGCATAGTGCCGTGTCTCTCACCCCTAGGTTGAGGAGTCGCTGGATCAGGATCCTGTGATCTACTGTGTCAAATGCAGCGCTTAGATCCAGGAGGATCAGTAGAGCCGATCCTCCTGAATCCAAGATGCACCTAGCTTCTTCGACCACTTTTAGAAGAGCGGTCTCGGTCCCCTGACCCGGGCGGAAACCTGTTTGTGAGGGGCGAAGAAGATTGTTCGATTCAAGGAAAGCCGACAATTGCTGATTGATGGCCTTCTCTGCAATCTTACTTATACCAGGCAGAAGAGAGATTGGTCAAAGGTTAGAAAGGTCTTGAGGGTCAAGTCCTGTTTCTTTCTGTAGAGCCTTAACTATTGTGTGCTACCAATTGGGGGGGACCACTCCTTGGTTGAATGAGGCATTGATAAGGTTGGTGGCCAGATGCGAGATGGTAGGTCCCACTTGTTTGATGATGTTAATAGGGGCTGGGTCATTCGGTGAACCACTTTTCATGCCTGATAGAGATATCAGGAAGTCTTCATTGGACAGCTGGTTAAAACTGTCCAGGGTAGGGCCTACGGTTGAGGGCCGCAGGGGGATTGTTATCAGATTTTGGCAGGAGGGCTTGTAAGATGTTTGTTATTTTATTCTCGAAGAAGGCTGCTACTTGGTTGCACCTAGCAACTGTGGGTTCCTGAATTGAAGGGGGGGTTAGGAATTTTAAGTAACTCTTTGACTATTTTATAGGTCTCCCGGGACGAGTTAGAGGCAGATTTAATTTTTTCTTCAAAGAAGGAGGCTTGGGCTGTTTTTCGGGCTGATTTATAACTCCTCATAGCTTTTTTGTATTCTTCTGTGTTGAGGGGGTCCCAATCTTTCCTCCATTTCCGCTCTTGGATTTTACAGATTTTTCTTAAGTTCCTCAATTCTTGGGAATACCATGGAGATTTGAAGATTTTGCTTTTTTTCTTTAGATTTTTCTTGGGTGCGACTAAATCCAGGGTGGAGGTGAGCCATCTAGTAAAATTTTCGTCTGCTTTCACGGGGTCAGGGTCTGCGGGAGGGGCAGATTGTGTTAATTCCTGGGTCCAGTTTTCGAGTGAGAGTTTTGACCATATTCTATCCTGCTCTCTAAATATTTGAATTTGGGGGGTGTCTAGATTGGTTTGCCATGTGAACGGGATGAGGAAGTGATCAGACCATGGAAGAGGGAGTGAGGGTAAAATTTCTATCCTAGGGAGGTTGGCAAAAACTAGGTCTAAAAGATGTCCTTTGGCATGCGTTGCCTCTGAGTTTTTTAAATAGAGGTCGAATGCCTTTAATTCTGAAATGAGGTCGCTTGCAATTATATCTGTGCTATCCTCAAAATGCAGATTTAGATCTCCTAGTAGGATGAAATTGGAGGTCGAAGTGCAGGAAGAGATTGTGGACTCTAGCAGTGATCCGACAAAATTTCCTAGACTTCCGGGCGGGCGGTATATAAGAATACCCAAGAGGGATTTGTTTGGGGAGATTTGAAATGAAAAGTGGACGCTTTCGCAATCCTCAATTTCTCCCTCTTGTGTCCTGCATGTAAGGTTGTCTCTGTGCATGATCGCTAAACCGCCTCCTTTTCCCTTAGTTCTGTTCTGGTACTGTATTACATAGCCATGAGGTAACATGTTGACAATATCTGCCTCGGAGTGAGACGTCAACCATGTTTCCGTGAGGAAAAGTATGTCTAGCTTAATATCTTGGATCAGCAAATTGATTTCTGGGGAATGTTTGGATGCAGATCTACAGTTAAGCAGAGCAAGGCTGACATATTTTGGTATATGGCGGTTAGCTTTCCAAATGGACTCACCCTGAAGAGAAGGTGGTGGGACGAGAGGGGAGGCAGCCGTGCTGTATTGTAAAAGGCGATCTCGTGAATATTTGATCCGGTGAATAAGTAAAATGGGCATAGTGGGTGGCCCTGTGCCCGGCCTGGCCCGGATGGGCCCAGACGGGCTTGCCTCTGGCGCGCCTCCGGCGCGCCATCGGCGCGCCCGCTGCGCCCGCCCGCTGCGCCCGCCCGCTGCGCGGACAGAAAGAGGGCTTCATTTTATAGCGAGTGGGCCCAAATCGCCCAGCCACTAGAGCGCTGTCCAGGCCCCGTTTCAAGATGGCGCCCGTAGTTCTGCGCCTCCAGGGGGATTACTAAGAGTGACCGGGAGCCCTGAGAACGGCTTCGTTTCAAGCTATTAATTCTGCAGGGGGAAGCAGCTCACTGCGGTCGTCGGGGGCAATTCACAAGTATATTGTACACCAAACACAATAAAATAGAATAATGCCAATGATTAAAAAGCGCTATTCGTTTTCAAAGTGCAGTGCTCAAAATGAAAATGTAACAATTAGTAGGCGTAGTAGGCGTTGACGAAACTGGAAAAGCCCTCTTTGCCTTAGATTTATAGTCTTGCAGCAACTTATGAAGATCCTGAAGGAAAGATGCTGGAACTGTAACCATTCATTGCTCAGATTGCTGCTGCTGCTGCTGCATCTGAAGATGACCAACCTCCTCGTGGCCGTATTCGCCCTCTGAATTAGTCTCCTAGCATTTGACAAAAAGCTGGGAGGGACTATTGGCATAGCTGAAAGTATCCTGTTCATCCTCCTCTGACTCTCCCTCCTGAAGGAGCATGGTCGGCAACAGAGGAGATACACTCCTTGGAGACGTCATTTCCGGCGTGATCCTTGTCACAGAAATGGTGATTCTCTTTTCTGTGGATAATATAGTTGGTTCCGTCGTCGACGGTTGTATTTGCGTCGTCGAGATTGGCGTGGTCGATCGACGATGAAACTGTCGACACGCCAGCTGTTGTCATAGTCACAGTAGAAGCCGTCGACGAGACCGTAGTCATCGACATCGTCGTCATCATGGACGTTGGCACCATCATCGTCGACGCCATAGTAGTTTTCGTCGTCGACGGGACCTTCGTCATCAACGGGACCTTCGCCGTCGACGGGAACTTCGTCGTCGACGGGACCTTCTTCGTCGACGGGACTTTCGTCGTCGACGGGACTTTTGTCGTCGACGGGACTTTCGTCGTCGACGGAACTTTTGTTGTCGACGGAACCTTCGACGTCGACTCCTTCGTCGACGGGCTCTTTGTCGTCGGCGTCTTCAGCTTCTCCGTCGACGGTGAGGACTCGGCCGTCGACGGTGGCTTTCCTGTCGATGGCGTTTTCGACGACGACAAACCTGATTTAGGTGTTTCCGTTGACGGAACCTCCGCCGTCAACCTCTTCGTCGTCGAGGACTTTGAACTCCTCTCAGAAGACTGGGATGAAGGTGTTTTGAAGGCTGAGGCAGTCTTCTCACCTGTAGACGTAGATGGTCCTTCCCTCTCCTTTACACTCTTGTGAGGAGATTTGCTGGGACCTTGGCTCTCAGACTCACTGGGGGTCTTTTTTGAGGCCTTTGAAGATCTTTCCAAAGAAGATGAGGGGGAACCCCTACCCCTCTTCACTGACCTTGTCGTAGAAGTCATCGACGCTGCCTCCTCACTGTCACTTGAGACAGTATCCTTCCTGGATTTTAGCTTTTGAAGCCATGTCAAGAGCCTACCCTCACGGTCCCGGAGGGTCTTGGCTGAAAAGGTGCGACAGATCTTACAGTCAGTAGCCTGGTGGTCAGGATAGAGGCAATATATGCAGTCCTTATGCTTATCCTCCACAAAAAGCCTCTTCTTGCCACAGGAGGAACAAGGCTTGAAAAGGGCTTTTTTCTTCACAATATCCGACATCCTGGAAGACAGCTACAATCCTGAAGTGAATTTGAAAGAATCTGAAGAAAATTCTGAAATAAAACCTTTATAAGAGTAGAAGTTGAGCAGAGCGCAAAGGAGACTCCCTAAGCACAACGTGCGGTAGAAAATCTGAGGCTCTGAGGTTCCTTCAGGAAGGTTCTAAGTGGTGAGGCACTTCTGATTGGCTGATGCCAAACTTTGGTCTCTTTTACACAAAGAGGGTGATATGCTACAAAAGGGAATGAGGCCTAGGCCTTTTTCCATTGTGGGAATCTATGAAAGTTCCAATACTGGTGCAAGTATATTATCAATTAAAAGTAGTTCAATTATATTATCATATAAACAAATGCTACATTAATTTACACATTAAAAAAGGTTGCTAAAATATTTTACAATCAAATAATAAATATGTTCTATAGTTGTTTTTTAAGATTACATTATATTTATTTCTACATTTAACAACGTTCAATAATTTAATTTAGTTTACCATTATTTCCTGCGGGGTTTTATTCTAAGTTCCTACCTCCATTATTTTCTATAGGAGGGTAATGCAGTACCAGTGGTTGGCCGTGTGTAGTGCTAGACTTACTACTATTTTTTTTTTGTTGGTAGAAGTAAATTACACTCATAAATTTGGCTTCACATCCTGTTCAGGGGTGGAGAGATGTAAATCTACACTTTTGAGTAATTTTTCTATTGGATTTTGTGGCTGGTATGAAGTAGTAAATTTACTCAAAAGGGTAAGAGTATATTACACATGTAAATTACTCACAAGGGTGAGTTAACTCTGTGAATAACCCTGAAGGAGTCTTTAGAAGGCCATCTCTCCAGTGCAGACTGAGTACCTTTAGCCCTAGGAACCATTTGCCCTCTCACTTTGCAGTTGTTGGTGGCTCCTGTGACTGAAAGCAGCAGAGAAAAGCCGTACAAATGTTAAACTGTTTTTGGTTTCCACATTTCTAAAAAATATATATAATTGCCATAGTCCTGTATGATCGTTTTTCAATACTTTTTTTTTTGGTGCTATGTACCAGCCAACTGCCAGTATCAATTCCATTTAGATGGCAAAACTGTGATTTCCCTCAGTTAATTTGTTTAGGATATGTATTTGGATATCTTCGATTCACAGATGTTAAACTCTATTGGCCCTTTAAAACTCACTTTATACTTGCATCTTTAAAACATTTAAAAAGTGAAACTTCTATTTAAAACATATACATGAGAGACAAGTGCCTTGTTGATAATTGGGGTGTGCAGGGCTCATAGTTGTTCCTTAATGCAGTGTATGTATTTTTTTAGGTGTATGATTATTACATCAACAACAAATTTGGCTTGCAATTATTTTCATCAGGAGATCCTAATTTTTACCCTCTATTCACATGTATATTTGAATGTTTATACCTTTACATTTTGACTGACCTGTGAGTTACTAGGCATTTCTTTGTTAGGGATTCACTTGCATAGAAAAACGGCGGTAGATACATTACTGGCGGTATCATTGGTTTGGGGAATTTTGATGTATGCCTACCTGGTTCAGCTGTTGCTGACATTTTTTCATTTTGTTGTTTCCTTGTTGACATTACTTTTAGCTTTTTATCACACTTGTATGCTCCCTTTTTCAGGTGGTTGTGGAGTTTTTGTTTATTAATTTTGTCATTGTTTTATTTAGTTTTGCAGATGCCCTGATTGTGTTTGTGAAAACATGAGGGTGGCACAGGAGGAATAACTTGTCAAGAGAAGGAACTAATATGCATCAAATTATGGGGATTTGCCCCTAAAGACCCCACAATACCTGTCAAGAGAAGAAACTAATGGCAGGATAATGAGAGATAAGGGTGAAGGATGGGTAGGAGTACGGAACCCACACATTTATGTGACTTTTTTCATGCATTTACTGTGGTGAAAAATAGTAATGCTAGAGGGAAACGTTAATAATAAAGTAAGACAGAACAATTGTATGCAATATTATGGTTTTAATCAATCAATCAATTGGGAAAATCAGCCAGTCTCAAAAAGAGGCCAAAGTTTGAAGTTCAAAATTCTGGATTACAAGCAGTGGTGTATATATACTGTGAAAGCCACAAAAAACACAGGTTACAAATTCCGACATGACGCAAATAGCAAGCTGGGCAGATAAGATATAGCCAACACACGTAAATATTTCCAAGAATGTTGTATGTGTCCATGTTTAGCAGAAGCTCCCTCTTATGGGGTTTTCTTTTAGTCCTTAGAATAAGGGTGAGATAATCATAGATTGAAATTTTGGTTTTTATGCATTGCGAGTGACTATCTCAGACTTTAACATATTCTCAACATTCGTGCTCTAAGGCAGGATCCATCCTTGTTTACACCCTGTGCTCAATGCTCAATGATAATGCAAAAACAATTTCTACTGTCAGCCTCTCGTTGTGTTTAACAGATAGAAATGTGGTAATCTTTTCTGTGGCATCTATACTAATTACTGATGTCCTACCAAGTTTGAGTCTGCAAAGAAATGCAATCTATTTATGTGTTACAGCGCAGCTAAATTCACAATACATTTAATGCGTATTTCCTAAAACTAATGTGCACTATGACCTATGTATTTCTGCAGAACCCACAGTTATCTTTTTCAGCACGTCCATGTATTAGCCTAGGTCAGTACACTACTTGCATAGGTTTCAAACTATCCCTATCCACTATCTTTCTCTTTCAAATCCATTTTTGCCGGACTAAACGCTTGCTTTACACAAACACGCTTGAAGTTGTTCCTCACGCTTGCCAGTACAATTATCAGTTCCTAACCCGCTTCATAAATATTCAAGGATACCTGTTTTTATTTATCCTCTTTTCCTTAGTTATCTTGACTGCTCGTCTCGTTATTTGTACTTTGTACTTTGTATTTTATTTGCTGTACGTATGTATACTCTCTTTTAATTTTATTGCTAGCATTGTACCATACTCCTCGTTCCATTTATCCTGATGTGTTATCATCAATATACAAACGTGTATGTACGTCACTCTGTTTCATTTAAAAAAGACTTGATAAAACTATTTGGCCTAAAAACTATCCCTTACCTGAAATGTTTGTACTGGGGTTTGGGATTGTATACTTTTGTGTATATGCCTATAAAATGTATTCCTATTCTTTCCCTACATCAGTAATCAATGCCTTTCTTTAAGGAGCAATAAAGTGTAATGCTGATGAAGTGACAGGTAAAGACTGCTCCTTTCATAATTGTAGTTATTATTCAAAATGCAATGAAACTTTTTTATTAATGTGACTGTTTGATGACATTAGTGCTCTGCCATTGAAGTTGCAGAACCATGTGCTTCATAAATGTAAATACATATATATATTTTTCAAATCTATATCACATTCACACAATTGCAAAGTTGGCTTAAATTTAGAACAAGCGTTGGCAAAGCCAATAGGTCTTGCCTATGTGAGAGCCAATAGCTTTGCCAATGTGTTTTAGCCATGTTGTAAAGCCCACATCTGCTGTGCAGCTTGGCTAAAATCACAAACAAATGCTATGGCACAAAACAGGGAAAGTGGGAGGAGAAGAAGCAACACAGACATGAAGCAACATAGATAAGGACAACAGGGGAAAAAGCAAATACTACCTCAATCACAGCATGAGTAACAGACGGTCAGTACTCAAGATGAAGCACTCAATGCTTGGTCCATGCTTCACATGAAAGAAGATGAAGTAAAGCTCACGTGTGCTGGCCAATTAGGAAGCAGCATGTGAGAATGGCAGTGATGGTAAGCAATGGGGGCTCCAAACCCCTTGCTTTATACAATATCTCTTGGAAGTGACAACACATGCATACCGTTTTAAGTGAGACATAAAAACATCAAAACATCAAAAAATGTGGCTGGAAACGAGGTCATGCATGCCCCGTGAGGCAATGGGGACTTAACCTCTGGAGCAGAATGTTATTATTGACTGTCCTGGAAGATGCAAGAATACTTTCTGGTATCAGCGGGTGGAATGACAGGTATCTTGCTTGTCGTGCACTTGTGGTAGTGGCAAATTTGTTTTCTTGCTGCCATTCAGGGGGCTAAAGACATCAATACTTCTTAGTGGGGAAAACAATTATTGCAGCACCATGTCCAGCCAAAGGAATTGAGGCCCAGGATGTGTTTCAATACCATGCAGTGCACAACTTAATTATGTATAGGTGTTATTTATAGGCAGAATAATTGTGAAGTGACTTGCTTAAAAATAATTGCACATTTGATGGATTGGGGTCTAGGAGGCAGAAGTGGACGCCTACTTCTCCCCCTTCAATGACACACATCTGGGGCATTGTAAGATAAAAATCAAAATACAAAACTTTGGATTGTAATTAAGAAGAGGTAAAACAGCAGAATTACAAATAATTGTGAATCCAACCCTTCCCAATACATCACCTAACGCTTAACCTCATCTATTATCCCTAATCCTACTGACAGAAACTAACCTTCAAACTACTACTTACAGTTAAACTAACCCATCCCCCACAGTAATCATGATAATGGAACTTATAAAGTACATAGCTATTTCAGAAGAAGTGTTCCAGCGCTGAAGGTCCAAGATCCCATGTGCTACTCACTCACAAGAACTCAAAGAGTCAATCCGATCTCAGAAACCAGGTTTTTAATTTGTTCTAGTAAAGGAGTTCCGAAGGGGCTTGACAGACAGAGAGTGGCAGTGAATTCCAGAGTTTGGATACTAAAAACGCTCCCACCAAGATGCACTTTTCTAACTTTTGGAATGCTAACCCTCCTAGACCCCAAAGATGAACAAAAGTTACTTACCTGTAAACTGTGGTTCTCCAGTATTGGTGTCTTTCATAGATTCACATGCTTGAATATTTCCCGTCGTCGAAGTGGGAGTCCCACGGTACATAACATAGCAATATAGCAATAACATAACCATAGTATAGATACAAAATATCCATAGAGTAGCATTGAGACATAGAGCTTAATAGAAAGAAATGTGTCATTTTTATAATATATCTAAGTCATTGTAAATAGTCCAAACTCTAGCCAATCAGGCGCTAGCACCCTCTAGAATGTTCTCCTCATGCCCTCAGATTTTCGTAGCACAAGAGTGAAATAAGAGTCAAGTAGAAGAGGAGAGCCTCTGAGGGGAGGAGGGTGGGTGTCACACTAACAGCCACATAGGATACATGACTATGTATCCCAGAATGCCTGCAGAATGGTCTGTCTTCTATCTCTCCAACCACTTGCTATTGTTCACTTCCTACATATGCTCCTCCCTTGGAGTTGTTCGGTGCTTGTCACCTGTATTCTGATGCAGCCCCTGTGGATCTGAGGAGAAGCTGTAAATCAGTCCTTCTTGTTTTTGTTGCTATGGAATGAACCTTCTGATTGCTGGCCGTGGCGGAGGTTGCAGAAGACTTTGGGTGTAATCGCCGCCTATGGAAACTACTCGAAACGCGCTGGAGCGTTTCCGTCTTCTGTGTCAGTAAAAGAGCAGCATGTGCCTCACTGAGAGCCGTTGGTGCAGACGCAGCTTTGCAAACCTTGTGTGCGCACGCTAGTGATTTTAACTAGCGTGAGCATTTTCGATTTGTTAGTTTGCAGGGGTCCTCGCCATATTTAGAGCGAAAGAAGAGCTCATGCTGACTTTTTTGGGATACCTATAACTGAGCGGTTGAGAGGCTCGGATTGAAATCATATGTGACTTGGCAATTCGAAAAGAAGTTATCTCCTTTCTGTTGAGTTCCGGCGAGGATTGTTTTTTGTATCCTGTGGGACAGACAGCAGCAGATAAGTGACTTCTTGCCATAAACATTTCTGATAACTTGATAGCCAGGTCAAGAGCTATCCAGACCCTCATGACCAGAACTATTCTTTTATGCCTTTCTCTTTGATTTATTTTTTCCTTTTTTGCCTTGTGATACTCTGGATGATTGTGACAGCCGTAAATAAGTGAGTGGATAATTGTGCTCATATATATAATACACTTTGCCTTTAGGGGTAGGGGGGGAATCTCATATATGTAATTGTGTCTTTACTGCAGTAACTGAACGCAGAACAAGAGTGTTTTCCTCTACTCTGTACTCTGAACTCAGGCTGTAGATGGTTTCTGGCTGCCAGTCCGTTATATTTTATTTCTCAATGTTTTCCCCTTCCCCTGGTGAGGTCCTCTCTGTAGAGTATATATATATTTGGCTCTCACGAGGTACCGCATCTGGGGAAGGAGAGAACTAGCATCGCTTCTGCTGTATCTGGCTTCAAGGTTAGTCAAACCTTTTTGTTTGTGACAGTGGGTCGCATGTCGATCTATTAAAGACACCAATACTGGAGAACCACAGTTTACAGGTAAGTAACTTTTGTTCTTCTCCAGTATTGGGGTGTCTTTCATAGATTCAAATGCTTGAATAAGAGTAGTTAGCAGTGATGCCAAACATATGCAAGGTAAATCATAAATCAATCGTAAAATACAGTACGATAAACAAAAGGCCCAAGCATAGAGAAAATATACACCTTATATGCAGAAGGAGGGAGGCAACAGAGGTTCACCTTATTTAAAAAGATTACGTAGGACCGCTTGCCCCACGGCTGTGTCAGCATTGTCAGTAGTGCTTGGTAAAGGTGTGTCTGCTGGACCATGTTGCAGCTCTGCAGATGTGCTGAAGAGGTACACCAGCAAACAGAGCTTTAGAAGAAGAAACTCTTCTGGTAGAATGTGCTCGAACAGTCGCAGTAAGTGGCTTCCCAGCTTGCTGGTGGCAAAAAGCAATTGCATTTGAAATCCAGCGTGCAATCGTCTGTTTGGTGTCTGGATGCCCTTTTTGCATCCGTCCATAAGCCACAAAAATTTGGTCAGTCTTACGGATACAAGCTGTCCTTTGAAGATAAAATTTTAGACATCTCTTAACATCTAAGGAATGTAGTGACTTTTCCTCTGATGTTTGCTGATTTGGAAAAAAGTTTTTAAAATGACCGGCTCATTAAGATGGAAATCAGGTTAGAGGGATCAAAAGCTTAAGTAGATAGATTAAGTTAAAAATTTCTCACCTATAGTGAAGGATCTTCTATGGTTCTCGAAGATGATGTCTAGAAACTCTGTTGGGGGGCGGTAGGGGGGTGCGGCAAACTTCCATCACAGGACCATAAGTCCTAAAGCCTCTATGAAGGGTGGGGGCGGGGGGAGGGGGGGAGAGAGGTGGGTGTGGTTTTTGGGTGGCAAGGGGTCACGGGGGGTGACAAAAGGGGTAAAAAACGGATCACAACAAATACATGGAAAAAATACAGGGGAAAGACACGATAAAAAGGAAAAAGGGCATTATAACTGGCATAATGGAAGCAAACATTATTTATCATAGAAGGATGAACAGTGGACACTATGTCTATGAGTTAAAAAATGGCTAAAATGGGGATTATGATTATGATTATGAGTTAAAATGGCAGGAAAAAGCTTAAGAATATGTTCCTTGAATGTAGCCGGTTTATATAATGTAATAAAAAGACACAAAGTTGCGGCGGAGCTAAAATATATAGAACCCGTTGTTGTTTGCATACAAGAAACGCATATCCCATGGCCCAAAAGGGAGGTCTTAAAAGATTTAGGATTTATGTTGGTATCTCCTTCTAAACAATCCAGTATGATTCGTGGTGTGGCCATTCTAATTAAAGATAGCTCAATAACGGTTGGTGGCAAAGTGGAAGATAAAAATGGGCGCTGGGCTATTGTAGAAATTAAAACTGGTAACAGACGAGTTACATTAGTTACGGTTTATGGGGCTAATCTGGATGACCCGAACCGTTAGTTGAGATCAATTTGGAGTTAGTCAACTTCCAACAGCCGATGGTGATCGGCGGTGACATGAATATAAATTTGACCAACAGTGCTTTAGGGGACCCGCAGGTAATATATAAAGGCCGTAAACCCAGGGTGTTTAGAGCACTCGTGAACTTATTACAAGATCAAGGGCTGGCTACGTGGGGTATGCTGAGAGAGAGGGATAGTGCATTTACCTTTTATTCTCATCCTCATAAAAAGTTAGTGAGATTAGACTATTTTTTCATACCTCAAAATTTATTAGAAGGAACTAATATCAGAATCTATCCTAGGATATCTTCAGATCATTCTCCTATAGTGATAGATATACATCGTTTAGGTAAAAGGAAAATACAATCAAACTTTTCATATGATCGGAAGTTAGGTTTAAATGCAGAATTTATTGCACATATGCAAAGTTGGATTCAAATTTTCTTCAATGAAAATCGAGGCACCGCTAATATCTCCGTAGTATGGGACACGTTTAAAGCAGGGTTTAGGGGGGAATGCATTAGCTTTGTAATCGGACAACGAAAGAAGTTAAAAAGAACTTGATAATCTATATGAACTTTTGGTTAAAGCAGAGACCCTCCTAACTAGAGCTGTCGCACAAGGTAAAATAGGGCTCTTTGAGGAAGAAAACGAGGTTACTAAGACTAAGACTAATATTTTGGGTTTTTGTGATAAGGAAATTCCAAGGAAATTTTTATCTTCTAAAATGATGAGCTATGAATTTGGTGAGAAAATAGGTAGGACCTTGGCAATAAGGTTACGAATGAAGCAGACTGCTCAGAATATCAGTTGAATGAAAGACTCCCAAGGCGATTTTTCATTCAGATCCAGAACGTATTTTAGGAATATTCAAAAGTTTCTATTCAAATTTATATACGAGGGATGATAGCTTGGGTTCAAATGTCCAATGGTATGATAGAATGCTAGTAGATTTGAAGATTTTAGATTCCCAATTGGCGGAAGAATTAGATCTACCAATAACTATGGTTGAAGTGGAGAATGCAGTAAAAAGTCTCGCAGTTGGCAAAGCTGCGGGTCCAGATAGATTGCCAGCTAAGGTTTATAAACGCTTTTTTTATATTTTAAAGGATGAGATCTACCAGGTAATCTTGGCTGCACAAGAGGGTAATCCTCCCTCTACATGGTCTGAAGCAACTATAGTTGTGTTTTGTAAAAAAGATAAACCAGCTGATAATGTAGGATCTTATAGACCCATATCGTTATTAAACGTGGACAACAAGATATATTCAAAGATTTTAGCCAATCGGTTATCTGGAGTAGTCGCATCCCTAGTTTCAAGACATCAACATGGGTTCATTCCTAAAAGAAGTACTGTTGACCACATCAATAAAGTTATCACGCTAATTGACCTGGCAGCTGTAAATAATTGGTGCTTTTTCTGCTAGACGCAGAAAAAGCGTTTGATCGAGTGTCTTGGGAGTATCTCTGGACTCTAATGGAAAAAATGGGTTTTGGACAGAAATATGTTAAAGCTATAAAAACACTTTATGTTAAACCCATCGCAAAAATATCCGCCTTGGGAGGACTTTCTGAACCGGTGAACATCACTAGAGGGACTCGTCAAGGCTGCCCTTGTTCCCCGTTATTGTTTTCATTATATATTAACCCGTTTATTGAACTATTAAGTCTGAACCCTTTAATTCCTCCCTTTATTGTTTCTGGTTTTTCTTTCTCAGTATTCGCATATGCGGATGATATAGCAGTAGTAACAGATACACCAGAAACAGCTAGTTTGGAGATTGAAAGGATGGCTAAAGATTTCGGTATGATAACGGGGTATAAACTCAATGTATCCAAAACTCAGATTCTTTGTTCAGAAGCCATAACATGGGAGGATGAGAGGGTGGTTGGAGAAGTTACGTATCTAGGGATACGGATTAAAACAAACATGGTTGAATTGGTTAATGTAAATTGGAGCAATGTTTATCAGAAAATTAAGACTTCTTTGGAGAAATGGGATCGGTTATATCTGACCATTATAGGTAGGACCAATATTATAAAAATGAATGTCCTCCCCAAAATCCTTTATCTATTTCGCTCTATTCCCTTGGAATTCCCAAAACCTAAGTTGCAGGCTCTACAATCACTTTGTGGTAAATTTATTTGGAGTCCTGGGAAACCTAGGAGGGCGATGAAGTATCTGACTTTACCCACTGAAAGGGGAGGGCTAGGGGTACCTGATTTTTTTTGTACTATACAGTGTGTTTTTTGTTAAAAATCAGAATTTTGACAATAAGAGGATCTTTGGAGTATGCACATAATCATCCTTCTATATTTGAGATTCTGATAGGAACACATGCAAGACAAATTTTCTTTAATGAAATCGATGGTAATTACTACAAAAGGACTCGATTTAAGGTCCTCATTAGTGCTTATAAAACATGGAAATGGCTGGTTCGCACTATTGATAAAAGAAAATTGTCGTATTATACTCCCTATTTTTCTTCTAGATTATTACCTATGATATTTTCAGATGGGATAGCCAGGAACTGGCAAAAAAAAGGGGTGAATTGTTTGGGGGATTTTTTTTTGAGTGAAGGTAAATGTAAATCGTTCATTGAAATGTGCGAAAAATTTGGTTTGTCTAGGTGCTATTTTTTTAAATTTTTACAAATTAGGGATTACCTTCTTAGACATAAATTATGTCTAAAAAAGCATCAAGTAGTAGAGGGGATTGCACGACAAGTGAAGATTGGAATTCTTTATTGTATGCTCTTGGAGGAGAAACCTGACGATTTGGAGAAAATACGGGCAAAGTGGGGGGATTTATTGGGAGATAATGAGATTGTTGTGGAAAATTTGATTTTGCTTTCTAAAGAGGTTCTGATGTCAGCTAATTTAAAAGCTCAATTTTTTAAAACTTTATTTGATTTATATTATACACCAGCTCGAATGTTAAAATGGAGAAGAGGCTTTGATGGTAAATGTTTTCGTTGTAAAGCTGACAATGCGGATAGTTTACACATTTTCTTCTCTTGCCCTTCATTAGGAAGATTTATACAAGACATTGAAAAATGTTTGTCTTTAATACTGAATGTTAATCTAACGATTACTCCCTCTATGCTGGTGCTGGGGAAGATCCCTAATGACAATCGGATTAATGAACTTTATCGTTTTCGTTATTTTATTTTTTTCTCAATGACGGTAGCACGGCTATGCATTGCCACAGAGTGGCTTCAAGAAAAACCACCACTATTTCAACAGTGGCAAGCACGATTGTATAAACTTTATAAATTAGAGTGGAGTCTTTTTTCGCTCTCTGCATCAAGGCGGAGAAAAAAGCTGGGATGGAAAAATTTGGGGGATTTTTTCAGATTTTTATGAAGCTTGAAAAAGTGTATGTCTAAATTGCTTTGTGTTCCTTGGCTCATTGCTATATTTTTGATCTTTTGTTAATGTCCTTATTTACTCTTACTTTTATGGTGTATTTTATGTATATGTCTTTATGAACTATTTGACTAATGTATTTTGTTGTGAACCAATAAAATAAATTTAAAAAAAAAAAAAGATGGAAATCAGAAGGCACTTTGGGGAGAAAGGCCGGATTGGTGCCGAGCAAGACAGAGTTCTTGGTAAATTGCAGAAGAGGTGGTTTTGTAGTTAAAGCCGGTATGTCACTGACTCGACGAGAAGAAGTGAGAGCCAACAGTAGTGAAGTCTTCCAAGTAATGAATTTGAGATCGATCCTATGGATTGGCCCAAAAAGGTGCTTCATGAGTTGTGCCAATACAATGTTTAGATGCCAAGGAGGAGGTGGGCGACGGATTGTGGGGAAACATCAGAAATAAGCCCTTGAAGAACTGTTGAATTACTCTGGAGGAGTAAAGAGAGGTGGAACCATCCTGCCGAAATCTTGACATTGCTGCCAGAACAACTTTTAGAGTAGAATGCAAAAGGCCTGATTAAAAGGATAATCAAAAGTTGGTCTGGTGTAGAATCAACAGGGTGTATGTTAACAGCTTCACACCAAAGACAGAACCGTTTCCATTTGAGTTTGTAAGTCTTCACAATGGAGGATGCCCTAGCCTTTGCAAGAACTTCCCTGCAGTCTGAAGGAATGTTTAATTTGGCAAACTCATAGTGCTCAGGTTCCAGGCCGCTAAACGAAGAGATGCAGGATTGGGATGGCAAACCTGACCCTGATCCATTGTCAGTAAATACGGAATTGGGCGGATCGGAATTGGACGGATCAGAATCGGATCACACTGCGACAGGAGCAGAAGTTCCTTAAAACCAGATTTGACAAGGCCACCTGGAAGCTATTAGAATAATGTGGCAAGGTTCCTTCCTCATTTTCCGAAGAACCCTGGGGACCAGAGGAATTGTCGGAAAAGCGTAGGCATATATTTTTGACCATTTCATCAAAAACGCATTCCCGCACGACTCTGGTTGGGGAAGCCAACTTGCGTAGAATGGGCATTTGCGGTTCAGATTGGTTGCAAACAGATCCAGTTTTGGGGAACCCCATAACCGAAAGATGTGATCCAGTGTTTGCTGATGTAATTCCCACTCGTGGTTGGATAAGGTTGACCTTCTCAGAGAGTCCGCAAGAATGTTGGACGCTCCCAGAACATGCACTGCCGTCAGAGTGATTTGATGCTGGATTTCTCAATGCTAGATTTGTTGAGCCTGAAGGGATAGCAGAATGGACCTTGTGCCCCCTCGCTTTTTTATGTAGTGCATACATGTGGTGCTGTCCGTCCGGATCAACACCAAAGCTCCTTGAATGATGATGCGAAATGCCTTTAACTCCAGAAATATGGCCAGTAACTCTAGAAGATTGATGTGCCAGGTCCTTTGGTGGGTATCCCACTTTCCTTTGACCATGTGGACCTGAAGGTATGCTCCCCACCTTTCGAGAAAAGCGTCTGTTGTGAGAGTGAAACTCGGTGTGTCCACCAGAAATGGACGACCTGAAGAGACGTTTGCTTTGAGAGTCCACCATAACATAGCCTTTTTCATCAGAGGCGCGACTTTGATCATATCGTTGAAGGATCCTTAAACTTGAGCCCATTGCTTGTCGAGTTCCTTCTGGACGGGTCTCATTTTCAGGCGGCAGTGAGGGACTAGGGGAATGAATGCAAGAGGACAACATCCCTAGCAAAGACTTCAACTGCCGAACGGAAACAGACTTTTTTGACCGGAGGGAGGCCGCTAGGTTGCAGAGTAGTTGACGCCTTTCATTAGACACAAAGGTTTTTGTCAGTTTGGTGTCTATTATGGCTCCCAAGAATTTCCTGAGTTGAGCGGGAACAAATTGGGACTTTTCCAGGTTGAACGTAAGGTCCAGAGACTGGAAGAGGGACCTGCAAAGTAGACTGTGACGGGATGCCAGTTCGAATGACTGGGCCTTTAGCAGGCAATCGACAAGATAAGGAAATATCTGTACGCCCTGTAGACGCAGATAAGCTGCCACCGGCACCAGGACCTTTGTAAAGACTCAGGGCGCAGAAGGGAGGCCAAATGGAAGGACCTTGAATTGGAAATATCTCTCAGCCAGTCTGAATCTGAGGAATTTTCTGTGCCTGGGTAGGATGGGTACATGAAAATAGTCATCTTGAAGGTCCAGAGTAGTCATGTACTCGTCCTAAAACAGCAACAGGAGCACCTCCTGCAGAGACAACATTCGGAATGTTTGCTTTTTAGTTATTTGTTTAGGGAGCGCAGGTCTAGAATGGGGCGCCATTCTCCCGACTTTTTCTGCATCAGCAAGAACCTTGAATAAAAACCTGTGCCCCTTTGTAGTTTTGGAACCAATTTGATCGCACGGTTCACACCCTTTCTCAGCAAGATTGTGAGTTGACCTAGCAGTTCCTTTAGATGGGCAGGAGAAAGACCATTTGGCAGACAATTTCGAGGGATTTTTATGAACTGTAAGGTGTGTCCCCTGCGCACAATATCCAGAACCCATCGATTGGTAGTAATTTCTGACCATTTGGAGTAGAAGCAGTAGATTTGACCTCCAACCTTTGCGTGGGTGGAAGGTATCGAGGATGATGGATGGACAAAGTCATTGTTTCTTGGAGGAATCCCGTCCTCTATAAGAGGATTTCCCTCTGTATTGCTTGTAAGAAGCTGCCGTTGGTTGTCTGTACGACTGTTGATTCTAGGAGGAGTAACGTTGTTGGCCTTGATAAGAATTGTATTGCCGGTACTGATTGGAACCTCCCCAAAAGGAAAAGGTGGAGCCACGCCTCTCACACCCCGAAAGCACTGTTTTTTTTTAAATTGAAGCATGCCGAGAGCACGAGCAGGTTCGGTGTCCTTCTTGATCGTCTGAAGGGCATCATCAATATGTTGGCCAAACAGTGATTCACCGTCATACGGCATGTCCAAGATTTTCATCTGATACCTCGATAGAAAGAAGTGGCCTTTAACCAGCCCTGTCTCCGGAGGACTGCCGCTCCTGCCAGTTGACGAAAACCAGTAGACGAAACGTCAACGTCACAATCAATAATATCAGAGGAAATCCTTTCTTCTTCTTGAAGAATTTTGAGAGCTTCTGCCTTAAGGCTCTGGAATCAAATCCACAAGGGAAGAAATGTCCAACCACATTTGTCGGTCATAACGGCCGAGGATAGCTAAAGATTTGGTCACTCGGACTTTAGTTGCCAACATAGTGTAGAATAGCAATCGCATCAAGGCATCTTCCCTCATGGTCCGGAGGAGCCGATAAAAGAGACAAAGGATTCCTGGCACAACGTTGAGCTGCTTGTGTAATAATGGATTCCGGTGTTGTGTTCTATCTAGGACCCCGATCGATATTGTGACCTCATGCCCCTATACGGCTATAATCAATATATATGCCTATAATGGTATAAACGATCAGAGCCATATTTCAGTAACTCATCTATGCAGCTCATTACAGTACATGACACAGCAGAAGCCACTTCCTTAGATTCCTAGATAACACACCGAGTTCTTTCGACAGCTCAAACCCCCCAGCAACCTGGGAAAGCCCCGCTTGCTTTGTTTTGATTACTAATAGAACTCCTGCGAGCACTGTAAGAACGACCAGTTCTTAGTGACATCTTTATTGACGTCTTATGTCCAAAAACTTACGTCAAACTCGGCACCTTTCAGGTATAAATAATACCGACGTTGCCTTAAGCGAACACGGTGGTGGTGAATACTGGAGCAGAACAGCTGTCCCTTGCAGAGAGCCCAGCAGATGCGAGAAGCCCACGGACGCTGCCCCTCCTCCTTGACGCGCTGAGAAAGACGCTGTCTTTTCTCCAGCCAAGAAAATCCAGCTCCGGCGTTTCCAGCCTACCCTTGCGGGTGACTGGAATATCGTGTCCTGAGAGGAGATACCAGACCTCCAACATTCTATTCCAGAGGTACGGTACTGACTAAACCCTTAGAGAGAATTCTTGAAGCAAACCCCTGGCAAAACCAACTTAACTACTTACTTACTCCCTCCCACGTATTAGGCTTAGGTCAGGTACATTGGGGTAGGCGTAGTTAGAAGCACCAGTTGAGGACGTTAGCCAAATGTATATATGAATATATATATTTTATTCATTTTAACCATCTTATGGCTAAGAAACCATATCAATGCTTTTACAGTATTATTTCGTAATACTCCTTTTACTGTATGCACTTTTTATAATAACAAGTCTTGCAATTGTGGCAATTCATTTCTCTTGCATGAGAAGGAAGACTGTTCAATAAATAATACATTTTATTGAAAAACGCCCGTTTCTCTATTCTCTGCATACTGGTGAAAGTAATTCTGCACAACTGACGGAGTTAAATAGCTGTCTATTGTTTCACACGACTCTAGAGATTGACTCTTATTCTGAGGAGCAAAGTTGTCATGTTTATGCGGTTGTTGGAAAACTGAATCCCTTCTTGTCTGAGCCAGGGAAGCTGATCACTTCCTATTCAGTCAAGAAAGTTTCCAGTGACCTCTGAGCTAGCTGGTACAAACCCAATTAAGTCTAACATAGTCAGTAGAGACCTAAAAGACCGCAGTCCTACGTCTACACTGCTGTTTATGTTATTCCAATGCGCAGGGCCTATAGGGAAAATAGGAACTACACTACATGGCGCCCAACGTTTGGTAAGGCGATAAAACTATTGCAAGACGTTAGAGTAACTCAGTCGTGCTTTTTCGCACACACCCTTTCTCCCGTAAATACTCCAATAGACGTCTGGAGTGGGTGAAAGGTTAATTTCCGCCTGAACTTAGTAGGAAGAGATTCCAATGCAGAGCTTCTGTTTTATTCAACTTTGAAGGATACAGTGTTCCAAAATATTGTGCACCTAATCTTTGTTTCCTTGAAACCTGATCTGCAACAAAAACTTCTCCAGTAGAATGGTAGAAGGTGCGGAAGAAACGGAGACTTTAAGAATAGCAAATCAACTCCTAGAGGAAGACACAAGTCTCCTACAGACTGACCGGGATGCTATCATCATTCCTGTAAACATAAGAAAAACTATAACTTTAAAACTTATAGAAAACGGACTGACCTCACGAGGTGGTACCGTCATTTTCGTGATAGAGGCACACGAATATCGGCAGACAGAGGTATTCTATTCATGGATAAACTTTCCAGCGGCAAACGCTACAAAACACGAATTCCACTATTACAAAATAGAGGAACCACCGGATGAGTACGCTCCTTTCGAGGAGATTGAAATTCCATTAAAATACCAAGAGCACCTGCTCTGGTTTAAAGGCGCCCTAGAACACAATGATCACATCACCAGGCTCGGTCCACTAGGTAGACCAGGAGCAACGTGGCCGGTTCTAGCCAGCTACACGCCACATCCGGACATTGAAAAAATGTCTCGCGAAGAGCTGTTAGCACAGCTAAAAACATTAATTAAAATACATAGACAGTTAGTCCAATATGTAATGCGGACTGCAACAGTCCAAACAGCTGTTAATGTTCCACAGCTGACCCCTCATCAGGGGAACACAAATAAAATTACACCACAGAACATACAATCATGTCTTGGAAAAACTCCCGCAAAACGGGAACAAATTCCTTTCTGGTTAGCACAGAAAATTACTCAAATAGAGGCAGTATTCCCGAATACTACTCCTATTGAGAAACACAGAATTCTGACTATCTGCCTTCCAATGGGGGTCGCACCACATGTGGAGGACTGTGACACTTGGGGTACAGTCTTTGCTTCCATTTACACAAAAACACATGGTGTTCCGTCCATGGCGGTAATACCAGATGTGCTGAAACAAATTCAGAATGAATACGGTCCAGAACCTGCTTTAACTCTTGGTATGAAATTACTGAAAGACTTCAAGCAGGTCTCGGCTATATTACTAGCCAACATGAAAGGAGAAGCAGCATCTGTGGCGATCCGCCAGAAATTGAAAGAAACAGATATAACAGATCAACCAATTGAGCTTGCCAGAATCATAGAAAAATGCTATGAAGAACTAGGTAGAGATAGTTTGGGTGGGAAACCAGTAAAACCCCAACTACTCGACAATCCTGAAAAATTATTTATTAAAAATAATCAAAATACTCCAAGGATAAATTGGGATGGAAATAAACAATCCACTCCCAAAGAAAAAGTGTTCCAGTCCAGAGGAAGGTCTCCTCGGCGGAGGGAAAGAACTCCAACTCGAGAACGCCAGTCTCCCCAGAGGGAGCACTCTGAAAATAGATACAACCATAGAAATAGGGATAACGTGAAAAAGCCTGATAGATATCAAAGTATTGATACACGTCCCTCTCGATCTTTTTCGCAGAAATCGGAAAGAAGAGGACGGTCAGACCCAAGGGAAGAGCACACCAAGTCCAAAGACAAGGAACCTGCTCAAAGTAAAAAATTACAATTCCCAAGGAAGAAGGTAGCCAGTATTAGAGTAATCGAACATGCCGAGAATACTGGGGACACAGCTGAAAAATGGAGAGTGGGCACAGACAATGCTAGACAGTGCAGCAGAAATCAGCATAGCTCACAAGATCCTGATGAGTCATCTGGAGACAGTGGACACGAATGAATACATTCAAGTAGAAACTGCAGACACCAGAGTTAGCGAACCCCATAAGATATACAAAATAACACTGCGTATAGAGGGAGATTAGACTAGGAAAATAAGGGGTCTATTTTGGGATAACCTCTCAAAAGGCTATGACATCCTGTTAGCTGAGAAAGATTGGCCCCCGGAGTTTGTCAGGGAGTGCCCTCATGGCGAAGAAATGATTATGCCTGCCTTCTCGAATCACATTACAATTCACACTAAATATATATATGCAAGGAAATGGGCAGTAGCCCAGGCACCAGCATTATATAAGAATCATGTAGGATGGGATGAGGACTCTCCTCCTCACAAAATCCAGTTAAAAAGTCAACCAACTCTATTTATAAATGTATCCAGAGTATATACCTTTTTCAAAAAGATTTTTATACTTAAATAGAAAATCACCACCTAAGTGAAAAGACATAGTTCCCTCATAATTGTGACAACTTGATCTGAGTAAATAACCATAATGTGATTCCCGGTGTCTCAATTTAATTAACAAAACATTCGGTTTTTCAAGCCAAATTCACAATTCAAAAATGATCAAGTGTAGTTTACCAATTATCAACAAATCTTCATTCCAATATTTTCTTTATGGTAAAATTTTATGAACTGAACCTGAAATGATATAAGGGAACTCTTAGTCTCAGCCCAATTGCTCGTGTCCGATGCTGAGAAAGGTCACCAAACAACTCTACTTACTATCATTAATAGCTATTCTTATTTTCCAGTATTAGTATGAAATTCGAATTTCCTGCAAGTTCAATGTGTACCTAAAATCTGTCAATAGTAAGCATATAACTGTTACAAATTTATTAATTTAATTCTTTAGAGTATTGCTGGTGAATTCATTCTACTAGTGACTCACAGTAATTATCAGAATGTAGGTTTCTGACTCTTTAACTTCTTGCTCCAAAATATATTAAACTTCTTCCATAACTGCTGCTCTCTAGTTGAGCTGTAATGAGAGTATGATTCTCAATTATACAGTTAAATGATATCTAATATCACTCTGTTATCTATGTGTTCAGTGATACTCGTAATCACATACACATAAAATTAATCATGTAACCTTTATAGTTACCTGTTCTGATAGTCAGACCACCAAGTCTTCCTCACTGTCTTATCAAATCTTCACTTTAACTGATCTAGTCTAAAGAGACAAAATAAAGTAAAACACTAGTTGCATCTGCTTTGTACATTTTCACTATGTAACACAAATTCCTGTCTGTTAAAGAGTAAGACTTACCTACTCTAAATATCAATACCCTTCGTTTCTCAAAGTCCACTCTCAGTTATCTTTAAACTCCCAAACATCCGTCCAGTTTCTCAACTCCAAATATCTATGAGAAATGTCCAAATAGGTATATAACAGAGATATTTCAAAGCCCATCCTTAAACTAAATCTGATAACAACTCACCACAGCATCGCGGCACAGTCCTTCCGTGTTCGGTTCACTGGCGTCTATGTTAGGCGCCATATTGCTTAAGTACTACTTCACTCGTGATTCCCAGTGCTGTAGTATTTTACCAGTCACTTATGTCGATATTCACACGGTATATAATTATTTTGGAAACCGTTCTACGGTGTTCCCATCTAATTAAACATTACGTAAAAATAATTATAACATGTTTATTAACAAAATAAATATTTACATGACGAAGCAGTTATAGTCTCTAATTGTTGTAAATTAAAAATTATTAATTCTTATGAGCATTTTATTAGTAAAAGCCCATTTTATAAACTTATAGTTATCAAATTTAATTTTCAGTATGAACGCCATAACCGATTGGGCTATCATCGGTTAAGTGTCTGCCATTTTGTTAGGCGCTACTTCACTCGTGATTCCTAAAGCTGTAGTTCTTTACCAGTAACTTATTTTGCTATTCAGACGGTATATAATTATTTAAGAAAAACCGTTCTACGGTCTCCCCATCTAATTATATATCGCGTGATAGTATTTATGACGAGTTTATTATTAAAGTAAATATTTTCATGATGTAGCAGTTATAGTCACCAATTATTGTAGATTAAGAGTATTTAAATCTTATGAACATTTTATTAGTAAAGGACCATTTTATAAGCCTATAATAATCAAATTTAGTTTTCGGTATGAGCGCCATAACCGATTGGGCTAACGTCGTTAAAGTGTCTGCCATTTTGGAACGGGCAAAGAATATAAACCTAATGTGCTCAATTTTCACCAACATTACCATCTTACGTAATAAACCCACAAATATCTAAATAACAATCATCATAGACTATTAGAATTAGTTGTTCCTATGCCCTTCCCACTTCATAGGGCACGAGCTAGGGCATCCAGACATCGAGCGCCTCACATCACTTCATGTTAACCTATCAAGTAAATAAATATTAACAAATGATAACTCCATAAATACAAGTAGGGTCGTGACATAGGCATTCAAAGCATCCATTTTCCGATAAATAATCTGCTATTTATCACAAAAATTATTAATCTTAAAACAGAGGATACTCATTAAATTGAATACGCATTTGAGATATTTTGTAAACTCTCTCATTTAACATTCAGAATATTTTCTCTTTCTCATTCCATGTCTTATAAAATCCAAGATACCTGCACTACTGATCTCCTAAGAAGAATTGCAACTCTGTATCAATATTAAGACCTTCCTCTACAGGTCGAAGGACCAAAATCCATTTTGCCTCTCTCCTTCTGAGTTTTAATAACCTGTTACCTCCCCGTCTATCCAGAGTAACATGCTCTATACCATGATAAAGAAATTTATGATTCACAGAGTCATTTCTATTTTGGATAGCATGTGAGGCAATAGGATACCTAGTGTCTCCATTTTTCAAAGCCCGGTAATGTTCCACCATTCGGTCTCTGAGTCTTCTGACCGTACTACCCACATACATTTTTCCACATGAGCAGGCAATTACATAAGTTACAAATGTAGTTTCGAAATTTATAAAGGTATCTATATAGAATATACATGTGTTATTATATTCAAACTTATGTACTTTCTTCAGTGCCCACCAGCAGGAACTGCAATTACCACAGTAATGAAAACCTTTATGACGTAAACGTAACCAATCACTTTGACTTGTTGTTATTAAGGGTTTGGGGTAACTTGGACTAACAAAATTAGCAATAGTCATACCTTTCCGATATGTAATACTCGGTTTGTCTGTCAGAAATGGATTTAAATCTCTATCAGAACGCAGCATATGCCAGTGTTTCTGCATAATGGTATACAATCTGTGGCTCCCTTTGCCAAAGCTGGTAATTATTCTGACTTTCTGTTTATCCTTGACTTCATCATTCTTAACTTTAGGTTTCAATGTAACCTCTCTTTGCAATTTTGAAACTTTGTTCACAGCTTTATTAATCACAGTATTCGAGTATCCTCTGTTTTTAAACCTGTTTACCGTGTCTTGTACATTATCTTGAAAATCAACTTCTTTGGAGCAATTTCTTCTTGCTCTTATCATTTCCCCATAGGGGATAGAATTAATTTGACTTTTAGGATGGCAACTATCAGCTCGTAGTAGCGCATTGCAGCTGGTTTCTTTGCGAAACATTCGACTGCACAGTCTGTTATCTTCCACATAAAGTTGAATATCCAAAAAGGTCAAATATTTTTTGTCATAATGAGTAGTAAAAGTCATATTTAGATCATTGGTATTAAGATACATAAAAAAGGACTTCAACTCATCTGAGGTACCTCTCCAAAATAATAAACAATCATCAATAAATCTACCCCAGTAGTAAATATGATCTATCCACTGTTGTCCCTTAGGGCCCCAAATCCACTCCGCCTCCAGTCTCCCCATAAAGAGGTTCGTCAAGGACGGAGCAAATTTGGAACCCATCGCCGTACTAAGTTTTTGTTTATACCAGGTAGATTCAAATAAAAAATAATTATTTTCCAGTACCATTCTTGTCATCTCTAGTAGCATTGATGTGTGATCCAAATATTCAGCAGGTCTTTTATTTAAGAAGCTTTCAATAGCTTGAATTCCCAACTCATGATCGATGTTAGAATATAAGGATACCACATCAAGAGTAGCTAGTATCATATCACTATCCCAGACTTGTCTGAGCCAGGGAAGCTGACCACTCCCTATTCAGTCAAGAAAGTTTCCAGTGACCTCTGAGCTAGCTGGTACAAACCCAATTAAGTCTAACATAGTCAGTAGAGACCTAGAAGACCGCAGTCCTACGTCTACACTGTTGTTTATGTTATTCCAATGCGCAGGGCCTATAGGGAAAATAGGAACTACACTACACCGGCTTCGGCTGTGCAATAAGGCTAGAAGGCGAATTTGCAGGGGCCTTGTTCTTTTTATCAAGTTGTGGCAGGACGGCCGGAATGGAATTAGGGTTCTGCATGAGCTTGAGACCCTCCTGCCAAATAAAACCAATGTTTGGAATAGCGCGTACTTGTTTTTGTAGCTGGTTTTGAAAGAATCTTCGTCTCTCATGACCAGAGGGAGGTGAAATCTTTTTGCTGACCTTTCCATAAGGACATGGAATCCACTGATGTCCACCAATGGAGAATCAAGAGGAGTTGGAGCGGTGGGGGATGGTGTCTGAATCTAATAATTGTCCCATTCAGTGAGGAGGGATCTATCATCCAGTTTACCCTCTTCTCTGTCATCATCATCATCCTCATTGTCATCCTCAATGACCTGTGGGGTGTCCTGACGTTGGAATCTTGACGCCGATGTAGAAGGCTTGGGAATTGGCTCAGCAATGAGCGGAGGTGGAGGAGGTGCGTGAGGCTCTGGAGAGGCCTGGACTAAGGTCGGAAAATGACGGTTATAGTCATCCAGCATGATTTGAAGATTGGAAATAAGGGACATGGGCATTTGTTCCATGGGAAGATAAGGTGCTGGCTGGCCGGCATGCTCTTGAAAATCCTCATAATCTTGGTCGTCGTCAAAGTCCTAGTATTTAATTAAAAATTCAGAGAGGCTGCGTGCAACCCGAAATCTGTCATCCTCCTCCGAATCACCCTCACCAGCGTCAGAAGAAAACAGCTCTGCTGGGAGATGAGGAGTTGATTGAATTGGCAACAAGGTATCCAAAGAAGACTGTCGGCGCTGAAGCAAAGAGCCTGTAGACTTTAAAGGAACCAATTCCATAGATGCAGCCGTCGACGCTGTTACCGAAAGATGTTGCCGCTGAACCGTCGATGAAGCCACGGTCGACGACGAAGCCACCGTCAACGACGAAGTCACGCGTCAACGAATGCATTTTAGGCTTAGTAGACGTCGTCAACGAAGTCAAAGGCACCGTAGATGACAGAGGCCTCTCCTTCACTGACACCAATGTCGATGGCGACGTCGCCGACGACAGGATCATAGCCAGCTTCATAGGCTGTAGAGGTTGTCGTTGTAGAAGCTGCAACGGACGTCCTTGTCGACGGAGGGAGCGACGACTAGCTCGTTGACGAGATAGCAAGTTTTTTAGGTAGAACCTGCTCAGATAGAGTCTTGGACACTTGAGAGTCAGTTCTCGGGGGCGGAGATGAAGAAGACAGACTCTGAGGGGTAGGAAGCACCCCTTTTGAAGAGGAAGGCAGGTCTGTGGACTTCCCAACATGATGTTTCTTCACCACTTTCAGTTTAGGAGAAACCTTCTCTGACTCACTGGCTCTCTTCAAAGATGAAGCAGTCCGGACAGAGGAAACACTTTCCACATCTGACAGGGGGTTATCCATAGTCTCCAACTTCTGAAGCCACAGAAGGAGACGACCCTCTCTGTCTTTTAAGGTCTTTTGAGAGAAAGTCCTGCAAATTT
Source organism: Lissotriton vulgaris (assembly GCF_964263255.1). Classification (NCBI taxonomy): domain Eukaryota; kingdom Metazoa; phylum Chordata; class Amphibia; order Caudata; family Salamandridae; genus Lissotriton; species Lissotriton vulgaris. The sequence continues at coordinate 1,449,622,489 of NC_141694.1, forward strand.
TACAATCCTTTACCTGATGCTTAGGATAGAGGCAATAAATGCACTTCTTATGAGAATCCTAAGAATGAAGTCGCTGTTTTCCACATGTCCCACAGCGTCTGAAGAGGGACTTCTGGGTTGTAGACATGGCAAAAATATTCCTTTTTGAAGAAAAATGAGAAAACACTGAGCAGAGCTCAGGGAGATTCCCTTCACACGATCTGCGGTAGAAAATCTGAGGACCGGAGCCTCTGAGGAGAACATTCTAGAGGGTGCTAGCAGCTGATTGGCTGGAGTTTTGACTATTTACAATGACTTAGATATGTTCTAAAAGTGACACGTTTCTATCTATTAAGCTCTATGTCTCAATGCTACTCTATGGATATTTTTTTACCTCTACTATGGTTATGTTATTGCTATATTGCTATGTTATGTACCATGGGACTCCCACTTCGACGATGGGGAATATTCAAGCATGTGAATCTATGAAAGACACCCCAATACTGGAGAACTGAGGTTCCTCAAAGGTTCGTAGGGATTGAATGAGAACCTCTGCTCTACAGGAAGCCAGTGTAGCTTAACAAATGAACACCCCATTGAGACGTGTTTTGGGAGATTGAGTAGCAAAATGAACCACTGCATTCTGCACTGATTTGAGTTCCATCATACAAGACTGTGACACCCCCAGGTGCAAAACATTACAGTAGTCCAGACTACCCATGATTAAGGCCTGGACCACTGTTTTCTTTGCGGATTCTGGGAGCAAGCCAAGGATCTTTTTGAGGATCTTAAGGATTTCAAAGCTTTTTCCAGCCAAAGCTGTGATTTGGCTGTCAAAAGACAGCTTCTGATCAAGCCAATCTACCAGGTTTATAACCCTGGGCTTAGGGCTGGGTAGAGGGCCAAGAGTTTCAACCTACCAGGAGTTGGATCCGATATTAGGATGTATGTCCAAGATCAAGACCTCTATCTTCCCTGCATTCAACTTCAAACATTTTTGCTCCATCCACCCGGCAACATCCTCCAGACTCGAACTTAGCAAGGTAACCATGTTTGCAGCATCCTGGTGTCATGTAGTTCCTACAAATCTATGTAGGATCTGCACATTTAGACAACATAAACTAAGAGATTGGTGTCCAGACGGATTCCAGACACACCCAAAGGATATGTTAGTCTATAGACCAGCTAGCTCAACGTGCCACCATAAGCCCCACAACCTTACTAAGGAGCAAATACTTTCTGGCAGCTATGGAACATGACAACCCTGAACCCTCAGGAATCGTGGAAACAGTACAGTGCTGTTCGCTCATTCACTTGTGTCTCAGAATGATATACAATATAAAAAGTGGGGACGTTTTCAATTAGCCTTTATTAAACCAGCACCATTCTAGTGTAAAAACCACACGTCATTTATTCAGCACCTAACTAGGTAAAAGGTTAGCACCAGAGCCGTTATGAAATGAAATGAAATGAAATGAAAAATTGCATTTGTATAGCGCATAACCGCCCTGGGGCCTCGCAGCGCTTGAAGATAAAATGGTTTTAGCGCAGGCTCGGTCAGATCAGAGAGATTTAGCAAACAAATGCGTTTTTAGGGCCTTTCTGAACGAGAGGAGGTTGCTGTTACCCCGGATGGCAAAGGGGAGGGCATTCCAGAGTCTGGTCGCCGAATGAGAAAAAGAGCGGCCACCCCAACGGGCTTTGTTAATTTTAGAGGAGGTGGCCAGCTGCAGGGTACCAGACCGAAGGGGGCGTGTTGGAACATAAGGCATAACCAGCGGGTGCAGAATCGCTGGGCCTACACGGTGGAAGGATTTGTGTATAATGCACAGAGCTTTGAACTGCACTCTGGCAGCCATTGGGAGCCAATGAAGGTCCTTCAGGGCCTTCCTCGCCGACTGCCGACGGGACAGATTGAACAATAGGGGGGCCGCACTGTTTTGTGTGACCTGGAGCCTCTGAAGGACCGAAGCCGGTGCTCCCAGGTAGAGAGCGTTCCCGTAATCCAAGCGAGAGAGAATGAGGGCCTGGACCATGATCCTCCTCGCCTGGAAAGGGAGCAAAGGGAGCACCCGCCGGAGCATCCTCATTAGTCCGAAGCAAGTGGCAGCAGTCTTAGTAGCCTGGACAGAGAAATCAAGGGCAGTGTCAAGCCAGACATTATGTAGAGCAAGGTGGGACAAATGTAGGTAAAAAGTTGTGTAAATACATAAGCCTATATTGGGGACGTTGGGATGCTCCCATAACACTGGGAGAGGGTAATGATAACCTGAATATCATCAGCATCCGTGATCACTGTGAACCTGTGACATTCAATTATCTTAGCCAGGGGAGCATGTATATATTAAATAAAGTTGGATTCAGGGAGGAGCTCTGAGGTACTCCCTGCTGCAAGGTAAACACTTTGGAATAACATGGCTCTTGACACACCTGAAAGGTGCGTCCCTGTAAGAAAAAGGCAACCCACCGCAAGGCCTTGTGGCCAATACCGCATTTCCACAAATGTTCAATAAGCAGATTGTGAGATACGGTATTGAATGCTGCGCTGAGATTCGGCATCAAAAGAGCATCCATGTCTCCAGCATCCAGAATTTGGTGCATGAATTCAGAGGCTAAGAGCAAGACTGACTCCGTACTATAGGAGGAATGGGACCCTGATTGTTTCCTGTGAAGAAGATTTTTAGCCTCAATCAACATAGACAGCTGTCAATTGACATACTTTTCAATTACTTTGGCCAAGATTGGAAGCAATGAAACAGGTCACAAATTCTCCAGTTAAGTAGGGTCCAACAGTGTTTTTTTTAAGGAGAGGGACTACCATTGCATGCTTCCACCAGTGCGGAACATTGGGCTGTTAAGTAGCTAATGGACCACAGGGGAAACAGCTTCCATGTCTCATCTCAAAATAGAGGGTGAAACTGGGACAAGCATGGAACCCAACTTAACAGACAGCTCCTCAAAACAAATGGATAGATTTAAAATGCGGTATCCCTGAGCTATCCTCAGTAGAGTCAAATCAGGAGTCTAGGCATACAAATTCTCTAGACTCCGCTGAAAAAGAGACATAGATATTTGTCACCTAGTCCAACAAAAACTGAACACGATTATTAAAAACCTTTCACAAGAATAATATGTAATAACACAGCAGGGTACAAAGATATTTATTTGTAGTATGATAAATGAGGTTGGAGGGATATAGTTCTGGGAAGGGAAATGTATTGAACCAGGAACGTTGTGTTTGCGTTCTTTGATTTGTATGTAGTTTATGTCTTTGTAAATGTGCAACACTGAAAATTCGGTGTATCTTTCTATGACATGATGAAATGTCTTTTCTGAAAAAAATTTGAAAAACTTTTGAAATCAATGTGAAATAAATCACGTGTACTTGGAATTGTTTGTCTAGGTGCAGATCAATAACTGTTGAATATCCTATCTGGTCACTTGTTTGTTTCTGATATACAGTCAAGTGGGCAGGATTCAATATATTACAACTATGTAAGCACCTTTTAACTAGCTGTAAAGACGACTTCATGATCTGTCTCGACGAAACTGTTAACAAGTCTGACGTTCTTAGTTCCTTCATAAACATATCTCAGTCTATACAAAATAGATTACGGGTAAAAAGCAAAAACGGGGCAGACAAGAAGAGTAGCTAGTTTGACTCCAAATGTTCAAAAGCTCACGCAGCCCTGATAACTGCCTTACATACGCCCATAAAAGACAGAGGAGCAATAAAAAGGGCTAAATTAGCATGTAAGCTGTCCCTTAAAGAACCCAAGTCAGCCATAAAGCTAGAACTATGGCAAAATCTTAACCCCTTCGATGCTGATGACGAGCTCAGCTCGTCATCAGCCACGGGTGACGTGTGCGGATGGCGAGCTGAGCTCGTCATGTAACGCGGTTATTTGAAAACAGCTGCACAGCGCAAAAATAACTGCAGCAGCGATGCGGTTAAACGAGCATCAGATCTGAAAGACACGAAAGGTGTTTGGAAGGCCGTGAATGCCCCCTTTCTTGCCTCGGGTAAAGTTCCTAGCATTGAAATAACAATAGGGGAGGATATATGGGTGACTCACTTTTCAAGCCTTTATAATAATCTGGTGGATCCCCAAAATGAAGAGGCCGTAAGCGCAAACACCTCAAATCATCTTCCGATTGATATTGATTTTGATGCCCAGGAGGTGATTTTAGCTATAAATGCGAGTACGGGTGGTAAAGCCCCAGGCACAGACAGCATACTAGTGGATTTATTTAAATCAAGTCCAGCACTCTGGGGAACCCTGCTAGCAATGGTCTTAAAGGCCTGCTGCACCTTGTGATTCACAGCCACCTGGACAGAGTCCATATTTGTCCCTATCTATAAGAAAGGCAATCGTGACGACCCCTCCTGCTACAGACCGATATCAATTCTAGACTCTTTTGCAAAGGTGGCCGGGCATGTTGTCTTAAATCGCCTCCAGCTCTGGATGGAGCAAAAGGGCATAATCTCAGATCTACAGTATGGTTTCCATCAAGATTTGGGCACTGTTGAACAGAGCCTGAACCTGAATCTCTTGCTGGAAAAATATCTGCAGGCCAAAAGGGGGAGTCTATTTTTGTGTTTTGTGGAGTTGAGTCCAGCCTTTGATAGCATCAACCACCAGAAGCTATGGAGTATTTTAGCGACCATGGGGGTTGATCAACCAATCTTAAATTTTTTTAAACAGTCCTACCTAGATGCCAGGGCCCCGGTGCGCTACGGAAGAGGTGGCGAACTCAGCCACAGCTTCCCTGTAAAGAAGGGGGTGCGGCAGGGGTGTGTGCTAGCGCCCCTCCTGTTCACCCTTTATATTAACAGCCTGGGAGTAAAACTGAGTAGTGACTGTCAGATCCACCATGTATAGATAGATGACAAATTGGAGCATTGTTATATGCGGACGATGATCTTACTGGCTCGTACCCCCCTTGGCCAACAAAAAGTTATCTCTAGCTTTTCTGCCTACATGTCAAATCTTGACCTTCATGTAAACATAAACAATGCATTTACAATGAAATGCTGTAAGCCTAGTTTCAAGAGTCGAGATTTCTTCATTAATAATAGGGAACTCGAACTTACTAACCACTTTTCATACTTGGGCCTCGTATCTGAGAGAAGGGGCCTATGGGCGAAAGCTATGGAATCTAGAAAATTATTATTTTGTAAAGCAATTGCTGCATTGATTCATTTTGCTACAAAGCTAGGAAAGCGCCCAATCGCGGATTTACTAACAATCTACAAAGCTGAATGTATACCGATTGCTATGTATGGAGCAGGCATCTGGGTTATGCCAACGTTGAGTGCCTGCAGCTAGTAGAAAATAGGTTTTTAAGATATCTCCTAGCGGTCCCAAACAGTACAGTCACATTCATATGCCACGCTGAGCTGGGTCTGTCCTATCTGTCCGATCAGATTCAAATGCAGCCTATCCTGCTGTGGCATAAGGTTTGGACTGGCATTTCTACTAGCTTGAACAGGGACTTGATCAACGATTATCTGTCTCTTGATGGGACAGACCGCATTCCTTGGTCGACCTTCGTTAAAAATGTCCTACAAGACCTAGGACACCCCGAGTACTTTGCTAATCCGACAGTCTGAATAATGTTACTAGGAACAAATTAAAATCACTATGTCTTGATCATTTGGAGCCTATTAATCTAGTTCCCAACATTGTTAAACTGTTAGTAAGAGCTCATCTACTACTCCTGACCCAATCAGGAACGCAACCATACTTACTAGATACCATAGGAGCCTATGACAGGCTGTTACTGACCCGCTTACGCCTTGGAATTTTTCACATCAGGGTCACTTTTTCAAATACTAACGACTGGTCTCGCTCCCTATGTTTATGTCCATGCAACAATATCTCTGCTAAGTCGACAATTCATGTTATGTTTTTCTGCAAGTTTTATTCCACACTTAGGATAAAATGGATTCTACCTATTTTAAACTTGTTTGGCCTGAGACAATGTCGACCTGCCTTTTTAAGGGTGCAATACTTGAATGATGGAACCGTGACTGATCATATAGCCAAATACTTGAAAGGGTTGGTTAGATACTAGACGACAATGGATGGTCCTCCTCTTTCTTAAATTGTCTGAGCTCTTTTTAATCTTTTTTACTTAAATTATCTTTATGTAATGTATGTTCTTTTAATAAGTATTGTGCTTTTATGCGTTAATATTTTTTTTAAATCGAATAAAGCGTATTCTAATCTGATCTGACCACACTACTGTATGACACCCAATATACATAGTCTACACTATAAATGAAACATTACACACAATGTAAAATAAACTAAGTAGCAACTTACTCTTCCTCTCACAGAATTCATTGCGGCCCCATAAGCGTACTGAAAGGCGCTGTTAATGATTGATGGCCCTTGAAAAGTGCCTGCATGCTTACAGCTGGTGCAGTTCTTATGATTGAAGAATGTAGAAGGTAATGTGGTTTACCAAGACCAGAAACATGAATGGCATACATACGCTGAAAGGCGATATGGAGCCATCATGGGTTAAACACTAATATGTTTGGAAACATGTGTAAACGTGAATTATGTTTATACATTTCAAACGAAGGCTCCAGCTCACAAAGCAGACTCCTGAGTTTAAAGCCGAGTGATTTGCAAGCCTTACCTGAGGCTGTTTTTATTGCACAGTAAGACGGGTGTTAATATATATAGCATTTTGTAACTGCACATTTTGTTTCTGCATTTGCAGTAACAGACTGTTTCGGTTGTAAGCCGGAATTCAATGGTGTTCTACCCACGAACTGCGGACTTTGTTTGAAACCCTTCCTGTATGTGAAGTAACTATAATCAAAATGTTGCATTTTACAATAAGAGCGGATCGGTTTGGGGGATTGCCGCTGTGCGACAGTGAAAACCTTTTTTCCATGCAAGCCAGGACGTGGCTCCCTGTAGGCTCGCAGCCCGTGGGTCCCGTTAAACATCTCTCCTTCAGTAGGTGACACTGATGCTTTTCATTCAAGCCTCAACCCTGAGCCCGGAGCTTCATTCATTTCTATTCAGCAGACCTGATTATTTCTCTCGTTCTCGTCTCGCAGAGCATTTACATGAGCAGATTCCAGCCTGCGATTCAAAGTCCTTCCCTTTGTTGAACATAATGAGCTGTCTATTGATTACTCAATCCGGTGCAGTTACTTTCTCGCCCAGTTACATGAGTAAAATTAAACACATCGAAATTATGGTCTTTGAAGTTCTCCAAGTCTGTACGTTTTTAAACTATATTCTGCGTGGTCATCTGAGGTTTCTTTCATTTAATCTTATGTTCTTAAAGGCTTGTATGGTTGGTGTTCTGGGAAAGTATCATTCTTTCTTCTGGAATCTGATACTGAGGCTGACTGGAATACCTGCTATCAGCAGATGGGCTGTATCTCAGAGTGGCTGAGCTACTTTGCTGGAGACCGTCCTACTGTCTGGGAAGCTTCCACCACTTCATTTCCCAGAAAAGGTGTTGGATGTATGTAATACAACATTAAAAGAGCATCACACCAAGAGTGTTATATTCACAAAGGCAACCAACCAAGCACCACCTTACAATTCTGACTAGCATCTATTAGATGGGATGCCAAGAACATTGTATACGACAGCCGCCTTCAGCATTTAGTTGAGCTGAAACTGACTCAATAAAAAAACATATTTAGATCTACTGTGCACTATTGGAAGTTCTTTCAAGAAAATAATATGTACAAGAGATGACCATCTTCAAATGTTCCCCCAGTCTTTACTGTGTTTTTTGGATACATTTGTGTTCCATTATCCCTTCCACCTCTTCACACAAACTTTTATTTCGGTCATAAATCTTGGCAATATTCATTTTTTTTCTAATTCCCTCAAAAATTATCACTTTCTCAAGGGAATTTAAGTAGGGAGGCATAACTCTCCCTCTACAACTCAGTCTCCAACTAGGCTTTTGTCAAATGTTGGAGTGTGCTGGCTTATTTGCAGCAGCGATATAACGAAGCAACTTTTAGAAGTACATGTATCTGTGAAATTGAATGTTTCCTAAAGTGGATCAAAGGTTTGGATGTAGCAGGGTCACCTGGGGACCAGAATCAGCTAGATCAGGCTGTTCACAATGTCCCACACACCATTCCCACCTGATATTCTGTTCTTAATAGCTCAATATGCTCCTCCTTGCTGGAAGCGCCTGGAAGAGACTCTGCTCAGTGGTGGCTTGCTGCTTTTTCTGTACCAAAGAATCCTATGCACAGCGACTTGCCCGGTAGAAGCCATGTGTTGATATAATGCAGCATCATTAAGCAAAGTGTTAAGAACTGTTTCAACAGAGCCAGAACATGCACAACAAAAGCCACTAATTATGGTGTCATTTTGTGTAGTTGTAGAGGTTTCGAATGTCTCCAACTTTCTCTGGTAGGCCATATTGACACTGTCACGGTGAACATCTGAGGTGGCATTTCAGAAAGCAATGTGTGACTTTCCCCCCCTTTTTTAATATCATAGAAGAAAGAGTTCTTTATAATAATTTGGCTCGGATGTCTTCACACATTGCTCTAGCGTCTGTGGCAGCATGTGTTTCTAGGATTGTTCTGGAAGGGAAAATGCAGAAACAGCAGGGAGCAGAAGATAAACAGGCAATTCGTGACTCATTAAAACAAGAGATGGTAGCCAACATTGTGGAGTGTGTGAAGACCCCCAGATCCAAGTCGCCTATAAACTTTTTTCGCCAGCTGGAGACAGCATCTGTCAGAGTTTGGAAGGAGAGATAATCTGGTACAAATGATTTCAGTGTGTCGCATTTATTAACCTGCCACCTTACATAACACTGCTGATTGGGAACCCAGGGAACTGTTTGAACAATGACATGGCGTATTGTTGGACAGTTACGACTTCACTAATAAAGACACTTCTTCTTTTATTAATATATTTTTTTTGCAAAGGCGTAATATCTTAATGAAGCCACCACATAGTGCAGCACAGTTTTTTTTCTGCAAATGTACGTGCTAGGAGAACATGCCAAGGTGGCCTTTTCTCCTGCTTTTTTTTCACAGCAGTTCAGTTCTTACATGACAGCTCGTCCGCAAAGCTGTTTTCGCGTAACTGTTATAAACAGCCTCTTATGGAACCATTTTTTGGCAGGACTAATTTAGACTAGTGCTCTGCTCTTCATATGGCATGCCGCAACACTTCGGTTACCCTGCATTGCAAGCCTCAAGACCATCTTCATTTTGGCACTTATCCGCTTTTGCATTAAATTAGGAGTGCCTAATGGTGCTGCATGGTCACCATTGATGTTGTACTCACCAATGTTCCTCTTCATTTTCAGTTCTCCTGTATTTTGCCCCTTGGTTCTCAGATTTATGGTTTGCTCCTTCCAGGTTTGAGGATACGGGGATAACCCTTGAAGTTTACACTTCACTTTGAGCACAATAAAAGTTTTGGAAGTGCGAGTGATCAATAAAATTGATTAAATGGAGCTACAACTTTGTGGATATTTAATGTAACCATAGACAACACGGACATTTTTGCCAACCTCCGACTTTTGAACAAATTCTTCTTTGTTTGGACCTTTAACAGCATTTTGAAATCTGAGGCCTGCAACAAATACTATGCCATTAGTTAACACAACCCGTATGTGTCATATTTTCTGGTATGAAGTCCTCTGACTTTGTTCTTCCACAGATGTCATGGTTTAGCCTGCTGGGTTCATTCCATGTGAAAGAGACGACATTTAACAACTGCACAAGCTGGAGAAAAGACATCAGACAAAGCAGACTTGGCAACACAACTCTTACAATGACACAGGTTGTGTTTCTCCAGGAAATAATCTCTGCATCTGAGAAGTACTCATTTGCAAGACTACAAAAATGAAGGTCCACTCGTTTTCTGAAACTGTACATCAGAGATTTCCTATCTAGAAGCAGGACTGTGATCACTGTTGTAGGGATGAACGTGAAAAGGAGTATTTTTTTCCAGAATTAATGTCTTAATATCAACCACTAGGTTTCCATGTTATTTCATCCCCATTAGATTTCTAGAAGCTGGGGACCCTGAGATCTTCCCATGCACTGGCCTGTCAATCCACTCCTAACGAATAAATGGCAACCACTCTCTGATGTCCAGTTGTGAAGCACTGCCACAGTAGAGTGTGAAGAGTGCCAGCACTAGGAACTGCGTTCCTAGGTCACCACTGGGACTTCTGTGATTATGATTTTGAAAAAGCGAGTTTTTGAAAGTAGTTTAAGCTTAAAATTCGCAAATGGATTTAAATCTCCACAATATATTTGTACGTTTATTTCCTGATTTCTCTGGTTTAGAATTGAGTCATTTTTTTACTCAAAACGAACTCAAACGTAGATTAAATTAAAAAATATTTTAGGAGTCACAGTGGCTCGGTCAGCATACTTCTGAGTCGACTCAAGGACGGTGCAGGACCCAATGTATCTCTACAAAGCATTGAAAATGATAGACAAAATGTAGCCCTCAAGACAAAGAGAACTAGGAGTTATTTTGCCTCCATTAATCCCTTCACTACCTTGGCATCAGTGCCTATGTGCCAGATATCTTCTCCAATATTTGCACACACTCGAAGAGCATTTCCCTAGATACTTGTGTCTCCTGACTTCGATGTATAGTACACCGTAATAAGGGCACATAGTGCACACTTTCTAATGGTGTATGTACATAAATGGGGCAATCAAGGCGTTCATATTCTGAAGTCCCCACATTCATGAAAACTTTGAGATGGACAAACCCATTAATGGTGACCACCCATACTAACAGGCAAGTGCAAAACTCAATAAGGCTATTTCCTGTACCAGACCACCATTTCTGTATTTGTACGCTGATTGGGGTAGTAAGTGGTGCTGCACCTTTATCAGCATCCAAGCTTTCAGAAAGCCATTTCCTCTCAGAGATGGAAGTAGTGTTGTGGCCAGGTGTGACATAATTTGTCATGCTACGTATATTGTCAACCGGTCGACAGGTACTGCTGAGATTAATGTCAAACATCTGGCATACAAAGCGACATCACAGTATGTCAAAGCTACTTCATTATCACTTTATGGTTAATGATGTCACCATGCAAATCCATTTAATAGAAAGTAAAAAGCTTTGATAAGGTCTCCAAATGTACTCATCATCTGGTTGTAGAAGTAAAAGTAGTAAAATACGATTATGAAAGATTCCAAGTATTCCCTTGCATTGAAACCTCGTGCACCCCACACTTTGACCAGGTAAATGCCTGCAAGACTACACTGATGGAAAGAGGGCAGATATTATCATCAAGAACTCTATTGGGAACATTTAATATTATTTTAATGAATGCCTCTTAGGGTTGCAGGTAGGAGTTCTCATAGCATCTTGAGCGATGCAATGCCCTCTCCAGCCACAAAACAGAGACAGGTACACTCAACCTGTGACTTGCGTTTAGAGAGTCTTTCATCACTTGGGCAATGGACTGAATCTTGATCAAAGGAGTTGTGTTTTTTTGTCCCCTCACATGAAAATTTCATCATTGGACTATATATTGGAATGTATTGCATTGTATTGATTATTAAAGTGCAAAAAGTGCCAGAAGAAATTCTTATTTCATGGCACCCACACAGAAAGAAGAGGAGAAGGAAAATACGACAGTGCATCAACATGGCGGAGGGTTAGTAAAAATGTTGGAGTTGTCGGAGGGGGGAAAGGCAAAATAGTGCTTCAAAGAGGAGGAAGGTGAAAGGAGGAAGCTTCTCCAGACACAGTTTAGTTATTAGAAAAACATTGATTGTAGCCTTGTAGAACTTTAGTTTGTTCAAGTGTATGCATATTGTGTTAGATGGGTGCAGAGCAGGTCGTGCTATTAACTTCCCCAAGCTTGTGATCATGCCCATATTGCTCATTTCTCTGGACCTGGTGCCTGCAAGTGAGCAGGAGGCGATGTGTCAGTTCCCATGCCTGGCCAAGTGGAGCATCCCCGGTTAAGCCATGCCACTGACCTGGGTCGTTCCTTGCTCTCTCATCCCCCTCTTTCCTGTCCAGTTCAGTCCCCGCCTTTCAGTGCCCCTCTCCTACAAGTCATTTCTCCTTGAAGGGTTTCAAAGCTATTCGCCACCTCCTGTGAAGACCCCCGTAGTCCTCCAGGAACAATACCCGTTCCTCTCCCCTCGCCCAGGTTAGCACCTCCGCCCACCATCAATTGTGTGACAGGACTTCTGGGGACTTCCAGTGCCTGGCTGCAACCCTGCTCTGTCTATTGCCGTATGTTTCCAGTTGCTGGTGGTCAGTTTTGGGTATCTGGTAGGATATTTTGTGAGGTAGTTAGGTGCTTAGAGATGATCTCATTCTTATGAGTGATCAGTTCAGTTTATGACAAGATGAACCTGCTAGCTCTGTTCAGTACAAATAGAAATTTAGACACGAGATTATGGATATGAATCTCTTCTATATGTTAAAAGATGCTTTCTAACCTTTTGCTATTTTTTTAGCAAAGAGGCCAAACATTGATTGGGAGCCTCTTGGATTACTCTCTCCTGTGGCGGTTCTCTACCACTCATCACCACTCATATTGTGCTGTGATGCTCACTTATCACCTAACAATGGTACAGGTAAAGAGTTCAGACAGGAATGGAGCTTTTGTCTTCCTTTAGCTGTGCTTACCACGTAGTTATTCTTTCCTATACTGGGTTCTGCTTGGCACTCCATTAATTATCCGAGGGTGCAAAGGTAGAGAATGACCTCAGTGAATTTAATATTAGAACTTCTCATTTTGGGAGATGGTACAGTCCCAAACAAAGGATACACACACTTAGACCAGAGAGAAATTTCCATTCCAATTTTGTAATCTCACATAATTTCGTTCATTTTACGTTATGCTTGTTACACAAAAATATTGAAATAGTGGTATTACTCCATTTCTCATTAATTATGTGCGGCTTGTGGTAAAAATGCAACACAAGCACACAAAAAAAATGCAAGGGCGCATTTTGTGCGAAAATATAGCACTAAATGCCGGTTTTGCATTTTGTGTAATTACATGTCATTTTGTGTCCATTTTCTGTCATTTAGAGAAATTATGTAAACGTAAATTACACACATGTTTACATATGGGACTACTATGTCATGCTATCCACATTTCAGCACAGATGATACTGATAGAGACTGAATTTCACCCCATGAACCCATTTAACATAGGAAGATGGATGAATGGACAAAGTGTGCTTCATTATCATGGAACACTCAATAAGGGGTGTTTAAAACCAGACACATAGGTGGATATTCTTCAAACAGAACATTCTTTGAAGCTACTCTCTGTTTTAGGAGAGACCCTGACACCTGAAGAGAGTGCATCCAGAATAAGGAGCTGATCTTGAGGGATGGTAACAGGCACAGCAGCAATCTTAGAAAGTGCAAAGAAGGAGTAAAAAGAAGCTTACCCCTAGATTCATCAAAGTCCCGTTTTGCGAGTCAGTAATAGCGATTATTAAGGAATCGCTATTACAGACTCGCAAAACGGGATTCATGGACAAATCGCAAATTATTTTGCGATTCCTACTGCTTCCTTATTTGCGATTAGCTAATTGCTAATCGCAAATAAGGAATAACTCCCTATTCATTCCTATGGGCCTAAAGGCCCATAGGAAGGAATGGGAAGACATATCAATGTGCGAATCGTTATTAGCGATTCGCATTTTGAGTTTGCGATTTCAAGGGTGCAGGGGTGTCCAAAGGACACCCTGTTGCACCCCTGAAATTATATTGGACGCTGGTGTTACGCACACACATGTCCCAAGGACATGTGTGTGTGTAACATACAACTTAGAAAAATACACTTAAGTGCATTTTTCTAAGTTTCCGCTATTTACCATGAGGTTTGACGTCGCTGTAAATAGCGGCCCAAAATTGCGAATTAGTAATTTTTAAATGTTTCATGAATTACATTTAAGGAATCTCAAATAGAAATTCCTTAAATGCAATTCCTCGCAAAATTGCGAATTCTATAATAGCGATTTTTACATTTGGGATGATGAATCCCAAAGGCAAAAATTGCGCTCGCAAAGGGCCAGATTCTTAGAATCTGGCCCTTTGCGAGCCGATTTTATGTTGATGAATCTGGCCGTGTGTCTATAACAAACAACGGAAAGAATCTTTACAACCAGACATTTTCAGAAGTAGGATCAAAGCATATGGCTTATAGACTACCTAAAGGTCTTTTGGTCACCAATGCCCCGCGTATATTTCTAGAAGACAGTGTCTTTAGAAAAGAATGGGCGCAAATCGCCTGGCATTGTACACATGATTGGGCTATTCTTATTATCAAAACAGCAATGCGACTTTCTGAGGCCCTGTTAATAGACATTCAGGCCACTGAAAGCCATATAAAAGCAACGATCACGGGTTTCAAAAAGAAATTGGACGAGTTCAACAAAGAGCTCAATGAATACAAGGAGAATCTTAATCAAAAGTAACAAAATTCCAAAAAGATTTAAAAAGGTGGTCTTTTGATAAAACCTACCCCTATGCAAGTTCAGATTATACCCCCACTACACGTACCAATGAGGATTCAGATACCTCGGTTGATTCAGACTCTAGTAACTCTAGTACTGGGAGTAGAGGAAATAAACAACGGGGTAGAGGGAGAGGAAGACAGAATCAGAATCAATACAACCACCCATGGTTCCCTTACCCACATCAAGGACCTGGAGTTTTCCAACCCAACCCTTATAATCAACCTCCAATGCCACCACATTTTGGCTGGAATCCACATTTTGCCCCTCCACCGCAACATTTCCAACAAAATATGTACCCACAGCCTTTTTTAGGGTTTGGCCGGAGAGGCAGAGGGAAGAGGAGAACAGGCAACCAGGTACACTGGGGTCCAACAGAATCTGTAGGGGATCATACTCGGAGCAAAACCCAAGAACAGAGAGCAGGACCGAGCAACCAAGGAGTTTAATAACTAACCTATCAAAAGTTGTTCTAACAGCGGATGAGACTGCAGTGTTAGAAAAGGGATTGGGTTTTATACCCAGTCCTCGATTGGACCGTTTCAAACTCAACTGTGAACTTGGAGAGTTTTTTCGGAAACTCAGGCTCAAATACTTTTTTGAACTACAAGAGACACAACTCTCTGTTACACCGGGTGATACCAACTTTAAAAAGAAATCCAATTTCACCCCTCCAACACACATGGCACCCGCAGACATTATAGCTTTTGAACAGGCTGTATCTCGGGAAGTCGAGGCCCTGACCGAGCCCACTCCGTTTAAAAATCTAACATCAGGGGAGTACAAGGCCATAAAATCTTTGCAGGAGAATGAAGAAATTGTCATTAAAAGCGCTGACAAGGGGGGTGGTATTGTTATCCAGGATGCCACGGCCTATGATGCTGAGTGCAAACGCCTCCTGAGTGATACCATTAGCTACACCATCCTCCAACAAGATCCCTCTCCATTCTTAAAAGATGAGATTCTGGAGCTTGTTACAACTGCTGAAAGAGATGGTTACATAAGCAAGCAGGAAGCTGACTTTTTGACAAATTCAGATGACAAAATCCCCTATTTTTACACCCTTCCCAAAACCCATAAAGATCGGGTTCCCCCGCCGGGAAGACCTATAGTATCTGGGATTGGTTCCCAACTGGAACCTCTTTCCAAATATTGTGATTTTTTCTTTAAACCTTTAGTTCAATCCACAAGCACCTATATCAAGGATACAAAAAGCCTCCTTTCAATGTTACTTACGGTACAGCTACCAGAAGAACCATGTTATCTGATTTCTTTAGACATTGAAAGTTTATATACTTGTATCCCTCAGGATGCAACCCTTAAAGTCTTGGCTGACATCCTTGACCAAACTACATGGTCATATAATACTTCAAAGACCTTTGTGATTGACTGTGCTACTTTGGCATTGAAACGGAATTTTTTTCAATACAAGGACACTTTTTATTTACAGAAGACCGGTACCTCTATGGGTAGTACCTTTGCCCCCAGCATAGCGGGGTTGTACGTGTACAACTTTGAAAAAACGCACATCCTGGCCAACTCCAATCCATATGCTCTCAATGTTATCCTGTGGCAGAGGTACATTGATGATGTGCTTTTAATCTGGAAAGGGTCTGAGGAAAGTCTTCTGTCCTTTTTTGATTGGGTCAATACTTGTGACCCTCATTTAAGATTTACTCATCAATATGACTCCAACTCCATTGTATTTTTGGATGTCACACTCACGAGAACTGGTGATCGTCTAACAAGTAAAACCTATTATAAACCCACCAGTAAAAATAACCTCTTACATTTCTCCAGTTTTCACCCGCGCTCCCTGCGGGAAAACCTTCCCTTCGGCCAATACCTATGAGTACGTAGGAATTGTAGTGATCTGGTGGATTTCAACAGCCAAGCAGATGATTTAACCATGAAATTAATACAGAGAGGCTATCCCAGAAAGATCCTACAGAAGAGCCGCAAAAGAGCGAGAAATAACAACAGGGAAGCGCTGCTGGAAGATAATACCAAAGACAACGAGTCTGAAGTCCCCTTGACATGTGTAACTACTTACAGTGATGTTTCCAACTCAGTAAGTCGTTGCATTGAAAAACATTGGCAAATCCTGAAAAGTAATGGTAGAAACTGGCAGAAACCATTATTTTCCTATAAAAAAGAAAGGAGTTTGCGAGATGCATTAGTACACACCCGCCCAAGAACAAACCAACCTGGACAAGATCCTACTGTATTGAACGCTTGGGGTCTACCTCCCATTACTGGCCATTTCCCGTGTGGGGTATGCAGTGTCTGTCATTTAACAGTAACCACAAAAATTCTACATCTAGAGGAAGGTAAAATATGGCATTTACGGAGTCACACAAATTGCAACTCAAGTAATGTTATCTACTTGATTACTTGCCCCTGCGGTCTCCGTTACGTGGGCATGACCACGAGGAAAATAAAACTGCGAATAGGAGAGCATCGCAGTAACATGAGGTGTGGTAGAAATACCACGAAGCTGACCACCCACTTTCTCGAACATGGTCACTGCCCGAATGATGTAAAATGGGTCATAATTGAACAACTACACACGGGCGATGAAGGTACTTTGTTCGAAAAAGAACAACGATGGATATACCGTCTGTCAACTCATATACATGGTCTTAACGACGATATTCCATGGGGATCGGTCATGCGTAGATGAGCAGTTTTAGTGACCTCAGCCTCTATTTCAAGTGACCTTTTTGTTTGTGGATTTTTTCATCTGGACTTCAAACTTCAGTTATGTTTGTTTGTAATCTTTGTCTGTCATAGAAATTCTGATTGAGTAGTTCTCCACGAGAATAATTGTGACAAAACCTCCCTTTTTTCATACTTAATTATTCATGTGTCTTTAAGATCGCCATTTACGTCCAATATATTTCTGACAATTAGCTTTTACCCACTCAGACTTAAAGGTATTCTTTCTGTTGGTTAAAAATCTGTGATTATCTCTTTTACGCATGTAAATAAACATGCCCCTTTAAAACCATGACGTCATCACGTCAATCACATGAGCGCAAACACCGCCATTCACGTCCTGCCTCAGTTTCTTGGTTTTAAATATCCCGCGGCATCAGCCCTGTGTTTATAGATGCGGGCGGCGGACGTGGCTGCTGTAGGTCTCCGGGCGGGGAATCGTTCAGAAACAAGTAAGTCCCTCGGTTGTTTCTGTCTGTTTAAAATCGAAGGTTTGCATGCGCTCATTCAACCGCTATAAATAATTAACGCATGCTCCATTCACTTTCAGTTTATACTGAGCGTGAAGATTTCCTCCCGTTGCCATGCCCAGGGGGCCCACTACACTGTGATTAGGTGTAAGTGCTTTGTTTTCTCCCTCTATTTTTGGAGTATTTCTGAGCCCTTGATGCGTTCCATTTCTCTAAAGGTGTATCTTTAAAAGTTACATAGCTGTAGGGTCGAGCACTGTTTCTATGTCACTAATGTTTGTATAATCCCAACGTGTAACAGAATTGCGTTAATACGTTGTCTACATGCTGTTTTTTGAGTAATAGGGTAGTCTGAAATTAGTGATAAAAAACACTTTTTGATAAAAAGGACATTTTTAATTACAGCATGTGATTTGTGGCCTTACTAGGCTGCTGCACACGAACAGAGACTCATAATGAGGCAGTAATTTTACAATAGTCTTTTTTCTTTGTCTGTTTATCTTTACAGATATCAATTCGTTTCTCCTATAATGAGGAGTATATCGAGGATGAATTGTCCATAAAGAAGTTGCGATAATTTCAGGTCGTATCTTTCCTTGTTGCTACCCTGTGGGTATGACACTTTTAGGGGTGTCGTCCATCGAGTAGTATTAGTTTCCGTTGGTCCTGACGAATGCTGAGCTAAATTTGCTCGATAAGCAGAAACATGTTGACCATTTTCACTATTTTCTTTCTTCACATTAATGAATAGGACTCCTTGGTTCAAATTCACATAACCATTTAGTAGTCCTGAAAAATGAATATATTTTTCACACACTGGTTTTAATAGAGTTAGAGCTACCCTCTTATTAAAATAGTTTGGAGGAGTAGTCCATACTCTTTTTAATTGCACTTTTCACTTTTCCTGCTACTAATGAGGGCCCGATGAAGATAACTGGTTACCAGCCTTGTGCTGGGGCCTGAGGGTTCTTTTTATTTAGCTCTCTGTTCACGTGCACTCTAGTTTTCTCTTATTTTTTTCCTAGCTTTTCCTACTGGATTTATAGCTTTGCTCTGATGCTTCATTACACTTGGAATAATTTTTCCCTCTGTTTTTAGTATTGGATACTTACAGTAACACTGTTTTGTTGATTGACAAATACCTATTATTAAAGTCTTCTGCCACAACAAATCATCAATTCATTTGGAGCTGTAAATGTGTTTAAAAGTCATGAATGTCTGAATCCCATTTACCTTGGAAATGATTAATAGAGCCGCCGGAGATTTTATGCATTCACAATCAATGGGGACATAGGAGGAGAGAAGTTGGTTGCCAGAAGATGTGTGTCATGTTTTTTAGGTTTATGGTTAATTTTAATTAAGGAAACATACCATAGCCCACATCCAGCTATACATTAGACTGAGTTGATATCCTCCAAACATATTGCCCATCGCTTTACTCATTGATTTTTATGTATTTGTGCATTGCAAACAATGTGCCAAAAGTGGGTTTACACTCCATTCTACTTGCATACACTAATATTGTGCAAATTTCGTTAAAACGAATTTTCTATGACATGGACAAGTGTTTTTTATGCATTCTTGTTAAATAGATATAAATTAGGATTCAGTAGGCATGTTTTATAAAATTGATGCCTTCCTTTTATCTCTTCTTCCCCCTTACCCCTCTTCTTCTTTCCCCTGCACATCTCTCCTCATTATTTCTGAAGCACACAGTCAAGCTGAGATGTTTTTGTTTATCCACTGCCACTGTTTACGCTGTTTCTGATTAATTTTCCCCTGCTCAGTCACAAAAATGCAACTATAAGTTCAAAGTCCTTCTGCTCTTTCACTGTGCCTTATTCATTCATATAACACATTATTGTTAATGCATTTAGTTCGTTCAATCATTTCCAGATTGTATTAGCATAAAATGGGAAAGATTATTATTAATGTAGTGACATAGTGCATAGGTGCTAAGGCAATATGAGATTTATTAGGAATTATGCTCTAATTTGCTAAAGAAGTAACCTTTTCCATCACACAACAGAGATTCTGCAGTTCTGTTAATTTCATATGGGCAAGCAATGTCTAAAAACCCTTGATTTTTGCGGTGACCCAGAAGACATTCCTGAGGCTGTAGTAGTTGCCAGGGATGCTGCCCAATTCTCTGTTTGTTTGGCTGCCCTTGTGGGACTTAAATTAACTTTGACTTTGTACTCTTTTGTAATGCTCTATTTGCAGAAGAGCTGTCATGACATTGACTCTGAACCACTTATTTTTGTTTTTTGTAATAACACCATGTAACTATTCTGCTGATCTAGAACTGAGCTATTGGCTTTGGTCCTTTTTAGTTATTTTGTCTGTATTTCTGATATTTTGATGAGTTGGGAGGTGCCTTAACCTAGGGGGGAAACATACTTAAGATTTCATGCTTTACATCGCATGCCATTACAACGCAGTTGTTCCATCGACCGTGTCGTTACAACGCGAACCATTACATCGCAAGACGTTACAACGACTTGCTGTAGGGGGCGGAAAACGTTGGATTTAAAATCCAACACCTTCCCTGCTGTTGCACAAACTTGAGTAGAAATAGTAAATTATACTATTCCTAAGTCCAGCGCGCCCCCTTTAACTAGTCATTGAAATGACTGGCCATGTAATGGTTTGCTTTGTAACAACGTGGTCGTTGTAACGATCGCATTGTAATGGCATGCAATGTAAAGCATGCGTAGTAACGGTATATATTCAACCTATGGAAACATTGTCTCATGAAATTGATGTTTAACATCGTCTCTGAATCAATGAATTGTGGGCATTTTTTTTAGGTAGATTTTTTGGGTGGCAAGGCTTTTGGGGTCTGAACACTTACAATTAATGGTTATGCTATGAATGTATGCAATCACTGAATATGAGATACATCCCTCCCTTACATTTTGACTACTTATTCGACTAGATAGATGTGTTCTGCTTCTTCCCGGGATTAAGGCACTACTGGTAAATGGGATGAGTGGACAGATTTGTCTACACATAGCAACATCATCCAGGGAAGAAGATTTTAGATAGATTTTCCATAATTCTTTGTTGATAGCACAAAGAATGATATTATTGTCATGCAACTTAAAAACAGTCTTCTCAAGATAGCGAACATATGTTAATCGATAGCAATCATATGACATTAATCACAATATCCACAACAATACTCTTTAAATAGTATTTTTTAGACTTGGAGAGAAATGCAATCTAATCTGAAATATCAAATTGAGGCAGGTTGTTGAAATCTGTGGGAACTAGGGGTTTGCTTGGTAAGTGTCTTTGTAACCTTCCACTCTAGTGTTTTCAGTGATGGTGGCAGAGATCCATATGTAACAAAAATTTTACCGGCTCCAGAGTCTCCTCTGTCGGGGCCACCAATATTTTACATCTGGCAGGTTTTGATGATTTTGTGATATGAAAGACATCAATGATGTATAGATTTAAGTTTGCTCTGATAGGAGACCAGCACTGTTATATTCAAAGGAGATCTCATTAGAGCATTGCATGGTTCATTCTCAGTCAAAAACGACTGTTATCAGTGTATGTATTACTCGAAGATTTTTATATTTTTTTATCCCTGTTAAACAATGTTCACCACTAGACACAACAGTACAGGTAGATAGGACCTGCAGAATATGGTTAACTGACATGATCAAGGATTCCCTGTCAGTAATACCAATTTACACTGCTACTCCATCTGACCTAACTCTCTCACTCATTTTTCACCCCTTCGTAAAAAGAATACATTCCTCACCTTCCCCTACTTTCACAAAAAGGTACTGCAGTGTTATGACATCCTGTCCACTTCTGCCCTTCAAGCCTTCCTCTATCTATGATGGTCTACTCTAACCTATAACACTCCGCTGTCTTTCAGTGCTCAGCCATATAAGTGTACCGGTATATATATATTCGCATAAAAGCCCAAAGGTTAATGTAACGTTGTGATAAAAAGATCAGTTTTTTTAAACCTTAGAAACTCACTATAAAAACAAAGGTTAAAGTGACATTATAGTTAATTGAATATGCCAGTGACAACATTAACATTTTGACCTAAACAAAACACAGAAATTCACCAGTTATAGTTAGCAGAGCTAACTATAACTGGCGCCCCCACCATGCACTGCTTATGACCTCACATATTACATCACTCATGAAATATTCCTTGACATAATTTATCACATCACTAATGGCATCTCAAATGACATAACTGATGACATCACTGATAACATTATCCAAGTTCTTTGGTACACATTTCTTTTTAAACAGATATAGCATTAGAGCTCTGAAAGTAAGTACAAAATAGCTCAGAAGAATATGAGGCATCATTAATGCCATCATAGAAACAACTCCCTTAGGCGTATAAAGCATGCGTTATGTGCCCATTGACCCTATGCCATACACTTCATGGGTAGCGTAGTGCACAGTAACAATCAACCCCAGCTATATGGGAAACCGTCAATGCATATAGGGTTTAATCTTTATACAACTGTTCATAGATAGTCAAGTTCTTAAATATACTGAGCAGCTGTTCCAAAATAAATGCACTACTATGGACAGCTTTTATCTGTATAAAACTCCTGACAGTCACTGAACCTACATTGAGAAATATAGTTGATATGAGTAGAGAAGTGCATACTGTAAACAGTGTTTACTTTATGTAGGGAGGTTATCATGTACCACACTGTTTGCAGACAGTGAAACTCTCATGAGAACTACACTACTAGCATTAAAAAGCACTCTATGCAACACAAGGCAAAAAAATAGTATTACCTTAAAATAAACAATGTCTGAAGGTGTTAAACATTATACTACCTGTAGCCTTCATACTGTGGTGAAAACTGTACAGAAAGCCCATCTTCTGAAGCAATACAAGCACATGTACATGGCTTAATACCTGGTGCTCACAGTCTTCTATGTTAAGTAGAAATTGTCATGTTGAGATAATTCTGTTTATTTATTTATTTATAACTTTATTTCGGCCATTTTGGCCATAAAAGTCACGTACATACATATAAAATCAAACATTAATGTGACAGTTTTTTTTAAAAAAGAATTATGGTACGGGCAAGGAGTAGTTTTTACAATTCATTTTTACATGGAAGATCACACATTATGTTTCATTAAAAAAAGTTATGTTTAAAAATTATCTCAAATGCAAGGGTTAAGAAAACATGTACACTTTCCAACTCAGAGACAATGTCCCTGTTTCTTTCGAATTATGTAAACAGAATATAAAAATTTACTCATACTAAATACAACAAACTGGGTTGAGTTGCTTTTCATGATCCTAAAAGCTATTAAACAGGACCTAGTCCCCAGAAGGTTACACATTGGTTTCAACCATTTCTTTCTCGGTTTCGTATATGCACTACAAACGAAGAGCATGTGAACCTCATTCTCGGGACAGTCAATGGAGCACATGGGGCAGCACTTGGTTTTAACAGTCAAGGCTCCCAATCTTTTTTGTGCCCATCTTTCAGTGTTGTAATTCAGCATGAGTATCCCGTATCTGAACTTTAGGAATGGGTGGCTCTATCTCGTCCAGGAATGGTTCGAAACAAAGCTCGTCCTTGAATAATAGAAAAGCCTGGACTGCTGAACCAGCACTAACTCCATCTACTAGCTCCCTGCTAATGTGGGTCCAGAAAGCTCGCTTGACTACTAGTTTAGAAAAAGTAGGCATTTTGTCTGGAGTCTCCCACATTGAATATAGGCCCAAAAGTGTAAGCCATTTTTTAATGTGCACTAGCCAAGTGATGGAGTTAAAAGAATCAAGCGACATCAATTCTTGCAGGCCATTTCTGTAATCTATCAACTCGGGGGTAGTCCAAAGCCTAACCCAGAATAATAATGGCCTTAAGATAGCTAAATGATCTGTTCTCCTAAAGTTTAAGTCCAGTTGGAGTGGTAAAAGGGGTGTACTAATGGGGACCCTCACAGAAGCCCGCATGAATTTATTATCCATAATTTGAAAACTATTCCTTGCCCATGGGCCCCATATCTCTGCTCCATATAGTACAGCAGACTGTATTTTAAATTTAAAAAGTTCTAAAACCGGGGTTACACTTTTGCTTGTACTAGAATTCATTTTGCATAAGATTGGTTTGACATTTTGGGCATATGTTATTTTACTTTTCTCAATTTGGGGTTTCCAGCTTTGCTTGGAATCTAGTACAACACCCAAATAGGAGAAGTTATCCACAGTATCTAGTTTTTGGTTGTTCAGAGTCAAAAGTCCTCTGTCTGGCATACTGGGATTCAATGACATGCATTTTGTTTTATTTGCATTAGTTTCCAAGCCCTTTGTCTGGCAATAGCAGCTGAAGGAATTAAGGAGTGCCTGAAGGCCCTTTTTTGTTTGGGATATAAGTATAGTGTCGTCTGCAAAAAGCAGCGCAGGCACCCTTACTCCATTAAGCTGCGGTGAATCATTAACACAAGCATTTAAATAATCAGGGACATCATTAATAAACAGGGAGAATAGGGTAGGGGCCAGGACACATCCCTGGCGAACCCCACGTTCAATGGGAATATTGCGAGACAACTCGCCGTTGGGGCCCCACCTGATGTTAGCAAAATTATCAGCATGCAGCTCAACTATTTGGGCTAAAAGGCCTCCCGGCAACCCAATTTCTTGCAAGGTTTTCCAAAGTAAACTCCGTGGGACTAAATCAAATGCAGCCCTCAGGTCAACGAAGGCTACATACAGATGACCTTTTTTCAACTGAACATATTTCCAAATCAAACAGCAAAATCGAAAGATTTGGTCTGTTGTGCTGGTCTTACTCCGGAAGCCAGCTTGGAATTTGGAAATTATCTTCGTAGCTTCAAGCCAATCATTGATTCTGAACAGGAGGTGTTTGGAGTATAGTTTTTGGAGTGTGTCCATCAGACTAATTGGTCTGTAGTTGGACGGTATCATTCTATCCCCCTTTTTAAATATTAGCACAACCTCCGCTGCCCGCCAGCTGTCTGGAAAATTACAACTTGACGATAGGGCGTTAAACAAACGGTTCAGATAAGGGGCCCAGACATCAACTTCGTGCTTATAGAGATCCCCCGGTATTCTGTCCGGGCCAGGGGCTTTAGAATTTTTAAGGTCGTTGATCGCCCTTACAGTCTCTTCCAATGTGAAGTTGAGGGGTTCAGTAGGGGGAAAGGACCTTAAGCTCCATTGGCTTTCGCTATCGAATTGTTTGTAGAGGTTTGTAAAATGGGTTACCCAGGTCATCTCATCCAGGAATACATCTTTCACGGCTCTCCCAGCATGCCCCCCGTTGGCCACCAGTCTCCAGAAGCCAACATTGTCATTGGTTTTTGCAGCAAGTAACATTTCAGCCCAAATTGATTCCTCCCAGAGTTTTTTAGATGTTTCTAATATACGTTTATATTCCACCCTTGCAGATTTTACTTCTTCTTTAGACTTGTTTTTAATGGCAAGCAATAGATTTGTTTTGGCAGTTCTGCACGAGTGACCATACCATAACTTTCCATGGTTGGCCATTCTGTGGTTTTGCTGTTTCTTTTTCGGCATTTTTGATAAGAGCATTTTTAGTTCAGAAAAAAAGACTTTGTGTAGATCAATGAAATGTTCAAAGTGTTCCGGTAGGAAGGCATGGTCAACTATATGTGCAAATGTTTGTTCAAAAAGAGAATAAACCAATGCTAAGGCATTACCATCCGCCAAAACACGTGGCCATCTTACTGCACGTCTATTATTGTGTATATGGACGTCCTCACATAAGCTGACTTGGGTAGATTCAGTTGTAGTTAAAGTGGTATCACTAACCATATTCTTGTTGATGTAAAGTTCCAAGGGGTAGTGATCACTTTCCCCCCTGCTTACAACTTCCAGATCTATCATAAAGTGCCAAATGCTAAGAGAAACAAGAACAAAATCTAAATTGCTTTTAGCTTTAGAGAAGGTGGGGTTTTTTTGCAGGTCCGATGGGAGTCGGCCATTACCTGCTCTAAGGCCGTGGTCCGCAGAAAGTCTTAGTAATTGGCTGGCCAATGTCGAGTATTTAAGAAATTTGGTGGTTTCAAGCTGGGGGATGTTATATGCTGAATCCTCATCTTCGAACACTTCAGAGATGCCCAGAACTGGTTCAAAGTTACAATTTAGATCTCCTCCCAAGATGACCGGGATATCTCCGATTACATTCTTCAACAGGAGTTCCAGTGCCTCAAGTGTTGCTGACACCTTTGAGTGACTGGTCGGTCTATTATAGACATTGACGATGAACCATTCAATGCCACACGGAGGAGTGACCCTTAGGGCTAAAATGTCCGGAGAACCTGTGTTCACAATTTCCACCTGCATGGCCAGGGTGATTTTTAGCCAAATTAATAGACCCCCTGATGGTCTTCCTCTGTCAGACTGAGCAGCCTTAATGCCATAGGTTTTGTATCCTACCCGATGAGGTACTTCTATGGCCCAGGTTTCCTGTAGTAGACAAATATCACTGGTGTCAATGTAATTTGCCCACTCAGGATCTTTTAGGTTCTTATGAACACATGCGATGTTCCACGATAGGATAAGTAAGCAAGGATCAATACTCCGGTTGGCAGGGCTGGAATTAACTACACACTGATTGGGCCGGTTGCCAACTTGCAAATTTGTTATGTCTTTTTCTGCAACCTTTACTATTCCTCTAGCTGCAATAATTGTACTCCCATCCCGACCACCCTCCGTTGTGCAATAGCGTACATTCTCAGACATGTTGAATGATTCCGTTTTCTGTGGTACTAATTTGGACCTATGCAGCATATTCCTTTTAGACAGGTCATCATCAAGCAAGTGTACGACATTTTTTGTTTTGGGATAGCCAATGACCAATCTACAGAAGGCATCATATAATTCATAAACAAAGTCAGGCTTGGGATAACCTTTGCTCAATCTACAAAAGGCATCATATAGTTCTTAAATGCAGTATGGCACAGTGGCAAGTCAATCCACAGCATCTAGACAGTTAAATCTATTGGAGATAGGAATGCCAGACCATATATTGTAATCACCATATCTGCCTAAGTTTGGAGTACCAGACCACATATTATGATCACCATGTCTAGCCAAGTTAGGAGCACTGCCATAGTACTGGTTAACAGGGTTCCAATTGGGGCCGTGGTGGATAGGTCTTGGTGGAGGGTAGAAAAATGATAGAGGTCTGGCTTCAATAGGTGGATTCATACCATATGATTTCCAGTTGCAAATTTGTTCAGCACTCTGGGGTTCTTCAAAGGATATGACAATGCAATCGCCCGTGATTGATTTTGCAGATGGCCCTACCCATGGTACCCTCCTAACCATAAGGATCTTACTTTTCATCTGGTTTGGAATGGGTTTATATTTGTTTAGCCAAAAAATCACTTTATTTTTTAGCGATTGGAAATTTTCTTCATATTGACTATCCAGTTCTGGCACCCCTGTAAGAACAGCTACAAATGTACTAGCGTCTGGTGGTAGATCTATGTACCCTCCTCTAAAATTATTGCGAGTGTGATTAAACTGGTAGTTTGGCTTATGGATGACATTTGCAGTGGTTTTGTCAGGCATGGGTTGGATGCCTGCAGGAGTAGTATAGGGGTAGGCAGGGGGATTAGGTTGAGGTTTATTTTGAGCTAGTACACTCTGATTGGAAGAGTGAGAGGAAGAAGGAATTTGTGGTAGGAGGGTGTTAGTGTGGACCTGGTTTTTCTGCATAGGTTTGCTAGTAGTATTTACAGCTGTAGAAGTTGAGGGGGTGGATTCAATTGGGTTTTGGTGCTAGTTGATTGAGTAGTGTTTGTATTGTTTGCTACCCCCACCTTTTTTTGCTGCATGTCCGATGGACTGATATGTGAGTTTTTTGATGTGACCGGGACGGGGACTGGAACTTGCTGGGTGACCCTAGGTGCTTCAGTACAGTTGAGACTTATGCTTGAAAGAGTGATAACACTTTTCTCAACCTCAAGAAGTTGATTCTCAATTCCAGTTAACCTAATTTCCAATGGTTTGAGTAATCTCTTAAGCGTCTCCCATACTATTTTTAAAAATTCTTCTCTTCCACCGTCTTGTTCTACTGTGTCACAGGAGACTCTTTGCCCCTCACTACCTAAATGATCAGACATAGCAATGGAAATTTGTTCATCTATGCTGTTGTTAGTATTGTCTGCATTTACTAATGCTACATCGTGTACAGAGATCTCAGATGTTACAGTAGGAATATTTAAAGTACCACCCTTGATGTTGTGACTATGTGCTACTTTAGCTTTTTTCCTAGCGAAAGCGGTTAGATGTTTGCGCTTTCTTTTGTGCTTTGATGGTGCTTTAATGGGTGATTTGTTTTTGAGGGACTCTGCTTCCTCTGGCTTCCTAGAGGTGGATGATGGGCTTACATTAGGTATCATCTCTTCTGATGACTTACATGGCGCCCCATCTAAAAGGACCTCAGCACTCTCCTTTGAGAGTGTCAACTGTGATGGGCTTCCTGACTCGGCCCTAGCTGAAGTCCCATGTGATTCATGGGAGGTAGAAGGAGTTGATTCCTCTGCTATTGAATGCACCTCGACTAGGGCTATGATTGGTTTTGGACCAGAAATGCGTTCAGGAGTTTTAGAGGAGGCAATGCTGCCTAGGGAAGATTTTTTCCTAAGCGCCAATTCAGTTGAAAGCCTCCTAGCACATTCGAGTTCAGTTGATACTTTGTGCTGGAGTTTAGTTATTTCATTATCAATGGAGAGGCTAGTCCTGGTGATAAAGTCATCTAAGGTGCCTGTTGCTTTTTTGGGGATCTTAGTTGCCTTGCTCCGAGTGTCGCGTGATGACATTGTGGGGAAGAGATATTGCAATAAATATATAAAAAAAAACAAGTATACTAGCAGGGGAAACTCAGAAGGAAAAATCCAAGAGATGTGGCCCGGTCCGGTCTTAAACGGTCTCTAACGGCCTAAAACGGCCCTGTCTTTGCCCAGTCTTAGCCCGGGCTGCGTCCCGCGCTGCGGGAGTAGGCTGGTGTTATGAGGCCTCAGGAGGGCGGGGGGCGGGCCAGCAGGGAGAGCGGACCGGAAGCTCTCCGTCGGTCTAGCAGGGACTTCTGGGAATTGAAGTCCCTGCACGCTCGCAGCCCCGCTGCAGCCACACGCCCGGTGCCGCTTACCTCCTTACTGCCTCAACGCTCCTCGCAACCGGCAAGAGATGACTTTCCCTCCTCAAACAGGCGAAGGGGCACCCGCGAAGCGGGTGCGCCGAGAGGTAGACTGGTGCCGGGAAAAGAAGAAGGTGAGCCGCTCTGTCTCGCTGATGGCGCTAAAATCCTCCGTTTAGCGTGTGAAGCTTTTCACAATGGTGTCCCACTCGCTTGGGCTGGAAACTGGTGTTTTGAGGCCTCAGGAGGGCGGGGGGCGGGCCAGCAGGGAGAGCGGACCGGAAGCTCTCCGTCGGTCTAGCAGGGACTTCTGGGAATTGAAGTCCCTGCACGCTCGCAGCCCCGCTGCAGCCACACGCCCGGTGCCGCTTACCTCCTTACTGCCTCAACGCTCCTCGCAACCGGCAAGAGATGACTTTCCCTCCTCAAACAGGCGAAGGGGCACCCGCGAAGCGGGTGCGCCGAGAGGTAGACTGGTGCCGGGAAAAGAAGAAGGTGAGCCGCTCTGTCTCGCTGATGGCGCTAAAATCCTCCGTTTAGCGTGTGAAGCTTTTCACAATGGTGAAATCTGTTTATAACTCAAGGCTGCTTACAATACTTAGTATGTTGTATGCAGAATCTTTGCCCTGTTGCAAACTGCAGAGCCTAAAACGTGTGTGGAACACCAGCTGTCACCTTTACACAGGTATACTTATCAATGCAAACAACTATAAGGTGTTTAATACCTCTACACACCTATGATGCATTAGCAGTACAGGAGGTTTGTAAACACTTACACCCATTAGCCAAACCCTAACTGTACAAAATTAGGTAGAAAAGTAATATGGTAGCTACCCACTACTATGTAAACTATATAACAACCTAGCACACTCATTGGATGATGTCATCAGTGATGTCTTCAATCATGTAATTTGAAACGTCATAAATCATGTATTGAGTGATGTAATATTTGATGTCATAAGCGGTGTATGGCAGGGGCACAAGTTATAGTTAACTCTGCTAACTATAAAAGGTACAACCTGTGGTTTGTATGTTCAAAATAATAATGTTGTCACTTTAACCTTTTTTCTGTTAATTTCTAGGGCTTTTTAAAGATAAAGTAATGTTTAATTACAATGTGTAAATCCACGCCCCACCACACACAGAGGGCCTCATCTTTGGCCAGGCCCTGCGGCCAAACTCCCACATGCAGCCAACCTCATGCTGCCCATGCGCAGTAGGGGCTTGGATACAATGTCTGGCATGCGGCCAGGCCCTGTGCCCAACCCCCATAAATGAACCCAACCCCACACTGCACAGGGCCTTCAGTCCTGCAGGGTGGGGGTTGTCCACAGGGCCTGTGGCCAATCTCCCAGATGCAGCCAACCCCATTCTGCGCACGGCTTCTATCGTGTGCAGTAGGGGTTTGGCCACAAAACCTGGCCTGCGTCAGACCTTGTGACCCACCCCCTCAAAGTCAGCCAACCCCAACCTGCACATGGCCTTCAGATGGCTGGCCACAGGGCCGGGCCCTGGGGATCCCATCTATCACATCCACTAATTTCAATAAAGGGGAGAGGGTTGCGTGGCCCCCAACCCTAAGCCTCCTTAGGCCCTGGGGGGATCCTATCCCCCAGGGCCTAGGTTCAAAGGGGAGGGAACAGTACTATTAACGGTGGGTGCCATAAGGTTCAACCAGGGCACAAACCATACATTTGCAGGTGGTCACAGTAGGAGCCCCAAGGCCCCACAGTCCAGCTGGTTCCCCGCATGGAGCAGGAGCCGGCATTGCTCTTCCCAGCACGGAGCAGCTACTAATGCTGCTACCTGCGGGTTGGAGCAAAATGTTGATTTCTTTCCCTACCTGCATCAGTTCGGGCAGGGGAATAGATCAAAAGTCCATTCCCAGCAGGCAGGAGCATTTGCTAAAGCTCCTGTCCGCTGGCAGTAGAGTTGGTGTTTGCTCCCGCTCGGTGGGAATTTTGAAACTGCTCCTGCCAAGTGAGAGCAAACACAGGCTTGCATGCCCATACCAGTGTAGACAGGGAAACCACTATGACCTGGGAGTGGGCTCCCTGGGACATAGCATGTGAACTGGCCCTGGCAATGGATACCTGGGGCAAATAATGGGCGTCCCCTAACCCTGGGCGGTGAACTCCACTCCGCTCGGAATTTTCCGCACTCCGCGTTACGCGGAGCTCGCTGAGTTTTTTTCTTGCTCGCACTCATCAACTTCAAGTTGGCGATCGCAAGCGAGGAAAATCCACCTCCCTGCAAGATTCTTTCTCGTGCATGATCGTCAATGTCAAGTTGGCGAGCACGAGCGGGGAAAATCATTCTCCCGGCGAGATTTATCAGTGCAGGCATTTGGATTTCTTAATGCGAGTGGTCACGTGAGCTACCGACCGCTCATGTTGAGAAACCATCTGTTCGCATTGAGAAAGCTGCCGCATGGGTAAAAAATCTACTTGAGCGGCAGAAAGGAAGCAGCGCCTGCTTGTGCTGTGCATGGTGTCGTTTGCAGTGATTGCACAGTGTGGACAAACACAGCACTGAAAATCACTGTGAACGGCATTAATCTAACACGCTCCGCCACTTGCCGAGTTCTGCATAGAGCAGCTGAGTTTTTTTTTCACTTCGCGGAGTTACTCTGTGAACTCCACCCAGGTTTAGCATCCCCTTCCTCAAAATCATTGGAGGTCAGCATGTCCATTTTAAGTGATGTGGGCCCTGAGTGTAGTCTCCCTGGGCATTTTGAGGCTCAGGGAGGGAGCCCTCTCCCAATTTTGTAAAATCACGGTCCAGGGGGTGAGCTTCCTGGGGCCTTTAGAGGCTTGTGAAAGTGGGCTGTGTGGTCCTCCTCCCAGTGTAAAGTAATTATGGCCCGGGGCCTCTGGAAGTTCAGGTAAGGGAGCTCTTTGGCCCCCCTCCCCATATAAAAAAAATTCAGTCCCAGGAGTGGGCTTCTCGGGTCTCCGGAGGCTCAGGGAGGGAAGCCACGCAGCCCCCCTCCCTTTTATAAATGCGGACTAAGGTGTGGGCTTACCTGGGCATAAATTTAGTGAATGCCGCCATTTTGTTTTTTTCCGTTCGCATAGGAGTCCCGTGGTATCACAGCATTGTTTGCTGAATTCTTTTCATTTTTGGCCACAGGGGGTGTCCCTATCCCCTACCCTGCCCCTTATACTATTTTCCTTTTTTTTATTTCAAGACAGGGGACAAGTCCCCTAGACCTGTAATGGCTGCCAGCAATATTTTTCTCATGTTGCTGGCAGTCAATCAGAGACCCTCTCTCCAGTGGGAGTAAGACGCCCATGAGAGTGAGATGGCCCAAGTGAAATAAAGCTCCCTGGGCCAATCAGAATGCTCCTTTTTTAAAATGGGGCTCCTGTGAGAGTCTCTCAAGTCTATGGCTCACTGAACCTTCCAGATATAAAATTATTTTAACCTTCAATTACTCAAAAGCTACTGAACAGATTAGTCCAAATCCCAAAACACACAATCTGCATTCCAAGATCCAGCTTCCTGCCAAATTTGGTGTAATTCTGATGAGCAGTTTTTGCTGTAGCTCATCTTAAAGACGTCAATGAGAAATGCATGGGGATTTTGTGTTTTGGTACTCCCTCTTTTCCTCAGCCCCCGCTTGACAGATAACATTGAAACTTCCCATGCATAAACTAATCCACAAGCAACATCTTTATGGAAAGTTTAGTGGATATTTATGAAACAGGGCCAAAGTTATTGGCAACACAAAAAAAACGCTTTTCCTATATACAGCTAACCTAACTATAACTACCTAGTGGAGATCACCACTTGATAATATATATAAATAACATAAAAAACAAAGGTAAAATATAAGTTATAGTTAGAACAACTTATTGTATGTCTATACTGTACCAATGTAAACTACGCAAACCTTAGAAATTCAAAATGTATAGTTACTACTTAAAATTATGATTTGCGCACCACCCGAAACTTAATATAACTTGTGCACCACCATACAGAGTATTGTGAACTCACTATCACTAGGCACACTAAATCAATATCTTAGCCCTCTACCATGCAGTGTTCTCATAAATGATGTAATTTGAGATGGCATGAGTGTTGTTATGAATGGTATGATTTAACATGCTATAAGTGATGTAATATGAAAGGGTACAAGCAGTGCATGGAGAAGGTGCAAGTAATAGCTCTGCAGTGGCAAAAGAAGCTCATTCCAAAGAGGTTTATCAGGAGGAAGAAGAGGTGCAGTAACAGCAGGAGGAAGAAGAGGTGTTTAAATGCAAACATTTTGGTAGCAGAGGTTTATCAAATTGCACATCCACAATAGTAGTATCAAGGCAAAGTAACAGAGCAAAATAATGTAAAAGTTGTTAATACACACCAGTGTGAAGCTCACATGGCATACTTACACCAAGTTACCAGGACAGTGTATGTTGTATGTGAACTGAAAGCTTCACAAAACCAAATTATGATCTGTTGATACAGAAGCACACACCACGGTAAAAATAGTTACATTAATTGGTCCTTCTTCGTAAGTTTCCGAAATAGGCAAGTTTTATTTGGAACAAAACATATGATGGCCAGCAAGTCTTGTTTAACAGTTCACCCACTTTCATGTACAGTCCTTATTTTTGGGGGGGATTATTTTTGTTTTTTTTGTTTTATGTAACAAAACTAGACCCGAGCAATCAAGTATCAAAGCGCTTTACATGTGCACCAGTTTTGTTACAGATAGACACGTCCATTTGTATTAGTCACAGGGAGATTACGTGATTTGCCCAGAATCACAGGATGTTGAACGTCATTGCCAAGACTCAAACCCAGTTCCACAGCTTCAAAGTCGACCGCTCTAGCCCATCCGTCTATTTCGTCTCTATTCGACTATTGCATGTCTCCAATGTAGAGATGTATGGGAACAGGAAGATGAGGAAAGAAATTGAAAAGTTCTCTCCCTTATAGATGTTGAGAAGTGTTGCTCACCTCTATTTGTGTAGCCGCGAAATCGAACTTCCCCCAAGGATGCAAGATATGCGTGCCTAATTCTGTTGAAGATTTAGGTAAAGTAAAATCCCAAGATTCAAGCTGCAGCAATAATGGTCTTCACCAAGTTGGTCACCTTCTAGTAGGACCAAATGGTTGTGTGTCAAAACTAAAAATGTAGAGAGGCCATAATAAGCCTTTAACTGAAATATATGTATGTGGGTGGAAAGAAGAGGTGCAGTGGAGGAAGAAACTAAAGAAACCAATTGAGGGGGTTATTTTCTCATTGCCACCTGGGGGGCAAAAGTTAAACTTCAAACTGGTAACTTGCAACCTATGCAACAAAGTAAATTCTTGTGGGAACATCAAACAGTACTCATTTGGTACCACAGGAATGAGAAAACACCTGCGGACAATACATACCACCAGGTTGGTGCATGCCAAAAAAAGGTATCAGAAGGAGATTGAAGGGGGACAAGCAAAACATCAGCTGTGGGCACTTCTTTGGCTACTGCATCACCTTCAACTTCATCTGCTACATCAGCACAGCCACCCTGCCCACTGCACCTGTCACTCCAGTAGCACCTTCAAGTTCTTCTGAAACACCTGCCCCTCCACCACAAGCAGGTGCCTTTGCTGCTCCTGCCGGGTACCTTGGTGCTAATCCAGTTGAAAGAATGCGTTTAAGTCATACAGGGGATTTTTAAGGAATATTTTTAGTTTGTGAAAATAGACACTTAGAAACTTTTCTGGTGAAAAGCAGACAATGGATTCCTATGGAAGGTAAGACAAGTTACTGGTAAGTACGGTTAGAATTACGTTTCAGGGTCAGTGCTGGGCTAAAAGATGCAGCACTGGGTTCTCTCCTTATAACAGGTGAGTAAATCGGAATTCGTTGTTTGGCTGAATTTAGGTGAATATTTAAAAGTTCCAAAACTCCACACTTAGAAGAATTTCCAAGTGAAACCAGACTATGTTAGCCTATGTAAGGAAATTCTAGTTACTGGTAAGTATGGTTAGAATTACTTTTCAGGATCAGTACTGGGCTCAAAGATGCAGCACTGAGGTCTCTCCTGATAACAGGTGAGTAAATCGGAATTCATAGTTCTGCTGATTTTATAGGAATATTTTAAAGTTCCAAAACTCCACACTTAGAAGAATTTCCAAGTGAAACCAGTCACTGTTACCCTATGGAAGGAAATTCACTTACCAGGTAAGTAGTGTTATCGTTACTTTTTCTTACTCAGGGGTGGATGCCAGATCCAGCACTAGTGCATCTCCTGTAAACAGTTTAAAGAATACGTTTAAGTCATACAGGCGATTTTTTAGGAATATTTTTAGTTTGTGAAAATAGACACTTAGAAACTTTTCTGGTGAAAAGCAGACAATGGATTCCTATGGAAGGAAATACAAGTTACTGGTAAGTACGGTTAGAATTACTTTTCAGGGTCAGTGCAGGGCTAAAAGATGCAACACTGGGTTCTCTCATGATAACAGGTGAATAAATCGGAATTCGTTGTTCGGCTGATTTTATATGAATATTTAAAAGTTCCATAACTCCAAACTTAGAAGAATTTCCAAATGAAACCAGTCAATGTTAGCCTATGGAAGGAAATTCAATGTACTGGTAAATATGGTTAGAATTATTTTTCAGGATCGGTACTGGGCTCAAAGATGCAGCACTTAGGTCTCTCCTGATAACAGGCGAGTAAATCGGAATTCGTAGTACATCCAGTAAGCGCCACAGAGCTGCGTAGCAGAGAGATGTAAAAAGGGGCATGGCCTGCAACACCTCTCTGCAACGCAGCGCAGTGGCGCTTCCTGGAAGCATCTGGTGTGGTACTTGACCCCCATGGTCCCTCAGGTTTGAAGTGAAATTTTGTCCCCAACTTAAAACGCGTCACAGGGCGTGTTTGCACACATCACGTCAGGCCCCGTCCCCTCCCTTCACCACTGTGTAAATGCGCCATGTCACCGTTCTAGGTTGAGAGATTAAGTCCCCTTCAATCCTAAGGGTCCCTAGGGTCAAACTAGCCCAGTAGGTACCTCCAGTAAGCGCCACAGAGCTGGGTTGCAGAGAGGTGTAAAAAGGGGCATGGCCTCTGAACACCTGTCTGCAATACAACTCCCTGGCGCATACTGGAGATACCTGTTGGGCTATTTGGCCCTCAGGGACCCTCAGTATTGAAAGAGAATTAATTCCCCAACGTAAAACGCTCCACAGGGCGCGTCTACACAGTGGTGAAGGAAGGTGGCCTGAGGTTATATGTCTGTAAACACACCCTGTTGCGCGTTTGAAGTTAGATAATTAATTCCTCCTCAATCCTGTGGGTCCCTGGGGGCCAACTAGCCCACCAGGGACCTCCAGTATGCGCCAGGAGGCTGCGTTGCGGAGAGGTGTTCAGAGGCCACGCCCCTTTTTACAACACTCTGCAACGCAGCTCCATGGCGCTAACTGGTGGTACCTGTTGGACTAGTTGGCCACCAGGGACGGTCAGTATTGACAAGGAATTAATTTGCCAACTTAAACCGCGCCACAGGGCGTGTTAGCACACATGTGAACTCAGGCCCCGCCCCCTCCCTTCACCACTGTGCAAAAGCACCCTGTGGCACGTTTTAAGTTGGGGGATTAAGTCCCCTTGAATACTGAGGGTCCCTGGGGTGCAACTAGCCTACCAGCTACCTCCAGTAAGCACCACAGAGCTGAGTTGCAGAGAGGTGTAAAAAGGGGCATGGCCTCAGAACACCTCACTGCAATGGAGCTCCCTGGTGCATACTGTAGGTACCTGGTGGGCTAGTTGGCCTCCAGGTACGCCCAGTATTCAAGGGGAATTTGTTCCCCCTCTCCGAATGCGCCAGGGTGCGCATTTGCAAAGTGGTGCAATGAGAGGGTGTGGCCTCCAGCCGCAATCCCGTTTTTTAAATGTATTTATTTTAAGAAGGGAGGCTTTGTAGTCCCCCTTCTTTTTCAAATTTTTTAACCCTGGGGACCCCATCCCCCAGGGCCTGGCCTCAATTTTTTTTATAATAAAAGTATTGGGAATGGGGCCGCGTGGCCCCCCCTCCTGAGGCCATAATCTGCATCTGCCCCGGAGACCCCATCCCCGGGGCATGGGCCTTTAAAAAAAAAAATGTCTTTGGAGGGGGGCTGCCTTGCCCCCTCCTGTGGCCACTTATGGCCCTGGGACCCCATTCCCCGGGACTTGCCCTTTTTTTTCATTTATTTTTTTAATTTCATTTTGGGGAGGGGGGCCTCGTGGCCCCACTCCTGGGCCACTAATAGCCCCGGGGGCCCATCCCCCGGGGCTGGCCCTCTCCGTTAGAAACCGTGGGGGCATCTCCAATCCCCCCATCCTGCGGGAGCTGGCATTGCTTTTCCACATGGGTAGCAGCTAATATGCTGCTCCCCATGTGGAAAAGCAATCTGCTTTGCTATTTGGAAGAGAGAGCAGGTTTCCTGCTCTCTCTTCCAAATAGCAAAGCAGTTTGCAATGAAAGGGTGGGAAACGTGAAGCTCCTGCCCTGTCATTGCAAACAGCAGTGTCCCGGGGTTGGGCACCCCGGGAAACTGCAGGAGCCAGCCCTGGGGGGTGGCAGTCCCCAGGGCATTCAAGGGCTCCAGGAGGGGGGCCAAGCAGCCCCCCTCCCATCATTTAAAAAGCCCCAGGGGTGGTGGTCCCCAGGGCTTGGAGGTCCGTAACAGACCCCAGAATAAAAAATGTATTGCCCCGGGGAGGTGGCGGTCCCCAGGGTGTGTAGGGAGGCTCAAGCCCCCTCCAAACAGGTTTTTTTACTTTAAAAAAGCCCTGGGGTGGCGGTCCCAGGGGCTTGGGGGTGGTCTTTGAGCCCCCCCCACCCACTTATATTTAAATCCCCGGGGGTGGCGGTCCCTGGGGCTGGGGGTGCCTTAGAGCCCCCTCGTACATAATGTTAAAAAGCCCCAGGGGTGGTGGTCCCCGGGGCAGGGGGGCCCCTCCGGGCCCCCCTTAACATATAGTCCATTGCCCCTGGGATTTGCACCCCCCGGGGCTAAAAACCAAAGAGACGCGGGAGCCCGAGCTTCTCTTTTTTTGTTAATTTCAGCCGAAATTCACGCTGGGTGCGCGAATCTCGACGATTTTTTAATATTTTGTTATGCTTTTTTTGACCCTGGGGGTTCTTTTGGGACCCCTGAGCAGGCCTAGGGGGTCAGGGTGTTTCTACCCTGCCCCCTTTTCGCGTTTTGCAACGTTTTTTCTTTGGTTTCTTGTGCCTTGGTTCTACCGAGGCACAAGATGGCTGCCAACACTTCCTGATTTGGAGTGTTGACAGACAATTAAAATACAGCTCGTGCACAGCATTTCGGGCTGTAGCTGAAGCTAAAGGTCCTACGGGAAATTGCATGGGGAAAACGCGTTTTGGGACCCCTTTTTTCTCGGCTCCTGCTTGACGAATCACCGTAAAACTTTCAGGATAGGAGCGGACCGGAGCTGACCAAAAGTTCTAAAAATTTCGCAAGATCCTTCCACCGGCGCCAAAGTTATTCTAAATAGAATGTTGCGGATTTCCTTTGGAAAATAGGTTCTAACTATAACTACCTACTGGCGACCGCCAGTAGGTAATAGATAATATAAATATAGATATAGATATATATATATATATATATATATATTTCACCAAAACCGCTGCTTACTTTCCAGGCGGGTGCTGCTACCATGCGGTAGTGAAACGCAAGTTATTCATTCAATTTACTTTGCTCCCACAAAGTTGTTAGCGTGCACACAAGTTCAATTAATTTGTGATTTATTTCAAATATTCACTGTGGCTGGCAAACGCGTTTTGGCCATGACGGCCTTTGTCAATGTCAGCGTGCTACCCATCTTTTCACCAATATAAACGTCATATTTTACATCACAATAGAGGACGGACTGAAACGAACACATCTTTCTCCGTTTTGTCATGGACATCTTAACGTGGTGGAAGGAACGATCATTACTGATATCATTAATCACCATATAGAAATTAATTTCCTATTTGGGTTAACAAATCGACAATGCATTATCGATCATAAAATGCTCTATATCTAAAAACATTTATGGTCATGTTCGTACCCATTGATTTCAAGAGCTAATAAGATACAAAATAAATGCATTGTATCATACAATATATTTATATGCCAAGGATCCTATGGAGCCCTGAATGGAAAGGCACCAAATGCTCTACATGATGACCTCTCTCAAATGAATTCACTAAATAAACGATTTGTGACAAAAAACGACAATGCATTATCATTCATAGAATGCTCTACATGTTAAAACATTTAAAGTCATATTCGTATCCATTGATTTCACAAACTAATGGCATTCGAGATAAATGCATTAGTTGAATTAGACATGGGGGAGGGGTGTTACATATGTGCATATCTTCATAGTTTGTGGGGATTGTATTGTGCAATAGATACATATGCCAAGTATCCAATAGAGCCCTGGATGGGCAGGCACCAAATGGTCTACATAATGACCTCTCTCAAATGCATTTACTTGAATAAAGCCCTGAATGGTCAAGCACTAGTTGGCTTGCATATTAGCCCCCACAATCCCTATTCCTACAATGATAAATTCCTAATATTCCCCCTAAATGTTCTAATATTATAAATCAAGGTCCGTCTAAAACCATGTTACAATTATGTCTTCTAATTTGAATTGTCATGTAACTAAGGGAATTGATAGCCCCTGAGACAAAGGAACAAACTAAATTACAGATTATTATTATATGTTGTTGGTGGTTGCAACCCCTAACCCACATGGACCAATAGCTCTTCGTCGATATTGAAACAATGGGGAACCAGTGTCCTTAATTCAGTAATGTACTTCGACTCCAGCTGCCGTAGTGCATAACCCTGTCACCTCCTTGCTCCAAAATCGGTACCTGATCTACGCAGAAGAAGCTTATAGTTTGTGCAATCAATGGATATGAATACGACTATAAATGTTTTAACATGCAGATCATTCTATGACTGATAATGCATTGTCGTTTTTTGACACAAATAGTTTATTCAGTGAATTCATTTGAGAGAGGTCATCATGTAGACCCTTCCCATGTGGTGCCTTCCCATTCAGGGCTCCATGGGATACTTGACATATGAATACATTCAAGCATGGGCGAATTTTGCGAATCTGGCGTTCGTGAATTTTGCGAATTTGCGAACTCGCAATCCGCAAAATCCGCGAATTCTCGCAAATTTGCGGATTTTTTTTGTGTTTGCAAGGATTTCTGCCAGTTCGCAAGGATTTCTGACAGTTCGCGAGGGTTTTGTAACAGTTCGCAATCGCAAACTTACATGTCGGCTCGCAACGGTCACGATTATGTTGTTTCTACGTCTGGTTCATCATCATAGGTTCCCAGCACCCTCTGTTTCACCCCTGCCACCCTCTGTTTTACCCATGCCACCCTCTGGTACATCAATGCCTTATGCCACCCTCTGGTTCATCATCACTGTAGATTATGGGGGGGAAAAGCAAGCACACCTGCCTGCTTCAACTGACATGAATTAATTTGGGGTTGATTTATTAATGTGTCACTGTTTTAAAATTCCAGTCTGGCACCTGCATCCTTATCTGTAATTTGCTTTCTGTTGCAGTGCAATTTTTTTTCCAGGACCTTTGTGGCCTACTTGTAGCTATTCTATGAGCCTGCTGTGAGGGTCAGAGCAGGGTCATACAATTGTTGCAACTGGCAACTGAACTCTGGAGGGGCCCTTGTCAGGAAGCACTACAGGGAATGGTTACTAATGATGATTTTGAACTTTTGAACCTGCTGAATGCTTTTTTTGTGTTCACAAGGAATTCTGCCAGTTCGCAAGGATTTCTGCCAGTTCGCGAGGGTTTTGTACCAGTTCGCAATTGCGAACTTACATGTCGGCTCGCAACGGTCACGATTATGTTGTTTCTACGTCTGGTTCATCATCACAGGTTCCCAGCACCCTCTGTTTTACCCCTGCCACCCTCTGTTTTACCCATGCCACCCTCTGGTACATCAATGCCTTATGCCACCCTCTGGTTCATCATCACTGTAGATTATGGGGGGAAAAAGCAAGCACACCTGCCTGCTTCAACTGACATGAATTAATTTGTGGTTGATTTATTAATGTGTCACTGTTTTAAAATTCCAGTCTGGCACCTGCATCCTTATCTGTAATTTGCTTTCTGTTGCAGTGCAATTTTTTTTTCCAGGACCTTTGTGGCCTACTTGTAGCTATTCTATGAGCCTGCTGTGAGGGTCAGAGCAGGGTCATACAATTGTTGCAACTAGCAACTGAACTCTGGAGGGGCCCTTGTCAGGAAGCACTACAGGGAACGGTTACTAATGATGAGTTTGAACTTTTGAACCTGCTTTCACTTTTGCAAAACTCGTTTTTCTGCAGAGCAGCATTACAGCAACTTTAATGCCCCACCAAGCTTATATGAGAAAGTTGATTTCTAATCCAAAAGTTATCCAAAGAAAATCAAAAGGCCTCAAATCTAAAAAAGTGCAGGCAAATGTCAACCTGAGGAGTTATTCTGATAAAAATAATCATTTTCAGAAGGTCTAGGCTGCTTGCTAGTAGATTTCTTGTGCGGAATTGCAATTTTTGTAATTTCGCAAGTGCGAGATTGTTGCTGCCCGCCGCACCTACATGTTCGCAATTGCGAACTTACACCGCAAAGAAAAAAAATCCGCTGCGTGCGAATTTGCGGATTTTGCGGGAAATTCGCGAATCTCGCGGATTGCGAATTTACCAAAAATCCGCAAAATCCGCGAGAGTAACGGATTTTCCGCTCATGCTTAAATATATTGTATGATACAATGCATTTATTTTGAATGTTATTAGCTCGTGAAATCAATGGGTATGAATATGACCATAAATGTATTTAGATATAGAGAATTTTATGTTTGATAATGCATTGTCGATTTGGTAACCCAAATAGGAAATGAAGTACTATATGGTGTTTAATATCAGTAATGATCTTTCCTTCAACCATGTTAAGATGGCCGTGACAAAACGGAGAATTATGTATTCATTTGAGTCCGTCGTCTATTGTAATGTAAAATATGATGTTTATAATGGTGAAAAGATGGGTAGCACGCTGACATTGACAAAGGTCGTCATGGCTGAAACGCGCTTGTCAGCCATGGTGAATATATGAAATAAATCACGAATGAATTGAACTTGTGTGTGCGCTATGAACTTTGGGAGCAAAGTAAATTGAATACATGTGTATAGGTATATATATATATTTATTCTCTGCAAAAACAAAGGTTATAAGGACTATATAATTAGGCTCAGATTTCACTGGCACAAAACCATGGAAATTCAACTGTTATCGTTACCCAAGCTAACTATAACTTATGGCCCCGCAATGCACTGCTTATGACCTCCCATATTACATCACGGATGACTTCTCAAATGACATCACTGCTGACATCATCCCATGAGTGTTCTTTGTAAATGTTTCTGAGACTTTAAGATATATACTAAGCTACTGCATAAGTTAAAATACTATTCTTTCTGTACTACTAAGTGATACTATTTCTAACATATGTGATCTGAGTGGTTGCATGACTGTCTGTATCCATGTGTGAGTGGGTCTGAGTGGCTGTATGGATGTATAAGTAGTTGTGTCAGTGAGTGAGGGGCTTTGTGAATGGTTGTATTGGTGAGTGAGTGGGTGTGTCAGTGGCTGTGTGGGCGAGTGGTTGTGTGAGTGGTTGTATGGGTGGGTGAATGAGTGTGTGAGTGACTGTATGAGTGAGTGACTGGGTTTTAAGTGGGTAGATGAGTCAGTGAGTGGCTGTTTGAGTGGGTGTTTGGTTAAGTGAGTTGGTATGTGAGTGGCTGTATTGGTGAGTGTCTGTGTGAATGACTATATGGGTAAGTGAGCAGATGTGGGATTGCTTGTATGGATCTGTGAATAGGTATGTAAGTGGTTGTGTGGGTGTGTGAGTGAGTGTGTGAGTGTTTGTATGGTTGATTGAGTTACTGTGTTGAGAGGCTGTACAGGTGAGTGGGTGTGTGAGTGGATGTTAAGGTGACTAATAATCCTCTTGTGCTTCTTGCGGCGGCCTTGGGAGAAAAAATTGTTTCATATTCTGATTAAGCATGGGCGAATTTTGAGAATCTCGCGTTCGCGAATTTTGCGGATTTGCGAACTAGCAATCCGCAAAATCTGCGAATTCCCGCGAATTTGCGGATTTTTTTTTTTGTGTTCGCGCGTGTTTCTGCCAGTTCGCGAGGATTTTTACAATTTCGCAATTTGCGAACTTACCTGTCGGGTCGCAAGTTTTGTGAACTTGTTGTTTCTACGTGTCCAGCCTGTTTGGGACACTCTTCTTCATCACTGCCACTCTCTGTCACCACTGCCACTCTCTGACTACTCATGCCACCCTCTGGCCCACCCATGCCACCCTCTGTTTGATCACCACACCCTCTGGTTGTCCAGTGTACATTATTTTCGGCAAAGCAAAGCACACCTTCCCTGCCTCAAGTGACCTGAATTAATTTGGGGCTGATTAATGTGTCACAGAATATTTTTTTAGCTGGCACCTGCTTCCTTAGTGCTTCTTGATTAGTGATCTTTTGCACTTGCTAAGTGCTTTCATTGTTGCAAAATTAGTTACAACACCTGCCCTGCCCCAACTGACAATAATGAATTAGGGGCTGATTAATGGATTTTAACTTCCAGCCTGGCTCCTGCTTGTCTCCCTTAGCTGTAATTCAGGACCTTTGTGGCATATGTGTAACTATTCTGAGGTTCAGAGCAGGGTCACATAATAGTTGCAACTGGCAACTGAACTCTGGAGGGGCCCCTCAGGAAGCACTACAGGAAATGGCTACTAATGATGAGCCTGAACTTTTGAACCTGGTAAGTAGTTTCAGTTTTGCTAAGATCGTATTTCTGCAATTTAGCACTTACTCGCGGGGTGCGAAGTTGTACTGGCAAGCCGCGAACTCATGCGAACAGTGCGAGCAAGCCATAAAATCCGCTGCTCGCGGATTTGCGGATTTTGCGGGAGATTCGCGGATCTCGCGGATTGCGAATTTACCGAAAATCCGCAAAATCCGCGAGCGAAACGGATTTTCCGCCCATGCTTAATTCTGATGACACCCAGCTACTGTTTACCTGGGACTATAAGACAGGATTCCTTGGTGAA
This sequence comes from Lissotriton vulgaris, assembly GCF_964263255.1. NCBI lineage: Eukaryota > Metazoa > Chordata > Amphibia > Caudata > Salamandridae > Lissotriton > Lissotriton vulgaris. The sequence continues at coordinate 1,449,666,420 of NC_141694.1, forward strand.
AATATTAGAACCTGCCTGGCAGCGGTCTTCCAGTTGCTTACGTTTCATTAGCTCAAAAGCAATGCAGAAAGAAATGAGCTGTTATTTTTGGGAATTAAGGGCCAGGGACCATGGCAATCTAATTCCAGGGCAAGGATATTCCATTTCCAGGGCATCAAGCAAACTTGGTGAAGAAATTAGGTATTAAAATCAATGAAGGTCCCACATTCTCAACGCAGGCGAACACGGTAGTAGCATTCTGCTTTGGTCTACTACGTATCTTAGGAAAGTGTCTTCATTTTTTTGTATTTCTCAGCCAGGAAACAGGTGATACAGGTACTGGTGTTATCTAGGATGGATTATGGCAATGCCTTGGATCTGGGCCTGCCATACTACCTTATTGATAAACTCCAGGTTGTTCAAAATGTGGCAGCACATACTCTCCCGGTTTTCCCCTGGGAGAGTACATTTCTCAAGACACTGCATTGGCTCCCTAAAAAAAAGAGAACATTATTTAAAGCTTGCGCCCTGGTTCATAAAGCCCTTAATCAGACAGGTGCCGAATATCTCAGGGCCCGTTTCAATTTTTATAGTCCTGCCAGATGCCTGTGGTCAGCTAAAGCCTTCTTAGACAAAATGCCTAAAATTTGGTGCACTGGGACTGGCAGTAGATCCTTTTCCTTCTTAGGTCCGTCAGCTTGGAACAAACTTCCCTCTGAGATTAATAGCATTACAGATATGTCTCAATTCAAGAAACGGTGGAGGACTTGGTTGTTCAAACAGGAATACATTGACTAGGCCTTCTAGCTGGAGGCAAGAATAAATTGACTAGGCCTTCTAGATGGGGGCATTTATGCAGAGCGCCAGTACACTCCTTGGAGTAACAGTGTGCTTTAAAAATGCCCGTTCATTCATTCATAAGTGTGTGTGTGTAAATAGCTGTATGGGTGAGTGAGTGGTTGTGTGAGTGGCTGTATGAGTGAGTGAGTGGGTGTATGAGTGGTGTGGCTCTATGGAGGAATGAGTGGTTGTGTGAGTACTTTTATGGGTCTGTGAATGAGTATGTGAGTGGTTGTGTGGTGGTTCTGTGGATGATGTCATCAGTGATGTCATCAGTGGTGTCATTTGAGATGTCATCAGTGATGTCATGAGTGATGTCACTGACCATGTCATGAGTGATATAATATGTGAGGTCATGGGCAGTGCATTGCGGGGGAATAAGATATAGTTAGCTCAGGTAACTATAACTGCAGAATTCAGATGGTTTTGTATGAATAAAATCTGAGGTTTAATATAATGCCCCCGTAGTCTTTGTTTTTTTATTGAATATTTGTTTTTTAAATACAGCCCTGTGGGATGGGGCTCTCAGGGCCCAATTAGGCTCGGGGGCACATGGCCCTTCTCCCTTTTAAAATAAAAACATCCCTAGGGGTGAAATCTGATCCTAACTTTAAAGTCCCTGTAACCTTTGTTTTTTTCAGTGAATATATATGTGTGCGTGCAAGCATGTGTGTGCGTGTGTGTGTATACATATATGTGAGAAAGTGGGGAGTATTAGTTGGGGGGTTTGGTAGTCCACCACAAGTAATAATGTCACTATTTTTGTTAGGTCTAGTAAATGTTTCTTAACTCCTGGTATCAACGGCACAGAGCAGAAAGCATAATTTAAGAATATATGTAAAGTAGTTATAAGTACCAAAACAGTTAAAAAGTCAAAAATGCAACACGATAAAAATCGCAATCCAATTTCTAAAAATAGAGAACATTTGAAAATGATACTAACATGACAATTTTGCAATAAGGGGTAACAGAAATATGATTTTTAAAAGTTTTAAATAAAAACAGAGCTAAAAATGTACAAAGCTCCAACCATGGGTAACTGGTTGAGCCAGACCAGGACAAGGATAAGGTTTAAGGCTCACCGCAATAGAGAAAGGGTCGATTGTACAGGTCTGCTTGGTCCCAGTCTAAAAGTAAACTTCACACTTAATTTTTTTTCAAGAAAGCAGAGTTCTCAGCTCGGTGAGGCTGCAGGTAGGATCCGAAGACAGGTTTATCAACAACAGCTTAACAAAGGATGAGATCTCAGTGAAGAAAAGGTGGGAGAAGCACCAAGTGAGAAAATTATAAAGTTTGCACCCAGGAAATCATCGGTGTTGTTTGGAAGCTACTCTGTGTCAGGCCCAGTGAAGCTTTCTACTTTTGGACTAAGACTCTTTTATGTAAGTCGAATTACATCAGTGGGCAATTCTGCAGGCTCCAGCTAAAGATAGTTTGATTAACAGAAAATTAAAAGTTATTAGTAGAATAAAGTGAAACAAAAGGCATGCAAAAGCAGTTTACAAAAACATTATAATTAGTAATTCATTCACAAGCCCCCACAGACATAAGTATTGCCCTGACTATGGTCATATACCACAAACCTACATGGAGTAACAAAATAAATCGTAACCAATTCTACATCTCAATGCCAGGACTTATTGATCATTGACTGGAGTGGAAAATGAATGGAGGTATATGACATCCCTTGCTATTACTACATAATCCTGCTCAAATAATGTATGGATACAAATATTTGTACACTTCAGTCAAGAAAGATGCTGCAGCAAATATGGAAAAGGCTGCAAACATATCCTATTAAAGTGTGCAAAAAAGAACAGACGCATGTAATGTGAGGTAAGCTAGCTCGTTGTTTCCCATATGATTCTCCGACTGTATTACCGCCATAATGCCAGCCTCTGCATTAGAATAATCTTAGCTTGGCATCAACAGTTTCTAAGTATCAGCATTTGCTTATTCTGGCAACCTGGTACTGACTCTCAGGCACCACAGCCCCATGTACAACCAACTGCACTCACCACTTGGACCACAGCCCCAATGTATAATCAACTGCGCTAATCACCTGGATTCTACTCCAGCTGCACCACCATGTGACACCCTTTGGGAAATCTATAGTTTCAAATAAAGGTTAAAAGGGGTGTGCAACTAGATGGCTCGAGTATTGCTACTCAGTGTTTTTGAGTTATTTTGCCTGTTATCTGGAGTGGACGAGTGTATTCAGGACTTCCCAAATAAATTGGTACGCCAGTTCTTTTCTCCTTAGTCCTTCACTATATCCATGTAGTACATGGGGGGGTGCACATGTCTGTTGCATATGTGTGGTAGGCAGAACAAGGAGAATGTGCATGTATGGTTGACCTCTATGGAGGTAGATATCCATTTTGAAATTACTCACAAGTGTGCAGACAGGTGGAAATCAGGGATATGAACTGGAGGCAGCCCCCAGACCTTTGACGAGACCACCTTGAAGTAGACTAAGATTCATGGAAGGGTGGGAGAGGATCAAAGGTTTTTTTATGTGCAAGATACCCTCACACACCTCGTGATTCCTCTCTTCGCTAGAAGTATTTCAACGGTTGAGGCGGGCACACATTGGGCCTCTGATAAAACTGATGGAGCTACTTATAAAGGGTATTTGTAAATCTTGTGTGTGTGTATACACAGACACACAGAGGTTTGTGTTTGCTTAAGATGGTTAAATCTCATTTTGTATGTATGTATATATTATATAGATAAATATATAGCTATAGTTATAGATATAGTAAAATATCTAGATATAGCTATAGATATAAATATAGATATGGATTTAGCTATAGATATAGATATATATATAGATATAGATAAAGATATAGGGTAGATCTAGATTACGTACTGGCATTAGCCAGCATGTAGTTATAGTTGGGACCAACTTTTCCAATAGACAAAGCGTTTTTTGTATTGCTCATGACTTTGACGCCGTTTGACGAATCTTCAAGACATTTTCCAAATAAAAGTGGCCTACTTTGCCTAGTTCTGCATGGAAAGTTTTGCTCTGGTTCAGGATTCAGAGGCCGAGAAAAAGTGGGGTCCCAAAATGATTTTTTCCAATGGAATGTCTATGGGGATTTTGCAAATTTTAGACACGTCTAAAGGCCAAACCGCTGAATGGATTTACATCAAATTCAGCACAAAGCTTGTTCTCGGTCCAGAAAGAGCCTTCTTTGTAATTTGGTGTAAATCTGTTCAATAGATTTGGAATTAATAAAGAAAGAAAACTTTTTGTATCTAGGCATGTGGACCCTCTGCGGATCCACGGGTACATGCGGGTACCCACAAATCCAATTAGATATTACTTTACGGTAAACAAACATATGGATCCACTGAAAGAAACCAAAGGTTATAGGAATGTTATAGTGAAGTTCACATTTTACCCACACAAAACCAGAGAAATTTAGAAGTCATGGTTATACTTATAGTTAGACCATCAGTTTTAGTTTCTTAACATAAGAATAAGTATGACTATAAGTATAACTATAACTGCTGAATTTTATTTTTTTGTGTGGGTAAAATGAGCCCTAACTATAACGTCCTTGTAACCTTTGCTTTTTTCAGTGACTATAGATATTGATGCAGATATATACTTGCATATATCCAAAGTCAGAGTAAAACATTTAAACAAACCTGTAGGCTTGAATATTAGCTCAAACAATCACTTTTTGCAGTAAAAGAGTGTTAGACACATTAATGTGCATGGCTAGGTGCAGTTTCTATTTTTTGCTCTCTCTCCTGCACATTCAACAGCTGTGTTGGTACAGTCCAGGGAGGGCCAGGACAATGGAGCGGGAGGACTGCCCAAAGTGGCCACCATCTAGAGGCACCAGTGCTCTTCCCCAGAGGTGAGGTGCATACAGAGATGGTTATTGGCCATATTGGGAAGGACCTCTTTTCTTTTGTACTTTCGTTCCTTATCTCTTAGAGCTCAACCTTCTTCACTCTTCTTTCGGAAAGAGAAAATATGTCTGCAGCCCACCAAATCAGTACCAATGATTAGCAGTATGAAAGAATATACAAATATGCAGTAGCGGATTGTATAATTGACCAAAGAGTCAATTGATTCCATTGATTACCTATATAATACAAGACTTAATCCAATTTTCTATGAACATAAATGAAGTGATAAAACATCATTGCATAGGCTGGGGAGCTGAAGACATCCAAGTATGTATATAAACAACACTTATACAATATACATATCAGTCTCTGTCGTATGGGACCAGCAGTTCAAAATTCAAACTAAATGATGATGTGACAGGTATAGGAAACCCCCATGATAAGCATCAAAACACCCAACACGTGTTTCAGCCACTATCCAACATTACCATTCTCTACATACCTTACTGGCATATAATAACCTTTAAAAAGTCTTAATGACAAACATTGATTGGCTTGTTTCTATACCTATTACAGCTGTTTTCCATACCAACCACATTATCATTTGGCTGGAATTTGCCCCTTCGACAGAGACTTTTATGTGTATCTCATAAGATTTATCCATGCAAATACTTGGATGCCTTCAATACCTCAGCCTAAGGTGTGTTTTACCACATTTCCTGTGTTACTGGTATTTTGGATCAGATTCTGTACTATATATGTAATAAATAGGACCTTCTGGTCAATTATGCTATCCTCGACCATTTTCTCATATATTCTCTCATGCTACTAATCATTGATACTCATCTTGTGCACTCCAGACCTATTTTCTTTATATTTTGAGTGAGATTTTTTCCATCACTCTAATTTGCACCTCTTTGGTAGCAAGGCACTGCCTGATCAAGCATCCACTTACAACAGTATGTGTGTAATTCATATGCTTCAATCACTTGCGTATAGCCACAAAATGCTGGGGATGTGCAGGTAATTCTTTCCACTGCTACTGTTCTAAAATCGATCTTCTTTCTGCGGGGCTCTAAATCAAAGGTTGTATGGCTGAGCAGTTCTTGAGAAGGGATCAAGACTCCCTAACACAAAAGAGTCCCAAACCCAATCTGCAACACACATTCTAGTCTGCTGGCTAAGGAAGAAGTATTAGGTAGATTCCCTAATTCAGTGTACCAGAGATTTCTCATCTACTTGTTTCTGGGTGGGCCATACTGTGTGCTAGAGAAAGACTCATGAGTTCCAGGGTGGGAATCTTTGTGAGCTAACTCTTTTCTTAGGTCAGTAACCAAACTGAAATTTTGCACCTACCCTATTAGATGGGATACTTGGGAGGAGGCTTGAAGGATGGAGCTGTTGATGAGCAGAAAGAGGCATTGAGTCATCACTACTGCAGCAAGACGGCGCCCACTGCCCACAGAAATATGGAGCTGTGCTAGAAAGAATTAACAACACAAAAGAGGCACTGATTGTCACTAATTTCCTTGCACACTGTGAACATTTGATGAATAATGAATTACATTCATAGAACCAACTCATTGCTTATGCAAAGGTGTTTTGTAGTTTAAATGGGTGTTTTGTCACGGTACAACTAGGACTGGTTCATTACTCACTAGGACAAATCATAGATGGTTTGATGGCAAATTTGTTCGGGCAGAGCTGTGGGGAAATGACTGCTGTCCAATCCCACTAGTGCACTGCTTGCTGATTATCCTCTATGTCTACAACTTACCTACCTCAAGTGTGCTGTTTGAGTGAATAATCCTTAGAGTGAGAGTCCAACAAGGAGCGGACTTTCACCCCACCCACCATGTTGTTCCAGACTCCTATGCTACAGAAGAATGCATACTACTCAAATTGACAAACCTCACTGTCTAACCAACCTTTGCATGTAAGTTTAAGCCCCAGCCCAGGTACTTTGATACCAGCACCAGGTCCAAACTATAGTCTGCCATAGACTTCCGCAGATTAGCCCACCTTGTCCTGACTTTGGATACCTGTCTTTCGGGGGGCTCATAATTCTTTTTTGGTTGGAGGGTTTATTGGGCCTTCACAATTTCTATTTATAACGCACACAGAAGATTTCATCCCCCAAATCTGCACTGAGAAGGAGCACCATGACTGGAATACTGCCAGTATCAGTGAGTTGCACTTATCTCCCAGATCATGTTGCCAGATAAAACCCTTCAGCGGCATGTGCATGTGCACTCCATACAGGTGGGACTAACTGAAATCTCACAGATGCACCTGCCTGAGTGTGGCCCATACAGAAAGGGAAAACTTGTGACCAACAGCAAAAATGACTAAAACGACTATGAAACCCATAGTGGTGAGGCACCTTATTACTTCAAGAGAGAATACCACAGAAGGTAGGAGGCCCAAACAGAATAAGAGCATGGTCAATGAACTATCAGTCAAAGGTTGCACCAGGGCAGCTAAGTAAGACAATTGATCATCAAGCACAACATGCACAGAAGTTTCTTGGCACTGAAGTAAAAAGCAAAGACCAGAAATGACACAATTACCAGCTGTATAAATATTTTTTCAACATTTTCTAAATTGGAGGAGAGTTGATTCAGCTTGTAGAATTGGAAGAGGAATCCTCATTTTTGCTGCTGCCAGAAAGAATGATCTGTCACCAAACCTCACTTTTCAGGAGAAGGATTAGCCACGGGAATTGATTTGCAAGAAATTCTGGTATACTTTTATAGAGTGTTCTATGTACTATTAAGAGCACTTTAAGTGTTATCCTGTTCTTTATAGGAAAACAATGGAGCTGGCATACTACCAGTGAAATATGAGCACCCCTATTGTGACATGCTCCAGCATTCTGGAAAATTAGTAATTGATGAGTAATAGATTCTGGAGAAAAAAGAAGGAATTGATTTCCATAATTCAAGCAGAATTGAATACCAGAATTAATCACTGGAGTGTGAAGTGTTCTGATGGTTCTCGACTGCAAACAGCATATTTGGCAACTTTTGTTGTTTTAGCTTTTAGTGAGAGATCATTGTTAATATTAATGCCAAAGTTACAATAGTTTTAGTAGAAACTGGATAGAGGTCTATTTCTAAGGGCCAATTCAAGAACTTAAAATAGACAGGACCAGACTGTGGTTAGCAGGAGCACTATTGTACTTGTATTAAAATAAAGAGTGTTCTTAGACACCAAACACCCAGTATACAGGAGATTTGATGAAATAATTCTCTCTAAAATGGAAATAAACTAAACTGAGCATCATCAGCATATAAATGAAAGTGTGCTCCCACCTGGTGGAGTACCACTGCCAGTGGACACATGCAAATATTACATAGTATGGATAGTAGAATACATCCCCTGGATACCCTGGTCAGAACAGAAAGGTGGAAGGGCTACTGATTGCTGTCTATCTTGAAGAAAATAGGTTAGGAATTTTAGGGTATTTCTGTAATACCAATATCTTGAAGTCTTAAGATGATAATAAAGTAGTTTAAGGCAGCAGATAGGTCCAACAGGACCCAGAGCTCGACCTTCCTAAATCGACCTTTCTCCTCAGTACATCAACTACAGATTCCACAACTAACTCCGTCACCTGACCAGCATGAAACAGTGCTTGATTGGGCTCAGGAAGGAGATTATCCTTTCCATAACTCTGTAGTTGATTATATACCATTTATGCTAACCCTTTAAATTAAAATCTGTAATTTAGAAACAGGGTCTGCCCTTTGCGATACCTAGAACCTGGGGCATATGTTAGACAAACACCATGGTTCTATGCATTAAGAAATTTGCTCTTTTACAGAATACAACAAACATCAATAGATGAAATTAAATTAAAAAAAATCAAACTACAATTAATGAAGCAGAGAGACACTTTAACAAGTATCCAAAAGGTTTACTGTTATACAAAAAGTGCTCAGTGCTTTTGGGTGTTTACTTAGTGATAAATGACAATTAATATAGGGCTTGATTCACAAAGGCAAACTTACACTTTTGTGTAAGTTTACGTTTTTTTTGGCATTCACAAAATACAAGATAAAAGTATATTTTACAACTGCAGGGACTTCACAGTTGGGGCAGAGAACTTCACACATAAAATGATTGGACAGGTCTAGCCTTTTGTGTACAGAGCTCTCCGCCCCAACTGAGGAGTTTCCACAGTTGTAAACTTACTCGTAACTTGTAGATTGTGAATACCAAAAAACAAAAAAAAGTAAACACACAAAAGTTTACGTTTACCTTTGTGAATCTGGCTCATAATGTGTGCACAAATGAAATGAGCAAAGGAGTAGATAATGAGTGTTCTATAATGCCCATTCAATGATGGGTTCATCAATGGATATAAGCAGATAGGCTCCATTAGCCCTTCATGTCAATGACATTGGGACCCTAATTTACTATTCCAACTCCAGCCTACGTAACAGTAGGTAAGGTGTTGGAATAGTAAATCATACTATTCCTTAGCTTAGAGCGCCATTCAGTGCAAGCCTTTGTAACGACTTCAGATGTAATGTCCGCGATGTAAACATACTGCTGTTTAACAACCGCATTGCAAAGGTTGTTCTCTGCCTTGTTAGCCTTGTCAGGACTGATAAAATGTATGCGGAGCAGCAAGCCATGTATGAATCCAGCACGGCAAATCAAAAATAAATAAATAAACAGGGAGTGCCGTATCTCCCCATGGGGTACCCTCCCTCAGCCCTCACCTGCCCGTTGCCTGCCTCTTTTTACTTATGGTACGGTAAAGGGGGTTGTTCCAGTGGCAATACAATATTAAATAAACATCAACATCATCTGATAAAACAATTATAAACAATATTTAAGCATATTGTGTGTGGCAGACACGCCGGCAGGCACAGCAGGTGACTAGTGCTGTGCATTCTCCCCCTTGGTCAAAGCATTCTCCCTTTTTATTGTTCTTACTTTGCTCGCAGAGATGTTGTTTTTCTGTTTTTAAAAACTTGGGCAACTCTCCGGTCCACCGCAGCTGCCTCAGAGGGTCCGTTTGCTGTGGAGAGAGTTTGCCTTTTAGCTCTGTAACTCGCCAGCAGCAGCGGCCATATTAGGGTGGTTGGCGGTTGGCGTTCTAGCCATTCAGGTGGGGGGTACAAAGTGGAAACAGGGTGCGGGAGCTCAGTGGGCACACTGCTGAAGCACTGAAGATGTGCCTAAGGCAAGCCCGTCCGCGCCTGAACGCTGCCGGCTGACAGGAAGCGCTGACCATCTTGGCCCCAGGCAGGATGCCCTTAATCAGGTATACGAGAGAGCAACTGCTGGGAATGGAGCAGAGATGCAAGGGGGGTTTGTCAGCCAGGAGGGGGGTGGCCCTTGAAGGCTACTGTATGAGCTGTAGGTGGGCGCGGGACCAAGCAGGGCCCGCAAATAATCTCTTAGCCCCTCAGCCACTAAGAGAACAGGGGGTGAACCAGTCAAGGGGGAGCAACCTCAGCCACGAAACCAAACACTGGGAGGATCGTTGCAGTGGTTCTCTATCAATGCCAGGTTGATCTCTAAACATTCAGAGGAGCTATGGGGCTGTACAAGGTAACACTGAACCTGCAAAGGCTCTGACATCAAGCGCTTTGCGCTGTTTCATTTGCGAGGCATTTTGTTTTTTAGGGATACTGCATTTTATTAGGGGTTTAGTGTGATTTATTTAGCTGAACATCTTTTTAATATTGAATGCTCCGCATACCTGCACTTTAATCGTACCCACACCTCTGCTTAGCGGGTCCCCTGCCCATATTCACGATCATTTCTTGGACGCCATCTTGGGGATAGTTGGGACACCTGGCGGGCGCCATCTTGGGGCAGCATTCTAGCTGTCAGACGGCCACCTAAGGTGCCTATTTAAGACGGTCTCACTGGCGGGCCGGTCCTGTACAAGGTAACACTGAACCTGTTAAGGCTCTGACATCACGCTCTTCGCGCTTTTTCATTTGCGAAGCATTTTGTTTTTTAGGGATACTGCATTTTTTGAGGAGTTTAGTGTGATTTATTTAGCTGAACATCATTTTAATATTGAATGCTCCGCATACCTGCACTTTAATCGTACCTACACCGCTGCTTAGCAGGTCCCCTGCTCATATTCACGATCATTTCTTGGACGCCATCTTGGGGATAGTTGGGACGCCTGGCGCGCGCCATCTTGGGGCAGCATTCTAGCTGTCAGATGGCCACCTAAGGGGCCTATTTAAACCTGCCTCATGCTAGCGCGCAGCGTACACGCGCAGCGGGCGTGCCGTGGGCGTGCCAGAGGCGAGCCCATCTGCACCCATCCGCGACCAAACGGGACCAGGGGCTACAATCCCTGGCCCAGCCATTAGGTATAGTAGATCTGCACTGATGAAGCTACATCAAGCTAACCCACAGCTAAGCCAGGAATGCCTAACATTGTTACGGCAGGAAGGGCTGCTTAAACCTTCGCAAGAATGGGAGGGGAGGGGAAAAATGAATGTAGATATGGATCTGAATTATGGTCTTTTAAACACTCGCTCATTACAGAAGCACAATTTGGGAAAAAATTTCGCTACTACAGGATGGGGAGGTTGATATTCTGGGTGTCACGGAAACGTGGCTTGAGGAATCCTCTACACCAGATGTGGTGGCTTCCCTCCCTCCTAATTTTATGGCTATCTGTCAAAATCGTGTAGGTACAAAGAGAGGAGGTGGGGTTGCTCTCCTCCAAAATAGTCGATGGAGGGCGGAAAGAGTCTGTGCTGAAAGTATAGATGGCGCAGATGTCTTAGGAGTGAATTTTGAGGTGGGCACTGACTGCTTGGTTATCTTATTGGTGTATCGCCCCCCCTGGGCTGCACCAGAATTTATGGATCTCTTTGTTGAGTTGGCCCATGATCTTAGATCTCGTTATAAGAATTTGACGGTTATGGGAGATTTTAACTTCCATTGGGACATATCCCCCAAAGAGGGGCAAGCTAGTCATCTAGAGGAGGCTCTAACGGCCCTAGGCATGGTGCAACAAGTAGTAGGCCCTATGCATGGCAAAGAACACACTTTAGATTTGATGTGGACGACGGACCCAGTACTAAGTCCGGTAGTTACTATGCCGTGTGCCTGGTCTGATCATTATCTAATTAGGGGTCAGAGGGTGGCCCATAAATGTGGAGGAAAACCCAGGGCGGCCTGGAAAAAGGTGAGGAAGTGGAATAACATTAATGAGGAAAAGTTGGTTGGTAATCTACTAAATTCCATCTCATTAAACATAATTGAGGATAACACAGAGGTTATTTATCAGAAGTTAGTTGACAAATTAAAGAAGGCCATTGAAGTCGTTGCGCCGGCTAGAAAAGTGAAAATGGTGGACAAAGGGGCGGGGGCACCTTGGTTCAATGACACGCTGAGGGTCAGGAAGCGTGCTCTACGGAAAGCGGAGAGAGCCTGGCGGGGGGACTATAACACGAATGCACAGAGATTATATGTGCAGGAGCTTGCTCTGTATAAAAAGGCCATCCTGGCTCAAAAATCGGAGTTCTTTGAGACCAGAATTGCGACAGCTCGAGATACGCAGAAAGAAATTTTTAAGGTGCTTACGGAACTGAGGAAGAAAAAAGAACAGAGGTCTGAGTTCTCGCAGGAGGACTGTCAGAATTTCCAGGATTTCTTTACAAGCAAAATTGAAGATCTCTTGATAGAAATCTCACGCACCCCAATCCTAGACTGTCCATTACAAATTATGCCAGTTATCCCTAAGGTCCTTCATTCCCTGAACACATTGCCCCCGATTACGAAGGAGATGCTAGCTAGCTTAGTGGGGAGAGTGAAGTCAGGCTCCCAGGCGGACCCCTGCCCTCCCAGGGTTTTCAAGCTTGCTATGTCAGGGATAGAGGAGGATGTTCTTACTCTTCTAAACAGGTCACTGGAGACTGGACAGGTCCCGAACACTCTCAAAGAGGCCCGTCTGATTCCGCTGCTTAAGAAGCCTGGGGCGGATGTCAAAAATTTAAAGAACTTTAGGCCTATTTCCCAACTACCTTTTTTAGCTAAGGTTTTGGAGCAGCATGTTCTGACGCACCTCTCGAAACATCTGGAGACAAATGATCTGTTAGAGCTGAATCAGGCTGGCTTCCGGGTACATCACAGCACGGAGTTGGTGATGCTGTCCATTTTGGATGAATTAAGATGCAGAGCAGACAAAAAGATCCCCGGTGCCCTGGTGCTGCTTGACCTCTCCGCGGCATTTGACACGGTGTGTCATAGTCAATTGCTGACGCGTTTGAGAGATCTGGGCATCGGGGGGACCGCACTAGGCTGGATAACTTCCTTCCTGCAGGAAAGATCGCAGAGGGTTCAGTTGTCAGACCTAGTATCAACTGCAGCGGTTATTACCTGTGGAGTTCCGCAAGGTTCCACTCTCTCACCGCTCCTATTTAAAATTTATTTGCAGCCACTGATTTCATCTCTTAATCAGATGGAATGTCAGATATACAACTATGCCGACGACACACAGATTGTCATTCAAATTGAGGATTCGCCAGGAGCACAAGCCAGGCTGCACAACATCTTAAAATACACGACTAACTGGATGTCCGCCAACTCCTTGAAGATTAATCCAGATAAAACCGAGGTGCAGCCTATTACCATCTCCGGCAACCCTTGGAACGATCGTTTATGGCCCAGGGAGTTGGGCAGGACTGCAGTACCGGTAGTCGTTGTGAAAAGTCTGGGCATCCACATTGATGGCAAACTGTCTATGAAGAAGCAAGTGTCTTCAGTGGTGGGCACATGTGTCGGCCTTCTTAGGCAACTTCGGAAAAAATCTCCCAACTGTTGTCCTTCTCTACTTTGAGGAGCACGGTGTCCTCTATGATCTTAGGACGGCTGGATTACGGTAACGCTCTTTATGTAGGGCTTCCCCAGCAACAACTTTCAAGACTGTAAACAGTTATGAATGATGCAGCCAGATTGATCTTTAAGAAGCCCAGGAGTATGCATGCTTCGCCCCTCCTGCGCCAACTACATTGGCTCCCTATCAGACAAAGAGCAATGTTTAAAGGTATGTGTATTTCACACAAGGCAGTATATGGCAATGCGCCCAGTTATATTAAAGCCCGACTGTCTTGCTACACTCCTGGTAGGGCGTTACGCTCATCAGAGGCTACTCTTTTGGTCAGCCCACGTTTCCGCCTGTCCACTTTGGGTGGGCGTGCTTTTTCAACTATGCTTCCTGCAGCATTAAATAAATTGCCATCTCACCTCCGTAAGGAGTCTAATCTACTGCTGTTTCGTCGGATGCTAAAAACGGTGCTCTTTCGAGAAGCATGGGGCGTGATGTAAGTTGGTTGCCTGTCCTGTAATGTCCGGTGTTTACCCTGAACAAGCGCTAAGAGACCCCCGGGTGATAACGCGCTATACAAATTGAAATAAATTAATTCTGGAAGATGAAAAACCAGACCTATGTCTGCTGACTGAAACCTGGCTTCAAAGCCATTCAACCCCGATGCTAGCGGTCACATTCCATGAAGATTATATTGTGACAAGACTAGATAGGGTAGACAAGTGGGGAGGAAGGCTTGCAGCAGCAACCTGGGCCCCCCACCATATTAAAGTACTGGGCACAGTTCTAAAATCATATATAGAGCCTTTGGTGTTTCAGATAGAGTCTTTGAAGGGGTCTAGATGGATAGATGGATGGGAGCGGTAGTGTACCACCCTCCAGGAGAGAATAAGCAACTGTTTTACTCCACTCTTTTGGAAACACTTGCCCCTTATATATTACAATCTGACTACTTCATGTTAACAGGAGACTTTAATCACCATCTGGAAGAGACCTCGAATCTAGAGTCCAAGTCCCTTCTGTCAGCAATGGAATCACTGGGGCTTCTCCCTAGAGTGCACGAGCCTACTCACATCGCAGGCCATACACTGGACTCCATCTTTTCAAACGTCCCTTTTCTCTCCGCGAAATCAACCCAGGAGCTAACGTGGACTGACCATTGGGCCTTAAGATTCTCTTTCAGCCAGCCAGAGGGAGGCCCCTAGTTGGGAGGGTCTTCGTAGGAAGTGGAGAAAAGTCACGCCGGAAGCCTTTGGCATGGCTTTTTCAGCCCCCTTGTTGGAGGGGGAGCCAGACAGTAATAAGGTCCTGAAAAGATGGGAGGGAGCGGTCGGGAATGGCCTGGACAGTATCTCTGAAAGCAGTGAGAGTAAAAGAGAAACGGGTGCCTGTGCCTTGGTACTCGAAAGAACTCAAAGCTGAGTGGGGTCGGTGCAGAGGTCAGGAAAGTAAATAGAGGAAAACTAAATGTCCCGACGACAAGTCCGCTTTTGTTGCCGCACATAGAGCCTATCTAGGGCAATGTAAAATTGCCAGAAGAGAACATCTGAGCCTGCGGATAAGGGAGGCAAAGAATTCCTCACAGGGACAATTTAAGATATTAAAAGAGTTCACTAACCCTATAGTGAGCAATGCAACGGCTCCCCAGACTCAAGAATGATGTGATAACCTGGCCACACACTTTAGAGAAAAGATAGACAACATCTATAACTCTCTGGGGGGAGAAGATACCCTTAGGCTGCCTACCCCGCAGAGTAGAGACCCCTCACTACCTAAACTTGACTCATTTGCCACCACCACCGAGCAAGTAGGGGAGGCACTTGCAGCAACAAAGTCAGAGTCAGAGTTAGATTGCGCCCCTCCTTTCATTATGGTAGAATTGGCCATGGCTTTAGCTGCCTCACTCTCGTCAGTTTGCAACATCTCCTTGGATAACGCCACTTTCCTGAACAAGTGGAAGAGAGCATCGATCAAACCTCTCTTGAATAAAACGTCTGCAGACCCAGCAGAGATACAAAATTACAGGCCAATTTCCCTTCTTCCATGTTGTTTGAAAGTTATGGAGAAGATAATCAATCAACAACTGATAGACTATCTGGAACAGAATCAATTGCTACACCCTGCTCTATCGGGATTTCGGAGTATTAAACAAAGTGGTCGCGGCAGTTTCAGCAGCTAGGCATATATTTACAAGAAACACACACAATACAAGTGAAGATGTGGTCAATTAGATCCTCTTCTGAATCCGTTGTATTTGTTGAAAAAGTATACATATCTGTCAAATGCAGTACAAATCGAGGCATCTAACAGTATGAGTTTTACATATGCTCATTAGAACAAAAATGCAGAAGATCCTTTAGTATGTACAGTGCTCGAAGTGACTTGGAAAAAGAAGAAAAGATGAGTTCATGTGTGGGTAGGGGACAAGGAATGGCAGTGGTGACATATATACATCAGTATGATTAACTGTATACGTGTTCAAATCTGATCAAAGCGTTCCCATTATAATACATAACTCTACAGGACCCTGAATTTATGTTGTATGGGCCATACATATGCAGCTGCCCAGGGTGTTGGCACCTTTTGTCCTCCAGTGCAAGAGCTGCCAGTCAGTGCGGCATTAGGGGTGTAATAGAGTCTGTATCATTCTGCACCTCTTCACAGTCACATGGTGCCAGGGTACACAACTCTGTCAACGACTGACCTCTGTCTGTTCATACTATGTGTTCCCTGGGGCCTCTTAGCTTCACCCATTGCATTGTTCGATGCATGCAAGATGGTACCTCTACCTTGACAAATCTTATTTAGAGGCATGCACCCAATGCCAATAATATGCACGGCACTCTCCAGTGCTGCTCCCATTCTCTTTAACCCTTCTTTCTCCAAAGGCAGTTGCAGGCAGGGGCGTCTCAGAGCTTAGCCACTAGGATTCTTCCATACATACTAAATGGTACCCTTGCTGTCAAAGGTTTCATTTAGAACATGCCTGTAAGTACTATGTGCACGCAGACATAAGGCTCAACAAACCAAGTGCTAAACTGTTTCACTTGCCACACATACAATACAGTTAATCAATCTTAAAATTCAAACTTAGTTCACCAATTCCAAAGTCAACTGCTTTACCTGTTACGTTACTCCACTGAAAACAAAAAAGTAAGTAAAAAAATATCACTTACAATGACTAACTTTGACAAACTTGAGACCGATTACATTGCAAATGCTTGTTAATAGTGGTTTTAACTAAGTCTGTTACCGGGATCCATTTCAAAGGGAGCAATTAAAAACAATGATTACACCCTCTAATGAAAATGACATAAGTGATTGCAGTCACTTTGATGGAGTAGGGTTGTCAGGAGTGGGACTGTGGGAAGTTTAACCTGTTTATCCAGGTGTAGGAGGATTACCGCAAACTATTGGGACTTACCCGCTATCATTGCATCTTGAACTGCTCCAAGTAGCTTCTGTAGATATTTGAATCTGGTTCATTATATGGGTAGTATTTCATTGTGACTAGAATTAAGTAATTTTCATTTATAATGGAAAAGCACTGGTTGAACAGTGGATTATTACCAGACACTTGCTTGTGCTACATTTTGACACCCCATTCCCACATCAGCTCCTCTCAGTAAGCCTTGATTTGCTCTGCTATATTGAGAGTCAAGTGATAAACGGGTGTACTTCTTCATGATCCAAGTTGCAAACCGTGGTCATTCGACTGCTGGGTGTTACAGCATTCTATGACATGCGAGGGGTGATGCTCTAAGGTTGCCTCTGGGTAAAGGGCATTAGAGGGACAGCTTGCCTCAGGAGCCATCCTTAGTGGTCGTACAGTGGGCCATGCCACTGGCGTTGCATAGCGCAAGGTTTGCATTAATGGACGCAAACCTCGATTTAAAAGCATTTCATGCAGGCACGACAGATCCTTCTATATGTGTATAGCCCAACCAAGTCGTGCATGCTTTTCTTTCCCTATTCCTCAGCTTTGCAGCTTTGATAATGATAGAATAAACAAGCAGACTATAAATATTTTCTCATTTCCATTTAGGAAAGGGTGCCAGAACTTTCAAATTAATGAGTGTGTTTACTTTCTGGCATGAAATGTGCCCATATTAGCTCATAAAATATGAATACGCTGTCGCGCTTTTGGAACTACACCACTGAATGTCCATTTAAAACAATGAAAACTGCAGAGACTTTAGGAAAAAAACTCCCCCAAAATCCTCTCATTTTTTTCATACTAACTAGCCTATTATTTGTAGTTTTCAAACTTTACTGCTCCCTAGTCTCATCTTATCTGAGTATAAAAACATTAGCATATGGTTGAACACAGCGCAGGGCTGCAAAGTCCAGGTCCCAGTGGCGCATTGTATGCAGGGTGACATTCACACGTAATGTCCTCCCACAGGCTCCGTACTCCATTTTACCTGGTGTTGGAGAGCCATGAAATGTCGAGAAAAGTTGTTCACGAGTCGGCACCAAATGGCGCCCAGAGCAGAGAGAAGCAAACAGAGTATACGGCTGCCAAAGGTTGTGGCTCAAATGTCTCTCCAAGTAACATTAAAAATCTGCTGCTTCATGCCCATGAATTTCAATATTTATAGGATTCGATAAAATCGTCCACTGTCAGGGAGAGAATGGTCCCGGCTCACTCTCTGAGCAGATGGGCCGCAATATGGCGTATTTGCATGGTCCAGCTGTGGCGAGCAGAAATGAATGCTGGCCGCGGGTAGCACATCTGGAATGCTAACAGACCGGCCGCTGTATCCACAGTAAAGTTTCGTTTGGAGCTGTGATTTAGAGGCGCCCACCAGTGTACCTTAAACTGCGTCGAGGGTCCTCATTAACACAAGAGAATTTGGGGGGTTTCGGGCCTGGAAGTTCTCTGTTGGGCATCTGTCGGAATCTGAAGACGGCGCTGCACGTGGCGCAGAACAAAGGCGCGGCGTGGAGATAACCAAGAAGGGGCATTAAAAACGACGGTAGTTTCAAGTCCCTCTCCCATCTGCCGTGACGTAATTTTAGCAATCACACCAAAACTAAAAGGGCTATGACCCCCAGACAGCGAAAAGAAGACAAGAGGCAATACTTTCAGCTTTGTACCTCAAGAGAATATAACTGCAAAAATGATCTGATGCACAGGCGCTATACTTTCTCTCCCAGTTTGCAGTATCTATGGGGGACGTATTTTTATTGTACTTGGAAATTCAGCTCTATGGCGTTGTGAAAAATGCAAACGTCTACTATGAGCGTAACTGTAATTGATGACGAAATACATTATGAAAAAAGCGTACGTACGGTACAACTCTGTCGAGCTGGATGAAAAGGGTGAAAGTCCTTTTCATTAACGGGAATGTATGTGTAAAATGAGTATGCACTTGTAGTCCATCTATAATCACATTAATTTCACGTGAGAGGAGAGCTACGCATTCGTGGCCCGTGGTATTGTCTCTCCATTGCTACCTCCAACGATTTGCCTGCCAACTGGTCCATACATTTTTATTGTCAGATGAATACAAATGACAAAAACATTGCTTCGGATTACTGAGTTTGTAAAATCAAAACAGATCTTGTAAACGCTTTAAAAAATGTCCCCAGGGACTACCCAAAGATCCGCTCACTACGCTTAGAATGTAAAATAGCCAGGAGGGTGAGAGAGAATGACTTAAAAGCATAAGCAAGGGATGATCTTGAACAAGCAGCCAGCACGGGCAATAGCAAACGCTCCTTATTTTAAAGATATTATTGACCCTGTACTAGATGTTCACGTAGATGAAGAATCTTGGGTGAGACATTTCGAAGAGATCTTTAGGTTAACCCCTCCTCCATTCACGCAAACACCCTCCCCACCTAACACTCCTCAGGAAGGACTAGTCCTCCGGAGAGGTATGAGGACAGTCGACCAGTGCCTAAACCTTTCCCTAACTATAGAAAAGTACTTGAAAGCCAGAAATGGGAAACTATACATGGCCTTCATGGACCTAACATCAGCCTTTGACTGTGTGTCACACTCTAGGCTATGGTCCATGATGGAGGACATGGGTATAGACCCACCTATTATTGGGTCCTTACGCCAGCTGTATGCAAATGCCACTGCCTGTGTGAGGTATGGTAGAAAGGGGGAGTGCACACATCATTTTAAAATTGAAAAGGGAGTTAGACAGGGGTGTGTGCTCGCCCCGTTCCTTTTTTCAATCTATACGAACAGAGTTGAGTCCTCCCAGTCTGCTCTCTCTTTGGACGTGCCCAAATTTGATCAAACCCCCCCTTCCGATTTTGGCATACGCCGATGATGCAGTGCTGATGGCAAGAACGGGCCTGGCCCTACAAAAACGAATTAAAGCTTACGCCATCTTTATAGCTTCCCTTGACCTAAAAGTAAATTAATCAAAATCTTTCATAATTGTAGCTGTAGCTGCCAGAGGAGAAAAACTGCCACAATTCCGGATGGCCGGCAATTAAATTAAGGTGGTAGACATCATTCATGGTCCAAACTAGTAAAAACAAGAGCCCAGCGTATGCAAAGGAGCCTAAACATATTTAAAAGATTTGCAAAAAAATTTGATAGAAGCTCACTAGACGTAACTAAAAATATTTATCAAGCCAAAATAAAATCAGCCACAACATATGGAGCAGTACAAAAGGGGGAGGTGATGGACGGAGCACCGGAACCAATCAAACACTCACACCCAGTCAATAGATCTGGGTTTAATCCATCACCGTTCTTTAGCCCACTCTGCCACCCCAGTTCAACTGGGGTGGCTGAGTGAGCTAAAGAATGGTGATGGATTAAACCCAGATCAGTTGACTGGGGGTGAGTGTTTGATTTGCTCAAACGCTCCGTCCATCATCCCCTTTTGTATCGCTTTGCTCGCCCTAAGTTGGTAGGGTATGCTCAGACATGATTCCCTTGCTCACTTGGCCACTGGATTTAAGATAGCCTGGCTGATGAGGATTATGAATCTGAAACCGGTCCCAGAATGCTTGTTTCCGGTCCAGGGAAGACATGGCTTGGCAGTTCCGGCTGGACTGTTCCCATGAGGCACAGGGTCAGACTGATATTCATATGGCCATGTCTGAACTGGGGTGGCTGAGTGAGCTAAAGAATGGTGATGGATTAAACCCAGATCAGTTGACTGGGGGTGAGTGTTTGATTTGCTCAAACGCTCCGTCCATCAACCCCATTTGTATCGCTTTGTTCGCCCTAAGTTGGCAGGGTATACTCAGACGTGAGTCCCTTGCTCACTTGGCCACTGGATTAAAGATAGCCTGGCTGATGAGGATTATGAATCCGAAACCGGTCCCAGGATGCTTGTTTCCGGTCCAGGGAAGACATGGCTTGGCAGTTCGGGCTGGACTGTTCCCATAAGGCACAGGGTCAGACTGATTTGCATATGGCCATGTCTGAACTGGGGTGGCTGAGTGAGCTAAAGAATGGTGATGGATTAAACCCAGATCAGTTGACTGGGGGTGAGTGTTTGATTTGCTCAAACGCTCCGTCCATCATCCCCTTTTGTATCGCTTTGTTCGCCCTAAGTTGGCAGGGTATGCCCAGACGTGAGTCCCTTGCTCACTTGGCCACTGGATTCAAGATAGCCTGGCTGATGAGGATTATGAATCCGAAACCAGTCCCAGGATGCTTGTTTCCGGTTCAGGGAAGACATGGGTTGGCAGTTCGGGCTGGACAGTTCCCATGAGGCGCAGGGTCAGACTGATTTGCATATGACCATCTCTGAACTGGGGTGGCTGAGTGAGCTAAAGAATGGTGATGGATTAAACCCATATCAGTTGACTGGGGATGAGTGTATGATTTGCTCAAACGCTCCGTCCATCATAGCCTTTTGTATCACTTTGTTCGCCCTAAGTTGGCAGGGTATGCCCAGACATGAGTCCCTTGCTCACTTGGCAACTGGATTCAAGATAGCCTGGCTGATGAGGATTATGAATCCGAAACCAGTCCCAGGATGCTTGTTTCCGGTCGAGGGAAGACATGGCTTGGCAGTTCGGGCTGTACTGTTCCCATGAGGCACAGGGTCAGACTGATTTGCATATGGCCATGTCCGAACTGGGGTGGCTGAGTGAGCTAAAGAATGGTGATGGATTAAACCCAGATCAGTTGACTGGGGGTGAGTGTTTGATTTGCTCAAACGCTCCGTCCATCATCCCCTTTTGTATTACAACATATGGAGCAGGCGTGTGGGGGATGGCCAATACTGGCCTGTTACAGCAAATGGAAGACTCCTTTTTAAAACAAGCATTTGCAATGCAATAGGTCTCACATTAGGAAAGTTTGAGCTATTGGTATTGTAAATGACACATTTTTTATTTATGCGCTGGTTTTGAAAATAGCGAAATTAATAGCTTTGTCATTTACAATGCCAACAGTTTTAACTTTCGCAAATGTGACACCTATAGCATTTGTAACGCAATATGTGTTGCATTTACATAACTTCGATTTATTGATACTTGAACCACTGAGAGAACATATTTGAACCAGTTGTTGTTGAATGGTTGCACAGATTGATACTGTGGTGAGGCTGAGTGATGTTGTGGTGGCGACGAGTGATGCTGTGGCGTTCAGTGATGCTGTGGTAGCGCATTGTGGTGTTGTGGTGCCCCTGAGTGATGTTGTGGTGCCCCTGAGTGATTTTGTGGTGCCCCTGAGTGATGCTGTGGTGGTGCTGAGTGATGCTGTGGTGATGTGATAGATAGAGTGAGTGCCATAGATAGATAGATAGTGAGTGCGATAGACAAAGTGAGTGCAATAGATAGAGGGAGGGCGATAGATAGATAGAGGGAGGGCGATAGATAGAGGGAGGGCGATAGATAGATAGATAGAGGGAGGGCGATAGATAGATAGAGGAAGGGCGACAGTTAGATAGAGGGAGGCACTGAGTGGGATTTGGAGTATGTTGCATTGAGTGCAGTGTAATTATGTGGCGTGTAATTATGTGGCACTGAGTGGGATTTGGAGTGTATGTTGTAGTCAGTAGAGTGTAATTTTGTGGCGTGTAATTATGTGGCACTGAGTGGCATTTGGATTGTATGTTGCATTGAGCACTGTGTAATTATGTGGCTTGTAATTCTATGGCACTGAGTGGTATTTGTAGTGCATGTTGCATTGAGCGTAGTGTAATTATGTGGCGTGTAAGTATGTGGCACTGAGTGGTATTTGGAGTGTATGTTGCATTGAGTACAGTGTAATTATGTGGCATGTAATTATGTGGCACTGAGTGGGATTTGCAATGTATGTTGCATTGAGTGCAGTGTAACTATGTGGCGTGTAATTATGTGGCACTGAGTGGGATTTGGAGTGTATGTTGCATTGAGCGCAGTGTAATTATGTGGCATGTAATTATGTGGCACTGAGTGGTATTTGGAGTGTATGTTGCATTGAGTGCAGTGTAATTATGTGGCGTGTAATTATTTGGCACTGAGTGGTATTTGGTGTATGTTGCATTGAGTCCTGTGTAATTATGTGGCACTGAGTGGTAGTTGGAGTGTATGTTGCATTGAGTGTAGTGTAATTATGTGGCGTTTACTTATGTGGCACTGAGTGGTATTTGGAGTGTATGTTGCATTGAGTGCAGTGTAATTATGTGGCGAGTAATTATGTGGCACTGAGTGGTATTTGGAGTGTATGTTGCATTGAGTGCTGTGTAATTATGTGGAGTGTAATTATGTGGCACTGAGTGGGATTTGGAGTGTATGTTGCATTGAGTGCTGTGTAATTATGTGGCATGTAATTATGTGGCACTGAGCGGGCTTTAGAGTGTATGTTGCATTGAGCGCAGTGTAATTATGTGGGGTGTAATTCTGTGGCACTGAGTGGGATTTGGAGTGTATGTTGCATTATGCGCAGTGTAATTATGTGGAGTATAATTATGTGGTCCCCCAAAACAGTATCCATAGCGATGTAATTCTCTTTCCAATGAATATTGCAGTGAAGTCAGAAGCAATACATTCGTTAATTTATACATATATGGGAAACTGTAACTTTAAAAAAAGAGAGTGCATATATTTTACGCAATAGATATAAATAAACAACTGGTTTTAACATGACAGTTCTCACGTATTCATTTAGAAGGATCAACCTACTGTATGTTTACATAATCAAACTCAATATACAAGGCATATCAAGAAAAAAAAATAATAAGAAGGAGGACACTACTTCTGAACTGTGATAGATAAATTAATCATCAAGTAAGTGCGCGAGGGAGCACAACCGCTCTAGACTGCGAATTAACCTTAGGCCAGAGAGGATGCAGAAAACAAACCATAATAGTCCGTATTTAAGCATGTTTGAGCAGTTTAGTGTTGAACAAGGATATACGCTTTAAGCAATGAATGAGAAACGTTTGTCAAAGAAAAGTAGTAAGTTTAAAAAAAAAACGTCCGACAAATGTTAGCAGGAGCGGCTGCCATGGAGTAATGCAGCAACACTTACTTGTCTATCACGAATTAACCTTAGGCCAGAGAGGATACAGTAAATAAAGCGTAGTAGTCGGTATTTGAACGTGTTTGGGCAGTTTAGTGTGGAACAAAGATATACGCTTAAACAGTAAATGGAAAACTGTTTGGCAAAGAAAGATGGTCAGTTGTTATAACGAGAAAGTGAAATCGAGGGGAGGAGATTTCGAGACCAAGCAAAACCAAACAGATTAGAGGGAGAAGCAAATGGTGAGCATTTTGCGGCCGCTTTGATGTTATCAGTGGCCGCGCGGCTCACTGAGAACATCAAAGCGGCCGCGAAATTGCTCCCAAAGCTGCAGGCGGACTAATGTTGTGCGTGCCTTAGAGTAAACCTCAAATAGTTGAGGGGGGGTGTCGGTTAGTCGGGGGAAGGAGGCTTAGAGTGTGTGTGGGGGGGGCACTAGCCTTTGGTGAACTGCGGTCATCATGGACACAAACTGTGTGATGTTGCCTCTTTGAGGCTTGTGAATAGAACTCCAGGCGCCCGTGTGATTACCATTATCAGATGACCCCAGGTCATCAATCGGGCAGCTCCGGCCCTAGACTTCTCTTTCACAAATCATTGTTTTAGGTGTCACTTCAAGTGTAACAAATGAAGTGTACCAGGACTACAACTCCCAGAAAGCATTGGGTTAGCGTTAAGAAAACCCAACATTGAGCACCACATCATTGACAACGTGCAGTTATTTGAAAGCCTTATGTTATGGTACAGGAAGGGGGCCCATAAAGACGCATACTGTGACGTCTACCAGGGGGTACAGGTATTGCATCTGGTAGGAAAACAGGCACCGGAGCAGTGTTTAATTTGAGCAGATGGTTTCCGGTGCTCCACACCGGCACTTCATTTGCAACACCGGCCCTTCTGGCAGTCTGCCACATCGTGGCCATGTTTGACTCATTTATCGCATAACAGTTGCTTATTCATTCAGTATAAAGTAAAAATGACTAATACCTGCTCTTATATCTTGGGAGGCTGGAGTAGTCAGAATTGTCACACTTGTAGGAGTGTGATGGTTAGTAGTAGTTGTGTTGCTACTGCAGCCTGCAGCGCCGGCAAGGGCCAATGAGTGATGCATGCAGAAGTGCCCTCCTGACACGTATATTGTCACAAATTACGCACTGCACCTGAGCCCTGAGGCCCAATTTTCCAGTAAGTCATTGAATATCTATGTGGGTGACTCCTTCAGGCACATTCTCTCTGTAGCACACACAGCGCAGTTGCTCCGTGAAGCGCCATAAGGCACCAAGGAACAGAAAAAAGCACTTACTGTACAGTTTAAAACAACGGAAAGAACGTATTTGTAGTGAGCACTGAAAAAATAAGTACTTAAGAGGGTGTCTAAGGGGCAGGACCCTATCCCCGTGTGAGGTGCGAGGTGTCTGAACAGTCCAGGCAGTTGAACCCCCTCCCTTTGCCTGCTAACACCGGCTCCCATGCATGTATTTCTGTATTATTTGGACACTGAACAGCCAATAATCAGAACAATGAGACTGCCATTTAAGATGAGTGATACAGGCTCTCACGCAGGATTTTATATAAAATAATTTGTAAGCAAATCTCCATGTGTTTTAACGTGTGTTGAACACACACGTGACACTCACATTAGCTCGTCAAATTATGTCATTGCTAAAAGCATAGAGGGGATTCGGATGCACATACAGCGTGATTGTGTGTGTAAACTTTTAAAGGGGACCCAATGAATGATATCACATACTTAACAAGAGCCATCTGACATTAAAAAAAGCAACTTTCTAGAATGCTCACTGCCGGTGATTGTTAGCGGGGCACAACTGGGTAAAGAAAACAACTTTTCTATACACCTTCTTTAAGAAAAAGAGCCCCGGCAGCACTGCATTCATGAACTGCAAGAAAGGGCTAGGCGAGCATTCGCTTTACCAGCTGCAGCCGGGGTCATAATAACGTGCCCTTTATAGCTTATTATTGCCTTTTTTTTTGCATGACTTGCAGGTTTCAAGACAGGAGCTAGTAAATATTGCAGGAAACACAATACCAAAGCAAAGCTGTGGGAGGGGACAAAGGGACACCAAATGGATGAACCACTTGACAGAAAGAATTCTGAACTAGGAACAGAGCATAAGAAAAATAAAGCAGCAAAAAAAAACAAGAACAAAAGACAGGCCAAAGCAGGGTGAAGGATTGGAGCATGAAACAAAAGGCGAGTGTGTTATGTAGCGCTTTATGGAGGTAAGGATGAAGGGTGGGGAAAGCCTTCAAGCCAGCGCAGGGAGGGGGGCTGGGCACGAAGGAAGGACAAATGCGAGTCACGGCCTGGCGGCCGTGAAGTGTGAAGCAGTGGGCGGGGAAGCAGATCCCTTTAAGCTCTCGGAGGCAGGAGCAAATGGTAAGGGGAGGAGAAATGCTGCTGGAAGGCTCGGGCAAGCTTGTGCACGATGACGTGCACTTCTGGAAATCCACTGGTTAGGTTTTAGATTTCTGGTTTCACCGCAATAGGTCTCTGCGAAACCTAAAAATGTGTGTCCTTACCCCAGGCGGCTTCAAATTATATTCTACATCTTGAATTAGGGCTCCCCTTTCTGACCGACACCATATGAATGGCCCCGGTCCTCTTGTGGCTATCCATTTGGCAAAGAACTACAGTAGATTTGACACAAACCACTATAAGAGAATGCTGTAACCTAAATTATTAGAAAAGAATTGGGTGGCTAAATCATGTAGAAACTGTATTAAAGGCTATCGGGATGGAAAAACTCTTTCAGGACCCTAACTCCTGTAAGGGGGTCACGAAGAAACAGTTAAAAGATCTATATTCCCAAAGAGCAGAATACGCCCGCAGGGAAAAAAACAGATCCATCACTCTACTATTGCGTATGACTTTGTCCCATTAATACCAGGAGATGGTTTCCATTACTTAGCACGGATAAACAATGCCCAGCACAGATTTATTCGACTGCGCTTCAGATTAAACATGATCCCGTTACTCCTGGGATATCCACAAAAGAAGTATAGGCTAGCAGATCTTGATCGCTGCCACTGTAACAGCCTTATGAGCGCAGACAGATCTGCACATCCTACTATTTTGTCAAAAATATTCTGAAGCAAGAAAATTGTTTATACTGCCAATTCTGAGGCATCATAATTTTAGTCAATGTCGGGGCGCAATGTATTTCCTAAAAGCCCTACGTGACCCATGTATCTGTTTCTGTGTTGCCTCATATCTATGGGCTTACCTCAGGAAGAGGAAAAGGGTGGGCATAGTTTCTAGCAGCACCCTGTAACCATATTATGAAGTTTTTATTTTTTTTACTATAACTGATTTTAAAGGTTTTAACTGGACCACAGCAAAATGTATTTAATAATGTTTTAAGTAATGTATATATGAATATTTATTGATCTGGATATTTTTTATATGTATTCTTTTGCTTTTATGATCTGTTCACAATGATCGAATAAAGCTGTATGAAAAGAAATGAACCATCATTATATTCACCAATAAGTAATATGATAAACATATTTAAGCAGATATAGAAACATCCACATATTATATTACTATGAAGTTAAAAAAGAATAAACAAGTAAATAATACAATGTATCAATGCATTTACTAGCTGTACCTACTGCTACTTATACTCAACACCCTCTCGCCTGACATAGCCTTCCTCACAGAGACCTGGACCAGTGCCAGCTCCGCTGCCGATATTGTAACTGCTATGACTGACGGGTACAAGATCCTAAGGAAAGACTGCCCCAACCACCCTGGAGGGGGTCTCGCCATCGTCCACAAAAGCTCCCTCCGACTGACAGCCTCCATCTCGAACGACGCCTCGCCCCCCCATGGAACACATTCATTTACAGATCTAGCCCAGCCCCAGAATGACTCTACGCAGAACTCTCGCATACAAACCTACCGGAACCCACTCCCCATTCACCAACACCATCTCAGACTACATAGTGTCCCACGCCCTCGCCTCCACAGACTAAGTACTGCTCGGAGACCTGAATTTCCACCTTGACAACCTCAGCAGCCCCAATTCCACCGCCCTCCTAGAGTACCTCATCAACATCGGACTGAAGAAACCTGTCACTATCCCTACCCACACGGCGGAACACATCCTCGACCCTATCTTTGCTGGAGGAAACAACATTTGTTTCAGTCACACCACACAACCTCTCTGGATGGACCACCAGTGCGTCCACTTCTCCTTCTCGAAACCCGTTGCACACAAGCTATGCCATGCCTCCCACGCAGAAACTGGAGCAAGATCACAGAAGAGCACCTTACCTCCGCCCTCAGCTGCACTCATCCCCCCACCACGACTGAAACCAAATCTGCAGCCAACAACCTTCACCGATGGATCGCTGACTGCGCCAACACGCTCGCCCCCCTCCAGAACTCCGACAGACGACACAAAGCAAAAGCCACCTGGTTCACCACGGACTTCCCAGAATCCAATCGCTCATGCCGACCACTGGAGAAAGCATGGAGAAACAGAAAAATCCTAGAAACATGCAGCGCCTACAGGGCCACCACCATTGCAAACCACCACCTCATCAGATCTATGAAAAGAAACTTCATCCATGACAGAATCCTCTCCAACTGCCACAACTCCAAGAAACTCTTCACTATCATACAAGAATTCACCAGACCCCACAGCGAAACCTCCAGCGTCCCTCCCTCCCAGGACATCTGCAACAAACTCAGCTCCTTCTTCTACCACAAGATCAGGCCACTGTATGACAATTTCCACAACCAAGACCTAGCCACCCACCCAACACCATCTACCAGCAATGCCACCCAGCCGACCTTCTTCACTTGGACCCCTGTGACCACAGAAGACACTGCAAAGACAATCAGGAGCCTCCACTCCGGAGCACCCACTGACTCCTGCTGCAGCATCTTCTACAGGGCTTCCTCTCCCAGAACTACAATGGACAATCAACTGCCCCCTCAAAACAGGCACGTTCCCTGATGACTGGAAATATGCTGAAGTCAAAACCCTTCCCAAGAAGCCCTTAGCAGACCCGACAGACCTCAAGAGCTACAGGTCTATCTCTGTCCTCCCCTTCACCACCAAAGCCACCAAGAAAATCGTCAACACCCAGCTAACGCACTTCATACAATCCAACAACATCCTCGACTCATCTCAATCCAGATTCCGAAGCAGCCCCAGCCACCGGACAATTCCCGGTGCGCCGCAGGGATGGGGGGCCGGCTTGGGGCACCTGGGGTCCGTTTTTGATACAGGGTCGTTTTTGCAGCATCGGCCCTGTAACAAAATAGGCCGAAAACCGACCCTGGCAAAGAGCTTGGCGGCACCCACAACAACCGGGGGGAGGGGGGGCCGGCTGAGCACTTTGCCAGGGCCGATTTTGGTTCCCAGTCCGGCCCTGACCGAGACCACCGTCGTAGCCGCCTTGGATGACCTCTGCACCCTCCTCGATCTAGACCACACTGCAGCCCTCATTCTACTAGACCTCTCAGCAGCCTGGACACAGTCTCCCACCGCACACTAGCCACCAGAATCCATGACGCGGGCATATAGGGAACTGTCTTAGACTGGATCCGCTACTCCCACTCCGGCAGAACACAAAGAATCAGACTCCCACCCTTCCTCTCTGAACCCACAGAGATCAGATGCAGAGTACCCCAAGGATCCTCCCTCAGCCCCACGCTCTTCAATATCTACATGGCCACGCTTGCAACCATCGTCATATAGCATGGACTAGGCATAGTATCCTACGCTGATGACAACCAGCTCATCCTCTCCTTCACCAAGGAACCTGACATCACCAGGCACAGCTTCCAGGAAGGAGTGCAGGATGTTGCATCGTGGATGAGCAGCAGCAGCTGCTTGAAGCTCAACTCAGAGAAAATGGAAGTCCTCATCCTCAGATCCAACCCAGTGGCGTGGGACAGCACCTGATGGCCCCCCACCCTTGTAATCCCCCTACCCCCAAGTACCATGCCCATAACCTCGGCATCATACTCAACTCCTCTTTTGTCATGAACTGACAGATCAACGCCGTATCCTCCACATGCTTCAACACCCTCTGCACATACTGCAAGACCTTCAAATGGATCCCCAGAATACAGGAAGACCGTCACCCACACACTCATCACAAGCAGGCTGGACGACCGAAACGCTCTCAACGCCAAAATCAACAAATCTCTCCTTCACAAACTCCAGACCATCCAGAACGCCGCAGCCAGACTCGTCGTCAGCATCCCACAACACGACGACATCACCATGCACCTCTGAGACCTCCACTGGCTCCCCGTCGGCTAGAGAGTGACCTTCAAGCTGCTCACTCATGCCTACAAAGCCCTCCATAACACCGCACCCCAATACCTCAACAATGGAATCTCCCTCCACGCCCCCCAAGAGAAACCTACACTCCACTTTACTGACCTAGCCCTGATTGAAATCCCCCACATCCACAAAGTCAGAACTGGGGGCAGATCCTTCTCCTACACTGCAGCCAAGACCTGGAACGAACTCCCACTCAGCATCAGACGAAGCCCACACTGCAAGCCTTCAGAAAAGACCTCAAGACCTGGCTCTTCAGATGACCATGGAGCTGCTGCAACCCTCTCCCCCCAGCACCTTGAGACCCTCACGTGAGTAGTCTGATCTATAAATTCCTGATTGATTGATTTATTGACATACTATTAAACATAAACTATGGCATGTGCTCTTTACAGATTATTCCACAACATTCGGACAATGGACTCCGACACCACAGTGAGCGATTCTGTGACTCAGTACATAGTCATACAATTTGTGGGCAAAAGAGAAAATAGGAGTGGCACATGGCACACTACCGAGTCTACATCATACAACCTATTTAAAATATTTTCGATGCACTGGACATATGCCCTTTCTATGATGGTCCACAAAAGTGATTTATTAAACTGCTTTAACGCCTCCTTGCTAGGATAATCATAGAGAAGTATTTTTTGTAACTGCAACAGAACAACAAAAAAAGCAAAGCACATGGGAAGGTGGAACAGCAAATGAAGAAGAATGCTCAGAGAAGCAGCAAGGGAAGCAGAGCACAGAGGGAGATAGAGCAACAAATAAAGCAAAGTAAACGGATGTAAAGTAACAAGGAAAGCAGAGCACACAGGGAGATAGATGATCTGCCAGCTAAGGCACCGAACTAGGCACAGTATTCGTGGATGCAGAGCACAAAGAAAAGAAAATCACACAGAGCCAGAAGAGGCAAGGAAACAAAACACCAAGGGAAGTAGTGCATGCCGGGGAATGAGGGCCATACAGACAGAGCAGTATGACACCATTGCAAGCAGTGCACAAGAAGAAGGAGATGTCCCAGCAAGATAGATCATCAGGTGAAGATACAGAGCCTAAAGAGATAGAGAGTAGCAAAGAAATCAAAGCACACAGGGGCAATAAACAGAAAGGTATGCAGCCCACTGGGTGTAGCAGAACTTAGAAGGAAGAAAAACAAAGAACTATTATGTCACCTAGTGAAGTGGAGACTATGGGATGGCATAGCAAACAGAGAGACACTGCAGAGAGAAGTAGAGCACACTGAGAAACAGAAGTAGAGCACACTGAGAAAAACAGCACCGGAGACCAGGCAATACAACAAACAAAAGGTCAAATGCAATCTCACTGTCAGTGCTCACCAGTGATTGGCTAATGGTTTGCAGGTCCACTTTTGGGGAACTTTTGCAAAACTGTGTAATCATTAGCAGTGCTTTTTGGGATTGTTCATCCTAAATGCTATCAGTGTAGGTGGCATGGTGATTCACACCTTTACAAAGCTTGGAACAAGATCCACTGCTGGAAAAGTCACTTGCAAGCATACAAACCCAGTTCAAAAAGTGAAAGTTAAGGACACTCTCAACTGTGTCAAATGATTTGGCATAGTTGTTAGTCATAAATATTACTCAGGAACTAATTTAGCTCTTCTTTGGGCCTAATCAATTTTTATGTTTCTCAGATAAAGTCCTTGTATAAGAATGCATTCCAATAGACTATTGTATTAAATATATGACAAGTACAACATGAAAGAGTCTGGATGAATGTGAAAAATGTATACAGGTGACCACATTTATAAATCCAGACTCTGATATACTGGTCAGCTTTCAGTGCTCATGCCGCCCTAGGAAATACTGCAGATGACTTATAATTGTAAAAAAAAGAGCCTATTTAAAAGTGCTTATTTATTTATGATACTTTATCCTGAAAAACTTAGAGAAGCTTAGCCATAATTACAAGTATCATAGTTTCTTTGCCAACATACATGTTTAGGGCCTGGTGTGGCCCTTCCTTAGGGTCTCATTGGAATGCATAAAGACATTTTGCATTCCCACGAGACCTTGAGAAAGATTTTCTGCTTTTCCAGAAGTCCCAGAGGAAAGGCCGTGCTCGGCCGTAAACACACGTGTTGGCAGAGAATGTAAAATATTTCCAATTATTACTTGGCTGCTGTACGTTTCTTAAGATGAAATATAACAAGTGAAAAGGAACTGTTAGAGAAGTTTGCACAGTTTACAATAGTCTGCAGCATTAATTAGTGTGGCGTGAACATTTAAAGCTGAACGATATATCAGCTTTTAGATTAACTGATTTTCATTTCTTGCCAACACATGCTGGTACACACGAGCAACCTGGGTTTATTTAAGAAGCGCAGAACTTTGATCTGCGGTGTCCAAATATCCAAATTACTTACTTGTAATCTTCATTACTACATTACTATTCCCACTCCAGTGGGTGCAACAGTAGGAAAAGCTTTGGATAGCGTAGGGGTTAAAATGACTATTCCCACTCCAAAGAGTGCAACAGTAGAGAAAGCATTGGATAGCGTAGGGGTAAAAATCACTATTCCCACTCCAAAGGGTGCAACAGTGGGGAAAGCGTTGGATAGCGTAGGGGTAAAAATCACTATTCCCACGCCAAAGGGTGCAACAGTGGGGAAAGCGTTGGATAGCGTAGTGGTAAAAATCACTATTCCCACTCCAGTGAGTACAACAGTAGGGAAAGCGCTGCAGTGGGAATAGTAATTTTAACCCCTACGCTATCCAACACTTTCTCTACTGTAGCACTCTTTGGAGTGGGAATAGTAATTTTAACCCCTACGCTATCCAACGCTTTCCCTACTGTTGCACCCATTGGAGTGGGAATAGTAATTTTAACCCCTACGCCATCCAACGCTTTCCCTACTGTTGCACCCACTGGAGTGGGAATAGTAATTTTAACCCCTACGCTATCCAACGCTTACCCTATGCTTGCACTCTTTGGAGTGGGAATAGTAATTTTTACACTATTGTTATTGTACGTTAATAATATTGGCTATTATTTAATTATATTTTGTTACTATATATATATGTTTTTAGAAATATGAATAAAACATTTTTTTTTTACTTTCATTATTTATTTAATTATTATAAGTTAATTTAAGTATTTATAAGTATATTTAAGTAATTAATTTTTAATATTAATTTAATTTAACATTGTTTTTAGTAAAGTCGATATTTTTTACAACTATATTTTTGTAAACGATATTTTAAACTCAATATTTTTGTACTTACCTGTTTGTATATAGAAAGTCGATATTTTGACAGTCTATATTTTGTCAACGATATTCTTGAAGGTCGATATTTTGTCATTCGATATTATTTCAGTGATCCCAAATTTAGTATAAAATTTAATGTAGATTATAAACGTATTTAATATATACATTTAAATATATTATTATTAACAAACACCTACACACCTAAAATTAATTACTCAATTACATTTAATATTTACTAATTAATTAATGATTATTAATGTATTTTCAAAATATTTAAATAAATAATTAATTGACAGCTTTCACAACATATACACTTATAAACACCACAACACAAACGTAAATTTATTTACTCTTTTAAAATTAAAAATTATTTAATTAAAGTTAATTTATAATTAATTAATTAATTATTCAATAAAACTTTAATTACTTCACGACATTTTCACTTAAAAAGTTCACTACACACACCTAAAATTAATTAAACAATTAACACAATTAATTAACATAATTAATTATCAATTAACTAATTGAAATTAATTAACTAATAATTATTAAACTATTTATATTAAATTAACACATTAATTAATCAATTATTTTAATATATTTAAATTACTTCCCACCCTATTCCCCTATAAACCCACAACCCGCTACGGAACTATTAACACTAAATTCAGCATAAAATACATTATTAACTAATAAAATGCTACAAAATATAATTAATTGACAAACAATACTCTTTTTTTAAAAACACTAAATTACTTATAATTATTTAAAAATCGATATTTTTGTAAACTATGTTTTTGTAAACGATATTTATTGCAACTATATTATTGTTATCGATATTACTTACCTGTCTGTCGATATTCTGGTCAAACTATATTTTTGTTGTCAATATTTCTTCTTTTCGATATTTCTACGGAGATATTTATGTAACTCGATATTTTCCCGTCGATATTCCCGCTCTACACCATCAATAATTAATCCAACACTGCAGACAGAACACTTGAACCAAAAGTAGTGGACTTGCTACCACCCAATTGAAGTTGATAATGAGAAACAAAAGTGGTTGAGGGAAGCCCAAGTGGCTGCATAGCATATGTCCTTAAGAGACATCCCTTGTATGCCGCCCAGGAACCTGAAATAGCTCTTGTAGATTGTACCTTAATCGGATTCAGAAGAGAGGAATGATTCAAATCACAACCAGTCAAAACTTCTTCTTAACCCATTTGCTCAGGGCAGAAGAGTTTCGCCTCAAACCTTTGGTAAATTTTATAAAGGTTATAAACAAAATTGCACTTTTCCCGAAATCCAAGGTATGAACTTTGTAAATTGACAACGCTGATTAGATATCTAGTAGATAAAGCAAACTCTAAAGAGAGCGTAGAGAAGACAACTGGCAAAATGATTTCTTCATCTAAATGAAAGAGGAGGCCAACTTAACACCTTGGCTGCTAGAGGTATTCTCCCCCAGTGCTGCATTCCCAGATTTTCCATTGTTCATGACGAGCTCAGCTCGTCATCAGCACAGCTCAACCGTGCCTCATGATGAGCTGAGCTCGTTATGAGCATCGAAGGGGTTAAGAAGAAAAGCTCGGTCTGTTCTTGAAACTACTTTGTTCTGCACACAAACTTTGAGGGGGCATTCTTACTTGTTGAGCAATCTTGGAGCCCTGAACCCTTGGTGCCTGTCCTGCCTTGTCTCCCTCCCGCCGCCGCAGCTCGTCATCTCGCGGCCGCTGTGCGGAGGGAGACCACAAGTCCCAGGCTCCCCAGTGCCTAAGCACCGGAAGTGACAAATCGCCGTGTCCGCGCCAGGAGGCGCTTTAAAACCACTGCAGCCCCTGTGGAGCGGGTGCGGCACACAAACTTTGAGGGGACAGTCTTACTTGTTGAGCAATCTTGGAGCCCTGAACCCTTGGTGCCTGTCCTGCCTTGTCTCCCTCCCGCCGCCGCAGCTCATCATTTCGTGGCCGCTGTGCGGAGGGAGACCACAAGTCCCAGGCTCCCCAGCGCCCAAGCGCCGGAAGTGACAAATCGCCGTGTCCATGCCAGGAGGTGCTTTAAAACCACTGCAGCTCCCGTGTCGTCGGACCGCGTTCGGGCATTGCCGGGCTAAGCCCGGGCAAAGGGTGGACCCTCTGTGGCCCTCAGAGGCTCTAAGTGGCTGGGTTGGGCCAGCTCCCTATCGCTCCAGAGACTTGGACACGGCTACGAGAACTGTATTTAAGGTGTCATAACTCCTTATTTTATTTGGGTATTGTTGTATTCTCGTTCTCTATAGTAGTAGATCGATAGAATTCTTAAGTTTTTATCGTGTTTCCGGGGTTCAGTTATCGGGTTATGATAGGGCTAGTGCAAGCGTTACATTTGTAAACATGCCCGACACGAGTAAATTGTATAAGCCAACCTCTTCTTGTCGCATGACTAGACTTCAGGCCGCTGCAGTACAAACTCTCCCTAGTCTTACTGCTATAGACAAAATGCTACAAAAGACTATTGGAGTGGGGGCCTCTGCAATCAAGAATACAGAGAGGAGAATGTCTATAACATCTGCTATTCCCCCTCCCATGGTTGGCGGGGATTTTTCATCTGGTACCAATAACCCCCTGATTTTAGCTCATCCATTGTGCGTTCGTTTGCGGAGCTACCCTGCGCACAAATTGCACAAGACGTGAGTGAAACCTCAGTAGCTTCCGAGTCCCCTCCGAAACATGTAGCCAGGAAAACGCACAAACCACGGCTGAGGAGGAAGAAGGGCAATTATATGAAATTAGTTAAAAGACACCAATCCGTAGTGGAGACTGAGCTTACAAACACAGACCCCCATTCTCATAATGCGGGGACCCCGGTTTGGGCCACACATCTTATATCTGACCTAGAGGCTCGTATTGAACAGATTGTCAGTTCCTACTGTAAACCACTAACCTCTATACTTGACAAACTGTTCTCATTGATTAAGAATGCAGGGGGAGGGAGAACACAGCCGACTATGCCTGAAGGGCCTAACTCTACTGTCTCCATACCCTCCCTCGACACTAATAATCTAGCAGGTGATAAAAATACTTTAGTTGCCCAGGACCAAGGTAGTGTATTACCTACCCAGGATTCTGGGCTACCTCTGATCAGGGATGGGGCGACAGTTAATTAATTAATTAATTGTGGGTTTGTAATGCGCTAGAATCGACTCCCGAAGGAGTATCTCTGCGCAGTAGACCGCTGGGGAACCCGTCCTGGCTTTCCCTGTGAGATGGTACCTACTGGGTATCTCCAAGGTGAAACCAGGCATCCCCGGCGTATGTGGGGGGCCGTTGTGGAATTGAGGCAAGCTAATGCCCAGAGTTGCAGAGTGTGATCCCTGGTTAGAGTAGGCACCGAGGTGAGAATTATCGAGTCAGCTGACCGTGGCCCACGACCCTGCCGCGTCGGGATTGAACCCTGGTCCCGGGCTGTCCTCTGCTCCCGGGTCTGCCGCCTCTAACCAGTGAGCCACACCACTCACAGTAATGGGGCCAAGCACCACACCAAGGGAAGTAATGGAACACAGTACAGATCCAGTAAATAAACAATCAAGACCCAAAAGAGACAACTCGAAGGAGGGGTCCCAACCAGCTCTGCCCAATTTAGAACTTCCGGAAGAGTCCTTACCTTATGTCTTGGTCCTGGCTGGGGTCCCCCCGTTAACTCAGGATAAAAGCGAGAATTACACTGATTTAAAAAACAAGTGTATCCAATGGCTTAACTTAAATAGGCCCATCCCCCCTAATGTCTCTGGTGAAATACTGGGTGTAAGAAGGGTGGATTGGATAGGGACAAAACCCAAAACTATTGCGGGAAACTGCGTAGTGATTAATTTCAGGTGCCCTAGGGCAGTGGAATACATCTGTTGTGGGCCGCCATCCTGGGCACCCATGCAAATTGTTCCTCTGCATTTATCATTCTTCTACCCAATTCAGCATCGGAGAGATGGTAAAACTATAAGTGCTTTCCCAAGGGAGCGTAGGAGCACCATGCCTCCTAAATTTCGACACAGCTTACAGCAATGGGAGGTGATTCGACCGTACTACTCTCCATTCTCCCACTTCGAACAGAGTAACAGGTATAGTGTGTTGGAGCAGGTCGATTGACGCTCGGAGTGCCAGAGACCGCTACCCCAAATGAGTAGAGGTCAAGGTTTTCTAGGAAGGGAAGTGTTAGGAACTGATGTGAATTCCTCCCCCACGACCCAAACAAGATGTGACACAGAAAGTGTTGACTCTGGCCGAAGTGGGAGGATTCAGATCCAGGGTGATAAAACAGCAATCCCGGTAACAAACCGGAAGGTGATTCAGCTGCTCTCTTGGAACATTGCAGGGCTACATAAAAATGTGGATATACCGATTGGAACAACTTCATAGAGGAATTTGATGTTTGCATGTTCCAAGAGACTTGGAGCTTGCTCCCCATATACAAATCTGGGTACTCTACTTTTTATACTCCCGCAACAAGTTCAGGGAAGGGTACACCAGCAGGGGGCCTTCATGTCTGGATCAAGATAGCATTAAATTGGAAAACAACTGTCCATAAATCAGCCTCGGAGGATATATTACATCTCTCAATCCTAGGGCAGGAGAAAGACAGTAGGATTGACCTATATAATGTATATGCAAGGGGATCCCCGTGGGCCCAAATGTCAGATACAATATCCACTCAGGAGCTAGAATTAGCCAATAAACATCCCCTTTCTAAAATCATCATAGGAGGTGACTTTAATTGCACCTTCGAACCTCTAAGTAGGAAAGATCCTCTGGGGACAGAGGAGGAAGACTCTAAATTCTGCATTTTGTGTTCACAAGCCAGTAAGGCCAGCCCCCCTGCCCCCCCCCCCCCCCCCCCAGCAACAGGGATTTTCTACATCAGAGGGTGCTTCTGTGAGCTGTTGAAACTGTATTTACTGGGGCCTGTGCACTTCGTTTTTTAGCCAGCATGGGGAGTAAAGCTTTATTCAAACAGTATTGTTAGATTTCGAGTTAGTGAAGCCTTTACCTGCTGAAGTCCAAAGTTGTGGATTGAGCCTGTCTGTCTCCTAGGAGATTCTGAACAGGAGCAAGCAGCTGCCCAGACCCCAACCCCAGGCCAGCAAACCTTGTCTGAGGTTGCTGGGACCTTATATGGTGTGCTGATGGTTGGCACATGTGTAGACTGATTGGTGGTTGTATCTGGTGTTTCTATTGGGTTAGGGTTAATGTCCTCATTGGTTGGGTATTTGAGGGTTCGATTGGTTTCTCGGTCTGTGATTCAATCATTGCAGGGTTAGGACTAGGGCTAGGGTTCGGATTTCTATAGGAAGTAGGGACTAGGGCTTCCTATGTTATTGGTTGTTGGGAGTAGGGAGAGACTAGGGCTAGGGTTAGACCTTTAATTGTAAGTAGCTATTTAGTGCTTCTGGTGTGATTGGTTGTTGGACCAGTTGTGGGACTAAGAGTAGGATTAGGCTTTCTATTGGAAGTAGGGACTAGGGCTACCTGTACCATTGGCTGCTTGGACTTGATTTGGGACTAGTGGTAGGACTAAGGCCCTTATTGGACGTAGAGATCAGGGTTTTTGAACTGATTGGGTGCTTGGACTAGGGTTAAGATTGGCAGCAAGGTCCTGGTCTCCTATTGGTTCTAGATGTTAGGGCTAGTGTTATGATTGGATAGTGTTAGGACTAGGGTTCCCATTGGCTGAAGGGGTCACCTGATTACTAGGGCTACAAAAAGGGCCAGGCTTAGGGCGTCTCAGCCCGGGCGTCGAGGCTAAGGGTAGAGAGGACAAGGGTAGTTGCCTGTTTGGGCCTGTTCGAGACTGGTCGGGACTAGGGCCAGAAATGCTGCCCTTTTTCTCCCAAAAAAAAAATAATAATCCTTCACTCTTTTATCAATCCACTATCCTTTTTCTATCAAAATAACAGACTAACATGCTCACTTCTCAAATTCCATGTTCCATATTCAACTATACTAATATACTGCCCAAATAACTGAATAACATATCTACTACTCAAATTACTTCATATTTATACTATACTAATTTTCAACACTAATCCTTTATGGGTTCCGGAGTGGCGTGCTACTTGCCAAAAAAGCGCTTCAACACCCATCAGGGGTAACAAGTGCTATATGAATGCAAATCTTTCTTCCCCTTTTATCCATCCGCTATCCTTCTCACTACAAGTAACAGACTAATATCCACCACTGGAATTACCTCATATTTCACCATATTAATTCACCACTAATCCTTTATAGGCTCCCTGAATAGCATGCGTCAACAAGCGAGCGATAAATAAATAAATACTAACCTTTATCCTACTCTATCCTTCCTATCCACCACTTAAAATATACTTGCATGTTTCACTATACTAATTCAAAACTTTCAAAACTAATCCTCTGTGGGTCCCGGAGTAGCGTGCTACCCGCCGAAAAAGCGCTTCGACGCCTCGTCAGGGGTAGTAAGCGCTATATAAATGCAATTACAATACAATACAATACAATACAATACTTAATGGCAAGACAAGCTCAGATCCAGATGGGGCAAATACATTTAACAGGCTAAATGGTCCATCAAGAATAAACTACATCCTATTGGACATAAGGCTCTGGCGCGATCTAATTGATATGGTGGTAACCTCATCCCAGGATAGTGATCACAACCCCTTGTGTATGAAGATAAGGTGGGGTCCCAAAAATGAAGCTAGTAGTAAAGCTCCTCTAATGCAATCGAAGGAGCTATCACCTTTTAACGCCAACAGCAGACTGAAATGGAATAGGGTCAAATTCCAGGAAGAGAATTTGAGTAAGATCAGGGAGCACTTAATAGTGACGACCTTAGACTTAGATCACCTGGCAGTCGATCCAGAAAACCTCTGGGCCCTTTCCTTCTCGCCCGTCTACAAGAACGTAATCGAGAAGGTGGGCCAATATTTTACTATTCACAGTAGCAGTCAGAATCATGCCCATATAAAATCTAGTAAACCCTGGTACTCGGCCCAATGCTCCACAAAAGGAAGGCTCTTACCGCAGCCTTGCTTGTAAAGAATCCTTCACTAGTTAGAGCGGCTAGGAAGGACTATGCTAGGTTCCTAGTGCAGGCTAAGCGTGACTGGGAAGAACAACACTGGCAGGATCTTAAATCTGCATCCCAGATGAAGAGCTCTTCCTTATTCTGGGACTTAATAAACAAAGCTAGGAGAGGGCGAGCTGAGCCTATCACGAACCACATCACTGAACATCAATGGTACTCTCATTTTTATGAGTTATACTGTGGAGGTGTAGAGCTATGTCCTCCTCCACTAGATCACGAGAATGGTGACGGTGTAGTCTTAGCCCCCGAAGACCCTTTTCCAGTATGGAGGTAAAAACGGCCATTAATCTTCTGACACCGGGAAAGGCGGCTGGGCCGGACGGGCTCCCTGGGGACCTTCTTTTAAATGATCCTGAAATCTGGGCATCCCTTATTTCCCTAATTAGGAACCTAATCGCTAGGGGACATCCAGTGCCGGACCCATGGAAGGGTGCCGGGGTGATAACTGTGTACAAAAAGGGGGCACGAGATGAACCTGCCAATTACAGACCGATCAGTCTGATTGACGTGGACCAGAAAGTGGTTGTCAGGGTTATTATTGCTCGGGTTGGGCTCTGGATGGATGAAGAGAATATTCTCTCCCATCTCCAAGCAGGATTCAGACAAACGGTGGGCACAATGGATTAGATCTTCCGATTTTTTACCATCTACTGGAAGACCGTGACCATTGGGAAGGGCAGCCTGTACATGGCATTTATAGACCTTAAAGCAGCTTTCGATTTAGTGCCACGCCCTAAGTTATGGAGGGTATGACAAAAAATGGGTTTCCCCCCTGCTCTCCTGGAATTTATTGTGAAATTACACGAAGGGAACTACGCAAGGGCCAGATGGGGCTCCCAGGGTCAGCTCACAGAAAGGGTGCCTGTGTTGAGAGGAGTACGCCAGGGATATGTAATGAAAAACCAAAGGAAATGATGGACGGAGCTTTAACAATACAAGCACTCACCCCCAGTCAACTGATCTGCCCACTCTGCCACCCCAGTTCAGTCATGGCCGTATGCAAATCAGTCTGACCCTGTGCCCCTGTGCTCACTTTGCCACTGGATTCAAGCAAGCCAGGCTGAAGAAGGCTGGAATGCCTGAAACCAGTCCTCTGTAGCTTGTTTCCGGTCCAGGGTAGACATGGCTTGGCAGTTAGGGCTGGACTGTTCCCATGAGGCACAGGGTCAGACTGATTTGCATATGGCCATGTCTGAACTGGGGTGGCTGAGTGAGCTAAAGAATGGTGATGGATTAAACCCAGATCAGTTGACTGGGGGTGAGTGTTTGATTTGCTCAAACGCTCCGTCCCTCATCCCCTTTTGTTTCGCTTTAGGGATATGTAATGGCGCCGACCTTGTTCTCCCTCTACGTGAATGGAGTGGTGGACCATTTGAGGGAGGACCCTGCCGATGCCCCATCCCTGGAGGGGGAAAAACCCCCAATCCTGCTCTTTGCGGATGACACCCTTTTGATTTCGAAAACCCCCTCTAGCCTTCACAAGCTGTTAGATCGCTTTTGCACCTTCTGCGAGGATAGAGGTCTTACTATTAATACCTCTAAGACAAAGCTTATGTCTTTCTCTCCTTCCAAGAAATGTAAGAATAATGTCTCCCTTAATGGTACCCCATTGGAGTTGGTAGACTCATTCAACTATTTGGGGGTAAGGGTCAATAGTCGGATGAACTGGAAGGACCACCTAACCAAAATGCTTTTAAACCATAAGCGCGTCTCTGGAGTGATCCTTCGGGAGCAGCGAGAGTCGACAAGTAAACCTGTAGCCTCGGCCCTCTCGATGTATGAAGGCCAAGCATTGCCTTCGGCACTGCATGGTGTTGAGATGTGGGGGTTCGAGAACATACCTGACTTAGTGAAATCTGACAATAAATTCCTGCGTGATCTAGTGTCCCTTCCCTCTTCTACCCCGTTAAAACCATTACTTCAAGACATGGGTAGGCGATCCCTAGCAGACGTAGTTTGTCTGCGACCGCTACTTTATTGGGTTCGTCTGAGGCGGACCCCAGAGCTCTCAAACTATGCGGCCGCCCTGGACGAAATAATCTCACTCAGTGCGGGTAACAAGATCAAGTGGCTAAATAGCCTCAGACAGCTGGTTCTAAAATTAGGTCTGAATGGCACATGGGCCACCCAAACACCACCCTCAAAGGATGTAATAAAGGAACTTTATTGGGGTTGGGTACAAGAGGAGGGTTTACGCAGAGACACCGGGGGTACCTTAACAGAGCGGTTCTTAGACCTTAAGCCTGTTAGGAAACTTGAACCGTTCCTTGACTATATGCAATAACCCCTGGACAGAGCACTTTATTTAAAACTCAGGTTTGGGACTCTGCTGGTGAAGGATTTCCCGGCAGGCTGGAATGTTCCAAGCTCTCCAGATAAATCTGGGTGTGCTGCCCCAAAGGAGTCCGTGGCCCACCTCCTTTTTGCTTGCCCAGCATATAGGGGAGCAAGAAAGATATGGTTAAAGCCGATATGTAGGGAGTTGGGCCTTAGATGTCACAAGATGGCCATGAGGGTGCTCGTTACGGACCCCTCATTGTTAGTCTTGGTCTGCGCTGTGGCAACATTTCTGGGCAGCGCATGGTTGACTCACTTGCGTAGGTTAAAACAATTGTCCTAAACTGAAGATCATTTATGCACTTTATTCGGGACCCTTTTTGAAGTTTTATGCTGCTGGGTTTTTATGTTTTAATGTGTATATAGCACTTTTTAATAT
The DNA here is from genome assembly GCF_964263255.1 of Lissotriton vulgaris. Lineage (NCBI taxonomy): Eukaryota > Metazoa > Chordata > Amphibia > Caudata > Salamandridae > Lissotriton > Lissotriton vulgaris. Next base: position 1,449,709,728 of record NC_141694.1, read on the forward strand.
TGAGTGTAATTTACTTTTTTTAATCGGATTGTTGTATGGACTGACGAATTGCAAGGTTGTAAGATTGTCTACTTTTATGATAAATATTTTATTGAATAAAGTATTACTACTACTACTTTGTCTGGGAAAAATTTAGGGTAAGTTTCTTGTACAAATAAAGCTCAAATCTTTCCGAATCGCTAATCAAGGAGTGATGGGCACTATAAAAAAAACTTTAACAGTAGGATATTTCAATGGGATAGAATCCAATTGTTCAAAAGGAGGACTGTATAGAGGCTTAAAAACCAAAGGACGATCCCAATCCAGAACAGGAGAAAAGATAACAGGTCTTTTTGCAGAACTTTTAGGTAATCTGTTAACTAGATGCTCAAAAGACAATACTTCTGTTTCCCTTAAAGCTTGAATGGCTGCCCACTGACTATGTAAGGTAAACAATAGAAAGACTGAGCAAAAACGATCCCGCAGAAAATCCAGTATATGGGGGGATGATTTTAATCTCTTAGCCAAACACCAGTCTTCAAACTTTTTTTAATTTCTGTAATACTTTTTTAAGGGCAGAAGGCCTCCTATACTGTTATACTCGGAAAAACCTAGCTCAGTTAATCATGCCCTCTCAAGTTCCAAACCTCCAGCCAGAGTTTCAAGAGGGAGGATTCTGGTAAAAGAAGACTTCTCAGAGGGGAGGGGTGGGATGGAAGAATCCCGGGATCCTCCACCACTAGGCTGCGTAGGAGTGGAAACCACAGCCTGAATGGCCAAAATGGGACAATAGGAAGAACACAAGCCTTCTCCTGAACTACCTTCCTGATTACTCTGGAAATTAAGGGGATTGGCGGGAAGGCATAAATCAGAACCTCCCACCATCAGACAGAGAAGACATCCTGACCCCCAATCTTTATGAGGTGGGCCCAGAGAGCAGAATCTGGGTAGCATTGCATTCTCTCCTGAGGCAAACATGTATATCCAAGGCAGACCAGACTACTGAGTGATCTCCTGAGAGATCATCGGAGTAATGCTAATTGAAATTGAGGACAGAAACATCCAGCTAGCTTGTCCGCAAACCCATTCACACTCCACGGAAGAGGAATCACTTCCAGGGAGAGGGGACTTGACTTGTACCGTGTAGCTTTTTGTATCTAATGTGATTAATTTCTTAGTCCTAAATATTGTGACACAAAGAATTATAAACAGATGCCAATTTGGTTGGATAGACCACAATCTATAACACAAAATATAGGTCTATAATCTGTGATTGGTTTCTAATAAACAAATCCCCTTGTAGGCGCATTTGTCTTTATCATACATTAGCCCAAGCTCGCAAGGGTTTATTGGGTCACCCACTATTGAATTTGTCTCCAAAAGGGCATCCCGGTTATTATTCCTCGCCCTTTTCTTAGCCCGTTTTACCATCTTCTTGGGGTAATGACTCCTCAGGAGTTTTGTCTCTAGTTGTTCTGCCTGCATCTGGAATGTATCTATCTCAGAACAGTTCCTTCGAAACCTCAGAAATTGGCCAACAGGAAGGTTCTCACAGAGATCCCTCTGGTGGGAGGTGTCATACATTAATAGACTGTTCTTGTCTGTCGGTTTAGTGTGGACTTTTGTGGATATTCCTTCTGATGACTGCCTGATTCTGAACTAAAGGAAGAAAGGTTTGGAGAGCTTTAAAGATGGTGACTGACTCTCAACAATTTGAGAAATTCTTCTTGAATCTTCTTGAGTCCATAAACCCTGAATCGACTGCTCCTCCAAAACTGTCCCCAACCCAGTTTTGCTGGAACCTGTTATAATAACCCTTCATTCTGTACTCAGCAGTTGACAACCCATTATTCAGATTGTCCAGTATTAACCATCAGTTAAAAAGTTTCCACAGAAAGTGAATTTGGTCCAGTTCTTTCAAAGTCCTGTGACCATGGATTCCAATGTCTCAAAAGATGCTGAACCAAAGAGACCAAGTATAGTCTGGACCAGGGATGAATTACTAACCACAAAGCCATCTCTCCTTAAAATCCGAGCCATTCTCTTGCTATTGCAGAAACCTTCTGTAGAAGGTCCTTCAACGGCTAAGTTAACTTCTGCTTCCTCTGCTCTGGGAGAAATAACGTGGCCTCCTGAGTCTGAAAGACTGCTTCTATGTATTGTAGAGTCTGGCAGGGAAGCAACTGAGATTTTGTGTTGTTCAGAACAGACCCATGATTCTGGAGGACACTGCACACAGTCTGAATATGAATATATCCCTTTGGAAAAGAAGATGCAGCAATTCGTAAGTCATCAAGGTATGGAAATGAACGTAAACCATAATCATGCCATTTTTTTCTACACTGTATCCACTTTGCAGGATTGCATCCAGATGTTCCACCTTGCAGAAATAGCCTAGGCTGAGGTGGAAGCCGAGGCACTAAAAAGATCAAAAGAAATGCCAGAGAGAAATATGACACGTTGTTCCACCGGTGACAGTATATCAGTGCAATCTAAATTCTCCTATATCTCCTCTGCCAAGGCCTGAATGTCTTTCAAAAAACACTGAACTGTATACGGAGCATAGGCTGAAGCTCTTATGGCATAGTTGGATGTTGCATAAACTCTCTTAATCGATGAGTTCACTTTTTTTGTCAATAGGGTAAGAGGGGGAGGCATTTTCTAAAATTATGCATCCATGAGAAACCAAACCTGTCATGAGAGAAAACACTTCAACTGAGGCTGGATAGTTGTCCTGATAATCAACCAGAAAGTACCTCTTGGTCAGAAATCAAGGAAAAAGTGGCTCTCTGTGTCATGTAGAGGCTTAATTTCAGGTTCTTTATGTTGATACCGTACACTAAATTATCTTCCTTACCCACAGAGGAAGATTACAGGAATCTCAAATTTTGTAGAATATGAGCCAATAAATACAAAAACTCAGGATCTTAAATGTAATGCCCTATCTGCTCTGAGTCATTTTCCCCTGGGTAGGTGTGCTCGGGCTGCCTAGCAGGAATATCGTGACCTTTTAAGGCAGCTGCCATCGCCTATAATAATTATGTCTTGGAGTTCAAGTGGAGAATGATAAGGAAGAGCCGTAGCATCTTCATGTACTACAAACTCCAACTCGGGGTATTCTTCAGTTTGTCTCTATTTAGGGACAGCATTCCGTTCTTGTTTTCCATGGTTGCAGGAATAGATAATGGCAACTGATGGAAGTTACCACCATTAGTGTCAGGTCTCATTTGAAGCAAATCTCGCAAGACCTGTACCCTATATAGGCTACGCCGCTATTTTCTTTTCTCAAAGCTGAGAACAGGCTAACCTAGGCTTTGACCTTTCTCTCTCTCTCTCTCTCTCTCTCTCTCTCTCTTTCTCTCTCCATCTCTCTCTATATATATATATAGAGGAATGTAATAACAGGCTCCCATGAAGGGTTTATCTTTGAACTGCAAATACCATGATGCAATTTAACCACGCCCACTACAATACGCTGCAAGAGCAACGTCACTTTCAGCCTGCTAAGTTCCCTTGTGCCCCGCCAATGAAGAAGGGAAATGACTCTCGAAACGTGTATGGCGTAACAATGCATATGGACACTGAAATCGTGGGACCTGCCTTGTTTGTATGCAGCAAGATGGCAATAAAGAAATTTTGTAGCACACAACGTGAGGTTTCCAATTGTTTGGTGTTCGCTTATAGATAATATAGTGGCCTGCCACGGTCACGGAAAGCCCCATCGTAATCCAGACAAGTCCGGAGCACCGATGAAAGTCAGTGGTTCCAACGGAGTTGTGTGCGTCTGTTGTCATCAAGTACAGAAGGCTGAATACTTACATGTGAGTTACCTGCGAACTTACATATGGACTATCTGAATTGAGGAATGTAATAACAGGCTCCCATGAAGGGTTTATCTTTGAACTGCAAATACCATGATGCAATTTAACCACGCCCACTGTGGCAACACTTAAAAATAAGCTGCAAGAGCAACGTCACTTTCAGCCTGCTAAGTTCCCTTGTGCCCCGCCAATGAAGAAGGGAAATGACTCTCGAAACGCGTATGGCGTAACAAGGCATATGGACTCTGAAATCGCGGAAACTGCCGTGTTTGTATGCAGCAAGATGGCAATAAAGAAATTTTGTAGCACACAACGTGAGGCTTTCCAATTGTTTGGTGTTCGCATATGGATTATATAGTGTCCTGCCACGGTCACGGAAAGCCCCATCATAATCCAGACGAGTCCTGAGCACCGATGAAAGTCAGTGGTGCCAACGGAGTTGTGTGCTCTGTTGTCATCAAGTACAGAAGGCTGAATACTTACATGTGAGTTACCTGCAAACCTACATTTGTACTATCTGAATTGAGGAATGTAATAACAGGCTCCCATGAAAGGTTTATCTTTGAACTGCAAATACCATGATGCAATTTAACCATGCCCACTGTGGCAACATTTAAAAATACTCTGCAAGAGCAACCTCACTTTCAGCCTGCTAAGTTCCCTTGTGCCCCACCAATGAAGAATGGAAATCACTCTGGAAACGCGTATGGCGTAACAAGGCATATGGACTCTGAAATCGCGGGAACTGCTGTGTTTGTATGCAGCAAGATGGCAATAAAGAAATTTTGTAGCACACAACGTGAGGCTTTCCAATTGTTTGGTGTTCGCATATGGATTATATAGTGGCCTGCCACGGTCACGGAAAGACCCATCGTAATCCAGACTAGTCCGGAGCACCGATGAAAGTCAGCGGTGCCAATGGAGTTGTGTGCGTCTGTTGTCATCAAGTACAGAAGGCTGAATACATCTGAGTTACCTGCGAACCTACATATGGACTATCTAAATTGAGGAATGTAATTTGGTGTTCGCATATGGAATATATATATATATATATATATATACTAATGGTGACACATTTCATGCACTTTATTTTGTAAATATGATGATCATACAATTTTAATATATTTATACAATCCAATTCCGTGACCAATTGCAAAAGTTCTTTGATAATCGTTTCAAAGGTATATTTTAGATTGTATAGATCTTTTTTCAGATAATGGATTAATTTATAGATTTGTAAATATATTGAATTGTGGATCAACTAGCAAAATGATTGTATATATGGAGATGCACATTTGTTCTAATTTGTACATATCAATGAGGGTTGGTGTGAGGGTGTAGAATTGATGATGTGTATATATAGTGATAAGTAGGGTTATATACATTTCGGGAAATCATTCTTTGGTTTCTCACTTGGTGTTTTTGTTTTCAGCATGTGCATTTCAGTTAAATCTGGTTTATTTAATAGTTACAATGGGTTAGATGTGTGGGGTGGTGTGAGAGGGTATATATATGAAATATGGTCTTATTTATACATATTGTCATTTTTTAGCTTCATGAATTATAACTTCTTTTTTCTACCTGGAACTTTTGGAAAGAACTTACAGTAGAATAGGATTGTTTTGATGAATTTATTCATACAAACGTTTACACTATGTGTACAATCACATATTACTGTTCTTATGGTAGTTTAGTATGTTCCCGCAACTTTTGCACTTTACTACATCTTTTTCACTTATGCACTTTTTTATTCAAGCACTTTAAAATGTTTGCTGCTATACATAATAATTTGCGTATTTGCACATAATTGGTATACATGTCATTAATACTTGACAATGGGGAAATGTGTCTTATATATTTTTTAGAACTGAATCTTTTTAAAGAAATGATTTAATTTCTGGATTTAACCAGTCATAATTCCTGTATACAAGCAAGCAAATGTAACAATGTATCAGCGATAGTGTGTTTTTTCACTGTTTATTAAATGTCACGTGATTATGGTGGACGCCACCAGGGGGCGGTGTCAACATCACTGCAGACACTTATAAAAATAGCATAACGAGTTAAAACATGTTGCAGCGTGACCAAGGGCTTTCCGCCCGAAACGCGTCGCTGGTTCTGTTTTTGTTTCAATAAAATTCCATCTTGCTGACTTTGATGGTCCGGTCCTTGTTCTTTGCTGGCGTGGAGGCGGTGTCTGCGAGCGCAGAGCAAGCGGAGGAGGAACTTTTCTTTATATATATATATATATATATATATATATATATATATATATATATATCCAACTGCTTTCTGTCTCTCCAATGTGGCACCACAGAAATAACGGACCACCAGGCAGCATAGAGTATTCGGGTAGATTTATTATCCCTCCTTTCCACTCGGCATGACGCGTTTCGTGTAACGAGTACCCTTGTTCACATATAAATATATATATTCACTGAAAACCCATAGGTTTCAGGCACGTTATAGTTAGAAATTAGCATTTAGAAAACCTTAGTAATTCACTGGAAAAAACATAGGTTTACGGGACGTTATAGTTAGTTGGGCATTTCACTCATACAAAACAATAGAAATTCCCCTGTTATAGTTAGTTGAACTAACTATAACTCGCGCCCCTGCAATGCACTGCTGATGACATCTCATATTACATCATTCATGACATGGTCAGTGACATCACTGATGGCATCTCAAATGATATCACTGATGACATCATCCATGTGACAATCTGATGCACCTCCTCACACACTAATATAACCTTTGATACTTTCACTGTAAAATACAGACTATCATTTTCAATACCATTGACACACTAATACCAGTTACTACATACCCACTCAGTGATTCCTAGGTCTACACACACATCTACCCATTCACCCATACAATCACTCATACTTGCAGTCACTGATCAATAGAACACTATCAAATGCACTCATACACCTATATAGACATTGACACACCATCACTCATCCTAGTCAGTTATGTACTCATCCTAGTCACTCATGCAAAGAATAAATCACAGTTCCATTTACTCACCTACACAGTTGTACACACACCATCTCATTTATTCATACAGATAGCAATGCATACTTAGTCTCTTGTATAATCACTAATACAAGTATATACTCATACATAAAGCCCCTCTCACAATCACCGACTCTCACGTATAGTCATTTCCATACACCAACTCTCACATACACTGCCTTTTATATATGTACTTAGCTGGACATGTACACTGAGACATCCTTTCACTCACCAAGACGCCCATACACACACTTACCCACCCATACAACTGTTTCCACATGCACTCTTAAACTCATACACCCTGTCAATCAACCACTCACACATCTATGCACAGTCACACCCCCCCACCCAACCACACACACGCTCAATCTCCTATACAAATACGCAGGCATCTAATCAATAACCCATATAGACATTCATGTAGCTACTGACCAACTGATGCAGCAGCTTATACAACAACAGAGAGAGTGATACAGACATCACACACTTTAGTCAATAACCCATATATTCAGTAAGATACATTTAATCATTCACTTAATAAACAGTCAGTCACACACCTACTAAATCCTCCATCCAGACAATTATACATCCATTCATTCTTCAATACAGTTTGGTATATATATAATACATATTTAAATTTTAAAGAAAACTAGATTCACAGGATGATGTCATCAGTGATGTCATTTGAGATGTCATCAGCGATGTCACTGATCATGTCATGAATTATGTAATATGTGACATCATCAGCAGTGCATTGCGGGGTCACGAGTGATAGTTAGCTGAACTAACTATAATGGTGGCATTTCTATGCTTTTGTATGAGTGAAATGTCCAACTAACTATAACGTCCCTGAAACCTATGTTTTTTCAGTGAATTTCTAAGGCTTTTTAAATGCTGATTTCTAACTATAACATCCCTGAAACCTATGTTTTTTTCATTGAATATATATATATATATATATATATATATATATATATATATAATAGATAGATAGATAATTTATATATATATATATATATATATATATATATAAAGCTATTAGCTTGACTAATATTAATTCATTATTATAATTATCATTAAATAGGAAGCGCTCACAAAGCCAAAATGTGTCCCAAAAGCAGAAAACAAAGGAAGAAATGCACGCTGGCTTATACATAGCCATGCTCTCTTTAGTTAATCAGAAAAAACTGAGAATGAACTTGCTTTGCACAGCCGCGTCCTTCAACAATGGGAAATTCAATTAACACACCCTAACTTTAGCAAACATATTCTACAAAGGAGGACTGACTGGCTGAAAATGCCCTCCTCCTACTATTGTTTACAGAGGGATTACGGCAGTGGTGGCTCCTCTGCTATGACACATAGGAGTGAATATTCAAGAAAACAAGAGCGACCCATATGTCTTTGCGAACTGTTTTCAATCAGGCAAAAAACAATGTTCACAAGGAACTCATTTAGCAAAACAATACCGTATGTGCATGCTAAGTAACTTGTTTATATTTAATCTGATGCATAACTCTTTTATACTGACCATTTGGGTTTTGGTCACGGTAGAAATACCTGAGAGAATCTATACAATACACACTTTATAATGAAAATTCTTAAAAAAGCCCAACACAAAAGTTAATCAAGATAGTGCTTACTTCAGCCGAAGTAAGAAGGATTCATTCTGCAGTCACAGTCTTTATCACAGATGTATTTCCTTGTAAACCAAAGAATTATACGGTTTACAATAATTGTACAAAAGGGTGAATTGTGAGCCCCATTGAAGTGACCATAACCTATCTTGGTGAGTACTGAGTGAGGATTGTGAAAAATTGGGGGAAACAGTTTATTGGTAGATATCAAAAGGACGAAAAATACACAGTAGATGATGTGTATATTGTATTTTTTCATGCTCTCTCTTTTGTTAATGTCGGCGGCATTTCAACCCTCTCTCGATATGGGGTCTCTTCAGGACAGCATTTCTAGGGACTAATGTATGAAAATGGATTTAGGGTAATGGAAATACAGAGTGGTGATAAGAAGGGCTAAACTAATGTGTGCACTGCGGCTTACCAGTACAACACAGGGGTCTATTACTTGAGAGTGTCCTGCAATGGGAGGGAATCCTGGTGAAGTATGACTCACAGGAACAGCATGCGGAACCTGTAGACAAGGGGATGCCATGTATGAGTATTTATTGATTAACTAACGTTGTGCATCAGGTAGGTAGAGGGATATATGCAAACTCACTATGGTTGATTACAATATCATTTTGGAATCAACCAATATCATATTGGAATCAACCATAGTGAGTTTGCGTTTATCCCCCCACCTACCTGAAGCACAAAGTTAGCCATTGTTTACAAGAATACGCTGATATATATTTTTTTGACACAGAAAAACATTCAAAGTAATGTCATAAATGATTTGCCAAATGTCACCGTACTTGGAGTGAGACAAAATACGAAAGTATGCCCCATTAAATGAAATGTTTAATGTACAGCGTGTCTAAAACATCTTGCACAGTTGCTGAGCTTCTTACTTAAAAAACTGCCTAGGCACTAGTATTAACCTCCGCCCCTACACAAATTAAGCACTAATCTTAAACTACCTGGCTAGCAAACTGGTAGGAGAAAGCAGACGTCGAAGAAAGAATGTTTCATTACCATTTAGTCTCCCAAAATGTCCAAAAAGCGGTACCTCCGAAAAGGAACATAAGATCTGAATGGCAACTGTACAATAAAGTGATGGATGGAATGCTGAATTGATCTCAGCCACTGGTAATTACTCAGGCATCTCCCCAGTCATTGAGAAAATCCTGACATCTGGTTTCATACACATTCATGAGTCACAAGAGACTAAATGTACTGAAATCACCGTATTAACAGAGTCCGTATTCACACTATGTGGAATAATGAATGCTGATAGATATGATAGCCAACATCAGAATAAACACTTAACTAATAGATTGCAAGTCTTTGGTAGAACTGTAGTTCTCCTTGCTACAGCGAAAAGTCTTTTTTCTCAAAGGTCCTTGAATTTACAAGTTGAACCAGGACATTTTAGTGGAGATGCTGCTATAAGCCTGGAAAAAATAGTAATCTGCTTGATAAAATGGAAAGCAGATATGAAGAAGCGCTGAGGGAAATGTACTTGAAGAAAGTGAAGAGGCATCAAGCCACAGCAGTTTATCTGTGCAAGAACACGGTGCTCTAAGGCACAGTTCAAGACAAACCCCGAACAGCACGAGTTGTCTGCATCCCCCCATCTCATGTGTCCCAGTGCTTTAAAAAATGTGCCCGGACACTGCCAAGGCATTCCCACTTGTGCTGAACATTAGCCTGAAATTCTGGTCTAATAAGAGTATTACTTTTAGTGGGACTTTCAGCGGCTGCCCACCTTTCAACCAGCAGTGGACAGAACTAAAGACTAACCACATACACATCTGAAATTAACATCTGCTAGAAGAGGGTGAAGCGAAAACGTATCTCACAGAAAATTGACCTCCCTGGTACATTAACTAAGCAAAAATATGGGCTGAAAAATGATTGGACTTAACTAATGAACAGAATGGGTATCACCACATACTTATCTCCGCTGTTAAATCCATCTATTAGTAGAAAAAACAGCCGGTATTCACTATAACCTGCAGATTTTAATGCGGAATGCACCAAAATCTGGCTATATCAGATTTATTAGTTCCAATAAATATCATGCCATTTACCAGGCCGCTCGTACCGAGGGTTCTTGATGTTCTCCTTGTCTCAAAATTTAACCTGGACTCTCACATCAACCTCTTGTTAAAAGCCAGCCATCAGCTCAGAACAACTATAAATGTCAGGCATATGATACCAAAAGCAGATTTGAAGGACATCATCGATTCCCTGGGATAATCAAAAAATTAATCCTGCTTTTCCTCATTCATTTTCCTCCATAACACTGAGAGAGTACAATTAAAAGCAGTCCTGTATTTGAATGCTTGGCTCATCACATGGACTAGGAAATGTGATCACATTGAGGTAGATTCATCAATCTAAATTGCGCTCGCAAAGGGCCAGATTCTTAGAATCTGGCCCTTTGCGAGTACAATTTTTGCATTTGGGATTCATCATCCCAAATGCAAAAATCGCTATTTGCGAAATCGCATATTTGCGAGGAATTGGATTTAAGGAATCTCTATTAGAGATTCCTTAAATGCAATTCATTAACCAATTTGAAATTGCGAATTCGCAATATTTGGTCGCTATTTACCACGAAGTCTGACTTCGTGGTAAATTGCGAAAAAATAGAAAAAAGCACTTTAGTGCATTTTTCTCTGTTGCATGTTACACACACACACATGTCCTTGGACATGTGTGTGCGCAACACCTGTGTAAATTTGCATTTCAGGGGTGCTACAGGGTGTCCTTTCGACACCCCTGGCACCCTTGAAATCGCTATCTTATTTGCGATTAGCAAATTGCTAATCGCAAACAAGGAATACTCCCCATTCATTCCTATTCCTATATTGGCCCATAGGAATGAATGGGGAGTTATTCCTTATTTGCGATTAGCAATTTGCTAATCGCAAATAAGGAATGTGTAGGAATCGCAATTTATTTTGCGATTCGTACATGAATCCCGTTTTGCGAGTCTGTTATAGCGATTCCTTATGAATCGCTATTAAAGACTCGCAAAACGGGTCTTTGATGAATCTACTTGTAAATTCCTATCTTGACATCGCAGTACTAGTTGCTTCCGGGGGCACGCAGCACATGCTAAACTAGCTGTGTTACTCAGAAGGCATTACATAAGAGAGTATATCAAACGGTGCTTAATTTAAGCCGGTGGTAGCAGGTAGGGCCCACTGGCACTCATGTTGCAGAACCAGCACTAATTTAACTCATCAGATTTTGACAGAGAATAAGACACACACAAATAAAGAATGAGGAAGAGAAAAATGGAAAAAACGTACAGGTGGAGAGAGAAGGAACCTGCGGGGGTGAGATAAATGGTCAGGGGGTGTCTGGGTGGATTAAAAAGGCATGAACTGGAATAAAAAAACACTCTGGCTTTATTCAGCATGCTGACATTCAGTAGTACCATCTGCAGGCTTCTAAGCAAAGCTTTGGGCTTCAGCAGTTATTCTTTTACAAATTAAGCACTAATCTCAAACTACCTGGCTAGCAAACTGCTAGGAGAAAGCAGAAGTCGAAGAAAGAATGTTTCATTACCAATTAGTCTCCCAAAATGTAAAAAAAAGCTGTACCTTCGATAAGGAACATAAGATCTGAAATGCCTTTTCAGCTGGCATCTGAATGGCAAGTGTACAATAAAGTGATGGATGGAATGCTGAATTGATCTCAGCCACTGGTAATAACTCAGGCATCTCCCCAGTCATTGTTATTTTGCACACCATGCCACCTCAGTTTAGGACCCAGACATATGCAAATCAGCCTTGACCCTGCTCGAATGGAAACAGTCCAGCCCAAACTGCCAGGCAGGTCCTCCTTGAACTGGAACACAAGAAACCCAGGACCCATTTCACCACAGTTAGGGCTCATCAGCCAGGTATAGCTTGGTTCCTATGACACAATGTGCACAGAACCCACATCTGGGCACACCCATCCCTCTTAGGACAACACACTTCAGTATACAAACAATCGGTGTGACTTGAGCGCCGGCGAAGATGGCACTGTAGCATAGGTGCTCCGTATCGCGGGCCAGGGTCTGACACTTTGCAGTAAGATAGCTGAAATACTTTGTCATGGAAGAGAATTGGAATGCGCAATCCTCTGGTTTCTCCTTCACCAGCTTGTCTCTATGGGTGATTTTGCTGAATATAATGCTGACACAATTCTGTTAGTACTTGGCCACCATTTTGAAAATTGGCGCACCGATAATTTTTGTAATTTCTACTGAAGCGATGCAGCAACAATGCCTGTTCATTTATAATACAGGCTGTTTCCTCATGTTTTATTAATCTTTCCTCCTGCCTTTGGAACATTCTGTAGTTTTTATGTCCTCCAATCTTACAAAGCCCTTATGGACTCAATTTTGTCTCCACCTCAGATGGAAAATCATGTCTTTCTCACCTTATGTCTACTAAAGTACTTTTATTGTATTTCTTTTTTTAATCTTGTATATAAACCTTTGATATTCCAACATCAATCTCGATAAAAACCCTCCACCCATTTCAATGATGCTCTGCCTGCCAACCTCATCAACGAGCTCAGATCTTCAATACTACCATTCTGGTCTAAGATTGTCAAAGCATCTCTCTCTCAAAGCACGATTCCTGACTCCTTAATGATAGGTCAAGTTAGCCCTATCATAAAAAAACAAAGGCAGACCCAATAGACCTCAACAATTTCTGTATAATAACGAACATTCCTACTGTAGAAGAACTACTGGAGAAAATATGTACACCTGCAACTCTGCAACCACATAGAGCAGTTTCATCTCCTTTACTATTTCCAATGTGAATTCAGAAAAGGACACGGCATTGTAGATGATGCCCTGAAATTTCTGATTAGAACGAATCGTGCCTGCTGATAATTCTCGAGCTCTCCTCTGCATTCAACACAGTCAAGCATGACAGTTTGATTGGCCTTCTGGAGCTTAGGATGGGGCTATCTGGTTCCATTTCAAACTGGTTTTCCTCATTCCTACATAACAGAACATAAAGAATTATAGTCAACAAAACCCTTTCTGGCATTGCTCCTGTCTTGACTGGAATACTTCAAGGACCCAGGCCCTCGCCCAAGTAATTTAACTTGTTCATGAAACCTCCTACAGAAAATATAAAACATTCAAACATTTAGTACCACAAGTATGCGGATGATACACAATTGTACTTGAAAATCTCCTCACCAGAAAAAATCAAAACTCTCAACTGCACCCTATGAAAACCCAACAATGGTTAACCCTCAATCAACTTATGCTTAACACACTCAAAACTGAATTCCTCCTGATCGCGCCTTAAAAACACTCTGCCCCATAGAAGAATGGCCCAAACAACTTACAGCACTTAACTGCACCCCCCCATGTTAATAACTCTACTAGATCTCTGGGTATAACACTGAACAAATACTTGAATATGCAGATCATATCATTGCAACCACAAGGGAAGCTAACTACCATCTGAACGCAATAAGGAAACTCCAACCCTTTTTGCCTCCGGATGGCCTTCACTTGGCTGTCCAATCCCTAGTCATTTCCTGACTAGACTATGGAAGTGCTACACTTGCAGTCTTACCTACAGCAAGGTTAGCACTGCTAAGGGCCACACTGAACTCTGTTGCCAGGCTCATTGATCCAGAATATTCGACAACATTCCTGCAGTTCTAAAACATCTAAATTGGCTCTTGTTTAAAGCATAAATACATCTGAAGAAACCCTGAAGGACTAACAAGGTTCTGCACCATGACACTCGAGCATACCTAGCCAATAAGCTAGAAATGTCTGGTGGTAGTTGTTCCTTAACAAGCTCCAACTCCCTACAGCTGAAACCACAGAAGTTAAAAAAAAGAAAACTTACAACCGCTCCTTCTCTGGTTAAGCCCCAAGAATTTGGAACCCACTGCCTCCTGCAATCAGATCTAAACCCTTAACTTTCTCCTTAAAAAAAGAAGTAAAAATGCATCTGATGAATAGATTCCTTCAAGAGCAGTCCTATAGCCACTCAGCTTGACTACCTTTTGAGAGCACATCCGTATTGTGATTATGCCAGCTGATAGGTATATTGAATATGTTTTGCTGTTTGCATATTCGTTACTGCATTTCTCCCAGTATGTTATAACTTACCTGCCTTTTGTACATTACTGCATTTCTCCCTGTCTGTATACCTTACCTGCTTTCTGCAGAGCGCTCTGATACCCTTTTCCGGTCATGTTTACGGTATTTAAAACTCCCAAAATAAATAAAAAATAAAATATTGACTGAGACAATCGTATCAACATAAAATTGAAGCCCTTTTACTTCATCAGCTCTAGGCCACAGCTATACTCTATAACTTTTCTAAATGAAAGTTGTTGTATTGCAACACCACTACTTACATACCAGTTCATTGGGTAGTTACACCAGCGGAAACCTGTGCATACAAAGTTTATTGAGCTTCATACACACCAGTGTACCTTGCAACCTTTAAGAGATAACCAATTAACAGCCACAGTGGCTGATTATTTGGCTCACAAGGAGTAATCTCCTAATGTGGCTAATCCGAACACCCAATTATCAGTAATACAAGCTCCATTATCATTTCATAAAAGACCAAAAATAGATCCTTCTTCTCCAGCTAAGTCTTCTGTGCCTATTTCAATTGAGTTAATACTGGAGGAAATAAGGGCATTAAAACCTTTTATGGAAGACACTATCAACTCTCTACATAATCTTAAAACAAAATAGTCATTTATGAATAAACAAGTTTCAGACCTGGAACACAGAGTCAGTGGTGTACAAGATAAAACCTACAAAATAGATGTGATGCAATTGGAAATAAATTAGTTGAGGAGACATATGGAGGATATGAAAAAACCAAATTGTAGAAACAATCTTAGAATGTGTTGCCTACTTGAAAACGTGGAGGGATCAGATCCCCTTCAACTTTTCAAGAGCTTTCCCTTCTACTCCAGCCTTAAATATTCTAAGTGCACACCGGCTGGGTCTGAAATTCTGTTCTAAACCTAGAAGTGCTATTCTTCTATTTTTGGAACATACTGGCCTGCTCAAAGTTCTCAATGTTGTTAAGTCAAAGAAACAGGACATATGGTCTACGCTTAAACTATATTTCTCTCAATATGTGGCAAACATTACAACAGATAGACTGTCAGAAATGAGGTCTCTAGTTGGCAGAGGTTTGCACCCTGTCCAAGTAGGGACCACCACCTTAGTCAGGGCAAGTCAGATATAAACCCTAAATTAACCTCTGCTCACCCTCTGGTAGCCTGGCACAGAACAATCAGGCATAACTTAAGAGCAATGTGTAAAGTATTTGTGCAACATTTAAATTGCCGTAACTCAATGAAACACCCCCAAAAGACTCCACATGGGTTTAGATAAATAGATAATATATATCGTAGTGAAACGAAAATATGATAAGCAGAAGTTAAAATATGAATTTTTAAAGATTACATTTGAAAACAGTGCTTAGAAGTCACTAGTGGTCAGAAGGTTACTTGAGGTTAAAAGGGACTGGTACAAATTCAAAATTCATACCAACCGCAATGGAGGGCAGGCCAGCTACAAGACCCAAATTGGTCCAGCTGACGAATTACCTTGGATGTAGCTTTTGTCGAAGTTGAAAGTCTACTGCATCGCCATCAAACCGCATAAAGGGGGTCCAAAATTGTCGTCAAGTTCCATTGAAGTGAATGCAATGCGTTGCCATTGTTAAGCCTCACAAAGAATCATCTTCAAACTGCGCAGGCTGTAAATCCGATGCTGTCAAGCAGCCTCTGCATCAGTGTCAAAGGACGATGCAGCGGAAATTCTCACAAAGTCGAGACAATACGTTGGTTTGCAGAAATCTGAGGCACAGGACTGAAGGGGGCACCTCAGGCAAGTGTAGGACTCACAGATAGTAGAGTTAAGCAGCACCAGCAGGAATGCAGGAAGTATTTTTGTCCCTGAGACTTCAGAAAATAGGAGGCAAGGCGGCATGGCCTTGGAGTCACTCTGGGTTCAAGTGAGATGGGTTCAGTCCTTGTCCTCAGCAAGACAGAGATCAGCTGGCAGCAGGGCAGCTCAGCAACGCAGAGAAGCAGTTTCCAGAACAGTCAGTCACAGCAAAGTCGTCATCCTTATGGCACAGAAGTCTTTACTCCAGCAGAGTTCTTCCCACGTCCAGTAGTGTGCTGATTTGGTAGGGTCAGAGACCTGGTACTTACACCCAAAAGTGCCTTTGATGTAGAGGGATGACTTCAAAGGAGATCTGTGGAGTCCCTTTCAACCCAATTTTGTCTGCCAGGCTATCTGTCGGGTCAATCAACCCTTTGTGTGAGGACAGGACACAGTCTATTCAGCTGTAAGTGTGAGTCACCTTTCACCTTTCTTGCCCAGGAAGGCTTTCCGAATGCAGATGAGTCCTCTGTCACACCCAGCCCTTCATGTGTTTGTGGCTGTCTAGAATGAATGTACAAAGTGTAGCTGTCATCCAGCCCGGAAGTGTATTGAAGACAGGCTGCAAACACACAGAGCAAAGTTAACTGCAAAGAAATGTCCACTTTCTAAAAGTAAAAGACAGACAGATGATGGATGAAATGCAGAGCAAATCGAACATTCACTCCCAATCAAGAGAGCTGGGTTAAATACATTGTTCTTTTGCTCACCATGCCACCCCTGTTTAGACCCATCCATATGCAAATCAGTCTTGACCCTGTTCCTCATGGGAACAGTCCAGCCCGAACTGCCAAGCCAGGTCCTCCCTTAACCGGAAACAAGCATCCTGTTACTGGTTTCGGGGCATCACCCCTCATCAGCCAGGCTAGCTTGAATCCAGTGGCACAGTGAGCCCAGGACCCATGTCTGGGCATACCCGGCGCTCTTAGGGCAAGAAGGCAAAAGACACACAGATGATAGACGGAATGAGGAGCAAATCAAACATTCACTTCAAGTCAAGAAATCTTGGTTGAACCCATTGTTCTTTTGCTCACCATACCACCCCAGTTTAGACCCAGCCATACGCAAATCAGTCTTGACTCTGTTCTTCATGGAAACAGTCCGGCCCGAACTGCCTAGCCAGGTCCTCCCTGGACCGGAAACAAGCATCCTACGAACGGTTTCCGGGCATCACCCCTCATCAGCCAGGCTAGCTTGAATCCAGTGGCAAAGTGAGCCTGTAACCCAAGTCTGGGCATACCCAAGGCACTTACAGTGAGAAAGTAAAAGACGCACAGATGATGGATGGAATGCAGAAAAAATCAAACATTCACTCCCAGTCAAGAGATCTGGGTTAAATCTATTGTTCTTATGTTCACCATGCCACCCCAGTTTAGACCCAGCCATATTCAAATCAGTCTTGACCCCGTTCCTCATGGGAACAATCCAGCCCGAACTGTCAAGGCAGGTCCTCCCTGGACTGGAAACAATAATTCTGGGACCAATTTTAGGGCATCACCCCTCAACGCCAGGTTAGCTTGCATCAAGTGGCACAGTGAGCCAGTGAGTCCAAACTGAATGGCGTGGCATGCAAAAAACGATATATTTAACTCAGATCTGTGACTGAGGTGAATGATTGATTATTTACAAATTCTGTATACCATCTGTTCTTTTTGCATTTGTAGCCCTAAGTGGGAAGGGTATGCCCAGATGTGGGTCCTGTGCTCCCTACACCATCAGATTCAAGCTAGCCTGGATGATGAGGGGTGTCACCCGAAAACCAGTCCCAGGATGCTTGCTTCTGGTCCATGGAGGACCTGGCCTTGCAGTACGGGCTGGACTGTTCCCATAAGGGAGCAGGGTCAAGACTCATTTGCATGTAGCTGGGTCTAAACTAGAATGGAGTGGCATGAAAAAACAATGGATTTATACCAGATCTGTGAACTGGGGTGAATGTTTGATTAATTTACATTCCGTCTATCATCTGTTCTTTTTGCAGTTGTCGCCCAAGTGCTCGCTACACCACCAGATTCAAGCTAGCATGGCTGATGAGGGGTGTTACCCCAAAACTGGTACCAGGATGCTTGTTTCTGGTCCAGGGAGGTCCTAGTCTGGCAGTTCAGGCTGGACTATTCCCATGATTTAACCCAGATCTGTGACTGCGGGTGAGTGTTTGATTAATTCAGCATTCCGTCCATCATCTGTTCTTTTTGCACATTCCAAAAAGGTAATGTCAAATTTAACTTTACCACTAGGGATGATTTGTCCCCATCATTCCAAAGATATGAAACATGATGTAGCTACTCCTTTCTGACCAGGAATTACTGCTAAAAAGTGTTTTAAGGAATTCTCAATGCTAGCATATAAAAGGAGTTGGCCTCACATTAGTGAAAAATAAATGTAGCTGTTTGTCACTACCAGTACATTTAAAACCTAAGGGTACATGTCTTACCTTTTAGTTACACAGCACCCTGCCTATAGGGCTATTTAGGGCCTACTTCTGGGTGACCTATAAGCAATAAAAGGGGGGTTTAAGGCTTGGTAAGTGGTTTTAAATGTCAACCTGAGGAGGCAGTAAACTGCACACACAGGTCTGCAATGGCAGGCCTGAGACAGGTTTGAAAGGCTGCTTGTGTGCGTGGCCGAACCAATGCTGCAGGCCCACCAGTAGAATTTATGTTACAGGCCCTGGGTATGTGGTATATCACTTTACAAGGGACTTGCAGGTAAACTACATATGCCAATCAGGTATACTCTAATGTCACCATGTTTAGGGGAGAAGAACATGAACTTTAGCACTAGTTAGCAGAGGTAACGTGTAAAGAGTCCTAAGGCCAACAAAACGATGGTCAGAAAAAGAGAAGGAGCAAGGCAAAAAGTTTGGGGTATCCCTGAAAAAGGGTCGTTTCCATCATAAACAGAAACAGTTTTGAGATCTCTGCCCACACCTGAGGGCTATTAATGCAAGATTCCCCCCCCCCCATCCCTGCAGATTCAAAGTAACTTATAAAGACAAAGCTGTAACATATGAGGATCATGCGAAGCTTAAAAACTTTCTTCACTAATGCAGAGAGGAATCTATGGAATTATCTGCTTCATGATGTTATTACATGGGAATAAAAAATGTTTTTTCTTTCTCTATGGCTCCCCCTCCATCCTCGACATACACTTACAATTGCACGACCATCCGGAGTTACCCCTGTGGTCATTTTTGTCTGTACATTCCCTAAACTTCTGTGACTTCGAACATCTTTCCTTTTAGGTATATCTTACAGTCATCATGTACATGACTTGTACTATCTATTTTTTTCATATGTTTTGTTCTTTCTACTTTATTTGTTTTCTCATTTTCCTTACATCTTTCCTTTGTCTCAAACATCTCAGCCTTTCTTTTTTCAAGTATGTCTTATTTATCCTCAATATGTCTATTTTATGAGATATTGTACATTTTTCTTTGTTGTAAGCATTGATTATCTATATTTCTTAGGCTGGCTTATAACTCAGAGTAATATTGTGGAATGTGAAAGGTTTAGTCAACCCAATTAAAAGACAAATCATTCTCACATCTTGATGCTCTCCAAATTGATATTGATCTTTTACAAGACACACATTTAGCTGATACAGAAGTGTTAACACTTAAAAGATCTTGGAATTGTCAGGCATTCATTTCTCCTGCACATCAGAAAAATATTGGAATTGTCATTCTTGTTAATAATCACTTGAACGTTACACTTTTATCACAAGCTAGTGATACTAAAGGCAAACGGGTTGCTGTTGAATTATTGATAGATAAAATCCAGTGTGCAATATTTTATGTATATGGACCCACAATGTTTAAAAATTCTTTATGGCCTACAGTAATCAAACAGTTACTGAACTTTAATGGAGAATACTTTATTTTGGGTGGTGATGCCAATCAGGAGTGTGATCCCATTTTGGATAGAAACTCTAAAGTTAGCTTCATGCCCTATAGAATGCATAAATCCTTCTGTTCCACCAGTTCTCAAAAATCCCTTATCCACACATGGCACTCCGCTAATCCCATTTCACAAGGATATACATGTTACTCTCTACTCAATCATGAATTGATTCGATTCTCACAAATATATTATCAGCTCAACTGCTTCTACATGCAGATATTGATTCTTTTTTCATTTGTGATCATTCATCTATTATTTCAGATTACGGTCTCCTGACATTTCAAACTCACTCACCTAGAATGAAATTCAACAACTCCCCTTTGTTATATTTTGTGTTTGTAGAGAAATTAAACATTTCCTTATGGACTTTTTTACTTTTAATACTGCACACAATACTGCCCACCCAACTATATAGGATGCTTTTAAAGCCTCAGCTCGAGGTTTCATTCTGGAATATGTCAACATTGAAAAGAAACTCTTTCATAAAAAAAGCAATGGCTTTCCTGCAAGAGATTAAAACATTGGAATGTAAGTGATACAACTCAAAATCCCAGACCTCTCTTAATGAGCTTATCAGAGTGAAATTTGCTTTTAATAAAATTTTTGTGGAACATGTCTCTACTTCTTACACCGCCAAAATGCCAGGTATTATGGTGGTCAAATAAAACCAGTAAACTCTTAGCAAACTACCTCAAAATTAAAAAAGAATGGAAGAAAATTAATTCTCTTCTAACCGTTAATAATCAAGTACTTTTCAAAGTCGAAGATATTTTACATGAATTTGTTTATTTCTATAAATCCCTTTATACACTTGAACAAACCCCCATCTCTTATATCATTGAATACTTAAATTCTATTCCACATCATAACATAGATGATGTTGACTTTTCCCATTTAGAAACAGATATATCACTTAAAAAGATTGCAGTTGCGATCTCTACATTAAAACCTGGCAAAGCACGAGGTCTGATGGTGCCACTTCCGAATTTTATGTCTATTTCTCAAGTCCATGCATGCTTCTAAAAAAAAAATCAATATTTTACTAACATTCAAAAAGCATCTGGAACCTTCCAAGAGGAATAGATGTTCATACATAATAGATGAGTTCTTGGAGAAATCAATATCCAGGCAAGAGTCTGGTTTTCCAAGAAATCGTTGTGACGTAGATGAGCGGATGGAAGTAGCCATGCCTGTATTTGGGTAGCATGGAATAGGCCTAAATAAGGACTGGATTTCTATGCCTATATATGGGCAACGCCAATTGTACCTATATAAGGGCATGAATCGGGAAATTCATTCGGAATCTAAAATCGAACACAACACCCACTCCACTTTCTTATGTACGACGTTACTAAATTCTAAACATGTTTAAGATATTTACACGGATTGTGAAAACCCACACAAAACACAAAAAAATGCATTTAAAAAATGGTTGTACACATAATGGATGCATAGGTGCTGTACGCATTAAAGCAATGTTTCATTCTAAGCATATATTCAACATGTGAATGCTAACTGAGTGAATCATGAAAATATACATTCATGAAATGGCTCATAAATACAGAAGAAAAAAGGGCCAAACACATTTCATGTCAGGTTTACATAAAACTGTTCGTTTGTGGACATGAGTCATATATTGTCTCCGGTAGTATTCAAAGAATTCTTGTTCTCTATGAATAGTTCTACTTTAAGCAGATTACTTATGCCAAAAAACGAAAAATACAAATTTGGAGAAAAAAAAATTAATCACAGGAAAAAGTTCTTTGTTTTCAACAATGAAGGTCAAATTCAAAGTCTCTTGGGACACTGTGTGATGAACTCAAATGTCAGTGCTAGTGATTGGAGAAAACATGAAATCTTCTAATTCCGTAAAAAAATCATCTATCATTGTAGGTGATAGTTGGATTACCTCGTCCAGGAGATTAACCGCACATAGATGTGAAGCATCGCTGTCAGCATTGTTTGCATTAGCAATGTTCGAATTGGATGCTACCTGCACGCCTGTACATGGGCTGTTACCGGGTCCAGCAAAGTATCAACATCTGTTGGCACAACTGATGGAAGTGTCAGGCAGATGTCTAGCACTCATTCTTCTCCGCATAGTAGTTAGTGTAGAACAGGTAAGATGCAATCTTGCGAGATTGGTCTGAATGACAGAAACCATGTGGTATTTAATTCTCGAAGATGAATTAATCCCAAAATGTGGACGATGCGCTCAAGACACTTCATCTCCAATAGAGCTCTCTCTACAGTTCTTGGAGTAGCGAGGTGACTTGGATTGCCATATCATAGCAGAAGGAGCAAAAATAGTATCCCTGCAACGAGTCCCAAAAGGAGGGGCAGTCCGCCAAACACTGAATGCACGAAGTTTGGAAATATTCCGAGGACTGCTTGAAAAGGTGCTAACAGTCCGGAACATACGTTCTTAAATAGATGTACAATACCGCTCGTATCAGACATGTTTAAAATACGACTTGACATTTACGAGAAATGTATAGGGCAGTTTGTAGTTAAGAGGGCATGTATCGCGGCAGAAGTCCTTGTGACTTGTAGATCATAGGTCTCTTTGGCCGAGGTCAGTGGCACAGTGTTTTGCAAAAGAATGGCTTTCATTCTGCTTAAAGTATCAATTTGTATAGAAGAGATGTTCAGTGAAGGCCATAAAGGCAACTCCTTGTCTGTCTTGGTTTTTGGACACAATACTTGCATACAGCAAGGTGACTCTGGCTGACACAGTTACTAGATATGGTATACCTGGCAACATGTCACAGCAGCTGTGATCGTTCAACATGAGGTAACTTCCATTTGAAAGTTGTCCAAAAATTGAATCAATCACTGCAGCTTGTGAACCTTGCAGGTGGCAGGATAAATTGTTAGAGGAACCATCGCAGGCCCTGTGTAAGTTTATACCATGACAAAGGAGAGAACCGCTTAGTGCGTTTTCACAGTTTTTACCGCTAAGAAACACTTCACGTCCTCCACTCCAACATCTGTGTGTGTATGATAATTCCCAGGATGTCTTGATGTATTCTTTTCCCAACCTTTCATATGCGCCTGCTGGTATGTGTTTTAGGCAATACTGAAAATGGAAAATTGTAAAAGGCAGAGTGATTGTTCCATTCAGTAGCTGGTTTCTCTGATACCGTAAATGGCAATCTTTCCAGTTTTTCAATGCTCAGCACCATATAGTCTGCTCCCCTCTGTGCCAGTTTGATCTGTTTATCAGTGAGATTGAATCCTGAAAACAGTGACGTGGTATTGATTAAACGCCAAGGCACATAGCCTGAGCGAAGGTTTTGCAACATCCAGCCTAATAGCGTGATAGAACGTAAATGCAACTGACCATGTTGCAACATGACCAAGTCCTGTTACATGATGTCCATGGCAGAAGACACTATGCTGTCCAATGAATATATCCTGGACGACAGAGTCATTAACCCATTGTCAACCACAGAGAGAGTTTTCTCTAAATTAATACGATCAATTTCTCCCAATCTTTCTGCAGTCTCTGCTTGCGTAATCTTCCATGCTTCATTATAAGCAGCAAAGATACTGGCATATATAAAACATTTATGACGCTGTTTTCTTGGTCCTAGCAAAAATTCCCTAAGATCAGTGCCATCTTTAAGTAAAGATAAGTGCTGCTTTACATCCTTAAGTGTAGATCTAGGCAGAGCTTCTCTACACAGTATGGTGTTACTATTCCACGATGCTGACTTTGAACATATCTTGGGTCTGGCCTATTGAATGTGAAATCCTGTGTTTTGTTCAGGAATCTATCTTGACAGTTGTTTGTGTCTGTGAGCCAGATTAACCATTTATTCCAATCTGGATCTGTTCTGTTGTGATGCAAAATAGTATGAAAGTCGACCTCCCCCTCTGAAGTGTTATTACTATCAGGTGTAGGTGTAGGTATGGACGTATTGTTCATGTCTTTGATCTTGGCTAACCCAAGGCAAGGCGTCTGTTGGACAGTGTCATTCAAAAACATAATTTGCTCAGGGATGATACAGGCTCTAAATAAAGCTTCTACTCCCTGTACCTGCCAATCTTTTGTACCCCAGACAATTTTTGTCTCAATGTTGTCTTTCCAAAAGTCGAAACCTAGTTTAGACAGTTGGGCATAAAAGGCAACAGAATAAATCTGGTATTTGTCAACATACTTTTCATTCCTGTTCTGTTTACATTTTTAAAGTAAAACGATTCAGCATTGGATACGTTGAGCCCTGTAAAGTATGGAAATTTCATTGCAAAAGTTTTTGAGCTAGCCTTTGGTGGCGTAGGACAATGTTCCCATTGGTTATACATTAATACATTTCTAGGATTTGCATATTTGTGCAAGAAATGATGACCATAATGATAATAACAGTACATTTGTTCATAGTCTGATGAACTTTCTAAATATTCATGATTTGTGAATACTGCTGACATTTCTAGATCAGGTATCATATTATTAACAGTCCCGAAGTCCCAATCATCAGAAAATGTACTAGATGAAACAAAGTCACTAAATGAAATCTTGAATAAGTGTGGAATCTTCAACTGCTCCAATGGGCCGAAATGTCATATTCTGTTTTGTCCCAACTATACCACCTGTTATAGGAACGGCTGTGATGTTCACTGATGACAAGTCTCTTTGTTCTCAATGGGATGATTTGTGTGGCTTGAGGAGTAAGTTTACGTTCTTACTTGCTGTGTCCATTTTGACATATCTTCCATTTATCAGCATACCCAGAGTTATTACCAGAGTCAGCCAAAGTAGAAGAAAAAATATGCCCAACACAATCCAAAGTTCAATCCATGGTGAAACCAGATTAGTCTTTTCCAGGTGACGAAAAAGGCCATTTGCTTGTTCTTTGAAAGTTCTTTTCGCTGGCGTAGGTTCAGGTTCACTGGGATCCTCAGAAAACGTATCAAAGTTAATGAAATAGCCAGAGGCAGTTCTGTCAATTATTGGGATTGCAGCAGGATTAGTTGAAATCGCTGGAACCACTTGATCACATGTTACTTCAGTGTAGACTGGAGCTACTTCGTTGTAGACAGGTGTATCTTGACGAACTGTTATTTGGGTCTCAAGAGGTACAAGTTCCATAGCTTTGTTGCATAGTCCTTCCTTTCGCACCGCAGATTCCTCAAAGGTGATGAGTCTCTCAGTTTGAACCTCTTGGATTGTAGCCTGACATGTGCGTCTGCTACATTGGCAGAGTCCACTTGGCCTACTATTTAGTATCAGCCACATCATGTGTTTTTATCAGGTCGATGGATACTAACCTGTTCTTCTTTTTACCAGCAAGGGGCAGCAGTAAAACTGTTCTTGATCTGTGGATTGCTAGGACAGGTACTGGCTGTCTGTAAGAAGGCCCAAATGATCTTTGATATCAAATTACTTTTGGTCCACCACTGATGTCTGACAATCAAGGACCCCGACCCACATTCTAGTCCCAAAAAGGAACTCATATGGAGTGATATCCCCAGAGAACTTCTTGGCAAGTTGTTAAGACTACCTTGGACACTTATTAGATGTTTGACCCACCCGTCACCCGAACCTAATACCCTAGCTATTATAGATTGCTTTATGTCTAGGATTTTTCTCTCCACAACCGAATTTTCCTCAGGATGGAATGGACTAGAATACCGCAATGTAACGCCCAAATTGGCCTTGGCCTCCTTGTAAGCTCGAGAGCTAAATGCAGGTCCCTGGTCAGAATGTAGGGTGCCGATTGCGTATGTGCCGATAAAGACTCGCAAATCTTTTATAACAGTTTGAGCGTCAGCCGAGCGCTGAGGCCACATCCAAAGGAACCTTGAACACAAGTCCACTGCAACCATGATATATTTATAGTTACCATCCCTCTGTAAGGAACAGCAGTGGTCCAGGTAAACGCAAGCTAATGGTTTATCTGAAATTAACAGGGGCGTCTGCGCAGTACGTTTCACAGTAGAGACTTTCATCTTCTGGCATATTTCACATTCCAAAACATAGTTTCTGGTTTGTTTCCTCATGCGTGACCACCAGTATCTCTGTTTTAAAAATGGCACTGTGGCGGAAACACCTGCATGAGCAGAGGCGAGCCCTTCATGTGCTGCTAGGATTAGTCCTAATCTATGTTCCATTTTTGGAATTACCCTATCCCCCACTCCAGGGATTCAAGCAAACGGAACATTGTTCGTGTCAGTTGTGTATAAGTATTTGAGTGGAAACCCGTTTCGTAATGTTTTAAAAATGTCTTTGCTCGAAGCATTGACAGCCAGGATGCTTTTTCGCTGTCTATTTTCGTTTTTGAATGAGTGATTGCAGCTACGGTAGCCGTTTGTACAGCTGCCTTCGCAGCTTCATCAGCCAATGAATTCCCTTCAACGTGAACGCCATCACGTTGATGACTCAGTGTATGTATCACGTGAGTGTTTTGTAGTCCTTCTGGTAACTTAACTACTTGTACCCAAAGCGTTTTATGCTTGATTATGCCACCTTTTGCATCTTTGAAACCGTTTTGAAGCCAATTCTGTAAATATTCATTGTAAGATTGGACACAATAAAACAAATCGCAGGTTATGAGTGTGGGGAATTCGCAATCTGTATTCTCAAGTGCCATCTTGAATGCTTGTAGTAAAGCTCACTGAGCTGTACAATTTCCTAAGGATTGAGTTTTAGGGCCAGATGCATCAAATGGTTTTGCCCATTCTGTGTCTATGGGAAAATGTGTTCATGCATATGGCCCTTAGTGACCATTGGTCTAAATTTGCCATCACGCCAATGACCTTTAACGATCGTGCACGCCGCACTATAGGCTTGTTTACCCACCATAGCAGGTTGAGCTGATGCGTCAGTATAAATTATACAGTCATACTGGTCAAGAGGGAGAATTTCAGGAGGCAGAGGACATTCTTGTTTGTATTGTTGAAATGCTTGTGTTTTTAAATATGGATCAAAAACGTATTCAACATCTGTTGCAGTAAGAAAATTAACCCATTGTATCGATCTTGGATATAAAGCTCACTTTTGTCACTTCTTCTAAGGCAGGTACAGGTGTCACGACCATAATTAGTTTTCCATGTGCATGGGCTCTTTCTTTTGCTCCCGCAGTGTGAACAGTTGTCAGAATTTTTTCTGTTGAAGTGAATTTCATTTCTGCTTGTGTGTACAAATGTGATTTGTAAGCTATTAGTACTTTTTCACCTACGTTAAAAGTTAAGTAGGTGAATCCGCATTGACCCGGAAATATTCGGTTCACTAAATTGCGTACGTTTACGCGTGTTTGTAAATAGTTAGTTGCTAACATGTCTGTTTGCAATGAACGCAAAATTTCTGTGTGTTTTTGTATCCAATTTACTGTTTTGAAATCAGTTTTGATTAAATCGTAGAGAGGTTTAACCCTTTATGGGTAGTTTAGAATGTAAGTTCTTCCGAATTTCAGGAATCCTAGAATTGTCTGTAAGTTCTTCAGCGTTTTTAGAGGTTGGAGCAGCGCACACTTTTCTAAAAAGATGGCTGCCAAGCTTTTGCCTTTACTTGATAATTCATATCCAAGAAAAATGATGTTGAGATGGGCAATTCTTGATTCCTTAAAATTAAGATTGTAACCTTCAGAGGCGAAGCTCAGTATAATGGTGTTCACGCTGTTCAAGTGCCTGTCCAAGTCATCGTCTGTCAGATAGATGTCATCGACGTATGACAATGCCTCGTCATCATAAATTTGTAGTAACTCTGTTACCCTTGCTGAGAATACCCAGGACTATTCTTGAATCCTTGAGGGAGACGACAGAAGTGACCCTGTGTCCCCATTATTGAAAAAGCGGTCAAATACTACTTTCAGGTGCAATATTTTGGCAAAAGAATCATTAGAAAAAGCTAATTTGGTTTTATATTTTTTACTCACAATGTTATTTATTAATGCTGTGTGCATTTTGCACTGCAAATGTTTTGCGACAAGAGTTTAGATGTCTGTAATCCAACACTAAACGATATGTATTGTCTGGTTTGGAGACAGGAAACAAAGGATTGTTCATTGATGAGGTATAGGTAAGCATGGGCGAATTTTGCGAATCTCGCGTTCGCGAATTTTGCGGATTTGCGAACTTGCAATCCGCAAAATCCGCGAATTCTCGCGAATTTGCGGATTTTTTTTGTGTGTTTGCGCGGGTTTCTGCCAGTTCGTGAGGGTTTTGTACAATGTCGCAAATTGCGAACTTACCTGTCGGGTCGCAAGTTTCGCGAACTTGTTGTTTCTACCTGTCCAGCCTGTTTGGGACACTCTTCTTCATCACTGCCACTCTCTGTCACCACTGCCACTCTCTGACTACTCATGCCACCCTCTGGCCCACCCATGCCACCCTCTGTTTCATCACAGCACCCTCTGGTTGTCCAGTCAGTGTACATTATTGTGGCAACGCAAGCACACCTTCCCTGCCTCAAGTGACCTGAATTAATTTGGGGCTGATTAATGTGTCACAGAATATTTTTTTAGCTGGCACCTGCTTCCTTAGTGCTTCCTGATTAGTGATCTTTTGCACTTGCTAAGTGCTTTCATTGTTGCAAAATTAGTTACAACACCTGCCCTGCCCCAACTGACAATAATGAATTAGGGGCTGATTAATGGATTTGAACTGCCAGCCTGGCTCCTGCTTGTCTCCCTTAGCTGTAATTCAGGACCTTTGTGGCATATGTGTAACTATTCTGAGGTTCAGAGCAGGGTCACATAATAGTTGCAACTGGCAACTGAACTCTGGAGGGGCCCCTCAGCAAGCACTACAGGAAATGGCTACTAATGATGAGCCTGAACTTTTGAACCTGGTAAGTAGTTTCAGTTTTGCTAAGATCGTATTTCTGCAATTTTGCACTTATTCGCGGGGCGCGAAGTTGTACTGGGAAGCCGCGAACTCACGCGAACAGTGCGAGTAGTGCGAGCAAAATCCGCTGCTCGCGGATTTGCGGATTTTGCGGGAGATTCGCGAATCTCGCGGATTGCGAATTTACCGAAAATCCGCAAAATCCGCGAGCGAAATGGATTTTACGCCCATGCTTAGGTGTAGGTTTCAATCACCCTCTGGTATTCAAGTTGATCTAAGATCTCCCTGACCTGTTTTTTAGCTTCTTGCTTAACTGGGTACTGCCTTTGTGCAGTTGGTTGATTTTTTTATTGGATTTTATGGTAGGGAGAATCCTCATCCCATCCTACATGATTTTTGTATAATGCAAGAGCTTGGATGACTGCCCTTTTCTGGCATAAGTATATTTTAAATGTATTGGAATATGATTGGAGAAGGCTGGCATAATAATGTCTTTTCCATGTGGGTACTCCCTGACAAATTCTGGTGACCAGTCTTGTTTAGCTAGAAGAATGTCATAACCTTTAGAAAGTCGCTCCCAAAAGAGTGCTTTCACTTTTCTTGGTATGGCTCCCTCCATCCGGAGTGTTATTTCATGTAACTTATGTGGAGAACTAACCTTGGTATCTGCAGTTTCAACTTGATTGAATTCATTCAAGTCCACTGTCTCCAAAAGACCCTTCAGGTTCTGGCAAGCTATTGTGACTTCTGCTGCGCGGTCCAACATCGTCTGAGACAATTCTCCGTTCTTGAGTTGTATCCTCAAGATCTTCGGCATCTGATTTTTAGACCTGCTACCTTCTTTTTGGTGAATTTAGGTTTCTTGTTTTTCTGAACGTGTTGATCGTCTTTGGACTTCGCACGTTCTTCCTTGTTTTCTAACTGTCCTCTTCTTTCAGAGAGGTACGAGAGGAACATGTATCAGTGTCTTGATATCTATCAGGTTTTCTCAAATTATCCCTATTCCTGAGGTTGTACCTCCTTTCAGAGGGCTCATCTGGAATGAGAACTCTTCTCATTAGAAGTTTGTTTGCTATTTTCCTAACTTCTTTTTTAGAAGGAGCGGGAGTGCTTTTAGTAAAGACCTTTAACTGTATATCTCTATTAAATTTTGTATGTTACTAAGTAAGTCCTCGTCTGACATTGATTCAATGTCAGGGTCAGGTCTGTAGCCAGCTAGAGCAGACCATGTTGCTCCTGGTCTACCTAGTGGACCGAGCCAGGTAATGTGATTTAAATGTTTTTAGGGCACATTTAAACCAGAGCTCATGCTCCCAGTATGTGAGTGGAATTTCAATATCCTTGAAAGGAAGGTATTCCTCTGGTGGATCACCTTCTTTGTAGAAGTGAAACATGTGTGTTACTGGATTTGCTTCTGGGAAGACTATCCATGAATAGAATACCTCTGTCTGGTGATATTCATATGCCTTTATCACAAAAACTGCCCTACTACCTCTTGATGTTAGGCCATGTTTTATTAGTTTTATAGTGATGGCTTTGCTTACATTTTGAGGAATGACTACAGCATTCTCATTAGTTTCTTGGAAACCTGTATAGTTTAAAGCTTGTACGGCGTCATCGCCTGTAGCTTCACTGGCTACTCGATTATCTTCCTCGGCCATTTTATTGACTGAAAGTTTGCAGAGCAAGTTTCAAGGAAACCAAGATAAGGTGCACAATATAACGTTGAACAAATCAAAAAGCTAATATATAGGATTTTTCGTCCTACTCAGCTATGGCAGATATTATCCTTTACCCACTCCAGACGTCTATTGGAGTATTACGGAAAAAGGGGTCTCTGAGAAAAGCACGACTGAGTTACTCCAATATCTAGCGTTGAATTAGTGCCTTACCAAACCGTTGGGCGCCATGTAGTGTAGCTCCTATATTCCCAATAGGCTCTGCGCATTGGAATAATATACACTATAGATTTGACATAGAACGGAGGTCAGTATGTCTCTATTGTGTATACTAAACTTAATTGTGTGTGCCAGCTAACTCAGAGGGCATTATAAACTTTCTTCAATATACAAGAAGGGATAACCGCATAAACAGGACAACTTTGTTTCCCCTAGAACCGGAACAATATCTTCAGAGTTCTGGAAACAATAGATAACTATTTCACTCAGTCAATCATGCATGCTTCGTTTCTACAGAGTTTGCACAGAAATAGAGAGATGGGCGTTTCAATAAAAGGGGGTTTATTGAACAGTCTTCTTTCTCATACAAGAGATGTGAACTGCTACAATCGTTAGACAGAATGCGAAGTATAATGCGTACAGCATGAACAGTAATATAAAATAATACTGTAATAGCATTGTCTGTTGCTATGACATATATAAAAATATATACATAAAT
Source organism: Lissotriton vulgaris (assembly GCF_964263255.1). Taxonomy (NCBI): domain Eukaryota; kingdom Metazoa; phylum Chordata; class Amphibia; order Caudata; family Salamandridae; genus Lissotriton; species Lissotriton vulgaris. Next base: position 1,449,741,214 of record NC_141694.1, read on the forward strand.
AACACAGGCTAAAATACTCAACTGGTGCTTCTAAAATACGCCTACCCTAGTGTACCTAACCTAGGTCTAGTACGAGGGAAGAAGTAGGTGCTGTCTTTAGCATAGGTTTAGTTTTTCCAAGAATTGCCAAAGGTTTCTCTAGGTTCTAATCAGCTCCATACCTTAGAATGAGAGAGGTTGGTATCTCTTTCTTGGGACTCGATTTACCAACACCCCGCAAGGGGAGTCAGAAACACCGTAGCTGGATTCTCGGCAGGAGGATGCCAGCTTCTGATCAGTGCGTCAGCTGGAGAGTTGGCTTCCTTCGGCACTTGCTGTAGCGAGCTGCGTCATGCAAGTAGGTAGTTGAACTGCTCTGAACCACACCATGCTTTGCCATAGCAAGTGAAGGTATATTTATATCTTGAAGGTGTTAAGGAATCCCAGTATTGATGTAAAGTCGGCATATGAACATCATGAATGAACCCCTAAGGAATAGATGTTCATGCATAATAAATTAGTTCTTGGAGAAATCAATATCCAGGCAAGAGTCTGGTTTTCCAAGAAATCCTTGTGACATAGATGAACGGATGGAAGTAGCCATGCCTGTTTTTGGGTAGCATGGGCTATGCCTAAATAAGTACTGGATTTCTATGACTATATAAGGGAAACGCGAATTGTACCTATATAAGGGCACGAATCGGGAGATTAATTCGGAATCTAAAATCGAACACAACATCCTGGGATGAAATTTGTTAGTAGTACCCTGCCCGGACTCTCCTCGACAGGTCAGGGGTCTTCAGATCCTCCTGACTTGGAGACACTCTTGAATTCATCCTGCAACCTCCCAGGTCAATATGTGGAAGTCTCTGAATCTCTTACCTGCCTGGAAAGAATTTTGTTCTGTATTCTAGCTCTTCTTGAAAAAAAATGTATTAATGCTGATCCCATTCAAGTTACTCTAGTTATGATTTTGAAAGCTTTGTTGGGCTACAAAGGCAATGAGGCCTTCTTTTATTCAGCGCTGCAATTGATGGATATTGGAAAATAGAAATCTCCAGCCATCTGATCATGTTCCTCTGGAAATCCCTGAGATTAAAGGTTGTGAAGAACAAGAAGAGGTTTTGACATTTGCGGGTGGAGAGTTTCCTTTACAGCGATTGGAAGTGAAAGAAAAATATAAAAACTGCGATTCCCAAGCGAGTAAACTCAAATTACGTGCACCTTAGGAAGCCCCAATTACAGCAGGAAGTGTAAAGTTCAATTTGTTATGTAATATCTCTTTTTAATCCAGACTCTTTGAAGCTAGGAACTACCCATCTCATAGACAAATCTGCTTGTATGAAGTCTGATGCTTTCCCAATTTTCAAATCTAAAGAGATGGATAAAAATTTAGTTGATGAATCTTTAGATCCCTCCCAACCTATAAGGAAATCCAAAGGTATAATACATCATCTGTGAAAAAAGAAAAAGAATAAACAAAGGATTGTAAAAAATGCCCCAAAAATGGCAATTTTCAAGACACCAGCAGGATTACTCCAGCAGAGGCTCTAATGAATAATGCTGTTACTGAAACCATCCCAGCTCTAATGGGCAGTAACGCTCATTCCGCAATTTTAGATTTATACTCTGTTGACCCATGGGCAGGAGGTGCACTCATTGTTTCGATCTAATGTTCCATCCTTCTTTAAATCTATGATAGCCCGGTCAGTTAAGCTAATCAATTAAGCTTAACTTGGCTGTAGGTCTCTTTTATGCTGAGCCATTGCACATTACATCCTTTTCTAGGGACCAGGGACACGATGCCTCTCTCCATCTTTTGACAATAGTCACAACTATATTAGACTTTGTTGCTCTATTTGACCGCAATGTGGTTTTGAATCGCTTACATTTGTCATCTTGTCCTGCAGATATTGAAAACTTAAAGATGCACCAAAGCAGTGACATCTCCCTTGTATTGATTTTACACCCCTTATTAGTAAAGCAAGTGTTTTGTTTCAGTCTAAGTTAGTGGCAACTCTGGTTCTGCATTGATTTACTCCGATCTAGAGTGACCGACGTAACACCCATACGATGGGAGGGTAAAAATTATAACCAATCTTTTATTAATTTGAATCATTCTCTCTCAGATTGCCATTTAGCTATAAACTAGTTATCTGGTGAAAATGTAATGTCTTTACAGGCGTCAGCATCAAATGGGGGAGGTGAGTAGTCAATTATGGCAGTTGGGAACTTAAAGCTGCACCTTCTCTAATGGACGATGAGTGCTCCAAATGGGGTTGGTTAGCTGGTTCTTTAAACATTGCCTATACAGTGGGTCCTTGTTAACGTACATTTAACAGTGGCTTCCAGGAATGCAGCAGGCCTGACAAATATAGCAGAGAAGCTGAATTTTGAAATAGTCTGAAGGCCGATATAATCAGCATCCTGTTATCCTGGCATTCTTCTAATTTTTCTCTGGACGGCTATTATGTTTTGAGTGGTGAGGAGGTTCCATCTAGGAAAGGGCATGCTAACAGAGGAATAGCAATGTTGCTAAGTAATACGTTTAAATGGGAGTATAATAGCTTTATGGATCCCTCTAATTTTTTCCAAGCATAAACATTTTTCCTGCACAGGATGAGTATATGATGAATTATATCTTAGTAGTAAATGTGTATATATTTCTCCTGACTCCTACTTTAATACACGGTTAAATTAAATTTTTCTTTTATAAGCAAGCTTCTGGTCCAGCAGGAGGATCCCCAGGTTCTCTTAGTGGGAGATTAAAATTGTAAAGTCTCAAACCATTCTATTCATCTGTTCCCAGATGCTTAAAAAGAAGAAGCTCAACATATTCATTTGATTCTCTTTCCTCCAAAAATAAAAACAGATAAAAGAGGTCATTTGCTCCTCAATCTTCTAAGAAAGAATGATTGTGTTATTCTAAATGGTAGATTTGATCTCAATTCTCCTGCTCAATATACCCATAAATCCTCGCTGGGCATATCTATAATTGATTGCACCATTGCCTCATATTCTGCCTGCAAAGTTATATCAGATTTGAAAGTTATAAATACTCTGTTTATCGATCATATAACATTGGTATTTTCTGTTAATTGCAGCATGTCGTTAGATTTAATGGATCCAAGTCACAGTTTAATAAGACGGCAGGGAGAATGCATTGGTCCATTCCAAGGATATCTAACTTAAAAGAGCTACTGGTAGGGACAATTATTGTTATAAGCCTTTGGAAAGATGATTTATGTGACCAGTTTAGTAAATTTATGAAGCCGATTACTCATACTGTTTCTTAGAGTTTCCCCCAAATCCCTCATAAATCCCAATACTGGCTGTTCCTCTCCCTTAACAGAGAAATAAACAGTTTAAAAAAGCAAAACTGTGACCGCCTGTGGTTCAATTTAGGAGAAACTGTATTTAGAAAAAATGTCAGTATATTCTGGGAACTTATTGCTGACTGCAGTGTGATCAGAGTAAGATCCCACCCCATCTCCATTAGCGAGGATGTATGGGACAGTTTTTTTAGGGAATTATATGTGGTCAATCCTGGTGTCGAATTCTGTGTTGAAAATGTACCCAATGATTCTGAGATTACACTAATTAGCTATGTTCTGCCCTCTTTGACTGAGATTGAGTCTTCAATTAGGGCAATGCAGCCTTCTAGTGCCATGGCCTGGACAAAGTCCCGATCTCAGTCATAAAAAGTTAACAAAACTGTGGGCTAAGATTTTCCTTCCGGTCTTCGAAAACAGTTAAAACCACTCATCTGTGCCCCCATCTTGGACCAGAAGCATTATTGTTCCTCTATTTAAGGAGGGTGATCGTAATTTGCCCAATAACTATTGACAAATTGCACTACTAGACGTGGTGGGCAAAGTTTTTACTAGATGCCTTTTGGAGCATCTTAATTCCTGGGTTGAGGAGAGCATGAATATTCCCCTAGAACAAACAGGTTTCAGGCAAAAGCACTGCACTTTAGATGACATTGCAGCTTTGCAACGCATTAGGGAAAAGTATGTGATCTTGAGGAAGTGCGCTATCTATGCTGCCTTTATACATTTTTAAACAGCATTTGATAAGGTTCATTGTCCAACCTTGTGGAAAACACTAGCTAACCTTGGGATGCCTAACATTTTATTGCACTTGAATATTGCTCTCCACTCTTCAACCTGGTGCCAAATGCTGTTAGGTGGGGATCGGGACATTTTCAGTTATCACTACAAAAAATGATCTGAAGCAAGGACATGTGCTTGCGCCTCTGCTATTCTTCCTCTTTATATCAGATCTCCCCAATTTTTTTTATCTAAAAGCGTGGTTTTCCCTTCCAGTATTGGTGGTCGCCCAGTGATCTGCCTACTATTTGCCGACAATATTGTGATACTAGACTTAACCCCCAAAAGATTTAGACCATCGCCTTGGTGCCCTACAACAGTATGCAGGAGCCCATTTTTTGAAAATTAGCTCCAAAAAAGCAAGGTGTTGGGCTTTTGGGGGAAAGGAGTACGCTCCTACTCTAACTATTCATGGCATCTTGGTACACAAAAATGGGAAACGGTTAATTCCTATACCTTTTAAAATAATTTCCAGTACACTAAGGGCCAGATGTACGACCATTTAGAATGTATAAAATTGGTTGCAAAATGATTTGAGCATGCTAAAATGCCCGCTTACTATGTACAAAAGCCACTCGTAATTGCCTAAATAAAATAGCAACTAAATACTGACACGCAAAAATTGCTAATGCAATTTGCGACGACCAAATTGCGTATCACAATTTGCAATTTGCTAACAGCTACAGGTGGTAATCCGGTACAACCTATAAAAAGACACCCAGAATGCATCACAAACCTTTCCACAATGGCTGCCCTGTATTGGCTAGCAAGGAGGCGGATAATGGCGGCATGGCAGAGGAGAAAAAGACAGAAGACAAACGCTTTTAAAATAATATTGTACTTGTACTGTTTATCGCTAGTTTTCAAATAATTTAACTTGTACACTGCGCCCGCCCCAGTCCATCCCGGCTGAGTGCTGTTGTGTGGAGGGCGTGGCTGAGCTGGTGGTAGGGCATTAGCGCAACACTTCCGGTCTGGGAGGCGGAGGAGGAACTTCCCACCCGCTCCCCTACAAGACACCGATGTGTAGGCGGCCACGCAGAGACACTCTGGACAGGAAGCTGAGTGTGCACATTGACATTTTTTAAACATGGTTTTTAACAAACACTTTGAAAATAATATTGTACTTGTACTGTTTATCGCTAGTTTGCACACATTTTTACCTTGTACATTGCGCCAGCCCCGGTCCATCCCGGCTGAGTGCTGTTGTGTGGAGGGAAAGGCTGAGCTGGGCGCAGGGCATTAGCGCAACAGTTCCGGTCTGGGAGGTGGAGGAGGAACTACCCGCCCGCCTCCATACAAGACACCGATTTGTATGCGTATACACCCAACGGGCATGCCGCTGGCGCGCCAAAGGCAAGCCCGTTTGCACCCGTCTGCTCCCGTCCACATCCCAACCGGGCATAGGGGCCAGGACCCCTGGTCTTTTGGGATTGCATGAGAGGATCATGTACTGAGGCAGAAGAGCTACTTAGACTATCTAAGTCCACGGACGAATCATGCAAACATAACATAAATGTAGATAGTAAGGCATTAATATGCGGGCACTGTAATATGACGGTAATGTTTAAAACTCAAAATATTAATGAGGGCAAGTTGCACCTAGCACTACTAAACTGCAGGTAATTGGCCAAACACAAATATGAGGTCCATGACTTACTAAGGGAAAGATCACTGGACGCACTATTCTTGACCGAGACCTGGCTTAATGAGAGTTTCACGCCAGACATACTGGATGCGATCCCGAGCAAGTATATATTAGCAAGGCAGGATCGGGAAGACCAAATAGGTGGGGGAATCACTATAATTTATAAATCCACAATAAAGTGTGAGATTAAACAAGCTGACCTAGAAAACTGTGAGGCATTCTTATTTACCCAATCAGCAGCAGAAGATAACATCATGGCTATTTTTTTAATCTACCGACCACCAGTCCCATTAACGCAATTTATGGCGAGTCTAGAAGAGAAAGTAATGCACCCAGTTCTCCAATATAAAAAATTTCTGGAGCTAGGGAATCTGAATATACACTTTGAGAACAAGCAGAACCATGAAGTTCGCACGATCTGCAAGGACTTACTGACACCAAATCTAGTACAAAAAGTAGAGACACAAACGCACCAAAGGGGTCACATTCTAGAACCAATTTTCTCATATTTCATAGAGACAGAAGTGGGAGCACCATGGCCAATTCCTTGGTCAGATCCTTATCTAGTCCCTTTTACAGTGCCTTCTCACAGAAAGAAGTCACAATAACTGATGAAGAAAAACAAGGAAGTGACATAATTTAAATTGCACTTCTTTTACACAGGCACTGATGGGGAAAAATCACATACTAGACAAAGATATTAACCTAGCTAAAAAACAATTGGAAGCATTTATTACAGAGGTACTAGATAACTTAGCACCATGGAGCACCAGGACCCCTAAGAGACAGAATGCTACAGCGCCATGGTTTAATGATGAACTAACGAAGGCAAAAAAAAAGTGCAAAAAGCTTGAGCGAATATGGAGGAAGGAATATTGTAGTAGGGCCAAAGAAAATCACAAAAAGGAACTAAAACAATAGCATGCATTAATTAAGAAATCCAGATGTGTATTCTATACGGAAAGAATTGAAAGACCCAGTAACTCCACCAAACAAATGTTCGCCATACTGAAGTCGCTCAAAACACACGAAGATAGTAATGACACAACTGCCTCTGTAGAGTTGTAATAAGGTGGCTGATTTTTTTGCTGAGATAGTGGAAAAAATCTATGACACCTTTATGAAGCAAGACAGGGGACTAGCCTAACGCATGTCAGACAAGCTTTGCAGGGGTGACTCTGGATGAATTCAAGATCCAGGCATTATGAGAACTCAAAGTCACAGCAAAAGGAATAAAATCTGGTTCCCCTTTAGACCCAGCACGACCAGAAAGAATAATAGAGGGAGCCGACTCGATCATGCATGCTCCTTTCAGAATGGTGTGGTCCCACCAAATGGAAACAGGCTATTGTTGCGCCACTCAAAAAGAAACCTTCAATCGAGGACACAGTGTTAGAAAGTCTACGCCCGATCTCACTATTACCGTTTGTGGCCAAAATTACTGATAAAATAACCAATAAACAACTGGTAGACCACATCAACATGAATGACCTATTGCACCCCTCTCAATCAGGTTTCAGAATGGCCCACTCAACGGAGTCAGCATTTCTCCTGGCCACAGAAACACTGAGAAAATATGCAGATGAAGGACAAAAGGCTGCACTGACCCTGGTGGATCTCAGTGTGGCGTTTGACCCCGTATCAAAAAAGCTGCTCCTCCAAAGACTAGAGACTTTTGCATCAGGCGAAGCGCTCTGAGCTGGATAACATAGTTTCTATCCGGACGGAGCTGTCAAGTGGTACAACAGACATACTTATCTAAGAATATTCCCCTGCCCCAGGGTGTCCCACAGGGTTCGATTTTCAGCCCCACTCTATTCAATCTGTATGCGGGACCACTGGCTAAACGAGTGGAGAAACATAAGGTGTCAATCGTTTCCTACGCGGGTGACACACAGCTAATTGTGCTTCTATCTCAAAATAAGGATCAGGCAGCCATCCGCTTCACCAAATGTTTAGAAGAGGTGGCAGACTGGATGTCGAACCATTGCCTCAAGCTAAACGGGAGTAAAACAGAGGTAATGGTTGTAGGCAAGGCGCCAACCATATGATCATCTGTGTGGTGGCCTGAATCAATTGACCAATTACCCACCCCAAAAGCAGAAGTGAAAAACCTCAGAATCTGGTTTGATTCCGAGTTGGCATTCAACAGCCAGATTCGGAAGGTAGCAGGTAAATGCTATGGGGCTATGTAAATCCTAAGGAAAGTCCTTGATCTCTTACCATCCAAGGCCAGGAAAACCATAGTACATGCCGTAATACCCTCCCAATTGGATTATGGGAATGTTCTATATCTTGGCGCTACAAAAAAAGGACTGTCTAAACTACAGAGGGTGCAGAACGTGGCAGCCCGACTGGTAATTGGCCGTCTGAGAAGATCTAACACGAAGAAAGCCCTGACAGGACTGCACTGGCTGCCAGTGGAAAATAGAGTTATGTTTAAGGCAATGTGCCATTGTCACCGTCTTCTATCAAAGAACTGCCCAAGGTACCTTCAACCACTACTACCTCAATACAGCCCAAGACGGCGTTTAAGATCTATGGGGAAAGCACTGGTGACGGTACCAAGAATATTTAGAGCAAGAATGGGGGCACGCTTCTTCAGGTACCTTGCAGCAAAAACATGGAACACCCTAGGATGGCCATAAGAACAGAGCCTTACGAAAGAAGATTTCGCAAACAACTAAAGACCTGGAAGTTTGCTAAAACGGAATAAAGGCAACACTGCGGACAGTCTATGTAACTTGGTAGGACTTGCAGACTGCAGTCGCACCTCTTCCGAGTCTATGTCTCAGCGCAGGGACACACCGATGGTGTAACCATGCACTCTACAAATGAATAAATAAATATTCAGAGACAGGCTAACATTGTTGGATAAGACTGAAGAGGAGATCTATGATCAGTATAGGCTAAGTAGCAGGGTCATACTAAAGCTCATTGACATCTTGAAGACACAACTTGAGAGTAGTACCATGCGCAGCAATGCTATTCCAACACATGAGCAGGTTTTGTGCTCCCTCCACCTCTTGGCCACTGGTAGTTACCAGGATGTCATAGCAGTGGCTTGTGGTGTACCTCAAAGTGCACAATTGCGTTTCTTCCATCACTCCCTAGACGAAATGCTACCACAACACATAAGCATGCCCTGTGACAATCAGGAATTAGACCAGACTAAATTGGATTGCTACAGGTTAGCAAGATTCCCACAGGTAATAGGGTGCACAGATGGGACACGTGTGCCCATATGTCCACCATCCCGCATAGAATATATTTTTCGTAATAGAAAAAGTACACATTCCCTCAATATTCAAATGGTGTGTAATGCAAAGAACATCATAACAGATATTGTAGTCAGATACTCAGGAAGCACCCATGATGCATTAATTTTCCGGCACAGTGGCCTACATCAAAGGTTAGAGGAAGGTGACTTTGATGATGGATACCTCCTAGGTAATTTTATCACCTGTTCCCAAAATTATGTTAATGTAATAGCATGTCTGCTAGCATTCAACATCTACATCATATGTCTCACAACAGGTGACAGTGTGTATGCTCTGCGTCCGTGGATCCTCACACCGTACCTGTCGCCCACCAATATCCATGAAAGGCGGTACAACACTGCACACAGGCACACCAGGACAGTGATTAAGTGTACTTTCAGAATACTCAAGTCGCACTTTAGATGCCTACATAGGAGTGGGGGAGCTCTGGGGTGTGCACCAGTGACAGTCTGTATAATTGTGGCAACATGTGCCAAGCTGCACAACATGGCCTGCAGGGGTGGACTGCCATGGATGTGTCTGACATTGATTCTGAGGATGATGGACCGGGACCACCTGCCCAACAATTAAGGGTGATGGATTAAACCCAGATCTTTTGACAGGGTGTGAGTGTTTGATTGGTTCAGATGCTCCGTCCATTACCACCCCCTTTTGTACCCCAACAATTAAGGGATGGCAGCGCTGCAGCAGAGGGGAGAAGGTGCAGGGACCAGATTGTAAATGTAAATGTCATGGTACTTATAGAGCGCACTGTCACCAGACGGTCACCTTGCTGTGTCGCCTATTCGGCTTCCTGACGCTGATACTCATACCGCTGTGGAACCCCACCTGGCTTTCCCTGTGAAGTGTCCACTCCTGGGCACCCCCAAGGTGAAGCCAGGCATCCTTAGCGCAGTTGGGGTCGCTGTGGAGGCTAAGCAAGCTATTGCCCACAGTTGCAGCGTGGGGCCCATGATTAGAATAGGCACCGAGGCGAGAATTAACAGGTCCGAGTAAATTGAGCCTTAGACCCCGCCGAGGCAGGAATCGAACCCTGGTCCCAGGCCAGTTGTGGAGATGCCTTGTGACCGACGCAGTGACTGTTGGGTTTTCGCTGCACAACGCACACGGATGGACTGAGGACCTGGTGGTGTGTTGTCGTGCTGCGCTGCTGAGGTGGCAGTTGGTGTTGACAAGGGAGTCCTTGCAGCCACAGTGGATGGGTTGTCAGTGAGCCTATCCCCACTTGTATCCCCAGCATCCTGCCCTTCCTCAATTTCCTCAGGCTCCTGGCTAATCGATGTGTCCCCATCGGTGTTCTCTGTTTCAAGTTGTATGTCTATGTGACCAAAAGATATGACAGATGGTATTAAAAGTTGTGTTTCACTGTATCAGTGTTATGACTATGTTAATCAGTTCGTCATTCCCTCACTACACTCCTTTTGACACATACTACATCTCCCATGATGCAACACTTGTGTTGTTGTTTTTTGTACATGGATGTACGCTTGTGTTTGATTAGTATGCATGCACAGTACAGGCGTTAGTTGGTATGCACACGTCACATGCACACTTTACCCTTACCAGGAGTTATGTTTGTCTGGGATGTATCCAGGGTCCTAAAGCCTGCTACAGCTGCCCTCTCGAGGATGGCTTCCACTATTGCCAGTGCTGGTGTCGGGTCTGCTGATGTGGATGATCCACCTCCTGTCTGTTTTGCAACTTCAAGGTGCTCTGCCACCCTCTCTTTTGCTCTGGAGAATAGATCATACCATCTTTTCTTTATATCATCGATGGTGCGGTGTGCTACTCCCAGGGCATTGATCCTTCTCTGTAGGCTGCGCCAGAACCTCTTTTTCTCTGTTTCAGCCATCCCCTTTTGTATTGCTTTGTTCGCCCTAAGTTGGCAGGGTATGCTCAGACATGAGTCCCTTGCTCACTTGGCCACTGGATTCAAGATAGTCTGGCTGATGAGGATTGTGAATCCAAAACTGGTCCCAGGATGCTTGTTTCCGGTCCAGGGAAGACATGGCTTGGCAGTTCGGGCTGGACTGTTCCCATGAGGCACAGGGTCAGACTGATTTGCATATGGCCATGTCTGAACTGGGGTGGTGGAGTGAGCTAAAGAATGGTGATGGATTAAACCCAGATCAGTTGACTGGGGGTGAGTGTTTGATTTGCTCAACGCTCCGTCCATCATCCCCTTTTGTATCGCTTTTCTCTCTAGTAGTAGCCAGGTTGGGGTGTATTGTTGATTTTGTAGTATCCAGTGTATTCCCTGTTTAGCCATAAAGGCGTACTGAAAGGTTCTCAGGTCTGCAAGATTGAGGCCACCTAGTTCTTTCCTCAGTCTCAGTTTCTAGAGGCCTATTCTTGGTTTTTTGTCTCTCCATATGAATTTGTTGAGTAGTTGGTCTATTTTCTTATGGAAGGTGTCCGTTAGTGATAGTGGGAGCATGCTAACTAAGTAAGCACATATTACATTTGTAAAAACATAAACCAGTATTTAAAACCTGATCTAGTTATATGGCCAGCTTTGCTTTTAAATCGTCGTAAGTGGTTGAGAGACCTCTTTCTAGCATTTTCTGCTCACACAACCACAGAGGCTAAATATTTAAAACATAACTCTCCAAATTAAATGTTTTGTATGCCTGCTTTCAACTTTCCTAAATGTGTTTTGCCTTTATACTGAATGTAATAATTAATGTCCTTGGGCGCATTTCAGTTTTTATTTCCAGCCATTTGGTCTGTGTATTTTACATCTCTGTGTTTTATGTGGACCTCCTAGGAGTTCCAACGCATGAAATAAAATACATTTGGAATTTATAACTATGTTTTGGAACTCCTGGCATACTAGAGAACTCAAATGGATTCAACAATTACTATTTAACAATGATAATATTTTCATTTCACCACAGCACAGACATCCTTCAAGTTGCCTAATTCTGTTGAGCTTAATTATACATTAACTCAAGCAATCCTTAATTCCGTTCTAACATTACAGAATGATAGTATACATCCTCTATTAATGAGGAAAATTAACTTTTTTTACTGTGCACTCACTCTAAAGCTTCTTGTATATATAAAAGATTAATGAGTGTCTCTGATGTAAGAGTTACATCTGCTCTTGAACTTCAATGGGAACAGGAGCTACAGGCTGATTGGTCTGTCCTTTTTTAGGATAGCATTTCGATGAAATTACCTAAAGCATCTAGACTAGTTAATATGGCACACACATTAGATTCTATATATAATTGGCTATTAATGACCCTCATGTCCCTGTTGAAGTGGAAAGTAAATTGTTGATCATGTCATTCGCCACATTCTACTCTGATGCATATGTTATTCCACTGTCATCGCATTCATACTTTCTGGCTAAAAGTGTGGAAACAAATGACTACCATATTTAATGTAACAATCCCATATTCAATACCTAATGTATTCTTAGGAAGCATTTCTCCTAATTGGGAAAGTTTGCCTTAAACACCCTAGCTATTAGACATATTGCTCGCTATTGCATTCCGGCAAATTATTACACATTGGAAAAATACCTCTACGGTCAATACAAAGTATGGTGGTATGCTGTATATTTCCAGCATAGGTTGGACAGAGCATATGTTTATCCTCTTTCACTAGCATTTAAGGGAGCACAATTATGGCGGCTTTTAACTACATTCTTTAAGAACTCTAGCACTCTAAATAAATAGATTGATATTGTGGCTGAAGAAGTTTCTAATCCTCCGAGAATATGTATTTTTGAATTATTTTACTTACAGTATGACACTATTTCATATTGTAATAATGTTCATTGCTTATACTTTCTGTATCTTTTTGATGTTACTCAAGTTGACATGTATTATTATTTTCCTCATCTTTATTGAGTGTCCAGTTTAATTCAGACATATTTTTCCTTCTGCTTACTCATTTCCTCCCTTCCTTTTCCTTTCCCTTTCCCTTTCCCCTTCCCCTTCCCCTTCCTTTCTTCCTTCCTTCCTTCTCCTACTTATCTTGTTCATGCTTTATTGAATAACATGTATACCTTACTATATACTTCTTTGGTTTGTATTATATTTTTATCATTCTTTTTTATACCTTTTTCTTTTCAATTAAACATATTTGAACTAAAAAAAAATACAATGATGTCACATAATGCAAATTAATGCCTCCATATCAAAACAGATCGAACTTCTTGACATGAATGGCGACTTTGTTTCATATGTGAATAGCCGGCCACACGTAAGATAAATAAAAGCACAGCCAACCTCTTGAAATTGTATTTTCGAATATATAAGTGATTACTGTAATCTAAACAATATTTATTGTCATTACAACTCTCCTCTAATGTTTACAAATAATATGTGTTTTGACTATGACTATGTTAAGGCTCTGCCACCCTTGGATAGAGTCATGATTTTGTTATACAAGAATTTAACAAATGCGTTCCATAGAGTGTGTATAAAAGAAGATATCAGACATGTTTGGATTGAATTTTGTTTTACAGAGCACTGATGTCTTCTCTTTGTTGCCTTGATTAAGGCAAGGATTCATCGCTCATTTGCACATTTTCTAAGTATATGATTTAACTTGTCGTTTATGTCATATAGTATGATAAATTACATTAACGGTGTGATCAATCTGGTGCTCCTTTTGGGTAATAGTAACTCCTGCTATTAAAACAACTAATAGACTGTATGACTGCCATAAGGAGAGTTGTGTAAAAGTATTTTTTTTAAATTATTATTTATATTATTGTTGTTGTTGTTATTATTATGAGTTGTTATGGCAGTTAGGTGCAGCTTACATCCACATGTTCCTGTCATAAATAGTCTTTTTGGCAGTTATGCACATGGGCAACAATGATCAGCTCATACAAGCCAGAGATTCATTCCAAATACGGGTAGACTTAAAAATATAGGCACATTAGACTATATTCACATGTACTTTTTCCTAATTATTTATGACATGTCTTTTGTATTACTTTTCAAATGATTAATAAAAATTTCCTAAACAAAAAAAATATAGGCACATTAGAACTACATTATAAACACATAATGACACCACATTCCTGATCATCTGCAAATAATTAGAAAACACGCATTGGCAAAGCCCATAGGTCTCACCTTTGGAACTGATTGACTCTGCCAAAGGCTTTTGGCAATTCTGTATAGTGCAAAGCGTTATTTGTGCTACTTTGAATGTAAATTTCCAACATAAAAAGTAGATTCTTTATTAAGACGTTGCTCCGCTTTTTCCCACTGTGGGGCATATGTACAAGGAAATGGCACAGCGCTGAGCTGCAGCAAATTTTGCAGCACCACGCTCAGCCATTTGCAAAACGCAAGTGTGCACCATACTTACAAGAATAGGGCACACCCTGTGTTTTCCCTAGCACTGGCACTAAAATAGCTTCCTAGCGCAGGCACAGACACCCTTGAGCTATAGTGCAAGGGTGCCAGCTTTGCAGGGATGATTGTTTATGTGATATTCCTGCACATAAACAATTAATAATGGTGATTTGCTTTTTGAATGCAAACACACATAGAAAAAGCAAAAAGGAAGGAGAAATAAAAGTATTTCTACTCATTGCGCCAATCTAATGCCATTACATGGCGTTAATTTTGGCGCAGCCTCAGATTTACGAATCCTTGTAAATTTGGGGTAGCATTAAAAAGCAATGGGTGTTGCGGTGGAATGCCTACAGCAACACCCATTGCACCCCCTTTCACACAAATACCTGCATGAAAGGGTACTATATTTACAAAGCAGCGTTAGCCACAAAAAAGTGATAACACAAACTCATGATAAATCTGTCCCTTACTATGATTAATGTGCATCATGCACAACAGGCACAAAAGACTACTGCACTACTATTCTTATTCATACAGGACAGGCAACTCAGAATCAGGCCTTTAAAGAAACACCTACGGAAAGTGCAATAAAGATAGCAATAGAGTGCTGTAAAAAAGTTCCACGTTCTCTCTCCTGCCTTATGCTATGAACGGAATTATCCAAATCAAAAGTAGCTAAATTACACGGTGCATAAAAAAAGGTATGGCATTAAGAGGCCATGAAGACTGCTAAAAAATACAGAACATAATAATTTAGCACTACAACTGGTAAAGACAGAGGGGGTGAACAGTTGACTAGAAGCAAGCAAATTTTCACGTCGATACGGATGATTAGCCTACAAACATCTAGTAGTAGTAGCTCCCCATTTTCTACGTCCACGAGACTTTCTTGAGAGTGCTAATTGGCACTGAAAATGCATGTGCTTTCTCGCAAAATTAACTCTAAAAGCCAGGTGCGGCTGGCACCGATCGCAGGTAGGGAGTGGGAGGAAAGAATGTCTGAAGTACTGGAAAAGGACGCCGGAAAAGGACGGCTCTGAAAAAATTAACTAAAAACTTACCTTTTTGCCACTTCCTCACCCATCTCTCCTCCGTAGTCTTCCCCCGCTCGGCCACAGGTAGCACACCCAGGCTCCCAATCAGCCAATCACAACGCTGCCTTAGCAGCGTCGTGATTGGTCTGAGCACCGTTTTTCGGCGCTCAGGCGCTGACTGGAGGCCTGGGTATGTTCTCCATGTAATCTGCAATGCAGCCTGAATGGAGAACATGCGAAGTGCGCAGGGTTGTTTTCAGGGGCCCAAGAGAGCAGTTCAAGCAGTCATTGCGCACTTTAGGAGGGCGCTACCACTCCTCCCCTGCACCCACCCCCTCACACAAAGTTGTGGGCAGAAGTAGGAGAAAATAAAATGATAACGCAAGTTAATATCATTATATTTTCTCTGTCTTTCACTGCAAAAAAGCAGTCGGGCAATGATTCTCCGCCTTAGCGGAGGAGCCGCCACTGCTAAAAGCATTTTCCTTGCGACTTCAAAATGGACAGTAGCACTCTTTGTTCCCTCACTTAAAAGGGGCGCAAAAGTCCCTATATTCATATGAAAACCCACATGCAGAAAACCTTGCGAACTACAGGCATTAATAATAGTAGGGGCAAGAATTGTAAGAAGGTTGCGAGAGAAACCTTTCACTTCTTACGCGCATATTAAAGACAAAGTTGCAGCAATGAAGAGATGAGATCAATGCCTGCTTTACTGACTCGCTGGTCTCATTGTTGTCGCCTGTTATTAGCGTGACCCCTTCGAAGCAGCAGTTCTATTGAAATCTGTGTGGGGAGTGTAGTTGTGGAGTGGTAGGGGAAACCTGTTGTCAAACAGCTTTTGAGGGGCAGTAAACATATGTGGGGTGCCTCCGTGCTGCACAGTGTCCAGCAGCATATGGCAAGCTGAGGGCTCAGGGGCGCCTTATGACAAGGAATAGAGGCGCTTCCTGACAAGTTTTACTTTACGCGTCTCCTCTGGACTGTGACAGATGCGGCTCCACCATCACAAGCCCTCCCAGCGCCGGGAGGGGGCCGAGGTGTCCATCAGGCAAGCAGTCGTCCAGTTCGGAGTTGTCTGGCTCAACATGTGCTTGTCATGGACTGCTGAACTCGGCACCTTTCCCATCTTGTAGGGGGTACGTCAACATTGCCGCCTTTGACAAGCGACACTTCTATTTACTCATACCGCGCTTTTACGTGTCACGTTAACATTTCTATTGCGTTGTGCGGTTCTGTTGAATAATGTTATCGCTTCCTGCGATTACTTTGATTCATTAGTTTCCTAGGGCCTCATTCTCAAAGAGAGTCACAAATATACTCGCATAGGTTTATTCTAGAACATGCAATAAATAGCTGACTGTTTTTGGACTTGAGACAGGTTACCACGATTAACCAGGCCTAGGTTACAAGAAGTAGTTCTGCAATTATTTTGTTAATTACAAGTCGTCTCAAGAGAAGGTATTTTCACATATTTGAAATTCGCTGTATATGTCGCATGTGCAAATATTCAGAAAAAGTGCAAGTACACATTCAAACCTATTTTTTCATGTTTTCTTTCAGTGTTGCTACCCCGCATAGGTCCAAACCCGCACTGGAGACATAAGAATCTTACCGTATTTCAGATAGAAAATAAATGTGTCTTGGTTACTGTGAGCGTCACTGGCTCACATATAATATCACACCATGCTTCGCCCTGTTCACAATGATTTTGCAGGGAGCAGGGGTAGCCGTGGGAGGGGCTGGAATTCAGAAGTACTGTTTAATAACACAGCAAATTCTTTGTGATTCGGATCCTGTGTTTTCAGTAAAACATAATTAATGACACCTTCAAAGCAAATCAAGTGTGTTAACATGAGAACAGTTTCTTGAAGCTGAGCTCCATTTCCATAGTTTATGCTGCACGTACAAAACATAATGTAAGTGTACTTTTAATGATGGTAACAGTAGAATTCATACAGGTCCATCCTCCCGATTCATGTGGGAGAATGCTGATTTCAAGGCTGTTGACAGGGACAGATCTTGTGTGACTGGAGAATGCACTGCCAGTAACGTGATTCCGAAGGCCAGTGCACAACATGTTTGTCACACTCTCTCTGCCTGCTTTAGCGTTTTCTCCATGGTCCTGACAGCTAAGATAAGAAAAAATTATTTTTGCTTTTCTGATATCCAACCCAGCAACAACACACTTGCAATTCCCGCACATGACAATAGACATGATTCAGGCCTCGCCCTCAATAGATGTCAATAAGTGAAATACATTCTCCTGATTATTTGTATTAAATCTCCTGCTTTCCCCTTCAAAAATGTTGGTATTTATGCTATCACTGCAATTCTCCTATATCTGCAGTGCTTTGTCTTAGACAAAGCTTTTGCTCTGGGACTTCTTGGCTATGATCAAAATCATATCACATTCTAAAAAGAAACTCTTGCTAAGCAATGACAAATAGTGAATTAGCAAATCTATATATCTTCCTAATGTTAATTAATCAATCATACATTTGTAGAGCGCGGCAAATCACCTGTGAGGGTCTCGAGGCACTGGAGAAGTTGGTTGTTGCGAGGTGGGTTGTTCATTCAAACATCCAATGCCTTGAGTTCTCTCCTAAGTGTCCTCCGCTGTTGGATTGGTGGATCTGTGGGGTTTCTCTGAGAGAGAGTTATGCAGATCAAAGGTGTCTGGTCAGTTGGGGAAAGGTGAGGCATATGGTGATGTATGTTGACCCCTCATTGTTCATATTGGAAAAGTGAGATAGCTGGTAGTGCATCAGTTTGGCGGATGTTTTTTTCATTAGGGGTTTCACTTCAGATGTGTTCAGGATTTTCCTGAGCTGGTTGCCGATAGTCATGCTTCTGAGATTAAAGATATGGTGGGGGCAAGGAACCATGGGTGCTCTAGAGTTCACAGAGTTCATGAGGGAGATACAGCCAGATTCATGAAAACCGAAATCTGCGAATTCTAAATTGCGATTAATACCGAATCGCAATTTAGAATTCGCAGAATGGGATTCATCAAAAACTGCGAAAAAATAAAGCAAATTTCAACCGGCCGCAAAAGGCGATAACGATTGTCCAAAATCGCAGAAAAATCGCTAAATCCGTCCAATTCCGCGTAGGAATAGCGATCTCGCAATTTGCGAGATCGCAAATTGCGATCTCGCTAATTGCGAGTTCGCAAAAACGAGAAGTCGCATTTCGAGCACAGTGATGACATCACAACCAGGAAGCAGGCAGTTCCCTCCCCCACTGAGAACACTGAGGCAGAGATCGAAGCAGCACCAGTCAGAGCTCCTCTCAGAACACCTCCAGACTTGGAAACATTTGGAAATTGGAGACTACAGCAATGGCAGAGGATGCAGCAGCAGGGCCCAGTGACACCGGGCGCAAGCGCAAGCTAAAGTTCTCAGAGCAGGAGCTGGAGCATCTAATAGATGGAGTCTGCCAAGACCACACCAAACTTTTCGGCAAGGACTCCAGGAGGGTGCCTGAGGCTGAGAAACGGCGACTGTGGCTGCGGATCCGTGCCAGAGTCAACGCAGTTGGAGTGACACAGAGGTCCATAGACGACCTCAAAAAGAGGTGGTACGACCTCCGAGGTCGTGCCAAGGAGAGGGTGGCAGAGAGGCTGGGTGAGAGCCTAGCAACTGGAGGTGGAGATCCAACAGTCCCTCCCAACACCCCCCCTGGAGGATCGTGTGGAGGACACACTGCAGCGTGAGGCATGTGTTGGGGTCATCCCTCTGGACTCATCCCGACCCACCCAAGACAGCCAAGGTAAGTGGCATGCGACTGCGACCCTGTCCCCTAACAATGGCCATGAGCCTATAGCCTCCCACACTCAACCCCAGTCATGCAACCCATGCACATCAGGACATGCCCAATTGCATTGTGGGACATGTAGTCTGCCCACAATGTACAAAAACTCCAATGCAGCCAGACATGTCCCAATGTACGCAATGCAACAGGCAGTCAGGGAATGTTAGCCAGCATGCATGCAGCAACTGCACATGTGATAGATACATGCAATTAATCTACGTCCACTTTCCATCACAGGTGGCGCAGACAAGAACAGCAGCGACAGCGAGAGGCTGCAGATAGATGAAGCATCAGAGGAGCCTGAGGGTGAGGAGGAGGAAACTACCACACAATCAGCTCCATCAGGCACAGCACCATTGCCAGCTGCAAGACCACCACCAGCAGCGCCAGCTCCATCAGGCATAGCACCATTGCCAGCTGCAAGACCACCACCAGCAGCGCCAGCTCCATCAGGCACAGCACCATTGCCAGCTGCAAGACCACCACCAGCGGCACCATCAACATCCGGTGCTGCAAGACCTGCGACACAGCGCACACCCACTGTGGCCAGCCAGCACAGCAGGCATGTCAGGGAGCCGCAGCAGAGCACAGCACGCACCGGCAGGAGGGCGACGGCTGTGCGTGTGCCAGGGCTCATTATTGAGCGCCGCATGCTGCGCGTGCACCAATTGCAGGCACGACGCCAAGGTGATATTCAGCTTCAGCTGCACAACATAGGCAGAAATGTTGCCAATGTGTCCGATCGAATTGACCAGATGACAACTGCCATGGAGGCAAACACAGCGGCCATCATCAGCCAGCGCAACATCGCCCGTCGCCGCCACCGCCAGCTACTCACGCGCCTCTCTGCCTACACGCGTTCCAACTACGTGATAGGGAATGCCAACTCCCAGCTGTCACGTCGGTCTATGGCAATGCAGCTGCAGATGGTGCAATGCTGCGAGGACGTGGCCCGTGTCCTTGAGCAGGTGACCAGTGCTGTACTGGCACTACAACCAAGTGGCCCAGCCAATGGTGGTGGGGATGACACCAGCGAGGGGACCTCGAGTATCAGCAGCCTGTCTGCCACACAGGTCGGAGTCCTACGCCGCAGCACCAGGCCCAGTGCTGGTTCACGTGCCCTGCCTGAGGAGGAGCCTGAGAGGCGCCTGGGTGCCGCGCGCCGGAGGCGCACATGACATTTCAATCCATGGGCAGGGAAATGCTGATGACAGAAGCATGTCATGTTAATAACATTGAGCAGTATGGCGCAATACTACTCATATGTAAATAATTACATTTATTCCTTATTATTGTGCATTCAACAATAATATTTATTGAAGCATTGAACATCTGCCTCCTGTCATTATTTCCATTGTCATGCATTTGGGAATAGTTGGGTGAGGGGAGTGGGTGCACTAGAAACAGTTCATTGTGATGTGGTTGCGCCATCTGTGTCCTTCAGCAGGATGTTCCCCGCGAGCATGACGCGCATGTGCAGGTGGCCGGTCATCCCCTTCCGACTCACTGCCAGAGATCTCTACAGGAATCCGGCGCTTGGTAGCAATGTTGTGTAGTATTGCACACACAGCCACAATGCGGCAGCAGACATCAGGACTGTAGTACATGACCCCACCAGTCTTGTGCAATATGCGGAATCTGCTCTTCAGTAGCCCAAATGTCCTCTCAATGCAATTCCTTGTGCGTATGTGTGCTACATTGTAACACCGTTGCTGTGGTGTAGCAGGGTTGAGGTATGGGGTGAGGAGGTATTCACGGAGAGCGTAGCCACTGTCACCTGAATGAGAGGAGCAGAGGGTGAGTGCCTGTGCAGCGCAGCTACTTCATCACAGTGTAACATTGTGGGGCGAGTGTACTTACCAAGTAGGTGTCCTTTACCAAAGTCTCCCCTGGCCAGTCGTGTGTGGAGGCCGCAGTGCCGGAATATGAAGGAGTCATGTGTGCTCCCCGGGTACTGTGCCACTATGTCCATGATGTAATTCTTTGCATTGCACACCATCTGGATGTTGAGGGAGTGGTAGGACTACTATTTGCGGTACATGTATTCCGTTTCTGCTGGTGGGCAGATGTGGATGTGGGTACAGTCAATGCATCCTATCACATGTGGAAATTGGGTGACATTGTAGAATTAATGCTTGGTCTCGTCCAAGTCCTGTTGGCTGGTGGGAAATTTTATGTGGTGGTGCTGGGTCAGCATTGCATCTAGGAAACTCCTTAGGCAGCGGGACATGGTGGGCTGGGATATCCCCCCAGCAGCGGCAACTATCCCCTGGAAGCTTCCGGAGGCCAGAGGGTGCAGGCTGCACAATACGTGGACATATGTGGGCACGGCATTGGTTCGCCTTGTTGGGTGCTGCATCAGAGGGTCAAGGTCCTGAATTAGCTTTATGATGATTGGCCCATTCAGTCGGTACTTAGCGTATATTTGCTCTCTGGTTTGGCACAGCAGGGTGACCCGCTGGCGGAATATCCTCTCCTGGATCCTACGTCTGTTCCGTGCAGCTCGCTGTAGCCTTCGCCGCCTGACCACCATGTATAGTCCTGGCATTGTGAGACTCCTACTGCTGCAGCTGCATCTCCTTAAGTGTGTTTGGTCAGGCCAGCACCTGTTACTGATTGGGAAATGTTTTTTCAAATATTTTTTTATTTTACTTTGATGGTTACCACCTGCTTTGTGTTGTCCTTAAATTGCGCCTCGCAAAAAGCGATTTTTGGGTTTTTCACTATTTGCGATTTTTCTTGAATAGCGATTGCGATTTCGCAAATTTGTTCGCAGAATCCGTGGTTTCTCGCAATGTCCGAATCGCTATTGGGCTACTACCGGGATTCTGCGAATTCTATTGCGATTCCGCAATTCTGTCTTAGCAAATTCGCTAATTTTTTATTGAATACCGTTTTGGACAATTGCGATCGCAATAGGTTTTTCGCAGCTATTGCGGTCGCAATTTAGCTTCAAGAATCTGGCTGATAGTGTCTTGCTTTATGAGGAGGTCCCAGTGGGTAAGCAGTGTTTGGGTTTGTGTTCGAGGGCGTGAGCTGGTTGATACTGTCGTCGGCAGATAGTTGGTGTTTTAAGTCTTCGTAGATGGCTGAGATCTTGTCATGGAAGAAGTCGGCAAGGTTGTTGCACAGTTCCTGGGAAGTGTGATGTAGTTCTTTGTGGTGGCAGGATTGAAGAGCTCCTTCACAAAGGTGAAGAGTTCCTTACTGTGGTTTGTGCTGGGTTTGATGTAATCTACTAAGGCGTTCTTCTAAGTTTCTTTCAGGAGACAGTGGTACTGGTTGAGTGCTGTCTTGATGGTGGTGGGCCTTCCATCTTTTTTTAATGATTTTGTTGTTGGCAGTTGCACTGGATAGATTGAATTCCTCAGTGAACCAGCTGGCTGTTTTGGTAGGTCCTTTGTACTTGGCTGTCTTGGCAGGAGCAATAGTGTCAGCAAATTCTGTGATCCGGTGGGAGTTTTTTGCTGCTTGTTCTGGTTTGAGTGTAGGGTCTGGGAAGCAGAGATCATTGGTTCGCTGGTTTTCTGATATCTTTCCAGTCTCTTTGCATGGATCTGGGGACACGTAGCCAGAGTTTGTGGGCTTTGTGATGAAGAAGTGGACATTGTAATGGTCGGACTAGGTGAGTTATATGGAGTGGTTGTACTTGACTATCAGTGGAGGTGGAGATGAGGTTGAGTGTGTGTCTTGCGATGTGAGTAGGGTCGGTACCAATTGCTTGAGGCCGATGCTTTCCAGGAGGTCGCTAGTTTTGGCATCACTGTAGTTGTCGAGGCTGAAGCTGACGTCCCCTAGGAAGATGAGGTGCTCAGACTCAATTGCGATCTGGGCAATGATGTCTGCGGTGGTGTTGCAGAAGATGGGGCATTGTCCTGGTGGTCTGCAGACGATGGTGTTTTTTCCATCTGTATGGAGTTGGAAGTTGAGGTGTTTCATATTCGGGATTGGGTTGTCTGGGGAAGTCGTGCAGCGGATGGTGTCTTTGTAGATGATGAGCAAAAGACACACAGATGATGGACGGAATGCAGAGTCAATCAAACATTCACCCACAGTCAATAGATCGGGGTTAAATCCAAGTGTAGCAGTCACCCAGCCCAAACGTGTTTTGAAGACAGGCTGCATTCACACAGAGCAAAGTTAAGAGCACAGAAATGTCCACTTTCTAAAAGTAAAAGACAGACATATGATGGATGGAATCCAGAGCAAATCATTCCCTCCCAATCAAGAGATCTGGGTTAAATACATTGTGTTTTTGCTCACCATGCCACCCCTGTTTAGACTCTTCCATATGCAAATCAGTCTTGACCCAATTCCTCATGGGAATTGTCCAGCCGGAATTGCCAAGCCAGGTCCTCCCTTAACTAGAAACAAGCGTCCTGGTACCGATTTTGGGGCATCACCCCTCATCAGCCAGTCTAGCTTGAATCCAGTGGCACAGTGAGCCCAGGACCCACGTCTGGACATACCCTGCGCACTTCGGGCAAGAATGTAAAAGACACACAGATGATGAACGGAATGCAGAGCAAATCAAACATTCACTTCCAGTCAAGAGATCTGGGTTGAATCCATTGTTCTTTTGCTCACCATGCCACCCTAGTTCAGACCCAGCCATATGTAAATCAGTCTTGACCCTGTGCCTCATGGGAACAGTCCAGCCTGAACTGCCAAGCCAGGTCAGGTCCTCCCTGCACCAGAAATAAGCATCCTGGGATCGGTTTCTGGGTTTAATCCATCACCATTCTTTATCTCACTCCACCACCCCAGTTCAGACATGGCCATATGCAAATCAGTCTGACGCGGTGCCTCATGGCAACAGTCCAGCCCGAACTGCCAAGCCATGTCTTCCCTGGACCGGAAACAAGCATCCTGGGACTGTTTTCGGATTCATAATCCTCATCAGCCAGGCTATCTTGAATCCAGTGGTAGAGTGAGCAAGGGACCCACGTCTGGGCATACCCTGCCAACTTAGGGAGAACAAAGCGATACCAAAGGGGATGATGGACAGAGCGTTTGAGCAAAACAAACACTCACCCCCAGTAAACTGATCTGGGTTTAATCCATCACCATTCTTTAGCTCACTCCACCACCCCAGTTCAGACATGGCCATATGCAAATCAGTCCGACCCTGTGCCCCATGGGAACAGTCTAGCTCGAACTGCCAAGCCATGTCTTCCCTGAACCGGAAACAAGCATCCTGGGAACGGTTTCGGATTCATAATCCTCATCAGCCAGGCTATCTTGAATCCAGTGGTCGAGTGTGCAAGGGACCCACGACTGTGCATACCCTGCCAACTTAGGGCGAACAAAGCGATACCAAAGGGGATGATGGATGGAGCGTTTGAGCAAATCAAACACTCACCCCCAGACAACTGATCTGGGTTTAATGCATCACCATTCTTTAGCTCACTCCATCACCCCAGTTCAGACATGGCCATATGCAAATAAGTCTGACCCTGTGCCTCATGGGAACAGTCCAGTGGCACAGTGAGCCCAGGACCCACGTTTGGGCATATCAGGTGCACTTAGGGTGGAATGCAGAGCACATCATCCATTCACCCCAGTCAATAGATCTGGGTTAAATCCATTGTTCTTTTGCTTACCATGCCACCCCAGTTTAGACCCAGCCATATGCGAATCAGTCTTGACATTGTGCCACATGGGAACAGTCCAGCCCGAACTTCCAAGCCAGGGCCTCCCTGAACCGGAAACAAGCATCCTGGGACTGGTTTCGGGGCATCACCCCTCATCAGCCAGCCTAGCTTGTATCCAATGGCACAGCGAGCCCAGGATACACATCAGGTCATACCCAATGCACTTAGGGCAATGAAGCAAAAGACATGGTGATGGATGGAATCCAGAGCAAATCAAACATTCACCCCCAGTCAATAGATCTGGGTTAAATCCATCATTCTTTTTTCTTATGATGCCACCCCAGTTTAGAACCAGCCATATGCAAATCAATCTTGACCCTGTGCCTCATGGGAACCGTCCAGCCCGAACTGCCAAGCCAGGTCCTTCCTGGACCAGAAACAAGCATCCTGGGGCAAATTTCGGGGCATCACCCCTTATCATATGATGGCCATTCCTCCTCCTTGTTTGTTGGTTCAGTACCTGTGGATTATTTTGTAACCTTCAGGGATGGCGATGGAGGTGTCTGGTGCAGAGTCTGGATTTAGCAAGGTCTCTGTGAGGAAGATGACGTCCAGGATGAGGGGTGAGATTCTATGGCATGTTTGCCAACTGAACGTGCATTGAGTAGGTTGCACTGGAGTTTTTGCGCTGTAGCCTCGGATGACTTGATGGATGCTGTTGCATTTGCAGTGTCTCTGGTGCATTGATTGTCTCGATGCTGAATGTGAAGTGGCAGTGTCGGCAAGAGATCAGTCCACTGGTGGTGCGTGGGGAAGTGTGGCAGTAGTTAGTATTGCTGAGACCCGGGTTCAGGGCTCGGAGGTCTATGGGTGTGTAGCTTCGTGGGGTGTAAGAGCCAGGGGTCCTGGCTCCAGACACTGTCCAAGCATGGACGGGTACAAACAGGCTTGCCTTTGGCACACGAGTGGCGCATCCTTACCGAGGCCCCCATTAAGTAGTTCCCGGAGGGAGCCAAGAAGCTAGTGGTGGGAAAAACTGGCAGAAAAACAGCGCTTAAATGCCAAGAACTGGCAGGAGCCCAAAACCTAAATAAGTGCAGGGAAAAAGAGAATGAGTAGCAGTTTACTGACTTACTGGCATGCTGCCTAGAACTGACCTGCACTGGGCAGGAACAGCCTTAGCAGCACTGCAGGAAGAGGAGGTACTGACTGTAGCAAGGGAGAAGCAGGTGAGGGCCATTTGAATACAATTTCCCCAAAATCTGCAGATCTCATAGAATACTTGGAAATATATCAGACTAAACAATTACCATTAATGAACAACACAACACCCCTGTGATCACTGAATGAATGAAAATATTTCTAAAGCAATCAGCTACTCCTAGAGTGTTGCAGCGCTAAGGTAAATGGTTAGATAAGAGACATCAT
This sequence comes from Lissotriton vulgaris, assembly GCF_964263255.1. Classification (NCBI taxonomy): domain Eukaryota; kingdom Metazoa; phylum Chordata; class Amphibia; order Caudata; family Salamandridae; genus Lissotriton; species Lissotriton vulgaris. The sequence continues at coordinate 1,449,767,433 of NC_141694.1, forward strand.
CCACCCTACAATTTAAACAGATGTGTTTTTAATTGCGTCTAAAAACGGTTTTACCTGGAATGCATCTGACTTGGAAGGGAAGCTCATTTCAGTACTTGGCTGCCAAAACAGAACAGGCCGAACCACCCAGCTTCTTCGGCTTGACATGTGGGGTAACTAGCAGCTGGGCCAACTGTGAATGAAAGGTTATTTATGGACAGTAGTCAAGAAGCCTGTTGAACAGGTATTTAGAAACAGTCTTGTAAAACATTTGTTGAGGGATGGTCAAGGCTTAAAAATTATCCTTTCCTTCACCGGTAGCCAAAGCAGTTGGTTACGGTAATGTGATACCAAGGCGCATTTGGAGAGCTTAGCCAGAAGATGAATTGCTGTGTCCTGCACCATTTATAATCGCTGTATTAGATAATCCTGGATCTCCAAATGGAGAACATGGGGGTAGTCTAATCTTGAGAGAATAATGGCCTGCGCCATTGTTTTCTAAGCATCCCACAGTAGGAGATCAAGCAATTTCCTTTTCATCCTGAGTATCCAACACAAATCTTTAACCACTGCTGAAATCTGGGATTTAAAAGATAGGTGAACATCAAGGTGCACTCCTAAGTTCTTAGCCACTTCCGTCAGGCAACCAACCAGCTGGGAAAGGACTTTGAGCCAAACAGCAGAATCTCTGTTTTGCCAGGAGTACATTGCAGGCAGTTGGCTTTAAGCTACCCCATAAACACTACAATGCAGGCAGAAAATGCCTCCTTGGTTACCACCGAGTTGTCTTCATAAGTCAGCAGGAGCTGGGTATCATCCGGGTAAGAGACAACTTGAATACCAAAGGATTCAATCAGATATGCAAGACTGTAGATGTTAAAATATGTGCGGCTCAGTGCTAAGCCCTGAGAAACCCCTCATTCAAGAGTCTTCACCTCAGAAAAGAACGGGCTTGCCTCTGGCGCAGTAGCGGGTACCCACTGCGCAAGTCCATGCTGTGGCTTATCATTAAATTGGCACGCTTGTACAAGTACCTGAAACACTAGATCGCTGCTGTGTTAAAAGTTGCACTTTTATTTGTTCCAATACAAAACCTCCATACTGTGATCAGTATAAAACTGCTTAGTTTAAAAAGCCCACTCCCCCCGCCACATAGCAGCAACAGATTCAAGGAACAAAATAGCAATGATACCTCCAATTTTGGCCTAAATGCCTAGCATGTCCAAGCTGCAGACAACATTAAATAGGTGGCCTTGTGCAAGTCTCTGGAACACTATAAAAATGGTTCCTCTATTTGTCCCAGTACAAACCCCCAATACCACGACCAGTATAAAGCTCTTTATAAAGCCAAAAGTTAATAAACATAAAATTTCTTATTATTTTAAAATGCTGCCTCCCCCCTCCACATTGCAGCAAAAGATTCAGGCAACAAAATAGCCATGATATCTTCGATTTTGGCCTAAATGGCAAATCCCTGTAGATCCGTCAGAATACATAGACACCATGAATTTTTGCACAATTTTTAGCATCACAAATTCACGAAATGTGACACCTCTGTGAATTGCTACACCATAAATTCCTAGTAAAATGTCATTAAAATGAATATGTTCAAGTTTTAATGCTGATCACAGAAATGATCCCAACATTTGCAATCACTATTGATTTACTGCAATTTCCTATCAATGTAAGTACCCAACAATTAGTACTCATAACTTCCTGCAGTTGTAACCATAGTCAACCACAATTGTCCGAATCATCTTTTCCACAAATTGTCTCTATGGGTCTAATCCTACACTAGAGGAGGGAGAGAAACCTTGGCCCTTTGGATCGGCTGCTGATGCAGGAATCGAACCTTGCCAAAGTGAGGTTGAATGTTTGGAAGTCACTTGTTTATCAGCACAATGTCTAAAGACGTTACTACACCTTCATAATATATGACAACAGGGCCAGCTACAAATGAGGAAAGGTAGAATTCAAAATTAAGTGTACATAGGTAAAATGTATTACGCTACTGAATGCTTCAATCTCATCCCTAGATGCTCTTGGCTAGAAATCAGAGGACTATGAGACAGAGAGACTGATGGTCAGAGCTATAAATAATTCTTGGAGTCTTGCTGATTTGAAAGCCTTCTTCATGGATTTAACCTGGAACATAGAATATCCAGTCTACACATCTCCAGGGTGACCATGCTTATACAAATGTAGAGTACAAAAATCTTTACAAAAGATAGTATTGTAGTCCAAAGACACTTGCATAGAGCAGCTGCAACAAAATATATGCATACTTAACAACCCATTTTCATGGGGATTTGTGAAAATTATGCAAAGGAAAAGTTGGTAAAAAGCAGATATAATGTACACGTAAATAGAGGTTAAAATCTGTTTTCCTTATTTTACAATAGTCAGAGATAGGTGTTGAGTGGATGCAACCTTCATGTAAGACTTTGTACCTATAATATCAATGGCCGAATTCTGGTTCCTTCGCTTCTGACATTGCATAAATATGTGAAACGCATTTCATTTCCATAGGTTATGTAACCCTTCATAGTCATGTCCAAGAAGAGGGGAATTCAGGAGAATGCTGGTTATATCACTACTTGACATGTAGGCAGGGATAAGTTTCTTTATTCTCCAATTGATCCTAAAGCCAGAACCAAAGGGGTTACCTTCACTCATAAAACATCTATCAAAGAATCAGAGGAAGGACTCTGAACACAAAACTGAAAAGAGATGAGAAGAAGCCAATACCAATCAATACACAATGCAATAAGTGCAACAAAGTGAGATGTTTTGCAAAAATGTGTACACTCAAACAGAATTGTAGCGGTAATTACTCTTCAAGATAGATAAGCTTGTGCAAATGCTGAGAAATGTAAATTAGTTTTCCCTGTAAGAGTAGAAAATGAAATATATACTGATGGGATCCTGTTTGGCTAATAAATGTGAAGTTGGACTCCAGTTCACTTTTTACAATCATATCTTACAAATTGTATTTTGAGAAGTGGCAAGAATGGGTGTTAAAAGCAACAGGCTTCAACCCATTGTTTTTTTCTGTTTTGGAAAACATGGTTGATTTATTGGGCTATTTTACAGAAACTCTCACGTTTAAGGATATTTTAGACGTTGCATCATTGGTGTGGGTTCCCCCCGTATTTTGCCTTTGCTTCATGTGTTTTTGCTGTTGGACTTCGTTTTGCTGATCTAGATGATTTGGGCACTTTGCCGCTGCTGTTCAGTGCCAAAGTGCAAGTGCTCCCTTTGTAAATTGTTTTTATGGATTGGTGTTTCCATAATTGGCTTATCTGATTTACTAGTCAGTCCCTACTACAGTGCACTGTGTGTGCACAGGGCCTGTAAATCAAATGCTGCCAGTGGGCCTGCAGCACTGGTTGTGCCACCCACATAAGCAGCCTGTAAATGTAACTCAGGCCTGCCATTGCAGTGTCTGTGTGCAGTCTAATACTGCCATGTCTACTTGGCAAGTGCACCCACTTGCTAGGGCCTAACCTTCCCTTTTCTTACATGTTAGGCATCCCTAAGCTAGGCCCAAGGTACCCCTGTGGGCAGGGTACAGTGTATGTGAAAGGTAGGACATGCCATGGTGTGTGTGGCATGTCCTAAGAGTGAAATACTGCTAATTTTGTTTTCCACTATTGCAAGGCTATGTGTTCCCTATAGGATAGAATGGGGAGTTTGCTTATAACATCTTATAAGCCTAACTACCCATGGGAACAAGGTCAGAAAATAAAGTTTAGTATGCCTGCACTAACAGAATGTTAAAATGCATCTCTTAGTGAGGGTGATTTTTTACATTCTCTGTTTGCAAATACCATTTTTAGGAAGGAGGTATTTTCTTGCTTAGCCATCCAGTGTGCCTCTGCTAGGATGTGTATTGACTTTCTGGCTTTAGAGTGACAGGGGCTGGGGATTCGCAGTGGCTCCAGAGAGTCTGGATGAGTCAGTGCTAGGCTGAATAGGCCTGGTCTGCATTTGGAGTGGTGGGAGGAGTAGCACCTGCGCCTGAATAGGGCTGTGGCTGCCTTCCACAATGATGGCTCTGCCCCTGTAGTGTGTTTGGAGCCAGGGCTCACACTGACAATGGAGGTTGTTGTGCACTTGCAAAGTGCCCTCTAGAACTAGTTTGGACTGGGCTCAGAGTCCTGGGCCAGGAGAGAACAAAGAGATTTACTGTATAAAAAGAGGGGCACAGACCCCAGACTTTTAGATAACTTCTGGGAAATCGAGAGGAACCTTTGCCAAGGAGAAGACCTGGAGAAACTGAGGTGGAATACTGTGCCTGTGCTGTTTGCTGTCTGGGGTTGGCCTGCAGTGGCTACTCTCAGCTAAGGGAAGGGAAAAAGGACTTTGCTGTTTGCTGTGTTCCCTGTTTGAGGAACAGCTCCATGGGCTTGAAGAGGAGCTTGCCTCCTGTTCTGAAGTCTCAGGGACACAAACACTTCACCCCCAGCTCCCCTGAACTTCCTTGCTGGGAGTTCCGACCTGCTGAGAGGTGCCTGTAGCTGTTCTGGGCCTCTGGACGTTGTTCTGCCTGTTTGGAGCTGGAATAGCAATGCAACAACAAGAAGCGAGATCACCGCACCGACGCAAGCCCTGCTGTGCGGCTGCAGGAACCCATACATAATTCCGGATCGTCACATCGCAGTGAGGCACCAGGTCTGTCTCATCGTTGGGGGATGCAGTAAGAAACTGACACATCACCTCCCCATGCAGTAAGAAACCGACACATCACCTACTCTCTGATAAGGAACCGATGCATCACCTCCCCTGCACAGCAGTAAGGAACTGACGCATCACCTCCCCCGGAGCAAAGAGCTGGCGCATCACCTTCCCAAGTGTAAGGAATAGACGCATCACCTTCCCTACGGCCCTTGTTGTTTGTGTGCGCGATGCATCCAAGCTACTTTGTGTAAAAGGTGTTGCATCTGCAATTTGCTTTGAACTGAACCATTTCTACCATTTGAGAGTCATATTTTTTTTTTTTTTTTTTTTTTTTTTTGTCCTCATCTTGCGATTACTGTATGATTGTGGAGTATAAGGTGTCTACCTCTTTATTCTTTACCGACACTGCCCCTCGTTCTCTCTTGACTGGGGAGTTTTGACCTCTAGTTGGTATGAGGAGTTTCCTTTACTCATTACATATCAATGTTTCTGGCTTGGATCGAGGGGAGCTAGCCAACTTGGCTACTCGGCAAGTACCATACTTGTCCACCAGAAGATGTATCGCTTTAATCATTGGACTTAAGTTTAAATCTTATTTGGGATTTACGAAAGTTTCAAAACTATCCCAAAACTTAAATCTTTTGCTTACATTTCTTAGCTTATCAAGTTTGGTGATTCTTATTGCCGAGTTCAGCCATTCTGTATGAGTTGGGCTAGAGGCTCCTATCCATTTAATACAAATTTCTCTCCTTGCAAGAACTATTAACACAAAGAGGAGGTTTTCCTGCTCTCTAGTAAGCCCCCCTTCATTACTCGAGTCTAATATCCCAAAAAGAATAAGTGTAATACTCACAGTTAGTTGTTTGGACAGGATAGTGCTCAGGGTCTTACCGACTTGATCAAAAAACTCTTTCAGTTGGGGGCAGTTTTTAAACATGTGGATATCGTCTGATTTTTCCTCTCCACATTTGGGACATTTCTTTATTCCAGCGTTTTTAAATTTGGAGAGTTTTTTTGGTGTCCAGTAAGCCCTGTGGATTGTGTACAGATGATTTCTCTTCAGAGCAGCAGATTTCAAGTTGGACCAACATTTATCTACAGATTTTTCCCAAATTAAGTCCAAATCAGTTGTTTCAATGTCTTTCTCCCATATTTGAGCTTCCATATTGACATTAATATCATTGGCCATTATCAGAGCCCAGTACCACTTTGCTACTTCCTTAGGTAATCGCGCTGTTTTAATCATGTCATCTTCCAGTTTGTCATTACCATTTATACTGGGCAGAGTTCTAGACCAACTTAACATTTGGTAATATTTAAATTTAGATAGAGTATTGTTTGAGATTTCTTGTAGTTCTGACCATGTTTTTAAGTTTGGACCGTTTAAAATTTGTCCCCAATATTTGATGTCAGCTTTTTTTAATGCCAGAGCAAGTGTGTCTTTTAAACATTCTGGGGTTCCAGGAGATTCCCAGATAGGAGCCCACTTACTGTAGTACGATATATTTAGGGTACCTCTTACTTGTGTCCACATCTTTGCTGCATCCCTTAATATCTTGAGCTTTATTTTTTTGAAGTATTTGGGGTGTCCAAACTTAAACAACGCATAATCCTCTGATTTTGTAATTTCCTTGAAGTAGGCGGGGTAATATTCGTGGTTTTTTAATAATACTTTGATATTTTTGAATTGGAAAGCTCTGCAGTACTCCACCAAATCTGGGCTTGCCAACCCACCATCTTTCTTGCTCCTCCTAATCTTTTTCCATGCAATCCTCGATCCTTTTGCTGCCCATATGAAGCTTGTTATGTTTCTCTGTGCTTGAGCTAATTCCGATTTTCCAAATTCCATTGGTATCGTATTAAATAAGAAGGTAAACTTTGGCAGGATGGTCATCTTGATTATATTCGATCTCCCAATCAAACTCAACGGTAGAGAGGACCACGTCTCAAGCAGTTTTCTTACATCTCCGGCAACTTTATTTAGGTTTTTGTTTGCAATCTTCCTTATATCATGATTGATTAGAATTCCTAAGTACCTTATTTCGTTTTTTATAAAATTGCTTTGAAAATTTGTATTCCATGTCATGACCTCTGTCTTCGTTTGGTTCACCAGGTAACCTGAGATTTTCCCGAATGTCTTTAAAGTTATCTCGATTCTTGCTTTAGTTTTTGGATAATCATCCGTGAAGATCATTAAATCATCCGCATAAAGAGCGATTTTTTTCTCCCATGTGCCATATTTAAATGGAGTGATTTTGTTGTTGTTTCTTAGCTTATTTGCCAATGGTTCAATATATAAGTTGAATAATAAGGGAGAAAGAGGACATCCCTGTCTCGTTCCTCTGGTTATCCTTATATTTTCTGTTAAGCTACCGTTGATTAGGACCTTAGATCTTGGATCTCTATAGATCTGGTTTACCATGCCAATAAAGTGGGGTCCAAAATTGTTATTGACCATAACCTTCTCAAGAAAGGCCCAGTTGACTCTATCAAAAGCCTTTGCGGCGTCTACAGTAAGTATGGTAAGTGGGATTTTCTCTGTTGTTGCAATATCTATTGCAGCTAGGAGTTCTTGTGTTACTTCATGTAAATATCTTCCTTTAATGAAACCTTTTTGATCTTGATGTAATAATGTTGATAGTATTTTCCCAAGTCGAGCTGCCATTATTTTAGTGAATATTTTATAGTCCGCATTTAATAATGATATTGGGCGATATGACTCGCATTTAAGAGGGTTCTTGCCGGGTTTTAGAATAATTGTAATTATGGCATCATTCCAGGAGTCTGGTATATTTTTCTGTTGTATTAAAATTAGGTTGATTAGTTTGGTTAAATGAGGGAGTACAGAGGTTTTCAGTTTCATGTATAATTTGTTTGGTAAGGCGTCTGGCCCTGCTGCTTTTCCCTTTTTTAAGCTTTTAATAGCTACTGCCACTTCTTCTTCTTGAACTTCTTTTTCTAGATCTTCTCTTTCATTTTCTGTAAGTTTGAGAAGTGCTGCTTCTTTAAGGTAAGAATTTATCATTTGATCCGAGGGAATTATATCTTCCGTATATAGGTCTTTATAAAATTTCCAGAATTCATGCTTAATAGTATTTTCATCAGAAGTAGGAATTGTTTTATCCTCAGGAATAATGCTTTTCCACTTTGTTTTTCGCTAGATCTGATTTAAGCTTCCATGCCAGCCATTTTCCGCAACCCTCACCAAACTCATGTTTCGCCAGCTTGCTAGCATCCCATTTTTTCTGTAACCTTTCTTCCAAAATTTGATCAATTTTATCTTTTTGTGTCTGTCTTTTATTAAGAAGATCTAGTTTCTTTTCTTCCTCTTGTTCTGTGGATATAGCGATATCCAAGGAACTGATCTCTGATTCCAAGTTTGAAATCTCTTGTTTTACTTGTTTGTTTTTATATGCCCCTAAACTCAAGAGTTTACCCCTTATGACAGCTTTATAGGTATCCCACGTTATTGTTCTGAGGTGCCTGATGCGTTTAACTCGAAGAAGATATTTGTTTCAGTTTCTAGTTCCTTAATAATTTCTTCGTCTTCCAACAAAGCTCTTTCGACTGTGAATCTCCTTTCAGTTATGTTTTCTGTGATTTGTATGTCTAGTTGTACTGCTAAGTGATCTGACAGATGAGCTGGTAGGTGAGATACTTTTTTCACTTTTTTTGATAATTCATTATTGACCAAAAAGAAATCAATCCTGGATTTATGTCCCAATTTTTTGTTATACAGAGTGAAAGGTGCGATTTTCTCCTTTTTTTTTCCAAATGTCTACCAAATTGAGATCTCTTTTATATGACACAATCCATTGTCTCATTTTTTTTAAATTTGTATGTCTACCCGGTGGTGACCTGTCTAGTTTTAAATCCATTACTAGGTTAAAGTCCCCTCCCAATATTATAGGAGAGGTAACTAGTAGAAGTTGTGAATATAATTTTCGCAACGGATCTGCATCGTCTAAGTTCGGACCGTAGTACCCTGCAATAGTAATTGGAGAATTTCCTATTCTAACATTAGTTATGGCCCATCTTCCTTTACTATCCACTTCTGAACTGATTATATTAGCTTTTAAGGATTTTTTAAGAATGTATGTCTACCCGGTGGTGACCTGTCTAGTTTTAAATCCATTACTAGGTTAAAGTCACCTCCCAATATTATAGGAGAGGTAACTAGTAGAAGTTGTGAATATAATTTTCGCAACGGATCTGCATCGTCTAAGTTCGGACCGTAGTACCCTGCAATAGTAATTGGAGAATTTCCTATTCTAACATTAGTTATGGCCCATCTTCCTTTACTATCCACTTCTGAACTGATTATATTAGCTTTTAAGGATTTTTTAAGAATAATCGCTATTCCTTTAATATTACACTGTTGTGTTGTGCATATTAAGGTATCTACCCACCAGAGGCTCTTGGTTATTTGGTCCCATTCTTCTTTTAACAGGTGTGTTTCTTGTAATATTATTATCTCACTTTTCTCAGTTCTGATATACTCTAAGATTTTATTCCTCCTGCTTTTTGTCCGCAACCCATTCACGTTCCAAGATAAGATTTTTACATCCCTACATGTACTCCCCATTTTTTTCCATTCAATTGTTGTGAATTATGTTTTACTCCTAGTAGTTTTAATTTTCTGGATATTCGCAGATGAGGAATTTTTTGTTTTTTTCCCCCTATTTTGCTCCCCACCCTTTTTTGTGTAGTTTTGTATTTTGTAAATTGTGCTTTAATGTTACCCTCCCCGGGGAAGCCTCCATCTTCTTCTCTTTCGGTTATCTTCATAACCCTTTTGGCTTCCCGATTCCACCCCGTGATTTTTATCTATGTACATTTAAAAAAGAAATTTGTTGGTTGGTTTATAGCTCCTTCATATTTATTCTATTCTTTATCCTGTCTTTAAGTATAGTTTAAATCTGTTTCTCTATATATTCTTATTGTATGTTAGGTTTTTTTTTTTTTTTTCCGTATATCATAGTTTAGACAAGATTATACAAGAATTATTTAATTTCAGGCTGAATGTCAACTTTTAACTCAGAGTTTCTTCAGAGCGTATTTGATCTCTGATTAGCTCTATTAAATTTTTCACTTCATCAGGCTCTCTTATATTTCGCATTTTATTTCTCCACATAATCCGTAATGAAGGTGGAAATGTCATTTGCACTGTGGCACCTAGTTGTTGCAGCTCAGACATTAGATTTCCCAGCTCCCATTGTCTGGTTTGTGAGGCTTTTGACATATCGGATCTTATTTTAAAGTTCCAACTGTCTTTGTTGTACGTCCCTTTTTTCAAAGCCTCTCCCAGGATCCTATCTTTCAGAGTCATAGTTTTATTACTGTATTGTGAATTTTTGTCGTTTTGGTCTTGTTTTGTTTAGATAAAGATTACTTATTTTTCTAAACTGGTGTGGTATCCATTTGTAGTGTTTTCACTGTATTACTGTATGTGTTCACAAATGCTTTCACACTGCCTCTGAGATAATCCTGTCTGCTTGTGCCAAGCTGCCAAGGGGGTTATTTTAGAAGTGTATCCCCCTTACCCTGATTAGGAAGTTGGGTCCCTACTTGGACAAAGGTACCTAACTCTGCCAACTAGAGACCCCCATTTCTAACAGGATAGAAAAAAATCATAAAATATCTGTGTGTTTAAAATATACAGTGTATCAGGTTGTAGGATTCAGAATAAAAGAGCAAAACCCCCATCTTTGGCAGGGATAATCTGAACTTTTTGGCTGAACAAAATATACAGTCACTTCCTGTTTCGTAAAACTGTTGCTTTAACTTCCTCTTGTAGTACTCCTGGCACTCCTGAAATTTTGGAAGTAAGCCAGGAATGCCCCTGTTGGGAATGTAAAGGTTCTTTGCATGGTTCTAGGGAGTGTGTGCCTCTTTCTTGAGTTCCCATAGTGAGAATTTGGGTTATTAGTTGAGAGGAAGAAGCCTCATGCAAATAATAAACACAAATCTTGTTGGTGTGAGCTACAAGAAATCACTACATCAACCTGTGCTTAACCCCCTTGGTAGCTTGCCACAAACACAGTCAGCCTTAACTTAGACGCAATGTGCATAGTCTTTATGCAGCACACAAACAGTAATAACATGAAAACACAACAGAAGAAAAATCCCAAACCAATTTAGAAAACTAGAGTATATTTTAATGAATAAAATGACAACAAAACAATTTCAATCCATTCAGTAGAACTGGTAGTTATGAATGTTTAAAGTTCTTAGTGAGAAACAGCACCTGAAAGATTAAAGCACCAACCACAGGTATCTGGTCATGCAAGACAGGGTCAAAGTCAAATGTTAAGGCTGACCACGATGGTGCGCGGTTCAGAGACAAAGGTGCATTGGGCCCTTTCTTGGCGTAGAAGATATTTTGGAAAAAGTTCTTGTGATGGTAGAATCTCAAGAGAGCAAGGCAGCACCAGGTTGTATCCAGGGATGAGTCATTGATGAGGAAGAGCCGCTGAAAGAGATCTCGGCAAAGCCGTCGATGAGGGTGACAAAAGCTCCGAATGGGAGAAGCTGGATTCTTTGGCCGAGGAGGTCGCTGTAGATGGAATGCTGGTCATAGCTGAACCCGATGAAGATTTCTACCTTCGGACTTGGACATTTTTCTGGAGCATTGATTCATCCAGCAGGACAAGACTGTAGGCTGTAGCCGAAGACAGCTCCATGAAGCCAGACATTGTCACAGGGAGGTCCTGCTGAAGAGGATTTGCTGCTGCTGAGAAGAATGTAGCATGAGATGGGAGAAAGTCAATCCCACCGGCGATGTACCTTAGTTGGATCAGCTTGCAGGTAGGTCAAGGCCTCCTGTCGGTTCTCAGAGCAGTTCTTGATGAAAACTTTTCTAAGTCCCATATTTTTAAATTTGGTAGCAGGGAGCTACTTAAAAAACAAACCAAGTGTCCAGGACCTGAGCGGGCACCACTTGTTGGCTTGGACTCACTCCAGCAGGGACCAGCAGCAGCAGGCAGGTAAGTTGCAGGATCTCTGGAGCTTACTATGTCCCTGTGGCTCATAGAGGAGGCCAGCCAGCTAGCCTTTGGAATCACCCTGGTGGTCCTTGGTTCAAGGAGTAGGTCCAGTCTTCCTTCCTCAGACAGCAAAGCAGTCCCTCCAACAGCAGGGCAGTCATTCCTGCAGCAGAGCAATCCTTCTTCTCAGTGTTTAACAGGTCCAGAAGCGATCTGAAGAGTGGTTCTGGGAGTCTAATATTTAAACCTGGTGCCAGCCTTTGTGTGCGAGGGGACACCCTGTCCTACTCCCACCTCTGGTTCTGAAATGTTCTTCCCTTGCGCTGTCAGGGCTCCAAACTGTCTGGAGTGACAAAAGGCTGGTGCAGGTTCCTTTGTGTCTGCAGAAGGCAAAGCCCTTTGAAGTGTTAGTGGACAGGACACAGCCCCACCCGCAGCCATCCTGGCAGGATGGTCCATCATGTCCACATCTAGTCCCTTTTGTGTCACTGTGTGCAAGGAATATGCAAACCCCAATGGCAGACCCATCCACAGTCATGTGACTCAGGACCTTGGCAGAAGGCACGAATGGTTGGAACAGGAAAATACCAACTTTCTAATAGTGGCATTGTCAGAACTGCGTCTTAAAGTCTAACGTTATAATTAAAGAGGATTTTAAATGACAATTGATTTGAGTCTACAAAGTTAGTACTTATTACATGTAATACGGTAACCCAGTGCCACAGTAATCCATCATTTTTTTTATACTTGAGTGTGCCTCACCAAAAGAGGGCAAGATTCTTCTGGGTGATGTGCTAAATCCAATGCTTATTCTCTCTAACTTCATGTGTAAGTGGTGCTTCGTTACATGAGAGCTGGGTGCAGCTAAGTTGACCTCCTTGCATGTATGCAGCCACTTATGTTATAGCATGCTACATAAGGTTTATTTGTATTTAGGGCTGCTCCCCAGCTTCCTCTCAATGTCCATAAAAATTACTGATTCCTTTATACCCTCCTTTATGCACTACCATTGTTAAGCCAAGTCTATGAGTCTGCGTTAGAATGCCATGAAACTAAATGAAGCATTGAGGATCTTCCATGTTCTCTTTCAGTTCCAGCGGGTCAGTCTGTAGCCTGAAAAGGAAAAACACCTTAACAAAAGACTACAGCAAAAGGCAAGATAAACGGTACATACCCATACAAAGATATGGGCTGCCCACCTGTCTGCAACTTGGGTCGAGAAGTAGCCCCTGAATAAAATGAAGTTGTGTGGCTTCAGTCTATGAAATGTGAGCAATGGTACAACTTGGTAGGTGTTTAGCTTGGTGTTTCATCACACCTGAATGAAATGCACAATTAGGTAACCGTTTCTCTGAAGAAGTGTGTGGTCAGCTATAAATCTGATACTGAGAGAGCCTTTCATGCTGCTGACAGTTATATCAATGTGACTATGCGTGGCACTTAGGACCACTTTTAAGATGGTAATCCTGCTTGAGAGAAGCTAAAGTGGTGCATAGTCTAGTAACACTGCGGATGATGCAAAGTATCTGTGGCCCTTTATTCAGACTGATGTGGACTATGAATGTATATCATAAGGTGGGAAGGAGCACACTGCCTCTCATCCCAGCACAGTTTTCCTCATTGCATTCTGGTAAATGCAGTACACTTACTTCAAAGTTGCTGTAGTTTTTCACCGAAGTTGGTGCAGGTAGTGCTGTCATCTCTAGACACGTGTTTCTGGGTTCATTTTACCAAAATGCAATGAGGTGAACTGTGCTGGGATGAGAGGCAGTGTGCTCCCTCTCCCCTTGTGTATGAATGTATATCAACTGGCAAATAATATTTAAGAAACAAGATAACACTGTCATAACATTGATTTATTGTAATGCGTGTGCTGTTTGAAGTTTTTATGCTGTATGAAGTTGATATTCTGCTCCCCAACCAGTCTTAGTAGGGAAGCCTTGAATTTTCTATCTAACTAACTCCTGGAAGTCAAAGGCCAAAACAGGAGGTACTTGGCAATTCAGTGAGCTTGCAGTACCATCCAACCTCAGTGGCTCTAGGGGCAACGGCAAACGATTTTCACAAGGATTGCATAGCTCCCTGTGAGTTTCACCGGCCCTAAAATCTGGCTTTAAACTATCAACATATTTGATCGTTTTCGTCAAAATGTACATGTTTGTGATATGGCAGGAACCTGCTTGGACCCATGTGCTCTAGTTCGGCTGTAAATACATTTTCCTGGTTTGAGTGACACTTTATTAGGTTTTGAAAAATTGGATCTATGCACTGGGTCCGGTAATTGTTTTGATTTGGATATAGTGACAGGTGTTCTCCAAGCAGTCGCTGACATCCATTCACACATTAGGTCCAATAAATAGTAAGCGTATTTGCATTTATCCTCTGTGTTAGTGAAGAGTATTAGAGTTTTGCCGAACTGACTCCCCTTGAAATCAGGCAAACTCTTCAAACTTGCCGAAACACACCGTCTTAACCAACCTTTCAGCCTCACTGACTTCTGGTGTCTTTGTTATTAATTGGTCTGTGTCTGGGTTACCCCTGAACCTAGAATCAGCCTTCCTTCTGAGTGCCACGTTAAACCGTACACGGTTTCATAAAAACTAAAATCTGAATCTCTCATCCGCCTTAAATCCCTGCCCACCCTAATTACCATATCCCACGCCATGCCCTAGAATACTTTTTCAAAACTCTCACACACCACATTGCTAATTTCAATTACTCTCTCTATCTGCTGCGCTTCCCCACTTGTAAAGCAACTGCCTTTTACTTCTCCTCAATGCGCTGCTGCAATCCTGTGGGGGTCGATGTTAATTAAAAAATGGTACGTGTTGTCTGAATGCGAAAAAGATAGTATTTTTCCAAATTCTTACAAAACATAAATCTATTGAAAATACCTCACAACACTCCAGTGTAATCGACCGAGAACGTTGCGGAGTACTGTTAAATAGATAAATATATATAAATAAAATACCTTAATAGTAAAAGGGTATCCGACTCTACCTTTGTACATTTTCTCTCACAATCCATTTTGCAAAATGTTAAACTGCTGGAAAATATCATTTCAGTTCATTCTCATTTTCCTCTGGCATTTCGAAGGCGTGCAGTATCGGCTCCCCGTGCTTGAAGCTTGCCCCCTCAACTCCACACGCGCGCGGGCCCGCCCCTCGCGGCCACTTCCGCCGAGTCCAAACATCTGCTGCCGTCTCGCGGGTCTACCTTAAATATGTGAACACCATGTGTTCCGCGAGACGTGACCACAAGTTCTGTCATCAAACTGCAAAACGTGAGGCTTGCACCTGAGTGAGACTGAATATGGGCGCTGCGGCGACCCTCTCCTTTTATAAAACCCACCATTCAAAAGCTAAAATATGGAACTTCTGCCGCTTAGAAACGTCAGTTTATTTTCTGCTATAGTATTGTAAAATTGAAAATAATGTGAATATTTCCATTAAGCACTCAATTTGATAATTAAATATGCTGTAAAGGTGGTTCTGTTGTCTCTAATCAGCCATATGTCCAAGCAATAGATGGGTTAAAGGTTGAAATATCTGCAAGGTCAGCTCAGACTTTCATTTTTCAGAGCTAGAAAAATTTGGGACTGGGCGATCTGCAATTAGATTTCAGTAAAAATGTATTTACAGAAAACATGACATTAATAACAGTAGAAGCAGTAATGCAAAGTACCTTTATTCTTTTTTGATGTCTAGCTTTATGGGATGCATCTAGGAGATGTACTGACGGAGCCACCCGGCCCGTCCACACACGCACGCACGCACGCACACAGCCTGAGGGCGGGTCACGCCCCAGGTATAAATAAACGGGCGCGAGACCGCCTCGGGGTCTTCAGCCCTAACTGCTAGCTAGTGTCCGCATGCATTTATTGTGCTCTTGTTTAGTCAGGCCCCACTCTGCGGCCTAGGAGGTCCCTACCCCTGCCAACAGCACACTGGCGACGAGGCGGGTACTCTGCCCACGCCTCACCCCGCGGACACACCTGCTGTGTCCCGCGGTGTCTTGGGCGCCGCGCTCGCGCTGCCTGCGTTCGAGCCTGCGGCCGTGGCCCACGTCGCCTCTCACGTGGGTGGCACTGCTGCCTGGGCCTGGTCGGCCCTGTCAGACCGTGGAAAGGAGCATCGCGCCTGCCTCGGCGCTCAGGTGAGCCACCCCCGCCTCCCATCCTCGGGGCCTCACCTCACTGTCTACTGCCACCCGCCGTGTGTCCTGGGAGGGGGCCCCCTCCTCACGCCCCCGTCCCCAACGGGCCCGTGCGGCTGCACGTGGCCTGTGGCCGCCATACCACGCGGATGCTTGAAGAGCGTCAGCCGGGGGGTAGCATCGGCCCCCGACGCGTGCCCCGCCTCCGCGCTCAACGTCCGCGGATGTGCACTGCCTGCCCTAGCGCTGTCTCACGCATCTCGCGGGCACGTGTTTCCCGCCCTGCTGAACCTCACGCATCTCGCGGAGGTCCGTTTTCACTGCAGGACGTGATTGGGGCTACTCCTGTGAACCAGATACTGCGCTCTCAAGGCTCCACGGCCACCTGGAACCGGCCACTACACGAGGGTACACGCCTGACACCCCCCCCCCTTGGCGGCTGCAGAAGCACACGCTTGCTTACGCTGCTTCAGACAGACGCACGTCACCACGCAGAGCTTCGCGCCAGCGCGTGGCCCACGCGCCACCACACATAGAGAATGAACGTGCAAGGGGATGGCAACGCGGCTCCTCCGGCCCCAGCCCCTCAAGCTCCGGCCCAGCAACAAGCGGCCCCTCCGAATGCGCAGGTGCCGGCCCCCGTCGCCAACGCCACGCCCGCCCTGCCAGGGCATGCCATGGCCGCACTGCTCCCACCTTTCAGCGAGCTGGCGGATCAGCCCACAGCGGCTGCGCGGTGGCGCCTATGGTTGGGGCGGCTGGAACACTACTTCGTAGGTGTGCGGGAGACTGACGCCAAGGGTAAGCGCTCCCTACTCATGTGCTACGGGGGCGACGAGCTGTACAAGCTATTCGAGACCCTGCCGGACCGGGGTGACGAAGATGACTACACGGCTGCGGTCATGGCGCTCAATCGCCATTTCGACCCACGCGCCAACCCGGATTACGAATGGTTCAAACTGCGCCAGGCCCTTCAAGCGGATGGTGAGTCGATCGACGTCTACTACGCGAGGCTTCGCAAGCTGGCTACCTCCTGCGAACTGCCGGACCGGACTCTAGAAATCAGGGCACAACTCATACAAGGCTGCAGATCAGTCCAACTGCGACGCCTAATCCTACGACAACCCCGGATAAGTCTCGACGAGATCCTCGTCCTAGCAAGGTCGCATGAACTCTCCAATGCCCGGGCTGAGGCGATGCAAGCTGCGCTCGACAGGCCTGCCGCTCCAGCGAAACACGTGTCGGTGAAGGAGGAACATGTCGACGCTCTCCGAAGAAGGCCTTTCCCAAACACGCAGAAGACCCAACAGCATACGTCACCGCGTTCTGACTGTGGGAACTGCGGAATGGATCACCCATCGCAGGGTCGATGCTTTGCGAGAGGGAAGACTTGTTCAAACTGCGGCAAACTGAACCACTTCGCGAAGGTGTGTCGCAGCAGTGGCAATCGACGGACTGGCCAAAGGGGAAGAGGCGTCGCCCATGGGGTGCGCCAACTATCGCTGGAGGATCCTAGCCCCGAGGGTGACGCCGCCCAGTCGGCCTGCAGAATAGACGATGAAGATGACGAGGTGTTCTTCATCTCGTTTGTGGGACGGGAAGGTTCGAGGAGGAGGCCACCGCCCATGTGCGAGGTTCAGATTGACGGATCCCCGGTGAAAGCACTAATCGATACCGGCGCATCGGTAAATGTGATGGACAATGTGCGGTATGAGCAACTGTCCCCTCGACCGCCACTGTCACCCTCAAAGGCAAGAATATACACGTACGACAGCGATGACCCACTACCCCTGCGAGGTGTAATTGACGTAACAGTTGCTTGCAATGGCCAGGAAGTAACCACCAAGTTCCATATGACCGGCGTCAAGCGCGGAACGCTCCTCAGCAGCCACACGGCGGAGGACCTGCAACTGGTGTTCTTCGCTAACCAGATACATGAACGACATGCGGATGCCATGTTAGACGAGTTCCCAGCGCTCTTTCAAGGGCTAGGCCGCCTGAAGGGGAAGACGTTCAAGTTGCACATCGACCACACGGTGAAGCCCACGGCACTGCAACACCGAAGGGCTCCTTTTCACCTGCGGCCGCAGGTAGAAGCCGAGCTGAAGAAACTAGAGGAACTCGGGGTGATAGAGAAAGTATCAGGGCCCACTCCCTGGGTGTCGCCCCTTGTGGTGGCCCCCAAGCCAAAGCAACCAGGTGCCATAAGACTCTGAGTAGATATGCGCCTCCCCAACAAGGCCATCAAGAGGGAGAGACACCTCACGAAAACGATGGACGATATAGTGGCAGATTTAAATGGAGCCCGCTGGTTCTCTAAATTGGACCTCAATGCTGGATACCACCAGCTCGAGCTACACCCAGACAGCAGGAACATCACAACCTTCTCGACCCACGTAGGCCTCCGCAGGTATAAGCGCCTGAGCTTTGGTGTCTCCTCGGCCGCCGAAGTCTTTCAAAATGCAATCAGGGAGACACTGTCGGGACTTCCAGGCGTCATCAACCTGAGTGATGACATCCTCGTCTTCTCCAAGACACTTGAGGAGCATCACGGACACCTTCAGGCCACGCTCAGGAGGCTTGCGGAGCACGGCCTCACCCTACACAGGGAGAAGTGTTCCTTCTACAATGAATCGGTGGAATTCTTCGGTTACATATTCTCCTGAGACGGCCTGAAAGTAGACCCGAAGAAAGCGGACGCCATCCAGGCAGCACCAAAGCCGACGTCTGCGACCGAATTCCGCAGCTTTCTAGGGATGGCCACCTACTGCGGTCGTTTCATCCCCAATTTGGCGTCCCTGTCGGAACCCCTACGCACACTCACCAAGTCGGGGCAGCCGTGGTCGTGGTCGAGGAAAGAGGACGAAGCGTTCCAAGCAGTGAAAGACGCCCTGATAGACGACAAGGTCATGGCATACTTCAGACCGCACAGACAAACAGAGGTTGTCGTGGACGCCAGCCCGGTGGGGCTAGGTGCAGTCCTGCTACAAAGGACGGAAAGTCAAGAATGGGTTCCCACCGCATATGCGAGCCGAGCACTGACACAGACCGAGATGAGGAACGCACAAATAGAAAGAGAAGCGCTCGCAATCAAGTGGGCGTGCCAGCATTTTCACTTGTACCTGTTCGGCCACAAGTTCAAAGTCATCACGGACCACAAGCCACTCATGCCACTGTTCGGGGGCTCTGCCAGGCTGGCACCACCCAGGATCGAAAGATGGGCCGTCCAGCTTCAACCATATTTGTTCGAAGTCATCTTCCGCCCTGGAGCGGATAACCCGGCGGATTTCTTGTCAAGACACCCAGGGCAACCCTCTCCCGCGTCAGAGCTAGAAGACGGAGAAGACGTGGAAGAATTCGTCAGGGCACTGACCCAGTATGCCTGTCCCAAAGCACTCACGCTGGAGGAGATAGGTGCTGCCACAGGACGGGATGAATGTCTCAGCAGAGTAAAGGCCACACTTGAAAGCCACTCCTGGAAGCGTTTTCTAGAGGGCTGCGGAGCGCTCATGCAGGAAGAACAGACTTTCCGGCAACAGATATGGCGAGCTCAGAATGAACTAAGCATGGGGCCCCATGGCGTGGTGTTGAGAGGCACCACCATCGTCATACCAGCAAGCCTGCAGAAAGAAGTTGTTCGCCTCGCTCACCAAGGACATCAAGGAGTTGCAAAGACAAAGGCCCGCTTGCGTAGTCGGGTATGGTTACCTGGACTAGACAATGCGGTGGAAACAGAAGTCCAAAACTGTCATTCATGTGCCATCACCAGCCAAGAACCAGCACCACACCCCGTCATCACAGAGGACTTGTGTGATACCCCGTGGTCCAAGATCAGTATGGATTTCGGATCGTTCCCTGATGGGCGACAGGCCCTGGTGCTCATCGACTTATGCTCCAAGTTCCCAGGAGTCGAGGTGATTCCATCCACCGCGTTCATCCACGTGAAGCCAGCACTCGACCGCACTTTTGCCATGCTAGGTTTCCCTGACGAGGTTAAATCGGACAATGGACCGCCTTTTCAAGGCAGCGATTTCAGGTCATACCTAAGCAGGAGAGGAATCAACCACAGGACGATAACGCCACAATGGCCGCAGGCAAATGGCGAAGTCGAGAGGTTTATGAGAACAATGAACCAAGCCTTTAAGATTGGTGTGGAGCAGAGAGAAGCCCCGGAAGAGTGCCTGGCCCAGTTCCTAAGCACATATCGGCAAACCCCACACTGCACCACCAAGTGTGCGCCGGCGCACGTCATGTTTCGCAGGACCCCGCGAGACTGCATACCGACGAGCCTGGCATGGAAGGCCCCCGAGTTAGACCACGAGGCAACCCAGAACCGCAGGAGAAGTACCAATGAAAGGGCCAGCCGAGCACGACGTGCCCAGGTCAGACCACTGGTGGTCGGCGATCGCGTGGTACTCAAGACCCGTCAACACAACTGGAAATATCAAACCACCTTTGAACCCGAGATATGGGAGGTCGTGAACATCCACGGCACGATGGTATCGGCCATACACGGCAGAAGGGCTGTGACCAGGAATGTGTCATGGTTCAAAAGATTCTCTGAAGAAGATATCGAGAGAGGAGGAGAAAACCTATCGCTCCCTGGGACACCGACGGAGCCGTCCGTTCGGGAAACACCGGAGCCCAGACCGGCCTTGGACCCTGGCAACAGTTCGGAAAGCTCAGCAAGTAGCCCAGTGGAAAAGGAAAATGAAGAGTCTGTTGCAGAGCCACGGAGCCAGAGATACAATCTCCGACCCAACCCAACCCCCAGTCAGAGACTCAAGGACTATGCATGGGGTCTCCGCGTCTCTGGGACTGTCAGTAACTGGGACTAAAGAACTGTGAGTTTGGAGGGATGTACTGACGGAGCCACCCGGCCCGTCCACACACGCACGCACGCACGCACGCACACAGCCTGAGGGCGGGTCACGCCCCAGGTATAAATAAACGGGCGCGAGACTGCCTCGGGGTCTTCGGCCCTAACTGCTAGCTAGTGTCCGCATGCATTTATTGTGCTCTTGTTTAGTCAGGCCCCACTCTGCGGCCTAGGAGGTCCCTACCCCTGACAACAGCACAGGACCCTCAGGGGCAACATAGTAAAGTCCAAATTGAAGATGATACCCCAAATCAGGTCTAAAACGGAAAGTTTGCCCCAAAAACTCCATGACTCTTAAGTGTTTCATTTGTATAAATAATATTATAGGTGCTCAAAATGTTTCTGTAAAGGCAGCCGCCTTTTCCTCCACTGGAAACACCCACTTCTAGCATTGGCATTGCCCCCTTCTACCATTGTTGCCACCAAGCAGTGTCTGTATGGATAATGACCAAAGCCAGTTTGCAGCAGCAAAGGAAGTGAACTAGCCCTCGTTTTTCAAGGCGGGGTACTAGCCCTGAAATTATTTGGAAAAAATTGGCTCAAATAGTACGTCTTTAGAGCCCAAGTTTAATTACAAAGCCCAAAAGGACAATCATGAAATATTCTAGCGCTTTCAAAGCCTGGTGTGGGGGAGGCAGAGCTAAACTCTGACACAGGAAGATCTCAGAACCCAGGTAATGAGGTACACTTTATGTTGGGGGACATGTTTTTGGTGAAGCTGGCTGCCAACAGAATAAAGGGAGAAGCAAACCCCTTCCAGGAGGCGAGTTGTCCCACCCTCTCGTTTCTAACTACGTCCCTCATGCACCTCAAACTAAACCACTGACAAACTGCTTTGGTGCCAAAAAGGGTCGCAGTTTTTTCGACATAACATGTTTATACATTTGCACAATCATGGTTATCTTAATGCTCTCTTAATATTCATGCAAATATACTTCCTTGTCTTTGCAATTATTTTGTTGCTGCATAGACCCAGCCTCCTCAAATTACAGGGACGGGAGGGGTCACCTTCCTGGGCCTCTGTTCACGGGTCAAGGCTTCAACTTGCTACCGGTTTGGGACCTGCCCGGGCTGCAAGTGCCGTCCCGCTTGCCCTGCCCTTTCTTGGGTTCTCCCTGCTCCCCGGGGTCCCTTCCATATGGCATCCCAGGGATCTCTATCTATCATGAGGCTGAGTCCTTCCATTTTTGCTCCCTCTGTACCCCAGCCTTGAGGCATCCCAAGGGTCCTGTGGGAGCATCCCATCTACTCTTTCCATGGTGGTAGGCCGCCCTTGGCTCTCTCAGTGCCCCCTGCCGTGAGGCAACCCAAGGACCTATCTGAGCCTTCCCTCTACCTTTTAGTAATTCCCTCTTTTCTACTTTTCTTGTGTTCCTTCTGCCTCACCTCTCCCCTTGTGGCAGTGATGCCCGATCCTTCTGATGTGGGTGGGAGGGATTCCTTCTTCTATCACTGCGAGGGGTGGGTATGTGCCTATCAGGGCCTGTTAACTCCTTATTTATCCCACCCTCGTCAGCTCGCCCCCGGATTAGGGGGAGGGTTTGCGCTTTCCCTGGGGCAACCAATCCTGGTCGCCCCCGTTCGAGCTGGCTATTTAAATTTGCAGGGGAGGGGCTTCCTGCCTCCGGCCGGCGTTTGGCCTGGGCCCCTAATGGGTCTGGCTTCGCCTCTCCCGGCCCGGGTTTCAACATACACTCACTCACTTCAACCCTGGGACACTGCACTTTTAGGCAGCTGCATACCTGTCCCCTTACTCAATCAGCAGTGTACTGAGAACAGGTTTCCCACTTCTCTGTTGAAGTTTTGCATAAGTCACTGTCTGGAGTCTCAATGCTAGCAGGCAGCTGGTATCTAGCCATGTAAAAAGTAAGGCTGTACATTTGAGTCAGCTCCAAATGTCAAGTAAACATCTCTCTAATTAAATCTATAACCTTTTAGTGACCTGACATATTTCTAACCCCCTCCAGAAACAGGCCAGTGATAAAATCCTAATTGAAAGCCGGCATCCATTCAGCTAGAAATGAGTTACACTGATATGGAGGTTTTGGGGAGTACACCCTCTGGCTACCTACAGTCAGTGTTCGATACATAGTACTTCATTATCAGCAATGTAAGTATTGCAATTCTACTGAAATTCTATAGTACTGGTGCCCATTGTAGGTCCAGGTTGGCCGAATCTTTAGCAGATTTTTGGAATCTCCACATTAGTCGGTTGTTATCCTAAAATTCTGGCAAGTGTTCATCCCTACTGGACCTACATTAGACTCTCCTGTTATTTTGGCTCTTACAGAATCATCCATGGAGTTTAGGCCTCCCACGTATCAGCTCATCAACCTACACCTTACTGATAGTGAATATTTTTTTCTGTGATTGCATTGGGTTGCTAACTCATAATAATTCTGTAAAACTATCTCCTCTTTACTAATAACTTTGCTATTGAAAATGAAATGCATCAATAAAATGTTCTACTATTCATAGTAAAAAATATAGACCTTTAATCATGAAATTTGTATTTCAACAAGAGTTGAGGTATTTCATGGCTACATTTGAATTTATGAAATTATACTTTTATAAATGTTTCTATATTTGTGAATGGGCTTTTACAAAAATGACCTTCTTGAGATTTAAAAGATTCAAGTGGTTTCTTAAGTATTGTGAGGATTTGGGTGTATAATATGGTATGGTTGTGGGACCTTATAGCCTAATACACACTCAAAAACGGTCTTGGGTCCAGTCAGGCTTGTTTGCAAATGACTTTGGCTCAACCCTGGGTAGCTGTGGCTTCGAGCAGCAAGGCTTAAAGAAAGGAACTAGTGTAAAGCATTTAGAAGCACCAAAAAGTCACAAGACACAAAAGAAATCATCACCTATTTATAAAAATAGATTCTATTTTTATGAATTTTTACAGCCCAAGATGAGCAAAATCTATTTCAGGGTTAGAGCGAAATAGATTTAAAATAAAAGTGAATCTCTGTCGTTTAGTCACAACTGCAAACAAGCACTGGTACCAGTAAAATTTGGAAACTTCTGAAAAGGTTGAAAGAGTTGTTTCCGGCTACTCTGGCTCAACTAGGTTGACAGGGAGTAGGTCAGGGGACAACTAAGGAGTATTTGGACAGTTACCTGATCACCAAGTGTTCTCCAGTCCAGTTCTGAACTTTACACCACAACCACCATAGAATTTAATGGAGG
Organism: Lissotriton vulgaris; assembly: GCF_964263255.1. Lineage (NCBI taxonomy): Eukaryota > Metazoa > Chordata > Amphibia > Caudata > Salamandridae > Lissotriton > Lissotriton vulgaris. The sequence continues at coordinate 1,449,791,304 of NC_141694.1, forward strand.
GGTCCTGGTGCTGAGGATGCAGGAGATGGAGGATGCTCAAGGGTGCTCTGGGTGCTGTGCAGTGGACAGGGGTACCCCTCGGTCCCCCTCGGTCCACAAGTCTTCTTTGAGCCAATAGAAGACTAGATGCTGCAGGGCTACAAGTTTCTGGCCACAGCCAGTCCGGCGGTATCCTTTGGTGGAAGCTAGTATTCCTCTTGGTTGACCAATCTGGACTCAGACAACATTCTGGAGTGTGGCATACCAGGGTACAACTTCTGGCTATCGAGAATCAGAGTATTGAGGCTGCCCAGCTGAGTGAGCCTTGGAGTCACTTCTATGTGTGGCATCTAGCAATCCTAACGTGCACTATTCTGTCCACTCCCAAGATGTCTGGGCCCTCCCTTGGATTTTAGGAGCTTGGTACCCCTGAAGGACTGGGTTCTTTTGGACCCAGCGGTGCCAGGGCACAACACCTGAAACCTTCGTGGGTAACCTGCTCCGGCGTACAAGTCACAGAGACACGGGACACTTCCTTCGGCGTCAAAGATTCAAGGTTTATTTGCTGCAGGGAACACAGAAGTCACAGGAAGTACATCGAGTGTAGTTCGGGGAGACTGCTTCAAATTGGTTCTGTGGATCGCTCCTTTTATACAGTTTTTACCCATAGGCTAACATTGAACACAAAAGTTTACAACCCGGTTCCCACATTTAGCTCCCAGAGGGGTCGCTTTGGTCACTTTGAAACTCACAAGGTCCGGAACATAAGTGCGGAAACATTTGGCGGTTCCCAACTGTAAAAACCCATCTTCCCACCATTAGCAAATTCCAATCAGCAGTAAAGTAGATCGAAATAGGAACGAAGACAGGTGCAGAGGAAGACGGAGACAGTGGGGAGATCGGAAAGGGTGTAAAAGGGGAGGTGTCGAGGAAACACGAGATACAGGCATCAAAGGGACGTGCCTAATGAGATGCACGGCTGAGACAATAAGTCCGTGCGGCAAGATGAGCCTCGAGCGGCGCCATCTGCCTTACAGCAGCAACCCCCTTGTCATAAAGACACTTTCAAAGAACATGTGTCTTCCGCATATATCTTGGGAGTCCCAGGGTCGCGAAGCGGACAGCGTCCGTTCGCTGGCTACTTGAGGGCAAGAGACAAAATGGATGCCGTATCTAAGATGGAACCCGTGGGTACAGATGAGAAACCCACATAACAAACGAACGGTTTAAGTTAGCACAGCGAAACTGCGCATACTTACTAAACTCGTCATTTGCGGTTCATAGATACCAGACTCGACCATATTCGTGCGAGTCGAAAACACCACTTACAATTGTCACGGAACCTCAGACGCTCCTTTTGCCCTCATGTAGGCAAGCACTAGTCGGAATCATATTCGATATTCATCAGACCATCAAGATGTCGTTGTAGCATAGCTCTGTCCAATCGAGTCCCCTTGGTAACAGATGGTTGTCTCATACACGTCGTAGCACAGAGGCCACATAAGGCAGGACCACACTGCACGCAAAGGCAACACGTGAACAGGAACACTACCACAACTCCGATGATCATCAGAATCTTCCAACCCCAAGTCGACATCAGGCCCCAAAACCATCCAAGTAGCGTCCAATCCCCTACATCCACGTGTATGGATTCGGAGATCTTATGCAACTTCGAGATGGCTTGATAGACAGTAGGAGCATTATCTGGAATGAAAATGCAGCAGCTCGAACGGATCACCTTACATACCCCACCGCGATCTGCTAAGACGACATCTAAAACCATACGGTTTTGTAACGTCATAAGTCTCTCCGCCTGAAGTTCTGTGGTGATATTACCAAGGGCACTGGCAGTAATATTAGCTGTCGATTCTACCACTCGAGTCAACTGTCTCAGGTTCCTACTATTAACCATAGGTCCCCAAAACGGGAGGAAACCCTTGAAAAAGTCTCCTGCCTCTTGACCGGCAGTATCCTCTTCGCTAATTATGCCTCGTACAACTCTAGTCTTATGATAATCGGCATCTACAGTGAACGTCGGAGGCAACAAATTTGCAATAAAACATGAGCCCATGAAGTCTGCGGGCAACCATGTGTATGCTCGATCATAACAGATAAAGTAGGTACCCTTGGCAGCCAGAAACACAGGGGACGAGAACATTGGCAGAACGTAACTTTCAGTGCAAGCACTTGCTCCAAGTGGGGCTTGCGAACCACGACCCACAAGACAAAGATTACCTGTGTGGGGTACGACCCATATTGGAGGCGAGCTTTTAAACTGCTTTTCACTAGTGAACATACTATATTCCCCTCTACTTAGGACCCTATAGGCTTGTACCTCTCCTTCAGGGATAAGAAAAGGATCATGGATCTCATCTTCCATATCCTCTATTGCCATCGATAGCAGCCTTTGATACGAGGTAGGACCAGAGTTGGGGGAACGTTGTTCTTGAATGGGGTGGAAACCCAGTGTGCTTCGAAACATTGTTTGGAATGCTCGAGCTGACCCTTGGGAACTATACGGTAATACCAGATATGGAATTCCCTTACCCGCAGTATGTGGCATCAACCCACACACCCAACAATTAGTAGTGTTAACCACTAACTGATGCTGATGGAGGAGCTGAATAAAGGAATTGTTGCGGAATTCTACACGTCTAGCCTGCTCGTGTTCCGGTAACATATGAAAGGAATGAGGAGAAGCAGTCGAAGTAATATTAGGGTAAGGAGTAGGAGTAGGTGTAGCAGGTAAGAAGTAGGACATAGTGTAATACACCCCACCCGTCAAAAATGCAGAAGCAGTCAGAAACAACACAAACAATTGAAATATGAAACATTTGGTACGACTGAGTTGCTGCAGCTTGAATCTGTATGCCTGAGCTCCTTCCAAATCATTCAGCTTCGAAAATGCCATTCCCTACGACCGTCCGCAACGTTTCTTGACGCACTTCGTTCTGTGCAGCAATAGTCAATCCCCAGGAGTTCCTAGGAACCGACGGCCTTTAACCTAGCGTCAAGACCTACTGTCCAGAAGGAAGTACGCGCGCGGCCCTACGGCCCTCAATACACAATATGTATATAAGCACAATATCTCTCAGCTGTGGAAGGAAAAAGATACAAGGAAGAAGCTTGATATATGTACAAAAAAATTTCAATGATACGAATGTTCAAAATTGATCATGGGAAACGAGGATATTGCAGTTGTCAATTTCAGCAAAGCAAGAAAATTTTATTTGTCCTTAGTGTGAGATCGCAAAGAATATCGATGTTTCCCGGGACGTGTCTGCTCGTCGAACAAAGGATCCGTTGAGGAGACAGCGTCCTGCTGATCAGTTGATTGCTTTGGTCTTGAGTCTTTTGCTGACAATGTTCCAACAGTGGCTTTCTGCTGCGCTGAGGGTTCTTCAACAAGCTGTGCGTCGCTAAAAGGTACAAACGCCGGCAATGTTTCTGTTTCTGTTGACGCAATGCCTTTCCTTACCCACGGGTCTGCCGGCAAGGGAATAGGGACTCGCTTACAATGGGTAGCATGTACCCAATTTTTCCGCCCCTCAAGACGAACGGCAGTCCTCGTGGCCAGGAGTACCTGGTAAGGTCCGGTGAATCGGGGGTCCAGATTGTTTTTGCGTGAGAAGTTACGAGTAACCACCCAGTCCCCGGGCTGGAGCTGGTGGCCTGGACCCTCCGTCTGCGTCGGCAAGGCGTCGTAAACCTGTTGATGAATTAACCTCAGTTTAGCAGTCAAGTCATGTAAGTAGTCAACCAACATCGGATACTCAAGATCAGAGAATATTCCTGGCCTAGGAACCCCCCACACATTCGCAGGACGGCCGAACACTATCTCATAGGGACTAAGCCCTATTCGGGAGTGTACAGTCGCCCTAGTTGACAGTAGTGCTAGAGGCAAAGCATCAGGCCACGAAAGTCCAGTCGTAGCCTGAATCTTCGCTAGTTTTAGTTTAAGGGTGCCATTGTACCCCTCAACCAATCCAGCTGACTGGGGATGATTGGCACTATGGAATTTTTGATTAATTCCAAGGCCCTTACACACACTCTTCATCACACTTCCAACAAACTCACTTCCGTTATCTGACCACACGACTCTAGGCATTCCATACCGAGGAAAGTATTCCTTCAGTAGGATTTTCGCAGTAGACAAAGCAGTATTGTCTTTGAGGGGATAGGCCTCGATCCATCGAGAGAATGCGCAAACCACAACCAGAACGTATTTCAGGTTATTGCATCGCTCCATATGGATGAAGTCCAATTGAATCACCTCAAAGGGATACGAAGGAGGAGCAAAACTGCCAGGGGGAGTTGGGGTTCCTTTGCCAGGATTGTACATTATGCACACCATACAATTCTTCACCAGACGTTCAGCACACTTTGTAATGCCATCATTCTTTCACACATCAGCCAGCAACTTGCAAATGCCTTTCGCGCTAATATGTGCTAACCCATGTGCCATTGTCACAACGGCCAGTACATACGCATCAGGCAACATCCATCTTTTCTGATCCGACAAATCAATCCAGCAACCATTCACATCCAACTTTCCCGTACTTTCTTTCCACTTCGTCTTTTCAGTGTCGGTGGCCTCATTCTGAATTGCTTTCACGCTCTCTATGGTATCTTCACACATACTTGATTCTGTAGGCCATCTAACCGAACTCGTCACATACATTCGAGTGCTAAGGTTCCGGGCAGTCTCCTTAGCAATCTCATCTGCAAACGCATTACCACGACCAACATCATCCGTTACTTTACGATGCGCACTACACTTAACAATTGCAACTTGTGCAGGCAAAGTCAATGCATCCAAAAGATCGTTCACAAGCTGGCCATGCTGTATTTTCGTGCCATGCGACGTTAAGAAACCACGCTCTCGCCACAATCGTCCAAAACTATGCGCTACACCGAAAGCGTACTGGCTATCGGTGTACACATTCACACGTTTCCCTTTTGCTAATACACATGCTCTAGTGAGAGCAATCAGCTCTGCAGCTTGGGCAGAATTCTGATTCAATCTTGCAGTCTCAACAACAGTATTCAATGTTACGACAGCATAAGCAGTAGTCACATCGCCATTCGACAACTTAAAACATGACCCATCCACATACAGAGTGCCATCCGGGTCTTCCAATGGGGTGTTTTTAAGGTCCACACGACCTTTTGTTTCCTCTTCTGTCCGCAAGTAACAGTCATGTTCTGCTACTTCATCTGACTCTGCACTAATTGGTAACAAAGTTGCCGGATTTAGGACATTACAACGTTTTATCTGAATGTGGCTTGCCAAGAGCGTCAATTCGTACCCAGACAACCTTGCACTCGTCAAGTGCTGAGTTTTCGTTCGATTCAAAAGAGTATCGACTGCATGCGGAACCATCACCGTAAGCATATTATCCATGACCAATCCTGCTGATTGTCGGATGGAGACCGCAGCTGCCGCAGTTGCTCTCAAACAACTCGGCAATGCTCTAGCTACCGGGTCTAAGGTCGAGGAAAAATATGCACATGGACGTTGCTTACCACCAAAAGGTTGCGTTAAGACACTCAAAGCACAACCTTCCCTCTCGTGAACATATAACGTGAACGGCTTGCTGTAATCAGGGGTACCTAACACAGGAGCCGAACACAATGAATCACGTAATTCAGAAAAACTTTTCTGACATTCTTCCGTCCATGGTAAAGGAGTTGAAACATCCTTGCACGTAAGAGCCACCAATGGTTTCGCTAGCAATGAAAAATTAGGAATCCACTGCCTGCAGTACGACGTGATACCTAGAAAGGCACGCACATCTCTTTGGGTTTGTGGCACAGCCATTCGCGCAATCGCTGCAATTCTCTCTGGGGTCAATCTCCTTCCCTCCTTTGACAATAAGTGACCTAGATAGGTTACTTCTTGACAACAATATTGGAGTTTAGAAGGTGACACCTTGTGATTCAACTCACAGAGATGTTGCAGCAACGACACTGTAGCAATTTTGCAAATGTCCAGAGTATCGGCAGCCACCAATAGGTCGTCGACGTATTGGATTAAAGCCGCACCAACCGGCAACCGAAACGCATCCAGTTGACCCTTCAAAGCTTGACTGTAAATCGATGGACTTTCACAGTAGCCCTGGGGAGCGCGTTTGAACCGGAAGCTACGTCCACCAAGAGAGAAACCGAAAAGGTCCCTGCTCTCTTCGGCAATCGGGATGCTGAAAAATGCATTTTTCAAATCAACCACCGAGAACCATGAAGCAGTAGCTGGAATCAGAGTCAGTAGCGCCGTGATGTCAGGCACAACAGGGAATTGAGGAACCACAATTTTATTTACCTCCCGTAAATCGATAACAAAACGATAAACAGGCGGTTTGGTAGGATCAGTACGTTTAAGAATGGGCAGTACAGGGCTATTGCACACGTTTCCCCGAGTCTCCTCGATAACATCTTTCTCGATCAAATCATAGATGATCGCTAACAAAGCTCGTTCACCATCAAGGGAGATACGGTATTGGGGAATACGTGGCAATCGCACATTAGATTTCAACTGAACAACATAAGGGGAGATATCAAGTAAGCCCACATCATTTGGACCCGTCGCCCACAAAGACGCAGGAAGAGAATTCAATTCCGGTGGAAGCTTATCGAGAGACAAATACATGGGAGAGACTACCCTCTCACCTAACGTAAGTTTTACACCCGTAGGGGAACAATACAAAGTTGCATACAAACGTTTAAGCAAATCCAGACCCAAAAGATTTTCGCCACAACCAGTAGTCAAAATCAACGGAGCTTCGAGCTCACGTGGCCCAATTTTAAGGGGCAAAGGGCGCGAAACTGGATTGCTAACGGGGGCGCCAGAGAATCCAACGGATACATTTGTTAAGCCAGACAAAGGTGCGCCAGGGAGTTTCGAATGCATGATAGAACTTTTCGCTGCACCAGTGTCCAACAGAAAAGGCTCAACGACGCCCGATGTAGCAACTGCGACGTAAGGCCCTCTCTGATCAACCGGAACTGATACCACTCCCTCTCCCTGTCTTTGGCTGTCCTAGTAATTACTGTCGTCAGTTCCCTGATCGACGTAATAATCGTCTACATTGTACTGCGCAGATCGTCCTTGCGATGATCCACGTTGATCGAAACAGTTATTAGAATTTGATGAATTGTCAGAACGATCATTCTGAGCACCACGACCTCTACCACGTGATGCGTGCTGTGAACCACCACGGCCTCCTTTGGATGAATTACCACTATTACGTTCGTTTAAAGCAGGACAATTGAATTTAATGTGTCCCTCCTGTCTACAATAAGCACATTGATTATACCCTAACGAGGATCTGTGGAAAGAGGAATCATTACGCGACTGCGATCGATTCGATTGCGACTGTGATCTATTCTGCTGAGACGCATTCTGATTAGAACGCGGCGGATACGCTTGTTGTAACAACACTTTAGTTTTTAACTCTTTCGTCTTTTTATCAGCACGGTCATTTTCTTCTTTCTCTCTATTCTCGTAATATTGTGCCGTAGCCAATATCTGAGCTGAGGTAGAAACGGCCCATGCACTCTCTGAATTCTTCAATTTATTGCTCAAATCGGGCAACAAGTTCAACACGAATTTATCCACAAACAACCTCTGTCCACCCTCAGTACCCATATCCTGTCCACTATGATCAATGAATGCTTCTTCGAACCTCGTAAAGAAGTCTGAAACACTTTCGTCTTTCTTTTGTTTGCAAGCGGACAGTTTGTCCCAATTTACTCTCATAGCTGGCATAAGAGTCTTCATTAACGTTATTATCCGCTGAGGAAGAGCAGTAATCAATTGATCGGGCTTAGTAGCAGCCACTTGTCCAGCATCTGCCGCTGTAATGGCAGCCCAATCACCACCTAATTCATTTGTGTGATCTTGGTGACGAATCTTAGCCCATACCGGTTGCGGTACGACGTTGCCAAACAACATGTCGATATCGGCAAGATTCATTACCGTAGCATCTACGAGCTGCGATAATTCCTTATAATACCCAGTAGGATTTTTACGAGGATCGGGCAAAGATTGTTTCACCTGAAGCACTTCCGATCGTTTCCATGGAAGATGTATCCACACTCTCTCAAAATGTGCCGCTACTGGCTGGGCAGCATTAGTATTATCAGCTGGTATCCAAACCGGCGGAACTTCACGCATAGGATATTGACCAGACTCGTCTTGTCTTTCAATATCCTCAACAAACAATGCATGAGGAATAGGAGCGGGACGAAGAGATAGCAACCGCTCAATAGCACGTCGGACATTAGTATCAACTATCAGTCCAGTTGCGAACTGAAGCCGAAGTTCAGACAGGGCGGTCAGCACCTCGTCAGGCGCATCGGCCGCTATCTGATCATGAAGGAACTTGCACATTTCGTCAAACACATATCTCTGAGTTGGTATGTTGAATTGATTAAACGTTTCGAGGACAACACGAGGTGGATTTCTAAGAGGGTTTACCATCCAACCCATCGCCATATTATATAGCGCAACACGTTCTCTGTTACCAGGAAGCTGACTACGTCTCTGAGGACCATCAGATCCAGCAGACCCAAAAACAGGTCCGAGCGACTGAAAGAAGTTTGTCGCAAGGGGAGAATTACGATTACGAGTAGAGGGAGAAGAGTAAGACACAGGACTAACAAGAGAAGGAGTAGAAACAGTAGCAACAGCAGGGGTTAACAACACAGGAGCAGTAGCGGGAGCAGGAGTATGTGGAAGCGGAGGAGCAGTAGGAATAGAAACAGACAAAGGAGCAGGAACAGTCGGAAGAGCGGGTGCAGGTTGAGGAACTGGTGGAGGAATAATAGGCGGAAGAACAGGTACGGCAGGGACCACAGGAGCTGCGGTACCCTGTACGTACGGAGGTGGCGACTTCATAAGATAGGACATTAAAGGATCCTCAACTGCCTCTTCCTTCTTATCTGACTCCGTAGGCAAAGCGGGATAGCATTTATCTATGGACATACGCTGTAGCCTCTCAAACACTTCCTTATCCTTATCCTCCTTATCACGCTGAAACTGCTCAGCTTTCTTCACTATAGTAGCAACATTATCTCGCTGACTACGTTTATTCTGTCTGATTTCTTTCTGTCGGGCTTCTTTGCGCCACAACCGAAAGGCATCAAACATGGCCGGCCTAGATTTACGTTCGAACAACTTTATTTCCAAGTTATCTAAGATCGACGCTTCGAAGCTACCGTGAGGTGGCCAACGAAGATCGCCGTCTTTCTTCGTATATTTAATCCAATAATCGTTAAAAGCAATCGGGCCTAGCCCATGTTTGCTATATAAGTCATAAGTAGGAGTTCCAACCGGAGGTATCGGACATGAGTCCTCCAGCAGGGAATCCACACCACAAGGTCTAAAACAACTGAACAAAGTACTGCGACCAGGCATCTTGCACACTAGCCGAGTTTCACAAACTTCAAGGGTTACGGGATTTACCAAGTCCCAGCAAAGAACAAAACCCTCGGTCTTTGGCGGCTGCAGTCGTCAAACAAATACAACAACAAAGTACGCTAGCAAAGTGTCACCGACAAAAACACTCACACAGCGTTTACAACAAAGACACTCGCTAAAGTGTCAACAACCAAGAACTCTGGGAGCGACCCACAAATACTTAACTCAAAGATCGATGGCGTCACCAGGAAGGCCCGTCAATCGTCTCGCTATACCAAGGTCTACGCCAGGCGCCAAAACAGGTCTACAGTCAGGGCAGCAGTCCGTCGCAGCCGTCAGGAGGCGGGAATCTTCGCGGGAAAAGTCTTCGGGCCACTTATTTCGACAACAGGATCGATGAAGCGGGGTGCACCTTCCCTCGGAGATTTCACACGAAGTTCCTCACGATCGTCGGGCTTGGACCGGTACCACTGATGCAGCCCCACGTTGGGCGCCAACTGAAGGACTGGGTTCTTTTGGACCCAGCGGTGCCAGGGCACAACACCTGAAACCTTCGTGGGTAACCTGCTCCGGCGTACAAGTCACAGAGACACGGGACACTTCCTTCGGCGTCAAAGATTCAAGGTTTATTTGCTGCAGGGAACACAGAAGTCACAGGAAGTACATCGAGTGTAGTTCGGGGAGACTGCTTCAAATTGGTTCTGTGGATCGCTCCTTTTATACAGTTTTTACCCATAGGCTAACATTGAACACAAAAGTTTACAACCCGGTTCCCACATTTAGCTCCCAGAGGGGTCGCTTTGGTCACTTTGAAACTCACAAGGTCCGGAACATAAGTGCGGAAACATTTGGCGGTTCCCAACTGTAAAAACCCATCTTCCCACCATTAGCAAATTCCAATCAGCAGTAAAGTAGATCGAAATAGGAACGAAGACAGGTGCAGAGGAAGACGGAGACAGTGGGGAGATCGGAAAGGGTGTAAAAGGGGAGGTGTCGAGGAAACACGAGATACAGGCATCAAAGGGACGTGCCTAATGAGATGCACGGCTGAGACAATAAGTCCGTGCGGCAAGATGAGCCTCGAGCGGCGCCATCTGCCTTACAGCAGCAACCCCCTTGTCATAAAGACACTTTCAAAGAACATGTGTCTTCCGCAAATATCTTGGGAGTCCCAGGGTCGCGAAGCGGACAGCGTCCGTTCGCTGGCTACTTGAGGGCAAGAGACAAAATGGATGCCGTATCTAAGATGGAACCCGTGGGTACAGATGAGAAACCCACATAACAAACGAACGGTTTAAGTTAGCACAGCGAAACTGCGCATACTTACTAAACTCGTCATTTGCGGTTCATAGATACCAGACTCGACCATATTCGTGCGAGTCGAAAACACCACTTACAATTGTCACGGAACCTCACCCCACCCTGGTAGCCCACCCTAGAGGTGTGGCTACCTGTGTTCAACACTGGAAAACCGGTTCTGACACTGGCCTCCACTCTCTGTTCCCGCCGCTAGCCTGTCTTTCTGAACAAAGAGGTAACCCATCAGGAGTGTGATCGCAATTTGCCCACCAAAAGCGGCTTCAACTTTGAAGATTGACTTTTGGGCTAACAACCTGAGTGGCTTCCTGCAAGGGGTAGGTAACACCTCCTTCTGTAGCAGGCTACCATTAATCTTACACTATTCCCCAGAAAGACTGAAAACTGTCTAGGGGCCAGCAAGCGTGTAAGGCCACTGAACACACTGGGCTACAGAGAGGCATCTTTCTAAAAGTTATTTATTGTGTATCAAACATGAGAGAGAGGATGAGAGGACTAGTCCTTATCCCCATAGCGTTCTAAAAGTGACATTAAGGTCGACTTGGGCATCCAGTCAAGTTCAATGCCACAATTAATCAGATACCTTGAAGTACCCATTTTAGTAGTCCCATTCAGAAGTTAGGCTGAGGGGTCAGCCGGTTACTCTGTGTTAGCCAAAGGAGACACTAACTTCCACACAAAACAACATTGGGGAAGTGTTGCTGTTAGGGCTGATTAAAAGCATATGTCCTACTTAATAATGACAGCTCCCTGCTTCCCTGCTCCATAGGTCTTCCTTAAGGGGAGTCTTACATATATTGCTAAGGGAAGTGGGGTATTTGCCATTGGGGTTAAATGGCAAAGTCAAACTAGCAGTTTACAACTGCTTTTCCGAACTGCAGCCGCAGAGACCTGGAATGGATTCCTTGGCACCTGCTGGCAGAAGGACCCCTGCCCTGAGTGCAGATGGAGTGGTGAAGAGGCTGGCCAGCTGCCCATGGTCCTGAGTGGTGTAGTGGGGCCTGACTGCATCTCCCCTTGACGGCTGTGGTGATTTGGTAGCCTATCGGGCACTGGGTAGAGGAAGGGCTGCTGTGCTGGAGAAGAAGTAAAGGACACCCAGTGCTGTTGGAAGCAGGCCCTGCTGCACCTCCCACCTGCTGCAGTAGCTTGACAATGACATGGATGGGCCTGGTGGAATGGCTATGAAGGGACAACTAGATTATCCACTGAAAAGGGAGACAAATCCTGGGCAGCCATGTGCCACACTTGACCTCTGAGGGACACACCAGCGGGGGATGGAGGGCACCCAAACACACAAGGGAAGAAGCAGAGAGGCACAGCGGCCATAATAACATCAGTGTGATGGAACTGTCAAAACAAGTGGAGGGTGCAGACATGACTGTCTTCCTGCAAGACTGGCTGACAAGGACTGTCAAACTTTTTTTCACTAGAGAGGGCCCTTAAAGGGCAAGCGTAGTCTCCCCATGGGGCACCTCCTCACCTGGTGGTGCCATGATTATTGCACTATTACGAAAGGGACTTCATACTGCAGAGGGTCTGCTTCACAGGCCCTGCTTCTAGTGGAAAACAACTCAATCAGCATTTTCCTTGACTACAGGATGGCAGTTCAACATCAGAGAGCCTCTTTCCTAGTGGTCAAGAAAGAACTGTGTGAGTCCGGAATTCAATATATGCTCCTCTTCCCTACAAGACTTAAAGTTATCGTGGAGGATCGCACAATACTCTTTGATAATTGGTAGCTTGGCACTAGCAGACAGGCTTATCTAAGAGGCAGTGTGTTAAGCATTTGTGAATATACTCAGTAATACAGTGAAAACACTCCATGGACACCACACAGGTTTCATAAAAATAAGTGTTCTTTATATAGACTTAACACTAGACCACAAACGACAAAAATCCACAATACCGTACTTAAGATTGACTGAAAAGATGGTAAAAGTTGCTTAGTTCAAGTTGATGATAAATGCGACAAAGTTCTCGACAAAGTACCTGGATGCGTAACGCAAAATAAACAAAAGGCTCGCAGAGGGAGATGCGTCTGTTCCGTGCTCCGGGGGAAATAGTGCGTCGCGCCTCAATGCTTGCGCTGAGTAGGGGATGCGTCGTGATCCTTACCGATGCAGGAGTGATGCATAGGTCTCGGCCTGCGGCCCGGTTGCGATGCGCAAGATGGCGCCTCGATACGATGCAATAATCCTGGTGCGATGCGGGAAGATGGCACCCTTGATGCGACGATGATGCGAAGACTCCCTGGCAGCCTTGCGACAACACTGTACTTTGGAGCCGCGATAGGCCCTGCGACATGCTTCTCCGGCTATGCGAGGGCGACTCTCTCTATGGCGTCATGCTCCTCTGGTGGGGTGACAGCATGCAGCTCGATGGAGACACGCTTTCAGGGAGATGCGGCAGTGGCACGCTTCTCCGGCGATGCGACGATCTCAGCTTCAGTGGCGACACGCTTCTTCTCATTGCGTAGTGCTTCCAGTTAGAGTTCCCAGTAAGGAAATTCAGGGGGGAGCTAGGGATGAAGTCTTTTGTCCCTGAGACTTCAGCAGGAGGCAAGCACAAATTTAAGCCCTTGGAGAATATTCTGTAGATAATGAAAGTCCTTAAAAAGTTTCTTCTTCTTTCCTTGTCACTAAAGAAACCACTGCAGGCCAACCCAGCAAACAGCACACTGGCAGAGGGGCAGTCCAAACTCCTGCAGCTTCTTTGGTTCTTCTCCTTGGCAAAGGTTTGTTTTGTTCCCAGAAGTGATCTAAAGTTCTTGGGTCTGAGTCCAAATATTTATACTGCTTTTCTCTTTGATCTCTGAAGGCAGAGAAGCCTCTGTGTAGTCCAAACCAGTTCTTGAGCACTTTATTTACAAGACTCCTTCTTTCCTTTCACAGTGCAGGGCAGACACATCAGACGACCCACAGGAGGTGGAGCCAGCATTGTGGAGGGAAAGCACAGCCCTGGAGCACTTTGTTGACATGATTCCTTCTCTTCTTTCACAGTGCAGGGCAGAGTCATCAGCCGCACCCAATGAGGTGGAGCCAGCATTGTGGAGGGAAGACCCACCCTATTCAGGTGCCAGGTGCAACTCCTCCCTCCCATCAAGATGCAGATCTCCCTATTCACCAATGGGCTGACTCATTCTGTCTCTTGGAATCCCCCAGCCCTGTCACTCAAACTCCAGACAAGGAACACACAACCTAGCAGAGGCAGGCTTTGGATAGTTAGACAAGAAAATACCTACTTTCTAAAAGTGGTATTTTCAAACACAGAATGTTAAAACCAACTTTACTAAAAGATGAGTTCAGGCATACTAAATTTGAATTTCCATGTTCCCTGAGTCAGTTAGGATTATAAAATGTAATAATCTAACTGCCCATTCTGGCCTATGGAGAAAAGGTAGCCTTGAAAATCGTGAAAAACGAAAATGGCGGTAATTCACTATTAGGACATGCTACACACACCAGGGCATGTCCTACCTTATACTTACAATGCACCCTGCCCTTGGGTCTACCTTAGGGGTGTCTGATATGAAGCAAAGGAAGGTTTAGAGACTGGCAAGTGGGTGCACTGGCAAAGTCGACATGGCAGTCACAGACTGCACACAGGCCGTGCAATGCCAAACCTGAGACGCACTTTACAAGCTGCTTCTGTGGGTGGCACAACCAGTGCTGCAAGCCCACTAGCAGCATTTGATTTACAAGCCCTGGGTGCACATGGTGCACTGTACTAGGGTCTGACAAGTAAATCAAATAACCCAATCATGGGATCACTAATTAGTACATCAATTTAACATAGGGAGCACTTGCACTGTGACACTGAATAGCAGTGGCACAGTGCCCAAAGCATATAACCAGCAAAAACATGTCAAAAACAGAGGAGGCAATCCAACAAAATGGAAGGGAGACTCACGCCAATGATGCCAGGTCTAACACGTGTCACCTCCAGTTGAAATGTGGGGAGAACTACCCTTCTCCTTGGGAGTTCTCTTCACTAAGGCGGAAAAATCTGGACAGACCATCAGCGTTGGCGTGTTCTGTACCAGGGAGGTGTTCCACCGTAAACTCCATACCCTGTAGTGAAATGGACCACCTAGACAATTTTGGGTTCTCACCCGTCATCTGCATTAACCATCTGAGGGTTCTGTGGTCGGTATGAACCAGGAAGTGAGTCCCAAACAAGTAGGGTCTCATTTTCTTCAGTGCCCAGACCACAGCAAATGCCTCACGCTCAATTGCACTCCACCTCTGTTCCCGTGGAAATAACCTCCTACTGTTGTAGGCTACAGGTTGGTCTAGGCCCTCTTCATTAATCTATGACAGAAAAGCCCCCACACAATGCTCTGAAGCGTCTGTTTGAACAATGAATTCTTTTGTGAAGTTAGGCGCCTGAAGCATGGGTGACGTGCACATGGCAGTCTTCAGGGCGTCAAAAGCCTTCTGACAGGTGCCAGTCCAGTTCACTTTCTTGGGTTGCTTCCTGGAAGTCAGCTCAGTCAAGGGTGCATCAATGTTGCCATACCCCTTGACAAACCTCCTGTAGTACCCCGTGAGTCCTAAAAAGGCTCTCACCTGTGTCTGAGTCTTTGGGGGTTCCCATGCCAGGATGTTATCAATCTTTGGTTGTAGGGGCGCCACCTGGCCGCTTCCTCCCTGGTGACCCAAGTACACCACGGAACCCTGCCCGATATGGCACTAACTCGTCTTGATCATGAGGTCAGCCTTGTGAAGTGGAAACAACACTTCTCAGAGGTGGCGCAGATGTTCTTCCCAACTGGCGCTAAACCCTGCAATGTCATCCAGGTAGCTGGCACTGAAATCCTCCAGTCCAGCCAACACCTGGTGGCATGGGCATTCTTCATCCCAAAGGACATAACCCCGAATTTGTAGTGCCCATCTGGTGTGGAGAATGCGGACCTCTCTTTGGCCCCATCAGTCAAGGCGATCTGCCAGTACCCAGACGTCAAATAAATCATGCTGAGGTACCGTGCAGTCCCTAACCGATCAATTAGTTCATCAGCTATGGGGATGGGGTGCGCGTCAGTCCTGGTGACTGAATTGAGACCTCGTTAGTCCACACAGAACCGGAGTTCAGGTGTGGCACCAGGCGCCGCAGCCTTTGGGACCAAAATCACTGGGCTGGCCCAAGGACTGTTTGAGGACTCAATCACCCCTAAAGCAAACATCTTGAAGACTTCCTCCTTGATGTAACCCCTGTCCTTGTCAGTCACTCTGTAAGCCTTGTGCTTCACAGGAGGACTGTCCCCAGTGTCCACATCATGGCCAATAATAATAGCAATGCCGCTAACTTGCGAGTCACAGTGTGTATCTCCAGAACAAAACCCAGGAGCACCACCAGTGGGTCAGCCCTCAATTTAAAATCTATTATTTACCCAATGTGTTGTAGAATGTCTAACCAAAAGTCTGCAATCAACCTGCACTCCCAAGCCAGATGCAAGAATGAAGCCTCCGGTGTCCCGCATCTCCAGCAGCACGTATCCTGTCGTAGGCCCATGGGGAGCAGTTGTATTGGTGAACGATATGTTCTATGTAAATAATTGAAGTGTATGAGACTCAATCTATAGTTGGGTGATAGGTTTGCCAACTGGGAACAGCAGAATTTCCACTGATTATCTGTGATTGTAATATCTGCCCCCTTCACCCATTCCTCTCTAGAAGTGTTAAGAACCACTGGGGATGTCTCCTGCGTTACACTGTAGATGCGAGTAATCAGTTTCCTGGGGGAATTATTAGTCAGAATGTTTTCTAATGCTGGCAACTGGGCCCGAGCTTTAGGGAATTCCGGGTATCTGGCTTTGCACGCTGCCCTTAATTGATAATAGAGCAGCATGTCAGATGCCAAGGGTGCCTCCTCTCCACACATGTTCTGGATTGACAAAAATACATCGTCCGGATATAGGTCGCTACCCACCAAAAGGCCACGTTTCTTGGCGCGCTCAGTCACTACCTATCCGTCAATGGTCCAATTAGTGGATTGCCTCCCAACGGCATGGATGGTGCATATAATTCTTTGAGTCCTGCACGTTTTGCAAGCTTGGTCCACGACCAGCGTATAGTTTCGACCGTGTTTATGTCAGTGTGAGAGCGTTTATATAGATGATATACTGCCGCATGTAGTGGAGCAGGCGCAACTATATCTAATTCGATTGCGACATGCGGTTGGTAGGGAGTTAGATGCTGCCAATAATGCAGATACTGCACCTCTGCACTGTATTCATATAATTCAAAGTCTGGGCCCCCCAGGCCTCCCTGCAAAAATGGGAGCGTCAATAGTGACCAAGCCACCCGGGGTTGACGTCGTGCTCACACCACATCCAATATCCCAGTCCGAAGTCGCCTGAAGAAGAGTGTTTAACGGCATGGGAATATTAACAAATAGATATAATAATTTCGGTAAGATGACCATTTTTGTAATAGCTATCCTACATGTTATTGAGAGCGGCAAACGTTTCCAGCGCTGAATCTTGTCTTCCAACCAGTCGATTATCCTACCATAGTTTGCTAACCAGAGTTCCTGAATGGACCTACTGATCCATATACCCAAATACTTCACATTTCCACTTGTCCACTAGATGGGGAATTCAGTGTCCCACCTCTCAGTGTCATCAATTAAGGGGATCAATACCGATTTAGTACAATTAATTTGTATGCCCATTAGTCCACCATATCTAATGAACTCCCTCATGACTATGTAAAAATTATCCCTGGGGTTAGTCAAATAAATTGCCATGTCATCCGCATACATGGATATCAGCAGTCCTCTAGAGGTGAAGCCTATACTACGTTGTGTGTGATGTTGTCGTAATCTTGCAGCTAGTGGTTCAGTTGCTATCGCAAACAACAGTGGTGAAAGTGGACATCCCTGTCTTGTGCCTCTCGTTATAGCAAAGGTGTCAGATATTTGGCCATTCACCTTTACCCTTGCCGCTGGACTTGTGTAAATTATTTGTATCTGTTTTATGAAAAGTGGGCCAAACCCCATTCTGGACAGGAGGGCAAACAGGAATCTCCACTCTAACGAGTCGAATGCCTTTGTGGAATCCAATAGCGCCGCCACCGCCTGAACATGAGGGGCCAGATAATGTAAGAGCCCAAATAATACTCGAAGATTATGGGAGGTGGATCTGCCAGGTATATAGCCCGATTGATCTGATAATGCAATATGTGGGAGCACAGGTTTTAATCTGTCAGCTAATAATTTAGCATACATTTTGGCATCCAAATTTATTAATGAGAGAGGGCGATACGATCCAGGTTTTTTAGGGTCCGTATCAGGCTTCAATAGGGTGATTGTCACTGCTTCTCTAAGAGTAGGGGGGAGCATTCCAGTTTCCAGTGCCTCCAGGTAAACTTGGAGCAGCCTGGGTGCCACAATGTCTATATATTCTTTATAGAAGTCCGCAGTGAGCCTGTCTGCTCCAGGAGCTTTGTCAGCCGGCATTCCAGATATTACCTGTTTCACATCTTCCACCGTAATGGGAAGCTCCATATACGCCCTCGCCCCATTATTAAACCAAGCTAACGCTATGGTGTCCAAATAATCTGTGATGTCTGCTTGAGATGGGTTGGTGTGGGAGGTATATAGCTTAAAGTAAAAATCTGTCATGGTCCGAAGTATGTCGTGCAGTGTCCTTACTGCCTCCCCAGCCTCTGTCTGAAGTTCAGTTATGTAGTCAGCTCCCCTCGGAGTGCGCAATAAACAAGCCCGCGTTTTCCCCGCCCGATCCCCTTCTCCGTATCATCTCGCCTGTGCATATTTATGTAAATAAGCTGTTTCTCTTTCGGCCTCCTCCTGGAATTCAGTGAGCTTAGCGCGCAGCGTAGCCTGAATAGCCGGGGAAGGTTGCTCCCTATACTTTGCCTCCAGTGTAGCTATATCACGTTCCAACGACTTGAGTGTAGTTTGAATGGCTCGAAGCACTCCCATCTTCAGTGCCATACAGTGACCCCTCGCAACCACCTTAAATGCTTCCCATAATGTCCCCGGTGAGTCTACCGACCTCTCATTGGTCTCAAAATATTCCGTCAGTTTTCCTATAAGTTCTCCACGGAACACCTGATCCAACAATTCTCGCAACAGGAATCGCCAACTAAATCGCTGCACATACCGTGGGGGAATTTGCATAGTCATCCGAGTAGGTGCATGATCCAAAAACGTACGTGGGAGGTGTGAGGCCCCTACCACTAGAGCGTGTAAGTCCTTGGAAAGCAACCAATAATCCAGCCTTGACCATGCATTACTATGTGCTGTCACAACCGTACCTTCTCTGGCCATTGGGTGTAGTATCCTCCATGTGCCACTAAGTGACCCTCCTCTAATATATCCCGTCGGACCACTGCTGCTTTGGGATGGTGTTCGCGTGCTGCACCCTGCCTATCCGCCGTAGGTGATAGCACCACATTAAAGTCACCTCCCCACATTACCGCTATTCACCCTAACGAATTGATCCTATGCCAGATGTGTTGAAAAAAGAGAGGGCTGTCCGTATTCGGACCGTATGTGTTCACTAAAGCACTGGAGTGTTGAACAGAGCACCCTGTATAATTATGTAGCTCCCTTCTCTGTCGAGGATCATGGCATGTGTCTTCCAATGCAACCCTTTACGAATCAATATAGCTACACCCCTGGAGTAATTCGAGTATGGAGCTTCAACTATCTCACCACATCTACTGTGTCTCAGCAGGTTCATGTGTATTGGGCTTAAATGCGTTTCCTGAAATAGACAAATATCCACCCCATGACGGGTTGAATATGAATGGATCAAACGGACCTTCCTTCTTTCATTGAGCCCCCTTACATTCCATGATAAACATGTAATGGTTGTCACAGTTGCAAGGAGACATGTATATTTCCATAAGCCTTGTTACATACGGCTGTACCTTGTGGCAGGTGCGCAAGTTCAAGCATAAATACTAGTGGTAAGACTGAGCAGAGCAATCGCACATCAGAGACATTTTCCCGTCCTGTGGCAACGCCCAATTGTTGAAAGCAAGTCACATTCACTGTCTGAAGGCATGGTAGGTAATAGAACATAAAAAATACCCCTCTTCCCCCGCCACCCACACCAACCCCCCAATCAGGTTGTGCATTTCCCCCCTCGCTCCAACAAGGAGAAAATAGAACTTAAAGGGAATCATCCCATGAGGGAACATGGGGATGCTGGCAAACCACCCCCACTCGTGTGGTGGGGTGGCCGAGACAGCAGTTGACTGCCACCGTCTGTGCCCACTACTGATGCCCCCCCCCGGAATAATCAAAGCATACTTTCAGGGCTCACATCCACAATTAAGGACAACTGTCTACCCACACACAACCATCCTCAAAGTGTCATGCAGGAGAGACATTCCCTTGGTCGTTACATATACTTTCAAACTTATCTGCACATCCAGCATACGTGTCAAAGTCCTCAGTCATTATGACTCAGGTTTCCCTCCTGCCTCGGATTAGGCGATGCAGCTGATTGTTTGTGTTCCTTCGCCAACTGTTTTGTATAGGCCAGGGCTGCCTTGGCATCTGTAAAAAAGGCAGGCTTTACGTGTCCCTGTACCCGCAACTTAGCTGGTTAAATCAAAGCATATCTAGTCCCAATTTGTTGAAAGATCTTCTTAGCTGGCAGAAATTCTCAACGGGCCGTCTGGACCTGAAAAGTAAAGTCCGGATAGAATGCGATGTGGTTTCCTTTGTATTGGATCTCACCTTTCTCTCGAGCGAGCCGGAGAATAGTGTCTCTGTCTCTGTAGGTGAGGACTCTGGCTATTATTGGTCTCGCCGGTGCTCCTGGCTTGGGCCTCGGCCCCAACGAGCGATGAGCCCTTTCAATCAGGAACATAGCAGAGAGCTCAGGGCCAAATAGCTCCCTCCCCATCTCTTCCACATATTTTTCGATGTTTTGAATATCAGACGATTTTGCCACACCCGTGATCCGTATGTTGTTGCACCTTGACCGTGCCTCCAAATCCTCATTCTTCTGTCTGATCAGCTGCAACACTCCATCCATCCCACGCAGTTTCTTGTCCATGTCTGTTTGGCCCTCTTCCGTCTCCTCTACTCTCGTTTCCAATACAGACATACGGCCTTCTTGCTTCTCAACACGCTGTGTTATCCTATCCATCCGCTCCACCAGGGAGTCCATTTTGGAGTCTATACCTTGCAGACTTGATTTGAGCTCCTTGAACATTATGTCCTCTGCAGGGGGGGTTTCCGCAGCGCCGCAACCCGGCAGGTCCTGTTGTCCCACATCTCTGTCCATCGATTTAGTGGATTTTTTATCAAAGTTAATTTTCGGTTGTCTCGTTTCGGGCTTTCCCATGATGATATCTCTGACACAAGGCGAATAGCGGCACTATGCGTTGGAGACCCGTCTGTGTTTAAGATTTCCGTATATGCCCTTTATTCTCGGCCCAGCGAAGACGATAGGCACACCACGTTTTCCACAAAGTAGGAGCTACCCGGGCAATATAGGATCAGCACACTGTCATTCACCGACTCCCTGCTGCGACACTGGTCAATTCACGCTACAGCAGTGAATGGCGCTCTTTAGCCCGCTGTGCACTCAATACACAGATTCGCAACCCCACTGAGAGGATCTTGCTGGGATTACATTGTGTCAATGTACACCATTTGATATCAGTGACCTCCGCACCCACCCGAGACGGGGGGAAGAACGCCAAGCTTCCTGTAGCAGTGGACAATACAGTCACTTAACCTGTAGTATACATTACGCCATCCACCCTTAGTCAAATAATTTAACCTTGCAGCCACAAGACAACAGTCATTTGGGAGTGTTTGCAGCTTCTAATTATTATCCATTCCGAGTGTGACCATTTGTATATCCATATTCTCCTTTTCCGCTCCGCATGATGGAGGCCCGACAGCAATGTCGGATCTCAGCAATACTGCAGCCAGTTCGTATCGCCCCTTGAGTCCTACTTGCAGGCGGGGGCACCAGAGCCAAATTTCAGCGCCGCGGCCTGTCCACCTGCAGCGGCGTCTGCCTCGCCTCCCCCGCACTCTCCGCCGCCCCCGACCTGTACCTCGCCTCCTCCGGCCCACAGCAGCTCCTGGTCCGGGCCCGCGCCGTCCGCGGGGTCTTCCAGCCTCAGCCCCATGCAGCACGCAGTCACTTAGTCTTCAAGGTGGGCCGGAGGGGGCGGGGCGCCGATCCTAAGCCCAATTCACTGCATCAATTCGGCCCACCGGCAATGCACACACTCCCTCAGGCCTCACACGGCCATCTCAGTTCCGGGGAAAGCCGCTCCCGGTATCACAGCATCGCGACTCTGTCCGCGTTCACATACGGTGCCTTGGTGGAGGTGAGCACCTCACACAGCACAGCATGGACCAGTTTGGCATGTCTCTGCAGGATTTATTACGGATGTCTTTGTCTCAGCCGGCGGAGCCGAGCTAGAACGCTGCCATTCCACTGCACAGAGTAGCCCCCTGAATTGTCCCAACAGTTGGGGACAATCTTGCTGTTGATCAGGGGTCAGTGTGGCAGAGAGACTGACACCATCCACTGACCCATATTGCTCTGCTGCAGGACAGGAGGTTAGGAAGAGGCTCGGTCTCCTCTTCCATTCCATCATCCGTCGCTAGGAGCATGCCCACTTCGGACCTTTCTAAGTGGGGCTTCAGGCAGTTAACATGTAGGACCCGCAAAGGGTTCCTTGGAGACCAAAAGTTCACCATGTAGGTGACATCACTTCAAAAAGCGTGGAGGCAGCACCAGGGATGAAGTCACAAAACAGCCAAATGTAACCTTTATCAATATTCTTTATTCTTCTTCTTATTTTTAGAAATAGGACGACAGCCAACGCCTTTCGTTCCTATTATAGGAACTTCGTCAGGGCTGCAAACAACGTATAAATAAACATATATATAAAATATTTACAAGACCAACAATAGATGTATAAAAACAGTATACACAATTAAACGGCACTAACATGAAAAGACAATTATATATACAAAATATACATATTCCATATGAATTAAAAAACATTACACAAGTACATACATATAATACACAAGGACCCACATTAATAAATAATGCCTTTAAATTCACAGTGTAACGTAATTGACGGCTACTATCTTCTAAGAAAGAGAGAGAAAGATTGAGGCAGGGGAAGAAGGAGAGAACATAAAGGAGTAGACAACATCTCCAGATATAGCCAATTGAATATAAAAACACTTGGACACAAATTGCTCCTCACCGGATAATATAATAAGTGGACCACATAGGATTGCAAGCGGTAGGCAATCGGATCAGATGGCACCTAAGCAAGTCCAATTCTAATCAAGACAACAAGAGAATATGTAAGAACCAAGTTTTGCTATATAATCCACATACGGTTTGTCCTTGTATGTTTTATGGGCTCAATTTTAATTCCAGAATTTCAGAAATTATGGGACCAAGTTGTACTAAGGTCATATCCACAAGTGGTATGACAAAATCAAGGTGCCAAGGATAATCTATTGTTTTTTGTTTTTGAAAATCTGTTTATTAGCATAGTAATTGGAGCAGATACATACACATTTGGGCATAGCAAGAATCAGAATGTCACAGTTATATGTATGCTCAGTATTTACAGGTACGTAGTATCATTGATTTTTCATTTTTGTCCGGAACCATTGCAACTTAACGTTCCCTCAACATACCCATACACTCCCCCACCCTCTGGAAACCCTCCCGACACTCTTCCCACATGCGTATAAGTGCGATATGTACATCTTGGTCTCTTGCTGCTCCGTAAATTGTAGCTTTTCCTATACACACAGGTAGGCTGGGATAGAATTGTCAACGGTACGGGGTTCTCCGTACCCCAACACAGTGCACCTTATATTGTGAATGTCCCGAAGGGCTGGACCCATTCATCCCGTATGTATTGAGTTATCTGTATCCCCATCATCCTCCTCATCCCCTGCCTCGAAGGTCCCCAGTACTGTGAACCAGTCCATGGAAATCAGTGTTTTCCTGAGCCCTCTGTGTTCCTCTCGCTGTAGTGCTTCGACTTCTGCCTTGCCCCACCGTATTACCTCTGCTTTCCATAAATCCGGGTCCGGGGGTCTGGGGGATTTCCACCTCATCGTGATTGCTTGCTTCGCTAGTAATAGGGCCAGGTCTGTGAAACGTGTCGCCACGGTCCTCGTGCGTGTTGACGGTCCCAGCCCCAATAGCGCACGTTCTATGGTGAGCAATTGGGACAGGGTGCCAGCACTCTCAAGCGAGTCAGCGATGGTGGCCCAGTAATGACCCAACTTGGGATATTGCCATAGCATATGTATTAGTGATGCATCGTCAATATCACACCTGGGGCAGTTGCTACTCGCGTCGGGGAACATCATGTGTATGCGATGTGGGGTCAGGTAGGCCCTATGTAGTAACATCAGTTGAATAAACTTGAATTTGGGGTTTCTAGCTACCTTCTTGGGAAACTGGAGGATACATTCCCATTCTTTGTCCCTCAGTGGTCTACCAACGTCTCCTTCCCACGTTGTCCTGAGTGAGGACAGGGGGACCGCCCTCCCCGTTGTGATGCTAGCAGTGAGCCACTTGGTCAGATGGCCGCCCGTGCCCATGAGGTAGTGCATTGTTATCAGGGGGTTTGTAGCTGGCTCTTGTCCTTCAGGTGCCCAGTTGTGTGTTATATAGTGACGGAGGCCTGCGTGCAGGAGGAACGAGCCTCTAGGAACGCTATGCGCCGCCCTGAAGTCTGTAAAGGACAGTAGGCACCCCTCTGCAAACAGGTCACCCACATGTGTCACACCTGCGTCTTGCCAAGGCGTCAGCTTGTTCGTCGTGAGTGTACCCGAGCCCAGCGGGATGCCCAGAAGCGGGATCGTGGGGGCATAAGATGTCGCGGGGGAAGTGTATTTCACTGCCTTCCGTCAATATGTCACCGCTAGCCGGAGGAGCGGTGGGGCATCTCACGGCAAGTCCGATCGGGGCAGGAGCAACTTGTGTATATCCCCTCTTTCATGTTCTCTCTCTGATATGTTGATCTCGTGAAGGTTGCGTCCTGCCACCCAGTAGGCCAGCCATTGTAGCTGGCACGCATAGTTGTATGCCCTAAAATCCGGTAGGCCCATACCAGCAGAGCCTGAGGGGAGCTGCAGTTTAGCGAGGCCTATGCGTCTGCGCCCGTGTCCCCACTCAAGTTCCGTGAGTAGTGTGTCGAGATGTTTAAATGTCGCAGCTGGGATCAGGAATGGCAAGTTGGTGAAGTGGTAAACGAGGCGAGGGAGCATTACCATCTTAGAAATGGCCACTCTGCCAGCAACAGAGAGGGGCAGCGTCAGCCAGAACTGAATTTGTGATTTCAGTGCTCTCATGGTCCTCCCAAGGTTGCCGTCAATCATCTTGTCAGCTTCCCTGTAGATGTGCATCCCAAGGTATCGGAAAGTGGTTCCCGCTATCTGGAATTCGTGCGGAGCGAAGGGTAGGGGAGTGGAAGAGTCTGCATTCCTGAAGGTGAATCAATAAGACTTGGGTTCGCTAATGGTAAGGCCTGAGATCGCCCTAAAGTTCTCAAATATTTGGGGTATAGGGCCCATGTCACCCCGTAAGTCCCGAAGGTACAATATGATGTCGTCGGCATAAGCGGACACAATGTGCGCCGTCCCATGCCTCTGAATACCATAGTGGGGGGCCATCGCCCTGAGTCTGCAGAGCAAGGGTTCGAGGGCAAGGATAAACAGGAGAGGGGAGAGCAGGCAGCCCTGTCGGGTGCCCCTCGCTATAGCTATAGGTCCCGAGATATGTCTGGAAGTGCGTACTCTCGCTGTAGGGAGAGTGTACAGGAGCCTGACCCAGGCGATGAATTCGGGCGGTATCCCGAATTTCAAAAGTGTGGCAAACATGTAGTCCCACCTAAGGGAGTCAAACGCCTGCTTCAGGTCCAGGGATATGCAGCCCTCCGAGCCCGCGCCCATCACGTTTCCCAGCATCAGCTGGGCCAAGCGTCTGAGATTCATGGCCGTGCTCCGGCCCGGTACAAAACCACATTAGTCTGGATGGATCAACTGAGGTATATATTGTACCAGTCTCGTCGCCAGCACTTTGCTCAAGATCTTTGAGTCAGTATTAAGGAGGGACAGGGGTCTGTAGTCGCCCAGCTGTAGCCCGTCTTTGCCTGGCTTTAAGAGGGATGTGATCAATGCCTGCATGGATGATTGTGGTAGGGAGGCCGACCGTAGGGCTTCCAAATAGACAGCATGTAAGCGTGGGGCCAGGAGATCAATGAACGTTGTATAGAATTCGGCTGGGAGGCCATCGGTTCCAGGGACCTTGTTCCTAGGGAGGGTTTGTATCGCCTGTCTAATTTCAGCTAGAGAGATGTTGCGCTGTAGATCTTTGCTTTGCATGTCAGTGAGTTGGGGCAGGTCCAGTTCCCCCATGAAGGCCTCATAGGCTGTCTCTGGCAGGGGCGGGGGGGGCTGTACAGCGTGGTATAATAGTCCTTGAACGCCATATTAATCCCTATTTGGGTGGTGGTCGGATTGCCTGTTTGGTCCAATATTTCTAAGATTGGGTGGCAAGGTGGGGAATCACGCAGGAGCCGGGCCAGGAGGGTGCCAGTTCAGTCTGCTTGCGTATGTTGTCTATTCGTGTGTTCTCTGTAATCTAGGAGCCTCAAGTCTTCTAGTAGTTCTGCATGTCTAATATGAGCCTCCTGTAGTGGTGTGAAACGTGCATTGGTGCCCGCTGCCTCACTCTCCAGGGACGCTAGGGAACCCTCCACTTCCTTCAATTGACTGATGACCTCTTTCTTTCTGCCCACTCGAGCGGCCATCGCCTCTCCCCTGAGACAGACTTTAAATGCCTCCCATTCTATCTGACGGGTACTGGCTGTGTTCGCATTCGTAGTGAAGTAGGTTTCTATAGTGTCGGATAGGGATGAACGGAAGACTGTGTCTTCAAGGAGGTCGGGGGGTAGTCGCCAAGCCGGGATGGGGGGCAACAGCTTGCCCCACTGCCAAGTGAGCTCAACGGGGTTGTGGTCGGAAAGGGTTTTCCCCATGTGTTGGGTGCGGACAATTGAAGTTGTCAGGAAGCGGGAGCAGAAGACATGGTCGATTCTGGTGTGGAGCTAGTGGGGCGGGGAGAAAAAGGTATATTCCCTCTCCTGTGAGTGTGTGCTGCGCCATGCGTCTGCCAAATCCCAGCCCTCTGCCCAACGTGCCAGAGCGTCTGCCTGTTTCCTGCTCTCAGTGGCCCAGAGGGGGGGGTGTGACCTATCCAGTGTGAGATCGAGTACCGCGTTAAAATCCCCCCCAATGATCCAATGGTGGTCAGCCCAGTCAGCAAGGATCCCATTCAAGGTTAGCAAAAATTCCGAATGACCTGTATTTGGTGAGTACACACAACCTAGTACAATGGCATCCCCATCCAGCAAACCCCGCACAAATACATATCGTCCCTCCTTATCAATCTTTGTTCCAACATCTTGAAGGGGACAGAGTTGCGAAGCCAGATCGCCGCCCCCCTGGAGAATGCAGAATAGGAGGTAGCAAAGAGCTGCCCTCTCCATTTTTTGCGTATCTTTACGTTTTCAGCATTGTTCAAATGTGTCTCTTGTAGGCAAGCTATCTGTGTCCCTCTACGGTTGAGTTGGGCTAGAATTCTGTGGCGTTTGTGTACCGAGCCCAGGCCCCGTACATTCCAGGTGCACAATTGATAGACATTAAGAGGTCCCATAACCTTCTGTGTGTGGTGATATAGCGGAGCATATGGGCGACCATGTCAGATTGGTCTTGGTACTAGGTGAGAGTGTCATGTGAACAGATATCCCCTTAACTATAAGGTCCCCAGGCCAACGGGCTCGGGAGCAAACAAGGGTGCCCAACGTGGGCACAAGTCAGTGTGTTCCATGTTCATAACGGGGGGGGGTAGACCACCGGTGTCTGTCACTTGATGGCCCGCTTTGGCATGGTAGCCCTTAACAGGGTGAGTCCTCATGCAACCCACCATTTATGAGGGAGGGGGTCGGTTATACGTTACCACCCGGAGAGGATCAAGTGTGTCGCCAATCAGAACTCCGCCGCCATCTGGGCTGTGATCTTCGGGAAGAGTTGTAGACTGTCCACTGACCCGGATACCTCAGTGTGGGTGTCGGTGGTGACGGTGATCCTGTCCCCGGTTGCTCCCGCGTCTTGAGCGGCCAGCGCCTCCTCCGTTAGTCGCATCCGTGGCGATGAATGACCTGCTGTCTGGTCCCCCGGTGGTTGAGTGTTCATCGGCGCGCCTTGTGAGGAGTGTAGTTTGGAGGTGGAAGGATTGTCCCGTTGATCCGGCGGGTTTCTGCGACTCTCGTTGTGGCCGTCTGCGAATGGGTCTTGGGAGGCCGGAGGGGTGAGTGTGACTTCCATCCATTCCTCCGCCTCTTCTGGCGAGTCGAAGAAGTGAGATTTGTTGCCATGTAATATCTTGAGTCTTGCAGGGAATAAAAGCGCATATTTCATATCTCTGTCTCTGAGTTTGCGCTTCACCCCCATGAAAGTGGATCCGGCTCTTTGCACCGTGGGCGTGAAATCGGGGTACACCGAAATGTTCTTATCTTTGAAGCGTATTGGTGCCTTCTCCCTTGCCGCTCTAAGAACAGTGTCCCGATCTTTGTAGTGGAGTAGGCGCGCAATCAGTGGACGAGGGGGCGCCTCCGGCTGTGGGGGACGCGATGGCATCCTGTGCGCTCGTTCCACACTGTACAGGGCCGTAAGGTCTTCCTGGCCCACCAGTTTCCGTAGCCAGTCTTCCACGAATTGGGTGGGATTCCTCCCCTCGCTTCTCTCTGGAATACCCAGGATGCGGACGTTGTTGCGGCGGGCACGTCCTTCCGCATAGCTGTCTAAGCTGTTTCTCTACGGTCTCTAGCTTCGTGGAATGCTCTGTCTGCTGGAGTATGAGGTCACTCAGCGCTATCTTCTGTTCCGAGACCCTCTCCGCTAATTTGTTATGGTCAGCCCGCAGTAGGGATAGGCCAGTCGCCATGCTGTCTATGCGTGACTCTAACGCCTCGCGTGTGGCGCGTATTTCGTTGAGGATGAGGTCCAACTTGGCGTCCTGGGATCCCTTTCTGGTCGGCGGGATGATGTCCGTGTTTGAAGAGGCCAGTGGGTCCTCGGAGCCCGTGGACTGCATGTCTGTTGGAGCGCCTAGGTCCTGGTTCCTGCCCCTGTGCCTGCCCATTGACCTGGTGAGCAGGGCGACGCCGGAGTAGCTGCAGTCGCCGGCCTCCCCCTCCACACGTGTCCACTCAGGGGTGCAGGGCTGTAGTAGCAGCGTATCCGGGTTCCGCTGGGTATAGACAATTGCGGTGTAGGCCCCAGGTCAGCTAGGAGCCACGTTGGTCAGCTTGTGCAGGGGTGGCGTTGGCCGGCTCGTTGCGGCGTTGTCGTAGGGCGGAGTGGCATTCCACTGGTGTGCCTGACAGTTGTTAGTGACCCGGCCTTGCAAGGTGTAGGGAGGAGCCCATAGGCTGCAGGTGAGGGCGAGGAGGAATCACTGCAGGGACCGGGATCGCAGGAGGCGCCGGGCTTTCAGCGTGGCATCAGGGCTTCGCAGCGCGCGACTTCTTCCTCCCCCTCGTGTCTGTTTTTCCCAGGGTACGTGGGGTCTCCGGCCCCACCGCAATATAAACTTACACTGGCTGTGGGTGTGCGCTGCCTCGTGTTCTCCCACTGCGCAATGCCCGCTGTAGCTGGAGCCCGGAGTGAGCAGGTTGCCGTGGCCGATATCCCGGGGTCCCGGGCACGTCTCCGTGGTGTAGACAAAATGGCGCCTGTAGGTCCGCCTTGATGCCGGTCCGCCCCGCGCCCCTCGGGGCGCTGTGCAGCGAGTTGACTGTGGGGTCCACAGTGTTGACGGCGGTTCCTGCACCCCTCCAGACCGGTCCTCCTCACTGGCGGGGTCAAGGGCGTGGACGCCTTAGCAGGAGCCAGTCGGGCGGCGGCAGGTCCCGGGTCCCCCGCGGCCAAGCGGGTCCCGCAGCGGGGTATGCCAGCGGGTGTCCAGAGGCCCGGCGGGAGAAGCAGCGAGGCCACCGGTGGAGCGGGGGAACCCTTCTGTGTGTCCCGGTGTCGCGGTGGTAATCTCGCCGCACCCCCGGACCGGGGTCCCACCCGGAGCGAGTTAGCGACCAGGGGGTGGGTCGGGCAGGCCACAAATCGAGGCCGAGGCCTCACTCTGTACAGCAGGCCGCAGCAGTCACCACGGTCACGGCGCCTCACCTGCAAGGTCCGGGGGGGAGCAGCACCTCTCCGCCGCACGCCACCCGCTCCCGGGGTTTCCTGGCACCGTGTGTAGGTGGGTTGCAGGTTAGGATTGCAGGATGATACGCTGGTATTGCGGGCTAAGGACGGAGCTCAGGAGCTACACGTCCACCATGATCGGCTCTTGGCCACGCCCCCAAGGATAATCTATTATAAAGCTATTATTCACAGGTCCTCACCAGAAAGGTAATTTAGCAAAGTTACTGACCATATATTTCACAGCCTGTAGATGGAAGTTTCCGGTTTACTCAAGTCAAAGTCAGTACATGAGTATATGGTATGGCACGCATCACAAAATCTAGGGAGAACGCAAAGATACATTATGTTTTTCATAGATTTCCATCTTGTTGAGTATGCATCATACAAAGTATGCTAGTACATAAATCGCCCATAACGAATTTTCGTAAGATCCATATATTCAAAGCCAGCAGAGAACAAGATTTCAATGGCAGAGATATGTCACCTCGATATATGTATAGAATCAATTAGTTCAAAACTCAGACCCAAATTTGTCCAGAGATTAGAGCAGTAACATGGATATATATCCTATAGAAGGAATTAGAAACAAGACAATGATAAAACACCCAAACATGTGTAAAATCTCACAAACCAAAACAACTTTAAAAGGACATCAAAGACTATCTGATTCATGGCAATATTTACCAGGAAATACAGTGAGTTTCTGCTTATCCGTATCAGTTCAAAACGAAGTAAGTCTACAATCCTGTCAAACACCTAAGGAAATATATAATAAAGTATAACCTAAACGAGTCTATATTAATTATATGTAGCATGATCTGTTGAGTATTATCTGACAACAGATAAGAATCATACATATATTCTCTGTGTTACTACACACCAGAAAAAATTATATGGTGAAAGACTTACAGTGATCGTTCGTATCAACCACTCGACTTCCAACTGTAGTAAGAAAGAAAATTAGAGTGGCTGTGGTGAGCCACTAACGTTCACGATCTGAAGAGAAAATAAATATGCATCCTAAGTGTCCAGTGTTTATACAAAACATTAACCCAAAGAGACATTCAGTATTTCAGTGAATACACCCGAAAGTAATAATATATGTAAGATCCTGTTCATTATCGAAACTGCTACCTTAACCCTTTCGATGCGGCGGCTAATCCGCCGCAGCGCTAAGGGGGAGGAGGGGCCGCGCGGCGGTCCCGTGCTCGTGACGGAACCGCTCCGTCACGGCCCGCGGGTGAGCTGTGCTTGTGACGGAACGGATCCGTCACGGCCCGCCCGCTCTTCAGAACGTCCAGCGCAGGCGCGGAATTCGCGCCGCGCAGGCGCGGCGAGCGGGCCGTGACGGAACCATTCCGTCACCAGCACAGCCCACCCGAGGTTCGGGACGGAACGGTTCCGTCACAAGCATGGGAGGGGTTAAACGTCATGCGGTGCTGGAGTTAATGCACCCAGACGTAACAACGTAAATGGGACGCTAAGCCTCCATGTCGTGAGACGCGCTTGCTTTAAAACACCCATAGTTAGAGGCCAGGTTATACTAAAAGTAAAACCACCCTGTTTCATGTCATAATATAAATAAGGTCCTATTATTTGTCGAAACCTCTACCTCAAAGACCATACGGTGCTTGAGTTAATACACGCGGAGGTAACAACGTGAGTGGGGCGCTAAGCCTCCATGGCGTGAGACACGCTAGCTTTAAAACACCCGACAGTTAGAGGCCAGATATACTAAAAGTAAACCCACACTGTTTTCGTGTCACTTATGTCCAATTGGTGCATGTAAAATGCTGGTTGGGCGGAAATTTAAAAAAGCACTTCGCCCAACCACTGTCGCATGGTCTAAAACTTTTCACTGACAGTAACCCATGCACGTATTATTACGCACATCCCTGTGCCCGACTACTCCAAAGTTAAAGAGTTACTTTAAAAAGAAGAGGAGAAACACTCACTGAGTCAGGCAAGTGTAATAAGCCTGGCAGCCTCACGCCCGTTCCTGTAATTTGGAAAAAGCCCCTCGCTGCACTCACTGCCGGCATTCTTTTTTGAAGTACGACGACTGGTCACGTGGTGTCTCACGTGAGACGTCAGACAAGGGCGTCGTATCGCAAACATAATGTATAATGGGTGAAAGGCCGCGCCATCTTTAAATGCAAAGATTTCCTCATGCCTGATAGTGCTGATGCACCAGGATCAATCAAATTGGAAACACAACTATGACTCAAACTCAAAAAGTGCCTAGTGTGCGGTTTAAAAAAAAAATAAACTAAATATACCATATTGTGGACGTACAATTTAGTAAAAAAGATGATATGTCAAAACTTGATATGAATACGTCCACTATAAGCCATAACCTTAATACTTTCCCCAAGGTGTACGAAGTATACACACTAACCGATGTGTATCCCCATGCGACGCGGTAAATCTGTACATCGTATTCACTCGGTCACGTGTTATAAGAGACTGGCAACAACATCGATGATGTCCATTTAAAGTGATACACAGTGTCGGGCACTATCCACAGCTAAATGTTCCATAAGAAATATTAATTAAGGCCAAAAGGCACATTTTTGGACAAAAGGATAAAGGAACCAAGGGACAGAGATAGATGTGAAGTGAAAGAATAGCATTGATGGCTGCAACCCATGGCTTGCATTTTTAATGCTTGACTTTCAAAATCATTAGCGATAAAACATTTCACATTCTATCATCACAACCCACATAAATTAGTATAGTGTAAACAAAACAGTCTAGATCTAATTGTTATAAAGCTGTCATAATGTCAAAACACGTGCTTGTTTGGGCCCCCTTTCAGTAGCAAGTAATCATTACTCTAATGTTGAGCTTGTAAATGGTATCTCATGTCCATCCTATATTAGCCACAATGCTGTCCTTAATGGATGAAATCAAACTAATCAGCAAAAAGTAGTGTACTGTATTCATTTTATTCGATCCGAGTATAACAATTTACATTTAAGCCTAGTGACCTCATGTAATATACCTCATACTTCACTACCTTATCATATACATTGAGATCAAAATGTGTTCAGTTATACATTTTATCTATCCACAGAAAATAATGCATTTCACTGTCCGTATTATGTCCAAAGTTTAATGATTGAAGATGGCATATCCATTTTACTTCCACTTTCCTAAGCAATAGCTCCCTATTGCCCCCTCTCTTATTCTGCATGACATGTTCAATTGCATGGAACCAAATTGTCAGCCGGATGTACAGAATTATAATGTTCTGTAATGGGATATCTTATGTCCCTGTTCATAATCGCTCAACAGTGTTCCTGGATACTTAATTTCAATGGGCGTATGGTGCTGCCCACATAGATCTTCCCACACGGACAGCCAAGAACATATACCACATGCGAGGTGTTACAAGTACAAAACTGATCAATAGTGTGTCTACGTTCATTATTATAAGCAAAAGAAGTAGTTCTGTTTTTGCCCATAGGACAGATGTTACAAGTCCCACATGTAAAAAAACCTTTGGGCTTGGGGGGAAGCCAAGTCCGACTATTAGATGGAGTGGTTACATAACTGGGACATGGTTGGTTACGTAAGGACAAACCCCTCCTGTATGTGATGGACGGCTTGTTTCCTATGTGTTCTTTCAATCCAGGGATAACTGTGAGTAAATGCCAATTCCTGCGAAAAATATTAAAGATTTTGTCACTATGCATAGTGTTTTGTGTAATGAACCTTGCTTTAGTCATATTCTTACCCAATTGCTTCCTGGTCAGTTTGTCACTTAGCGTGGCATCCCTATCAACCGTACCATTCCTGGCCACGGCTTTGTCTAGAGTTTCAGAATCATAACCACACTTAAGAAATCTGTGTCTGGTTTCCACAACAATGTCATGGAAATTTCCTGGTTCGCTGCAATTTCTCCGAACACGAGTCAATTCTCCAATGGGTATATTTTTAATGACAGAACTTGCATGCGCATTCGGTGCATGTGAAATTGAGTTACATGATGTCTCCGTCCGATACAAGTTACTCTGTATGACACCATTCTCAGCATAGAATGTAATGTCCAAAAAATTGATTTTGTCTCTGTGATGGGACATGGCATATTACATCATCAATGTACCTCCCCCAGTACACAATGTATTCTGTCCAAAGGGAGGCACACCTGACCCAATCATGCTCTCTCTCATACCAGCCCATTAAAAGGCAGGCATAAGAGGGAGCAAACCTGGAACCAATCGCGGTACCATTGATCTGTTGGAACTAATGACCGTCAAATAGGAAAAAGTTGTTCAGTAGTATCAGGTTGATCATCTGGATAACCATTTCATTCTGCGCAAATAATTCTGCATCCTCTCTAGCCAGAAAGGACTGCACTGCCATGATGCCATATTTCCTATCAATATAAGTGTATAAACTTTCAACGTCAAGTGTCACAAAAATGAGATCTTCCGACCATTCAAAGTCTTTTAATTTGACTAATATGTCCTTGCTGTCCCTGATGTAAGAGGGGAGACCCAAGACATATTTCTGTAGTTTAAGATCAACATAGTCAGGCAGCCTCTCCGTAGGTGAGCCCACCCCGGATATTATAGGTCTGCCAGGCGGGAATGCCCCCCCCCTTATGTATTTTGGG
Organism: Lissotriton vulgaris; assembly: GCF_964263255.1. Classification (NCBI taxonomy): domain Eukaryota; kingdom Metazoa; phylum Chordata; class Amphibia; order Caudata; family Salamandridae; genus Lissotriton; species Lissotriton vulgaris. The sequence goes on from NC_141694.1 coordinate 1,449,825,902, forward strand.
GAGGATGTATATACACGGAAAGGAGGGTCAATCAACTCGGAGGTATCTGTATTCATCCTCTGATATTAAACAGGAATCCTTCCATTCGCATAATATTGCGTTTATCTTAATCGCTATGCCTGTTATACGGTTTTCCTCTATTTCCCTATAGCATTTGTTATCACTGAGCTGCCGCTTTATTTCAGTCAAATAGTCACAGCGATTCATGATGACAACATTGCCGCTCTTGTCGGACTCACGTATAACAATATCAGTGTCATCCCTGAGTCGCTGTAACGCCTGTCGTTCTTGATATGTAAGAATCATTTTAATACCAGACCCATATTTTTTAGGACACTCTAGCCTATAAAGATCCTCCGCTCCCTTCTTGTGGAAGATATCAATATTAGGATGGTATCCACCAACGCGGACAAATTTGGATTTGGAGCATAAACCACTATCGTCAGATGTTTCTTGGCTGATATCAAGCTCCCTAAGAAGTGCCGGGATATCAGCGCACTCATCCTCACCAATGGATAGAAGGCACTGAACATTGGGTATATCAGCAACAGTATGTGAACTCTCCCCCTAGTGGTCAATGGTTTTTTCTGTTCTAATGGTCTATTAGAAAAAAAGTCCTTGAGTTTCAATATTCTCGTGAATTTAAAAAGATCCACATGAACATTAGTGAAGTCCCCATTCTGAGTATGTCAAAAATTGAGACCTTTACCAAGAAGTTTTGTTTTTTCAGCATCAAGATTTTTTTTTATATTTTTTTTATAACACCTTTATTAATACAGACAGGCATATACACAGCTTACTGCCTACAACCCCTCCGGGCCGGCAATGAGATAAAAACAGTCTTATCCAGTAATCATGCAGCTATCAGTACACAGCCTTGTGCCGTCAACCCTGGGGTACGGCGGCGTTAGGGAGCCTCGAGGAAGGTAAATAAGCTGTGAGGAAAAGTAGGTGCCATGCCTGTGCATATGCGAAAGACCTCATTAATAGAGCAGTAATCCGTGTAGTCCGCTTTCCCAGAGTTCAAAGATGTAGGTGCATTTTATTTTATTAGATAACCCCCTCCCGTCCTGAGGTGAACATCCCTCCCCCCTCCCTATTCAACAATCCCCAAGAACCCCCCCCCCCTAAGTTATACAACCAGTTTGCTGACTTTCATGGTGCAGAAATATGCCACAGTGCGTTGTGTGCCAGTGTCCGTGTCTCCCGCCCAAAGTGTAATCAAATCGGGCTGACTTGTGTGTGCCCCGTACGTCTCCCAGGTAAGTTTCCTGTGTGTGTCACCGCCGACCTCGTACTACAGGGTGGCCAAGCATCAATACTCCACCCAGCTACCGCTGTTCCCCACAGGTCACCAATGAACTCCATACGCCTCGACTTCACGGAGGCCTGTCGTCTATGTGTGAGTCATTGCGCCCCCTCCACCCTTTCCCGCTGTGTGTCAGCCATATCTTCTCTAGTTCGTCTAAAAGTGTTATATAGGCCTCAGAAGCTTTTCGGTCGGCTGGTGGGAGGGAGGAGCTCACTGTAGCGTTCCGTTTGTGTGCAGCAGTATTCCATATCCCTGGCCCATCACTTCTTGGTTGGCGTTGGCCCCCTCATCCAGCACTGCGCCACTGTACGTCGTGCCAATAGCAGTCCCATATCTGTCAGTCGCCTGTATGCCACCGGCAATGCCTTTGAATAGCCTAGCAGTGCTAAGGCGGGATCGACAGGAAGTTCATGGTTCAGTATCTCGCTTAGCTCTGCTATGACTGCCACCCAGAACTCCTGTATCTTACGGCATCCCCACGCCATGTGAACGAAATGAGCAACAGGCGCACGGCAACGTTCGCATTCAGGGGACTGCCGAAGACCATAACGATGTAGGCGCTCTGGAGTGTAGTACACTCTCTGCAAGAATTTAAAATGAATCAACCTGTGACGCCCATTCAGGGATAGCTTCCTGGTGTTGACGCAGCAATATGACCACATAGAGTCGTCTATCACAATCTCCAGGTCACTTTGCCAGGCTAGACGGGCCTTAGAGGGTTCCTGCGCCCTATATGAGGCGATGCTCCTATTCAGGTGCGCCGTCATATGTCACGAAGATGCTGTGTCTATGACATGTGAGAGTTCCGGAAGGTCAGGCGGCTCTTCCAGGTCTGGGCCCAGAGCATCCTTCAGGGTGGATCGGACTCTGTGAAACTGGAACCGCTGCAGCAGCGTCGGGCTACCCACTCCCTGGGCAATCAGGTCCCACGTTTTAACTTTACCGTCCGCAAGCAGCGCTCCCGCAGTCTTTAGCCCCAGCTCGTGTAAGGCACGGACTACGTTCTTGTCCTCGATGGGAGCCAGCCATTGCAGCCATTCCACCGCCATCGAGGGGGAGTAGAGCAATTCTCCTCCCCTGGCTTTCAGCAACGAGCTCCAGGCATGCTTTGTAGCTGTAATCGAGTCTAGTACTCCTACTCTACGGTCTACGGGGGTGCAGATCGTGGCAGGGAGCGGAAGGGGGTCCGCAAATAACTGTTCCATCCGCACGTGGGGGATGTTCCTCCCGCCATGAATCCACGTGTGCAGGTGGGTGGCCTGGGCTACCCTATAGTATCTCTCTAGATCTGGCGCGCCGAGGCCGCCTAGCTCGTACGGAAGCGTGAGCGTGCTCCACTTAACCTGCGGTTGCCTACCACCCCAGGCCAAACGGACCATAAGTTTCGTTAGATTCACAAAGAAGGCTTTCGAGAGTATAATGGGCAGAGTGGTAAACAGAAAAAGAAAGCACGGCAAAATCACCATCTTCATGATGGCTATACGGCCCATCAAGGAAAGCGGGCGTTTACACCGCTTTTCCACGTCATCCACACATTTACTATATGCCGTCTCATAGTTCTCACGGAATAGCACCTCCGAGTCCGTATGGATCATTATGCCAAGGTATCGTACCAGGTCTGTCGACCAGTGTAAAGGAAATTCCATGTCAAAGCGATCTGTCACCGGGGTCAGCTGAAACACCACTGATTTTTCCCAATTGATCTTTAGGCCCGAGAGAGCACCAAAATGCACCACCTCTCGCAAAACTGGGGATAGGTTCGCTTCCGGGTTCCGCACATAGAGTAGTGTGTCGTCCGCGTCTGTTGAGATGACTATTTTATATGTCGGAAAACTAACCCCCCGGTGCCAGTGATATTCTCGTAGCGCGCACGCCAATGGCTCCGCAACTAGAGCGTAGAGCAACGGGGATAGGGGGCAGCCCTGTCTCGTGCCTCTGCTGATATTAAAAGGATCCGAAACTCGATCCCCCAGTCGCACCCTGGCCGTAGGTCTCCAGTACAGCGCTCCAACCATCTGTAAGAACTGCTCCCCCAATCCCATTCTGCGCAGGACCCTCAGCATAAACGCCACTCTACAGAGTCAAACGCCTTCTCCATATCCCAAAAAATTGCGACCACTTTCGCATCCTGTCTCACATGCTGCAAAGTGCCTAATACTGTACGTATGTTATAGGTCAAGTTCCTGCCAGGCACAAAGCCGGACTGTTCCGGGGCTACAATTTCCGGCGCGATCAGTGATAGCCGAGTGGCCAGAACCTTGGCATAAAGTTTGGCATCTACGTTCAAGCAGCATCAAGATTTTTATTTGAAAGGTTAACTATTTTCAGATCAGACGTGTTCTCACTCGGGGCATATTGATTAACAATATTCAGTGTAGTATCATTTACGTTTTCTTCAATCTGGTTACAGTCTCCAATTTTCTCTCTGTACCCTTGGTTGCACCTTTTCCTCCTCCTGCCTACCCTCCTAGTTTTGGTTGTTCTTTTTTCTGTTGTAGGCAACTTGATATTCTCAACTATGCTAGTTCTTTTTGAAAAGAGGAGGCCCCTTCCCCATAAGGACATCTTGAGCTGTAGTTGAGGATGCTGTGCTACTTACAGAGGAGACAGAGATGTTACTCATAGAGCGATTATCATCACCATCATCCCTTTCTTCTCGATTTCTTTTTTTATCTTCTGATCCCGTCAAATTATCAAATTTTTTGGCGAACCTATATATTCACCCTTCTTTATAGTCACGGTCATCTGTTTTAATCTTTCTGAGCTTTTTGTCTTTTATGTAAATTTGGTGGTTATCAATGACCTGTTTGAGAATAGCAAAATTCTTTTCAATCAGCTCTTTTTCCCCAATTTCATTAATTTCTCGTTCTACTGTTTCAATTTCCTCTTGTAACTTCTCACCCTTTTCCATGGAGTGCCTCACAAGGATCTACATCACTATAAGTGAGGCTCCCTCCAAGTTACCTTCCCATTCTTTTAACAGGTTCTCGCTCAGATCCTCGAAAGTGGTAAAAATAAGAATCCTCAACCCTCTGGGGACCTTGCCATTTTCTAGATACTGTTTAAGTGTTACCCCATCCCACCATCTACTGAGCTCCTGTTTCCTCAATCTTTCCAATCTTAAAAACAATGTCTTCAAACTCGTTTTACCCAAGGGTTCTACACTCGGCATTGATTTTGAACCATTTGCTCCAAATAAGTTTAGTAGGTGACATCACTCTTGCGCTCTACCACCTCAAATGGACTGGCCCACCTGTCCTGAAGCCCACAAGGCTCTACAGGGGCCATGACCCAAACTTTCTGTCCAGGCTGAAGCTCAATCAGAGTGGCATTCTGATTGTACCACTGCTTCATCTCTTCCTTTGCTGGCTTCCAGATTCGCCCGAGCGAGATCTCTGAATCGCCGAGTCTGGTTCCTGAAGGCCAGCATGTAACTGTATACATCCTGGGTAGGTTTCCTGGGAGATTGCTCCCAGCCTTCCTTGACCAGACCCAAAGGTCCTCCTACCGGGTGTCCATACAACAGTTCAAAGCGGCTGAACCCTAGGGACTTTTGTGACACCTCACGTTAAACAAACAGAAGGCATGGCAAGAAGACATCCCACTTACACCTCATTGGCTCTTCAAGACCTATGATCAGTCCTTTAAGGGTCCGGTTGAATCTCTCAACCAGCCCATTACCTTGTGGGTGGTAAGGAATAGTGAAATTGTAGGTAACATCACACTCCCACACTCCTTCCACAGAGACTTCATATAAGTGGAAATGAAGTTTGTCACTCGGTCAGACACCACCTCTCTGGGGAACCCAGCATGGGAGAAAATCCCCATCAGTGCACGTCCCACCACGGGGGCCGTCACTGTCCTGAGTGGAATGGCTTCCGGGTACTGGGTAGCATGGTCCACCAAGACCAGGATAAACCTGTTGCCTATGGCTGTCTTGGGGTCCAGTGGGCCCACAATGTCAATGCCCACCTGTTCAAAGGGGGTACTGACTACAGGTAAAGGGTGGAGAGGAGCCTTGTGCTTCCTTCCACTTTTCCCACTTGCCTGGCAAGTTTTTTTTATACCACTTTATTTTTCAAATAAAGGATAACATTCACATTGCATTGCTTATAGTAGCTTCATAACACAAATGGATCATGCCTGACAGATTGCGGTATCATAATGAACAATATATCAACCAGTACAGTTGCAACACCCAGCGACCATCAGTTCCCAACCCTCCCACCTACCCCCACCCATGGTCCTACTCCGAGCAATGCGCCAAGGCAGACATGTATTGCTAACTCTCTGAGCAGCGGCCGCATACCGTGGTCTCAATACACTGTGTCGCACAGCCGCGTGGCCAGCACCATCCCCTCAACCCACTCCCTGCGGCACTATTCCGTTATCTGCCTGCATGTTGGAAGTCTGCTTAGCTGCATCCAGGTGTGCCCTCAATGGGCCCCATATATCTTTGCGGTGTGATGTCGATGGCATAGGAATGGCATATAATTCTGCGTTGGTGTTACAAAATACTAAGCTATTCAGCTAATCTTGTAATTTGGGGGGTGTCCTCCTGCCCCAGTGAATGGCCACCTCCCTCTTGCTACCAGTAGACCCAGGGACGCCAGTCTCCTCACTTTCTTGGGAATCTGAACTGTATAGCCAAGAGGGCAATTTCATGAAGGTGGACAAGTGGGATCCCAATTATTTCCCCCAGTGTCTCATGCACCGCTGCCCAATAGGTCTGTAAAAGAGAACAGGACCAGGCCAGATGTAGGAAGTCCGCATGTGGAGAGGCGCATTTTAAACAATTGGGTGACTTAGTAGCATCAATCTTGCGGGCCATGGCAGGTGTAAAATAGGCACGGTGGAGAACCCTGAAATGTAATAACTTATGGCGGCTGTTAAGTGAGACGTCCTTGGTAACCCTACAACACTTCTCCCATTGGTCATCTGAGATCGCCCCGCCCGTATCTGCTTCCCAGGCCTGCCTAATCGAGGAGTCCTCTATAAGGAGCATTTGGGCCAGGACTTATACATTTTGGAAATGAGACGGGCGCCACTCGTGCTCTCCAGGACCAAACCCAGCGGGCGAAAAGACTCTGGTTCAACGGGGTAGGAGGGAAACGCTGCACGCAATGCGGATTTTATTCTGCTCATCAGGAAGCGGGTCATAAATCTGCAGTCAGAGAATCTATCATCCTCATCTATGGAAAGAATATGACCTGCTGGGAACAGATTGCAATTCTTAACTATGTCTACTGCTGCCAATGTGCGCTGTACTATTCCTTCTCCAGTGAGTGGGAACCATCTAGCGTTGGACAATGGTAGGGCAGAGGAGTATAGAGATGCAGCATCCATGCTCTTTCTCAGATTATACCCAGCCCAAGCAGTAGTTGACACCGTCTGAATGTCCCGCCTGTCCCAAGGAAAACCACTCAGCAGTATCTCACTCAATTTGTCCGGTAGAACCAGGTCCGCCTCAGGTCTCAAAAACGGAATACGGGCGTCAGGGTGAAACTAAGCTTGTGCATAGCAACATTGCGCTACCAAGTAGTACAATTGGAAGTCTGGAACGTGAAAACCTCTTCTCTCGTATGGTAGGGTAAGTATAGACCAGCGTACGCGGGCCGTTTACCACCCCGCAACAGTCGGGTCAGAAGAGTCCTCATAGTGCGAAAGAAACCATTCGCCAAGGGCACAGGGATATTATTAAAAAGATATACAAATTTAGGGAGGACCACCATTTTTAATATGGCCACCCTGCCCGCTAGTGACAGGGGTAGTCTCCGCTATCTTTCTATCTGTTCTTCTAGTTTGAAAAGGCCTATCCATAGTTTAAACGTATGATCTGAGTGGTGTCCAGGTGGATGTGGATGCCAAGATATTTCACTGAGTCCTGGCACCATTCCAGAAGGAATTCGCAATCCCATTTCACTGTACCTTCCGTTAGTGGGAATATGATGGACTTATGCCAGTTGATGCCCAGTCCCGAAAATCTACCAAAATGGATAATTTCATGAATCAGCGGGGCAAGGTTTGCGCAGGGATCGCGGACATACAAGATGGTATCGTATCGTCCGCGTACATGGAAGCTAAAATGGGGCTCGTTCTGAATTGTAGCCCTCTATGTAGCTGGCGTTTTTGAAAATGCCTAATTAGCGGGCCCATTGCTAGTATAAATAATAGAGAGGACAGAGGACATCCCTGTCTGGTCCCCCGGTATAATTGAAATGGCCTTGACAGAGTGTCATTCAAGCGGAGATGCGTCGAGGGGCCGCTGTATAGCAATGAAACGGTTGCGATGAAGCCATATGGTATACCCATCCGCTGCATCACCTACACCAGAAACGGCCACTCCAAAGAGTCAAACGCCTTCTCTGCGTCAAGTAACACCGCAGCTGCCGGAACCTCAGGCTGTATTCTATTCAGCACAGTCAACAGTGTTTGGAGATTCAAGGACGTGGAGCGTTTGGTGACAAAGCCAGACTGCATTGGTGAAATGATAAACTCCATCAGCTGGGAAAGCTTGTTGGTTAGCACTTTCAACAAGATTTTGAAGTCCAAAAAGGACAGCGGAGGGTAGGAGCAGCACTGCTTGTGGTCTTTGCAGTAAAGGTAGAAGGTCAGCCTATGGGAATTGCTACCTCTATTTGGGCACTGTCACCCTATCCTTTTTTTTCACTTTTTTATTCACTTATTAACTGTAACTGAACATCATGACTAGCATTATTATTATTGTTAAAGAACTCTTTCAATCCTTGGAAATTCGTACTTGGAACTTTTAAACGACTAGATTAGCTTCCAAACATGTTACTATACAATCTTTTTTAATTCACTGAATCTCTGCACTCTTTCTCACTCTTTCTTTTGTCTGGGGTCAACTACTTCCTAATTTATACTAATTATGACAATGTACCCTGTCCCTATTATTTCACAGCCTTGAGAAAGCCCTGGCGCAATTGGCCATAAAGGGTGAAACTCGTGTCGGCTGTTCTTTGCTTTCTGTTCAATGAATAAAACAATGTTTTGCATAACTTCAATGAAAAGGAATTGAATTATTCAAGATTTGAATGGACACCGTAATAGCTCTTGCTAAGATAAAACAAAATAAAGAAGGGTTTATCCTGACTAAGTGACCAATATGTTCACTCAAAATAAAGGAACGTATACTCGTATCTAATCTTGACTGCTTGTGGTCTTTGCCAGGTTTTAGCAAGAGAATAATCACCGCTTCAAGCATTGTGGGGGGGAGACTTTGCTTTTCCAATGCCTCCGCATGTATCTCAATTAGCTGGGGGGCCAAAATGTCTTTAAATTCTTCATAGAAATTCCCGGTAAAACCATCTAAACCTGGGGTAGTAGATCCTCACAGAGTGTCAATGGCTAGGTTGACATCACCGACGGATATTGGTTCTGCCATGAAGTCTAACATGTATTTCTCCAAGAACACCAATGAGATTTCGTCTAGGTATGCAGTCTGGACCGTACCATCGGGGTCTCTTCTAGATGTGTAAAGAGTGGTATAATAATGTAAGAATTCATCCCGGATAGCCACTGTGGAGGTGAAAGTGGCTATGTCTGATGGACACAGCCACCATAATAGACCTTTTCCACCCCGGTCGCAAGGCGACCGAGGCGGAAAAGCGGGGGACGGTCTTTCCATCCGCCGTGGACCCCCCAGCCATCCTAATGTGGCGGAGGGTCATTTCTGTGCAGATGGCGGGCGGATTGCCCCCGCCAGGCCGGCGGTGGCTACCGCCAGCCTGGCAGGGCAATCCACCCGCCATCCTAATGGGCCCCTAGGTTTTATCGCTTTCCTTGTGAGTGATACGCCATTTCCTCTCATGTTTCCTACATAGTCTTTTTAGGTCTCGTGACCTATCAATACGCATGCGCATTGAGCGGAGCGAGATATAAAGGGACTGAAACAGAGCTTACCGAGATCGGGCGATTCCATGAAGTGCCCGTGAAAAGCTCGCTCTATGCACATGTGCATTGCCATAAAAAGCGCGTGCACAGACACCAGCCTCCCTCCCACAGTCATCCCCCAGCGTGCACTGTGTCAAGCCTTTGAAGTGAAGCTTAGCTTCACTTCAAAGGTATCCGCTCCCCCCGCCCCCTGCTTCACATGTCTCACGGCTGCCAGGCCGTCTCGTATTTCTCCTCCCTCCCTCGCCTCCCTCGCCCTTCAGCGCGCCTAAAGCGCTTTAGCGAAAGCGCAAATTCCAGCCATGCTTCTTGCAGTGAAATGGAAAGCTCTTGGCAAATATTGACTGTTCACTTTTAAATCTGTATTTTCCCCGAGACATGGCCGGCCGGCCGTACTTTCACTTTCACGGCCGGCAGCCGCAGGCTGTGTCTACTTTTTTTTTTAACTTTAAACACAACTCCGGTTGAATGGGTGTTGCTGAACAGTCCTCAGATCGACATGTTGTGGTTCCTGCTGTAATTGTAGTTACTGGAATGTTCAATATCTGGAGCATGGTGAGGAGACAAGGCTGTGGCTGGGGTAACCTCAGCACTGCAAATGTCTTCTGAAGCACTTTCCCAGAGGATATTAAACGGCCTCTGCTCACCACTCTGCCCAAATGCAGAAAAAATGCACGGCTACTCAAAGGGAAACAGGATGGGAACAAAATTGACATAAAGGAAAAATATTGCGCATTTAACTTCGGCAAAGATACATTTGCTGTTCCCACTCTTCCCCGCCCTCCTGCTCCCTGCACAGATGTAAAACAGATAATTAAGGAAGCAGTGCACCTTATTTTTGTTACAGTAAAAGTAGTAGACGGCCCCTTGCTTTCCTCGTGCGAGCTTAAGGTTGAGCCGAGTGGCCCGCACCGTCTGTGACAGAAGCCTCCTCCTCGAGTTCAGATTTTCGTCTAATGATACCGGACATCAATGTGTTCTCATCCCAATTTGCAGACTCCGCACAACACTCATGCACATCCACCGCCACATCCACTGCCACATCCACCACCATATCCACCACACCCACCACCACTACATCCACCACCACATCCACCACAACCACCACCCCATCTCCACCACCACCGCATCCACCACCACCACCACATCCACCATCAACACATCCACCGCATCCACCACCACCACATCCACCATCACCACCACATCCACCATCACATCCACCACCACCACCACATCCACCATCACATCCACCATCACCTCCACATCCACCATGACATCCACCGCCACATCCACCACCACATCCACCACCACCACATCCACCACATCCACCACCACCGCATCCACCACCACCGCATCCACCACCACCACCACACCCACCACCACTACATCCACCACCACATCCACCACAACCACCACCCCATCCACCACCACCATCGCATCCACCATCACCACCGTATCCACCATCACCACATCCACCGCATCCACCACCATCGCATCCACCACCACATCCACCATCACCACCACATCCATCACCACCACCAAATCAACCATCAAATCCACCATCACCTCCACATCCACCATGACATCCACCACCACATCCACCACCACATCCACCACCACCACATCCACCACATCCACCACCACCGCACCCACCACCACTGCATCCACCACCACCAACACCACCACTACATCCACCACCACATCCACCACAACCACCACTACCACCACCTCCACATCCACTGCCACCACCGCATCCACCATCACCACATCCACCGCATCCACCACCACCGCATCCACCACCACATCCACTATCACCACCACATCCACCACCACCACCACATCCACCACCACCACCAAATCCACCATCACATCCACCATCACCTCCACATCCACCATGACATCCGCTGCCACATCCACCACCACATCCACCACCACCACATCCACCACATCCACCACATCCACCACCACCGCATCCACCACCACCACCACACCCACCACCACTACATCCACCACCACATCCACTACAACCACCACTACCACCACCACCGCATCCACCACCACCACCGCATCCACCATCACCACATCCACCGCATCCACCACCACATCCACCGCATCCACCACCACATCCACCACATCCCCCATCACCACCACATCCACCATCACCACCACATCCACCATCACCACCGCATCCACCATCACCACATTCACCGCATCCACCACCACCACATCCACCGCATCCACCACCACATCCACCACCACATCCACCATCACCTCCACATCCACCATGACATCCACCACCACATCCACCATAACTACCACCCCATCCACCACCACCACCACATCCACCACCGCATCCACCGCATCCACCGCATCCAACACCACATCCACCATCACCACCACACCCACCATCACATCCACCACCTCCACCACATCCACCATCACATCCACCATCACCTCTACATCCACCATGACATCCACTGCCACATCCACCACCACATCCACCACCACGACTTCCACCATCACCACATCCACCACCACCGCATCCACCACCACCACTTCCACCATCACCACATCCACCACCACCACTTCCACCATCACCACATCCACCACCACCACTTCCACCATCACCACATCCACCACCACCACTTCCACCACTTCCACCATCACCACATCCACCACCACCACCACCACACCCACCACCCCTACATCCACCACATCCACTACAACCACCACCCCATCCACCACTACCACCACCACCGCATCCACCACCACCGCATCCACCATCACCACATCCACTGCATCCACCACCACCACATACACCACCACATACACCACCACATCCACCATCACCACCACATCCACCATCACATCCACCACCACCACCACATCCACCACCACATCCACCATCACCTCCACATCCACCATGACATCCACCACCACATCCACCACCACATCCACCACATCCACCACCACCACATCCACCATCACCACCACATCCACCATCACCACCACATACATCACATCCACCACCACCACCACATCCACCGCATCCACCACCACCACATCCACCGCATCCACCACCACATCCACCACCACATCCACCATCACCACCACATCCACCATCACATCCACCACCACATCCACCATCACCTCCACATCCACCATGACATCAACCACCACAACCATCACCCCATCCACCACCACCACCACATCCACTGCATCCACCACCACCGCATCCACCGCATCCACCACCACATCCACCATCACCACCACATCCACCATCACATCCACCACCACCACCACATCCACCATCACATCCACCATCACCTCTACATCCACCATGACATCCACCGCCACATCCACCACCACCACCACATCCACCACCACCGCATCCACCACCACTACTACTACATCCACCACCACATCCACCATCACCTCCACATCCACCATGACATCCACCGCCACATCCACCACCACCACATCCACCACCACATCCACCACCACCACATCCACCACCACATCCACCACCACATCCACCACCTCATCCACCACCGCATCCACCACCATCCATGACCACTTTCACCACAACCACCACATCCACAACCACCACATCCACCACATCACCACCACATCCACCACCTCCACCACCACCACATCCACCACCACCACCACATCCACCACCACATCCACCCCCTCATCCACCACCATCACCACCACATCCACCATCACCACCACCACCACATCCACCACCACATCCACCACCTCCATATCCTCAGATCCACCACTACCACATCTATATGTGTGTGTGTGTAGCGTGAGGATCTCTGAACTGTGCTTGTGGCCGCCTTTGGGGAAATACCTGCAGCGGAGCCCTTTGCCAGATCTTCCTTGTGACCTGGGAGCATTTCGGCTCGGTCACCTCGGCTGGGGGAGTGTTTGTAACGCCACCTGCATAGGGAGCGGGACTGCGAGGTCCAGAAGTGCTTGCGTCGTCCACCGCGCGCACCTGGTTCCTCTTCCCGCCCCCTTCTCTCCTCCTCTACTTAAACCCCGCCTTGAACGCATACGCGGGACGCGCGCGGACGAGGAAGCGGGCGAAGACCGGGCCAAGAGCGGGCCCGTTTGTGCCCGTTCGTGACCGGGAGTGACCGGATCAGGCTACCCCCCTAACCTGTGTAAGCCCCCTCTTGCTATCTGGGGCCATGGCTGGTAGAGATTCCAGGATCAAATCATCGCTAACTGGAAGTCTCTCAACCGCTGGAGGTATGGAAAAATTTCTTATAAGGGCCAACAATATCATAGACAAGGAAATTGTCATCCTGGAAAAACGCCTATCAACTGAACTTATCTCTCTTAAACGCTCATCTATAGGGCCTCTTGCTAATGCTAAAACACCTAACAGAAATAGTGAACAATCCGCTATCTTGGAGGTAACACCCCCGCCAAGAGAAGACCCTGACACCTTGGCTACCATAATTGACACTGTCGCGGATATTAATTATGTCCCCGAAAGCAATAATGTCACTCTTTCGTCTCACCATGAAGAGAGTATTATTCAATCTAAGAGTCAAGGGGAGAGAGAAGGCGCTATTAGGAAACGGAAAAGAGTCTATAACAAAAAAGAAACCAAAATGGGAAGATCTGTAAAATCAGCCAAAGTGCGGGGCGAGCCACCCCAGATTACCAACCCCCAAGAAGTTACTCCCCCTGGGAGAGAGGTGTCCATGGAGTGGGCTGTGGCCTTACTTAAATCAATTATATCACCACTAGAGGCAAAATTGGATAGGTTAAATTCTAGAATATCCAACATAGAGAAAACCACTGCCTCGATCCTAGCAACTCTTAGTAAGCCCCAATGTCAAAACACCCCGCCCATTGTTCCAACTCCTCTGGCCCCTCTACCTCCAAACCCGAATCAACCTACTATTCCCTCATTAATTAACTGTCTACCGACCCCTTCCATGCCCAGCAATACAACCGCCGAGCATGTGGCGAGTCATCAAGCCAGTCAATCTAATCCTCCAGTTCACATGGATGAGGTAAATCAGGGATCCCCGGTTAAGGAACATAATACCCCTAGACCTAGACGGCCTGATCTCCCACCAGAAGCTAACCGGTTCACAGTTATCCTAGCTGGAGTACCACCATTAGAAAAAGGGGAGACAGAAACTTTCAGTTCCTTGAAAAGCAAGATAATCAAATGGCTTAATTGGAATAGACCCCTCCCGACCCATTTACATAACGAAATCATCATGGTCAGGAGGGTCCCCTGGGTTGGTAAGACCCCCAAAACCATCAACGGAGACTGCATAACCGTTAGCTTTAGAGATCCCCGTACGGTATCCCATATATGAGCAGGCTTCAACAGATCTTTCGATTCCACCATCCAGACCCTTCCAGTTTCCTACTTCTTTCCACCAACCAATAATTACCATCAATCGAGAAGAGGAGACTGGACTGTTGTGGAACGTAGGGGCAGGCAGCGACCTTATGATACCAGACCACCAAGACAACCCCAATACGCACCCCAATTCCACCCCTTCACGGATTATAATCGCTTTGGTTGCTTAGAAGGTATGGAGGGAGTTAACTGACTACCCCCTGTCTCCCCCCCCCCCCCGGAGTTGACTCCTGCCACAGTTAACAGTGAAGTTCCATCCACTGTCAAACCACCGATCCAATGCATGGTAACTGCTTCTAATTTGACATCTATCCCACCTGTTGACCCGAAGGCAGCTCTTCCTGTACCTCATGTCGTGGGTCCTACCGATGTGGGCTATGTAACTCCTTCCATCACAGCTACCCCCACTGATATGGTACAGGCTCCCACCGATGTGGGCCATGCAACTTCCTCCATCACAGCTATCCCCACTGATATGGTACAGACCCCTAGGCTAAAAGGATATTCAATGGCGAGTTGGAATATTGCAGGGTGGCAGCAAAAAGTTACAGCCCTGGGCTGGAGAGAGCACATCATGGACTTTGACATTCTGTGTCTACAAGAAACATGGTCAGTGGAAGATATTCACTATGATGGTTTTGTCTCTTACAATTGTAATGCTGTAGAGTCTGTTATGGGGAGGGCCAAAGGCGGATTACTGATTTTACTATCGGTACACCTCCCTATACATGTAAGAAAAAGTCATCTAGTGGGGTTCCATTCGCAGATACTGGAAATAACGGTTAGCAGGGGTAGAAATATTCTATTGATTAACCACTATAATAACACCTTTGACCCTTCCAGTACTACTGTTGTGGACGAACTAGAAACTGTTATAGACTCAATTCTCTATAAATCGGCCATAACTTATGATATTATATGGGGGGGAGACTTTAACATCAGAACTTGCCCTCTCTCTTATACAACTGCATGCGGATATGATGGGGATAATGGGGAGTATTTATTACATTTCCTACACTCCCCCTACGGTACTTCCCTTAACAACCTGATGTTAAAGTATGATGTGTCCATCCACCAACATGCCCCTGACAACGAGGGTAATTTGGCCCCTACTTTTACGGGGAGAAATACTGTTTCTATTATTGATTTTCTGCTCATCTCCACCCGGATAGTTCCGCATTGTACGGTCCCGCATATCCTGGACCTTGGACTGAGCGACCACAATGCACTAACTATGTCCATTTTCTGTGAGACTACTAGGAAGGTATTTACCGGCAGGGTTGTTGATGACATCATCCCATGTAGGCCAAATGGGATACGCATTAAGTGGTGCGGGGAAAAATCCGAGAATTTACACCGTAGTGTTGTGAAAGCCGGTTTAAAAGTGATACTTTGTTGTCTTGAAATCGATGCCCCACCTGATTATATTGTAAATAATTTTGAGAAATTGGGTACCATAATCAAGCAAACCCTTACTACCAAGAAGGCCCCAATTAAACGGGAAACACTGGGTTGGTTCAATCAGGCGTGCACTAAGGCGTTAAAAGCCCTTAAGCTTGCCCTTTCCATCAAACCTAGAGATAGGGAAGCAGTTAAACCCTTGAGGGCCAACTATAATATCGAATTGAAACTCAGGAAACAAGAGCTAAGAGAACTAGCCTAGGAAGATCTGAATAAAGCTCCAGCCCTCCGGGACAGCAAGCTGTTCTGGAGCACCATCAACAGTCCATTCCTCCAAAAGGAAGAATTTCCAGTCCTTACCGCCCAAGTAAGCGAAGATAGCTGGGTTTTACACTTCACAGGGATTTTTGACCCAACTGGAGAGTCTAATGATAATTTCTGTAACAATCTTATCACTCCAGTTGAACCCCTGAGAATCACGATACATGAGGTGGATATGGCAATAAAGAATTGTAAAGGGGGAAAGGCACCAGGCCCAGATGGGGTGCCAATTGATCTTTATAAACATGATCTGGCCCTCTGGAGTCCATTATTAACCATAGCATTTAATGCCGCTGTGGATAACAAGACTCCCCCAAGATGGGGTGAATCCATCATAATTCCAATCTACAAGAAGGGGGATAGAGGAGAGGCCAAGAACTACCGCCCTATCTCCCTTCTGGATTCCTCATTAAAAATCCTGAGTAGGGTGTTGTTAACACGATTGGAAGACTGGGCCACAGATAACCATATCCTCGCCCCATCCCAATATGGCTTTAGAAAGGGCCTTAGTACTATAGAACAATGTATTAACCTGAACCTTCTAATTGGTAAATACACCAAGGCCAAACCGGGATCACTATACCTGTGTTTTGCGGATCTTTCTAGCGCCTTCGATCTGGTTGACCATGCTTTGTTATGGTCAACTTTATTGGGCATGGGGGCCTCCCCTGATATTATTCACTTTTTAGCCAGACTTTATTCCAACCTATCGGCCCAAATTCGCTATGGTCCAGCGGGGGAGTGTACACGAAAGATCAAGGTAAGATCTGGCATCCGACAGGGATGTGTTTTGGCCCCGTTGCTTTTCTCGCTCTTTATTAATTCAGTTGAGCAAGATTTAAAGCAAATTCAAGCCAATGCCCCCCAAGTAGGAGGTCTTCCCATACCGGTATTACTTTATGCCGATGACACAGTTTTACTTTCCAGGACCCCTATAGGCCTCCAAAAATTGATGAATGGGTTTTATGATTTTATCCAGGGGAAGAAACTTAAAATCAATAACTCCAAAACCTTTGTTATGGTGTGTAGCAAAAAGTTAAAACATCTTAAACCCTTTCATTTTAAGGAAAACCATATTGAGACTGTTGCCAATTTCTGTTATCTGGGCGTTACTTTTAATAACAGAGGTTCCTGGGTTCCAGAGCAGACAAATGTTAAAGCTAGAATGGGGAAAGCATCTCTAGGCGTCTTCCGCTTTGCCTCTAAAGTGGGAAGCCGCCGTATTGTAGATATGTTGAATATTTACAAGCACAGGTGTACATCGGTAGCATTGTACGGTTCTGGGGTTTGGGGACATTGCAATGTAAGGGCCCTGCAAATTATGGAAAATATGTTTCTCAAACGGTTGCTCTGCCTTCCATCTTCGGCTTCCACTGTTTTAACACATATGGAACTAGATCTGGACTACTTATCTGACCTAACCGGACTAAGGCCACTGTTGGTCTGGAAATCCATTTTTACCAAGACGGAAACTGCCTTTACCAAAGACATTATTAAGGACTGTTTACTTTTGGAAAAAGTTTCCAATATTCCTTGGCTAAAATATGTGATTTCAACTGTTAAGGATCTGTTTGATATGGATGTGTGTAATGACCCTATTTGTATGAATTCGCTGACCAAACAGGAAGTCAAAAATGAATTTTTGCGGGTCAAATCTGATCTGCGGAAAATTACAACTAAAGAGTACTCTACCCATGTTTTCTATTATTCTTTGAAAGAAGACAGTCCTGGTATACCCATGTACCTTAATGTCATATATAGACGGTCTCATCAATTTGTACTTTCAAGACTGAGACTAGGCATAGTACATAACTTGGTTGCCTTCCCCACAATGAAATGTTACTCGGTTACCCCTTGTCCGTGTGACGGTTTAACTAAACAAAGCACACTGCACTTTCTCCTACTCTGTCCTTTGTACAAAGCTCAGCGTATTCTCTATCTTAAACCTATGTTTATGAAATATTCTACGTATACCACAGGAAATGCAATGAGGTTATTATTCTCACTTGCGAGCCTAGATTTATGTTTCTTTACTGCCACTTTTATTTTGAAATCTATCACAGCAAGACTAAGTATGGTTTTCCCTTAAAATTATGTTCAGTAATTCTTTACATCTTATGCCAAAATTTTCTTGCCCAACAATATGATATGTACCCCCCTGGGGTTGTATTTTTGAATGTATTTTTGAATGTGCAATGTTTTACTTGTATACCTTTATGATGTTTTTAAAAACATTCAAATAAAGTTTTAAAACTGAAACTGTGTGTGTGTGTGTGGCTCTGTGTGTGTGTAGGTGCAAATGCAATGTTCTTGGATTTTCGTCACAATAAAATACACTGAACATAATCTTCACAAAAGTTATTTACAAACGTTTAAGCTATTGCCATTATAAATTACAATAACTTTTATTTAAGTATTAATTATTTACAAAATTAAAAGCCATTGTTATTTGTAATATCAAGACATCTAAGTCACGTAAATACAACACACATTGCATTGCAAATGCTATAGGTGTCATATTTGCAAAAGTTAAAACTATTGACATTGTAACTGACAAAGCTATTAATTTTGCTACTTTCAAAACCAACACATAAATAAAAAAAAGTGTAATTTACAATACCAATAGCTCAAATTTTCCTAATGCGAGACCTATTGCATTTCCAATGCTTGTTTGTGTGAGTAGCTGAGGGGTAAACCAGACAGCTTGCTGGCGTATTGGATGAGTGGGAGAGTGTTTCACTGGTGCAAGGTGATCAATGGTTTGGGTTAGTGCTAGGTTGTAGTTAATTAGCGCTTCTTCTAGGTTATCTGAAGGTTTATTTTGGGGTACTTTCAGAGAAGCATGAAAGTTCTCTGGAGAAACCTTCTGCCATTGCCTGCTGGTCATACCAGTATCTTGATGTTGACCTCTGTGTTCTACTTTATGGCTCATAATACCAAAATCAATTAGAGCATGGTCAGTCCATGTAAGTTGCAAAGGTGGCTCACACTGTATATTAGGAGAATTGGATAGAGTAATATCTAATGTGTGGCCAGCCATGTGGGTGGGACCTTCATTCAGTTTGTTTAAGCCTAGGAGTGCAAGGTCATTCAAAAAGGCTGATGGCTCCATATTATTGGAACATTCACTGTGAATGTTGAAATCGCCTAATAATAGAAAGTTACTGTTAGCAAGTACATGAGGGTCTATAAGTTCAGTGAGTAGGTTTGCAAAGTCTGCTAAGGGAACAGGAGGGTGGTAGATCAAGGCCCCCTTCCAGCTGACTTAAGCTGACAGATCAATTCTAAAAATGAGAGCCTCCATCTTTGAATCGCAATATTCATCCAAAACAAAGACATTAGTGCTATCTTTGTGTATAATGGCAATCCCTCCCCCCGTCTTAGCTGGTCTGTCCATTCTGATAAGCTTGTAACCCTCTGGTATTGCAAAGGTGAGAGAGGGCGTTGAATGGGGTTTGAGCCAGGTTTCCTTTAAGAACCCCAGTTCAGGCTGTGTTGAGGAGAGTAGATCCCAGATTTCAGTAGAGTGTTTGGGCAAGGAACGAACATTACAGAGAATGTTTTTCCATTTTCTCTGGCTTCTAATTGTGGAGTATGTCCCACCTGGCGGGGAGGCAGGCTTTATACAATAAGGAGTCTCATTTAATAGCGAGTGATCAGATGTGACCCAGATCAGCTTTGTATCAACAGCATTGCTCTGATAATGACAATGTCTGCACGCAAAAGGACCTTCAACTGGTGCCTGTCACCTTGTGCATGACAATGCACGCAGTGCATTCCCAGCATTATGGCGGTCCGTACTGTGACCACCGCCAGTCACAATGCTGAGAATGGAGGATCCAGAGTGGCGGTGGCATCCTAATCGCCGGTGCGGGAATGCCGCATCACTGGCCGATGGTCCCAGCATCCTAATGGGCCCCTTAGACTACGGTTGACATCTGATCTCTTGGTAGTAGAAGGCTATAATTGCCATGACCTCCGATTGTCTGCTGTCTTTGCGAACCAGATGAAAGACTATTATATGTAGACAATTCCATGGAAAGGAGTAGGAACAGACCATAGACGGCATGTACACTATTTCTAGAAAAACAAGATTCAAATTCACACAGTTTAACTACGAACATAACACCTACCTCATGCCCCACAGTCTGAACTCCATGCTACACACTGCCAGCTTGAACTGCCCCAGATGTGCTGTGGTTGATGCGGATTTTGCCCATATGGTGTGGAGCCGACGGTGATAACTGGACTCAGGCTACCTCAAAGTGACATTGGAGCTGGAGAGAACTTTGAACAGGCAGTCGCTGCACACAGTGGAGATTTGCCTGCTGTGCCACTATTGTAGAAGGGCATAGAGGGTGACCACTTGTGGAACACCCCCGCGCCGCACGGCCACCAGCTGCTGCGTGTGCCCCCTGCCTGCCTTCTGCCTCGCTGCTGCCTCGTTTGCCGGTTGCCGGCTGCCTCCGCTGCGGTTGTTTTTGCCCTTTTTTTTGTCGATAATTTGTGCCTGTTGTGTTTTCTTCTCATTTTGCCCTTGTTTTGTCGATAATTTGTGCCTGTTTTGTTTAATTTCATTTTCCCCGTGTTTTGCTTTTCCTTCCTTGTTGTCCGCCTACCTCGCCGCCCTCCGCCCTCCCTTCCCGCCACCGCCGCTTTTCCCCGCCCCTTTCTCTATTCTGTACCCTCCCCGCTCCCGCCTCCCAGCTGCTCCGCCCACCCGCGCACTTCGCCTTAAATGGCGACCGTGCGAACGCGCAGCGGTCACGCGCAGCGGGCGCGCCGATTGTGCGCCAAAGGCGCGCCAAAGGTAAGCCCGTCTACGCCCGTCCGCGCCTGGACCGCGCCCAGTGCCAGGACCCCTGGCCCACGAGGACCCCGACCGACCCGCCTGACGTACTCCGCCGCCACCCTCACCGCTCTCAACACCGGCCGACTCCCAGAATGCCATCAAGCCACTCCAAGACGTACCCACGGACCTTTCAGCTGCCACGCCTGCAAGTTCACCTGCATCCGGACCAGCCCCGCACCAGCACCCGCCAAGTCGAACACCAGCAGCACCCACCTCAAGTGCATCCTGCTCAACACCCGCTCCGTCCACAGACACGCCATCGAACTCTGGAACCTCCTAGACGCCACAGCCCCTGACGTTGCCTTCCTCACGGAGACCTGGATGAACGCCTCTTCAGCTCCCGACATCGCCATCGCTATCCCAGAGGGCTACAAGATCGTCCGGAGGGACCGAAACGCCAACCAGATGGGAGGAGGCATCGCCATCATCCACAGGAGCACCATCCGTCTCACGACCAGCACCGACAACACCCTGACCAGCGCCGAACACCTGCATTTCCAGATCTACACCAACCCGAACACCACCCTCAGAGGCACCCTGATCTACCGACCCCCTGGACCACGCACGCAATTCAGAGAGGACATCGCCGACTTCGTCAGCCCGCATGCCCTCCCCTCCGCTGACTACATCCTCCTGGGAGACCTCAACTTCCATCTGGAGAACAACAACGACCGCAACACCAGCACCCTGCTCGACAACCTCGCCAACCTGGGACTCAAGCAACTGGTGTCCACCCCCACCCACCTCGCCAGACACACACTCAACGCAGTCTTCTCTTCCAGCACAGACATCGACTTCAGCCACGCCACAGAGCTTCAATGGACGGACCACAGCTGCGTCCACTTCACCTTCAAGAGAACGACGACCCACCAACACCAGCAACAGGCCGCCCGCAGAAGCTGGAACAAGATCACAGCAGACCAGCTCGCCACCTCCCTGAGCCAGCACCCTCCTGCCAGCTCAGCGAACCCCAGCCAGGCCGCCGACAACCTCACGAAGTGGATCAGCAACTGCGCGGACGAACTCGCCCCACTGAGGACCCCGCCTGGCAGACCCGGCAGCAAGAAGGCCCCATGGTTCACCGACGAACTCAAGAGCTCCAAGAAGAACTGCCGAGCCCTCGAGAAAGTCTGGAGAAGGGAACCGACACCGGACAACAGGACCTCCTTCAAACTTGCCACCCGGAAACACCACCAGCTGATCCGCGCCGCCAAGAAAACAGCATTCAAGGACCGGTTGGACAACAACGCACACAACTGCAAGGAACTCTTCAACATCGTGAAAGAGCTTTCCAACCCCAGCGCAGGAAACAACGACATCACCCCATCGCAAGACCTCTGCAACTCCCTCGCTTCATACTTCCCCAACAAGATCGCGGACATACACAGCAGCTTCAACAACCAACCAACGCACACCATGACCGAACAACCACCCCCCACCACCACCCTCCACGCCTGGACCCCGATCAGCACCGAAGACACCATCCGCACGATGAATCCATCCACTCCGGATCACCAACCGACCCCTGCCCTCACCACGTCTTCAACAAGGCCGACGCTGTCATCGCACCCCACCTGCGAGACATCATCAACACATCCTTCGACACCACCATCTTCCCTGAGAGCTGGAAACACGCCGAACTCAGCGCTCTACTCAAGAAACCAACAGCGGACCCCACCGACCTCAAGAATTACCGCCCCATCTCGCTCCTCCCGTTTCCAGCCAAAGTCATCGAGAAGACCGTCAACAAGCAGATGGCCGCCTTCCTCGAGATGAACGGATCCCTCGACCCCTCACAGTCCGGCTTCCGAGCCAACCACAGCACCGAGACCGCCCTCATCGCCGCCACCGATGACATCCGAGCCCTGATGGACAATGGAGAAACAGCGGCCCTCATCCTCCTAGACCTCTCCGCGGCATTCGACATGGTCTGCCACCGCACCCTAGTACGGCGCCTCAGCAACATCGGAATCCAGGACAAGGCGCTGGAATGGATCATCTCCTTCCTCGACGGAAGAACACAGAGAGTCCGCCTACCACCGTACAAGTCAGAGGCCTCCGAAGTCATCTGCGGCGTCCCCCAAGGATCATCTCTGAGCCCCACCCTCTTCAACGTCTACATGAGCCCCCTCGCGGCCATCGTACGCAAACACAACCTCAGCATAATCTCCTACGCCGACGACACCCAGCTGATCCTCTCCCTGACCAACGACCCCGCCGCCGCCAGAGCCAACCTGCACGAAGGGATGAAAGAGGTAGCCGAGTGGATGACGACCAGCCGCCTGAAACTGAACTCGGACAAGACAGAGGTCCTCATCCTGGGCTCCTCACCCTCCGCCTGGGACGACTCCTGGTGGCCTCCCGCACTGGGCACCGCACCCAAACCGACAGACCATGCTCGCAACCTGGACTCCTCCCTCTCCATGACCAGGCAAGTCAACAACGTCTCCTCGGCGTGCTTCAACATCCTACCATGCTACGGAAGATCTTCTGGTGGATCCCCACCGAGACCAGGAAGACCATCACCCAGGCCCACGTCACCAGCCGACTGGACTACGGCAACGCCCTCTACGCCGGCACCACCGCCAAGCTCCAGAAGAGACTCCAGCGGATCCAGAACGCCTCAGCCAGACTCATCCTCGACATCCCACGAACCAGCCACATCTCCGGACATCTGAGAGACCTTCACTGGCTCCCCGTCAACAAAAGAATCACCTTCTGTCTCCTCACCCACGCACACAAAGCCCTACACGACCAAGGCCCGAGCTACCTCAACAGCCGAGTCAACTTCTACGCTCCCAAACGCCACCTCCGATCAGCCAACCACGCCCTCGCCGCCGTCCCCCGCATCCGAAAAGCGACTACAGGAGGAAGGTCCTTCTCCTACCTGGCCGCCAAGACCTGGAACTCCCTCCCGACCGACCTGCGCCTGACCCAAGACCACCTCTCCTTCAGGAAGAAGCTGAAGACCTGGCTGTTCGAGCAGTAGCGGCCCCCCCCAGCGCCTTGAGACCCTACGGGTATGTAGCACGCTTTATAAGTGTCACTGATTGATTGATTGACTAGTAATAGTTCCTAGCCCTGGTTGTAGCCCGCAGAGACGTTGCACTACACTAGAAATCCCCAAAAGGCCCACCGTGGAATCAGTGGAAGGCAGATATGAGGAGTTAGGTCCTGCAAGGTGAGCAGTGCTACACCTGGAAGAATATAGAGGTCTCTGTTATAAGCCCTTGGCAGAGCAGCCGATAGAGCTGGGAGCTTGTTTTACTGACTTGGAGTAACAGTAGCCCGGCAAGTTGACCCACTGACCCCAAGGCAGACCATGAAGCAGAGGTCAGACCCGGGACCAGGGTTCAATTCCCGACTCGGCAGGGTCTTGAGCCCAAAAATGTCCACGGACTCGATAATTCTCGCTTCGGTGCCTGCTCGAATCACGGGTTCACGCTCTGCAACTCCGGGCAATAGCTCGCTTAATCTCCACTATGGCCCCCCCGCGGCGGGAGGCCTGACTTTCACCTTGGGGGTGCCCAGTACGGGTTATCTCACAGGGAAAAACCAGGACGGGTTCCCAAAGCAAGCGCTTAGAGACTGTTGGTGATAATGCGCTATATAAATATAAATTACATTTACATTTACATGGTATGGACTCTCTTCCCCCCTTCTCTGTTGAAGACCCTTGGACTTGGGACAAACCTGTTTACTCGCAGCAATTTAGTAGCCAGAACATATGGGACAGAGTTGACGTCTCCCTGGCTCCAGGACAGCCACACAGACGACACTGGGAACATTTTCACGTTTGTGCACGACTAGTTATTTTCAGATTAACATGTTTCTTAGTTGTGCCACTGAGCACCTGTATTCTATACTATGCCTAAATGTAACACCCTGAAAAAAACTGCTACTGTAATGTTTTGGAGAGATGTATTCTTACACTAACTTGTTACATTTACTCAGTCTGACACCTCCTGAACTTGAACTGGCCATGTTTCTTTTTGTAAAACAACAAAAATTAAATAAAGAAAGTTTTTGAAAAACTCACTTGCCTCTTAATTCACTAATGACATTGCTTTCATGCTGGGGTATTGGAGGGACATAACCAGTGTTTATTTCATGTTTAAAAACGGCCTCTTTCAATAAAGGATCCTCTTCATGCACTGATATAATATGATGCACTAAGTTGAAACATTTTGCTACAGGTTTGTATTTTATTTTGAGTTTTTTACTATAATTGTGTATGGTGTTTGTTCCACAGCTTAAGATCCAAACATGTTCAGGGCTCGGCTCGGGCACGGGCTCTTAGGGCCAGCCAGACCCTCTGCCCTGCTCTGGCTCGGCTGTCCCTGTTAATTTGTTAGTTCGCCCACCTCTACTCGTTAGTAACATTTCCCATCCGAGTTGTGGCGTGAACAAAAAGAAAATTAAAGAATGCTATATGCCACTTGTATTTTGAATTATTTACCGTTTTTTTGTCTTTTTTACAGTACATAGCAGATAACACATGTCTGGACTGTCAGACTGTGCCATTCAAACCAGTAGATACACAATCCCGCATGAGCCTCCAGTTAAATATAAGGATGTCAAAGTAACGATAAAAACCCGCTGACTAAAAATGAAATAGTCCCTACTCTGTGCACCACTTTTATCACTAGATCCCAGAAGACTGCTTCTCAGCGGTAAAACTGTCGTTAACCAGTGAACATAGGGAAGGGAAACGACGGAGCGCGGGAAGGTTAACATTTGAATTTCACTTGAACTGCCGCGAACAAAAAAGGAAGTTAAAAACAGTCCCCTGTAACTCGCTAAAAAGAACAGCGGTGCCCGCGCCATTGTCAGCCGCAGCACTTTTAAGTTTGTCCTTAAGAGCGCTCAGTGGTGAGTGTCAATATTGCGCGCCATGGTAATCATATGGTTTGCCGGCACGGACGTGGGGTGGCTTTGTGATGTGAAATATCGTGTGTTGCCCTGCGAGCGCTGGAGCCAGTGGACGCAGGAGCCCATGTTGAGAGTGACAGCTACATTGTGCCACTGAATGGTGAAAGGGCAGAATCGAAGACTGGACTGGACCCAGACAGAAAGTCCTGACCCCGAAGCAAAAGGCCGATTTGATATGGTATTAGCCTCTCCCTTCATCTCCCACCACAATCCATTACACCTTTCTGGAGAGAAGTTTCTCATAGTCGAAGCCAGCTCGGGCTCGCCGTTCCCATAGCTGTGTCCCGTGCCGATCATTAACTCAGATGTACTGGGAAGATGGCTCCCTCCTAACCGGGAAGCCCCTCGGAGATCCTTTAAAGTGGTAGGCTCCATTCAATCGCGTGATTGATATCATACTCGGTGTCCTGGCAAAAAGGCGCCATCAAACTGTAACCATGTGAGCAACGTAGACCACTTTAGGCCATTGTCGATATGACATTTGCGCGCAAGTCGTGGACAGTGCACCTTAGAAAAAAAAAACACTTTGTCAGTCAAGGAAACCAAATTGATATTGACGCCACACTTGACTGAATATAAAGTAGTATTACCAGCTAATTTTAAATCTTAAATATTCATATAAACATCTCGTTTTCAAATAGCAAAATACTGTCTTTAAAATTGATCCTGTATGTTCTCTACATTTAGATCACCCACGTATAGATGCACCTAGCCTCAATGCTTACTACAGAGTGCTTTAAATGGGCCTGTACTGTCTAGTACTGAGTACCAGCACTTTTTTTTATCTTGAGAGGGAGAGTACCGGCACTTCTCAGGAGAAATGTAATACTTTTAATTGGAGAGTACCACCACTTCCCAAAAACAGTCAGGTACTCTGGTACAGAATACCTGCACCTCTATTTTTCCATTTGAAGCACTGATCAGACAGATACAGAAAGGCGAAGTCGATGACATCAAGACTGGAACTAAGAAGTGTGCAGATGATCCTGAGTAGTAGTAAACTGCTACCACCTTTTACATATCTATAAATGCTGCATGCGTTAATGTTCTCCGGAGACACCGGTTCTCATACAGTCCTGTTCCGGAAGGTTTATAATTCAGAGTAAAAAGGCTGTATCATTCATGAATGACCTTCCGGAACAGGACCAGATGGGAACACCTTTGAGGGAAAACTCGGTTTCCTTCTGCGGTAGCCACTTTCTAGTTATAGTTAGGATTCCCAGGTATAGGAATGCCTCAGAATTGCCTCAATGCTTACTACAGAGTGCTTTGAATTGGCCTATACTGTCTAGTACTGAGTACCAACACTTTTTTATTTTGAGAGGGAGACTACCGGCACTTCTCAGGAGAAATGTAATACTTTTAATTGGAAAGTACCGCCACTTCCCAAAAACAATCAGGTACTCTGGTACAGAATACCTGGTCCTCTATTTTTCCATTTCAAGCACTGATCAGACAGATACGGAAAGGGGAAGTCGATGACATCAAGACTGGAACCAAGAAGTGTGCAGATGATCCTTAGTAGAAGTAAACTGCTACCACCTTTTACATATCTATAAATGCTGCATGCGTTAACGTTCCCTGGAGACACCGGTTCTCATACAGTCCTGTTCTGGAAGGTTTATAATTCTGAGTAAAAAGGCTGTATCATTCATGAATGACCTTCCGGAACAGGACCGGATGGGAACACCTTTGAGGGAAAACTCAGTTTCCTTCTGCTGTAGCCACTTTCTAGTTATAGTTAGGATTCCCAGGTATAGGAATGTCTCAGAATTGTCTTCGTGAATAACTTTATAGATATATTTTTTCATTGGTGGAGGTGATTGGTCAAGGGGGTGCAAATGTGCGGTCCCAAAATCCATTTTTTCACCAATACATTTTCCATAGACTTTAGTATCACACATTGTTCAAAAACAGCACAACGGATTCCCATGAAATTTGTCATGATTATACATTATAGTGCACAGATAATCATTTTGGTTACTACAGGTAAGTAGAGTATTTATTTTTGAAGTTAAAAGGCATTCTAACATAGTAAATATTTGTTGTTGCAGTAGTTTCATTAAAGTTTGTGGTATATCACTGTATTTTGCAAAAATATTGCAGTACATAGTGATGACAATACATGATGTGACTGGCTAATGACTGCCTTTACAAAACTTAAAGGAAGCCATATTGTTTTCAGTACAGTTTGGCTGTGTTCTGCGCTATGCCCTTAGATATAGGTAAATATTAGGGTTGATGCTGTTTCCCTACATTTTACCTCTTTATTAAAGTGATAATAGGTAGGGAAAATTATTTATGTTTCTATACATTTAAAAAACATGTATTGAGTATTGCAATACATCCTAGGAAGTACTGCAGTACGTAAAATGCATTTTAAAAAGCATAAAATGTAAAAAAAAAAAATCAATATATCAAACTATATCTTACAAATATATTGTACTACAATGTATTTTCATTTTATGACATAATTCATTCTTTAAAAAAAGTCTACAGATTATCATGGCAATTTCCAAAATGTGCTGTGCTATTTATTTTCTTTTTTTTCTTCCTAAAGCGCAGTTCTCCATAAAGTGCTGTAAAATATATAGAAAAATATAAAACATTTTCCTACCTTTTACCACTTTCACTTTATGCCACTCCACTGTAAGCTACATCAGTGTACACCACTGCACTGTACCCTGTTCCTCTGTATTCCACTCTACTCTACGCCATTCCACTCTACGCCACTCCTCTACACGCCGCTCCACTATATGGCACTCCACTCTATATCACTACACTTTATGCCATTTCACTCAATGTTATTCCACTCTACACCACTTCAATGTTTGCTCTTCCAGTGTATGCCATTCCACTCTACGCAACTCCAGTCTACATCACTACCCTCTACGCTATTCACTCCATGCCACTCCAGTCTACGCCACTCCACTGTATGCTATTGCACTGTATTCCACTACAGTCTACCGCACTACTCTCCATCAATATCTTAGGCCCAACCCAGAATGCAGCAATAAGCAGAACACAGCAGAACTGTTCTGAAAACAACATGGCTGCCTTTTAAGTTTGGTAAACACAGCCATTAGCCAAGCACATGCTGCCTTCTACTCAACATGTACTGCGGTATATATAACCCGTATTTACTGAGGTATGCTGTGGCAAAATATATAATATATAATATTTTAACACTTATAATTTTAACACTACTTACACTATTTACACATACTTCCAACAGTTACCATTTTCACCTCATGATCAATATTCCTTTCACATTGCATCTACATTAGTTCACCCACTTTCACACTGTCTGTTTAAAATGCCACAGTCCACTCTTCACCACTCCACTTTATGCCACTCTACACTACGCCACTCCACTCTATGCTATGACAGTCTACGCCACTCCACTTTGTCACTCAACTATACACCACTCCCCTGTACACTAATCCACTGTGCGCCACTCCACTCCACTCAACTCCATTCTATGCAACTTCATTTTACACCACTCCACCGTATTCTATTACACTGAACGCTACTCAATTCTATGACACTTCAGTCTACGCCACTATACTGTACGCCCCACCCCTATACACCACTGCACCCTATGCAATTGCACTGTACGTCAATTCCAATCTAAAACTCTACATTCTATGCTCTTTCACTTTATGCCACTCCACTGTAAGCTTTTTCAGTGTACACCACTGTACTCTACTAATGCATTCTACTCTATGGCACTCCTCTACACACCGCTCCACTACATGGCACTCCACTCTATGTCACTACACTTTATGCCATTGCACTCAATGTTATTCCACTCTACACCCCTTCAATTTACTCTCTTCCACTGTATGCCACTCCACTTTACACAACTCCAATCTACACCACTACACTCTATGCTATTCCACTCTATACCACTCCAATCTACGCCACTCCACTGTATGCTATTACACTGTATGCCACTACCGTCTACCACACTACTCTCCATCCCACTGCACTCTCCCTCACTCAACTGTGCTCTATTAAACTCTATGCCTATCCACTCTGCCCCACTCCACTCTATGTCACTCCACTGTATGCCATGACACTCAATGTTATTCTAGTCTACACCACTCCAATGTACGCTCTTCCACTGCATGCCACTCCACTCTACCCAACTCCAGTCTACACCACTACACTCTACCCTATTCCACTCTATGCCACTCCATTGTACGCTGTTACACTGTATGCCACTACAGTCTACAGCACTACTCTCCATCCCCCTGCACTCTCCTCCACTCAACTGTTCACTCTTCAACTCTATGCCTATCCACTCTACCCCACTTCACTATACGTCACTCCACTACATGCTATTCCACTATACGCTACTCCACTATACCCATTCCACTCTACTGCATGTCAATGTATGCCACTCCACTCTACACCACTTCACTCCACACTATTGCAGTCTACACCACTCCACTCTATGCCACTCCAGTGTACGCCATTCCACTCTACTCTACTCCACTCTTTGCTATGTCAGCGTATGTTACTCTACTGTACACTATTCCACTGTATGCCACTCCACTTCACTCTACACCACGCCCCAATATGCCAATCCACTGTACGCTATTCCACTGTACAGCACTCCACTCTACCCACTTCAGTCTATTCCACTTCACTCTATTGCATTCTACTCTATGCCACTACCCTATCCAGCACTCCACTCTACGCTATTCCACTGTACACCGCTCCACAGTACCCACCCAACTCTAGGCCACTACAGCCTACAGCACTCCACTGCACACTATTCCACGGCACGGCACGCCACTCCACTCTACGTCACTCTAGTCAACGCCACTCCACTGTACACTACACCACTCTATGCCATTTTACTCTACGCTATTCCACTGTATGTGACTCCATTAGATCCCACTTGATCCAATTCCACTGTGTACCTCTCCACTCTGTGCCACTCCACTGTACACTATTGCACTGTATGCCATGCCACTTTACACCTCCCCACTGTACACTTATCCACTATATGAAATTCTATTCTATGTCACTCAACTTTACCCCACTACACTCAATGTTATTCCAGTCTACACCACTCCAATGTACGCTACTCCACTGTATGTCACTACACTCTAGACCACTCCACTCTACGCTATTCTGCTGCACACCACTCCAATCTACGCCACTCCTCTCTAATCTATTCCAGTCTATACCACTCTACGCCACTCCAGTGTATGCCACTTCACTCTACGGTACTCCACTCTACACAGCTTTACTGTACGCTATTCCACTCTGTGCTATTCAACTCTATGCCATTTTACTGTACGCCACTTAACTATACGTCACTAAATTCTATATCACTCTACTCTACCCCACTCCACGCCATTCCACTCTATGCATTTCCACTGTATGCTATTACACTGTACTCCACTACAGTCTGTCCCACGACTCTCTACCCAACGCCATTCCAGTCTACATCACTCCACTGTATGCTATTCCACTGTACACCACTACACTCTACGTCACTCCAGTCAGTTCCACTCCACTATACATCACACCCCTCTACGCCACCCTATTCCATGCTATTCCACCGTATGTAACTCCACTCTTTGCTATTCCATTTTATGCAAATACCCTGTATGCTTTTCCACTGTATACAACTTCAATGTACACCACTCCACTCTGTGCTATTCCACTCTGTTTCAGAACTGAAATTGAATGAGGCTTGAGCGCACTGCTTCCTTTTTAAATAAAATGTTCTTACTTTTGTTTGTGACTTTTATCTGTTTTTGCGTGCAGTCAAGGCGGCGACTCTTGCCTATGGGCGCCCAGTGAATAATCCAAACAGTCGTGCTTACCACTAACAAAGTAGAAGCATCCCCTGACGCACAGCTGCGAAATCCTACTGGGAATGACCCAGAGTTCCTCTAAAGTTCAACAGTACAAATTTTTAATGTTCATGTGTTTCTTTATTTCTCAAAGAAATATCGTTTTGATTAAGTTCATCAAATTTGTCATTTCGAATGCATTTTAATTGTACTCAAGTCCAATGCATTTCGGTCAATAAGACCTTCATCTGGGACCACATGAGCTGAAACAAGGTATAACAAATGCAGTGTCAAAAACATAATAATATTAAGGATGAATTAGTGCATGCTATTCATTTATGTAATGCTAATAGTAGTGACTTTCTGTGCAATACACCCAAGTGCACGACCAACTTCTGTGTTAACGTGACATAATATCGTAAAAACGCCCAAACGGGCACTCACATTTGTTGTGCTTGATAACGTCTGCGCGTTATACTATTGCTATATTGACGAAACTGTCAAGGTAAACGTGGGAATACATTTAGTATGGAGTCTCTTTTCGCAACTATTATCAGATGAAGGTCTTATTGACCGAAATGCATTGGACTTGAGTACAATTAAAATGCATTCGAAATGACAAATTTGATGAACTTAATCAAAACGATATTTCTTTGAGAAATAAAGAAACACATGAACATTAAAAATTTGTACTGTTGAACTTTAGAGGAACTCTGGGTCATCCCCAGTAGGATTTCGCAGCTGTGCGTCAGGGGATGCTTCTACTTTGTTAGTGGGAAGCACGACTGTTTGGATTATTCACTGGGCGCCCATAGGCAAGAGTCGCCGCCTTGACTGCACGCAAAAACAGATAAAAGTCACAAACAAAAGTAAGAACATTTTATTTAAAAAGGAAGCAGTGCGCTCAAGCCTCATTCAATTTCAGTTCTGAAACATTTCTTGCCACGTAGGCGAGCAGCACGCAAAGCAACCAATAATCAAGTATCTTTCAAAATGCAATATGAAGAGATTACAAAGAGTACAGAAGCAAGGGCAGACACTTTTGCGTTTCAAGAGGGGGAAGCCTCTAGAATTTATTCCTTAATTCAGGAAGAGATGACTCAAACACCTTCCAGTAGGACAAAGGCACAAAATTTAAAACAACTTATCTACATCTCCAAGCGCCATATCAACCAAAAAATGCATGCTAGCACACTTATCCGTTATCATAAAGCTCTACGCATACCCAGAGGTCTACGAATTGCCCTCAAGCCGTCCCTCTGTAAAAACTCTAAGACTTTCCAAGACAAATGGTATGCCATTTTGAACCGGTGTTCGTTGGATCTCATTCTACTAATCATAGAGGAGCTTTCACTTATCCTGATAGATTTGACAAAAGAAATGGAGGAACTTACAGAAGATCTGTCAAAAATGATGACCACGGAAGAACTAGACGCAGCCTTAAAGGATGCAAAAGAACAAATAGATCGTCACACTCAAGAAGTGAACGAGAGAAAAATCAGAAAATTCAAACGGGACACGCTTGATTACAAGCTAGGGGAGGTATACACATGGGCAGATGTGTATGCCCAAAGAAGAAGAAATCGCCCATATACCCCATATACTGATACTTCATCATCAGGAAGCGACAGCACTAACAAACCACCACCAAACAGAAACTATCCTCCTAAGAAAGTACCACAAAATGTACAATCCAACATAGAAACGACCACCAAAAAGGGAACGACAGGAACTGAAAAACCAACGACTTCAGCAGCGAGTGGTACCACTGATGAGCATTTTTTAGTCGAAGGCCCAGACCCACAAGGAGATCCTGGAGGAGAAAACGAACCTCCAAACACAAGGAGCGTGACGACAAAAATAAAGGAGAAAGAGAAAAAGAAGATAACGCCAAAACCCACTTAGTGATCAACATATCCAACTATAAGTTGACAGACCAAGAACTTGCAGTATTGGAAAAAGGTACTTCCTTTGTTCCTACCACCTTGACTAACTCACTGGAATTGGTGATCAGTTTTTTAAAACTCATGCGTAAACTAAGGTTGCGTTACTTCTTCGATCATGTAGTGGATAAACCCTTGGTAACAGAACAGGATCAGCTAAAAGGATTACGAGCCAGAAGTACTTTTATGGCACCTTCAAGTCACAAAACACTCGACTTATTTGAGACCATGGTCAAACAAGATTTGAACAAAATAAAGTTTGAAAAAAAACCACGCAGAAACCTGACCAATAAAGACTTAGATACTTTGAAAAAACTTGCTGGCAACAAAGAGATAGTATGCACCAAAGCAGATAAAGGCGGAGGCCTTGTCATAATGAATGCCACTATGTATCAACAAAAGATCAAAGAACATCTAGCTGATTCTAACACCTATGCGAAATTGAATTCAAATCCTACTAAAGAATACACCAAAAAGTTGACTGAACTAATTAATAGAGCGAGGGAAAATGGCACCATCAACGATAAAACCAAGAGATTCTTGCTGAAAGAAAATCCGAGTAGCCCGACGTTCTACATGATGCCGAAGGTTCATAAGAACTTATGGGACCCTCCATTACTTCCCATTGTATCCACGAAAAATAGCATACACGAAGCCACAGGTCAATTCATTGATAAATATATGCAACCTTCAGTACAAAACATGATGACATACATTAGAGACTCCACCGATTTTCTAACAAGGCTAAATCATTTGGAGATTGAAGATAATGAGGGACTGATACTGTGCACAGCTGATGTGAAGTCCTTATATACTTCGATACCCCATGGAACTGGCATCGAAGCAATGGAACAAGCCATTCTATCAACTGATTATGATAAATCTATGCAGATCTTTCTCATGGAACTGACAATTTTCACGCTATATCATAGCTACTTTAAGGCCAACGACGAATGGTACCAACAATTGGTTGGAACATCAATGGGCAATTGCGCAGCCCCTGTATATGCTAATCTATACATGAAGGCATATGAGGAGGAACACATACTGAACAACCCCACATGGACTGACAATTTGAAAATAATAGTACGGTATATAGATGACATATTCCTAATATGGAAGAACACGGAAGACACGTTACAGCAAGCACTAATGGAATTGAACCTGAAAAACAATAGAATTCAACTGACTTGGGAAACCTCCAAGTCCACGATAACGTTTTTGGATGTTCGGGTCAATCTACAGGAAGGAAAAATACAAACAGAAATGCACAGGAAATCGACCGACAGGAATTACACTGTTCATTTTCAAAGTTTTCATCAAGACTCACTGAAAAAGAATCTACCTGTATCACAGATGATGAGAGCGAAGAGAATTACCTCGGAGACAAGCAAAGTTGATCACACCTTGAGAGCCATGGGTGACAGATTTCTAAAGAGAGGTTATCCAAATATTCTTGTTGATCAATCCATTGAGAAGGTAAAGAATATACCTAGGACAGAACTGTTGAAGACACGTAGTAAGAACAAACAAGAAAGAATGACAGTTGTATCAAAATACTCAACCATGAGTCATAAGTTCAAAAGAAT
Source organism: Lissotriton vulgaris (assembly GCF_964263255.1). Taxonomy (NCBI): domain Eukaryota; kingdom Metazoa; phylum Chordata; class Amphibia; order Caudata; family Salamandridae; genus Lissotriton; species Lissotriton vulgaris. Next base: position 1,449,861,386 of record NC_141694.1, read on the forward strand.
TATACGGACCCATTGGAGTATCCTACGAGCAGAAGTTGACTTCAAACCCAGCTTTGAACAACAACCTATCTTTGCCTTCACCCGGGGCAAAAATCTAGGAGAACTACTGAAACAAAAAAGATCGAAAGATGACATTTACCGAGGAACAAGACCTTGCTACAGTGTGGTCACTGTAATAACATCATAAGAGGAAATACGATCACACACCCCATGAAGGGGAATAACATAAAGCTACATGTCAATGCAACCTGTGATACGGCCAACGCCATCTACATGCTAAAATGTCCATGCGGAAAGGCGTATGTAGGAAAGACAATCAGAAAAATAAAAACACGACTAAACGAACATAAATCTAATATAAGAACGGCTAATGTGAAGTCCACAATAGCGTTGCATTTCAATGAAGCCCAGCATAATGTCTCACAACTTCAATTCACGATCCTGGAAGTAATCGAAAAAATAGAAGGTCGGGATAATAACAGGTTTCTCCTTCAGAGGGAGAACAGTTGGATGTATCTGTTGAATACTCATAAGCCCTTTGGACTCAATGACCGGGTAGAATTTATGTGCTATTTATGAACATGCATGATTGACAGAGAGAAGCACAGTTTGTGCTTTGCCTTACTCACTCTGGTGGATGTAGCAGTCATCTATCTGTATAATATTCTTATGTTGATTATGATGATTGTTTTTCAATTATTTCTATTTTCAATTATCTCTATTTTTATGTTTTATTTTACAATGTCACCCATGATAACAGCATCGAGCGATAGAATGCATCATTCATTGTTTTATCGTGTTTACGTTAGAAAGCCTTAAAACATCTATTCGTATTAGATACGCTCATGATTGGTAGATATCCCGATCACATGACCGGGGATCGTCCAATCAGAATGACTATGAGAACAACGTTTACCGCACTTAGAGCTATATGATGAATGATTGGACCGGCTTCTTGTGGATGCCGGGAGATTGCTGACCGCGTTTTCTAACCAAGAGCAGGAGAGAGGAGACGCTGTTTAATGCGTCGAGAAAGTGAGTTAATATCATGATAACGATGCACTGAAATTAGGTTTTCTTAATGATTATAGTTGCGAAAAGAGACTCCATACTAAATGTATTCCCACGTTTACCTTGACAGTTTCGTCAATATAGCAATAGTATAACGCGCAGACGTTATCAAGCACAACAAATGTGAGTGCCCGTTTGGGCGTTTTTACGATATTATGTCACGTTAACACAGAAGTTGGTCGTGCACTTGGGTGTATTGCACAGAAAGTCACTACTATTAGCATTACATAAATGAATAGCATGCACTAATTCATCCTTATTATTATTATGTTTTTGACACGGCATTTGTTATACCTTGTTTCAGCTCATGTGGTCCCAGATGAAGGTCTTATTGACCGAAATGCATTGGACTTGAGTACAATTAAAATGCATTCGAAATGACAAATTTGATGAACTTAATCAAAATGATATTTCTTTGAGAAATAAAGAAACACATGAACATTAAAAATTTGTACTGTTGAACTTTAGAGGAACTCTGGGTCATTCCCAGTAGGATTTCGCAGCTGTGCGTCAGGGGATGCTTCTACTTTGTTAGTGGGAAGCACGACTGTTTGGACTATTCCACTCTGTGCCATTCCATTGTACTCCACATTACAATAGGCTATCCCACTGTACACTACACTAAACATCTCTCCACTCTACACCACTCTACTCTACACCACTCCTCTCTACGTCCCTCCTCTCTAATCTATTCCAGTCTATACCACTCTACACCACTCCATTGTATGCCACTTCACTCTACGCTACTCCACTCTACACTGCTTTACTGTACGCTATTCCACTCTGCGCTATTCAACTCTATGCCATTTTACTGTATGCCACTTCTCTATACGTCACTAAACTCTACATCACTCTACTCTACCCCACTCCACTTGTCCCCACTCCACTGTATGCGACTCCACTTTACTCCATTCCAGCCTACATCACTCCATGCAACGCCACTCCAGTGTACGTCATTCCACTGTACGCTACTAAACTCAACACTGCTCTACTGTACGCTGTTCCACTCTACGGTATTCAACTCTGTCACTCCACTGTATGCCACTCTACTCTATGCTACTCCATTCTATCCTATTCCTCTGGATGCCACTACACTGTACCTCATTCCAATATATGCTGCTCCATTCTACGACACTCCCCTGTACGCTACTCCACTGTACTCTATTGCAGTCTACCATATGGGAGACATCCTTTACATCGCATGCGATACATCGCATGCCCTTACAATGCGGTCGTCACAACAACCGCGTTGTTACGTTGCAAACCATTACAACGCAAGTCGTTACAACGACTTGCTGTAGGGGGCCGAAAGTGTTGGATTTAAAATACAACTCCTCCCCTACTGTAGCACAGACTGGGGTTGGAATAGTAAATGATGCTATTCCAACATCCAGCGCCCCCTACAGCAAGTCATTGTAAAGACTTGCATTGTAATGGTATGCGATCTAAGAATGCGGTCATTGTAACGACCACGTTGTAATTGCATGCAGTGTATCGCATGTCTTGTAACATTGCATATTCCTACCATACTCCACTCTATGCCACTCTGCTGCACACTATTCTACTGTACGCCACTTCATTCTACAACACTCCACTGTATGCTATACCACCCTACGCCACACCACGCTACACCACTCTAGTATACCCCAATCCTCTATGCATCACTCCACTATATGCTATGCTATTCTACTGTACGCAACTACACTCTACCCCACTCAACTCTATACTATATGACTCTAAACCAGTCCACTCTCCCCCATTCCACTGTATGTCACTCCACTGTACGCTGTTCAAGTATATGCTACGAGAGCCAGCAAATTACTGCTCCCTGTCGACTCCATGGGAGCAGGGAGTGTATCCATGGTGTCTGTCCTACTCCCCAGTGACAGGGAAGGGGAAGGTACAACATAATGTGGGGAAGCACAGCAGTACTGACTGAGAAAAAGAGGGAGGTCCCAAAACATGTTCTCCATATGCAGTTTTCCATAGCAATAAAGCAAAACTGCTGCTGAATGGGGTTAGACCAAATTTGGCAAAAAGCTACAGCTTGGTCCAGAAAGCGTGCTTTTTGTGATTTGGTAGAAATCTGTTCAGTAATGTTTGAGAAATTAAGGATCAAGGTTTAGTTATAAACAGTGGGGCTGTTCAGTGGTAGTTCGGCAGAGTTGGGTGGGACTACAAATTCAAAACAAGCAATCTGACCGCAAACTTGGAGGCAAAGTTGAGGTCTCCATCATATGATGCAGGGACTCAGTCCCCATGTCATAGAAAAAATTCAAAATAAGGAGGCAGTGCGGGGTACCCTGTCCATCTTGCCCTTGTTGTTGGGGGAGTCTCAGAGGTATACGCCCTTGGGGTCAAATTGAATGAAAGTATTTGGGGGTGCTGTGGTACTACCAAGAGGTTCAGTCCAACCCAGTGTAACTTTGCAGTAGTGCAACAGTACAGCAGCACTGCAAAAAAGCATTAATGAGATCTTGCCCACACGTGGGAGGGTTGTGCACAGGTGTTGGCTGCAGGCCAGACACAGCAACCAACCACATGCTGTACACAGACAACGGCGGAGGGTTGGATTCCTCTGGTGGGTTGGGAAAGGCCAGGCCCAGCAGCATACCCAATGGTGTGGATGGCTGAAGGCTATGGGTGGCAGGGTTGGCTAGCAGCAGGAGGTGGGTGGGCTCGACTGCACCATGGCCAGGCATTGCATACTACCTCACAGATCATATCACTCACAACATGGTCTATGGCATCATTGATAACCTCAATTCTACATCTGAAATGACATAATTGATGACAACACCATGCGTGACAAGGGCACAATCTATAGTTACTACAATTAATTATAACTGGTGAATTTTCTTATTTTTTAGTTTAAAATGTAACATCTCAAACCACATTTTTGCCTAACTACAAACATCATTTTAAGCTTTGTTTTTTCAGTAAATATATAGATAGATAGATAGATAGATAGATAGATAGATAGATAGATAGATAGATAGATAGATCAATATATATATATATATATATATATATATATATATATATATATATATATATATATATATATATACAACCTACAGGCCAGTAGGTAGTTATAGTTAGGACCTAGTTACCATAGGAAAATCGCAAAATTCTAGTCCCAATAACTTTGCCGCCGATTGACGAAACTTCGTGAAATTTTCAAAACTTATGGCCCGTTTTGGTGCGCTCCTATCTTGAAAGTTATTCGGCAAGCGGGGGCTGAGAAAAAAGGGGGGTCCCAAAACGTATTATCTCCATGCAATTTTCCATAGAAAACTTTAGACACAGCTACTGCCCGAACTGCTGAACGGAATTACACCAAATTTGCCAAAAAGGCAGCCCTTGGTTCAGAAAGAGCCCTTTTTGTTAATGGAAAAAGAAATATATATATCTGGGCGGAGCCTAACCACACATCTCATCGTGAGATCTGATTGGCTGTCAGCACTTCATCCAAGAAGTGTTGGCAGCCATCTAGGGACCAATATACATGATAGCACCTCATTAAAAAGCATTGCAGTTAATAGAAGGTTTAAAGACTTTAGTTACATTATAAATCATTTGTTGATGGTACTGTTAACCTGGCACCATTGGCGTGGGTCTCCCTTCCATTTTTGCTGTTGCCTCATGTATTTTCTGCTGGTGTTAGATGCTTTGGGCACTGTGCCACTGCTGTCCAGTGCCACAGTGCGAGTGCTCCCTGTTGTAAATTGATGTATGGATTAGTGGTTCCATGTTTGGCTATTTGGTTTACTTGTCAGACCCTAGTCTAGTGTGCCCAGGGCTTGTAATCCAAATGCTGCTGGTGGGCTTGCAAACAAAACAGGTGATGGACAGAATGTGGATCAATGTCACACATTCACCCCAGTCCAAAGATCTGGGCCCAAATCCATCGTTTTTTTTTGTTTTTGTTTTTTTTTGCACTCCACACCACCCTGGGTTAGACAATGGCGATATGCAAATCAGCTCTGACCCTGTGCCCCATGGGAACAGTCCAGTCCGAACTACAAAAGACATGTCCTTCCCAGAACGGAATCAAGCATCCGAGGACCGGACCGGTTTCGAGGTAACACCTCTCATCAGCCCGGCTAGCTTGACTCCAGTGGTGTGGAGTGCCTGGGACCCACGTCTGAGCATCCCCAGCGCACTTATGGCGGCAATTGCAAACAAAACAGGTGATGGACAGAATGTGGATCAATGTCACACATTCACCCCAGTCCGAAGATCTGGGCCCAAATCCATCGTTTTTTTGCACTCCACCCCACCCTGGGTTAGACAATGGCGATATGCAAATCAGCTCTGACCCTGTGCCCCATGGGAACAGTCCAGTCCGAACTACAAAAGACATGTCCTTCCCAGAACGGAATCAAGCATCCGAGGACCGGACCGGTTTCGAGGTAACACCTCTCATCAGCCCGGCTAGCTTGACTCCAGTGGTGTGGAGTGCCTGGGACCCACGTCTACGCATCCCCAGCGCACTTATGGTGGCAACTGCAAACTGTGGGCTTGCAGCACTGGTTGTGCCACCCACAGAAGCAGCCTTGTAACATGTGTCTAAGGTCTGCCATTGCAGAGCCTGTGTGCAGTCTGGAACTGTCATGCTTACTGGGCAAGTGCACCCACTTGCCAGTCCCTAAACCTTCCCTTTTCTTCATATCAGTCACCCCTATGGTAGGCCAAAGGGCAGGGTGCATTGTAAGTATGTGGTAGGACAAGCCCTGATGTGTGTGGCATGTCCTAATAGTGAAGTACAGCCATTTTCGTTTTTCACTATTGCAAGGCTACCTGTTCTCCATAGGCCAGAATGGGCTGTTAGATTATTACATATTTATAATCCTAGCAGCCTTGCGTACTCCAAGATAAGTGGACCGGACCATTTGAGGTTGTGGAGCGCAAGAGTCCAGTCACCTACTTGGTGGACTTGCGGTCTCCTAGGAACCCCTTGAGGGTCCTGTATGTCAACCAGCTTAAGCCCCACTTGGAGAGGTCTGAAGTGGGCATGCTCTTGGCAACAGATGCTGGAATGGAGGAGGAGACTGAGCCTCTTCCTGACCTCCTGTCTGCAACAGAGCAAGATGGGTCAGTGGATGTTGTTAACCTCTGTTCCACCCTGACCCATGAGCAACAGAATGACTGCCACCCATTGCTGGTGGAAGTTTTCTGATCTGTTCTCACTGGTTCCTGGTGTCACAGAGTTGTGCGTCCATGATGTAGACACAGGAGACAGCTTACCTGTAAAGCACAAGTCTTACAGGGTAACTGAGAGGGTGAGGGCTTGCATCAAAGCGGAGGTCTCAAAGATGCTTGGGGTGTTTGAGTCCTCTAGCAGTCCTTGGGCCAGCCCAGTGGTGTGGGTCCCAAAGGCTGCAGCGCCGGGTGCCACACCCGAACGCGGGTTCTGTGTGGATTACAAAGGGCTCAATTCAGTCATGAAGACTGACGTGCACCCCATCCTCAGAGGTGATGAGCTCATTGATTGGCTAGGGGCTTCACGGTACCTCAGCATGTTCGATTTAACGTCTGGGTACTGGCAGATCGCCTTGACTGATGGGGCAAAGGAGAGGTCAGCATTCTCCACACCAGATGGGCATTTCCCATTCCGTGTTATGCCCTCTGGGATGAAGAATGCCCCTGCCACCTTTCAGAGGTTGGTCAACCAGGTGTTGGTTGGACTGGTGGAGTTCAGTGCCGCCTACCTGGATGACATCGCAGTGTTCAGTGCCAGTTGGGAGGAACATCTGCGCCACCTCTGGGAAGTGTTGATGGCGCTGCGGAAGGCAGACCTCACGATCAAGGCGAGTAAGTGCCAGATCGGGCAGGGTTCCATGCTGTACTTGGTTCACCAAGTTTGGAGCAGCCAGGTGGCGCCCCTACAACCCAAGATTGAAATCATCCTGGCTAGGGAACCGCCCAAAACCCAGACAGTTGTGAGAGCCTTCTTAGGTCTCACAGGGTATTATAGGAGGTTTGTCAAGGGGTATGGCAACATTGTTGCACCCTTGACAGAGCTGACTTCCAGGACGCAGCCCGTGATCTGGACTGACACCTGTCAGAAAGCTTTTGAGGCCTTGACAGCTGCCATATGCAAGGCGCCCATGCTCCGGGCACCCGACTTTTCAAGTGAGTTTATCGCTCAGACAGACGCTTCCGAGCATGGTGTGGGGGCTGTTCTGTCACAGGTGAATGAGGAAGGCCTAGATCAACCCGTAGCCTTTATCAGTAGAAGGTTACTTCCACGGGAACAGAGGTGGAGTGCTATTGAGCGTGATGCATTTGCTGTGGTCTGGGCACTGAAGAAGCTGAGACCATACCTGTTTGGGACTCACTTCCGAATTCAGACAGACCACAGGCCCCTCAGATGGTTGATGCAAATGAGGGGTGAGAATCCTAAGCTGTTGAGGTGGTCCATTTCCCTACAGGGTTTGGACTTTATGGTGGAACACTGCCCTGGTACAGAACACGCCATGCTGATGGTCTGTCCAGATTTTTCCACCTTAGTGATGAGAACTCCCAGGAGTTAGGGTAGTTCTCCCCACATTTCAGCTGGAGGGGACAGGTATTAGACCTGGCACCATTGGCGTGGGTCTCCCTTCCATTTTTGCTGTTGCTTCATGTATTTTTGCTGGTGTTAGATGCTTTGGGCACTGTGCCACTGCTGTCCAGTGCCACAGTGCGAATGCTCCCTGTTGTAAATTGATGTATGGATTAGTGGTTCCATGTTTGGCTATTGGTTTACTTGTCAGACCCTAGTCTAGTGTGCCCAAGGCTTGTATTCCAAATGCTGCTGGTGGGCTTGCAGCACTGGTTGTGCCACCCACAGAAGCAGCCTTGTAAAATATGTCTAAGGTCTGACATTTCAGAGCCTTCGTGCAGTCTGGTACTGTCATGCTGACTGGGCAAGTGCACCTACTTGCCAGTCCCTAAACCTTCCCTTTTCTTCATATCGGTCACCCCTATGGTATGCCCAAGGGCAGGGTGCATTGTAATTATACGGTAGTACAAGCCATGATGTGTGTGGCATGTCCTAATAGTAAATTACAGCCATTTTAGTTTTTCACTATTGAAAGGCTACCTTTTCTCCATAGGCCAGAATGGGCTGTTAGATTATTACATATTTATAATCCTAACAGACTCAGCGAACATGGTAGAAATTCGAGTTTAGTGTACCCGAACTCAGAATGATAAAATACATCTTTTAGTGAAGTTGGTTTTAACATTTTGTGTTTGCAAATACCACTTTTAGAAAGTAGGTATTTGCTTGTCTAACCTTTCAAGCCTGCCTCTGCTAGGTTGTGTATTCCTTTGTCTGGTTTTGTGAGTGACAGGGCTGGGGGATTCCAAGAGACAGGACGAGTCAGCCCAGTGGTGAATAGAGAGATCTGCATCTAGATGGGAGGGAGGAGTTCCACCTGAACCTTGAATAGGGCTGTGCCTGCCTTCCACAATGCTGGCTCCACCCCCTGGAGTGCATTTGATGTCTCTGCCCTGCACACTGAAAGAAGAGAAGGAGTCCTGTAATAAAAGTGCTCCAGGACTGTACTTGCCTTCCACAATGCTGGCTCCACCTCCTGTGGGGTGTCTGATGTTTCTGTCCTGCACTGTGAAAGGAAAGGAGAAGTCTGGTAAACAGAGTGCTTCAGAACTGGTTTGGACTGGGCAATGGCCCCTCTCCCCTGAGAGAACAAAGGATTTTGGAATATAAATATTTGGACCCTGATCCCATGAAATTAGATCACTTTTGGACTACAAAAAGAAACCTTTACTGAGGAGAGGAACCTGAAGAAACTGAGGAAAGACTATTCCCAAGCTGAAGTTCTGCTTGGGAGATTGGACTGCAGTGGCTCTCTTACTGCCAAAGGAAGGAGAAAGGAGGTTTGTGTACTTTGCTTTCAACTTGTGAAGGATCTCCAAGGGCTTGGAAAAAAGCTTGCCTCCTGCTGAAGTCTCAGGGACAACAGACTTCAACCCCCAGCTCCCCAGAGTTCTTTGAAAGTGCTTGCTGCTGTTTTGGGCCTTCTGAGGGACTCCGTGTCACAAGGAGCTGGAGGCGCGATTCATCGAACAAGACGCGTGTCGCAAGGAGCTGTGCCTGCCATCGCAACTCCGAAGGAGGGTGTCACCGCTGGAACTGTCGCACTGCACCCCATTGAGTGAAGCGTGCCGCAACGAAGAGGAAGCGTGTCACCGTCACTGCCATTGCAACTCCGAAGGAGGGTGTCGCCTCTGTGGCTGTCGCAATGCACCGTATCGAGAGAAGAGTATCGCAACGAGGTCGGAGCGTGTCGCCATCGCTGTGCCTGACGTCGTAACTACGAAGGAATGTGTCGCCGCTGGAACTGTCGCACTGCACCACATCAAAGAAAATCACCTTGCATCCCCGAGAAGCGCGCTGCCGTTGGAGCTGCTGCTGTCGCATCGTAGATGTCGCCGCTGTAGTTGTCGCATCGTGCGGAAGCTTCACGCATCGTGGGAGCAGAGTACCGCCGCTGGAGCTGCTGCCGTCGCATCGCGGAACAAGGGTGTCCTTGCAGCAGTCCACGCATCAAACCGAGAACTTCTCGCATCCCCGAGAAGCATGCCCCATCTGGAAGATCTTCAAGTCTTTATTTCTTTGCACCTGAACTTTGCCGCATGTCTCTAGCAGTGACATTGCATGTCGTGGAAGCGTCACCCAACCTAAGGTACATTGACGCAAAGTGTTGCATCTTAAGAACTGAACTGAACTAAGCAAAATCTACCATCTTAAAGTAACAGTTTTGTGTATTTTTGTTGTTTATGGTCTTGTGGTAAATCTATATAACGTCTACTTATTTTTTATATAAAACCTTGTGTGGTGTCCATCTATAGTGTTGTCATTGAGTTACTGTATGTGGTCACAAATGCTTAACACACTGCCTCTTAGATAAGCCTGTCTGCTCGTGCCAAGCTACCAAGGGGGAGAGCATGGGATATTTTAGAAGTGTAATCCCCCTATCCTGACTAGAGGCACGGGTCCATATCTGTCACAAGTACCTACCTGTGCCAACTAGAGACCCCCAAATCTTACAGGTACCATACTCATTTTAGGAATTGTGCTATGTTCTAAGGTGATTTTACCATGTGAAAAAGCCTTCTGCTGGGATATCATGAATCATGTTAGAGAGAAAACTAGTTTCTCATGCTTTTCCCACAGAGGTTTGGAAGGTGATCTATAAGCTAAACTGAGAGCACATTTTCTGTAATTTTACATTATATTTCTCTGTCATGTGAGAATGAAGTCTGACATTCTCAGTAAAACATCTGCATCCAACAAGGGCAGAGACAGTCAGTTGATTCCTTTGTGTTCTACTGCAGCTTCCCAGAGTGTTCTAAAGAACAATTAGAGCGCTAACAGTCCTACTTATGACAAACGTATCGCACTTCTGAAGCCATCTTGATTGGAATAAAGTGGTAACTCTTAAAACATTTAATTTAAAAAGGAACACAAGGAGGGGGGGTTTATTTTGCCATAGAAAGTATGATTAGTGCTGCAGAAAGAACAATTAGGGCACATTTTGAGTGACTTCTCAAATCCTCTTCTATTTCGTTAAAAGAATCTGACATGCAGACTGAAACATGCACTTTCAATACATAATGTAAATGTACAGGAATTTATATAGCGCAAATCACCAACCGGTTTCTAAGCGCTTGCTTAGGGAACCCGTCCTGGTATTCCCCTGTGAGATAACCCCAGCAGGGTATCCGCAAGGTGAAAGCCAGGCATCCCGCCGCGAGAGGCCGTTGTGGAGATTAAGCAAGCTATTGCCCAGAGTCGCAGAGTGTGAACCCGTGAATCGAGTAGGCACCGGAGCGAGAATTGTCGAGTCCATGGACATTTTAGGACTCAAGACCCCGCCGAGCCGGGAATTGAACCCTGGTCCCGGGCTGACCTCTGCTTCCAGGTCTGCCTCCTCTAACCAGTGAGCCACACTTCTCCAGCCACAGAATACCAGCAGCAGACTACCCTGATGAGCAGTAGCTTTACTACAGTGATCTAATAGGCAACTAGAGTGCTAACATTCAGAATTTATGGCAAATGAGTGACATATCTGAATGCCTTCTTGATGGAATCAATGTAAAAAACAAAGTATTTCCTACTGAGGAGACTGTAGTAAATGAAGAAATTAGGAAACTTCATAACCAATAAGTCTCCTAAGATGGCCACCAGAGACAAAAGAGCCCAAGTGTAGCAAACATATCACCCAGATGTAGCCAAGTATAGCCCAATGACAGAATGTCCCAGAGTGTTCTAAAGAACAACTAGAGCGCTAACAGTCTTACTTATGACAAAAGTATGGCACTCCTGAAGACATCTTGATTGGAATAAAGTAGTAACACTTAAAAGATCTAATTTAAAAAGGAACAACACAAGGGGGTTCATTTTGCCATAGAAATTGTGATTAGTGCTGAAGAAAGAAAAATTAAGGCACATTTTGAGTGATTTCTCAAATCCTCTTCTAGTTCATTAAAAAATTAATTCTGACATGCAGACAGAAACATGCACTTTCAATACAAGCTTGATAAAGAGGGGGGTTTTACCCAAGAAAATCCACATTGGACCTGGGTGCTATATAGTATACAGAATAAGGGTCCCTGTGAATTGTGTAAATATTATTTACATTTATTTAAAGCAATAATAACAAAACAATGGACACACTGTAAATTAATCACAATGAGCAAAAGCTACAATTTATAAGTTGTAATAACAGTGCCCCAAAGGAAAGAAAGTGAGGTAGCGTGATGCTGTTAGAAGAGAAGGAATAGATAAAGAATGATAGTAATCATGACAAATAAATATGTCAAATACTTGAAATTTATACACAATAAATCGGCTTCAGGTCCCTGAGCCAAAAGCAGGATTCTTGAAATATCCCATTATTTCTCAAGAAATGTCTCTATTGACACTGGTATATAAGATATCCAAGGACTGCGGGCGGTGTCAACTGAGGAAGAAAGGAGGTAGCCGCCGACGTTTCGACCCCACGCTACAACAGTAGGCGTACTTGTGGCCTTACAACGGGGTCTTCATCAGGACAAGAGTGTAAACGGGGTGCACTATCAATTCATGGTACGTAGAGGTATTTTCATACGATAAGTTGAGGAAATACACTTGTTAATTCATTAGATTCTGAAGGTAGATCACAAAAGGCGTAGCGTATTTATGAAGAATGAGAAAGCCCAGACCTAATCAGGGCGGATGGATGTATCGGAATTAAGTCAGTTCGCTCGCATCAAGGTTCCTAATGTCTGCGTTTGGTATTCCCAAAGTGCTCTCTGTGATGGGAGGAGTGAACTCTACTCAATACAAGCAGCAGACTTCCCTGGTGAGCAGTAGCTTTACTACAGTGATCTAATGAGCAACTAAAGTGCTAACATTCAGAATTTATGGCAAATGTGTGACATATCTGAATACGTTCTTGATGGAATCAAAGTAAAAAACGGAAAGCATTTCCTACTAAGGAGACTGCAGTAAATGAGGAAATTAAGAAACTTCATAACAAATAAATTTCCCAAGATGGACACCAGAGACAAAAGAGCCCAAATGTAGCACAAATATCACCCAGATGTAGCCCACATGTAGCCCATTGACAGAAGTGTGCAAAACACTTTTTATTTTTTGTGTTTTTTGCTGTTTTTATAGTGCAGACTATTCAGGTATTGGAGTGCTTTACATGAGCATTGGTTACATCTACACAAGAACAAATTCATTTTGGTTTTAGACATGGGGCGATTAAGTGATTTGACCAGAATCACAGAATGTCGAGCTGAAGCAGAAACTCCAACCTGGATCCCCAGTTGCAAAGTCTGCAGCTCTGGAAGCAACGCCACATCATCTCCCCTAAGTGCAACATTTAATCAAGTGGTCAACTGGATGAAAAAACATAAAGAGAACAAATCATTTAAAAGTGCTTTGTCGCTATTTGAAAACTCAGAAAATATGTCCTCATTTTAGTTTTTTAGAGCACTAACCATCATTTTGATGCAAATACTACCCTCTCATATATGTAATTTCTTAAGGAAAGGCTCTAGGTATTACAGTTTTGATTACATCAAGATGATGTCAGGCGTTCCACACTTTTGTAAAAAAAAAATAGAATGTTAGCAATCTAGTTGTTCTTAAGGATACTGTTGAGAGGCAGAGGCCAGGGGCATGGATTCTGAAAATTGTAGGCAGACGCAGGAGGGTGCAGAGGCAAACATTTGACCATACTGGGCAGGCAGGAAGGGCAGTGGAAGCACAACAGACTATGGAGGGCAATGGAAAGGGGGCAGGGGCAACAAACCAACAATACAGGACTGGCAAGAGAGGCTGTGGCAATATAATAGAACATTGTGGGCAGAAGGAAGAGGCAGTGGTAGTACAACCATAAATGCCAACAGACCCGATTAAGCCAGGAAACGTCCAATGTTTTTAAGCCCAAATGGGCTTTATTTGCCCTGTCTCCTGTCTACAATCTCCTCTTTTTCAATGTAAGTCAAAGGGGAAAATCAATACCCCAGTTATTTTTCAAAATCTCCCTCTTACCAAGTTCAAAATGTTAGCAAGTATGGAACATTGGATCATGTAAGGCAGGAGGAATTGGGGTAGGGACATGGACTCGGATAACAGAGGACAGGAGGGACATGGAGAGGTGCACCAAACTGATCCTACAGGTCAGGCATCAGGGTTTGCAGCAGCACAATACACCACACAGAGCATGCAGAACAGGAGTGCAGCACAACAATCCATAGATAGCAATAGGGAGGGGACAGGACCATGTACATGGACAAGAGAGAACAGAGGGGAAAGAGGCAATGGTAGCTAGCTGACCTTAATGGACAGACAAGAGAGAAAGTTGCAGCATAACGGACCATAAAGGGCAGGACGGACGGATCAGGGGCATTACAATGGAACAGACAATCTAGGAGGGAGGAAATAGGGGTCTGCACATGGAAACAGAGGGCTGGGGGGAAAGGGGTAGGGCAGGAGCAGCAAGATGACCATGGAGGTCAGGCAGGATGGGTACTAGAGGCAAGGCACACCATGGAGAGCAACAGTGAGACAAAAATGGCATAGACAGAGACCATGGAGGAAAGGTGTGAGGGGGTCAGGGGCATCTAGCTGACCACACCGGGAAGGTGGGAGGGGCCCTGGCAGCACAGAAGACCATGCATGGCAAGCGAGAGGGTTAGTGGCAGCACAATGACAACGATGGGAAAGAAGGAGGGTGCAGGGGCATGCATAAAGGACCATGGGGGATAGAAGGGAGGGTCAGGACCTGGGCACAGACAAGAGAGTTTACATGAAGGGGCCTCACAACAGACCATGCGGGGCAGGCAGGAGGAGCAGTTGCAGCACAACAGACCAGGGAGGGCAGAAGGGTGTGGCAGTAAAATGGACCATGGGGGCAGGAGGAAGGAGATAGGGGCATGGAATGTGGACAGGCAGGGTGGAGGTGGCAGGGACAGGTTACAGTCATCTGACAATGCTAGGCAGGTGGGAGGGGAGTGGCAGCTCAACAGAACACTCAGAGTAGATAGGAGTGGCGGGTCCATGGAACATGGTGGGCAAAAAGGATGGAGCAGGGGCATGCACACAGACATCGGAAGGCAGGGGGAAGGAGAATAGGGTCAGCAAACTAAGCATAGAGGCTAAGCAGGAGGTCAATGATGGGGCATAGAACTGGGTAATGGAGGACAGGAGGAGTGGACTGGTACATCATGCTAAGTGGAGGGCAGTGGCAGCAAATCAGACCATGCATGGCAGGAGGAAGGAGGCTAGTCCATGGATTCAGACAACAGATGATAGGATGGAGGTGGATGGGGCAGCAAGCTAACTGTTCAGAGAAGGCAAGAAGGCCAGTGGCAGAACAACGGCCACACAGGGCTGTGATAAGGGAGCAGGGACATGGACTTGGACAATGGATGGCTAGGAGGAGGGAAGGCAGGAACAGTACGCTTGGGTGGGGGCAGCACAATGCCAGACCCTGCTTCTAACGCCCCACCATCCAGCTGGGCAAGTGAGAACTTGAAGTCGTTCAAAACTATAAATATCTTAGGATAATTTTTGACCAGAACGGGTCATATGACCAACAAAAAGAGGTGATTCAGAGAAGAGGAACCCTCCTAGCGATCACTTTGAAAAACCTTAAAAGCAAAATAGCAGGACCAAACCTGCTTCCGCTGCTTGAAGTGTTCCACGCAAAGCTAATTCTAACGCTCACATACAGCAGTGAGGCCATGCGAGGGATGGATGAAGAAACCCTAAACAAAACGGTAGCTAAAGCTTTAAGAATAATTTTCAAGCTTCCCAAATACACCTCCCAAGCCCAATTAAGACTCGAATTTGGAGTAGCAAATCAGAAAAAAAGCAGGAAGGCGGCGTACGTAAAAATCTGGTACAAAATAAAGTGCGCAGAGGTGGGCTCACTTAACTCATCCCTATGGAAGGAATTAACAAGGAATATTACCTCTCCGGCCAAAGCCTACCTTGAATCAGGGATCGGCATGTTAGCCCTGGAGAACATTTGGGAGATCGGACTTCCATTCAACAACGTCAAAGACCTGGTAAATAAGTCAACAAGGCTTGTATCTATTGAAAACGGCACAGAATGTCTAAATAAGAGGGCACACAGCTGGTTTGTGATACAAAGCTACCTAAAATGCTCACCACAATCGTATCTCGGCACAAGTTTTTCAGGATCGTTAAAAGAAGGATTTTTGGCACTGCGGATGGGGATTTTATCCGCCAAACCTCACATGCCCCCGTGGAAGCGCACATTTGCATCTACACTATGCAGACTATGCGGCGAAACTAAAGAAGACATGCTGCATCTCCTATGCATATGCAAGTTCCTAGAGCGGGAGAGGCGAGAGCTGCTAAAACCACATATAAACGAAATGCATATAAGGTATTGTCGACAGGCAGTAAAGGCCTGTTTCAGCGGGACCAACGTTAAATTAATCTGCAGCTTCGTCCGCTTCATGAAAACTGCCGAAATAAAGCTTTCCGCCGCAGTCTAAACCTAACTGCCACCGTCCAAGCCACCTTGTCCGGTAACTCTCCTCGACCCCCTTCATGCCCTGACCCTAACTTCAGTTGTTAAGACTATATAATAGACTGTCAGAACTATGGACACTGGGGCTGCCACCAGATTGGGCGCTATCCCTATTTACTCCTATCGTAAATAAACTGTATGTATTTCACTTAGTAATCATTCGATTTTAAAACATGTGCACCACGCTTTTAAGGAAATATGAAATCAAGGCATACATGTATTTTATTTATAAATTTTATATTGATGTGTGGACTGCCAAGATTTTAATTAATCGATGCAATACACTAAACTTTCAAACTTTCCATTGCGATATGCATCTTACTTAACAATAAAAAAAAATTGAAATTTGCTGAAAAAAACAAAGATTACAGGGACGGTATAGTTATACTCAGATTTCACTCATGCACAACCAGTGAAATTCAGCAGTTATAGTTACCTGAGCTAACTATAACTTATGCCCCGCAATGTACTGCTAATGACCTCAGACATTACATCATTCATGACATGGTCAGTTACATCACTCATGACATCTCAAATGAGCTGTGAATGGAATGGAACTATAATCGCTAGAACTGTATTTCGGGATAGTAATTGTATATTAACACCCCTTTTTTTTCTTTTCTTTCGTGTAAGAACCATTATAATACACAACGTGCCCAGATTAATATGGCCGATAGGCTTTCACTTTATAGTAATGTGTAGTCCATTGTTTATGTTGATGTTTGCAATTCTAAGTATGTTTATTATGAATAAGTCACGTTGACGAACATACAGATATGGCGGACACGATATGCTGAAATGACATTGTGTGCATATTAACACTTGTTTTCTTTTCTTTATTGTATCAATTCCTGAATTTTCACATCGTGACCAGGCCAATATGGCTGCCAGATGTTTGGATTTAAAGTAATATGTAGTCCTTTGTTAATGTTGCCAACTTTAGGCATTTGTATATCTAAATAAGGATGCTACAATGACGTCTTGTATCGTTTTCAAGGTTCGGACGAGCCTAAACGCATGGATTACATCCTTTGCAGATTAGATACTTCCAAACTACAACCTGAGTGCTGATTCCTTCCTTGTAAGAGTGAGAGGAGATTAAATATATATATATATATATAACATTCACTGAAAAAAACACAAGTTTCAGGGACATTATAGTTAGAAATTAGCATTTAAAAAACCTCAGAAATTCACTGAAAAAAACAGGTTTCATGGACGTCATAGTTAGTTGGACATTTCACTCGTACAAAACAAGAGAAATTCGGCTGTTATAGTTAGTTGTGCTAACTATAACTCGTGCCCCCTCAATGCACCGCTGATGATGTCACATATTACATCACTCATGACATGGTCAGTGACATCACTGATGACATCTCAAATGACATCACTGATGACATCATCCACGTGATCATCTGATGCACCTCCTCACACCCCAAAATACAGACTACCATTCTCGAAACCATAGACACACCAATACTAGTACAGTTACAATATTCTGGTGCACCATGCATGCAGACCTCTAACCAGCTACATACTATTGATACGTTCTTCTAAATACCCAGTTAGTACCTATGCAGTCTAGGAATCCTTCTGTCTATCCCTTCATTGCACTTCGCCATTCACCCATCCAGCACTATCTACGTATCCTATCACTCCACCAATACCTAGGCACTTATAAATTCAGCACGCACTTTCTTTGCAACACTGAAATCACTCCAGTTATTAGTCGTATACTTAAGGAATGGCGTAGTCACTAATACAAGTGCAGGTACAATATTTTGTACACTATGCATGCACACCTCTAACCAGCTACAAACTATTGATACGCTCTTCTAAATACCCAGTTAGTACCTATGCAGTGTAGGAATCCTCCTGTCTGTCCCATGCATTTCTCCAACCACCCATCCAGAACTATCTACTTATCCTATTACTCCACCAATACCTATCCACTTATAAATTCACTATAGACTCTGTTTGTCTGTGTCTGGCGCAGGCCAGCCCAATTTGGCGAACTTTCCTCCCATTGAGCCTCAAACCTCACTGGAGCTCTTATCTAAAATGAGATCTGGCTCCCCACTTGATCCCTGTCCCGCCAAGTTTCTAGCTAAAATGGCAGATGTCATCAACCCCATTATCAACCCGATTTTAAATTGTTCATTGGAGACAGGGGTAGTGCCACTAGCATGGAAACAGGCGCTGGTCCTTCCTCTTCTAAAAAAGCCGCCTCTGGACCCTAGTATCCACGCCAATTATCAGCCTATCTCATTGCTCCCGGTCCTGGCTAAAGTGGCTGAAAAGCATGTGCAGGGCGTTTTGTCGGACTTCGCAGAGTCACAAGGGGTTCTGCATTACACCCAGTCCGGCTTTCGGGCAAACAGAAGTACGAAATCGGAACTTCTGGAGGTGTCAGAGGCCATCAAGGAAGTCCAGGACAATGGAGGGAAAGCGCTGTTGGTGTTATTAGATCTTTCGGCGGCGTTTGACACCGTTCCCCATGATCGCCTTCTGGCAAGACTCTTGGAGATTGGCGTCCGGGGAACGGTGTTCAAATGGTTTGAGTCGTTTCTTTCCAACCGACAACAAACAGTCTGGGCCCCTCCGTACTCTGCCGTGCTGCCGCCTTTGGAGGTGGGGGTCCTGCAAGGGTCGATTTTAAGCCCCACTCTTTTTAACATCTATATGGCCCTTCTGGCGGCACGGGCAGAGTCATTTGGCGCCCAGATTGTCTCTCACGCCGTGACACCCAGCTCCTCTTCGCCTGCGGCGGGAACTCGGTTTTTGATGGGGAGAGCATCAAGAGCTGTCTGGGTGAGGTTTTTGCCTGGATCCAACTGAACCAGCTGAAATGCAACTCAGACAAATCTGAGGCCCTCTTCTTTGGCTGCCCTCCGGATCCCAGTTGGAAGGCATGGTGGCCAGCGGGGATGTATCCACCATCTGCTGATACCACAGCGGCTATGAACCTCAGAGTCAAGATGTACAACTGTCTCTCCCTTAAACAACAGATTCTGGGCCTGGCTGGACAGTGCTTTGGGATTCTTAAAATGCTCAGGAAATTCCTTCCCCTCCCCTCCTATCTATTGCCCATAGGAGAACCACGGTGCAGGCTTTGGTTGGGTCAAGGTTGGACTATGCCAACGTGCTCTACCTTGGCCTGCCGAAGTACCTTTTGTCGCGCCTGCAGGTAGTGCAGAACGCGGCTGCACAGGCAATCTTTGGCCTTGGCTGTGGCTCCCATGCCGCTGGACTTTTGAAATCTCTTCATTGGCTACCAATTCGGAAGCGCATCATGTTTAAGGCACTCCATGGTACCGGTGCAATCTATCTGAGGAAGAGAATTGGTTTTCACCATCCGGCCAGATCCTTACGCTCGACATCACTGTCTCTGGCATCGGTCCCAAAAATTAGGCGTGCCCGGATCCGGGGTCGCTCTTTTAAATATCTTGCGCCTCGGGCATGGAATGTCCTGCCGCTGTTCTTAAGAAAGAGTGGTCATTTAGTGTCTTTTAGGAAAGAGCTCAAAACGTGGCTATTCTGTCAATAATTCTCCCTTACAGCCAGGGTTGTGTTGTTTTAGGTCTGATAGCGCCGGGACACTCTGCCTGAGTAGCTGAGCGCTCAATAAAACTACAGATAACATAACATAACATAACATTTGTAATACTGTAATTATTCTAGATACTAGGCATGAACTTATGGAATGGCCTACCTACTAACACAAGTACAGCTATAATATTTTGTGCACCATCCAAGCAGACCTCTAACTTGCTACATACTATTTATACACTCTTCTAAATACCCAGTTAGTACTCATGCAGTGTAGGAATCTTCCAGTCTGTCCCATGCACTTCTTTAATCACGTATCTACCACTATCTACTTATCCTATCACTCCACCAATACGTAAGCACTTATAAATTAAGTGTTTACTCTGTTTGCAGCACTGTCATCATTCCAGTTACTAGTGGCATACTTATAAAATGACCTAGGCACCAACACAAGTACACATAAAATATGCTGTGCATAATCCCTACAAATCTCTAAGCAGATACATACTATTGGTCCACTCCATTAAATACTGAAGTAGTACCCATGAGCATAGGATACCTCCTGTCAGTCTCATGCAATTCTTCAATCACCCATCCAGCACTATGTTCTTATTGTATCAGTCTGCCAATACCTAAGCACTTATAGGGCAGATTTACAAGCACCCTGCGCCACCAGTACATCACTTTTTGTAACGTAGTGATGGCGCCAGTCACTCCTTAATATTTACAAGGAGAGGGTTTTTCCTCTCCTTGTAAATACGACCCCTTCATGCACAGAACTTTGCGTTGAAGGGGCATTCCATAGGTGGTGCTGTGGGTGTTCCCACGCAACACCCATAGAACAAGACACATCTCCAGATTTATGAGAAATCGTAAATCTGGAGCTGTGTGTGAATGCTGCGCCATCCTAGAGTTGGTGTAGCAAGGCGCAACGAGGAGAATTGTTTTCATTTCTACTAATTTTTTCTTCTTTAAATGCATGCTACATTCCACAGCATACATTGAAAGAGGAAAATGCCTTTACTGATTGTTTTTGTGCAGGAAGGAGTCCCTTCCTGCACAAAAAAAATCTCTGCACGACACAGACATCCTTGCACCATGGTGCAAGGGTGCCTGTGTTACCACATGGCTGCAGTTTCTGAAGCAGTGCAGAGGGAAGCACAGAGTTGCAACATATTCATGTACATATGTCACATCCCTGTGCTTTGAAGTGCCGCAGTGCAGCCAAAGAGCTTGCAGTGTCACGCTGCAGTACTTCATCATAAATCTACACCTATAAATTCACCATACACTACTAATGCATTCTTTCAGTCAATCATGCTGTATACATATATTCAACCAAACTTTCAAACATTACCCTACAATTATAGTTCTTTTTCTTTAACCAGATAAGGTAGTTCTGATAAGAACTTTTTTTTCTTCTTTTTTTGTATTTTTTAACTTTTTTAAAACAAATGTAGTATTTTTTGGTGTTTTTTTAATAAAATGAACAAAAAAAAGAACGTATAAAACAGGAAACTTATCATTTCAAAAACAAACAAAAAAAATTAACAACGATGGTTGCGTTGCGCAGCACAATCTACAACCACCGACAGCTCACCGAAGCATATAACTTTCTTACACTTCATGCAGTGCTGCTTGAGAATGGCGAATTCTGGCCTAATGTCCATTGCAGGTGTTCCTGAGGACGCTCCAGACGTACTTGCCACCGCAGGTGAGGGGTTCAAAGCAGCTCGCCTCATTTCCTCCCGAGCAAGATTGCGAGGATGTGTGTTCCCGAGATGCTTGTACACAGAAGCAGTGCCAGAAGAGTATTTTTTTCACTGCCTATTGACAGGACGCAGTCCCAAATTTTGCACGACACTTTTCTCGCAATTACTTTTTTCTCCACAGGTGGAAAAGTGAAGAACTTCTAATCGACGGATTCCGGCCTCTGTGGACGTGGTGCCTCCTGCTAGAATTCTTCTTCAGAAGATACTTCCTCCTGCTGCTGCTATGCAGATGCCATTTTATTTGCTATTTTTTGGAAAAAACACAAAAAAACAAGCAAAAAGGGTTCTTGTAGGAAAAGAGATGTCCTCTAAAGAGGCTCCAACAAGAATCTTTTAAAAGGGTGGGTTCCTTCAATAGTTACAGTGGGAAATGTTATGAACCAATAAAATCTTTTTTTGAGGTCACATGGGATCCGGGCAACCTGCGCTCACGAAGCACACACCAGACGCAACTTCACGAAAATATATTTAAAAATAAGATGTTTATTATAAGTACAAATATATTATTTTCATGAATATCTTTGATAATCTCTTGCCCTAATATGTATATTAAAGACACATACATATCATTTTAGAACAACTGAAAAACATGCAGCTGTCGCACACCGTACACGGATCCTTCACGACTTTTCCAAAATGGGGGCTAGAATCCGCACACCCACCGTGATGTGTATGCATTGGGTGCGCGACTCACCAAAAAAATTGGGAAAATAATATAAGTATATTAAAATAATTTTTTTTTTTAAAAAGTAACAATATTTCAGTTTGAATTTTGAAAAAAAAAATGGTCAGTTTTCAGAAAAATATATAATGTTATTTAATTAATAAAATAATTATAAATAAACAGTAAAAAAACTGTAGAAAATCAGTACAAAAAATAGGTATAACTACTATTACACTTAAAAATTAGCATTTAAATAACCTTTGAAATTCACTGTAAAACCCATAGGTTTCAGAGACGTTATAGTTAGAAATTAGCACTTAAAAAAGCTATGAAATTTACTGAAAAAACATAGGTTTCTGTGACATTATAGTTAGAAATTAGCATTTAAAAAAACCTTAGAAATTCACAGAAAAAAACATAGGTTTCAGGGGTGTTATAGTTAGCTGGACATTTCACCCGCAATGCAATACTGATGATGTCACATATTACATCACTGTTGACATCTCAAATGACATCACTGATGACATCATCCACATGACAATCTGATACACCTTATCATATACTAATATAACCTTTCATTACTCCCTATAAAATACAGTGCACCATATTTGAAACCATTGACACACCAATACCAGTTACTACATTCCCACTCACTGATTCCTACGTCTACACGCACACAACTACCCATTCAGCAACAGAATCACTTATATATGCAGTCACCAATAGAACAGTATCAAATGCACTTATACACATATATAGACATTTATACATCAGCAGTCATCTTAGTCGGTTATGCAGTCATGCTACTCGCTCATGAAAAAAATGTATCACACTTACATATACTCACTTACACAATTATACACACAACACCTAATTTATTCAAACACATAGTGCTCCATTAGGATGGCGGGCGGATCGCCCCTGCCGGGCCAGCGGTAGTCATCGCCGCCCGGCGTGGGCGATCCGCCCACCATCCATGCGGCAAAGACCCCCTGCCATATTACGATGGCCTAGGGGTCCACGGCAGACGCCACTTTTCCGCTCGTTCGACAAGTCGACCGGGCGGCAAAGGATTCTATATGGTGGCGGTGTCTGTTAGACACAACCAGCCATATTACAATGGGGGCGGTAACATGCCTTTCCGTGGCAGCATTGCCGCCACGGAAAGGCATGCAGAGTTTACTTGCGGGGCCCGTTGTGGGCCCCAAGGCACTCTGGGGGGTGCACATGGGGGTACCTATGGTACCCCCTGCATTTCAATGTACAACGTGGCAGGCACCATGTTGTGCATTGAAAGGCGCAAACTGTCTTTGTGGCATTGCGGCGGGTGGTGCTTTCAGCACCGCCAGCCTCAATATTTCAAATACGCGATGCGCCCACCAGTGTGGCTGGTGTATCCTGATAGTGGGTACGGGACCACCACTACCATTGCGGGTGGCCCTGATTCCTGGGGGAATGGCAGGCAGACTTTGTCTGCCCGCCACACTAATGACCCTTTCTGTAACTCATAGTTAATATGTTAAAAAATCACCATTACAATTATACACTCATTCATATAGTTACTCTAACAATCACTGACTCTTACATATATATATATTTATATACACCAACTCTCACATACAATGCCTTTTATTTTTTTACTTTGTTGAAGATGTACAACTAAAACTTATATTCGCTCGCCAACACACAAATAAATACACTCAGTCACCCACTGTTTCCACATGCACTCTTAAACCTATACACCTAGTCAATCAACCATTCACACTCTATGCATAGAGTTACACACACCCCATCCAACCACACACAAACTCAGTGTCCCATACAAATACTCACCCAACTAATCAATAACTAATATACACACTCATGTAGTTAGTGACCAACTGTTGCAGCATGTTATACAACAACAGAGACAGTGATGCACACATTCATATAGTTTAGTTACTAATCCATGTATTCAGTGAGATACTTTAAATTACTCACTTAAACAGACAGTCAGACAGCTACTAAATCCTCCATCCAGGCAGTTATATATCTACTCAATCTTCAATACAGGTTGGTATATGTAAAATACATATTTAAATTTCAAACTAAATCACATTCACTGGATGATGTCATAAGTGATGTCATCAGTGATGTCATTTGAGATGTCATCAGTGATTTAATCAGTCACTGACCATGTCATGAATGATGTAATATGTGACATCATAAGCAGTGCGTTGCGGGTACGCGAGTTATAGTTAGCAGAACTAACTATAACGGAGGAATTTCTGTGGTTTTGTATGAGTGAAATGTCCAGCTAACTATAACACCCCTGAAACCTATGGTTTTTTTGTATGAATATATAATATATATTACCTACTGGCGGTCACCAGTAGGTAGTTATAGTTAGGGCCTATTTTCCATAGGAAATCCGCAACATTCTATTTCCAATAACTTTGACGCCGGTCGACAAATCTTCGTTTAATTTTCAAAACTTATGGCCTGCTCCTGTCCGATTCTATCCTGAAAGTTTCGGGGTGATTTGGCAAGCGGGGCAGAGAAAAAAGGGGGTCCCAAAACGTGTTTTTCACATGCAATTTTCCATAGGAAACTTTATCCGCGGCTAGAGCCCGAACTGCTGAACGGAATTACTCCAAATTTGCCAAAGAGGTAGCCCTTGGTTCAGAATGGTGCCTTTTTGTTAAATGGTGTAAATCTGTTCAGTAGTTGCTGAGAAAATCAAAAGTAAACACACATATATATCTATGACCGCGGTGGATCCGCGCACCCTGTGCGCACTCTGCGCGCACCCTCACGATCACGAGCTGCATGCTAATTGGCTGTCAACACTCCAAAACAGGAAGTGTTGGCAGCCATTTTGTGCCTCGGTAGAACCTAGGCACAAAAAATCATTGCAACAAGTGTGCAAACATAAAAAGGGGGCAGGGTAGAAACACCCTGAACCCCATGGCCAGCTCAGGGGGTCCCACAAGGCCCCCAGGGCCAAAATAAAAAATGTTGTTTTTAAAAAACGGCAAAATCTGTGCAGGGTGCATGGATCCTGCCGTGAAAAAAATGAAACCGAAGCACGGGTTCCCACGCTTCTTTATTAGTTAGCTCCGGGGGGGGGGCAACTCCTGGGCTTTTATCAGATATGTGCAGGGGGCTTACAGCCCCCCTGCCCTGGGGACTGCTACCCCATGGGGCTACAAAATACATTGGCGGGGGAGGTCAAAGGCCCCCCAAGCCGCGGGGACAGCCACCCCCCGGGGATTGATAACAATATATGCAGGGGCTCAGGGCCCCCACAGCCCCAGGACCCCCCCCGGGGCTTTGTAAATTATTGTGAGGAGGCCGCGTGACCCCCTCCTCGAGCCGTCAAAATTTGCGGATTTTTTTTTTGTGTTCGCGCGGGTTTCTGCCAGTTCGCGAGGGTTTTGTACAATTTCGCAAACGCGAACTTACCTGTCGGGTCGCAAGTTTTGCGAACTTGTTGTTTCTACGTGTCCAGCCTGTTTGGGACACTCTTCTTCATCACTGCCACTCTCTGTCACCACTGCCACTCTCTGACTACTCATGCCACCCTCTGGCCCACCCATGCCACCCTCTGTTACATCACAGCACCCTCTGGTTGTCCAGTGTACATTATTGTGGCAAAGCAAAGCACACCTTCCCTGCCTCAAGTGACCTGAATTAATTTGGGGCTGATTAATGTGTCACAGAATATTTTTTTAGCTGGCACCTGCTTCCTTAGTGCTTCCTGATTAGTGATCTTTTGCAATTGCTAAGTGCTTTCATTGTTGCAAAATTAGTTACAACACCTGCCCTGCCTTAACTGACAATAATGAATTAGGGTCTCAATAATGTGTCACTGGATTTGAACTTCCAGCCTGGCTCCTGCTTGTCTGCCTTAGCTGTAATTCAGGACCTTTGTGTAACTATTCTGAGGGTCAGAGCAGGGTCACATAATAGTTGCAAGTAGGCAACTGAACTCTGGAGGGGCCCCTCAGGAAGCACTACAGGAAATGGCTACTAATGATGAGCTTGAACTTTTGAACATGGTAAGTAGTTTCAGTTTTGCTAAGATCGTATTTGTGCAATGTAGCGCTTATTCGCGGGGCGCGAAGTTGAACTGGGAAGCCGCGAACTCACGCGAACAGTGCGAGCAAGCCATAAAATCCGCTGCTCGCGGATTTGCGGATTTTGCGGGAAATTCGCGAATCTCACGGATTGCGAATTTACCGAAAATCCGCAAAATCCGTGAGCGAAACGGATTTTCCGCCCATGCTTAATGGCCACCCCCCAGGGCTGGCTCCTGCAGTGTCTCAGGGTGCCCACCCCCGGGACGCTGCTGTTTGCTATGGCAGGGCAGGAACCACGCAGCTCCCACCCTGCCAAAGCAAACTTGGTTTGCATTTTGAAAGAGAGAGCAGGGAAACCTGCTCTCTCTTTCAAAATGCAAACCCGATTGCTTTTCCACACAGGGAGCTGCATTTTAGCAGCTCCCCATGTGGAAAAGCAATGCCGGCTCCCGAAGGTTGCAGGGAGCCGGCGGAACCGAGGGGGCATTCGAGCTGCCCCGACGGTCCCCTACGTTGTATATAGGCCCCGGGAGTTGGGGTCCCCGGGAAGAATATAAGTTAGTGATAGAAGCTAAAAATTATTTTCCTGTAAAATTAGGAGACGTGCAGCCAGCGCGGCACTCAGCGCAGCCCCTTGGGGTGCACGCACTGGGTGCACGACTCCCAGCGCGGCCCCCAGGTGTGAACGCATTGGGTGCACGGCTCCAAAACGCACTGGGTGCGCAACTCCAAGCTAAAAAGAAAGTCATATTTTTTAAATATACATCAAGCTTATGTGTTTAGCACTTGGGTGGCTCTAAAAAGAGCCCTTTTGTTTCTTGGGAGATTTTGGTACCTACAAGTAAGTACCAATGCAGAGTCTAAAGTTGTTGAGGAAGACTCTGTTACCCTCATCTGTGAAATGTACACCATCTCTCCCGTAGATGCCATCCATATTTAAACGCAGATTGTTGTTGTAAATGGACTCATCCTATAATCTCCGAGATAAGCAGAAACAGCATCATTGACATGTTTCCTAGCTTTCTCAATCTGTGGACAAAATGTATTGGACCAGTTCCATTTCTGTCTTTGGCATATGTTTGAATAGACAAAGGCAGTTTGGAGGAAAAGTGACATAAATTCTCCAAAGGTGTCCTTCATAAGCATTTTCAGACCTACCCCAGTCAAAGTGCCTAGGTCATTGCCACCATACTGCACATTTATGAAGTCAGGGTGTTGGAGATTGAAAAATGATTTAACCAATGGCATCCATTGGTGCCACTTTAATCGTCTCTGTCCAATCCTTAATGTCTGCATTTGGCAAAGCTAGGTCTTTGTCAACACCTCTGTTTTCTGCATACCTTTGGCTCCAGAAAATATAGCTCTGTCCCACAATCCACACTCTAAGGCCTAGATGTATCAAGCCTTTTGCGATTCGTTAAGGCCAAAATTAGCAGAATTTCGGCCTTAAGGAATCGCAAACGGACATTTAGCATCTTTTGGGATGTATCAGAAATTAGCAAAATAAGGAATCGCAAAAAATTGCGATTCCTTATTTTGCTTATGCATTTAAGGAATCGCAATTTTGCGATTCCTTAAATGGCATGTATGAAACTTTTTTAAATTGCGAATTCGGGTTAAGGAAACGCAAATTAACACCAATTTGAGGTTCGTGTTAATTTGCGAAATCCTTTTAAAAAACAAAATATGACTATTTTGAAGGTGGCATGTGACACACATACATGTCCATAGGGCATGTATGTGTGTCATATGCACACATATGTAAGTTTCAGGGGTGCAGCAGGGTGTCCATGAGACACCCCTGCACCCTTGAAATAATTCTCAAATTGCGATTAGCAAATTGCGAATTCGCAATTTGAGAATTACTGCACAATCATTCCTATGGGCTTCCTGGCCCATAGAAATGAATGGGAAATTATTCCTTAATTGCGAATAGCAATTTGCTAATCGCAATTAAGGAATTTTAAGGAATCGCTAAAAAATAGCGAAATTCTACATACATACCATTTTGCACTTCTCAAATAGCGATTCCTTAACAATCGCTATTTGAGAAGTGCAAAATGATTTGTTGATACATCTGCCCCTAAGCATCTTGAAGGGAGGTCTGGATGCACTCAGAAGGTGTCTATATGTGAAATGGGCAGTTTGAAAACTAAGATTTTTACAAAATGGTTGCTAAGATGCATTTAAAAAAAAAGAGAAATCATTGGCTGTTTGAGAACATTATAGATTGAAAAATAGGGTGCATGTTTCTGTGTTTTAAAAGCATGTTTCTTATTGGTTAATGAAAACTGTTTGAAATGAACATTACATAGGATAAGCTGATATTTTGAAAAGTCAAGCACACTTGCTGTTTGGATTTGCAACATTGTGTGCTGAACTTGTGACCTGTGTGTTCAGTTGAGTGTTCCATGAACGGTTACTATGGAACAGGCACTAAGCAGAGTGGGGGTAGGGTTCAAAGTTATCTCAATTGGAAAAGGTTGAAATGTATAACCAATAGAAATATGTGTTAGCTTTTAAATTAAAGTGGGAAGCAATGTGATTTGATATTTACATGTATATGTGTACAGAATGAGAGGGAAAATTTGCAATTTTTTGGTTTTGCTAAGAGCAGCGTACTACAGACATTCTCTATAAGAAAATATGGTGTGTGATTCGGATTCTTCTTAATCTACTAATCAGTTTGAAAGGTGAGGTATTAATTTGTGAGGTGTATGTGGTGCCTTTGTTTTTAATTAGAGTGGTGCTGTGCTTCTTCTGTTAAAGTCCAGGGAATAGTCTTGATTGTCTAGAATCACACTGTGTGTCTTTGTCCATTTCTGCAACCATTGTGACAGAAGCATGTGATTACTTCATGTCTTTTCACACACATAAGTGCTTAAAAAGCTGTTCTGTTGTCAAAATTCTATAGTATTTGAACACTGATTATTTATGCATTCGCAGAATGAGTCAGGCATAAGTATGGGCGAATTATGCGGATCTGCAGTCTGTGAATTCGTGCGAAATCGCCAAAAAGTTTGCAAATTCGCGGATTTTCCTGCAAAATCGCAGATTTTTTTGTGATTTCCATCTACTCAACTGGAGTACTTTCTACTGGCTAATCAGTAAGTGCTACCTCGTTGGGTAAATGTATAGTGCTTTTCCTACACTGCAGCTGCGTAAAGGGCCAAAAGATTTGTCTCCACTGACCATGTGTGCCTATAACTTTGCCACCACGCGAAAAGGCACATAGGTCCCTTGAGTGAGCTGTCCATCATAGCTGGGAAAGGGAGGTAAGACTTTTGATACCGCTGGTGTGTGGTGCGGGGCTTCTATGCGTGTCAACATGCCTCTTGTGTATAAAGGGTCAGAGAGCGAGCAGGGCAGCAGGTGAGGAGAAAGCAGCCTCCTGGTCACAGGAACTACACGGGGATAGCGCTCGAGAAACTCATGGATTTAAAGACCTCCCTTGAGTATTACAGCTAATTTTCAACGGCAGATATGGGGTTAAAGCACACTTGCCTAGACTCGGCCGTGCTCAGTAATGCTTTTAGCCTGATTAAAACGTTACTGAATTTGAGCTTCAACTCGGGCGCCTGCTTTATTTATATCTGTAAGTGCTTCCTGTTGAGGTTTAATTTTTGTGACAGGAGCCTCGTGCAAGAATGAATCCTGCCCTGCATAGTTATCCACGAAGATGCCACCGTTTTGTGCAATACCTCTACTCAACTGGAGTACTTTTACTGGCTAATCCAGTAAGTGCTACCTCGTTGGGTAAATGATAGTGCTTTTCCTACACTGCAGCTGCGTAAGGCCAGAAGATTTGTCTCCACTGACCATGTGTGCCTGTAACTTTGCCACCGCGCCAAAAGGCGCCGAGGTCCCTTGAGTGAGCTGTCCATAATAGTTGGGAAAGGGCAGGAAGACGTTTGATACCGCTAGTGTGTGTTGCGGGGCTCCTATGCGTGTCAACATGCCTCGTGTATAAAGGGTCATAGAGCGAGCAGGGCAGCAAGTGAGGAGAAAGCAGCCTCCTGGTCACAGGAACGGGGATTGTGCTCAAGAAACTCAGGGATGCAAAGACCCCCCTCGGGTATTACAGATAATTTTCGACAGCAAATATGGGGTTAAAGCACACTTGCCCGGGCTCGACCGTGCTCACTCATGTTTTGGGCTGATTAACACGTTACTGAATTTGAGCTTCAACTCGGGCACCTGCTTTATTTATATCTGTAAGTGCTTCCTGTTGAGGTTTAATTTTTGTGACAGGAGCCTCGTTCCAGAATGAATCCTGCCCTGCATAGTTATCCACGAAGATGCCACCGTTTTGTGCAATACCTCTACTCAACTGGAGTACTTGTACTGGCTAATCCAGTAAGTGATACCTCGTCGAGTAAATGATAGTGCTTTTTCTACACTGCAGCTGCATAGGGCCAGAAGATTTGTTCCACTGACCATGTGTGCCTGTAACTTTGCCACCGCGCCAAAAGGCGCCGAGGTCCCTTGAGTGAGCTGTCCATCATAGTTGGGAAAGGACGGGAAGACGTTTGATACTGCTAGTGTGTGGTGCAGGGCTTCTATGCGTGTCAACATGCCTCGTGTATAAAGAAAGGGTCAGAGAGTGAGCAGGGCAGCAGGTGAGGAGAAAGCAGCCTCCTGGTCACAGGAACAGGGATTGCGCTCGCGAAACTCAGGGATGCAAAGACCTCCCTCGGGTATTACAGATAATTTTCGACTGCAGATATTGGGTTAAAGCACATTCGCCCAGCCTCGACTGTGCTCACTAATGTTTTGGGCTAATTAAAACGTTACTGAATTTGAGCTTCAACTCGGGCACCTGCTTTATTTATATCTGTAAGTGCTTCCTGTTGAGGTTTAATTTTTGGCCCACAGGAAGCACTTACAGAGTTAAGGCAGGTGCCCGAGTTGAAGCTAACTTTGTAGCCATTTTAGAATGGCGCCAGCAAGCACTCTGGCAGCTTGCCGGCGCCATTCTAAAATGGTTACAAAGTTAGCTTCAACTCGAGCACCTGCCTTAACTGTGCTTCCTGTGAGCCCAAAAAAAAAATTCGCCCGCTCGCAAATGCGCGAATTTTTTGGCAATTTTGTGAGATTCGTGGATCGCGAAATTGCCGAAAATACGCAAATTTCGCGAGCAGAGCGGATTTTGCGCCCATACTTAGTCAGGCATTCACACTAGAGTGCTGTGGTGAAATGTGTAGAATGTATGCGGTCACCTTACCCCTTCCAGACTAGTGTGTTTCTCCTGTTAAAGTCCAGGGAATAGTTTTGCTTGTCTAGAATCACACTGTGAGTCTGAGTCCACTTCTGCAACCATTGTGACAGAAGCATGTGGTTATTTTATCTCTTTCCTGACACATAACTGCTTAATAATCTACTGCCCTTGTGCTCCTTAGTGAACTATTCAGCACCATGTACTAATCCATTCATTCTGCCAAAACCCAACCACTTATAAATTCACCCAGGCATTCTCTTTGCAGTACTCCAATTATTCAGTCAGTACCCAAGTACTCATGCAATGACTCATGGACTGCTTCAAACCCCTATCCACTATGCTTGCAGTCCTCTAACCACCTACACATTTGTCGTTCACACCTTCAATTCCTCAGTCAGTGTCCACAGACTCCAGAAAATACCCTGCCACTCCCTTTGCACTCCTCTAGTGACCACCATTCAGCACCATGTACTAATCCATTCATTGTGCCAAACACAACCACTTATAAGTTCACCCAGGCACTCTCCTTGCAGTACTCTAATCATTCAGTTAGTACTGAAGTACTCATGCAGTAAGCCAGGCCTTCGCAGATGGACTGCTTAAACCCTCTATCCACTATGCATTCAGTCCTCTAACCACCTACACATTTGTCTTTCCCACCTTGAATTCCCCAGTCAGTGTCCATAGACTCCAGGAAACATCCTGACACTCCCTTTGCACTCCTCTAGTGACCAATTCAGCACCAAGTACTAATCCATTCACTGCACCATAACTCAACCACTTATAAATTCACCCAGGCACTCTCCTTGCAGTACTCTAATCATTCAGTTAGTACTGAAGTACTCATGCAGTAAGCCAGGCCTTCGCAGATGGACTGCTTCAACCCTCTTTCCACTATGCATTCAGTCCTCTGACCACCTACACATTTGTCTTTCACACCTTGAATTCCCCAGTCAGTGTCCGTAGGTTCCAGGAAAGATCCTGCCACTCCCTTTGCACACCTCTAGTGACCCATTCAGCACCATGTACTAATGCATTCACTCCGCCATAACCCAACCACTTATAAATTTTACCCAAGCAGTTTCCTTACAGTATTCTAATCATTCAGCCAGTATCCAAGTACTCATGCAGTGACCCAGGCCTTGGCACATAGACTGCTTAAAACACCTACCCACTATACATGCAGTCCTCTAACCACCTACACATTTGTCTTTCACAACCTCAATTCCCCAGTCAGTGTCCATAGTCTCCAGCAAACACCCTGCCACTCCCTTTGCACTTCTCTAGTTACTCATTCAGCACCATGTACTAATCCATTCACTGCGCCAAAACTCAACCACTTATAAATTCACCCAGGTAGTTTCCTTGCAGTATTCTAATCATTCAGTCAGTACCCAAGTACTCATGCAATGACTCAGGCCTTACCACATAGACTGCTTCAAACACCTATCCACTATGCATGCAGTCCTCTAACCACCTATACATTTGTCTTTCACACCTTCGATTCCCCAGTCAGTGTCCATACACTCCAGCAAACATCCTGCCACTCCCTTAGCACTGCTCTAGTGACCCATTCAGCACCATGTACTAATCTATTCACTGCGCCAAAACCCAACCACTTATAAATTCACACGGGCACTGTCCTTGTAGTACACTAATCATTCAGTCAGTACCCAAGTACTCATCCAGTGACCCAGGCCTTAGCACATGGTCTGCTTCAAACGCCTATCCACTATGCATGCAGTCTTCTAACCACCTACACACTTGTCTTTCACACCTTCAATTCTCCCGTCTGTATCCATATACTTCCAGCAAACACCCTGTCACTCCCCTTGCACTCCTCTAATGACCCATTCAGCACCATGTACTAATCCTTTCACTGCGCCAAAACCCAACCACTTATAAATTCACCCAGGCACTCTCCTTGCAGTACTCTAATTATTCAGTCAGTACACAAGTACTCATCCAGTGACCCAGGCCTTAGCACATGGTCTGCTTCAAACGCCTATCCACTATGCATGCAGTCTTCTAACCACCTACACACTTGTCTTTCACACCTTCAATTCTCCCGTCTGTATCCATATACTTCCAGCAAACACCCTGTCACTCCCCTTGCACTCCTCTAATGACCCATTCAGCACCATGTACTAATCCTTTCACTGCGCCAAAACCCAACCACTTATAAATTCACCCAGGCACTCTCCTTGCAGTACTCTAATTATTCAGTCAGTACACAAGTACTCATCCAGTGACCCAGGCCTTAGCACATGGTCTGCTTCAAACGCCTATCCACTATGCATGCAGTCTTCTAACCACCTCCACACTTGTCTTTCACACCTTTAATTCTCCAGTCAGTATCCATACACTTCCAGCAAACACCCTATCACTCCCCTTGCACTCCTGTAGCGACCCATTCAGCACCATGTACTAATCCATTCACTGCGCCAAAACCCAACTGCTTATAAATTCACACAGGCACTCTCCTTGCAGTACTCTAATCATTCAGTCAGTACCCAAGTACTCATGCACTGAGCCAGTCCTCCATGGACTGCTTCAAACCCCTACCCACTATGTATGCCGTCCTCTAACCACCTACACACTTGTCTTTCACACCTTCAATTCCCCAGTCAGTATCCATACACTTCCAGCAAAGACCCTGTCACTCTCCGTATACTCTTCAAGTGATCCATTCAGCCCCATGTACTACTCCATTCACTGTGCCAAAACTGAACCACTTATAAATTCACCCAGGCACTCTCCTTGTAGTACTCTAATCATTGTTTTGATACTCAACTACTCATATAGTAAGCTAAGCCTTAACACATGCACTCGTACACACTCCTGTCCACTACGCATGTAGTCGTCTAACCACCTACACACTTGTGTTTCACATCTTTGATTACTCAAGCAGTACCTATACACTGCAGCAAACACACTGTCACTTCCTATGCACTCCTCCAGTCAGCCATCCAGCACCATGTATTAATCGAAACACTGCACAAAAACCCTAACACTTATACATTCACCCAGGCACTCTCCTTGCAGTACTCTAATCATTCAGTCAGTACCTTAGTACTCATATAATGTCCCAGGGCTTAACACAAACACTGGTACAAACACTTGTCCATTACATATGCAGACCTCTAACCACCTACACACTTATCTGTACACCTTCAATTACAATTTCAATTAGTGATTACAAAAGAAAGTGGTTAAATGATTTTTATAAAAAATGTGTTTGTAGATTGATAGAAAAGTATAATTTATAAATGTATTAAAATAAATGTATTTATATTTATTTTTTACAGGTATTGTTTATCATCATTAAAATAAACTTATCATGCCTGAAAAATCAAGAAAGAGAAAAGGACAGAAAAAAGGACAACTATTTGTAGAAAATTCAACAACAAATATTGGATGACCAACATCATGTGGGTAAAAAGAAAAAGTCTTCCGGTAAGACAACGAAAGAATTCATTAAAAAAACTTTCAAAGCATAGAAACAGTGTGCAGATTGTGCAAAGTAGAAAGAAGGCTTCAACCAGAAAAAAGAATATGAATAAAAACAAAGGAAAAAATTGAAAATGATATTCAAAAGACACAATGTATGGTAAAAGAAGGCAAAATCAGTATAAAGAAATCAGAAAAAATATTTTTTAGAACAGAATTGTTTTTAACTTGCTAAAAGATGTGAAAAAATCTTTAAAAAAGAGCACTATTTTATAAAAAAAGAAGAAGCATATTGAATCCATTGTTCAAAAAGCTTTTGAAATAAAAAGGAAATTATTTATTTCAGTTTTAAACAGAATCCGATCACTAGATAAACCAATCCATTTTATGAAGGCCAAAAGTAAAAAGAAAAGAGTAATTAACAGAACTAATTTTTGTGATTTTCTTTGGGTGAATAGAAACAGTTCAAGTTCAGAGTCTTTCTTTAATGAATAGAGTTATTTTCAGACCAATAATCTATTGCATGCAGTTGATACCAGTGGTCGAGCTTATGAGGTTAGAAGTGGTTGTCCAATTGAGAAAGAGAAGATGGTTCCCAGAAATGCAGAACAAGTGATAGGTGATGAAGTTCTAGGGAGATGTCCTAAAGCCTCAGTCTACACCTGGGATTGCAGTAGTATTTGTGGTATATGACAGGGATCTATTGATATTTTACGCAATTTGTTACGACATTATAGTAAAAAACGTGTTAAACAAAAGATTAAGATGTTGCAAGGACTGGATCCTTGCAAAGTGAGAAAAAAATACTGGTTTGCAAGGTCATTCTCTGACTTGTCTTTTTAGAAAAGTACGTCAAAGTGTTTTTCATCATTTCAGGATGTTAGCAGTACATCATTTTCAAATGCGGAAGTTAGTCAGAATATTGTATTACGCAAAAAGTCCACATTCATGTTAAATTAGTTGAACAGTGCTCTTTTGCGTGGATCAGTATTAGATGCGAAGAAGGTTTGTGATGAAGTTGAGTTTTGTTGCTTTGCTCCTGGACAGGAGAGTGCAGAAAGTGACCCATTAATAGAGGAAAATGTTGAGGAGAATGTGCAACATACTACTTCAAAAAAGTTTGAAGAACCAATTACAAAGTTTAAGGTGATTTCAGGTGAAAGGCCAAATTATTCTTGTATTTGTTGCCAGTGAATTCACTATAAAAATCAGACTAGGACTGTTGATCTGTATTTAAAAAAGTGAAAAAGAAAATGATGATAAGTGGAAGGAATTTGCAACTTATTTGTTGGTAGAGAATTGTTTTGATTTGGGTTCTGACTAGCGTATTTGCAAATATTAATGTAACAAATGAGATGAGTATAAAATGCCCGCTAGATCTGTCCATAATAATCTAGAGTTGGTAACTATTCCCCCAGAATTTATAGATTTAAACACGTATGAGTCTATTCTGGTTCAATGTGTGCACCCATTTCAGGCTATTGTTCGTATGGAGCCTAAAACAGGTAAATTTGCCTCCTACAGATTTACAGAGAGGTTAAAAGGAAGAGTTGTATATTGACCCCTAGATTTAAATAAAATATTGAAACTATTGGTGAAGAGAATGTAGAAAGTGAACAACTAGTTATTCTAGTTAATGGTGTTCCTACTAAGGGGCCGATTCTGATCTGGGTCTTAAAACACTCCAACCGAGCCGGATCCGGGCTGTTTTCTAACCAATCCGGACTCATGCAGTCCGACCGAGCGAGTTCGATGCGGCCGTATGCCATCCGACTCGGTTCGGTCAGACTCCCATAAAAGTCAATGGGAGCCATTCGTACGACGCGTACATGGGCTCCCATTGACTGAATGGGTATGTTGCGGTCAAGTGCGCCCCCTACAGTGGGTACATGTCAGTGCCATCACACCGTACTTGCCTTTGTTGGGGAGACCCATGGGTCTCCCACTGTGTCCGAGTCGTAAGGCTGCGGGTAACAGGGGGTCTCACGCGAACCCCCGAAGTCTGATTCTGGGAGCTATTGTGAGCCGAACGCTCCGACTTGATCCGGCTGTCCGAATCGAGCATTGTACTAGCTCGGTCATGAAACTTCTCCATTGCGTGACACGGTTTGCTTGCGACCGAGTCGTACGGAGTGGTTCAGACCCGGAAACGATTCAGACGGAGATTTTGTGCTTGTTCGCATCGTACTTCGACTTCCGGACCCATGTACTGCTCAGACGGAAATCCAGCCTCTGAATCGTATACGCTAATGCCGAACCCGATTCAGTGCCCTTCCGACTGAGATCGGAATCGGCCCCTAAGGGTAAGAAAATCTGGCAAGAGTTAGTGGATGTTAGGAAAGTGCAAAAGGCAACATTATATCTCATAAAAAAACAATGAGTACTATGAAAAAGTGTATGTGGAAGAAGAAGAAATACTTTTAGGAGATGAAACTGAAACGTCAAGTGGTCAAATTGAAAAAGTGGACATGTCCAAAAGTGAAGATATCTATGTACATTATAGTGTACATACACTTCATTCAAAAGAAGTGATGGGGAATGCTATTGAATTATTCCACATAAAAAAAGCAAAGGGAAGTCCCATGAGTGTATGGGAAAAAAGTTTGGAAGCTCGTTGATTTCCGCAGCTCTTCCCAACAGGAAAAGGTGGAAGATATGATCAGCGACCTGTGCAGATTCCTGCATCTCAATATCGGACAACAAGATTGTATGCAGAAGATCCAAGATTTCGACAATGCATCCCATATATATTTCATCTTTTGTTTGAGAGTGACTTGTCTGGTCTTTCATATGCAATTAACCACATATTGAAAACAGGAGTACATCTTCAAAATGTTTCTGCAAAGGAATTTATGGATAAAGTACATCAAAGAGACGATCATTTAGAATCCCAGCTGATTCATTTGATGGCATGTCAGCGTGGTACTAATGAGTATTGGTACCGTTGTCATGGAGAACTTAAATGTATGCTAAGGAACTTAGGAACTCCTACGTGGTTTCTTACCCTAGCTGAATTCACTTGGGATGATTTACTTGATTTTCTTCAAGAGGCAAATTCTAATATAAAAAACAAGTCTAAGGAAACATTTTATACCAAATGTCGTTTTGGATTTCCACGTCCTGTAATATCAAAAGGAAGAGTAAACAGTTTAATGTCAGCTGTGAGACATACCATCACTAGGAAATCTCTAAAAAATACATACAATTTGAGAAGATGTGAAGAATCAAAATATAGCAATGATTATAATTCAGTTATTCTCTTAATGTGGAATGCTAATATGGACATTCGGTATATTGCGGATCATTCTATTGCTGTTACCCGGTATGTGACATCCTATATTACAAAATCAAAAAGTCATCATCTTGAGAACATATGTCTCTATGAAGTGCTGCAGTACTACACTTTGAAACAGAATACTACAGAAAACATAAATTATGGAAAATATGCAGTGATTGGTTCCGAAGGATGTTTGGTGAAACAAAGGAAAGGAAAGGAAAGGAAATTTGATTAATCACAGAAAACTGAGTTGTGATACTCAAGACAAAAGGGAATGTTACTATTTAGCACTTTTGTAACTCTTCAAACCATGGCCTACAAAATTGGAATTACCTGGAGGTTTTCAGAGCTTTGAAGATTCCTTCAATGCTTGTAAAGATACTATAGAATGTACAGTTTTTGCCAAATTATCTAAACATGTTCAATGATGAAATTGATCAAGAAGCTACTATTGC
This sequence comes from Lissotriton vulgaris, assembly GCF_964263255.1. Classification (NCBI taxonomy): domain Eukaryota; kingdom Metazoa; phylum Chordata; class Amphibia; order Caudata; family Salamandridae; genus Lissotriton; species Lissotriton vulgaris. Next base: position 1,449,899,977 of record NC_141694.1, read on the forward strand.
AGCTGAGATTGCTAGACACAGTTCTCAATACAGTCAAGGTTCTGCTCCACTGAGTCAAGATCCACTAGGACATCCAATTCTTGAAAATGAAGCGGCAATTGCCATGAATGAAGTGGAAACAGCAATGCATCAAGCTCAAGAAAATATTATGGACTTAGGAAACTTGGAAGAACAACTAAATGTTGAACAGAAAGAAATATATCAGCAAGTGAGACAACAGATTGACCATGGATTTCTTCATGAAAAGAAAGAATGCACACGCACATCATTTCAACCTATCCGAATGTATGTCAGTGGTCAAGCTGGAACAGGAAAAAGTTTTGACCACTTATCTACAGAAAACAACTAATTCACATTTGTCTTGTGTTGTAACTGCTCCAACTGGGTTGGCAGCACACAACATTAAAGGAAATACATTGCATCATTTACTTATGCTACCTGTAGAGCATGAAAACAAATTGGAATATCACAAGCTATCTGGAAAAGCTTGTTATGAAGTTTCAAGAGTGCTAAAGAAAACGAAACTTCTAATTAATGATGAGGTCAGCATGGTCTCAAACGTAATGCTTGCTTTTGTGCATTTAAGGGTGCAGCAAATTCTTAAAACAGAGTACAATATCTTATTTGGAGGAAAACATGTCATAGTTTTTGGAGATCTACTGCAACCTACTCCTGTAAAAGGACAACCAGTATTTAAAACCCTTGTGCATGAAGACACAAGAAGGTCTTTGGGAAGTGTTGGAAACGTTAATATTTGGTCATATTTTGAATACAAAGAATTCATTACGAATATGAGACAGGCAAATGATGTTGATTATGGAACTATTCTGCAAGGTATAAGAATTGTAGTACTGACAGAACATGGCAAACAAGCTTTCCAAAGTCGACTACTTACGAATTTGTTTCCAAATGAAAATATACTTCCTGAAAAGATATATATGAAAATTGCAGAAAGTAAATCTATAATCTGCTTTAATGCCAATACTGCGAGTGTGTTCTATATTCAATGAACAACTTTTGAAGCTAGAAAATGAAGAAATAATAAAAATGGAAGCCATTGATAAAATCGAGCATGAAGGAATCACTACTATTTTGATGGAAAAATTGAAAACAAAATTGATTCTTTAGAAAAATCAATATCTAAAACTGCTGGTTTAGAAAATAATCTATTTGTATGTATACACTGTCGGGTAATTGTAAGGAGTAATTTGGATGTAGAAAAAGGTTTAGTAAATGGAGCAATAGGCAAAGTTGTTAATTTTGTTAATTATCAAAATGGAGATGGAATTGAATTTTCAATAATAAAATGTGATCAAATTTGGTCGTTGTTCAGTTCATTTTTTGCTTGTTATAGATGTATATGTCTGTATAAAACAGTTTCCACTTTCTCTGGCATACGCAGTGACTATTCATAAATCTCAAGGATTAAGTGTAGACAGTGCTTTGATGAACATTGGAAGTACCGTGTTTAAAGAGGGTATGGCATATGTTGCTTTGTCCCGAGTCAGAACTTTACCTGGATTGTTTTTGATTGATTTTGATGAGAGAAAGATTATTGCAGATGCCAACTATGTAAAAGAGTATAATAGGTTAAGAAGAGCGTATGCTTCTAATTTAGGTGAATATCCTGTGTTTCCAAAGTGTGTAGTTGGTCGAAAAAGAAGATAGGAGAATATCTGCAGTGAAGTTATAGAGAAGGAAAAAAATCAAGATAATGTTGAGATTGCAAGCAAAAATGAAAAGGACACTATTGAAGAGATTGTTGGTTATCAGTTACAAAATAGTTCAGGTATCAACTGCTATGATAATGTAGTGGTCAATGTTGTTTTTTTTCTTGAAAGTTTGCAACAGCAAATTATGGAAAATCGTGGAAAAAGATTTTGTTTCCTTGTTGCGTTGTGTTTATGAAAAATTGAGAACTGATAAAAATACAATGCAAAGCGTTCATGATATTCGTAATCTTTTGGATATATGTTCTGGTTCTACACAATTTACGCAGAATATCCAACAAGATGCTCAGGAATTTCTAATGTATATGCTTTCCTTATTGGAAAATGGAGGAATAGAAATTGAAAATCTTTTTGGCCTTTGTTATAAATGGGAACATAAATGTGAAAATGGTATGTTTACAAGTAGCACTAACATAGATACTGAAATAGTTGTATATGTGACTTTAATTACCAGACGGTAAAACAGTGTCTTTCAACAAACTAGTTAAAGCAGCAAATCAATGCAAATCAGAAATGTTATCAACATTATTTATACGAAGATATGGGCAATATATAATTTTAATGATACAACATTGTACAGCTGATGGAAGAAAATTGGAAACTTTAATTAAACATTTTGTAGCAAGTCAAGTATCAATATCAGGAAGAACTTTTGTAGCAGTAGCAATTATTTTTCATTATGGTCCTTCCACAACATGTGGACATTACACTGTCTATTTAAAGTATGGACATGTTGTAATGATACTCAATTGTTTTTTAAACAACGTTTGCCTTTGCGAATTACCAAATTCGTATCTAATATTTTTAAAGCCAAAGTTTTAAGAAGATAATTCAGCTTATAAGGAATTCGTAAAAAAGTATTAATACAATTACTATTGTACAATTTCAGTATTAAGAACATCATTTAAAGTATTTGAAAATTACAAAGAATTGTTCATTCAATCATTAATTCAGTCCTTTGAAATTGAAGAAAGAACATTTTCTTAGAAGAAAGCATTTAATATATATGAGATTTGTTTTATATGGTATGTTATTGAGGATGTTATTTTTATGGAATTTTGAGAAATAGTATATTTTAAATATTTTTTACATACATTTTTTTTTAAACAATCTTATTTATTGGTTTTTTTTGCCCGCTGGTATGTGATGAGCAACATTGAAATCACTGCTTGTAGTGAAATTCAATATATTCTGACAACAGCAAAAGAGGCAAATAAAATATTGTATATAATGTTTAAGTTATGTTGTGTTGTAAATAATGTAATATTATATATTAAAACTGATTTTTTTCTTTTCTTTTACAGATCCTAATTCTTAAATAGGACATTTTCAAAAATGTAAATTTGAAAAATATCTGAAAAAAATGTTTACCATTTTTTCAAATTGACTACTCTCCAGGTCAGATTAACTATGTATTAAAACACACAATGGTCTGTTTTTGCACACTGATGAAGAAAGTGGGGAAGGACTGAGTTGATATGTGTGCTAACATGCTCTGTGGGCGTTTTAAGTTAGGGGATACAGTCCCCTTGCATTCTAAGAGTCCCTGGGGGTGAACTATCCCACCAGATATGTGCAAGAAGTACCAGAAAGTTGCATTGCAAAGAGGTGTAAAGTGGGGCATGGCCTTGAACCGCCTCACTGCAACACAGTTCTATGATGTTTAATAGAGGGACATCGTGGGTAGTAGGATCCAGGGAGGATTAGAGAAGACTTAATTCCTCAACTTAAAACATGCCACAGGGTGTCTTTGCACATGTCACATCAGGCCCCATTCCCTTCCTTCACCACTGTGTAAACACGCCATATAGCCTTTTTATGTTGGGAGATTATTCAACTTGAATCCTAAGAGTTCTAAGACTCCAACTAGCTCACTACATACGTCCAGTAAACATAGAGATGTAAAAAGGGGCACAGTCTAGACCACCTCTCTGCAATACAGCGCAGTGGTGCTTACTAAAAGCATGTATTCTATTAACAACAATAATAATATTTAATTAACTAGTCAAATATCAAAGGAATGGCTTAAACAGAAAAACTAGTACAATATTCTTTGCAGTGTGTATGCAAACTTCTAATCACTTATATAGAGTTAATACACTCTTTTAAATACTTAGTAACTAAGAAGTGTAGGAAACTTTCTATCAGTCTCAACCACTTGTCCATTAATCCATCCAGTACTATGTATGTATCCTATCGCTTTACCAAAACCTAAGTGGTTATACATTCATTTTGGACTCTCTTTGCAGTACTGAAAATACTCTACTTAAAATACATATACTTAAGGATCGGCCTAGCCACTAACACTAGTACAAGTCAATTTCTTTATATACTATGCAAGCAAACCTGCATGAAGCTACAAAGTATTAATACACTCTTCAAAATACCCAGTTAATACCTATGCAGAGTTGGAATCCCTCTGTCATAGGATCCCATGTGACCTGAAAAAATAGAGATTTGATTGGTTCATAACATTTCCCATTGTACCAATTGAAGGACTACAAGCATTTCAATCGTTCTTCTTTGAGCATCTTTGGAGAGATATCTCTGTGCTTACCTCCTGTCACTCTCATGCAATTTTTTTAATCAATCAACTAGCAATATGTTCTATTTGTAACAGTCTGCCAATACCTAAGCACTTATGGGGCAGATTTACAAGCATCCTGTACCAACAATAGCGTCAGGCACTCTTTCATATTTACAAGGAGAGGAAAAGGCACTCTGTGTAGCTTTTCTTCTCCATGTAAATACGACCTCATCATACGCACCACTTTGCGTTGATGGGGCGTTCCATAGGTGTTGCTGTGGGTGTTTGCACACAACACTCATAGAACAAGACACATCTCCAGATTTATCAGAAATCATAAATCTGGAGATGTGTGTGAATAGTGCACCATCCTCCAGTTGGTGTAGCAAGGCACAACAACTGGAATTGTTTTCATTTCTCCTAATTGTTTTCTCTTTCAATATATGCTGCATTGCACAGCATACATTGAAGAAGAAAAATGCCTTCACTGATTGTTTTTGTTTTTGCACACGACACAGATATCCTTGCACCATGGTGCAAGGATCCCTGTGTCACCGCATGGCTGCAGTTTGTGCAGCAATGCAGAGATAAGCACAGACTTGCAACATATTTATGTACATATGATGCATCCCTGTGTTTTGGAAGTACCACAGCACACTGCAGCTAAAGAGCTTACTGTGCCATGCTGCAGCACCCGCAGCACTTCCTTATAGTTCTGCACTTATAAATTCACCATACACTACTAATGCATTCTTTCAGTCAATTATGCACTACGCATACATTCAACCAAACTTTCACATACTATCATACAAATATAGCTCTTTCTTTACCCAGAGAAGTTAGTTCTGAAAAGAACTTTTTTTGTTGTTTTTTCGTTTTATAATTTTTTTGTAGTTTTTTTGAACAATTTTTTTTTGTTTTTTCAAAAGATAAAAGGGTGAAAAAAACAGTCAACTTCAGGAATTAACAGCCATTCCCAGAAAAAAAGGGCTAACAGCAATAATTCTGTTGCGCTGTACAGACTAGGTCCACAGACTGCTCTCCATAGCAGAGAAGCTGGTTGCACTTGATGCAGTGCATCTTGAGTTGAGCAAATTGTGGACGTATGTCCAGACGTACTGGTGATGAGAAAGTGCCAGAAGTACTAGGCACTGCAGGTGGAGGATTGTCTTGTAGTCTCCTGCACTCCTCTCGAGCCAGATTCACAGGGTAAAGAGTCTTGAGGTGTTTGTACATACTGGAAGTACCGCAGGAATACTTCTTATCTGCACTGCCTCTGGATAGAACCCTTTCACAAATTTTACAGGTGACTTTCATGGCATTCACCTTTTTTGGGCCTTCTGGGAATGTTAAAAAACTTCCACACCACTGATGTAGGTCTCTGAGGACGTGGAAGTTCAGCAACAAATTCTTCCTCTGAAGAATGGTCAGAATCAGTTCTTCTCAGCTGAGAGATGTGTCTCGAAAAAAGCTCTAAGAAGAAGGATTGAAATGTGTGGGGTCCTTCAATAGTTACAATAGGAAATGTTATGAACCAACCAAATCTTTTTTTGGGGGGTCACATGGGGTCTGCGCACCCTGCGCACAGGCAGCACGCACCCAGCACGACTTCGCGAAATTGCATTTAAAAGTAATATAAGTTTATTAAAAGTAAAAATATATTATTTTTATGATTAGCTTAGATAATGTCTTGCCCTAATATGTATAATAAATACATATATATATTCCTGGCTAGAGGGTATACGCCGGGTCAGATTGACAATGCTATATCTAAAGCCAATGCTTTACCTCGCAATCAGACCCTGGAACGTAAAGTAAAACCTAAAGCTTCAGCTACTCAAGATCAATCTGGCAGACTGATTTGGGCCTGCAATAGGCAACATAGCGCGCTTAGAAAGATCATAACCAAGCATTGGAACTTATTATAATGTGACCCCATTATAGGTGATAAAATTCCGGCTAAACCGTCAATCACCTTTAGGAAAGCTTATTCAATGCAGGATGCCCTTGTTAAGTCTAGTTCTGAGGTGGTGCCCCATAAAAACTGGCTGGATAAAAGCAAAGGCTTCAGGAAATGTGCTAACTGTAAGGCCTGTCTTCATGGGGTTAACAAATCGGAATACACAGTTCCCTTTGCTGCTACTGCTTGCAAGATCAATAAACAACTGACTTGCAAAAGTGAATACGTGGTGTATGTGCTGGAGTGTCCTTGTGGCCTGCGGTATATTGGTAGTACCAAACTGCAGGTTCGTAAAAGGATACTCCAGCACATACGGGCCATCAACACCAATGATTCCGCGTATCCAGTAGCACGCCATTTCAAAGAGTGCCATGACAACAACAGTGCTCTATTGAAATACTATGCCATAGATTGTGTAGGTCCCCTGAGAAGAGGAGGTGATAGGGAGGGGACATTGAGAAAACTAGAGGCAAGGTATATTTTAGAGAAGGACAGCAGATCTCCGGGAAGTCTTAACTCCACAGAGGATTTCTATACCTGCCTCTGAACATCTCTAGATCCGATTGATCCCCTTGATCCCCTTGATCAGTGGTTACATCTGAGCTATGATTCAAGAGCTTGCTGCTTCTCTGTGTTACAAAGATTTTAAATGTCCTGAATACCTATGGGGCTATATATTGCTCTAAAAATCACAAGCCCCAGTACTGATGTGCATTGTGGACAATGTAGCTGGTTAGCATAGCCTAGGCTTAGGCTATGCGGTACAAATAAATGAATGACTGATCAATATAAAAAAAGAAAAAAGAAAAATAGAGAAAACATATTGAGATTCACGCATCACTTGTTCACTATCACTAGTGTTGCAACATCACATACCCTATGGGTAGAGTAATCGAGTACATTCTACCATAGTATTCAGGGGGGAGGCTGCGATAATGTATTCAAACAGATATTAGCTCCTCCCCGTTATTGTTAACAATAGGAATAATAGACCTTTATCAATGTGCAAAATATTTATTTGTATATATCAGTTAGTGATTTTCTACTGTTTTACTAATTGCATTTATGCAGATATAATTGTTGTAAACAACTCTTTTTATCCAGTCTGTATATAGTGATATGTAATTACTGTAAATATATTTATTGTTGATTGTATTATATATTTTTTTTGTAAATGAAATTTAAATCTTTGGTTGAAGAATGTATATATTATTGAATGTAAATACAGTAGTATGTCTGGATGAAATTGGTTGCACCCTGTTATTTGCACATGTACAGCTATTTAAATGGGGATTACCCCGCGATTTACGAAGTAGCTGAGCAAGATTTTGTCTATGTTTATTATTCCTTGTAAATAGCATGTGACTGCTTGCAACCAATCACAATTTAAATTTAATTGCACTTGCACTTTAAATTCTGCCTTTCCTCTTCATGCGTCATGTGACCAAGGCCTCTGTGCAGGCCGAAACGTTATGCCGAGGTGTGCCTTCCACTTGAGTGAATAAATCACTGCTCACCTGCACTTGGGTCTCCTTCTCTTCTTCTGCGCCGCTGGTACCCAGAAATTGGGCTCCTGGCGAGAGAAAGCTGAGATCGTGTTCATATATATATATATATATATATATATATATATATATATATATATATATATATATATATATGTATGTATATATATATATATATGTATATATATATATATATATATATATATATATATATATATATATATATATATATATTACCTACTGGCGGTCGCCAGTAGGTATATATAGTTAGGATTTTTTCTCTATGGGATTTTTGAAAATTCTATGTCTAATAACTTTGGCGTTTGTGGACGGGATTGGCTGAAATTTCAGGAAAATGGCACCTTTTGTTTCTGAGCAGCTCCTGAAAATTTGGGGGGGTTCGTCAAGGGGGGGGCCGAGAAAAAAGGGGGTCCCAAAATGCGTTTTTCCCATGTTAATTTCCATAGGGCGGTTGGCCTCACTTTTAGCTCGAACGGCTGAATGGATTTGCACGAAACTTGGCAAAATTGTAGGGACTGTTAGCCCGATGTGCCTTTGCTAGGTCTCAATATATGTGCTCCAGTGGATTTTGATAAATTAACGTTCAAAAAAATATATATATCTGTAACAGCGTCCCGGGTAGCGCTCCGGTTCGCGTACTTTTCGCGTAACAGAACTTTGCGAAGCGAAGCTGATTGGCTCTTCGGTGTCTGTCAACATTCTAAACAGTCCGGAGCGGCCGCCATCTTGTCTCGCGGTAGGATCGAGAGACAAGAGGAGGCCAAAACGAAGGGGGAAATGACCATAAGGGGGCATAGTAGATCCTCCCTGACCCCCTAGGTTTGATGTGGAGGCTTTAAAAGGGCCCCGCGGGGCAAAAAAAAAAAATTGTTTTTTTGCGTTATCAATAGTGTTGTCCGTATTCCCAGTCAGTACTCTTCCCCGCCCGCCATGTGCACAAAGACCGCATACATCCCCCATAACGTCAAGGCTAAGTAACTAGAACGTCATAAGGAGTTGCAAGTCGCTCCCATACTGGCGCCATTTTGGTCGAGGTCAGGCAGGTTCAGAGTATAGTTCAATGTCTCCAATAAGTAGCGGCAGGACCAGAATCCCTTTCGGCAGTTTTGGCTTCGTCATTACGAGCACTAGAAAACAAGACATTCTGGCCAGTATCACCCTTGACGCAACCCTTTATTGAACAAGATGGTGTCTTTCAAAAGCCAGGGGTATAGGAGTATGTAACAAGCGAGCAATTTAATTGAAAAAACTAAACGTGACAAACAGTTGTAGGATCAGTGAAGGTTGATTTTTTAATTGAAAGTATAACAGGATCAGTTACAATAAAATCCTTCATACGCACACCATGGGCGAGTATCATGGGGAACATTACTTCGAAGCTTTATTAATACAATAATCAATAATGAAAAATCGACATCAATAGGGTTGTCCGTATTCCCAGTCAGTACCCTTCCCCGCCCGCCATGTGCACAAAGACCGCATACATCCCCCATAACGTCAAGGCTAAGTAACTAGAACGTCATAAGGAGTTGTAGTCGCTCCCATACTGGCGCCATTTTGGTCGAGGCCAGGCAGGTTCAGAGTATAGTTCAATGTCTCCAGTAAGTAGCGGCAGGACCAGAATCCTTTTCGGCAGTTCTGGCTTCGTCATTACGAGCACTAGAAAACAAGACATTCTGGGCAATACCACCCTTGACGCAGCCCTTTATTGTACAAGATGGTGTCTTTCAAAAGCCAGGGGTATAGGAGTATGTAACAAGCGAGCCATTTAATTGAAAAAACTAAACGTGACAAACGGTTGTAGGATCAGTGAAGGTTGATTTTTTAATTGAAAGTATAACAGGATCAGTTACAATAAAATCGTCTATACGCACACCATGGGCGAGTATCATGGGTAACATTACTTCGAAGCTTTATTAATACAATAATCAATAATGAAAAATCGACATCAATAGGGTTGTCCGTATTCCCAGTCAGTACCCTTCCCCGCCTGCCATGTGCACAAAGACCGCATACATCCCCCATAACGTCATGGCTAAGTAACTAGAACGTCATAAGGAGTTGCAAGTCGCTCCCATACTGGCGCCATTTTGGTCGAGGCCAGGCAGGTCCAGAGTATAGTTCAATGTCTCCAGTAAGTAGCGGCAGGACCAGAATCCTTTTCGGCAGTTCTGGCTTCGTCATTATGAGCACTAGAAAACAAGACATTCTGGGCAATACCACCCTTGACACAGCCTTTTATGCTACAAGATGGTGTCTTCCATTCAGAAAATATTGTTGGCAGCATTTTGAAAGGAAAGATAAACGGCTGTTCTCCTAGTGAGTCTCACATTGTTACATTTATGAAGAATGTTGAAGAGTAGTATGTTGAAAATCTGAAGCCATCGTTCTACAAACTCTCAACCAGCCTTGGATGGAAAAATCCTGAAGAATGTACAAACTGAAAACCAGTTTTTGTTTGCATAGCATCAGCAGCAACACTTGAGTCAGCTTTGTGTGAAGCCGCCATCTTGATCCAATCAATACCGTCCCCTTGCACACATTCAGGGACCAGGCCGCAGGACGTGTCTTCAGGTCAAACGGATTGTGGGACAAGGTCAAGAATGGAAGAGTCACCAAAAGGCAAAAAGTTCCGCCGGACCCCGGGAGCCGGCCGCCTATGTTGGGGGCGATCTCAGGCCACACGAGGGCAACAAGACTTGGGGAGGGGGCAGGAGCCAAGCGCCCCCTCCCAGTCCGCGCCACCACACCGCCTCTGGGGGGCCTCCGTCAAGCGGTTCAGGGAGGCACCGCAGGCAGCCGTTCTTCAGATCAGTGGCTCTCACCGGCAAGGCTCCCCTCCTTTAGCAGCGATCGTTGGCGCTGTGGTTGCGGCCGGAGGCTCCTGCTTAGTCAATGCCCCAGCCTCTCCATGTCGTAGGCCGCATCACATTGCTTTCCAATGCAGTCTGGCCTCAAACAGCCCCCACTTACACTCACCTATGAAAATCTTACTATTCATGCTTGACTGAGACCAAGGAGATCAGAGTGCATGTCTGTGTAAGGTGATGTACCTCTGGGGAGACAAGGTCCAGAATGGAAGAGTCGCTGTATCACAAGAGTGGGTGAAATTTAGCCGGATGGCGGGTGAGACGCTGTAATAGCAAGAGCAGGCGCAACTCAGCTGGCCGAGAGAGACTTGGGGAGGGGGCAGGAGCCAAGCGCCCCATCCCAGTCCGCGCCACCACACCGCCCCTGGGGGGCCTCCGTCAAGCGGTTCAGGGAGGCACCGCAGGCAGCCGTTCTTCAGATCAGTGGTTCTCACCGGCAAGGCTCCCCTCCTTTAGCAGCGATCGTTGGTGCTGTGGTTGCGGCCGGAGGCTCCTGCTTAGTCAACGCCCCGGCCTCTCCATGTCGTAGGCCGCAAGAGTAATCGCAACTCAGCTGTGCGAGAGAGACTTGGGGAGGAGGCAGGAGCTAAGCGCCCCCTCCCAGTCAGCGCCACCACACCACCCCTGGGGGGCCTCCGTCAAGCGGTTCAGGGAGGCACCGCAGGCAGCCGTTCTTCAGATCAGTGGCTCACACCGGCAAGGCTCCCTTCCTTTAGCAGCGATCGTTGGCGCTGTGGTTGCGGCTGGAGGCCCCGCCTAGTCAACACCCCGGCCTCTCCATGTCGTAGGCCGCAAGAGTGGACGCAACTCTACTGGCCGAGCGAGAAATACCGTCCCCCTGCACACATTCAGGGACCAGGCCGCATTGCGAGGGCACCGCAGGATGTGTCTTCAGGTCAAATGGATTGTGGGACAAGGTCCAGAATGGAAGAGTCGCTGTATCGCAAGAGTGGGTGAAATTTAGCCGGATGGTGGGTGAGATGCTGTAATAGCAAGAGCAGGTGCAACTCAGCTGGCCGAGAGAGACTTGGGGAGGGGGCAGGAGCTAAGTGCCCCCTCCCAGTCCGAACCAATGAAAAGTGTTATTTTTAGGTCACATGACCTAGACTTACATCATTAGGAACCCAAAAGTGAAATGAACCAATGAAAAGTTTTATTAACAAGTCACATGATCTGTTATGCTTACGTTACGCGCTCCGCGCCGTGCCCCGGATCGCTTCCGGGTAGCTGCTTTTCGCGCCTCGCGCACCGGAGCACTTCCGGGTGCGCTAACGCGGCGCGTCATATGACAGAAGGGACAGGCAACAAGAACCATCAGTCAAAGAGGGGAGGGCAAGTTCTTCTCTACCGGGTCACGTTGGGGCTCCACCGGAACTGATCGAATTGGTAGTCTACAGTGTTTCTGGATGTTTCAGACTGAAGCTGGCGTCAGCATGAGAGCACCATGATCTTGTGACTCCGTCGTGGCCATTCGGCAAGCAATCATGGCAGTCGCTCCCCACCGTAAGTCTGCGGGAGTCGGGGGCCCCGGTGACTCTTGTAGAATCTTCAAGGCTGAGGGGACACTTTTGGGAATGGGGCCCATGCCCTAGCAGTCAAGCGTCCGAGTTCCAGGGTTGCCCAGAGCCATCCTTGCAGGCCAGGCCCAAGTCTGTGGAGTCGACCGCCATTTCCTGAGCTCCGTGGCAGCTGCCTCTCGCTGTACTGCAAGAGTGGGTGCAATTCATCCGGATGGCGGGTGAGACGCTGAATAACAAGAGCAGGCGCAATTCAGCTGGCCGAGCGAGGCCCTGTGCCGCAGGAGCGGGCGCAACTCAGGTGCCGAGTGAAGCGCTGGGGTGTAGCTGATAAACCTCCACCTGGGGAGGTGGGGGAGGCTCGTCCGCGCCGCCTCTCCCTTTCAGTGCACCCCACGCCGTCAAGCGTCCGAGTTCAAGGGTTGCCCAGAGCCATCCTTGCAGGCCAGGCCCAAGTCTGTGAAGCCGACCGCCATTTCCTGAGCTCCGTGGCAGCCGCCTGTCGCTGTACTGCATGAGTGGGTGTAATTCATCCGGATGGCGGGTGAGACGCTGCAATAACAAGAGCAGGCGCAATTCAGCTGGCCGAGCGAGGCCCTGTGCCGCAGGAGCGGGCGCAACTCAGGTGGCCGAGTGAAGTGCTGGGGTGTAGCTGAGAAACCTCCACCTGGGGAGGTGGGGGAGGCTCGTTCGCGCCGCCTCTCCCTTTCAGTGCACCCCACGCCGTGTCCTGGCGCAGGTATATGTGATGGTTGGACCAGGGCACCGCAGGACGTGTCTTCAGGTCAAACGGATTGTGGGACAAGGTCCAGAATGGAACAGTCACCAAAAGGCAACAAGTTCCGCCTGACCCCGGGAGCCGACCGCCTATGTCGGGGGCGATCTCAGGCCACACCATGGCAACAAGACTTGGGGAGGGGGCAGGAGTCAAGCGCCCCCTCCAAGTCTGCGCCACCACACCGCCCCTCGGGGGCCTCCGTCAAGCGGCTCAGGGAAGTATCGCAGGCAGCGGTTCTTCAGATCAGTGGCTGTTAGCAGTGATCGTTGGCGCTGTGGTTGCGGACGGAGGCCCCGCTTAGTCAACGCCCCAGCCTCTCCATCTCGTAGGCCGCAGAGTAGTGGGGGAGAAATCCCAGGAACGGCGGCATGCATTTGGATCGATGTTGCAGCAGGCTGCCATGTAAATAGTTGTTTAATAAAACATTTTACCCTGTTACTTTGGTGGTGTGTTGTATATATTTATAATATTTGCATAGTGTTTGTCGTTGTTTTGGGCGGGGTGGGCGGCGGAGCCGAGCTGTCTTGCAGCCATCATGGCGTCGAGCTCAGTTCCTCTCACTAGTTTCATATTTCTCATGAGGGGTTGTTCCTAATGTTTCTATTTTAGCGAGGTCAAAAAGAGATCCCATTAGTGGCCTACTGATTTTGCTTAATTCCTTTTGTTGTTTCTAACGATTTTTCACTATCTGCAAAGACTAAACAGAGTATTGCGACTCTGTGCTTGTTTGTAAATAGAGAATGAACCAAAGAGAACCAATTCTAAAACAGTAAATGCTTGGATAACAATAAATCAAATGGAGAGGGAAGCAGGCACGACGGATTACAACGGGGGCAAAGGCCTGCGTTACCTACCCTTCACTATCTGCAAAGAGAGAATACTCCTAAAAGAAAAGAGGGGGGAGGGAGGGGGGGCAGCGTTCAAAGCACATCAGCGTGCATAGACACGAGAATGTTTTTACCTACCACGTACTTGACATTTTCAAGCTTTTGATATTTGCTATTAAAAAAACATTGAAATTCACTGAAAAAACCATAGGTTATAGACCATATATAGTTAGGAATTAGCATTTACAAAACCTTGAAAATTCATTGAAAAAACCATAGGTTATAGACCATATATAGTTAGGAATTAGCATTTACAAAACCTTATTTTACTCACACAAAACCATTGAAATTCGCATATATAGTTAGTTGCACTAACTATATATCGCGCACCCGCAATCCACTGCTGATGATGTCACATATTACATCATTCATGACATGGTCAGTGACATCACTGATGACATCACTGATGACAACTCAAATGACATCACTGATGACATTATCCAATGACTGTATGTTTCTGTAAAGTTAAAATATGTCTTACATATTGAAGAATGAGTGGATGTATAAGTGTCTGGATGAAGAATTTAGTAGGTGCATGACTGACTGTATGAGTGAGTGATTAAATGTGTCTCACTGAGTGCATGGGTTAGTGACTAAACTGTCTTAATTTGTGCATCATTATGTCTGTTGTTCTGTAAACTGCTGAATGTGTTAATCAGTAGCTATATGAGTAACTATATGGGATATTCATTGGTTGCCCAAGTATTTGTATGGGAGTCTAAGTATGTGTGTGAGTGGCTGGGAGGTGTATGACTCTGTGCATAGATGTGTGAGCAGTTGATTCACTAGATGTATGGGTTCAAAAGTGCATGTGGAAACAGCTGCATGGGCGGTTGACTGTGTGCATGAGTTTATTGGTGAGTGATTAGATATCTCAGTGCAACATGTCAAAGTAAGTACATATGTAAAACACTGTACATGTGAGAGTTGACATATATAACCGTGCATAAGAGCCAGTGAATGTGCGCGTGGCTGTATGGATCATTGTAAACTTGTATCAGTGATTGTATAAGAGAGTAAATATGTGTTAGAATATGTTTGAATAAGTAAGGTGTGTATAACTGTATAGTTGAGGAAATGGAGGTGTGATTGATTCTTTGCATGACTGACTAGGTGTATGAGTAACTCCATGGATGAGTGACAGTCTGTGAGTGTCTGTTTACACTGAGTGTATCTAAGGTTATATTAGAGTCTGAAGAGGTTTATCGTATTATCACATGAATGATGTCATCAGTGATGTTATCAGTGATGTCATTTGAGTTGTCATCAGTGATGTCATCAGTGATGTCACTGACCATGTCATGAATGATGTAATATGTGACATCATCAGCAGTGGATTGCGGGTGCGCGATATATAGTTAGTGCAACTAACTATATATGCGAATTTCAATGGTTTTGTGTGAGTAAAATAAGGTTTTGTAAATGCTAATTCCTAACTATATATGGTCTATAACCTATGGTTTTTTCAGTGAATTTACAAGGTTTTGTAAATGCTAATTCCTAACTATATATGGTCTATAACCTATGGTTTTTTCAGTGAATATATATATATATACATATATATATATATATATATATATATATATATATATATATATATATATATATATATATATATATATATATATATATATATATATATATATATATATATATATATATATATATATATATATATATATATACAATCCACAAGGTTGCCCTCTCGGAATTACCACACTCGAAGGGATTAACACACAAACCACAGCAGGTAGTGAAGTTCCCAGCACACAGCAAGCTTTCCATGCGCCACACGCGTTTCGAGCACTTTGGTGCTCTTGTTCACTGGCAAAATGACGGAGCACACAGGTATCACGGAGCAACTTATTTATTCATAATTGGTCCCGCCCCAGTGGGCGTCGGTAGCACGGGCATTCTGGTTGTAGTAGTCCCTTTAATATTCTACCTGACTTGAAAGACTCGTCAAAGCAAGTGCACTGCTTCCTCCATCATTTGTTAAAAGATAGTATATATGTATATATAATTTTAGACATTAAAACATTTTGGGAGTCGGGCACCCACCGCATCGAACACGCATATGACGTCACGCAGAAGCGCGCAAGCGTCCCATAAAGTAATGCGCATGTGTCACGAATGCACCTGGAGTCTCGTACTGGTCGCATTGCGATCATGCATGAAAATATGCACTTGTTGCACACCCTATGCGGATCCTTCTCAACACTCCTAAAACGCCAGCTAGGTTTCGCGCAGTGATCGAGAAAGGTACGCCTTCGGTGCGTGACTCCCCAAAAAAATTTGAAACAAGAAAATAATATAAATATGTTACAATTAAAAAATATTTTTAAAAAACAATTACAGTTTCAATATTTTAAAAAACATTTTTTTCCATTTATATTAAAAATATATAATGTATTTTAGAAAATAAAATATGTAAAAATAACTTGTTTAAAAAAATGTAGAAAATCAGTGTAAAAAAATACATATAACTATTGTTACATATAAAAATTATCATTTAAAAAACCTTTGAAATTCACTGAAAAACCCATAGGTTTCAGACATGTTATAGTTAGAAATTAGCATTTAAAAAACCTTAGAAATTCACTGAAAAAAACATAATTTTCAGGGCTGTTATAGTTAGCTGGATATTTCACTCGTACAAAACCATTGAAATTCCTTTGTTATAGTTAGTTCTACCAACTATAACTTGCGCGCCCGCAATCCACTGCTTATGATGTCACATATTACATCATTCATGACATGGTCAGTGACATCACTGATGACATCACTGATGACTTCTCAAATTACATCACTGAAAGTGGTGGTTGTCCCAGGGCTGCAGAGCTATTGCGTGGTTCCCCTGCATTTCAATATGTCTAGCCTGGGGAGGTGGCGGTCCCTGAGACTGGGGGGGTGCGTGGCCCCCCTACATTATTATTTACACTTGCCTATAGTAAACAAAGCACGGGAGCCTGGTCTTTGTTTTTTTTTTTAAATGTTTCCACAGAATCACGGATTCACCCGTGAAACAGTGGTATTTCTACCCTGCCACCTTTTCTTTTTATAAAACTTTTTTTCTGGGAATTGTCTGCGAGATGCATCCCAAGATGGCTACCAACACTTCCTGGTTGAAGTGTTGACAGCCAATCAAATTTTAGTAGGATTTGTGTGTCCACTGCAAGGACTCGCGTCCCCATATATCTATATTTTTTAAAGAAAGATATCTCAAAAACTACTAATCACAAACAGTACACTTCTGTACCAACATCTACCTTTCTGCCTAAAGTGGTGTAATTCCGTTCAGCAGTCCGGGCTGTAGTTGTGTTCTCAATATACTCCTGTAGTGGGTGGGGGTGGGGGAGCAATAGGTGGGATGTTTAGTGACTAAAATTGATTGTCTGTTAAGTTCTGATGATTTTACATGTTTGTACCATGCTATGTTATACCATAACGTGCAATAAAAAGAGTTTAAAAAAAAAATCTCCATAGACTTAACATGAGGAAAACATGTTTTGGGACCTCCCCTGACAAGTGCTAGATATCTATTGAAGAATCAAATAAGGCCAGTTAAAGAGAAGGGGTAATGTGGACCAATAGTGCTAACGATTGATTTATCATTTGTAATACATTAGACCAAAATTGGTGTTGATCACAACAATTTAAAAAAATATGATTCCAATACCCTATCTCTAGATCCTAGCATCTAAAACAGTACTCTGAGGAAGCTGGGAACATCTTGTGCAGTCTTTTCGGCGTATAGTAGGTTAGCCAACCTGACAAAAAGGTCATTCTTTTATAGCTGGCAGTTCGAAGCGCTCTATGCCCTATTTCACATATGGTCTGCCATTTTTTTTCCGCTGACAATGCAGCCAGTTTCTTTTGATAGTTTAGAAAAAAAGGTACCCATCACTTCCTGTTCCCCCAACTGCGATAACCCCAACTGCGATAACCAAGACTACCAATTGCTGACTCCAGTTCGGCCCTGAGCATACAGTTGGTTTAAGATCCTAGAAGCTAAATTATTGGTCATTGCAAAATTTGTTTTTAAAAAGCTTGAAATTTGATTAAAGACAAACGAAAGTGCTAAAAACCTAGGGTCCAGCTGCTGCGACAGAGACTCGCTAGTGATCAAATTTGATAGATTGAAAAAATCCCACAAGCATTCAAAGCCCACCTCATTGCATAGTTGCAGTGGCCCCTGAAAGAGCTGTAAGCCGGAAACCAGGCAATCAACAATTTTTAAATATGAATGATATCTAGGAATCTTATGTAGTTTTAAAAATACTTGTATGCTATAAACTAGATCTGATATTGGCTTATATAGAGATTTGTTTGGCAATTTTGGGGATTGAAGAAAAACAGTTAATTTAGTTGCATTCTCAACCAACATCGTTTTTAGCATAACATTTTCAATTTAGATGAAATGATTGTGAGTTGAACCACATATTTCAATAATGCTGCATGATAATACAGCTCAAAATTTGGGATGGCAAGCCCCTCCCTCTGAGTTGGATCTAATTGTAAAATTGCTAACGAAGTTCTAGCAAATAAATTTCAGAATTAATGATAGGATTTAGGTATTTTAATTGGAAGGTGAATAAAATAAAAATAATGGTAACATTTAAATTTTAACCAAGGATACACGACCTATTACAGTTAAAGGAAGAAAAGACCGTCTGTCTAATAATCTCTTTGCTTTTTTAAGTGCGCTTCCATAGTTTAAAATAAATAATTGATCATGATAGTTAGTCACAAATAAGCCTAAATATCTATAAGGTTTAGAGACTGCCTATTGAGGAAGAAAAGGAAGCGATACAGAGGGAGCATTAAACCAGAGTACCTCAGTCTTTGCTTGATTTAGCCCATACCCACCTATTTGTGTGAAAGCTGTTATTTCATCAAATGCATTAAAAATATTAGATGACTCTGCTGATAAGTAAGAATAATATAATCTGTGAATAATAACATTTTTGGCATGGCCGCTAAAGGAGGCACTATCTGGAGTTTATTACAAATTTTTACTGCCAGAGGTTCTATAAAAAGCGAGAATAGAAGAGGAGACAGCTTTCGGTATTCACAGAAGGCATTTAGGAGTCCAAAAGTTAGGAGTCCTAACTTTACTACTCCTAAACCGAGAAAAAAACTAACTTTAAAACATTCGGTATTCACAGAAGGCATTTAGGAGTTCTAAAGTTAGGACTCCTAACTACTGTGAATACCGAAATTAGGGGCCTATTAGGATGGCGGACGGACCTGCGTCCGTCCGCCACCCCAGAGGAGGAGGGACCGTCTGCAGGGGTTGCGGCGGTCCCTCCGTGCTAATTAGGATGTGACCGCCCCCCTGGCGGTCACATCCTGTATTTTTAACATTGCGGTGGGTGCTGTTTGAAGCAGCACACGCCGCAATATTTAAAAAATGCATGTTTACCTTTGCATGCACGAATCTGCAGGCACCACGTGGTGCCTGCCGCTTCGTGCATGCAAAGGCAGGGGGGTACCATAGGTACCCACCATGTGCACCCCCCACCCCCCCTTCACCCCTGGGGGCCCACAACGGGCCCCCGAAGACAACACTGTATGCCTTTCCATGGCGGAAATGCCGCCGTGGAAAGGCATATGACCTCAGCTATCCTAATATGGCTGGCGGTGTCTGATAGACACCGCCAGCCATGTTAGAGGAAAAGCGGTGGACGGAAAATAGATCCCCCAGCCATCCTAATCTGGCGGGGGTCTTTTTCCAGTCCGCAGCAGATAATCCGCATCCTCCGGGCCCGCGGTGGCTTCCGCCGGCCCGGAGGATGCGGATTATCCGCAATCATAATTGGCCCCTGAGTTAGTGCCTTCTGTGAATACCAAAATGAGTAAGTGCCTTCTGTGAATACCAAAATGGTAGTAAGTTTAGGATTTTGTCTTAAGTTAGTCCTGTGAATCGGGCCCTACGTCCTTAACCCTTAGGGGGGTGCCTATCACCACCAGCAGTGCCAATCTACATGAGGTGGATGCCTATCACTATCAGCATACTCTACCTGCATGGGGGTGAGTGCCTATCACTACCAGCAGTCTCCAGCACATAGGGGGTGGATGCCCAGTCCTTAACCCTTAGGGGGGATGCTTATCACCACCAGCAGTCCCAATCTACATGGGGTGGATGCCTATCACTATCAGCATACTCCACCTGCATGGGGGTGAGTGCCTATCACTACCAGCAATCTCCAGCACATAGGGGGTGGATGCCCAGTCCTTAACCCCTTAGGGGGGATAGATATCACCTCCAGCAATCCCACCCATATGTCTTCTAGGCCAAACACCCCTCACCATACCATCATGCCAAGATTGTGTATTGTGTGTGAAGTCCCTGAAACAGTGACACCAAAAGGGAACACATTCTGTAACTCACATCACATCTGTGAGCAAAAGGTGGATGTGGGGTCAAAGACACCACCAAACGTGGTACATCTTGCCAATGGGGCTTGATCCCTCCCACTCTAAGGTGACCAAAAGCTGATTCAGGCATTCTACATCCATGCATATTATGAACTTAGCATCAATGGTGCAAAATCCCACCCACCTCAGGCATCCAAATGTAAGTGCCTGTCCAAAATTGACAGCCAATGCACCACTGCATGTCAGATTCATGGTTGTAACACCACAAGCAATGTAGTGGCTAAGTTGTGGGTTTGTTGCAAGCAAACACAGATCTGTGGAGTGGAAGTGACCTGCATCGACTAACATCCCACTGACTTGTGCAGAGTAGCAGTGCACATGGGGACTGACAATGCCTCCAATGTACAATTACACAAAGTAGTGCCCACCAGAATGCATAGACACATACCAAGGACACACATAGCAAGGAATCCTGTGTAGATTGCAGCCATCAGGTGATCAAGACCCATTCCATGGCAGCAATGGAACATAATCATAAAGAATGCGCCGAATGATGAGGTAGGAGTCCCAGGGAAAGTACGGCAATACCCACACCCGACTTGCAGACAAGGTCCAGTAAAGCCATACCAATGCATGAGTGCAGGTGCACAAACACAACCAGCCAGCCGCACAATGCAAAATGAACACCACATATATGTGTGTCTCAGTGTACCCAGGCTAGTACGACACACATCCTGTGGTGTTTAACCCAAAATAGATATATGTGTACACACTGCCATCCAGAAGTCACACAGGAACATGCGACCTCCATGTGTGCAATCAGCCATTGTGACATTAGTGGTCACACAACACAGTCATGTGTCATAAGCTTGGCTACACAGCAACAAACAACAAGAGACAGACCCACTCCATCAATACCCACAAGGAGCCCACAGTGTTGCGACAGTAGCCTGTAGCCTGTATGATGAGCCCTCTGCGTTTACAAATTTGGATGTACACCCTACTGTTGAGCACAGTCACATGTGCGCACTGTGGCATGTAGTGACAGCCAAATTGCCATCACACTCACTCAGAAAACTAAATGGCCATGGGCTGTGATGTCAGCCCTCTATGTATGTAAGTTCCTAGACATGAGACTCACATATGCCCACTCCAAATGCCACACACCTTGATCTGCACCAATGAGCAGCAGCCAATCCCACATGAACTGCTGACCTTGCACATGCACCGATAACAATCCCAGGGGTGGTGGGGGATCTAAGGTGTACAAACACATTGCATATAGCCAGGCAACATCCCTTGCGCATGACTCACACACCATATATTATGAGGTACATGTGCATGACGTGACACTTATCTGACACATTGGGATACCCACAAATAACACATTTCACTGCACCAGACATTGAAGGCTAGGTTCTGATGAGTGTAAGCACTCATACACACATACAAGTTTCCCAGTCACATGAAGCCACCAGGGGAAACGGCCATTACAACGCGGCTGTTACTACCCATGCTATTACGTTGCACGTGTTAGAACGCATGCAACGTAACAACGCATACACATTACGGCGCAGGCCATTACATCGCATGCACTTTTAAAACGCATGTGATGTAATGGCGTCGGAGCACAGACAGCAACGCTGGAACCGGGAGCAGAGACAGCGACGCTGGAAACGGGACCGGAACACATGAAACCGGAGCAGAGACGACCACGAGGAGAGAGAGGTAAGGGAGATCAGGGTTTAGGGTAGTCTCAGGTGGTAGTATTGTAGGCATTAGGGCTTAGGGTAGTCTCAGGGGGTTGTAGTGTATGCTAGTGTTTTAGGCTTTAGGGCTTAGGGTAGTGTCAGGGGGTTGCAGCGTATGCAAGTATTTTAGGCTTTAGGGCTTAGGGTAGTGTCAGGGGGTTGTAGTGTAAGCAGGTCCGGTATGGTAGTGCTTCATGTAAAGGGGACAGACTGTGAGTAGGGGTAGGGTTGTGTTTGGAGTACCGTTTTAGGGTACTTTACTGTTTTGTACGGTAGGGTATTGCTGTGGACTGTGTGTAGGGTAGTGTGTTAGTGTTTGGGGGATATTTTCCGTTGTAAATACATGCGGGAAAATTGAGTCTGTAAAGGCATTTAGTATGCATTTCAAAGGAAATGCAAACATATGCCATCCGTTGTAAAATCATGCGTTGTGATGGTACATGCGATCTAAAAACCACGTAGTTTTAGTTCGCAATGTATTGTCATACATCCAGCCACCACAATGTGAAAACAACCTGATCTTTGAAACACCAAAGTGCAGGGCTGAATCACGATTATGTCCCATGTGAGTTTGCACACATACCAGGGCCATTACATCACACACACACACCGATGACTCCCATATGACCAGTATTTACTATGCACCCACCCCCCAGGAAACCTCGTCCTAACACCTATGGCAAACACAGGGCAACTCAGCAAGCATCACAGTCAGGAACAACTGCAGGGAATGCAGACTGTGTTGAAAAAAACACGGCATCCCACTGAGACATGCCCACAGAACACAACACATGGGCCTAGTCAATGACACAGGATTACACACTGCCATGAGGTGACTCCACTCATGTGTAACCTCAGCTGTGCCAACAGTCGTCTGTGCAGGGCCAAGTCATGTCAGAGTAGGAGTCTGCCAGTGAGCTACCTATTAATACTGCCTGAAGGTTCTGGTCACATCAGCCTGTGTTCTGCAGTGTTCCTTAAGTCACCAGCACATACTCCGAACATAGTTTTTTCCAAGTTGCCCTGATGACAAAGATGACTTGTTCATCACCCATGCATTGAAATGCATGTCCGTGCTGACAGGCCGAGTCAGTAAGAAGTAAGATGTGCACACATGTCAGCGCAAAACCTGTGCAACAGTGGAAAACAAAGATGTGACGTACTTCAAAGGCTGTCCCAAACCCTGTGCAAAAGCAGTTGTGATCATAAGAATCTGAATTGACACCCAATGATGATTTGGAGCCATACTGCAAAATGACTAATGTAGCATGGCACACATGAGACACATCACAACATTATATCACACATTGACAAATGACAGTAGCACAACAACAACTTAATTACACTCCGTACCAATATCGGGTACATGAGATGCAAATCAAAGCAATAACAAAGCATGAGTTTATTCAGCGACGTAAAGGGGAAATGTCCAGCCCCAAATGAAACAGGCCAATGGCTGGTCCATGAAATTAGTCCATGACAAGGGACAACTGATAACATGCCAGCCATAGCTTGCCTGGACTGACACACAGTAGTAGACATCACTCTTTGGCAGGGCATCTATGGTGGCAGGACAGGCACTGCAGGGACAGGATCAGGGTGCAGAAGATTGGGGCAGGGGAGTGGTGGTGGGTACAGGGGTCACAGGAGCAACTGCAGTGGATGGGTCAGGTTCAGTGTGTGGGGTCTCTACTGCAGTGAGCATGTCCAATAGAGTGTTCTGGGCAGTTGGGGGACACAGGCTCCACTGCAGTTACTGGAACAGGCTGAGGGCAGGGTGTTGTGTAAGTATCTGTGGAAGGGGGGAGGGCCTAATGACTTTGGGATGTGCCACCGGTTAGTGGGTGAACCTGGGGCAGGGTGTGGTGGGAGAACACAGGGAGTGGTGGCATGGGAGCTTGAGGACGGAGAGTGTGTGGTGGGAGTGTGTGAATGTCGTGGGGTCTTCCTAGTTCTTAGTAATTTCCTGGTGGGGCCTAAGTGTCCCCGCTCTTAGGTGAGGGTGTGTGGGGTTTGAGGGTTACCCACCTGGCAAGGTGATCCTCTTCCCCTTGCGAGTTGGCACAGGTGTATCTGAGGGGAAGAGGCCAAGCCCACAGAGGAAGAGCTTCTGGGAAGAGGGCTTTGCAGGAGAGTCACGGGAAGAGGTCTTGGTGGGTGAGGTGTCTGAGGACTGTGGGGTTGTTGTGGATGGTTGGCTGTGTGTCTATACCCTATCCCCTGTGTATGTGCCTTCAGTCCCGTGGTGCGACTTAGATTTCCCTGTGTGTGTGCTGCTCCGGTCTGTTGTTGTGCGTGTTGGTGCAGGTGTGAGTGTGGTAGGTTCAGGGAGGGTAGTGGTCGCTGTGGATGGGGCCAAGGTAGGTGGGGTGAGGGACTGCTGGAGGAGGGATACTGCTGCCGTCAGTGAGGAGGCCATGGACTGACTGATCCACTGTTAGGCAGACATGCTTGCTTACATGCCTTCCACAAATGACACCAATTGTGTCAAGAGATTAGTGTGAGCATGGGGGCACTCATCATTGATGTCTGCCCCACAGGGATCTGCTTCTGCAGGTCCACAGACTCAATTCTCATGGCAGCAGGGGAGACAGATGCAGGGGGTGTGGTGCCTGGACTGAAGGAGACTCTTGCCCTAACACGGGGCTCCACAGAAATCTGGGATGGGAGCAACTGGGAGGGTGGAGATGGTGGAGGTGGAGGTGGCGGGGACTGACTCGCTGTCAGAGTTCTCTGGTGTTGAAACACCCGCACCCTCTTGGGAATCATCACTTGAGCCTTCGTCATCCACAGCAGATGTAGTGGCTGCTGACTCACCCTCAGTGTGGCTTCCCTCACCCTCCGTGCCGCTTGCTCCCTCAGACTCCTCCACAGCGGATCCAGTCTGGCTGTGGCCCCCCTCACGGTCCGTGGAGCTGTCCTCTCCAGTGTCTGCCGATGATGCTGATGAACAAGGAGAAACAGATTCACATCAGTCACCTGTATTTACTGGACAAATTACCTTAAATGCAACACATCACTGAGCAAGCCCTGGCATCATTTAAAAAATAAATCACAATCTAACACACATAGGTGAACCTGGCACCAATGAGCCTGCCAGGGAACCATGCCCTCAGTACCCATAATGACAATGGACCCATCAGCCCATAGTATGTATGCATTACCACACTACCCAGTTCTCTGATCTGCTCTGAACTTAACTGTCATGTGTTCTAACACACATGTCACATTCCTGGCCACTGACTCAGGTTTTGGAAAAGCATTTGTGATGGCATGACCCCATTGTTCATTTGATGAACATACTTCCATTACCAGACACCATTACGGCCCATTAATTGAAATGTAAAGCAAGCACACTATGGCTGCAGTACAAGACACACATCACAATACGGCATGCCCTAGATATTAGTGTGTAACATGATGCTACAGACCGGTCTGGCCTATCAGTCAGTACTGACTACTGTCACAGGCTCATTGCATGGCGAGTCCACACTCAGCAACGTGTCACACCAATGTTTGCACTGTGAATGTAACTCCGGGAGTGGCATGTATACATGGTCACCACATGCTACACACATTTGATAGAATATGATATAACCACAGAAGCAACATGACACATCACAGTTTGTGGGTCTACAGCTCTGTATACCTGATCATAGAGGATATCTCAAGTACATAGTAAAGCAGATGACACAAATCTGTTGAATACATCAAAATGCACATTAT
This sequence comes from Lissotriton vulgaris, assembly GCF_964263255.1. NCBI lineage: Eukaryota > Metazoa > Chordata > Amphibia > Caudata > Salamandridae > Lissotriton > Lissotriton vulgaris. The sequence goes on from NC_141694.1 coordinate 1,449,925,630, forward strand.
AGTGACTATACACATTTGTATTGCCCTGTGTGTAGAACCAATAGTCACATGTCAGATGTCTGTCCATGTCAAACACATAACAAACCTCTGAATTACAAAAAGCTGTGGCAGGCCAGCTTGACACAGAGTCAAACACATGTTAATAAACATTCACAATGGTCGAAGTGCTGGCTGACACAGAAGAATAGGAGGCCATAGTGTCTCATGGGACCGGAGAGGCAGACCTGTCCATGGGCCATGTGCTATATGGGATTATCAGGAGTACAATGCAGGTGACCATGCATTTGCTGGAAGTCATAGACAATGTCTGAGGTGTCACGATTGTGCATGCCTGCTGCATGGGTGTGTGGTAAATACCTCACACTCCTATGCTGACCCACAACAGCAATTGTGCACAGATATTGATCACACACAGAGCACATGTTATTAATTTATAAACGATCTGACACAAATCCCAGATTAGCCTCACCCATTTAGCTCAAGTCAATGAACACTTTGCTGATGTTGGTGTCAATATTCCCTTGGACAACAGTAAATACACACAACCAAGTGACACATGTGAAAGAATGGAAAGGACACACCTGGGCATCAGATGTGAATGGGGCATCACCACATATAGCCACATGGGACTTGTCTGAGCTGACAGACTAACTGTGTGAGTGTAACTTGGCTGAAGGAGTGCAAAAAGCAGGTTAAAACAAATACACCTACAAGGCATGGACTTACCCTCTCCTTGCTGCTGTCTGGCCTTCAACTGCCCATCCAGATCTGGAAAGACCACCACCAGGATCCATAACATGTAGGGGGTCAGGCTCCACCCCTCCTGCGAGGAGGCAACAGCTTCAGCTGAACCCCTGCTATCTTCCAGGTCCAGCCACGAAGGTCCTGCCACCTCTTCTGGCAGTTGCAGATGCGGCGTCTGTAGATCCCCACCAACCTAAATGCCCGGGCGATGGTCAGCCAAATTTCATTCCTCTCATGGACAGTGACCTGTGAGGATGACAATGTGAGACAGCATCACTAAACATGCACCATGTTACCAAACACACAGTTGTACACACGTTTAACTTTGCAGTGCATATCATGCGTACAGGTATTGCAACTATGGTATTCGCCAGTTGTCCAGTGTGCAAGCCCAAATCAACGACATGGCAGTGCCGGCAGACCGATGGCTCAGTGGACACCCACTCACTGCTCAGACCGGACACTGTAAGGCACTGAGCGGCATATTATCAAGGGGGCTTATCTCCGCTTTTTTGGCTTTAAAAGCCAAGAAAGCGGAGATAAAATGATCTCCCTATTACCTAGCTGTCGCTAACACCAGTTAGTGACAGCTAGTAGGAGATAGCGACCATCCTGGGCCCCACTTTGCATGTCAGTGTTATTTATCACTAATGATATGCAAAGTGGGCGTGCCAAGATGTTAGCGACTGAAAACAGTCGCTAACATCGCTATCTCCTATTACCAACTTTTGGAGATATTCGCGCTAAGCGCGAATATCTCCAAAAGCTAACACCTGCCCTGAGCAGTTCTTAGCCATGTTATCCAATGGGAGGTGGATAACATGGCTAAGAGCATTAGCTCAGTAATGCATGAATATTGCTGACTTTTCAGCGATATTCATGCATTGCGGTGATTTTTATCGCATTTGCGATAAACCTTGGTAATACCAAGGTTTATTTGCGGTACAAATCGCCGCAGCTCAGCGGTAAATTTTTGTCTCTAACCAAGCAATAGCGATAATTATCGCTATTGCTTGGTAATATGCCCCTGAGTTGCACAGGATGTGTACCTGCACGGGTAGACCAATCACATGACCCACTCCACTTATACCCCCGCACCAGCCTCTCCCTAGATTGCATGAGCCACATTGATTAGTGATCACTGCCAACAACAACATATCAATTGAGTCAGCATATTTGCTGTCGGGGTATAGGGTTACAGATGTTAGCTTAACTTTAGCAGCCAAACATACTGCTCTGTATCTGCAACACAACTGATGAGGAAATCTGGGGTCTAGGGTCTGCAGCTGTGGTGCAACTCTCCACCAACTATCTCACTGCAATAAATTGGCAATTTCTCCTTCCCAAACCACCATGAGGCTCTCCTGCAGATTGCTACCCTTACATGTCTGGTGTATTGCAGCAGTTCTTAGTTGCCCTCACAGCTATTGGTTGCTGAGATGGCTGGAATGGCAGACATTGTCAAATTCCCCTCTTCATCAGTGCTAGCTTTTGCATGTCAGGAAGTATCACTGTTAGTCAATTGTATGTCACACATCAACACATTTGAATAAGGGGAAAAGGACAGTAAGTCAATCAGAAACATTGCCAGCTGTGTACATACATCACCACACTCTGAAACTTAAACTTACTCAGTGTGCATACTTGCCCTTTGTGAGCACAATGCTAGTAGTGCCAGTCTCACTACATGTACAAATGCCAAGGCAGTACTGTGGGAGGAGACTGTCCAGCAGGGCCTGCTTCTCCTCCTCGGTGAATGTCTGGGCCCTCTCTACAGTATGTGCCACTGCAGGGTGCAGAGACAGCAGCAGTGATATGATGTGATCCAGTCCTGTGGCATGTAGTGTAAGCAAGTGCAGTCTCTGGGGAACACACAGCCTTAAATCAGTGCTACAGAGGCAGTATCTGTTCGATGCGGCCCAAGAGATAGGTCAGACTCATTCGCATTTTCGGAATTAGCCCAATCCATGTCTTGGAATGCATTGGACACGCCTTCAGCATCGTTCAAAATGTCTGCATCATGACACCATTGAATTTGCAACATTGTTGTATTGGCCCAACTGAATCTGACAGCACACGAGTCGTACAAGTAGCAAAACACAAGGCTCGTCTCCATGACAGCCAATAGCCAAAGGGTGGGTATGCCTTGGATACTAGGCATCCGCCGCGCCATTCAGAATTGCACCAGCAGATAGTGCCAGTACAGTCTATGTCCAAGGCGTGCGTACGCCTTGGTCCCTGAGTGTCCGACGCGTCTCCTCAAATCGCACCAGCATATAGAGTCATTACAGTCTATGTCCAAGGCGTGCGTACGCCTTGGTCCCTAGGTGTCCAACGCATTTCATCAAATTGCACCCGCATATAGAGCCATGTGTCCGACACATCTTTCAGAATCGCACACACCAGTGTGACAATTGCATTCTATGGTCAGAGGCTGCCAACCAAAATGGTTTCACATGGACTGAGAGGCTGGACAACACAGTGACAGCCTGTCACACAGTACAGGCATTCAGTATTCATGCTTCATTACATGTGTGTATATATGTGTACCCATGTCATGTTTGATGTGCACAATGTGGTGCGCACTAGCAGGATGTGCCATGTCACATGGTCACAATAAGGCATTGTGTCTGATGCACCTCCCTACTGTGCTTGAGGACTTTGCTGGTCACACGTGGCCTGTACACAGTTACTGGGGCATATTGTGTATTGCCCTGTCACATGAACCCTACATAGCATATGATTTGTAATGTGTGTCCCTGGGCTTGCTGTGTGTGTTACATCATGAGTATTTGCGTATCATGCTAAGGACATGGACATATTTATATCTGGGAGTTGTTAATCCCACCCCAATCTCCATCAGGTTTGGTCCTGTGCTTTGTTGTTGTGCCTGTGTGTCACAAACATACACGTTTGCCATGCAGACAAGCCTTTTTGCACATCCTGTGTGTGTAATGCTTGTGTTGGGACGTGTACATCAGACATTATATTGTGACTGTGTCCATGTCGCAAAATATGTTCCCCGTGTGTGTGACTACCAGTCCCCTGTCATTTTGACAACAAACTATCCTCACTAGTCATTGAGGTGTGTATTTGTTATGTGGCATATGTTCAGATGTTATGTGACAGGGCCCCCAGTTTGCCGACAGCAGAGCATGGCACTTTATGTGTCTCCATGTGGAGGTGACAAGTTATGTGAGGGGCACATGGTTGGCATATGTATCCATGCTGAATTGCACACACCTGACTCTATTGTGTCCTGGTGTGATGTAGCATGTGGTATTTGGCCTGGTCATAGCCACAGATGTGGGGGAACTGAAATACTTTCTTTGATTCCCTATGTACTGCAGGAGACCTAATGTCCACAGACCCTTCTCAGACCTTACAACCATGGTTGGGAGGTAAATCCTTCCGTTTTTTGGCCACTAAATATTGGAACGCCCTTCCACTTCCACTTCGGATGGAACCTTCCGAAACACTATTTAGGGCCAAATTGAAAACTTTTCTATTCCCTAAATAATTGCTGTCTTTACTTCCTCAGGTTTCACCTCCCTCAGATATGATTTGTAAGCAGTTAGCGCGGGGACACACAGTTTTGTGCAGCCAGGCGCTTTATAAATGTTTTTATTTTTATTATTATTATTTTTTGTATGTGACTGCATCCGAAGGTACCACTTCCCAAGCTAGCTAATAGAGGATTTGGAGGAGCAGTTGTCCCCACATTTACAACCTGGACGTGTGTATCCAACTGCGCTGACCCCCAAGGTGAAGGTGATAGCAGTCCTATATTTCTTTGCCTCCGGAACATTCCAATATACAGTGACTGATGCTGGTGGGATGTCACAGACTATGTTCAGTCCTGTTCTCTGTGATGTTTTGGAGGAAATGTTGTTGTATCTGGACCGATTCATCCGATTTCCATCCCAACAACAAATGCCAGGCACAAAGGGAGATTTCTATGCCTTGGGAGGGATGCCAAATGTCATTGGATCAATGGATGAGACACGTGTGGCTTTGGTACCACTACAGGCACAGGAGCAAGTTTACAGTAAACGTAAAAATGTTCACTCTAATAATGCCATAGTGGTGTGTCTTGCTGACATGTCAATTTCATATCTCTGTGTCCATTTCCCTGGTTTAGAACACGACGCCTACATCATGTGGAATAGCAGGATACCACATTTGATGTTACAGCTGCAGAACCAGCGCGCCTGGCTTGTCGGTGAGTAATTATTATTATTATTATTATTATTATTATTATTATTATTATTATTATTATTATTATTATTATTATTATTAAAAAAGATTTGGTACCGCGCACATTCACCAATTGGTTTCTTGGCGCTCAAGACCAGGCGGGAGAAGAACATTCAGGGTCAGAGCAGCTAACCGTGCGCCAGACGGAACAGGTGGGTTTTCAGAGAACTGCGAAAACAGCAATAGTCAGTGGACAAACGAATAACAAGAGGGAGGGAATTCCAGGTAGTTGGAGCAAGAAAAGAGAAACAGGCGCCCCCATGTTTTTTACGGTTGAACCTGGGAATAATCAGCAGGTTGTGAGCCGACGATCTGAGGTGACGGGGCGGAACATAGGCATGCAAACAAGAAGAAATGAAAGCAGGGGCACAGGTAAACAGGGATTTAAAAATGGTACAGGCCATTTTAAAAACACACCGTTGCGCAACTGGGAGCCAGTGTAGAGTCTTCAGCAGAGGGGTGACATGCTGATGTTTAGGTTGCTGATAGATCAACCTGGCTGCCTGATTCTGAACCAGTTGGAGTCGGGAAAGGTGACAGGCAGGAACCCCCACGTATAGACAGTTGGCATAGTCTAGACGTGAGGTAATGAGGGCGAGGATTACCTTACGGTCTTGCATATCTTTGGATTACACGCTCATTCCTGATCCATGACATGTTTGGCTCTTTGTGTGCAGGTGACTCTGGCAACCCCAACATGCTTTGGCTGCTGTCACCTCTTAGGAACCCTGTCCCACCTGCGCAGATATGTTTCAATGAGGCACATAGGCTGACCAGGCAAGAGATAGAGCGGACATTTGGACTCCTGAAATGCCAATTCCGCTGCATGTACCGGACAGGCGGGCCCTCCAACATGCACCTGAAAAGGTGTGCAAGATATTTATTGTGTGTTGCATGCTACACAACATGGCAATGAGGGAGAAGGTGCCTCTTATCGAAGATTATGACGGACAGCAACCGCCACTATGGGAGGATCTGGGACATGTTGCGAGTGATGATGAGGGTGAGGGGGATGTCCGGACTCAGTTCATCAACAACGTGTTCTCCTAATTGTGAGTATACAGTGATGTGTTGTCAAGAACTCTTGCTTCACCTGATATGTGTCTATGTTGAGCACTGTGTGAGCATATGTGTTTCTGCATGCTACATGTCATGATTGTTGCATTTATGTTTCCCTTGAGTTACTATGTCCACCCACTCAATCTTGCCATGATTCTTCAGATCTTTTCACAACTCTTTGAAATTGTGCATGTAATGTGTATTGTAGATGTATGCAGTGATTTAGTGATTTCAATACTATTGTATGTCTGTCATTCACTGGGTCCATTGGCTGTTGTCTGGTGACATGTAACCTCTGAAATGCACAATACAGTCACAGGGTGCAACCTTTCATGGTTCCGGAAGTATCATCTCACACACCCCAGTGCTGGCATGTCTGCCATTTTTGGTGAATTTGTGGTCACTGTTATGTGGGGGTACCTTGCATCTGATGTTCAGTTTACTTGTTGTGTATGTGTAATAAAGGTGTGCACCAGTTTGTGGTATACTTCCTCTGTGTCCACACATCAGAAAATCTTTGGCATGTTGTACCTGTGGGCTGATTGGCTCAGATTCAGCATTTGTGTGTACTTGTGTGTACTTGCAGTTCACGATGTCTGAGGCAAGAAATGTGATGGATATGGTGGTTTTGTGTTGTGTTGACCTAGGAGTGTGTACCTCTCATATGTATTACATAACCATGAATCTAATTTCAGGGTTTAGATTGTTCTAGTGGTTCTTCTGCCCAGTCTTACTTTAGCATTTCATCACCTATATGTGTCAAACCCTGTCAAATTTATCACAGAGGCTACAATTGTGATTTTCAAGTGTTTATTTACATACATGTGTGTGGATGATATGGATGACATGAATCGCTGTACAGTGCAATGAGTTTACACAATTCACAGGGGAGTTGGTAGGGTTGGTAGATGAAATTAGCAGAGTAAAATCCACAGTCATTAGATCCATTGGTCAAAATCAAACCCTCCATCACATGTGGGAGAATTGGGGACAGTCGACATGGTGAAGGGTTTGCACCCAATGGTAGACATCAGGAACAAGTGTTCACTTCCTGGGGGATATTCAGGGCTAGCTGCCTCTCACTTGTCCTTCTTTGGACGACCCTGCGTCTTCTTCGGAGGGGAGTCCCTCAGGTGCAGGCTGTGGCGATGCGCTGGAGACTACGTCAGAGTCCACCTCCCTACCTGGGGAACTTGCAGTTGTTGTGGCAACTGATGTAGTGGGCACACAGGGAGGTGGGGCCATGTTGTTTGCAATCTGATGTAGGCATCCAGGGATGTCTCTGTGCACCGCCGTAACATCATTCAACATGTCCATCTTGGACTCCATGCGGGCCATGTGTCTCCACCCACAACATGTGTGCGTCCAATCTGGCATGATGTTCAGCCTGCTATTCTTTAATGTCCCTGAGGTGCCCCACAACCTGGCCAAAGTCTCTGGTGCATTACTGGTACGCATTTATGAAGTGTCCCAATTGGGGATCAGCTTGGGGTGCAGCACCATGGCCAGGAGGAGGCCTCAGCCTGCCCCTACTCCCACCACTCCTACCCCCACGAGCAGACAACACTAGGCCTCCTCTGGTGATGGCACAGGTGGAATTGGCAACCTTCCCCAGGATTCCCTGTGTTGCTGTGCCCTCGGTGTTGGGTTGGCTTGGTCTGTCAATCTTAATAGGGGCCATCTGGATGTTGTAAGATGGAGCAGGAATGGTGGCAATGAGTTCAGATGTTACTGTTGCTGCACGCTGATCCATGCCGGAGGGGGCAGGTTGTTCATGGTCATCGTCAGAGGAGTGAGAGGCATCCACGCCAGCCAGCTCTGTGTCAACCAGAGTCTGGGAGTGGGAATCTTCCTTGTCTGTTCTTGCAGTTTCCCCAGCTGCACCTGTGGGTGGAAGAGACGCACAATGTATGTTGTGGTTCAGCACACATAAGCATATCACACTCATGCAAATCTGCACAATGCTTCTTGATGAGTGTGTGTGCATAGCATTGTTATCACAGGCAGATGCCAATGTAGGTTAGGAAATATTTCCTGATGCGTTTTATGTGCACGTAGAGCTGTGTGCATGGACAGCTCATGCATAGTACAAGTGACTTACATGTACATTGCAAAACGTGCACTTACCTGCCTCACACAGGTGTGTTGTCTGTTGTTGGGAGGGGTCTGTGTGACAGGGCCTGCTGGGAGATGTAGTCTGAGGTTGCACTCCTCCCCCATGGAACAGATCGGACCCCATGGGTCATGCTTCCATGGCAGTGAGTCTGAGTACATGTTCAAGTTGCCTGACAGTGGTGTCCTGGTGTTTGTTGGTGCCCAAGTCCCAGCAAGGCCTTGTGCTCCCCACACCAGAGGCCAGTGTCTGCAATCTTGCCTGTACTTTGACACTCCCTGTGAGGTGAGCATGGTGCATAGGGCTATTCCTGGAACGTGTGGGATGGGGACTATGGGCTGGGACTCCAACTCCCATTATGCATTTTACTCCACCCCCATTCTCTCCAAACCCATGCTTCCTTCCTGCGACTTAGCTTTCCTGGTATAGGATGTATGCAGACAAGATGGCTGCTGCATATGACTGGTGTTTGAATTCCATTGGCTTGCTGTAAGTTTGTTTTCAGTTTAGTGACTTTTGTGAATGGGGATCTGTCCAGTGACATTGCAGGTATTTTTGTAGTTACAATCTGCATTGGCACACAAATACCACCATGGATTGCAGATCCTCCCTCCAGGGCCCAGTGTCAGACATCTTGGAAGTCAATTTACCTTGAGTCTCAGGTTGTGTTTTGTCCCAGGTGTGCTGTTTGTTGTTGGTGGAAGGGGTGTGTGTGACAGGGCCTGCTGGGAGATGTAGTCTGAGGTTGCACTCCTTCTCTCCCATGGACCAGATAGGACCCCATGGGCCATGCTTCCATGGAAGTGAGTCTGAGTACATGTTCAAATTGCCTGAAAGTGGTGTCCTGGTGTTTGTTGGTGTGCAAGTCCCAGCAAGGCCTTGTGCTCCCCACACCAGAGCCCAGTGTCTGCAATCTTGCCTGAACTTTGACACTCCCTGTGAGGTGAGCATGGTGCATGGGGCTAATCCTAGGTTGTGTGGGATGGGGACTATGGCCTGGGACTACAAATTTCACCCTGCTTTCAGCTACACCCACCTAACCGGCACACCAAACCTTCCTTCCTATGGCTCTGCTTCCCTGGGAGTGTGTGCAACTGTGGTTGCTTGATGGCTGACGGTGTTTGGTGGTGTATGGGGCCAAATCCCTGGGGTATTTTTCAGTGGGTTTGTACATGTATTGCCCTAGGTACATGTTACTGGGACATTGCAGGTATTGTGTTTCTCTAGGTGGCATACACATGAGAGGATAGTTATGTTTAGGTTACTGCGGCTTTATGACTGTGAATGTTTTCTCTGTCCCCCTAACATTATTGTCTGTGGGTGCAGATTGCTATTATATTACAGTTTGGAATAGTTGTTTGTGTACTCACCAGGCTCTGGTATTCCAGGCAATCCATGGAGGCCAAATGGTGGGAAAATGGCCTGCCCCTTCTCCTCCCAGGAAGTGAAATGCACCAGTTTTGCAGGAGGACCACCATCAGTGTGCTGGGTCAGGGCATGGTCTTTGCTGATGAGTTTCTTGACTTTCCTGCGTGTCGTACCACCGGTTCCTGATGTCGTCCATTGTGCGCATGTTAGGTGCTAGTGCATTCACCTTGTCGACAATGTTATGTTATGTTAAATTAACTTTTTGAGCGCAACTAACACCATTAGGTTTCTTGGCGCTTTGATGAGGGAGCCGGAAGTGAATACAGAAAGAGAAGCAGCTAATTATAAGACTCAGTGAAAAGAAAAGTTTTAAGGGAGGATCTAAACTTGGGGTAGGGGGAAGACAACCTAAGAGGGAGGGGTAGGGAATTCCAAAAAGACGGAGCTAAAAAAGAAAACCTAAGGCCACCGTGTTTCTTCCTCTTGAATCTGGGGACTGATAACAGAGCCATCTGGGATGATCGGAGGGTGCGGGAGGGGCATAAGGGTGGAGCAGGGAGGAGATGAAGAGAGGGCTGTGACCGGCTAGAGATTTGGAAATAATGCAGCCGAGCTTGAATTTGCATCGAGCCGCTATTGGGAGCCAGTGGAGACTTTTTAAAAGGGGGCGAACATGTTGATCTTTGGGTTGACAGTAAATCAGGCGGGCAGCCTGATTTTGGATCAACTGGAGTCTCCTTAGTTGATAAGCAGGAATGCCTACATATAGTGCATTTGCGTAGTCAAGCCTAGACATGACTAACGCTAGCAGAGCCAAGATAAGGGCATCAGTGGTGAGTAGGCGGGAGATTTTTCGTATTTTCCTGAGTTGGAGATGGCTGGATGATACTACGGCGCTAATCTGGGGTGTCATCAAAAGGTCACAGCTAATGACAACTCCCAGACTTTTGGCAGAATTAGCAGGGCATGGGGGGCTGCCAAGGCTTGCAGGCCAGAAGGAGGGATGCCAAGGATTGGAAGGTCCCCCGACAAGAACCAGCTCGGTCTTGTCGGGGTTGAGCTTCAGGTGGTTTAAGCCCATCCAATTGCTGATGAAACAGAGGGTGTTTTGAAAGGTAGAAATAGATTCATCAGAGGAGTCAATGGTGAAGATCAATTGAATGTCATCCGCGTAATTGAACGCGGAGACATTAAAGCTACGAAGGGAACGAATTAGTGGGGCCATGTACAAATTAAAAAGGAGAGGGGATAAAGAAGAACCCTGTGGAACGCCGCGGGTCAGCTCGACATGGGTGGCAGAGAACTGGGACAGCCTGACTGCTTGATGGCGTTGAGTCAAGAAAGACCGAACCCAGTCCAGGGCCGTGCCCTGGATGCCAGCCTCTCTGACACGGTCGACCAAGATGTCATGGTCGACCGTGTCAAAGGCGGCTGACAGATCCAAAAGGACCAGGGCTTGACAGGTGTTAGAGTCGGCCCCCCTGCGCAGTTCGTCCATCACAGAAAGGATAACTGCTTCTGTGGAATGCGCAGGTCTGAACCCAGCCTGCTGAGGGTCTAAAAAACACGAGTCTTCCACAAAGGAACTAAGAATTTGGGTGGCGTGCGACTCCAGAACTTTACTGAGGAAAGGGAGGAGGGAAATTGGGCGGTAGTTGCTCATGATGGAGGGGTCTGCCGAAGGTTTTTTCAAAATGGCGACCACCTCGGCCCTTTTGAAGGATCCAGGAACCTCTCCGATAGTCAGAGAGTTGTTTAAGAGGGCTAGGGGGGGATCAGGACAGGAGATGAAAGCTTCCCGAAGGGCCGAGGGGGGGCAACAATCGCAAGGGGAGCCAGAGGAAACTTTATGCAGAAGTGTGAGAAAATTAACCTTTGAGATAAGGGGGATCTGGGTCAGGGTGTGGGTATTAAGGTGGAGGGGGACATTGAACGAGGGGGGGACCGGTAAGGCTGAGGGAGAAATGATGGTTTTAATCTTGGTGATCTTATCCACAAAGAATTGGTTCAAGGAGTCGCGCAAGGACTGGGAAGGGAGGGGAGCAATGGTGACTCTCGCCGGGTTTGACAATTCCTCAATAATTGAAAATATGTCCTTGGACTTATTTGAGGAGTCCAAGATTTTGCTGGAGAAGTAGCGAGACTTGGCCAGAGTTATTGCCGACTTATACTCTCTCATCTGAGAGGAGAAAAGCTCTTTAGCCTCGGGGGAATATCCCCGACGCCAACGCCTTTCTGCCTGGCGGAGACTGAGTTTCAGTGATCTAAGATCCTCGGTAAACCACCGTTGGGCGTCATGTCTGCGCCTCGTCTTAACTAATTTTAAAGGAGCCACCGAGTCGGCGGCAAAGATAAGCCAGTGGGTAAGGTTCTCTGACTGGGAATCAATGGAAGTGGTGGACTCCGTAGTGAGTGAGGCAGATGTACTGAGAAGGGAAGTGAATTTGTTAAGATCAGCCTTGTTCCAATTGCGTGCCCGAAAATTGGATTCCCGGGCCGTAGTGACAGGGGAGGGTCTGGCTAAAGTAAAGGTAATTAAAAAGTGATCTGACCAGAGGCAGGGAAGAATGAGGGGTGCAGAGATATCCAAGGAGGAGGTCCAAACCTGGTCCAGAATATGGCCTTTGACATGCGTAGGTACATGAATGTGTTGGATACAATTAAGACCCAGCATAAGATCTGAGAACGCCAGTGAGTCAGGGGTTTCATGGGTGTCTGATGGCCAATAATTAAAATCACCCAGGACCAGGACATTAGCGTTGTTGATGGTGAGGTGGGATATAAGGTCACCAAAACGGACAGAGAAACTAGGCATGGATTGGGGGGGGCGGTAGGTTAAGACACATACGAGTGAAGACCCAGGTTGCTCCAATCTGAGTGCGAGGCAGTCAGTCATAGGGATGCTGGTAATAGGTACTGGGGAAAAACGGATGGAATGCCTGATGATGGCTGCAACCCCTCCGCCAGTTTTACCAGAAAGGCGGTTGGCTTGTAGTATGTAGTATCCCGGAAGGATAGCTGCCAGGATGTCCGGGGAGGAATCGTCTGTGAGCCAGGTCTCGGTCAGAAACAAGATGTCAGGCTGTTCTGAGCCTAGTAGATAGAAAATGTCAGACTGGTGGCTGACCAGAGACCGGGTGTTAAGATACATCACAGATAAAGGGGGGTTAAAAGCCGTGACCCGAGAAGGGATACAGGTCCTAAAACCTGGGGCAGAAGGCTTGGCGGTGGGTAATAAGGAAGAAATCTCAGGAAAAGTTGTCCTGGCCGTGTACAGGCCAAATAGTGCAAGCCTGAAAAAGACTGAGGAGGGGAGAATGCAGGGTCGTGTAGTGAGATGAGGGAGGAGCGGGAGTAAGAAAGGAAAGAGGCAGAGTGACGTGCCCCATGCCCCAGCCGGCCGCGGACGGGCGCAGACGGGCTTAACTCAGGCACAACTCCGGCGCGCCTACGACGCGCCCGCTGTGCTGACACATAGTGGCCGTTTAAATAGGGGCGGAACGAGGGTGGAGTGTCAGGGCTACACTGTAGTGAGGGTAAGCCCAAGCAAAGAACAGTCAGCCCCCAGTCAGCAGCTCACCTCTGGAAGTGAAAATAGCAGTTAATTGCCTGCATAACAAAAGGTACAGTCAGATTATAAATTAAAAACAATGCGAAGCATAAAACGCCGCCGCTCGCAATCAGCGGGGCGAGGTGCAGGTAATCCTCGCCCACATCTTGTTTTTCTGGGATAGGGGGGTCTGTTGGACCAAGGAGCCAAATAACTGTGGCTCTACTTTGATGATTTCATCTACCATGACTTCCAACTGTCTGTGAACTTTGGGTTCTTCTTTGGTGGCATGGTGATGGGTGGTGGTGGAGATGGATGGGTGGGTGTGTGTCGTAGTAAGGGTTGGTGAGTTTGTGTATGGCTGGGTGTCTGTGAGTGTGCCTATTGTGTGGTGCAAGTGTTGTGTAGTGTGTAGGTAGTGGCTGTATGTATCAGTGTGGTAGTGTTGTCTGTTTGCAGGTCTGTGAGATTTGCTATGGATCACACTGACATTGTGCAATGTTGCATGTTTCACGTACGCGCTTGTCGCGACAGGCTCTTTTTCTTGCCAATCTCTCTGGTCCATGCGAATCGGTTGTACGGCTTGGGCTCCGCGTGACTCTCTTTTGTCCACGACGCATTGCATCCTACTTGGGTGGTTGTACGGTGCGTGTTCATGTTGGTCGTAACTGTAGCCGTACCGTGTCGGTAGGAAGGTTTTGGTTCCGTTTCCAAGCAGGGGCGCTGTTTTCCATACGTTTCAGTCGGTCCAGATTGATTCCGTGTGAGTCGGTTGGATTTCGACCGGGACGCATTGTCCTTGTAAGGTGGGACGGCGCCTGTACGAGTCGGTCGGACTTTAGTCCGGGTCCTTGTCAGTTGGAACTCTTTTCAACCCAGATCGGAATCAGGCCCTAAGTTGGATTTCACTTTGGAACTAAAAGTCATATGGCTGAGATACCCGCCACCCCCTCTCAACACAATCCCCAAAAGGAGGGAAACCGGAAACAGTTCTTAAAGTTTTTGGATGTGGGATGGAGTGACCATCCCGGCCGTATTTATTAAAACAAAAAATTAAAACATTAAACGTTTTCATGTTATGTACAATTTCATTATCACATTACGAGTTTGGCTAACCTTAACATAATCTCTAATACAGAGGTTCTCCTAGCCGAACTAGCATCCTACAAAAAACATTCTCTAAGAACACTGAAATTGTACATCCTAACGTTTAAGGGCCAACGGCAAGGTCATAACCGGTGTCAAGATCCCTAACCAGACTTACCCCTCCCACTTGGGAGGGGCGACAGCACAGAGGCTTACCTCAAGTGCAACTACTAACAATTTCCCTTGTCTTGACGGGGGCACTTAAGACTCGACGCCATTTAAAGGTCGTTCGAACACTTGTGTGTGGTATCTAGAAGGTATCGTTGACCTCTCCCCACCCCACACAACTTACCGCATCTGCCGTCGCAGATGACACTGGCCCCGGGAAATTCCCCAGGAGGGGGCTGTAACCCCTCCTACAAAGGAAGGGGCCTTGACCGCCTTTCCTTTACTTCCGGCGTCCCGCCCTTAGACGGGACCGCCTCCCCACTGAGGGGCCAATGGCCACCTCTCCCGAGCGCTCCCATCCGTGTTGGGTGACGCCCACTCATAGGGATCTACCAATTAGTGCTCACCGATCATGACCTTACCGCCTACCAAAAATAAATACGACAATTCTTACTCAAACCTATGAAGACATTGGTCGCTACGACCGAAAGAACATGCTAGAAATGTAACACTACATCAAATCATTTTAATCGCAACAACCTAGACGATATTCACCATACTTTATTATGATTAACCACAAACTGATACTGTCACAGCCTGTAAACGAGATGGAAAAACAAACTTATAAATTCACTTTATTGCACAACAACTTGCTGTCCTCAGGGGCTGGTGGGTGGGTCAAAATTGGCTCTTCGTTCCGTCCCGAGCTCACGTGTAGCGAGGAGGTGCAGCTTCGGAGCACAAGAACAAGAGGACGTCTTCCGGTCTTGCGCCTTCTTTTATCCGTCTTCAGGGCGGGCGAAAACCCGCCCCTGCCTGCCCCGAGGGCGTGGCTGGCTGCGTCGGTGTCTAGGCCAGCCCACTCTAGGGCGGGAAAAAGCGCGCCCCGGCTACGCCGCTTCGGGCATACCAGCCGAGACGCGCCTCCCGCCCAAAAATGGCTTCCCGGGGGGATCGAGGCACTCATCCATACGTTCGGGGGGACCGAGTGGTCGCCCCTTTCCATATGGCTGAGATACCCGCCACCCCCTCTCAACACAATCCCCAAAAGGAGGGAAACCGGAAACAGTTCTTAAAGTTTTTGGATGTGGGATGGAGTGACCATCCCGGCCGTATTTATTAAAACAAAAAATTAAAACATTAAACGTTTTCATGTTATGTACAATTTCATTATCACATTACGAGTTTGGCTAACCTTAACATAATCTCTAATACAGAGGTTCTCCTAGCCGAACTAGCATCCTACAAAAAACATTCTCTAAGAACACTGAAATTGTACATCCTAACGTTTAAGGGCCAACGGCAAGGTCATAACCGGTGTCAAGATCCCTAACCAGACTTACCCCTCCCACTTGGGAGGGGCGACAGCACAGAGGCTTACCTCAAGTGCAACTACTAACAATTTCCCTTGTCTTGACGGGGGCACTTAAGACTCGACGCCATTTAAAGGTCGTTCGAACACTTGTGTGTGGTATCTAGAAGGTATCGTTGACCTCTCCCCACCCCACACAACTTACCGCATCTGCCGTCGCAGATGACACTGGCCCCGGGAAATTCCCCAGGAGGGGGCTGTAACCCCTCCTACAAAGGAAGGGGCCTTGACCGCCTTTCCTTTACTTCCGGCGTCCCGCCCTTAGACGGGACCGCCTCCCCACTGAGGGGCCAATGGCCACCTCTCCCGAGCGCTCCCATCCGTGTTGGGTGACGCCCACTCATAGGGATCTACCAATTAGTGCTCACCGATCATGACCTTACCGCCACAGGTCCGGATAGTTGACCGGCTATCCGGACCCCCCACAAAACTCCTACCTAAAGGTCATGTTTTAAAGATTTTAACCAGGCTAGGAAGTCTCCTATGAGTAACTCATTCCCCGCCCTCGACAAATGCACACCATCCCCCAGATACATACTGTCATCATTAATACAATTATGCGAGATCGAATGCAATGTCTTGGAACGGAACAACCTACTCACTTTGTTATTCAATTTTTTAACAGAATGATTCAAAGCAGGGATCGAGATAGCCCCCCGCCACACTTTTCGTGGGATCATATGAGACCACGCAATCAGGCACCCCGGAACTCTCCTCGCTAACCAACTTACCGTGGAAAGCATAGCCTCCAGGAGAAGTCGTCTACCGGTGGTGACCAAATCATTGCCCCCTAAATGCACTATGACTATGGACGGCGGTGACCTCATCCGCTCTAACAAGCCCTCAAAAAATTCCTGAAACTGGTCAATACAGAGACCGCCCCTTCCGTAGAAGGACACTCTGTACCCGTATTCCCCAGGTACGTGAAACATGTCACCTGCTTTGAATACGTCTGCGGCCCGTCTCACGTATGAGTGGCCCACGACCCACACCTCCTTCCTCACAGCCGGTGACGTGCGACCGCTGGCCTGGTGTTGGGTCGACTGCTCAGTCTGCCCTGCCGCGTAGGCTTGCGCAACTGAAAACAAACAAAAGACAAGAGGCGTGAGTACATGATTACAGCTTCACAACATGTGCAATCGCACGTACCTCTTATAACAATTGGAGGACCAGCGCCCCACACGTTTCACTTGTTCTACATTAAGACCCCTGGCTGTAGCTTCAGTGGCAGCCCCTATACGAAAGGAGTGGGTCCCAAATTCGCCCGGGTCCAAGCCCGCTGCGGCAATGGCCATTGCAAGCACCCGTTGAAACTGAAACCTCGTCAGCGGGGTGGCGTCTGCATGCCTCAACAATGTCCCCCCCCATGATGCCACTCTCTGTGCTAGGTAATCTTCTAAGCACTGTACCGGACACATGGATGACTCGGGGTCCCTGCGAATGATCGTGCAGTCCCCTTTCCCATCTTGGTCAGTCTTAGACCTGAGAAAGGAGACAATCATCGCATCCCCCCTGATCTGAACATGTTCCCTGCACAAGCCCCCCGTCACATCCTGTTTGTTCCTTGCAACCAGCTCACTAACTCTCATAGCCCCGTGAAACGCCAGCGTAAATGCAGTCCGGAACAAACAGGTCTCAAAAGGGGACGAGCATGTGTTAGGGAGTGTGTCCAGTAACTGGGACAACCTGTCTAGACCTATCGGTCGTCTCACGTCTACTCTGCGACCCTCTAGGCGTTGCCACCCACGCAGCGCTTTCTGTACTGTGAAAGACGCTGTTGGGTCCAGGATGCCATGGGCCCTGGCAACAAAGGAAATGGCGGCACGATGCCTTTGGGCCGTAGCCACCGATTTCCCAGCCCTATGTAAAGACATCAGAAAGAGTACTACCCACTCTTCCTGACCCCACAGACCCCCTCTCTCTGCCCCTAAAAAGGCTAAATAGGCCTGGAACGCCCCTTCATATGCCTTCCTTGTCCTGGGTGCTAGACTCTCTCCCACGAGGTGACGAAGTTCGGGGCACCGAGAGACCAGAGAGCTTCGGGGAAGGGTGCCGGCTCCGGGTCCGCTGAAGGAAGGAAACCCGAGAAAGCCTGCATGTGAAAACGAGACAGTGCGTCAGCAGCCTGATTCATCACCCCTGGGACATGTTTTGCTCTGAATACCACGTTCAGTTGCATACATAGTAGGACAATTTCTTTGAGCAGCCTCAAAATCAACTTACAATGGGCTGACTGACTATTGATGCATTCTACCACGGTCATGTTGTCGGACCAAAAAATGACAGAATGATCTCTGAAACCTTCTGGCCAGGTTCTCAGGGCCACGAGAATGGGAAATAATTCAAGGAAAGCAATATTACTCGTTAGCCCCTTCTCGTGCCACCATAGGGGCCATCTTTGAGCAGACCAGTTCGTGCCGAAGATGGCGCCAAAACCTATGCTTCCTGCTGAATCTGTCCATAGCCCAAGCTCTTCTGAGGACACGGCTGGCTTGTTCCAGACGACTCGGCCATTGAAGTCCGCCAAGAATGCTAACCATATCCGCATGTCCTGGCGGACCTCAGCCGATAACCTCGTGCGATGATGACCCTCCTTCAGGCCAACCATCGCTTGGGCAATGGAGCGGGAAAAGGGGCGAGCCATTGGGATTACCCTCAAGGCAAAGTTCAACTTTCCCACTAATTGTTGCAACTGATGCAGTGTAACCTTAGGTGTATTCAAACATACTCGGAGGGCTGTCCTGAATTTCAACACTTTGCTAGCTGGTAAACGGAAACACCCCTCCCTTGAGTCCAACTCGATCCCCAAAAACTCGAGGCAAGTCGTGGGACCCATAGTTTTACCCGGTGCCAACGGCACGCCAAATTGACCCATCAACACACAGAATTCATCTAAGGCCTGGGCACATTCGGGATTTCGGGCGGGACCAAGGAACAAAAAATCGTCAAGGTAGTGCATTACATTTCGAAAACCCGTTTTCTTAGTGAACACCCATTGCAGGAAAGTACTGAATTGCTCAAAATAAGCACATGATATAGAGCATCCCATTGGCATACACCTATCCATGTAAAATGATCCCTGGAACCCGAATCCCAAAAGACGCTGATCGTCTGGGTGTACCGGGAGCAACCGGAACGCTGACTCGATATCAGATTTCGCCATCAACGTCCCGGGCCCCAGGCGATTCAAGATGGCTACTGCCTCATCAAAAGATGCGTATCGCACCGAACAAACTTCTGGATCAATTGCGTCGTTCACCGAAAGACCATGTGGAGCAGACAGATTATGAATCAATCGAAACTCACCTGGGTCCTTCTTGGGGACCACCCCTAACGGAGAACAAACAAAATCCGGTACCGGGGGTATACTAAACGGGCCGGCGACCCGTCCCCGGCTAACCTCTTTCTGAATTTTCTCTTGCACTACAGATGTATGTTGTAGAACGGAAAGTTGATTTTTGCACATCCCTACACCCTGAAAGTCCCCCACCGGGATGCGGAAACCATGTGTAAAACCGTTCCGCAGCACCCCGGCAGAAGTCCGATCCGGGTATTCGCTGAGCCAGGGAATCATTGCCAAGGTATCAATCGGAGTTGGTAAAGGCGCCCCTCGGCCTAGATTAGACCTGTTTGGCGCCTCCCTTACCCCCATTCTCACTCGTTCTGGCTCTGCACGATGACTCAGGATGGGATGACCCACACGTACTACATTCGTGTCTAAATTTACATGATCCCGGAGGCCTGGTACATTTCCCTCTGTTGAAGTTATAACAGAAACCCTTTCTCCCTGTATTGCCTGCGGGCCTCGACTGGTCGTCGGTGCTCGTACTTGGTCGAAAGGGCGACCCCACATTTTGGCGGGAGAAATCAACAACATTGCTCCCCACCAATGGCATTCTTAACATTCCCGATTCTTTCATTTTATCCCATGTTAAAGAATCGTAACAATCCCAAGTCAAACTCTTGTTATGTTCTTTTTCTTTCCTGAACAGATTATCATAACAAAACCAATGGTTACCTTGATACGCTGTCGAGTAACCCATAATTCTTGATTGGTAAACGGGAAACTCAGGAAGCAACTCGGGCCTACGTTCCCCCAAAATCGATGTAAAAATACCCCACGCATTGCCCCAGTTACCAATATTCTCATTTACCTTAAAGGCGGCCATTTTTGCGCGCCAAACACTCGGATGCATTAGGTCCTTCTGACTTTTTACATGCTCCACATCATAATGATCAACAAGCAAGGAAAAAATATTCACGTATTCCCCTGCCCAGATCTTTTCCTTTATCGCTAAGGGCACATGTTGTCCCAATCTCTCTCTACGAGAGGGTGCTGACTCGTCCCGTGCAATCGGCAATGGCCGCTTACCTGAACCGGACGCAGCTTCTGCCGCTTGCGGCTTGTCTATCCCCGCCAACGGTGCAGCCACTCTAGCTGCCTCTTTCTTCTCACGAAGCCCTTTTATCAGCGCCTGTGCCTCGGCAGCCGTGGCGCCATCACTGCTATCCCCCAACCATGCTGCTAGCTGTGCTGCCAGCTCGGGGGGCATGTCTTCCTTGGGTGTCGGGGTGACGACAACGGGGATTGGATTCCCCTCGACCGGTACTGGGGTCGGCGCCTCGAGCGGGGCAGAGGGAACCGGGGCGTCTCCACCGGCTGGAACCCTTCTCGGCCTCTTAGGTCTCCCTCCAGCCGGCGCAGGGCCCGAACCCTCCTCCCCATCTCGCTCCGCCAACCGTTTCTTTATGTCGGACACCTCTTTGCAAAGGGCCCGCACCATCTGGTCGGTCGTCATTCTCTTTGCGCCTTTCTTGGGCATCTCTCCGAGGAAGTATCTGGAAGACAAAGAAAAGGATCAAAACGCTCAAAATTGGCTCTTCGTTCCGTCCCGAGCTCACGTGTAGCGAGGAGGTGCAGCTTCGGAGCACAAGAACAAGAGGACGTCTTCCGGTCTTGCGCCTTCTTTTATCCGTCTTCAGGGCGGGCGAAAACCCGCCCCTGCCTGCCCCGAGGGCGTGGCTGGCTGCGTCGGTGTCTAGGCCAGCCCACTCTAGGGCGGGAAAAAGCGCGCCCCGGCTACGCCGCTTCGGGCATACCAGCCGAGACGCGCCTCCCGCCCAAAAATGGCTTCCCGGGGGGATCGAGGCACTCATCCATACGTTCGGGGGGACCGAGTGGTCGCCCCTTTCCACTCTAGCCCCACCATTTCTCCAACAATTAATCACTACTCTGTACCATGTGAAGATCTGTAATATCTGCACAACAGCTCAATAAAAAGGACATGTTCAAGTAAATATTCTAATCAAAGATGGTAATGAATTCTCGAGTAAAGGGCACAGACAACGAACTACAAGTAATAACATCCCAACATTCCCCCTCACATTGGAATTATATCCAACATTCTCCCCCATTTTGGAAGTAAACATTTTAGCAAGGGTGTTCATAAAATTAGATGGGGCCATCGTTGGAGGAGAAAAGTCTGGTGCATGCAGTTCATTTTCTCCTTGTGGGTTTAGCAGTAACTCCAAGGAAGTCCCTAGAGGCAGTTAACGGAGAAGTAGTCCTGTTCTCTCCTTAGTGAAGACTCCCTCCACCTTTAACATCGTTAGAATTGGGGTAGAACTCGGGGCAGAATTCAGAGCAGAATTCAGGTCAAAACATATTTTTTACTGATTCTGTGGTGTATTTTCCTCCTTGCAGTCCGCTGCCCGTTCGTACCCTTCTTCTTCTTGCTTTCCTCCTCTAAGGGTAGTGGTAATGCTGTGACCTCCTTACTTTGGAAAATAGAAGAGAGTGTTTTTTCTTTTCTCTCAATTGCGGGGAAGGAGGTCGAAGGCAGATGCAGAGTTGGCCCATCCCATGGCTAAAAATGCTTCTGTATAGAGTAAGACTGATCGTTCTCGGCTAGGTTCTGACTCTCCTTGTCTTTTGTCCTAAATTGAAGTGGGTCAGCCTGTGTGCCTGAGTTCTTACAATGGAAGTTAGAAATGACTTCCCCCCTATGGTGCTTACATTTGGAGGACTGGGTTGGTGAGCCTTGGTCACAGACTTCCTCTTGGATTCACAAGATACAGCCAAAGGAGAAGTGGCCTTTTCCACCAAACTTCTTTTTTCCAAAATCAATCATTTTGTTAAAGAAAAGAGCGAGTCCAAAATGCTATCAGATTTATCCACTGATTTCTCCATTAGGGCCAAAATCACTGACTTAACTCTTTCTAGGCAAAATAGTGAGTCAGACGACCATACATTGCTCCCAGGGGGAATACTAGAAGGATGGAGGCTCAAACCTAGTTCTGGAGAATAGGACACCTTAAGTTAGTTAGAAATGTTCCACTAGGTGTACTGCTGGAAAGCTACATCCTAGGCGAGGGACCCAAGGGGTACCCATCGTGTTTTTCCATTGTTTGCTTGGATTGAAGGGGTCCAAAGATACTCCAAGGGAATGGTCAGACTATGACCAATGTCAATATCAATATTGGGAGTGTAAAATCCTCAGTAGAGGGTATTTTTCCCCAAATTGGCGAAGTTGACTGAGCCATATGCATTTCAAAGATGTTGTCCACTGAGGATTTATTAATCCTAGTGGGTGATTAGGCTTCTATAAAAGATTCTAGGTTTGTTTCAAAATGTATGTTTGTCAAAGCCAATTTATTGGAACTGGCCTCTCTTTTGGAGAAGAAGGTAGAGATTGTGTTAAAGCCTTTCAGGGCATTAGCTTGAAAGGTCTTATTTCTCAAAGGGTTGGATATAGTTTTTTTGCAAGCTCTTGAGAAGGCCAGCCTCCCAGAGCGAAATTTCTTGGTTGTCATGGCTTGCCCACTATCCAAGGAGGATTTCTGTCCGAGAGCTTTCTTGTCCGAGACTGTCAAAATCCAAGATGGCCAAAAGGAACAGTTATGTTCACTGCAAGGAAGGTCACTAGCTATGCCCGGACTGCCAGCCTATTTGCCCAACAACTAAGTCTACGTGCTTCGACCAGATGATCAGTCTAGTCTCAACCTGGTAGACTGGATGGCAATTTTCTGGTAGCCGAGAGTCGGGAGCCTGGAGCTTCTAGCCACAACTTTGCACCCTTGTACTGTCAGCACATGTGCGTTCACTCTCAAACTGTTGATCTGGCAAGTAGTTTAAGTAAATATGGTAGGAAGTATGATAAGGGGTGGTGAGCTGCGCAGTCCAAGCAATCCAAAAAACAAAGAGCAAATTACCCTGGTCCATACAGGGCAATTGAGATAATAATGGGTCTTTCTAGACCCTTTAATTGTGAGCTGTGCAGTTGAAATAAGGGCCCGAGAAGTACCTGTATAGCACTAAGTCTGCAGGTCAGCAATCTGGGGGTTAAACAAAACAGGCAGCGGAGCAGGTAGCAGAACAGCTGGGCTGGCAGGCAAGTGCTGATAAATGTAAATGTAAATGTAGGTATACTTATATAGCGCAACCTGTCACCACAAAGGGCATCCTGGCGCTTGCCTAGGGAACCCGTCCTGGTATTCCCCTGTGAGAGGCCCCAGCAGGGTATCCACAAGGTGAAAGCCAGGCATCCCGCCGCGAGGGGCCGTTGTGGAGATTAAGCAAGCTATTGCCCAGAGTCGCAGAGCGTGAACCCGTGAGTCGAGAAGGCACCGGAGCGAGAATTATCGAGACCGTGGAATTTTTAGCCCAAGACCCGCCGAGGCTGGGAATTGAACCCTGGTCCAGGGCCGATCTCAGCTTCCGGGTCTGCCGCCTCTAACCCCTGAGCCACACTTCTCCACTAGGGGTCGATGATACTCAATGATGTTCAAAAAGTAGGTTTGGGGGCGTGGTGGCTCCTCTGCAAGGCACAAGTCTCACCAGCCTACAGCCAGCCACATCAGCACCTCACAAAGAGCCCGCAGCCTAATGTTTGCCCACACGCTGTCCCCCAGGTACCTTCGGAGCTCACTGCTATTATGCACTGGTCACTGCCCTCCTGGTTGGCTCCGGTCCATGGTCCCCTCTTGTCTTCAAGCCGCAGCTACTGGAGATGGGCCAGAGCAAAATAGGTGGGTATAGGCGAGTTGGGTGGTGTAATTATGGAGTAAAAGTTGAGTCTGATGCCAGGACCGAGAAAGACTGCGATGACCTTTGTGTCCAGCAGCCTCAATGGCAAGAGCCCAGTATGCCTCGGCACCCTGAACGTACACCTGCCCTCCACTCTCCTCAGTGCTCCTTGAGAGTGCCTCACCCTACCACTTCAGTTCCGTCAGATCTGTCATCTCAAGTAATCAATTCCCGGAGCTGTCTTTAAAATTCCCCTCCTCAGATTTTTACAGAATTTAGTTTATTGTTATTTTAATCAAATCAAGGAGTGTAATACATTTTTGCAAGATAGACCATGAGTGTGTTGCTCTACAAATTGGGCAACATGTCACAAAGGAGTGAGGAATCCGATGTGAGCTCTTCTTTCATTTAAATCCAGTAGATATTGATGCAATTAAATGTTGCCTGCGGGGTGCACAATTCTAAAATTTATGAAGAAGAAATTCTGTGCTGTTAGTAGGGGAAACTACCCAAGCAAACACACTGTATGAAAAATGTACAAATTTCAAAAGTGAGTTTTGCCTCTGCATGTCCTGAATGGCTTCCACACTATTCTAGATTTGTTGGTTGTGGAGCAATAGGCTGGAAGTGCAAGAACAGTTCACAGAGGAAATGCAATTTTCCTGTGCTTGTAAAATATAATAGCTATCTGTCAGTCATATCCGCATGCTCAGCACTCATACCCACAGATGATTGTTAAATGTCAGCACACTGTCTGTTGTACATCCTGCCATTCTTACTTGCACTTGCACTTATACCACAATCTATTAATCGGACTTTCATTTTATCTCCATTGAATAATATGTGATCACTGTTCAACTATTGATGACAAAAACACTGACCTACAAAAATATTGCAGAAAAAATATCGTAAACACAAATATCGACACCCTATATTTAAATAAGAATTTACACAAATATCGATAAAAAAATATTGCTTAATTAAATATTGATTACAAAATTATCGGCAGCAAAAATATAGATAACAAAAATATCAATAACATTAAATCATAATGAAAGACAACAAAAATATCGAGAACACTAATATCGACTACACAAATATCGCTAAAATACATATATAAATAATATTGAAAATGCCATTTAACATTGAATAAACAATGTATACAATTGTTTCATTATTTAACATATCCCAAATAATTGTAATAAATTATATCAACATATTTAAAAATTATTCAATTATTTTAAAATTACAATATAGTTATACTAACCCAAATAAATGAATACATTCACAATATAACATTAAATTACTTACCAACAATACTAAAATTACATGTATATAATATATAGCAACAACAAATGTTATAAATTACATTTATTAACAAATATTTTGTAATAACAACAACCAATAACATAAATATAAACATTAAATAAACATGACATATATTTACCAAATTAAAAGGTAAAGAAATTCAAAGAACGTATCTCAACCAATGAATTTAAACTAAAAACACACAAACCAATAAAAAATATTAACTAATTAACTAAACACTATGAAAACAAGCAAATAATTAACACAATTTTACAGTTTATCTGCCAAACACGGAGGGAGAGCATTACTTTGCAAAAGAGAGACCAGAAAAGAAAGAAAATCTATACAAACTACTATATTAAATACTACAACACACGTGAGAACAAAACTTTTTTTACAAAATATAAATACCTCGACCTCCTTAACATAAATAACTAAAATAATGAAATGTTCCCCTTTTTAAATCAAAACTAAAGTGCAATACAACCATGCCAATAAAATACAACACAAATATGTTATTAGGGGCCAGATGTAGGTAGCCCTTTACCGGTCGGAAACGGCCAAAAATACCGATTTTCGGCCGTTTCCGACCGGTAAAGGGCTATGGAGATGTAGGGTCTTTAAAAACATACATTTTCAGTAATTTTACCGAATCTGTAATTTTACAGAATCGGTAAAATTACAGAATCGGTAAATTTACCGATTCTGTACATTTTACCGAATCGGTAAATTTACCATTCAGTAAAAATACAGAAAATGTATTTTATGATGTAGGTAGCACTTCTAACAGTGCTACAGGGCCTTTAGAATTCGGTATTTACCATGCAATACAATTGCATGGTAAATTACGAATTCCTGTGTACATGCACATCTGTGCATGTACACCTGTGCCATGTGGCACACAGACATGGCCTAAGGGCATGTCTGTGTGCCACATGGCGCAAAAGCCAGTTACAGGGGTGCAACGGGTGTCAAAGTGACACCCTGTCCCCCTTAGCAATTCGGTATTTGTACCGATTCGGTAAATACCGAATCGGTATTTGCTATGGAATCCTATGGGCTTCAAGGCCCATAGGATTCAATAGCAAATACCGATTCGGTATTTACTGAATCGGTAAATACCGAATCTTACCGATTCGGTAAATAATACCGGATTTTTACCTACATCTCATTTACAGATTCATAAATACTGAATCGGTAAAATTCGGTATTTATGAATCAGTAAATGAGATTTACCTACATCTGGCCCTAGGTGCCTTATTTAGCTCAACATAATAAAGAATATGAATAATTATATGTACAACTTAACCTATAAAGAAAGTAAATAACTGATTTTGTAAACGTATAAAAAGTACAAAACATAACTAATAAACGCGTTTTTCTTTACAGCTTTTACAAACTGCACCTACAGAAAACATCGCCGAAATTAAATTCATCAACTACAAGAAGTATTATATGTTTCAGTGCTAAATAAAAAACCATACAAATGAATTAAAAACACATCTCGCATTTAATTAATATAAACATTTTTCTTTCGCACCAACAAAAAATAAAACTGCGAAAAAACAGCAAGCATCAAATAATCCCAACAACAAAAAGTCAAAGAACACTAATATAAGTATTTTTTCTATATTATTAATAATACTAGCATTTTTATAATTCACAATAGCATATTTACTAAACACATATTTATATATCTTCACAGATATATCTCAAATATGGCAGAAGGAGCAAAGTTTATTACGTATCAAAAGGGGAAACTAATGCTTTGCTATATGGGTTACACTTACACTCAAGAAAAAGGTATAGAAAATAAAACTCATTGGAAATGTAGCAAATATTATTCCAATGCCTGTTACAGGAGAGCTACTACAATAGATTTATATGTTGTGAATGTTAGAGAGCACCACCATCCCCCAAATGTGGCTGAAGTGGAAGTAAGAGATGCCCTAGAGACAATGAGAGAAGTAAGCAAAAGTTCCCAGCAGACAAGTACTCAAATTCTAAAAAATGTTTTAACCACAGTACCAGATCATGTCACAGGACAACTTCCTTCCATCCCCAACTTAAACAGATTAATATCAAAAACTCCACCTACCCCCCAAACGTTTGGAGAAATCCAAATACTCGCAGAATATACCATCACCCACAAAGAAGACAGATTCTTGTTCTATGACAACAAAAGTCACGAAAAAATAATTATTATATTTGCACCTAATACTAATTTGCAAAAACTTAAAAGCTACGAAACGTGGATGATGGACAGAACCTTTAAAGTTTGTCCCAAACCATTTTATCAGCTTTATACAATTCATGGAGAATTCGAAGAGACAAATATCTCATTCATTTAAGCATTGCTGCCTAATAAACATAACACCACTTATATAGATGTACTAACTACAATAAAACAATTCCCAGAAAAGTAATACTCCCAAAGAATAATAATAGATTTTCAACAGGCAATGATTTAAGCAATACTCAAACTATTTCCACACACTGCAATATCAGGGTGCTACTACAATTTTAACCAAAGCATATGGAGGCACCTACAGAAATCCGCTTTAAGCTTAGAATATTCAACTAACAGCAACTTTGCCTACCAAATTAAGAAATTAATTGCCCTGGATTACGTACCAACTACTGAAGTAGGTAATCACTACAACTTACTAATAGAAAGTCTTTTCTATCAAGCCAATGAAACAAAATTAAGTTCCTTACTTGACTACTTCAAAGACACCTGGGTGGGAAGGTTATATAGGTCAGGGCATCGCAGACAACCTAAATTTCTTTTTTTTTTTTTTTTTTTTAATGTTTTTATTCAAAAAAAAATTTACAACTTTTTTTCCCTTAACTCCTCCCCCCCCCCCCCCCTGCACAGGACATGAAAAATAGCGAAAGAATACAATCAAGTTTCGTTTTTTTCCATGTCATTACTATATCTCAAGTTTCAATTTACAATAATTCAGACTGGCAAATTATACTGGGTAAGCTAGAGCATTATTAAAAACAACTGGTAGAAACCCCTTAAAGGGCGAATAACCAAACATAACCCCATGCATACAGCTAGAATAATATTCCTGATTGCATTATACACCCGCCCTGAGGCCCTATGGAAGTTCTAAGTTTCCTGCCACCCTATTCTTCCAATCTGTTATTGGTTTCCAGATCTGCAGACCTAGGGATCTAGCATTCTTCCCTTTTCTGGCGTATAGCGCTTTTTCCATGTTGTATATATACAAAAGCCTGGCCAACCATTGCTGCATAGTGGGGGGGAGCTTGTCTCGCCATGCTGAAGCTATGCATAGACGAAATACTGCCATAGCTACGAACAGAAAGTTCTCCAACTGTGGTTGTTCTCCAGTCCCGTCCAATCCCATTAATATTACTTGGGGTGTCATTGTTAACTTACAATTCAGTGATCTATCTAAAAACCCTTCGATTTCTTTTATCAGAGGAACTAGGTTGGGGCATTCGCCAAACATGTGAGCTATGTCTGCCTCCTGGCTGTCGCATCTTGGGCATGTTATGCCTTGTGTGCCCCCCCACTGTGCAATTCTGGCTGGAGTGTAGTATAGCTTGTACAAGGTCTTATAGTGCTGGGTTTGCAATGAAGAAGAGCGGAGAACCTCCTGTCCCATCCGCAATGACTGCTCAAAGATCCCCTCCCGAATCCCTAGCGCATCCATCCATTTTGCTTCAAATTTACCCAAGTCATCTCCCCTGTGTGCTATAAGTTCGGCATAGAACCTTTTTATCGTGCAGCTGTGTCCCGCTTCTATTATTTGTAATATTGTATTGTCCCCAAATCCTAGAGGTCCTCCTCTCTTTCCAGCCAATAAGCTTCTTGTCTGCAAATACTTAAAAAACGTCCTTGTACTGACCCCAAATTTTCTCTGTATCTCTGAGAATTGGCGCACTCCTAGCGGGCCTATCAAATCCCCCATTCTTTTCACTCCTAACCGTCCCCATTCCTTGAAAACAGTATCAGCAAAGATCTCTGGGGGTAATGTGGGATCATTCCCTAACCTAGTGTATGCATGGTATCTACCCAGTCCAAAGCTCTTTTTAAATGCCTTCCACACCTTATAGGCTGCCTCCAGGGTCTTGAATCTGGTTCTCTTGAAGTAACTCGGTTCACTATATCTCAGGAACACATTCTGTGCCTCCTCGCCTAAAATCAAACCGAAGATCTCTAACGAGCCGGTATAGAATTCTTCTTCCATCTCGGCCCCGCCAATAAGGCCCGTTAGAGCAGACAACCTAAATTTCAAATCCCCCGGTGGAATGTGTATTCCAGCACTTTGGCTCAAAAAGCCAAAACAAACAACGCAGTGGAAGGATGGCGCAATGCCTTCTAAGCCACGATAGGAAGAGGACAACAAACATTACATAAACTTATTGAAGCTAATAAAAAAGAACAAAGCTAGCAAGAGCTCAGACTAGAGCAATCTCTCATTAAAATAGGACCTAAAACTAAGCAAGCATATTAAAACTATGCATGAATACCTCCAACATAAAACTAGTATGTATCCAATACTCAAGGTCTAGAATATCTAGACATAATTGCAAAATCAATTCTTTAAAATAAACCAAATAGCAAACCTTTTATACATAGAAAACATAAAAACAAAGAATTTCTTTTTTCAATTAATAAATATAATTTTCATAAAATGTTAAATACAACACAAAATTATATGACATAATATAAATATTTAAAACAAGAGATGAAGAAAATTAACATTTCCCACCCACAGCAATGAAAAAATAATTACTTACATTTATGTAGCTGTGGAATATTCTCAAAAACAATAAAATCCACACCAAACCAAGCAAAAATGCATCCTTTAAATAAGGAAACCCCCCAAAAAATGTTAAAATACAACTGTAGAAAAGGTAAATCCAATGCTGCAATCCTCTGAATAACAAAACCCTGAAAAACCCTAAAATAGTTTATAAAAAAATGCTCTAACAACCCAAGATAAAAAAGGAAATGTATATTACCTTGTTTTCAAAAAAGAAAAGACATTGGCCTTTATTTAAAAGGAAAAAACGTGTGAACAGCTCCATCCGAGCACCAAAGCCAGTACCTGTAAAATAAAAAAGTAAACAAAACCCACCCACAACAAAGATACAAACCCACAAGAACAAATATCAACATAAAATACACAAAAACACATGTAATGAAAACATAATGAAAACTACATAACATTCTAATTTTATCCGACAGTAAGGGGTCGATTCCGATTCCATTTGAAAATCGAACCGACCGACATGGACCGGAAACAGAGTCCGACCGACATTTAGAGGCGACGTAGGACCCGTGTAGTACGATGCAACACCTGTGACATACAACCGACCCGTACGAAATACTAGCCGTACGACCGAGCCATACAGAAACCAGTGATTCAACCGGAAACCGGACGTGATTCGCACCGACCGACACGTACCAGGAATGATCCCGACCGACACGTACCCGTGATGACCGAACAGCGCAGTACAATGCAATGCGTGTGAAACCAGACCAACACGCACGGAGCGCAAGCCGCATGACCGACACACACAAAAAACAGGTACCTGAAGCAATAGAGATCTCCGCGACTGACGCATATGAAACACAGAAGAAAGTCAGTGTGAAAGACTCGGAGAAGCCCGCACGAGCCAACATCAGCATCCGGCTTGGTCAGAAGAACATCTCCTTCATGCCTAAAAAACACAAAGGAAAAAAAACACACAAAAGGACCAAACAAGCAATGACAAAGTCAATAAATATTTTTAAAAAACTGCGAACAAAGACACACATACAACTCCACCTATATAAAGGCCAGAAATTACTACCATGATCCTTTGTAAATTCAACAGATCAGCCAGCAGAAAACACCATCAGACAGTGACCACAGACACACTCACAACTCACACATCACACAACCTTTACACCATTAGCACCTCTCCAAAAGCACTAACACATACACCCAGGAAAACTGACACTCACCCACCCTCACTTGCCCCCTCACACCCATCACTTCCCACCACCACCCATCACAATGCCCCCAAAGAAGAATCCAAAGTTCACAGATAGTGAGTTAGAAGTCCTGGTAGATGAAATCCTACAGAGTAGAGACGCATTTGTTTGGTACATTGGTCCAAAGGACCCCCATGTCACAGAAAACAAAGATGTGGGGGAGGATTGTGGACAAGATGAACGCACAAACACCTACATTGCGCACAAAGCATGACATACAGAACAGGTGGTATGATGTTTGCAGGAGGGTCAAGAAGCTCCTCAAGAAGGATCACACCTTGAGTCAGTGCACTGCTCGTGGCCCTCCTGCCAAACCAGTATACTTCAGGTCTGGGAGGAGAAGGTGCGGGACATCCTACCACCAGAGAGAATCCATGGTCTAGCAGACATACCAGAGCCTGGTGAGTACACAACCAATATACTCAATATTGTGTAGCAATACACACACATCACTGTTAAGGGGACAGTGAAACCATGCACCGTTAGCAAAGCCACAGTAACCAAACGATAATCATCCCAAGATGTGTATGTTAGTCAGACAAACACAATATCTGCCATCTCATAGTGATTTGTAACTGTGTCATGACATGTACAAACCTACCAACAAATAGAGCAAGGCAGTGGCAGAGATCTAAATAAACACTTTCAGACATTTTGTCACCACAAACACACTACATCACAGTGAAGCTGACTTACAGGAAGGAATACTGGGTATGCTGGTGAAGTGAGACTACAAAGCATGATGGGCTTTGTAGTCACAGATAATGCTCCCCATCCCAAGTGGCTCATCAAGACCTCTCTGCAACATGCTGACATCACAGGGTGTGGAAAATAACTGACAAGATGGCTGACACTGGGTTCTGCTGTAGGGAGCACAAAGCCCTGGTAGGGGTTGTGCTCAAATCAGAAGCAGGACACCACTGCCTGACATCCTGAAAGCCAACTCGCACGCCCTGTAATGGAAGCACGTTTCATGGGGGATGTCTGGCTTGGTGTGAAGAAGGTCTGACAGCTCTGACCATACTTAGCAGCATGTTTCGTCACACACACCCCTCAACACAAACACCACACAACTCACCAGGGATAATGCATTACCTCACACTTGATTGAAATATCACCCAAAGATCCACCACACTGGGTTCTGCTGTGTGAAGCACAGGGGCTCTATTTGGACTTGTAGCCAAACAAACACCAGGACAGCACTGTCAGCCATCTTGTCAGCACAGGCACACTCCCTCACAGGGAAGCAGAGTCAAAAAAAGAAAGTATGAGCATGCTGGGAAGGGAGGTGTAGCCAAGAGCATGATGGGAGTTGCAGTCATAGACAGTACTCACCCACCTACATGGCCCAGCAAGCTCACAATGAACCATGCTCACCTCACAGGGAGTGGAAATGGACTGACAAGATGTCTGATACTGGGCTCAGTTGTGGGGAGCACAAGTCCATGCTGGGGACTGTGTACCAACAACCAACAGGACAGCACTGTCAGCCATCTTGTCAGCACATGTACACTCCCTCTCAGGGAAGCAGGGTCAAAAGCAAGGAAGTATGGTCATGCTGAGAAGGGGTGTGTAGCTAAGAGCACAATGGGAGTTGTCGTCACAGACAATACTCACCCACCTAGATGGCCAAGCAAGCTCACACTGAACCATGCTCCCCTCACAGGGAGTGGAAATGGACTGACAAGATGTCTGACACTGTTGTGGGGAGCACAAGGCCCTGCTGGGAACTGTGCACCAACAAACAACAGGACAGCACTGACTGACATCCTGAAAGATAACCTACACCCACTGCAATGGTGACACGCTTCATGATGGGATAACTGGCCTCGGTGATAAGGAGGTCCTGATTTAAAACAAATACCACCGATGCTGGCCATACACACACCTTCTGTGCTAAAACACGTTGCACACGTGGTACCAGTCACTCACAATTAAATGCCCGGGCAAGATGGCTGACACATGGGCCTGATAAATGATGTGGCTGCAAATCACACATATGCACTGGCCAACCCAAAACCGTTCCCACTCGCAACCATTCATTTGAAATCACTGTCTGGGGATGCACTGTCCAGGAGTGTGTGGAAATCCATATATAGTACATAGCACAAAACACACAGGAACTCACATATACATCATTGACAGGGGACACCTGACAGTGAATGGAATGGACACACCCATATAGCTTACAATGTAGCATGGCCTCATTCACACTAGGTGCTGTTGTGAGCTGCATTCCACTCCTACATCATTCTGCAACATATGCATCCTTCAAAAAACACACCACTCACTGTCATAGACACTGTAGACACAAGGTTTAACGTGTACTGCATTGGAGGAGACATGCTACTCACAGCAGCACAATCGCAACACACACAACACTGGCTATCACTGTCATGGGCATGGAAAAGCCCGAGAGCTGCCGTGCTCAATCCATTCCACCATGGAGAACATTGAGAAGAGAAATCACTTTTGCACGTACAAAACTCAGCATCATTAGTTACAGTAACATCCTCACTTCCATGAAATGAGATGGCAACTAGGACCCAGAAAAAGAAAACAGATTCTCCTCAGAGATCTGAGGCATACCGGACTGTGACCATGTTGTACTGACACACCAATGTGATGCACAAAGACTAGCAAAAACTGCTACCACACATGCCCCAATCGTGCAATATATCCTAAGTGGAATTGCATGTATGTCCTCGTGAAAGGTCAAATGTGAACTGGGATCACACACCTGTGTCAGCCTCGTGATGGCCCTTGTATAGCAATGGCCATGTACAGTCAAATCTATACATGAGCTGTTCATGCACACACTTCGACATGCACATTGAAATGCTTCATGTTAGCTGGACAATGTGCCACAACAATATCAATCTCTGTCCGCGACAACTTAGGACAATGCAGTGTACAGGCACGCATCCTGACGTACAGTTGCAAATGTCATATATGTGAACCATAGATGCCTGTAGAAACATAACTTACATTGTGTGTCTCTTCCAAACACAGGTGGTGCTGTGTACACAGCAGCAAACGAAGAGGAGTCCCTGTCCCAGACTCCGGTGGACCTTGAGCTTTCTGGTGTGGATCAGTCTCTGTCCTCTTCGGATGACGAAGAACAATCTGGCACCTCCGGTGTGAGTCATCATGCAGCACCAGCAGTATAAACATCTGCACCCCCTGCACCCATGCCTCCAACATCTGGCAACAGACAGAGCAACCCCGACAACACGGACAGACCAAGGACACAGAATTCCAACAGCACAGGGCCACCGGCCACCAGGGGGGCCCAGGGTCACCTGTGCGTGCCACCGCAGGTCCTGCCTGTGTGGCTAGGGGTGGTGCGAGGGGTGGTAGACAGAGGTCACGGCTTGCTGAGGGGTCTGGACTGCATGATGACCGCCAACTGCTATGCATCATAGATGTGTACCAGGAGAGCACCAGAGGATTCGGCCAGGTAGTGGGGATCCTCAAGGACATTCAACAGAAGCAGGCTGCTTATCATGCTCATATGGAGTCCAAGTGGGATGGACCTACTGCGGTGCATAGGGACATACTGACATGCCTCCACCAGATCAGCACCAACATGTCCACACCTCCCTGTGTGCCTACAACATCTGTTGCTGCAAGAACTGCAAATGCCACAGGGAGGGAGGATGACTCTGGTGGAGAGTCCTCTGCACCGCAGATGCTTGCACCTGAGGATCCCCCCCAGAAGAAGAGGGGTCGTCCAAAGAAGGACAAGTGAGACACAGATGGCCATGCACATCCCCAAGGAACACAAAACCTGCTCTGGAAATTGTTCTTTGTGTGCAAACAATTTACCTTGTTGTATATAACCCAACTCGCCAACATGACATGGAGGGTTCATGTTGGTCTAATGTAGCAGATGACTGTGGACTTTACTCTGGATATTTCAGCTACTAAGACTTCCAACTCATCTGTGAACTTTGGATTCCAAACCTAATGTACACCGCCCACAATCTTGTGCACTATCTTCACACATGTATGTAAATAAAATCACTATTACAATATACTTGCCTCTGATGTGATTCCAACTTGGTATGTGTCATGGAGATGATGATCAGCTAAAGAACACAGTACAAGCTAACTATTACAGCAATGTGATTATCATTATGTGAGTCATGGTGATGTGACGCATATGAGGGGGACACACCACTAGGGCACCACAACACATACTCACCATGGCCATGTAACTCATCGCCTACAAAGATGTTGACCAGAAATACAGTGGAATGCACAGACACCACACCTATCCACAGTCAGTGGTAACAAGCCCACAGGTGATATAATCAAATGTCAGACAGATGTGTGAAGACAGACAACACACATAACAAAGTGAAGCACAGGTTCATTACACATCAGCAACATGTTTATTCCACATCAGTTGCAAGGTATTTCCATGTGACAGTGGGCACACGGTCACCAAGTGTTGAATAATTGAGGTTCAGGGGTGTGTGGTACATCACTTGATGAGAATCGACAACTTCCACCCTGGAATTGGATTCTGGGTGTTGGGGGTCAGAGTTGACCACACAACAGGAAAAGTACCCTGGGAAGAACAGACATAAGACACAGTCAAAAGCACAGCAGAACAGGATAGAAATGCAATACACATGCACAAAACATGTCACAAGAAACCTACACAGCAACAAGTTAGCATGTCGACAATATTGTGGAGTACAGACTATCTGAAAGGACACATCACTGCACGCCTCCAGTCAAGTAGCACACAGACATACTCCAACAGCAACTGAGCAGCACCAACACATTTCAGGCTAACTCAATACATTGTAAGTGGCCTTAACCCAAAATGGTGGTAGGGACTACAACCTGCACTACAAAATCAAATTTAAACACTTTACAAATTATTAATTTTCTTCATTACATACATTTATTTCATTGCATGTTTCTTCAAACTTGTCTTTACCCAATTTTTTTTTACATAAACGCATCACATTTTAGATCAAAACATAATGATATTCAACAAATTCATGTTCACCCAATGCATTTCGGGACACTCTGGTCCCTTCGTCAGGGGTTCCTATTAGAGGTAACAAGAAGAAAAGAAAAGACAAAGGAAACAATTAATGCAATGCCATGAAACAACTCGTCTACAATTCAAAAATTTCTCGTTAGAACAACTACCTTTTCGAATCAAAAACCAAACTTAAGTCCTATTCTCAATCAAAGACACATCATGTCTGTATTTATAAGATAACTGCATCATGATTATTTGGGACCATCAAAATCCCAGCTGCATCAATTTCAATAATAAAAAGTCTCACCAGGGAATCAACTCTTAATGAGATCTGTCGAATAGTCTTTTAAAATCCAGTTCTTACAGAACCTAAACATAACAGAGAATTCTTTTCACATTATGCCCTTGTCATTGATTACTAGAAGTTTATGGAGCTTAAACTTGTTTAATCGAGCTTACCATAATACGAGCAACTTTGGTCGAAACGATGTCACCTAATAAAAGAATTATGGGGTCAAAGTGAACCACTACAAACGTATTCGCGCTGTCTTATATTCAAATTATTTCACCAAGTTGCAACCCACCTCTTCCTAGCCAACCTGCAGCGTATGTGTTGATGTCTTTATATGCCCGGGAGGAAAAAAGACGAAATCTAAAAAGTAATGTCAACACATTACTACCACTGTTCACTCTAACAATCTGAAAACCAGCTATAACATTGAATCAGGAAACACGCGTTTGCTCACCTCAACACGCTTTCGTATTTTTCATTAAGACCGGCGGGACCTGTACGAGCTTCCTCTGCAATACATAATAAGCACACATCAGCTCCCATTCCAAAAAACGGCTTCTGCCTCACAATTCGAACACCCAATATTAAAGCCAAAATGCTTTGCAACATCTTACCGGAATCACCGCCTGCTTAGACCTTCCTTCAACTCAACCCGACGGACGGGACAAGAATACTTCCGGGTCTGCAAAACGCCCTCCACATAGCGCATCCGCGAGATAACATAAACGACGGACTAACCCAATATGCGTAGTTTTTCAAAACTCCTGAGACTGCAACTTTATTACACTGCGTTGAATGCAACAAACTCACATCCGTATCTAGTTGCCTTTTCATTTGTGTAGCACACATTTTGCTTTTGAATACAGATAAGATCAGAAAAAGAATAGCAAAAAAGAA
Source organism: Lissotriton vulgaris (assembly GCF_964263255.1). NCBI lineage: Eukaryota > Metazoa > Chordata > Amphibia > Caudata > Salamandridae > Lissotriton > Lissotriton vulgaris. The sequence goes on from NC_141694.1 coordinate 1,449,962,894, forward strand.
AGATATGAATACCCCATATTTACAAACATATTCGGACATCATTACTAAGCCTCTATAAACATAAGCACCTTGACATTGACAAATAGTGATAAACACTATGGTGTTACATTATATAGACCCCCTGTTTACATGAAACCATATTATTGTTAAAACATTTTAAAAATACAGTGTACCTAATTTATTTCTTGTGTATGTGAGTATCCTTCAACTGTGATACCTGTTTTGTTATCAATATAATGAAATTACGTGGCGATTAAACCAGTGTGCCTCAGAGCCAGCGATTCTACTTCTGTACTTTACAGAAAACAACTCATCTCGAACTTATCAATGAGCCCGAGGGGCGTCAATGTTTGTAACTTTTTGATCCAGAAGGCTTCCTTTTGTAGGAGGATTTTAGAGTTGTCCAAACCTTCCACTTTCTGAACATGTTCAATAATTTGAAATTTAATCTGCGCTATAGAATGGCGCTCCTCAGTCCAATGTTGCTCTAGCGGTGATGTGATGTTCTTGTTTCTGACCCGACTTTTATGCTCTCATAGCCGAATCTTTATCTTCCTTTCAATTTTTCCTACATAGAGGAGTCCGCACGGACATTTGATGATATAAATCAGGTGTTCAGAATCACAATTCGTAGTATGTTGTAGTCGTATACTTTTGCTTGTGCGCGGATGGCTTAGAATATTGCCTAGAATCACATTATTGCAGTTCTTACAGTTCCAGCACTTCATAGTGCCACGAGGCGGTGTATCTCCGGTATGGAATTGTGTTCTCATTTGTTTAGTCAGCAGTTCTTTCAGATTCTGTGCCCTTGTGTAGGCAAACAGGGGTTTATCTTTATACAAATTCCCAAAATCAGGTTCAACTTCCAACAGTTCCCATCTCCTGTTGATTATTTTTTTAATGTCTCTAGACGCTGATGAATATTTAGAGACAAACACCATCCTATTGGTTGTTTTTTCTGTTTTTTTGCCAATAGTTGTGATCTAGGTAGCTCTTTCAATTTTTCAATTTGTTCATCCAGGTGCTCTTCTGGGTACCCTCTTTCTATGTATTGTTTCCTTTGTTCATTCAAAGATGTCACACATTCATTCTCTTTAGATGAAATTCTCTTAATGCGCATGAACTGAGATCTGGGTAAATTTTCGATGAGATTTTTTGGGTGAAAGCTTTGGAACAGTAATGCATTATTTTTGTCTGTAGGTTTTTTATATAGACTTGTATTTAATTGGTTGTCTTTGATTTTTACCAACACTTCCAGAAATGAAATTTCCACTATGTTTATATGATGTGTAAATTGTATACGTGGGTCCACAAGCTTCAAACTCTTAATGTTATCAATCAGAGCTTTCTCAGTATTCCTCCATTAATTAATTAATTAATTGTGGGTTTATATAGCGCTAGGATAGACTCCCGGAGGAGTATCTCCGCGCTTCGACCGCTGCGAAACCCTTCCTGGCTTCCCTGAGAGATGGTCCCTTAATGGGTATCTCCAGGGTGAGACCAGGCATCCCCGGCAGTCTGGTGGGGCCGTTAGTGCAGATGAGGCAAGCTTATGCCCAGAGTTGCCGAGTGTGATCGCTGATCAGAGTGGGCACCGAGGCGAGAGAATTATCGAGTCCGCTGACCCTGGTCCAGAAACCTGCCGCGTCGGGAATCGAACCCTGGTCCCGGGCCGTCCTCTGCTCTCGGGTCTGCCGCCTCTAACCAGTGAGCCACACTACTACACTATTACTACTATTACTCCTTTTTCACTAATATATGTCCAAAAGTGGGTGAAGAAGACTTTGTTCCTAAATTTAGACCTAAGAGTACTTTTCAAGCTCCAGTGTCACATAAGACACTAGACAACTTCGAAATTTTGGTAAAGACTGATTTGCATAATCTGCAGTATAAACGGAAGATAAGGAATTTAACATGAGCAGAATTCAGCGCACTACGACAATTGGCAAAAGATGAATCAGGGACTTTTCAGAAGGCGGACAAAGGAGGAGGATTGGTGATAATGGACTCAGAGTTCTACATCAGGAAAGGTTCAGAACATGTCATGGATACTAACACGTATGGGCAACTTGAGAATGATCCAACCATGGATATATCGAAGGAACTAAGCAAATTACTTGAAAAAGCGGAAGAATTAGAGTGGATTGATTCTAAAACTAAACAGTACCTATTTCAAATGCATCCTAGGAGACCTAAAATATACTTCTTACCCAAGATTCATAAAAATGTGGAAGATCCTCCATTCAGACCAATAGTTTTCGGGTGCGGATCAATCTGTGAACACTTAGGATTATTTATTGATCATTATTTGAAACCTTTTGTGCAACGTTGGTCTACTTATATTGAAGATACTTCTGATTTTTTACGAAGTCTAACAGAGATACCATGTGAAGTGTCAGATAATTGGATTTTATGCACGATTGATGTCGTCACTTTGTACACTTCAATCCCGCATGGTTTGGGATTGGAGGCAGCTGAATGGGCACTTTTACAGGAAGAGACACCAGAATCAATTAAGTGCATGACGTTACAGTTACTGGAGTTCTGTTTAACCAACAGCTATTTCAAGTGGGAAAATAGATTTTTTATTTCGCTTAACGGAACCTCCATGGGTTTTCCAGGTGCTCCAATGTATGCTAATACATTTATGGCTAAATTCAAACACGATTTCATCTTGGAAGACCAGACGTGGAAAGATGGCCTGATCTTTTTTCATCGATATATAGACGATATATTCCTGATATGGGGGAACACTGAGAAAGCTCTGATTGATAACATTAAGAGTTTGAAGCTTGTGGACCCACGTATACAATTTACACATCATATAAAAAAAGTGGAAATTTCATTTCTGGATGTGTTGGTAAAAATCAAATACAACCAATTAAATACAAGTCTATATAAAAAACCTACAGACAAAAAGAATGCATTACTGTTCCAAAGCTTTCACCCAAAAAATCTCATCGGAAATTTACCCAGATCTCAGTTCATGCGCATTAAGAGAATTTCATCTAAAGAGAATGAATGTGTGACATCTTTGAATGAACAAAGGAAACAATACATAGAAAGAGGGTACCCGAAAGAGCACCTGGATGAACAAATTGAAAAAGTGAAAGAGCTACCTAGATCACAACTATTGGCAAAAAAGCAGAAAAAACCAACCAATAGGATGTTGTTTTTTCTAAATATTCATCAGTGTCTAGAGACATAAAAAAAAATTCAACAGGAGATGGGAACTGTTGGAAGTTGAACCTGATTTTGGGAATTTGTATAAAGATAAACCCCTGTTTGCCGACACAAGGGCACAGAATCTGAAAGAACTGCTGACTAAACAAATGAGAACGCCATTCCATACCAGAGATACACCGCCTCGTGGCACTATGAAATGCTGGAACTGTGATAACTGCAATAATGTGATTCTAGGCAATATTCTAAGCCATCCGCGTACAGGCGAAAGTATACGACTACAACATAATACGAATTGTGATTCTGAACACTTGATTTATATGATCAAATGTCCGTGCGGACTCCTCTATGTAGGAAAAACTGAAAGGAAGATAAAGATTCGGCTATCAGAGCATAAAAGTCGGATCAGAAACAAAAACATCACATTACCGCTAGCGCAACATTGGACTGAGCAGTGCCATTCTATAGCGCAGATTAAATTTCAAATTATTGAACATGTTCAGAAAGTGGAAGGTTCTGACAACTCTAAAATCCACCTACAAAAGGACGCCTTCTGAATCAAAAAGTTACAAACATTGACGCCCCTCGGGCTCAATGATAAGTTTGAGATGAGTTGTTTTCTGTAAAGTACAGAAGTGGAATCGCTGGCTCTGAGGCACACTGGTTTAATCGCCACGTAATTTCAATATATTGATAACAAAACAGGTATCACAGTTGAAAGATACTCACATACACAAGAAATAAATTAGGTACACTGTATCTTTAAAAAGTTTTAACAATAATAGGGTTTCATGTAAACAGGGAGTCTATATAATGTAACACCATAGTGTTTATCACTATTTGTCAATGTCAAGGTGCTCATGTTTATAGATGCTTAGTAATGATGTCCGAATATGTTTGTAAATATGGGGTATTCATATCTTTCTTTTTTGCTATTCTTTTTCTGATCTTATCTGTGTTTAAAAGCAAAATGTGTGCTACACAAATGAAAAGGCAACTAGATTCGGATGTGAGTTTGTTGCATTCAACGCAGTGTAATAAAATTGCAGTCTCTGGAGTTTTGAAAAACTAGGCAAATTGGGTAAGTCCGTCGTTTATGTTATCTCGCGGATGCGCTATGTAGAGGGCGTTTTTCAGACCCGGAAGTATTCTTGTCCCGTCCGTCGGGTTGAATTGAAGGAAGGTCTAAGCAGGCGGTGATTCCGGTAAGATGTTGCGAAGCATTTCGGCTTTAATATTGGGTGTTCGAATTGTGAGGCAGAAGCCGTTTTTTAGAATGGGAGCTGATGTGTGCTTATTATGTATTGCAGAGGACGCTCATACAGGTCCCGCTGGTCTTAATGAAAAATACGAAAGCGTGTTGAGGTGAGCAAATGCGTGTTTCCTGATTCAATGTTATAGCTGGTTTTCAGATTATTAGAGTGAACAATGGTAGTAATGTGTTGACATTACTTTTTAGATTTCTTCTTTTTTCTCCCCTGGGCATATAAAGACTTCAACACATACGCTGTCGGTTGGCTAGCAAGAGGTGGGTTGCAACTTGGTGAAATAATTTGAATATAAGACAGCACGAATACGTTTGTAGTGGTTCACTGTGACCCCATAATTCTTTTATTAGGTGACATCGTTTCGACCAAAGTTGCTCGTATTATGGTAAGCTCGATTAAACAAGTTTAAGCTCCATAAACTTCTAGTAATCAATGGCAATGGCATAATGTGAAAAGAATTCTCTGTTATGTTTAGGTTCTGTAAGATCTGGATTTTAAAAGACTATTCGACAGATCTCATAAAGAGTTGATTCCCTGGTGAGACTTTTTATTATTGAAATTGATGCAGATGGGATTTTGATGGTCCCAAATAATCATGATGCAGTTATCTTATAAATACAGACATGATGTGTCTTTGATTGAGAATAGGACTAAAGTTTGGTTTTTGATTAGAAAAGGTAGTTGTTCTAACGAGAAATTTTTGAATTGCAGACGAGTTGTTTCATGGCATCGCATTAATTGTTTCCTTTGTCTTTTCTTTTCTTTTCTTTTCTTCTTGTTACCTCTAACAGCAACCCCTGATGAAGGGACCAGAGTGTCCCGAAATGCATTGGGTGGACATGAATTTGTTGAATATCATTATGTTTTGATCTAAAATGTGATGCGTTTATGTAAAAAAAAATTGGGTAAAGACAAGTTTGAAGTAACATGCAATGAAATAAATGTATGTAATGAAGAAAATGAATAATTTCTAAAGTGTTTAAATTTGATTAAGTAGTGCAGGTTGTAGTCCCTACCACCATTTTGGGGTAAGGCCACTTACATTGTATTTAATCAATGCTTAGCAGGCATTAATACAACTGTGCACACATAGCGAGGTACACTGATTTACTTGGGGTACAGAGTGCAACACCCACCCACACCATTTTTAACTCAATACATTGACATAACAAGCCTGTAAACTCACAATCAGGTGAAGCAGTTGTTGATGAGCTGTGTGCAGACGTTACCCTCATCATCATCATCGCTGGCATCGTGGCCCAGGCCAGGATCCTCCACAGGTGACCGATGTAGGTCATTATCATCCTGGATGAGAGGCAGCTTCTTCCGCAGTGCCATGTTGTGTAGCATGCAGCATACTATAAAAATTTGCACACCTTTGCAGGGTCAATAGGGAGGGCCCCTCCGGTCCTGTCCAGGCAGCGGAATCGGCTTTTCAGGAGACCAAATGTCCGCTCGATCACTCTCCTGGTCCGACCATGTGCCTCATTGTAGTGCATCTCGACTGCTGTCACAGGGCTCCTGAGGGGTGTCAGCAACCACAGCATGTTGGGGTATCCGGAGTCACCTACATACAAACAATTGCACATTCACTGAGTTTTGAAAGAGGGTGGAATACAACATTGCCAAACACACACAATGGTAAACAGTCAGTAGACACCGACAAGCAGGCACACTGGTTTGGCATTTGTGACATCATCGCAATGCGATTACTCCACATGATGTAGGCATCGTGCGCAGAACCGGGGAAACGTATACACACATGTGTGATACACATGTCTGCTAGACATACCACAAGAGCATTGATGGAGTGGAAATGTTTCCTGTTCCGGTATGTCTGCTCATGTGCACGTGGTGGTATCAGGGCCACATGTGTACCATCAATAGATCCAATGACGTTCGGCATCCTCCCCAGTGTATAAAAAGCATCCTTTATGTCAGTGAGTTGACCTGGGCTAGGAAACTTGATGTACAGGTCAAAGAAATGCAACATCCCCTCCAAGACATCACGAAGCACATGACTGAATATAGTTTGCGACATACCACCAGCAGTAGCCACAGTGTACTGGAAAGTACCGGTAGCAAAGAAGTGCAGAGATGCCATCACCTTCACCTTTGGGGTCAGTGCTATATGGTATGTCCGGCCAGGTAGCAGATGTGGTGCCAACTGCTCCGCCAACTCCTCAATCAGTGGCCTGGTGAAGCGGTACCGTCGGATGCAGTTGCGTTCCACCATGGTTTCAAGGCCTAGGTATGGTCTATGGACAGCTGGTGCCCTGCAGCTCAGAGATGGGCAAAGGAAGTTTGTACATTTATCCACCAATGTGGCTACGACCAAGCAAAATATCACATGATACATCATGACAATACACAATGAACTGAGGTGTGTGGTGTTGGGTATGGACACATATGTCACCTTCATGCCCATCATCTCACATCACAAGTCAATGTGTGTACATAAGTTCCATGTAGTGCAATGGCAAATCATTAGGCTGTGTCACAGTACCTATGTACTGCTGTCACGTTCCAAACACACACCGCAGTGACAAGGGGGGACAGATGTCTTCCAGGCATCACAGCTCTTTGACAGGCAGATACCCAGGGTCCCTGTATTGCCACATGGACACTGGCATGACATGGCGTATCATGTTCACGCCACAAAACAATCATGAGTCCCACAGGTAGTGTCCCCTGTTTTCTCTGCAGGCCATATGAGGATGTCTCTGAGACACACACACAACATCAATGTTGATGCACTAACCACATGGATGTGGAGACTGTCTCCAATTGGGCACATAGAATCAGAGACATCTGAGACACAACATGCACACAGACTATGGGTGTACATCAGAATTGTGGCTATGGGTCTCGCTGTGACGTACATACCATCCCACCCAGGACTCTGGGTGTGTATGACATGTCATACACATATCCAACCTGCAACTGTGTCCATGACTCATGCCCATAACTGAACAGTTGCACATCACAGTGGTAATGTGCACAACACACAAAGGATTCTATCCCCATGAACCAATGCCCAGCCTGGGAGTGGCTGCACCAAAGTGCCACACAACAAACCAAATGTTGCCACCATACACACACAGGTAATGCAGCCTTACATGCCATGGGATACAGTGTGGCACATGCTGTGGTGTTGTAGGTGTGCACCTGAGTCCCAGGCAAGTAATCGTGTGTGGAATCCGTTAACAAGTCACACCAAAGTTAACCGACGCAGGTGACTTCTAAAGAGACGCATCGCACAGTTGTGGACCGAGCCGTGCGCACGCCTTGCCCATTGCCTGCAATGTTAACCGACGCGGGTGACTTTAATGCAAACGCGTCGCGCAGGCATGGACTGAGCAGTGCACACGCCTTGCCCATTGCCTGCAATGTAAACCGACACGGGTGATTTTAATGCATACGCTTCGCGCAGGTATAGACCGAGCCAGGCGCACGCCTTGCCCGTTGCCTGCAATGTTAACCAACGAGGGTGACTTTAATGCATACGCGTCGCGCAGGCATGAACCGAGCCGTGCGCACGCCTTGCCCGTTGCCTGCAATGTGAACCAACGCTGGTGACTTTAATGCAAACGTGTCGCCCAGGCAAGGACCAAGCCGTGCGCACCCCTTGGCCGTTGCCTGCAATGTTAACCGACGCGGGTGACTTTTAAACATACGCGTCACGCAGGCATGGACCGAGCTGTGCGCACGCCTTGCCCTTTGCCTGCAATGTTAATCGACGCGGGTGACTTTAATGCATACGCGTCGCGCAGGCATGGACCAAGCCGTGCGCACACCTTGGCCATTGACTGCAATGTTAACCAACACGGGTGACTTTAATGCATATGCGTCATGCAGGCATGGACCAAGCCACGTGTGCACGCCTTGGCCATTGCCTGCAATGTTAACCGATGCGGGTGACTTTAATGCATAAGCCTCGCGCAGGCATGGACCAAGCCTTGCGCACGCCTTGCCCGTTGCCTACATTGTTAACCGACGTGGGTGTCTTTAATGCATACGCGTCGCGCAGGCATGGACCAAGCCGTGCGCACTCCTTGGCTACGGACTGTCATGGAGACGGTTGCAGATTCAAAACTTGTACGAGTCGTGCACTGGAAATTCAGTTGGCTGCCTATAAGGTTGCAAATCCTAGGGTGTCATGAAGGTGAAATTTTGAACGATGTAGAAGATGTGTACGAGTCTTACAATTCCATGGATTGGCCAGATTCATAGGATGCAACCGTGTTGGACCTATCACTTAGGATGCATGGCACAGATTCTGCCTCTGCAGGACAGATATAAGGCTGGCTAGCCCCTAGAGAGCTCACTTGCCTGAACTACATGCTACAGGACCACATCTCTGCTACCACTGCTGCTGTCTCTGCATCCTCTGGCTACTGCTATACACGTATATTTGGAGAGAGCCCCAGCCTTCACAGAGGAGGAGAACCAGGCCCTGCTTAAAGGGCTCCTTCCTCAGTACTGCAAGCTGTATGGGAAACCAGGGGAGCAGGTGAGTGTGCAGTCCACTGCCTTCCTAATTGTGCATGTTGTCTGACTACATGTACTAGCAGTGTGTACACCAGTGGAAAGCATATGCACTGAGTTCTTTCAACCCCCAAAGTGTGAAGGTACATGTGATGAACAGGTGTCCTGCTGAAAATGTGCATTTGTGCAAGCTTTCACTTCCCAGGCAATGTTACCATGTCAGACATGCAGGACAATTGTCCATTTCCATGGGTGCACAACCTGTGTACCTCCTTTACCTTTGTGACGACTACATGTATATCCAACTGTGTGCAGCACAAATATGTGGCATGTGTGGTAATGGCCTTTTCACTTTGTCATCCTCGCGGGTTAATGTCCACCAGAAGCAGGAGATCTAGCTGGCCATTGCTCGAGCAGTTAGATCAGTGGGGGTCTACAAGCGCCAGATCCGCAACTGCCAGAAGAGGTGGCAGGACCTTCGGGGCTGGACCGCAAGGGTCCAGCTAAAGCTGTTGCCTCCTCTCAGGAGGGGCGGACACCGGACCCTGACCCCCCACATGCTCAGGATTCCGGCGGTGGGCTTCTCGTACCTGGATGAGCAGCTGAAGGCCAGGCAGCAGCAAAGAGGGGGTAAGTCCATGCCTAATCTGTGAACTATGTCTGACATGTTATTTGCAGTCTTTTGGCCTGGTTACACTTCCACATTACGTTGGTCCTGCAGTCCAGGACTCATGTCCCTCAATTGTATAATGCACCCTCCTCATCTGATCTACAGGTGTGGCCCCTAAAGTCTCTGACTTGTTTCACTTGGGCACTGTGTCCCTGCAGTCAGCTATGCTTAAGGTTCTGGACAGCATATGTAACCAGGACTCTGTTGTGTGCTTCATGGGTGGGTCAATTGTTTACACACTGCCTGATATCTGACATGTGATGATCTGTGTGTGCCTTTGATATGTGTTCCAATTGCTGATCTGACTCGCCACATGTGCCTGAGCTATTTAAAACACACCCATGCAGCAGGTGAGTCCAATTTTGGGGCCTCAGGAGCAATGTTCCCTCTAATTATTTTCCTCTGTGTGTAGCAGAGTAAGGTCTGTGTGCGCTGCAGCCATGGCTATGTCCGGCAAGAACCTGACCGATTGTGTAGACCGGGGCTTTGAGTGGGATGAAAATACTCGGTGATATTTCAAAAGGGCGTAACTGATGCAATTAAGGGTGTGGCTTAATTACACTAAAAATATGTGCATCGCATAGTGTGCCACCCTACTGATATTTTGCTGCTTCTGTCATTGCATCCAGATATATACGACAAGTAACATTACACCTACAAGAAGCCAAGACTATTGGCTTTGTCAATGGTTGTTTTTGCATTAAGTTTTATATAATATTGAAAATGCTTCCGCTCTTGTGGTTGGGGTTGTGGCTAATGCTCGAGCAATCGATTTAGGAGATGGGTTTTTAGTCTTGGGTCAGCCTAACATCCTGTGATTCTGGGCAAATCAATTTGTCTCCGCATGCATAAAAAAATATATATAATAATAAATAATGTAAAGCGCTCCAATACTTTTGGGTTGAGTTCGCACCTGCTGCATTCCTTTTCTAAATGCGGGGTAGAAACCATTACAGTTGGAGAAAGAATCAGGAAAATAGAGGGAAAGAGAAAGGGAGGGCAGAAAGGATATTGAAGAAAGTAGGCCAGATCCAGAAACATCTCAACTTAGGCAAACTGCAGCTCCCTCCTTCTTATCGAAAAGCCACAGAGGAGCTCAGTTTGGAAGAGCAAATCAGCAACCCCTTGCTAAAACAATCTACATGGAATTTGTAAAATTAGCTCTTTCTCCATCCTCCTCACTTCAGTGTCTGGATCTCCACCCTTCAGTCTCAGGAATGCAGGCAATACACTACCATTATCTAGAGTATCTATCTTCATCCTCCATCTTGTGCTATTCTAAACTGGTGGTATCCAAAATAGATTCCACTGGCTTCAATATTTACTCATTCTCACATAGACCTTCTACTGCACATGTACCAGAGGCACAGGCAATGAACATGCATACATGATGTCAGCGCAAGGTTTTGGGTATTGACATAACAGCTGAATTTTCTCAATCTCTCTCAATCTCATCTCTTTATTTCACCTCTAAATTCTTCTCTCATCTCTACCTTTTTTCACCTGCTACCTTCCTCACCACTCAGCCACATTGTTCCTTTCCTTGCATCTTACTAACTACTTCAGCTTATTCTTCTCCACCTCTCACTACATCATCTCTGTTTGTCTGACCGTTTCTTTCTATCCCATCTCTCTTCCTTTCTTCTCTATCTATCTCTATTCCTATCAATCATTACTTGTTCTCGCTCTCTTCTCTCTCTTTCTGTGCCTCCTTCTCTATTTCAGTCCACTTGTGATATTCGTGTTAATTGCAGTGCATGATGGCTGCTGTGATTAACAGGAATCCTTTCACAATGGCCCACAATCAGCACCCAGCTGCGCTCTATTTAGAAAAGAAATAAAGCAAGTCTGAAAGCACAATGTGTAAAGTACACGTCGGGCTTTTGGACTTGCTACATGTATTTTCTCAATTGCGAGAGGCTGTGGGCTGATTGTGGGCATTTGTGAAAGCATTTTTGTTATTGCAGCGCATGACGGGCGCTCTGATTAACAGGAATACTTTCACAAAGGCCTCAGGCAACCAGTAAATTGCCGTTTTTCGCCGCTCGCTTATTAAAAGCGGGAAGCGGCGAGAACTTGTGCGCGCTTCACAGGGGACACTGAGCGCTTGGTGCCTTAAAGGTGCGCGGGCGCGCATCCGCGCAGGTTAGCGGGAACACTGCTCAGGAGTATGTATATGAAGTGTGTCACACTTGTTTAGCCACCAGCCTACTGTCCAGGGCTATACACTGTTTCACGTTGACCTGGCCAGTCATGCCTACTCCAGGGCATTAAAACACTCTGTACTGACACTCCTGTGTATCAACTTACAGATTGTGCTTAGTGAAATGTGCCCTCAGGTGTCTGCCTCTGTGTCATTGTGGTGTGGTTTCCTTTTGGGACAACTGGGTGTTCATAAGTTTGAGGGTCAGCAGTACATCTGAGATGTGACAATAGGAGACAAGACCTGTGTGACATATACGTGTGTGATCACTTGACTGTGCACAATGGTGTTTGCAACTGTGAAGTTCAAGTAGTTATGTTTCATTCACAGCAGACTGTGAGGTGCTCATGTTCAGGGAGTTGTGTTTGCAGTCACTCATTTGTCTGATTTGTATGATGTGGGGTCATCAGAGTCCAGAATATGTTGTTTGCAGGGGATGGGCAGGTGCACTTGTCAGCTGCAGAGTTTGATTTACCCATGGCCTATGATTGTGACACAGTGTAGACTGTTGTCAGGATGCCCTACCCCTGTGACAGGAGACAGTGATGACTGACTTTCCAGGCATGCCTGTGCCATGGCATTGAACTTGCTAGGAGGGATTCTGCAGTGGAGTCAAATGTGTTCCATGCACCCCATTGTGGCATTGACTATCAGTACATGAGGACATCATTGTGTGTGGTGCTGGTATGCATCACAGGCATGTGAAATGAGACTCTGGCCATCCCTTCATCCTGACACCTATACTGAATCAGTGGAAAAAGATGTGATGTGTGTATAGTAACAAACTTCTACATGTTCACTTGCATGTCCAACAACTGTGTAGGTTGTGCATGTGTGCACATTAGAGTATTAGCAGCCAATATGCAACAGACATATGGGTGCACGTCCAGGAGGGATATGAGTGTCATGGTTGATGGTCAGACTGACAATTGGCTTATTCAAAACAGTGTGAGCACTTTGGGCAATCATCAGCTGATGATGCCAGAGCTTGCCCTGTGATGTGCTGTACTCAATGTGGTATGTATGGTCAGTGCAGGTGACTAATGTTGGTCTTGTTTTCCTAATTCTATCCAGATACATCCTTGGGCACAGGAGGGGACAGCGCCACGGACCAGGAGGTGCTTCAGAGCCAGACTGGGACAGCAACCGAGGAGTTGGAGGGACCCAATGGCACGGAGGGCGAGGGGAGCCACACCGAGGAGTCCTCAGCACAATCCACCTCATCTGAGGACCACAGCAGCTCGTAGAATAACTCCCTTGTGGAGGCGGATGTCAGCAGGCACCAAACCTCAGCTAGTGAGGTTGTTCACGCCACCACCACCACCACCACCATCACCACCCTTCCATCGGCTCCCATCCCAAAGGTCAGTGGAGGCTCTCATGTTCTGGAGCATGTCTCCTCAATGTCAGGCACCGCACCCCCTGCCCCTGTGTCCCCTGCTGCCCTGAGTGTGGAGTCTGTGGACTTGCTTCAACAGATCAATGTAGGGCAGACATTAATGTTGAGTATCCTCCATGCACACACCAGTCTGTTGACACAACTGGTGTCGTTTATGGAGGGCATGACATCGGGCATGTCTGCCATACAGAGGACTAATCAGTCCATGGCCTCCTCCCTGATGGCTGCAGTGTCCCTCCTCCAACAGTCCCTCCCCCATCCTACCTCTTCCCCATCCATAATTCCTAGCATCCTACCTGTCCCAAGCACACACACACCAGCACATTCACCCAAACCCACAGACATGAGCAGCACACAAACACACAAACCAATGTCTAAACGTGCACACAAGCAACCTCAGGGGACTGATACCACACTCCCAGGGGATGGTTTGCAAACACACACACTGGCATCCACAACCACTTCGCAGTCCTTCGATACCTCTCCACCCAAGAGCACTTCCCTTGCCTCAAATGCAACCCCATCTCCCAGGAAGCTCTTCCTCTGTGACCTTGTCCTCTTCCCCATTGATAAGCAGATCCAGCGTACAAGGATAAGAGGAAGTCCCCAAACACAGAGGGGAGTGCCCCTCATACCCTGACATCCTCCCCAAGGCGGAGGCAGACTGAGGCCCCCACCTGCAAGTCCCCCCGGACGTGGAAGAGCAAGACCCCACCCCCACCCCGCAGCTCCACAACACAGTCTCCATCCTCCATCCCCCAGGCTACCACTCCACAGGTACCCCCGGCACACCCTGCACTAGGTTCCTCCGCCCACAGATGCACCATTCCCAAAATGCTCAGACCCCCTCCCCCTACAACTTGCTCTTCCACCCCCACCCCCGGTCAGCCTGTTTGTGCCATTGGTGTGGGGAAAGTGGCCTCCCTGTGTCCTGCCGACCTCACCTGAACCGCATTCCGCTCCCAAGGAGTTAGGCACTGCAGTGGAGTGCACGACCACCCAGTCTGACTTGGGCAGTGCAGTAGTGACCCTGTAAACCCCATCTGACCTGTCCACTGCAGTTGTGCCGGCACCCACCCCATCAGACTTGTGCCCCACAGTTGTGACGGCACCCACTATGTCAGACACCTCCACTGTAGTTGCCAGTGACTCTCCTGCACCACTCCTTCACTGCCTCCTTCTGCTGAGCCCTGATCCTGTCCCTGTGGTTCCTGGCCTGCACCCACGTATGCCCCTCCAAGTGGAAGTCCCCTGTCCTTAGCAGTGCAGGCAAGCAACGGGTGACAGTTGTCACTCACACCCTATTAGGACTTTAGCTATGGACTGGACATTGGCCTTTGTTTCTTCTGGACTTTTCATTTGATTTTCCAATCTGATGAATAAAGCATTTGTTGTTATCCTTGTGAATTTGATTTAGCTGTACATTATGTGGATGATGTTTACCCTGACCTTGCTGTTATAAACCTGGATTTTCAATGTTGAATACTGAGGTGTTGATGTGATGTACCCCGTGTGGTCCATGAGATATGTATCCTATTCTGGTCGGTATGCATTTCATCCTTTGCAGCAAACTGGGTGTGTCATGATTAAGTAATTTTGCACAGGGATGTCAACCTTTCATTTGCATGGTCACATCTGTGGTTTGCACCCATGCACATATGATGTGCTTCCCATTGTCAAATTTGTCTATTTGCCTGACCGTGGGCCCATCTCCATTGGAGATGCAGGTGTGGGCATCATTGGTGTATGAGTCAACTGTGTCCTCTGTGCAACTTGCTAGACATATGTATTGAGTATGTGCTGAATGACTTAAGGGACACTCCCATACCCAGGCTGATGTGCCCAGAGCCTTCATTGGGTGGTAACTGATGACTGACTGAACAAGTATTCTGCTGACATGACTGAGACCTGCTGAAACTATGTTTGGCACAGCTGAGCTTCCACAGGAGTTGAGTCTCCTCAAGTAAGTGTGTTGTTCCATGACATTGCCTGGGCCCATGGTGTGTGTTGTGTGGGCATGTCTGTGTGTTTTCCCAACCCTTTTCTACACAGGCTGTGTTCCCTTAATATGTTTGTGATGGTGATGCTTGCTGAGATGTCCTGTGTTCATCCAACATCTTTGTCCTGGGCTTTCAGATATGTGGTTGCATGACACACTACTGCTCATTTGTGTGTCATCATTGGGATTTGTCAGTTTTGAGTGGTGATGATGTGGTCAGATGCAGATGGGACACAGTCAGGTCTCCCCAAGGCACTTTTTTGTTCGCAATATCATGTAGTTGTCCATAAGTGGTACCTTTTAGTGATTGAGACATGTGTGTGTGACTGCTCCCACTCATCAGGTCCAGAGGTGCAATGTTGGCAGGTGTCAGCATGTGTGCCTTGTGGTTCTCCTTGGCTTCTGCATTGTCCTGGGACTGTGGAAGGAATTCCAAAGATTAAAGGAGCCTTGACGTCATGGCCTTGTACTGCATACTGTGTAGTATGTCTGTTATTCATCGTGGTTGTAGACTGTCCTTGTGTGATGAGTCTGTGCACCTTAGATCCTTCCAACATTACTGTTTGTTATGGGGGCCTGTGCGATGTCACCAGTCCATGTGTGCTTCACTGATGCACATTGGTTCAGTACAGGGTGTATGGTTTTAAGGGTGGACAGATGTGAATGTTTGCATGGCTCGGCCCCTACCTCTCTTTTGTCCCTGGTTGACGGGCCATACTGAGTGATTTGTGTTTGTGTAGGTACGTTTGTGGCACATGTCACATGTCTGAATTTCCCAGTTTGAACATCTACCTTTGTCATCACAGTGGACGTATCATGCAAGCTTGTGTCACCCCAATGTATGGTCCCTGGGGGCAGTGCTGTTGTGAGTCTGTCTCTTGCTGTTTTAGTTGCTGTTCATTCCAGCTTGTGTCACATGTGTCTGTTGGGATCCCTCTCATCTTACAATGCCTGATTACCCATTAAGGGGTGCCCAATTCATGGGTTACTTTTGTATGGCACTGTGTCCACATCTGTGTCAATGTGGTTCCGCCCCCCTCATGTGTTGTGCAGTTGCCTGGGGATACTGAGACACACACAAACACATGTTGTGTCAGATGTGCAGTGTGAGGTTGCCTGCTTGTAGTTGTGCATCTGTACCAGTGCATTGGTATTGCTGTTGTGGACCATTGGCTGGATGTTGTTTGGGTGATTTTCTTTGCTGTCCCTGTGAGTCATATCTCGTTGTTCTGCACATTCATCCTGGTTGTTAGGTCCTATTGCTGCCATGGAATGGGAGCTTGTGACCAGACACCTACAGTCTACACATGATGTATTGATCTGTGTGTCTATTTTCAAGATGTGTGTATGCATTATGATGGTCACTTCTGCTTTTGTGTCATTGTACACTGTATGCAATGTCAGCCTCCATGGGTGGTGCTTGTCTGCACATGGCCTAGAGTATGTTTTATTTTCACAGCACTGTTTGCCTCGCCACATCTCTGTGGGTAAGTGACACAATCACTACTTTGCCACAAAAGGGTTTCATGTGTTGGGACCAGGAATCATAAATGCTGTTTGGCATTTGCAGCTTTTACCATGATGATACTTACCTTTTGGTCACCTTGATGATGGGGGGTTAGACGCCATTACCACAATGCTCAACATTTGCTGCAGTTTGGAATCCCCCACTCTTAACTTTTGTTCTACACAGTGATGGGGGGGTTAGAGCACATTGACACAGTGCTATTGTGATGCTTGGCTTGTGTAGCCCACACTCAGTTTTTGGTCAACCATGTGATGGTAGTTACATTGTTTGTTTGAAGTCATATTCAATCAATCATCGTATTTATATAGCGCACTACTTACCCAGAGGGTCTCAAGGCGCTGGGGGGGGGGGGGGGGGAGGGGGGGGGATCTGCTACTGCTCGAACAACCAGGTCTTGAGTTGCTTCCTGAAGGCGAGGTGGTCCTGGGTCAGGCGGAGGTGGGTGGGGAGGGAGTTCCATGTCTTGGCGGTGAGGTTCACTGTTGTGGGCATTTGTCACAGACTACACACTGTTTTCATGATGTTAGGGGGGATGTATTTTGCTGACATACCTAATGTTGGTGTATGATGGATGTGTGGAGCATCACCCATCCTATGAGTGTGGGTGTTGATAGTGAGAGTCACACAGCACCCTATGAGTGGGGGTGGCAGTAGTGATGGGCAACATACCCCCTATGAGTGGGGGTGGAAGTAGTGATGGGCAACATACCACTATGAGTGGGGGTGGCAGTAGTGATGAGCAACATACCCCCTATGAGTGGGGGTGGCAGTAGTGATGGGCAACATACCCCCTATGAGTGGGGTTGGCAGTAGTGACGGGCAACATCCCCCTATGAGTGGGGGTGGCAGTACTGACGGGCAACATACCCCCTATGAGTGGGGATGGCAGTAGTGACGGGGAACATACCCCCTATGAGTGGGGGTGGCAGTAGTGATAGGCAACATACTCCCTATGAGTGGGGGTGGCAGTAGTGATAGGCAACATACCCCCTATGAGTGGGGGTGGCAGTAGTAACAGTCATGCAACCCCTATAGTGGCCTGTTGCTAGTGGACAGGATATGAACCATCTGGATGTGGGTGACATTTGGCGGGTATGTGTTGTTTGTTTGTGTGGTGGGTGTCTGACTTACAGTCTGCACCGTTCGCATCTGTTCCTGATCTGGTCATAAATGTACAGTACTGGAATGACCTGCGCAATGGGATTCATGATGTGTTCATCTCGTACACGCTGCTTGTTGTGTGTGTTTGTATTTATATAGCGCACTTCTACCCTGAGCTCTCGTGGCGCTATATTCATACCGCTGTGGAACCCTTCCTGGCTTTCCTGTGAAATGTCCACTCCTGGGCACCCCCAAGGTGAAGCCAGGCATTCAAGCGCTGCTGAGGCCGTTGTGGAGATTAAGCAAGCTATTGCCCAGAGTCACAGAGTGGGACCCATGATTAGACTAGGCACCGAGCCGAGAATTATCAGGTCCAGGGAGATTGAGTCCAAGAGCCGCCGAGGCGGGAAATGAACCATGGCCCCGGGCCAGACCTCTGCATCAGGGTCTGATGCTCTAACCATTGAGCCACACTTCTCCATCTCGTACCCATTGCTAGCTGGTCCGTCTCGGATCCGTGTATTGTGTTCTGGCGCAAATCGTACTTGATATGCTCTTTCCCGGATGCTGTGACGTGCTGTACGTGGCGACCCGTTCGGCGCGTAGGAAGTACGTATCGTACTTGACCGCCCGTTAAATGCTGTGTAAATAGTCCTGTTCGACTCGATTTGGCGTTTACTGATCCGGCTCATACGGAAATTGTGGATGGAGTCGGAGCGTACGTGTCGGTCGGGAATTTGGCACTTTTTCGTATCATACTTCTTCGCCCGGACGGTCCGGCTCCTGGAACGATTCGGGCGTAAGGTAAGGCTACTGACAGCTCTCAGTGAGCTGTCCGACCGAGATCGGAATCAACCCCTAAGTCAAACACTAAACTGCCAAAACAACACCTAACTATCAAATAACGCCCGAAGAAATATATTTACACTACTACTAACTTAACCCTACCTTAAAAAAAACTTGAAAGTATATAAAACTAAACTTACCCAGACGGACGAAAAGCAGCTCCTAACTGCGAGGTTCCATCTTGCAAAACGACCGAAAAATGAAAGAGATAGATACAAAATTGAGAAAAAGTAAGCAAAATGGCTGCGTAATAAAAATGAAAAAATACTAACTCCCCATAGACAACATGGGAAAATATTTTTACAAAAAATTCAAAATGTATGTATAACTTTATATATGACAATGTTTTTTCCCAGAGTTTATAATAAACAGAAAATGTTTAAATATACATTAACTATTATATTATCCAAAAAAACTATAAAATAATATTTAATGTATATTAAAATATTTTTTTATTCCATAGACTGTTAATGTAAAAATATTATACAAACATAACAAATGTATTGCTCACAAAATGTATGTAACAATAATGTAAATTATTTTACATATTAAATATTATTATTTTTAATAAAAATCAATATAATAAATAATAATATATAATCTAGTAAAATGTTAAATATATGTTTTCAAAATAATTAAATTGATACAAAAAATGTAAACACTGTACCAAACAAATATTTCTGTAATAATATATGATTTGTTTGACATTTATGAATAATAAATAAATGTTACAAATATGTTAAACGCTTTAATAAAATGTGAATAACATCTATTTTATAGTTTATTGTTTTAAATGATAAAATAAATGTTCTAACCACACAAATATTAAAAATAAAACTAATATACATATCTTCACTTATAATTTACAAATACTCTTACAAAATGCTGATTAAAAAAATAATAATTTACAACTACAGGCCCAATTCCATGTAAATGCAGGGAAAGTGCTGGATAGTAAACATAATAATTTACTATTCTAACTCCAAATCCGATTAAACGCAGGGAAAGTTCTGTAGAGTAAAACATAATAATTTACTATTCTAACTCCAAATCCAACGAAACTCAGGGAATGTGCTGGATAGTAAACCATAATAATTTACTAATCTAACTCAAAATCCAACTAAATGCAGGGAAAATGCTGGATAGTAAAACTTAATAATTTCCTATTCTAACTTCAGATCCAACTAAACGCAGGAAAAGTGCTGGATAAGAAACCATAATAATTTACTATTCTAACTCCAAATCAAACTAAACGCAGGGAAAGTGCTGGATATTAAAACATAATAATTTACTATTCTAACTCCAAATCCAACTAAAAGCAGGGAAAGCGCTGGATAGTAAACCATAATAATTTATTATTCTAACTCCAAATCCAACTAATTTCAGGGAAAGTGCTGGATAATAAAACATAATATTGTACTATTCTATCTCCCAATCCAACTAAACTCAGAGAAAGTGCTGGATAGTAAAACATAATAATTTACTATTCTAGCTCCAAATCCAACTAAACGCAGGCAAAGTGCTGTATAGTAAACCATAATAATTTATTATTCTAACTCTAAATTCAACTAAACTCAGGGAAAGTGCTGGATAGTAAAAAATAATAATGTACTATTCTAACTCCAAATGCAATTAAACGCAGGTAAAGGGCTGGATAGTAAACATAATAATTTACTATTCTAACTTCAAATCCAACTAAATGCAGGGAAAGTGCTGGATAGTAAACCATAATAATTTACAATTCTAACTCCAAATCCAACTAAAATCAGTGAAAATGCTGGAGAGTAAACCATAATAATTTACTATTGTAACTCCAAATCCAAATAAACTCAGGAAAGTGTTGGATGGTAAACCATAATAATTTACTATTGTAACTCCAAATCCTACTAAATGCAGGAAAAAGTGCTGGATAGTTAACCATAATTATTTAGTATTCCAACTCCTAATAAAAATAAACTCTAAATAAAAAAAGAAATACCCCCCATTTTGATCTTTAAGATTGATAAATAATATTAGTTAAATATAAAAGACATTATTAAATGTAATGTATCTTTCACAAATTATTTAAAATTTGTAAAATGTATGGAAAATAATCTTTAAATATAATTAATAATCCTTCACACAATTTTCAAAAACATATTAATAAATGTGTATATGATTTGTTTTTGAACAATTTTTATGTAACATATTATGATTATTAAAAATAATTTATACCATTTATAAAAGTCTAATTACAAACATTTACTTTTCTAAATGTACATTAATAATTTTGCCACAAATGTAATTTCTAATTTTTTATATATATATTTTAATTATAGCAACAAAAAAATATATAATTAATAATCCTTAACACAATTTTCAAAAAAGCATTCATATAATTTTGTACAATTAAATAATTGTAACTTTCTTTTTTAAACATTTAAATGTATAAATATTTTTAAAATGTTGTAACATCTATGAAATTATTAATAATTTTCATTTAACTAAATTTACAATAATAATTTCACTAAAAATTACATTTGAAATGTTTAGCATTTTTATTTTTAAAACAAAATATGTAAATATTCAAAAAATACTTTTTTAATCTTCTTTTACACATTCTTCAACAACTCAAAAACTAAATACCATAAAAATCCAATATACCACAGCAAAAATGTATTAAATATTTCTAAATATAATTAATACCCACAATATTTCTAATTTATTACCTACCTTTATCCTCTATAAACCCAACATCCCACTCCTAAAATATATACAAATTATTAAAACATATAACATTTTAAACAACATTTTTAAGTTATTCCCCACCCTTATGCCCTATAAACCCAACATCCCACTCCTAAAATAAATATGAAAACCAATAAAAATTAATTATTTAAACAAAATATTTTTATTCAAACATTATAAATTTACAAAAACTAACATAAAATAAAAAATTGAATACTAAAAGAAATACAAATACAATCGATATTATTTACATCGATGTATTTAACATTGATATTTTTTACGTCGATATTTTAAAATTCGATATTACTACAAAACAAGAAATTTGATGTTTTTAACATCAATATTACTTACCTCAATATTTAACACCAACGATATTCTTACCTCAATATTCATGAATGATTATATATCCACGTTGATATTCTGTCCCTGCACCAATAATATGTTGGCTCAGTTCAGATAACAGTTACCTGTTATCATCATGGCACCTTAAGATGGATGATTAATGAACAACATTGTACGTTTTAGTGGTTTTGTCGGTCTACCCACTGCCCTCCACAGTAAAGCATAGGTAGCAGTTCTTAACTTTTTGACTTCTGTGGATCCCCACTGAATCATTAATGAAAGCTCTGGATCCCTACATCAACATTTGCTATGATGTTAACCTAAAAAAAAAGTAAGCAAAACGCCAGAACCAATTGTAAATTAAACAAATTATGAAATATTTTAATAAATGCAAAAAAAATATCAAAATATCAAATTAAATTTTAATGGGAAGGTTATGGTTTTTCAAAATGGGATTCTATTTCTAAAAGACAAAGCAATGTGCTAGAAACTAGCATATTACTTTGGGCCAGATGTACGACCATGTCATTTAGCGACTCCCAAATTGCGCTCAATTGCGAGTCGCAAAATGTCATGTACAACAGTGTCTGAGACACTGTTAGCGATTCCTAATAGGATTGCAAATTGCATGATTCATGCATATCAATGAGGCACTTGCAATTTGTGACCCCATTAGGAATGGCTGGCCCTCCCAGGTATGGTTGCCTGCTGGCCTCAGCAGACATCCATGTCTGGGATTGCTTTTAAATAAAGCAGTTTTTTTTTAATGCAGCCCGTTTTCCTTAAAGGAAAACAGGATGCATTTAAAAAAAGAAAAATTAAATGCTTTCGTTCCATGTTTTAAAGGCAGGTAGTGGTCCATGGGACCACTGCCTGCCCCTAAAAATATTTTCCCCTGCATTCGCAAATTGCGGTCGCACAACATTCTTACATAGGCCTCTGACTCGCTATTAGGAAGAGACGCCCTTGGAATGCCCCTTCCTAATAGCGACTCGTAATTTCTATTTAGCGAGTCGCAAAAAAATGGTGACTCGCTAAATAGGAATTGTACATGGCCCTATTAGATTTCGCATGCTCAAACGGGCCGCAAACCCGTTTGCGCATGCAAAATAGGGTCGTACATCTGGCCCTAAATCTTTTACGCTCCTATTGCATCCTCTCTTTTTTGTCAGCGCATATTAGTGCTTCAATTGAGGCCACAAATCATCTTCACTACTGTTTGCTGTAGGTCCTCTGCTCCAACAATTCAAGTTAAGGTTACTAACTTAATAGCTAGCCTCCATTTGAAATCCGTTCACATTTACTGAGCGTTTTCAATGTTTTCAGTTTTACATTTTCTTTTGTTATGTGTATATACTTTAATTTTCTAAACAGTTCTGGACCTGCTGAGTAGGTAGACCACAAGTTAAGAACACAGAACATATGTCTCCTCATTTGTTTTGGTAAGGGACCTTCATCTTTGTCTCGCATTACACGCCATCTGAGAGGCGCTTCGAAGAAATTGCAAACTATTACAACAATAATGGTAAAAAAGAAAGTCAATTACTTAGGTAAGGAAACAGCCAAGGTTTGGGGTATCCAACACTGCAGGAAATTCCCCATTTGTATTATAATTGTTATGTTATGTCAATGTGTGTTACATTAGATTCGTTTTCAAAAGCACACATGCACCCATCGGTTTCTTGTCGCTATTAAGGAACTAAATATGAAAATGTCTGATTAAAAAAAAAAGAATCTTAAGTTTCACATAAAAGAACTATCAGAATTGTCCTGGCGATTTCAGTGTTCTTCTGTTGTCCTCTCGTATTTGCATTAACAACAGAGAAATTGAGCAATTTCCGCACCAATAAAAAGCAGCAAGACTTTTTTTGTATTTTTTAATTACACGCAAATGTTTAAGACGTTAGCAGAGACATTTTTTTAAACTCTGAAATTGACAGAGGCAAATAATTTTCCAGCTCGGGCCTCCTGTCAGCACCCCCTCACGCCCTTCCGCCTGCCTCCATCTTGGGCCTGCCCCGTATCGCCGTCCTACAAGAGGCAAGAATTCTCCAACTCAATTAGCATGCTGAAGAATTGGGTTCATCTTTGTGCTGCTCAAAAGTCAGCTAAATTGATGCGCTGCTTGTCTTTATTCCGAGAAATAAAAGCTAGACAATTAAAGCCCGTGTCTCTTTGCTCAGCTTTTGATTCCTTACAAAGATTTCCCACTTGCCGCCTTTGGACGCAGTGCTGGCCGAGTCTGTCAGCACCAAGCGCCGCCTTAACAGGCATGGCGGTGGGCCTTGTTTTTGCTCAATCAGTCTGTGTTTAAACTATCAGTTTGATTTATTTGTCCGTACTGACCCTCATTCACCGTTTAATTATCCCCGCAGAATGTTTCGAGAGCCTCCTCACACAAGGAGAAAGACAATTGCCAGCGTTTTGTGGAACAACTGCTGACCTGATGGCGAAAGTGATGGCTGGGGGTCAAAGGGCGCTTGACTTTTTTCAAGCACAGACTCCTTTCTTGAGGGCTTTGGCTGGAGACACTGGTCTGAGGTCCTGTTGACAGACTGGTCAATCTGCTAGCCAATACCTTAAATATGACCGTCAAGCCAGGACAACGGCTCAGTGAACTCATTTGAATTTCCAGCTTGTGGCGCCATTTTGTTTTTTCCTGCAGTCCTGGTTGCTTCCTCCTGCTTTCATTATTGGACAAAGCAATATACCAAAAACAGCAAGCAACAGGTCGATCGTCATTTGTTCATTCAATAATGGATGCATTTTTTTATTTGTGCGACGCCGGTATGTGTCTTGCAACACATTTGAGTACACAGGACAAGAGCTGGATGTGATAATGAGAGCAACAATTAAATGGTCTAGTTGATCTAATTAATGGTAAAATTTAGGGACGACATGCTGAATCACTGGGCAAAAGTTTGTTGCTAACCTTTTCATAATAGAAAAGAAATTCCCCTAGTCCCTTTTTATTTAAACGAATTTCTTTCATCCCTTTCAATTGCACCTTGCAGCTCCCACGTATAAGGCAATGCAAAGTTCATGCAGTCATTTGCATGTCCTTTTTTAGCGGCTCATAATAAATTCTGAAATATTTATGAGATGAAATCTGCCAAGCAGCATGGATAAGAAAATCGTATTATCTAACGGAACAAAGGGAAAACAAAATATAAAAAAATGTAATAAAAAATAAAGTCGGCCCCCTTGGAGGAAATAGAGACCAAATGAGGAATGCTCGAAATCTGGCTTGAAAGGAAAATGCCAAGAGGGTAATTTATGTCTGCTGTAGCAGAATATGCTCCAAAAAGTGGGGCGAGGACTCCTCATAAAGTTATCCACCTACTGCGTGATGTTAGGACAAAGAAAGATGAAAGAGAAGCTAGATCATTTTTCCCCACAGCAGACAAGAAGGTTCTTAAAGAACATGCTGGATATCAAAGCCAGCTTCCTGCTGTCTCCAGTTACCTGGGAGTTTGAGGCCTACGGTTTGAGTTATGTTGGCCTTACAATGGGGGTGACAGCAGAAGTGTGGGGAGACTGATGAGCCACCCTGCGGTCTCCGCCTTTGTGGCTGGGGCTCATTCGTTATGCCAGTGGCGGGGCTTGTGAAGCAGATACAAAATGACCGCCGCTCTCTGCTCAAGTGGTTCGGGGAGTCTCCTGAAGGTTGAACAGGTCTCTGCGAGCAATGGCACGTTGTGAACTTTACTGAGGTTTGGGACTTTATCTAGATAACCAATTACAAGAGTTGCAGACAAATGGAAAAACATTATTTTGTCATATTCAGGAATTGCAACCACATTGAAACTCAAGCCTCCATTGGTGGAGTAACTCCATTCAATACACGTCAAAGGAAGTGATAGACAATTCTTGAGAAGAAAGAAAGGTTTAAAGGGCTCTGTTAATAATTCATTGGAGTGGTTACCAATAACATAAAGCATCAGTGCTTGCGACCTCAGCTTGAGCTTCGTTCCCATAAGATGCATAGGCGTCCTTCCTGGTGCAGGGACTACACTATAGCAACACAATGTGATTTGATGCATTTCATGCACTGTTTATTGATATTTCAAGCACTGTTTATTGCTATGCGGAATGGTAAGTTTTCAGGGAGGGGTGTGAGTCCACTGTTTGCCACTGGTGGAAATTCTGGAAGAGCATATTGTGGCTGCAAGTTGATTCTGTCAACAATTTGAAACAGTCCAACCATTCACTGTGCTGCCTTATCCTAGAGTTTTCCTGCTCTTTTGCTGTGCTCTTTTGATCGACTGTGTGGAGGAATCGAGGGACAGTCCAAAGAAATAATTTGAGGACAAAAAATTAGGGGTATGTGTCGCTAGTTTTTCTTCTTCATTCCATGTCCGACCATCATCTTTACTCTACAGTGTGGCTCAGCTCTACCAGAAGGCATATGAGTTGTAAAGTTTCTAGATAGAAATTGGAAGGTTGGTCCGTGGCATTTGTTGTCCCAATTTCTACCAAAATATATTATTTTTCTTTTTTGCCTCCTACCTTCCTACTTTACAGGTGATGTGGAGTCGCTGGAAACCTTACTCTTGAAAAAAATTCCTCTCCTGTTTTCCCACACCGTCAGTTTTATTCCCCTAAACTGGACAGAGCTGTAGGTTCTCTCTGTTTTCACAGCCCACCTCTGCACCAAAGACTATAATTTGAACTTTAACTTCTTCAGGGGTGAAAGCAGAGAGATGCTCTAACTGACCCAAATTCCTACCCTGGCTTACTGCAAAAGTTCTCCTCTGCTCTCAGGTTGCCATCATTCCCAGTCTCAACATTTATGCTTCTTTACTGAGTGATGCAAATCTAGTACAATAGCAGCTGATGACTAAAGCAGATCAAGAAGGGCTGGATGCAGGCCAGATTTTCTGGAAACCCAAGTAAAATAAATATCCAAACAACAGATTTAAAAATAACTCAGTTTTAAAGGCAGTGTCTATCCCTAATGTCTGACATTCTGCTACTATGATCCCCTGAATATCCCTTTCTAGAATCTTCTCTTCTTACCCCTCCTTGCATCATCTAAAACCTCTTTTACTAATTAGGTCTCCCAAATAAGCCTTTCTAAACCCTTACTTCTGACTCTGCCACCCTACAGCTCCACTTTACTCATCTCAAACCTCCTCCTGCTGCTATGATCCCAGAAACAACACTTTCTAGACCCTTTCCTCTTCTATCCCTCCACTATCCTTTTCAATCCAATTAACAGACTCACATGACAACCACTCAATTTCCTATTTCCCTATGCTAATGCCCTACTAAACTTGTTTGGGTTCTGGAGAAGTGTGCTACCCGCCAGAAAGCTATTCGACACCTCATCAGGGGTAGCAAGCACTATATAAATTTAAACTCTTCCCTCTTCTATCACTCCACTATCCTTTTCAATCCAAATAACAAACTCGAATGTCCACCACTCAAATTAATTTCATATCTCCATATACTAACTCACCACTAATCATTTTTGGGTTCCAAAGTAGCGTGCTACTCGCCAAAAAGCACTTCAACACCTCATCAGGGGTAGTAAGCCCTATATAAATGCAACAGCAATTACAATAACAATTGGGCCTTTATTTTTATTCTGATCCTTCATTCAATTGTTTGTATCACAGTTCCATGATGGCTTTCAATAGGAATGCTGCAGTTACTTACTGGTGTGCTTAATGACACATATGGGTACTCTTCTGTTTCCTGGTACTTGTGTGAATTGATTCTGAAAAGGGTTTTAGGGTAGCAGGAAAGTGGCGCTCATACAGGTAACCTTGTCCTATATGGACGTGTGGGGAATAGGAGTATATGGTGCAGCCAGATCAGAGGTAAACCCAAAACCTCTGAAACAGGAGAAAGAGCTGAAAAACTCTTAATACAGTATACATTAACACAGTACTGGGCACACATGTATGATCATGAGTTGATACATATGTAGATAATGAAGTCGTCAACACCGGTGGCCGCTCCGTCACCAGCTCCGTCATCAGCGCCGGTTGCGCTGTGCTTATGACGGAGCGGTTCCATCATGGCCCCGCCCGCTCAATAGAACGCTCAGCGCAGGCGCGGAATTCGCGCCACGCAGGAGCGTCGGGCGGGCCATGACGGAACCGGTCCGTCATCAGCACAGCGCCACCGCAGCTGATGACGGAGCGGTTCCGTCATGTGCAGGGGAGGGGTTAAACTATCCGTAAAAGCGCTTCAAGCCCTGAAGAGTCACAGGCACTGACCTGTTGACGAAACACATGTCGGCTGGCGTTGTTGTATTTTTTCACATGAAAATCCTTATAAAAACTATCCATAAAGAAAACCACCAGTGTTGACGACTTAATTATCTACATATGTATCAACTCACGATCATACATGTTTGCCCAGTACTGTGTTAACTTGTGTGAATTGAGTCCGCTCCCTGAGATTGGCACTGTTATCGTACATAGGATCACAGCACATTGCCTCTCCAGGTGTAGCCCAGCAGCACACGTCCAACAGAATTGGGTGCCTGAAGAGTACAGGAATGGCGACGAGGCAGAGGACTCAAAATAAGAAACACTGCTGGTAATTATGACTATTCTTCATCCGCATCTGTATATTAACGAGGACACCCTCCAGCTGTCCAGATGCACAGAACATTTTTTGGAAGCAGAGTTGTGCAGACTTCCAATTCCACCATTAGGAAGTTTAGAATGTTGCCAAGTATTTTTCTGCTTAGGCTCAAGTAAAGCATTTTGACTACATCACCGCCATTTTTGTGGATAATATCTCCTGCAAATTAAGTTGTGGATGAAAATTTGACACACATCTATTGTTGCCGAAAATGCAATAATTCACTTGTTTCTTAGCCCTAGGTAAGCATTTGGCTTACCACCTTTTATTCGAAAATATTGATTATGAAAGTAAATTATTGTAAACTATAGGCTATTCCTTGATTTGGAAAGTACCATCTAGGGAGATGTGCAGAAAACATCATAAAAAGGAGCATGCACTTTTCCAACAGTATACCCCTTCGGTTTCTGGGTCTGCCTCGTGCCTGGGCATTCGTGAATAGTCCCTCAAAAAGAGCAGAAGATCCTAAGTAACTGGAATCCATCCTTTGATCTGCAGTCTTCCTCTCCTGTTGTCAGAATGTGATGAATTCTAATATATTTTGTTTATGTTGGTAATTTATGCACATGGTGGCATGAAGTGAAGGGATCTAGCCTCACAATAAAGGAGAGAGATACATTATATGCTCATTTTATTTTATTTTTGTGTTTTGGGGTGATTTATGCATTTGCTGACATGATGAAGAGGAAATGGGGACCCAATGTATTCCCCAGTGCGTTTGATGGGGGTTTAAAGGGGTTGTAGTGTCAATAATGCTGTTTGTTCTGTTATTCTTCTTTGAGGGCGTGCGCTGGGTAAAACCCGAGGAAACTGCAGACATGTAAGCTTAGGAATGAAGGGACCCATGTGGTCGGTTTGTGCATCCTGTTGTTTGTGTGTGCATTGGGTCTACCCTCACTTGCTTAATGTTTATGACAATCTTGTATGATGGGAGAGATGTGACGGTGGGATACAGATTGTTTTCACTGCGCGCCAACAAGCCTTGCGTATGGAAGTAGGTTTGGGGGTATTAGTAGGGTGGCAGACATGGTATTTCTCTTCTACTTGCCCGTAGGAATGTTTTTACAGTGAGCCTGTGGGTAGGGACTGGGCATAGCTAATGGCATCAGTTACATTGCTAGGGAGTTCTTGTTTCAGGTTGCTGAAGATTAGTCAATCTATTTTGGACATTCGTTATTCAGCGCCAAGAAGCCCTTCAGGGTGAACGTGCGCTTTACAAATACACGTTATGTTATGTTATGCTGGACATGATGAGACAGATGTTCTTTCTGATGTTTCTCTGTGTCTTAGTGACCAGTGTGGCAAAGCACAACTCTTTTTCTCAGTTAACTACATCTACCTTGCATTATATATTGTAGTGTCTATGTGCTATGTGTGTCTGCATTCCTATTTCCTCCTGCCTGTAGATAGACCAGGACTGAAGAAAAAAGCTGCCTCCTTCAAAAAGGAACTCAAATCGATCCTCCTGGCTAAATTCACTTGAACTTAAAACTGTGCAAATACTATTTAACTGTTTCTCTTTCCCCTGTATTTCATTGTTTCTGTATTCTCATTGTATGTAAAGCGCTCTGATATCTGTAAGGATCTTGTTCGCGCTATATAAAACCTTGAAAATAAATAAATTAAAATTAACTAACCATGACACCTAAGATAAATTGAGCTGCTCAGGCAGATGCCACCTCTAAGAAGAACACCATGGTCATTCAGGTTGGCATGAAAGCATCTAAAATATTGGAGAGAATACAAAGGTAGACTGACGTGCCTGGTGCACCCAGTTCTACTACGAAAAATTCTGAGCTCAGGGCGCCATCCACCCGCAGGAATGAAAAAGCCTCCTCTTGCTGTCAGTGCTGTCCTGACGTCACCCTTTGGTTATGTGAGAGAGTCGAAGTAAGATGCATTAGAAGAGGAACCTTGCAGCTGATATCAATTTACACCCTTGGTGGACACCCTGATTTGGTTTACCATTGGGTTTCCACCTTATGCTAGCAAAACTACCAGATTTTGAGATTTAACAACCGGGTCATGTTTATCAGTGTCCACAGCTGTTGTTTGTGTGTGTGTCTTCACAATGAATTAATGACTGACTGAGATAAACTCATCTACATATTGGATTTTAAACGCAGTACCACCACCTCAGCTCTTCATGATGAAAGTGCTTATGTAGTCAACATCTGTGTTGTGCAAGTATGCCATTACTCTACTTTTGTACCACTGTCGGGGGTGGGGGGGCTTACAAGTCAAGAGCATCTATTGCAAAATGAAGCCTTAGGTAGAGGTGATCTGTTTAGGACACTGTGGCCTGGGTCATCTCTGGTTGGGTGGCAGTGTCATTTGCAATGAGCTACACGTTTGTAATTTTAGCACCAGAGATGTCTATTTGAGAGTTTTTACCAATTTTTTTACAAAAGTTGTACGTAGGTGAAGTCCTATGCAGAGTGATTAGAGATAATCTAGTAGTGGCATTGATGCTTGCATTGCATCTTTGAGCAGCGATAGTCAATGTGAAATGTCCTGTCTATTGTGCTCTTGATATAGAAGTGACATGTAGCTTAGAATAAGTGTCTTACATTGTGCAATATATTAACATTAAAATGCTTAAAGAATGAAATGAAAGAAAATGTGCTAAAAATGCAAATTAACGTGTAGCATGATGATTTTTTGTTTGTTAGAGTAAGGATTCATTTCTATTTTAATTGCATTGTCAAGTCAGACTAGGCTTCATTTATTTCTCTAACTCACTCTTTATTTTCCTTTAACTTTCTTCTTAAATAAATATTTGTTTTAGCAGATGCTGAACTGAGCTGTATTAAATAAATAACTCATGTTTGGCTTCATCCAGCATGTTATCTTTGTAGAATTTGCTGACTTTAATGAATGTATTCCTTTCCTTCATAAGCTACACATTCTCATTATGTCAAGTTAGATTTTAGCTGCCACATATATACAATAATGAATGCTTAACAGTAAAGTTACAACTAAAATGTTTAGAATAGTTCATTGTCACACAGTGGAGTTCTGGTTAGAAGAGTTTTCATGGGAACTCAGTGATTCTAACACCCATGAGTGTTAGCAACTAAGTAGACGTTATGCAGATAATACCATGCTGACTTTGTATGCCTACAGTGGGAATGGAGAAAGAAGCAGCAGAACATCAAACGATCCTTTTCCATTGGTTCTAGATGATCTAACACCGGTATGGATGGATACATGCATTTTTGTGCCTAATATACATGTTCTTAGTTAGATTTACACAGACTCTACACACTGCTTCTTCCTTAGAGCACGCTCTGAGAGCTTTATGGAGTCCAGACCGGTCCAGGCTACTTGATTTGCGACTATCCTTTTCCTTAGCCTTTTGCCCCATTTGCTATGAACTACTACTGACGGTGATTTCTGTCACCTACTACTTTGTAGGTGTCTAATTTCTTTAATATTAATAGCTACTGCTGTGACTACTTTCCTAGATTAAATTTGAACAATTGTTTCTGAGACTGTTTGCTAATGTTGTTTGAGAGAGGAGACTCGGACGAGTACCACAACTGCGCTACATGAGGAGTTCAACTTCAATCTGATTCTATTTCAATGCTCCTTTGAATCTTGCAGTTTTCTGAATAGACTCTTAATGGGTTCTGGTAGGTTAGGATCTGCAAGAGTAGAAGAAGGATGTAGCTAATATTTCTATATGGAACACGCTGTCATTTTCTTGATTGTCTCTAACCATATTGTTCTTGATATTTCTGTAAACTGGTATATCTAATTACTAATTTGATTAAAGATACTAAATGGAAAACACTAAACTCTTACGGCCACATGCATCAATGTTGCCGTTTGTGAATCCTTGATTGTGAAAATTAAGGAATCGCAATTAAGAATTCGCAAACGGCAATGCATCAAAATTTCGCAAATATTTTTGCGATTTCTTATTTTTCCTTAATTGCGATTCTCAATTTGCGAATCGCAATTAAGGAATCCCATTCCCATTGATTCCTATGGGCCAAGAGGCCCATAGGAATCAATGGGAAGGCATTCACAATTTGCGATTTTTAATTTGCGAATCGCAAATTGAAAATGCAATTTCAAGGGTGCAGGGGGGGTACAAAGAATCCCTCCCTGCACCCCTGAAATTAAACTTAAGTGCAATTTACACACACACGTCCCAAGGACATGTGTGTGTGTAAAATGCAACTTTCAAAAATGCAATTTTGTGCATGTTTGTAAGTTTTCGGTAAATTAGCATGAAGTCCAACTTCATGCTAATTTGCCTCTTCCAAATTGCGAATTCGCAATTTTGAAATGATCATGCATTGCATTTAAGAAATCTCAAATTGCGATTTCTTAAATGCAATCGCAATTTTAGAAATCACAACATAATTGTGATTTCTAAAATTGCGAAAATAGCAAAAAAGCTTAATGCATCCCAAATCTATGAATTGCATTCGCAAACAGACGAATTTTGCAATTTGCACCGTTTGCGAGTGCAATTCAGTTTGATGCATGTGGGCATTATTGACTAATAAGGGTTTTCAAACTAAATTAAAACTCACATTATTGACTGAACATAATAAATAGTATTTATTGAGATGTTGCTGATTTATGCTCCATTCTATAACGGTGGCAAGGATCCATCATCCTGAAGAAGAACAAGATGTGGAGTTGGAGACCACCTCTGTAAGTCATGGGATGAACTGATTTAAATAAAAAGTATTTCCGGGCCAATGCTCTCATGAATGTTTGTGTTGGTATATCTTTATGACAAGAGCTGGTGGGAGTTATGATCATCCATATTCTACCATACACATTACGTCATATATAGAAATGTTTAGGATGAAACACAATTGCATACTAAAATAGGACTGCACTTGAGATGCGGAGTCTCTGAAAACACTGCTAGATTTGAGAGGTCACTGGAAGGAAATAATTCAGATAGTGAAAAGTACCATAAAGCAGACAGAAAAACGATTTACAACAAAAGTAAAAACAAATTGAATGCAAGTACATAATAAAAATGGTATAACAAATACAGTAAAGATGTAAGTGATTTTTAAATTATCCTTGCAAAATAATTTGATATCTTAATTTACACTATAAAATGAGGCCTGGGAGTATAGGAGAATAGTTGTTACAGTTAGGGTAACCTACAAGGAAAACAGTGCAATCTAGAGACGTGAGAACCTACAATGCTTTTCATGAATGTGCGAGTATTCTATATGGAATGAATAAGATCAAAACCTGACATAATATACCCAGAATATCTTTGCAACACCAACACATGCTTACAATCGAATAGCGCTTGGGTGCTAGCTCGAATCTTAGCCCCTGCCATTTGTGTGCATCTTAAAAATATATAGCAATTCAATTAAATGCATCTTGCTTGCCATCATATAAGTAATACATCGGTGACATTCAATTCAAATGTGAAATGTGACAGTTACCCTACCCTAGCATGCACGTTATATTTGAAATTTCTTAAATGGATAGTTGTTAATAGTAAGCATGCTGGATTGACACATATAAGTAATAATCATTCTAAATAGTAGCCGCGTGTGATTTTAGAGCAAAGAGTAATGCTGCCATCTATTGGGCAGTATAAATAGTTAATGTAAGAAAGACATGCATAAGAAAGAATTTTAAATCCGCTTAAACCTAATAAATTAATTTTGACCCGATATTCTATAGGACTAATCCGCAAAACCCTATTAGTATCGTTTTTCAAATCAACGGCCATGTAATCGGACTCGTTTGAAATATATTTACAATTGTCAGACAAGATCATGCTAATAAGCGCTTCCTTGAAAACAAGGAAGTGCAAGAAGGTTTCAACGAGTTTAGCACATATACCAGAATGCGTTGCGCTCTTCATCTTGGAAGAAGTCACAGATTTGCTAAAACCTTCGGCCTAGTGCCAGAGTGTCCACTGTCTTCAACACATCGCTAAAATCTGCGTTGATAAGGAAAACACAGACACGAAAAAATGCACATTTCTGAGAAATGTTACCACAAATATGTCACCCGCCATTCCTATGTGCGTTTCTGTACATCCTTCGTCGCAGCATGTGTGGCGCACCAGTCTTACCACTAAGTCTACCACTAAGTCTTACCACTCACTGGCCGGAATACGAGCCACAACGAGTATGTGCTGAGCCATCTGCAGAGTCTGCCTTACATTGCATGTAGCATAGCCCTTCTACTCATGCACATTTTTGTACGTCAAGCCTTTATTAGACTATTTAATTAATGCTACTTCCGTCAAATATCTGTCATACATTAGGCAACGGATTAGACCAATCAAAGGACATGATGATGCCTCTTAATTTTCCTGCCATTAAATTTAATTGGAAAATGGATATAATTGATCATAACAATTGAAAACGGAAGCAGATGAGGCTTAAATAAAACACGAGTGACTGTATGTGAGTGCGATAACATTTCTAAAAATATATGGGATCAGCTGAGCTCAAGTTGAACACATACCTGTAGGTGTAATGCTGTTTCGCCTCAGTAAAAATAAGCAACCAATTCAAAATCAAAGTTTACCGACTTTTCGTCTTTTTAACTTTGCCTCTCCCAATGTGAAGGTTTTTTTCTCCCATTTTCCCTCTAATCAAGCACAGTCATGTTGGGAAATATACACACTTTCGCTGCAAACTTACTTTTTGCATAAACCCATTTATTTACTTATGTGATTCATTTCTGATTTAGGGAATTACTAGCAACTGACTGTGAGCGCGCTTCTCATTCCAAACAACATTTGAGACACAGGGGCATATTTACAAGGGGTTATCGCCATCAGAACATCACTTTTTTTTACAAGGCAGCGCTAAGCCACTTAATGTGACTTCATTCTGCCTTGTTAATAATGCCCCTATTCACACCTGCACTTTATGTGAAAGGGGCGGGCAATGGGTGCTGCACTGGGCATTCTGCCGTAAATCCCATTCCTTTTTTACGCTGCCCCCTATTTACAAGGCTTGTGTAAATCTGGGGCAGCGCAAAAATTAAGACCAGGAAAAACCTTGTTTTAAACTGCAGCAACAAGGAAAAATTATACATTTCTCCTCTTTTTTGCTGTTTCTATGTGTGCTCCATTCTGCAGCACACATAGAAAGAGCAAATCGCCATTAGTGATTGTTCATGAGCAGGAAAGTGTCCCTTCCTGCACAACAACAATCATTAGATAATGACGAGTTGCAACTTCTATATGTGCTGCATTCTGCAGCACACACACATAGAAGTTACAAATTGCTGTTAGTGATTGTTTTTGTGCCGATGAACAATCGTTCCCTACAATGCAGGCCCCCGTGCATTTTTGTGCAAGAGTGTCTGCATTGGCACAAGGCAGCTAAATATAGCGCCAACGCTAAGGGAATCGCAGGGGTGCACCGCATTATTGAAAATACAACGCATCCCTGCTTTTTAAGAATGTCAGAGTGCGGCGTTACCAATTGTGGCGTAACATTGCGCTTTGCTTTTCTGTAGTGAATATGCCCTAAAGTGTTCTCTACAGATCTACAAAGAACATAAGAATTCTATCGAACCAGAAGTCAGAGGGGAAATGTAAGCTGTTGCACGTGAGAGTTACTCAGTAAGGGAGTAGGATGGAAAAAGATATTGAAAGAAAAAAGAAGAGACAGGGAGGTCAGACAGAGAAGAAAACATAAGAATAGCAGGTTGATTGAGCATAGATTCTTTTTCTTTCTATGCGGAAGCCCTTAGCACCTGCTTGGTCCAAGTTTCAGCTTGGATGAGCATCATTTTACTGCAACTTAACGGGAAGAAACATATGTCCTGTTAGTAAATACATCTTTTGGGTCCACATCTTTGGCCTACTACTTTGGGCTCTACTCCCTCTCCAATGGAGGTGGTCAATAGTCCGTAAGTATGACAAGTGCGGAGAATCAGGACGCGCGCACATAGGACCCGGCACCTCCGGACCCCGCCCCTGGCCACTGGTGGTTGGTCGGCCGGGCGGCCCAATCGGCGTCCGGCCGACCCACTTCCGGGTCAGGCGATGACGCGTGTCCTGGGTGATAGGGGGCGGAGACCTTTGGCCTATTTAGGGTCAACTCCCTGTGACCGGGGTCTCTGTTCCCGCTAACACTCCAGGATACCTGACTGCACACGCCGGCACCTGGCCATTCTCGTGTTCCAGGCCGGCATTCTGAAACTAGGGGCAGAAGGATCGGGCGTCGTCCACGTGGCCAGGTAAGGAGTCGAGTGCCTGGGGGGGTCTCGTGGGCAGCCGTGAGTCACGGTGGGTGCTGGGACGGTTATAGGATTGTTGCTGCCTTACGGGGTTTACGGCTGTGTGCGGGGCTCCTTCGTGGTGCGGGCTCCTGCCGGGCGACGTGAGCGGTGCTTGGGGAGGGACCGGGAGCGGGGAAATCTTGGCGCGTTGGCAGCAAAACAGAGCAGGCCTCACAAGGCTTCACAGGTGCTGCGCAGCGCGGCATCAGGTTAACAGCTATCTCGAGTGAGTGAGTGTGAGGGCAAAGTACAGACAGCATGGCGCCCAAGAAGGGAGGACAAAAGAGGAAGGATTCTGACCCTGAGATAGCACAGATTATGAAATTACTTCTGGCGAAATTGAGCAAAGATGCTCCCGAGAGCGGGGAGGATAGCGATTCCTCGCAGGAGGATCAGCCTGAGGTAGTGGAGCGGCCTCACAGGGAGGGGATGCCACCGAGGGCCGCTTTCCCTCCATGAAGGAAGAAAACCAAAGCACAGCCAAAGAGGAAGGGGGGCCAAACAGAAGAAGTGTAGGCCTAGCCCTGCCAGGGGAAAGGAGGACGAGGGATCAGCAGGTCCCGTCCCCACTCCTCCATTAGATGCAGAGGCTGTCGTACCTTCCACACCCATTCCGACAGTACCACAGGGTGCAGTTCCCGCTCCATCAGATCCAGTGGGATCAGTACTCTCTGAGATTAGGGAGGCGCTGAAGGCATTGGCCCCGGGTGGCGCAGTACCAAGAACCGCGGACCCGCCGGCCCCACTCCCATCGCAGCCGGTGGCCGCAGTGGCGGTCGCGCGGGACCCAATAGAAAGCTTGCTGGCATCAGTTACCACATTATTGGGCCAATTATCTGCTCCGAATAGGGTATTAGAGAGAGTGAGCGCTGGACCGGTGGCACCTTGGGTTCCACCCCAGGTTGCAGAGCAGGGCGCGTTACAGGATATTCAGAGGCAGTTGGCGCTCTTAGTCGAATCACGCAAGGCTTCCCCCAGCGCGGCAATTGGAGCACAGCCCCCCGCAGCAGCATTAGCTGCAGCATCCACAGGAGGTAAGCCAGGTGACGCAGCAGCGAAGAGCAGCGAGATAGGGGGTGTGCAAGGGAATGTGTTGTCTCAATCAGGGATGTTATGTTTACACACGTGACTATGGAGGTGCGGGAGAAAATCTGGAAGGGCGCTTATGTAGATATATTCTCCCTTATCAGGCCCAAGAGAAGAGATGAGGATTACAAGGACAGGGATGGGAAAGAGCTCGCCTTCAGGGATCGGAGACCTAGGATCGAGGAGACAATAACGAACTGGCTGTTCACTTCTCATGTTTACGTCACAGTATTGTTGGAGAAAAGGCCAGAGTTGGCTATCCCATTGGTGTTTTACACTAACAAGATCGCGAAGGCACACTCCACACACGGGGGCTCAGTTTGGTTGACTTATGATAGGGAGTTTCGTTGGGCGAAAGAGGAGAACCCAGCCATTTGTTGGGATCACGTAGAGGTGAATGCCTGGTTAGAAAGCGTGAGCAGTAGAGAGAACCCCGCTAGGCAGCCTTTTCGGACTTCCCAGGGAGGGCCGGGTTAGAAGAGAGGGACCTGCTGGGCATTCAATAGCAAGGGGTGCACATGGCCCCCCGGGCAATGCAAGTTTAAGCACGCATGCGCCTTTTGTGGTCACCCCTCCCACCCCGAATTCAAGTGCAACAAGAAAGCCAAAGAAACCCATGAGTCCTCAGATAAATAAAGCAGCGGCCAAATGTTTGGTATCCTTAAGTGGTTGAACAAATGTTGGCATGTCTACCTGCTTTTGCCCAACAAACGGTAGTGCAAACCTTGGTGATATCCAGATCAGGGGCATAGCACAGACCCCTGCATCCCCCGCGGAGCGGGGGCCCCCAGCTACAGCGGGCCCCCTCAGCACAGTACTCGGGTCTGAGCGCTAGGGATAAAATCTGAAGCAGGGGCCCCTTAGTGTACGTTGCAGTGGGGGGGCCTTAAACGTTTGTTACGCCACTGATCCAGATTGGGCGACGTAAACGTTCTTTATCTAGGAGTGGCTAAATTTCTGCTCAAATGGCTTCCAAACATTCAAAGTGTGGCAGCCTGTATGCATTTTCATCCACCCAGGCACATTTCTACAGCCAGGTTGCTCTGTACCTTGCAGTGGCTGCCTATAAAGCAGCGGGTCCAATTTAAGTCCTTATGCTATATGTATATGTGTAAGGTCAATGTACTTAAGAGCTTTGGTGTCTGAATATGCTCCTAACCACACTCAAGCCATTTAGATCTGGCCGTCATTCTCAGGATCAGGACATCCTGACAGGGCGGTCCGTCTTTTGCATATCTTGGCCTGAAATTATCGA
This sequence comes from Lissotriton vulgaris, assembly GCF_964263255.1. Lineage (NCBI taxonomy): Eukaryota > Metazoa > Chordata > Amphibia > Caudata > Salamandridae > Lissotriton > Lissotriton vulgaris. The sequence goes on from NC_141694.1 coordinate 1,450,001,836, forward strand.
ATAGTCTTCCACCTTCACTGAGAGCTTGTAATTCTTTCACAGTGATTCACAAGAAACTGAAGACATGGCTGTTTGCATCTGGATAATATGACGTGCCGGTATAATATAAAGACCTGGATGTTCCTTTCGCATAATATGATTTTACAGATTGAGCACTCTTGTTTTTGTGAGGAGGACTGACAAGGTAACCATGTGCTTTTCAAGTTACTATAACATAATAAAACATAACATCACAGGTACAGAGATCTTCAAGAATCAAAAAAAGTGCATTAACAGGGACTAGTATGGAAAGTGGATGAAGGTATAGAGAAATCCAGTAGCGACTGCGACTGGACAGGGGGTGTTGGGGCGGGGGTTGGGTGAATGAAAAAAAAATACTTATCTGGGCTATCGGAAAGGTTTTTTCATTATTGTTTCTTTAATGGTATTATCCTGGCAGAAAGTGCCTTTTGTTTTTATTTTATAAACTTGTGTAAATGTTTGACACATGTTGGACTTCACACCAGATGTTAGTCGGAAGACGGACAGATTTATTCCCAGCTTAGAGGTAATGTGATGCAAATGGAGTTTCTTAACACAATTACATTTTCACAAACAATGTCTTGATACTCCATTTATTTTGAGCTAGATTGTGTTGGGTAGGAAGCAGACTGTGCCTTAGAATTTATTATTACTTTTTGGAGCAGTTCTTTTGATATTGAGCATGATTTTCTAGTAGATTTTGAAAGGAGTGAGTTGCTATAAGTTTTTGTCAGACAATGTTTCTTGTGTTCTCTGTAGTCTGTTACTTCAGCAAATGAGTTTTTGTTCCTTCTAGGTGGCTGATTAATGATGCTTATGAGTATGGTATGTGGTACCAAACTATTTTCAGAGATTCAAAAGATGTAATACCTATGTAGGGAAATTTTTTCCATCTGTGATGATTTCAGTTAATGTGCGCCATGCCACACTAGGCACCATCCTCTATTTTGGTGATGGAGTATCATCAGTGAATTAAAACATCTAAGATGGCGGTGGTGTGGTTGGGGTGCCATCATTAATAAAGCAAACAAAGAAAAAGGTCCTCCTACCCCCTATTTAGTAGTGAACAACATTCGCAATTAGTATGAAGTGGTTCCCTTAAGCCACAGAACCCTGATGCCACTGCACCTGCTGCGCCATTGATAGCTTTGTCCCGGTCTGATCGCGAAATAGTGGAAGATAAGCCATGTTTCAGTAAAGAAGAGTAGGTCTGGGTTGAGATCTAAGATTGTGTACTGAATCATGTGCACTGTCAGATCTACAATTCAATATGGTGCACATGTATTCAGTAGTGGAGTCACGTCTAATGGGATGTAGTTCTATTTCCATCTAATGGTTTTGATGTTCTATGTACTGCTGCCACTAGTGGGGATATATTTGTTTCATTTTTACGTTGCATATTAGGGTGATGCTGTGATGTTGTTTTTAAGACACTTTGATGGCGATTATGTGTGCGGTGGAGGGCTACCTTGCGCAAGGGATACCACCCTGCCAGATTCAGAGTTATCCGGGAGTGAGTTGCGCCTCGTAAATGAATTTCAGTGTGGAAACTGGCCCGGAATCAGGGCAAAACTTAGAAGAAAAGGCCTGGTAATTCTGGGGTCTGTCCGTTAGTCCCCATTATCAGCCTAAAAACACGTAATGTTGTGGTGCAGGGACAAAAACACTAACTGAAAATGGTAAATCCAGCATTGACATTCCCTTTGCCCAACGTCGCGCAACGTGTAATCAGGCCCTTTGTGTAATATGCTTTAAATGAGGGAAAAGAAAAGGAGATCTTCTGGGCTGATTTCTATAATACAAACAAAGTACACAGAGTGCACTGGTGAGACATTGGGGCTCTTTCACTGTGATCTTCATGCTGTATTGACTGATGGATGAGTATGTCCCTTTACGTTAATATAAACATACTGGTTGTGAGCAAAGGTAAATCAGCCTGTTCATCCACAGAGTAGTAGCACATGTAAACAGGGGAGCTGTGGTATTACTAAAATGGCCGCCACTTACTCTTTCAGTGTGTAGCAACATAGGTAAACAGAGGAAGAGAGATACTTCTGAAACAACCAATACTTGTTTGGAGAAGGAGTGGGATCATAAGATGCTTCTAAAGTCGCTGTAGCCATAACATAGATGCAAGTTGGATGTCTAATTACTGAGCCTTTAAACCGTTGGTGAGGAAGATTTGATAAAAGAACTCACCACTTGTATGGTTCATCACTGCATCGTCTGCTGACCAAGACCTAAGCTCATGGAATCAGAGACCGCAGTCCAACAGAAAGCCAGGAGGAATGTAGGCTCAAGTCCCTGGTTCCTGCTGATTCAGTGAGCATGGATGACAGGTTACCTGAGGCACATGTTTCTGTGGCCTAGGGAGTCAGAAGTGACCAAAGTCAACCGAGGCTGCAGTTCATGGTGGCAGAGGTTGCTGAATAAGAAAATTATTGATCATAGGAGGTGTACTGAAGGAACTTCAGCGGCAGGTAGAATAGGAAGTAAGGGGCCATGTCCTTCAGGAAAATTAGTCAAATAAGTCACATTTTGCTGCAACAAGTCTAAAATTCTGTGGGCATCAAAACCTTTTTCTGAACTTCCTCAACCCAAGCATTAGCTGGCACAAGTATTAGGTGACAAGTTTATGATATGTCCCGGGCGATCTCTCCTTCACCAGGCCAGGCTGATTGTCCTGTACTGATTAAAACACAGACTGGAGGCTGGAAGAACTGAAGGCCACATGTACGTAGTTTTTACTCGGTCGCAAACTTGCAACAGGTAAAAAGCCTTTTTCTATGTACTAAACCCGATTTTGCAATTCGGTTACCTATGAACGTATCACCAAAAGCGTTAGCAATACGGTATTAGAAAGGGAAGTGTTAAGCAGTGCTTAATTTGTAAAATCATAAGTGCCGGGGCTGTCCTCGGGAGGCCACTGCAGCTTGCACCACACATTGTCCCTGCCAATGACACTACAAACACAACTATTAACCATCATACTTTTCCAAGTGTGACAGTTCATAGTATTCCAGGCTCCCAACGCAATAAGAATGGCTTGGGAGGCAGGTATTTGTAATTAAAAATATAAATTCAATTAATAAAGGGCTGTTGTTGTGCTCAAACCTAAGTTAGCCAGACAGCGCCACCATGTGATAGACCGTCATAAGCCCTAGTGTTGGCAATCAGGCGCCGAGCACCGGAAACCACCTGCTCAAATTAAGCACTGGTACCACTCCATCAGTCAGTCAAATTAATGCACGCCTATAATGTGAAGTACAAAAGTCAGCGAAATGTCAAGTATTCTTTTTTATAATTTTAAGGAGGGCGGGGGAGGGGCGAGACCTCTCAAGCTTCTGATGGCTCTGATTTGTTTGTCTAGTCAGCCTTCAGCCATGCTGGGAAAATCCTTCTGCACCCTTGGCCTATTTTTATTTTATCGGTCCTGTCACTTGTCTGAGAGTCACAAGGAATTGCATGTCTGTAAACAGCAGATAAGCCTCAAGTGCTGGAGGAGTTGTACTTGGCCCATTTTACTGAGCCACAGTACAAAGGACACAGGGTAAGGTGGTCGTGTGCCTCACATAGCAAAACCATCACTTAGAGTAGCAGGGGAGGAAATCCATCTCCCCTGAGCATTGCAGCACACAACCATGGCTCTCCTTCCTTTTCATTCACTTGCCCTCCCCTCCCTGGCAGCACTGGGTTATAGCTACTGGGTCCAGCGAAGAGGGCATATGTACCCAGGGTATCATAGTGCTTGCCCTCTGCTGCAAGGCCAAGTTTAGGGGTAAATTAAAAAAGTTAAAGGGAGGTAGAGGGAAAAGGCATAGGCTCACCCTCCAGAAACTGATAAGTCACAAAAGATTTCTGAGAAACAGAGATCAGGAGCCTAGCTGTTGACTATAGTCCTATTCGAACACTCACTGGGGTTGGAATAGTGTATATAGTGATAGAAAAAGAGTATTGATCTTTTTCTTGGTGTCCCCTCACTCACCAGGGTTGCCCCACAGTGACATGCTTCATCATAGGGGCCATCCCAGTCCGCTGCGGACTGGGGTGTGCTGCGACCTACGAATTACGTAGGAGCACTTACGATTAGACTATGTGTGGTGCGAGAGTTGGGATGTGATGGAGTGGGGTGTATGTGAATAATTAAAGTTACCTGCCTAGTAAGCTTTAAATAGTTGGGTGACAGAAAAGTGAGCTTGGCTTTCTGAGTATAGTAATGGCCTTGCTACTCACGCGATTGCATGTAGGGAGCAGTAGACAATAAAAATCTTAAGACAGTAGGAATGTACAGGGAAGTTTAGGATATATTCAGAATGTAATGTGCGTGCAGACATGGAAGCATGACATGGAGGCATGATAGTTGAGGGCAGGCCTTGGACTTGGAATCGTCACTCGTGGTTCATTTCATAGTTCACTTCATGCAAGTCCAAGGCCTGCCCGGAGCAATCATGCCTCTGGCGTCAGGCACCTGACTGAGCAGCAAGTAAGTACAATACCACTGCCCGGCCCGGGCAAGTAGAAGGCGGGAAGAAAGGCAGGGGCCGGCGCAGAGCCTTTAACTTAACCCCGGACCGGAATTTATTACTATTGATTGTAGAATGTCACAATGCGGAATGAAGTGGGAGCTAGCCTACCATGGCAGAGACCATCATGCAGTGTGTCACACCACCCACCACGCTCAAGAAAAAAAAGCAGCGTTGGTAATGGCCTCTACAGTACTTACAGTTACTGGTGTTGGTGGGCTGTCGGGCCGGCACTGGTACTGCCTGCCAAGCCTTTATTCGATAGGCGGCCTAGGCCTGCTGCTGCCTTCACTCGACGTGGAACTGCCTGAACTGGCGGTGGGGTGCGTGTGTGCCGGGACATGGGATTTGAATCTACGCACGTTGCTCACACTGCCTGCTGCAGAGCCCTACCCACGAAAAATCAAGTTCAGCCCCCTGCCCAATCAGGGTCCCGGACTCCCGCCTACTGACACTAACACTGAACTAAGGGCAGCCTAAAGTAAATTTAAATTGAAATGCGCATCGTCACGACTGAATCACGTGATGTGCACTGATCTAATTGGACATAATGAAATACCTAAATTATGAGTCGCGCTCTGATGGTCTGGACCAGACAGTATTGATCATATGTGATGTGCGCACGGAGTCAGTAAGGTAATTTAATTTAATATACTACCTAGTCTACGTCACATTCACATTGCCATATGAGTGGTGACGTGCAGAGTTACAGGCGCATGGTTTTATGTAGACGCGGCCCTGATAAATATGTGCCAGTGCTAAGCACCGGGAAGCACCGGCACAAATTAAGCACTGGTGTTAAGGACGTCCCTTCCTAATAGCGACTCGCAGTGGTATGTAAGAATGTTTTGTGGCCGAAATGTGGTTGCAAAACAATTGCTTGTTACCACCAAATTCAATTTGGTGGTAACCCATTTGCAAATGGGAAGGGGTGACCCCTTTGTGAATGTATGCTGAAACGTTTTTCAAGAGCAAGAAGTGTTCCCATGGACCACTGCCTACTCTTAAAAAATTATATTAAAACTTTTCATTTTTCTTTTTGAAACGCATTCTGTTTTCTGTTAAGGAAAACAGACTGCATTTTTTTTAAACGCTGCTTTATTTAAAAGCAGACACAGACATGGTGGTCTTCTTTTCCCAGCAGGCCACAATCCCTGTGTTTTAGCGATTCCCAATGCAAACCACCTCATGGATATTAATGACGAAAGACTCATTAGTGAATAGCAGCCGCGGCCCGTGCAGGTAAGAGCGGTGAGGCGATGCGGCCGGGTGGGAGGGGATTTCGTCAGACGACGACGAGGAGAAATTAATTATTGATTTCATTTTCTCTCGTCGACAAAGGTCGCGGCTGGTGCATGGGTGTTTACAATTTCCTAAAAGCGAATCACAATAATTTGCCATTAGGAAATCACAAACAGAAATCTTAGTACATGTGTCCCTGAGTCCTGGAAAACACCATCAAACTCACCTCGGTGCCAAGACCATATCAACATCCGGACCAGAAGCTACCAATTCCAGATGCGTTCCAGAGTATTTGCTCTTCGAGATCTCAGCACATGAGCATTGACAAGGGTAAGCATTATTTCTCACTCTACTCTATATGTAGGCAATTGTTCACACAGGGTTCTAATGTCATCGAATTCATGAAGACTGAGGTGTCACGAGAAGTTAGCATCTCTTGCTGTTCTGGAAGGCAAGAGCAGTTTTGATCACATAAGTTCCTGACTGGTGTAATTAATGAGTCCCAATCAAAACTAAGCAAGAGGTGTGAGTGAGGTAATGGAAGGGGACCACGTCAAAATAATTGTCAGGAATAGAACATTAGAAGGGAGGTTCACCAATCCTGTCTCCTGCCCATTGCGTATGTCTGTTTTTAATTGAGAATACATTTTGACACAGGACTTGGTTGTTCTGCTTTGTGTGACTTTAGTAGGCATTTATTAGCACAAAATCCTATGTGTTCCTGCCCAGTCGTGCCCACTTGGCATAGATTAACAGGAGTTTGTGCTACTTGTTCCGATCGAAATCTTGTATTGTTTAGTGGGTGTGCGCAGGAGGTCTAAGGCTTTGAAGGTAAAATTAAAATTCCTGGATCTGGCCATGATCCTGGCGATCAGATGTATAACGAGGAGGTGGAAATCCCAGAGACCCCCTAACATAACTATGTGGCAGTCGGATCTAATACAGTGGGGCCGGACAGAGAGCGCGGCTTTAAGGAGGGAGGAAGAGAGAGGTCATAGGAAACATCCTATTGCACTAGAATGGGATGCAATGGTGGTGGAATTGGAAGGAATGGTGGACAGTACCCCTCAGGTGACTAGAATGTAATTGTCGGTTCTGAAGGGAGACAGATGCCGGGGAGGTTGCCCCCCCCCCCCTCTGCAAGATGATATGCATGAATATTATATACTAGAATCACAGTTCGATGTCCCCTATCGTTTCTCTTTAGTGCTTCACCTAGCTGAATCTGCCGCGACCAGGAGTGGGTGGGCTAGTGGGAGCGGGGATGGGTGTGGGGACTGTTTATCATTTTGAGAATAATGTTCCGCAGGCATGAGGCGATTTATATAACATGTAGTAAGGGTACGAAACTGGCGAGGATGGCTGCTGGTAATTCATTTCCCTTAATGCCTTGCTTTGAATCTCTGCAGAGACAATACTTGTTTACTATGAGACGAGAATTTATGTTTTTCAATGCGAAACAAAATAGAAAAATTGACGGTGATGTGAACATGCCCTGATATAATGTGATATTTGGCTATGGTCAACAATAAAGAGTTTAAAAAAAAACAGGAGTTTGTGCTACATGACTCAATGCTGTTCAGCTCTGGGTTTATAGTCACGTTTGGCGGCAAAATCGTTTTGCGCACAAAATTCGATCAACACTAATGTTTAAGCCTCTCTGTATCAAAAACTCCACTGGCTCACCATAAAACAAAGAGTGCTGTTTAAAACTTGCTGCATTATTCACAAGTGCTTGTTTGGTAGAGGCCCGGAGGACTTAAATAAGAAATTCATCCCATATATTCCCACAAGAACCCTGAGATCCGGAGACCATGAACTACTATGTGTCCCCAGATTTCGGAAGACGAAACAAGGTGGAAGAGCCCTATCAGTGGCAGGCCCGAAACTTTGGAATGGTTTTCCACTTGAAATCAGAGCATGCAGGGAACATTTTCCCTTCAGGAAAAAGTTAAAAACTTTCCTGTTTAATTACTGACTCTGGTGAATATTAATTACATGACAGGGCTGTTTGCTATTGCTTTCTAACGTTGCCAATGGCGCGGAGATACTCCCAAGGGAGTCGATTCCCAGCGCGGTATAAGCTTGCAAATAAATAAATAAATAAATATAGCACCCCTGTTAAACATTAATGAATCTGTGCCTCAGTGTTTTCTGTTTATGTAGAACCTTTTTATTTTTAAATAAGAAGAAATGCTGCAAAAATTGGCTGCAAATGTTACCATGTTCACCAGATGTTGCAAAGTGTAAATATTTGCAAAATCCACAACGTTGTGAAGTTTTTCGTAGATCTCTAAGAAGGTTGCCAAAAAAATAATAATTTGCAACTTCGCCAAACCCTATTTCTAATGCTAATGTAGAAGAGAGTAATACGTGGTGTGCAATAGTTTGCCAACACATAGCTGTCTTTACTGAAGGCGATTTATTCCGCTGGAATCTCCTACAAACTACTAATAACTTTTTACTTAGCTCTTTGACTGCTAAATGTTTTTACTGAATGTTCTTCGGTGCCATTTTGATGGAGTCTTCAACACCATAAAATGATTCGAGCTTATTAAAGTTGCTAAATTGAAATGTAATGATCAATCAATGCAAGTACAATTTGATTTTGTCAAAAAGAGTAATTCTGAAGTCACAAAAGCATATTATAATTGGCTTCATGTATTAGCTTCATGTATTTCGCTCTCATGTATTTAAAAAGTCCGAGCCTCAGAACGCGTAATGAGCCACGTGCAAAAAATAAACACGTTGCCATAAATCTCTCCATTCCACTGATGATTGTTCATTTTTTTTTAAACAGATCAAAAGAAGTCAATTCTTGTTTTCTTTATTTAAACAACAGTTGAAATAATTCCCTGTGACCTACCTTTCACCTTGGCTACTGGCTCTGGTCATATGACGTCATAACTCAACTATAGTTGAATAGCTGGTCATTGTCTTAGTATGGGTGACTGGCGACGTCACATTTCAACTGTAATAAGGAAATTAAAATGCATCATTCTGAACTCCGGGTTTTAGACGGGATATCAGAAGATTTGGGATATTAGGAGTATTTCAAAAAACTGTCTATGAGATTTTAAATACCTTTACAAAGTGGCAGTCAATGTTCTGCGAGCAAAGGTGTTTATGGCAAGCAGACATGTTTTACCGGTACAGTAGGCCGCAGAGACATATGCGTGAACGCTTGCACCCTACACCCCTAGTTACCACGACGACGAGGCCTAGAAATCAGCCTGTGGCATCCTTGCTACTGTCTCGGGCAACAATAGGCTGAGCCCTGAATGTTCATGTTGGATATTGTTTGAAAAGTTGCCCATCATGTTACCGCTTGGAACTTCTGGCAGCCGGGAATGACACGCTCAGGCTTCCCTATTAGCCCCCCTGAGTCGCCGATATAAAGGCAGCCGCAGGGTCCCAGCCACGCACATACATTTGCAAACTGCCGCCAGTCAGTTCCCAAGGCTAGGGGCTGGATGCCGCGGACAAAGGAGAGCTGAACTATGGGCCCTGCCGCCTCGCTCTCCCTGCCGCGCGAGGGGCGCTTCTCAGGATGAAATATGGAGCCCGGGTTGCCCCCACTCGGCCCATGCCAGGAAAACGCCGTTGGGGTTTGTCACGTGGGGGACGCGTAATATTGAGATCATATGCCGCCCTGCTCCACGCACTTCAGCCAGCGCAGGACCTACTGACGCACAGTATACACATATATATACATTTTTTCTGCTCCCTCGTCCTCCGGTTCGTTATTTTTGCATCCCATGACAAGTATTACCAACTCCTAACCCGACTACCAAACTTTCGACTAGGAATTTTTTGGGAGCTGCACACGAGCACCAGTTAAACTACACAAGGACACGTTCAATTATTGTGTTTTTAGGCACTGTATGTTGAGCCAATGCAGAGACTCGAACCTGGTTCCCCAGTTCCAAAGCCGGCCGCACTGGCTGTTACTTCACATCCTCTCTTCGCTTTACCAAAGCTTTTCTTTCAACTGCCCTTTCTCCCGCAGAGCGACAACAGTGACAGTGATCATGACGACTGAGCCCAACCCTTTGCTGGGCATCTAGGTGGCTTCTCCACAAGGACTTTTTGCAAAATACAGACTATATATGAAGAATTTTACAACATATTTACCCCAGTAACAAACAGGACTAAAGATAACTTCACCGGTACTGCTGAAGAGATCCAAGAGAGGTACATCTCACGTTCGGCGGAGCAATGATTTCTTTATATTATCAGTTCATAAACTTTATTTCGATTCAAATATCGCAAAAGTTGGTACATGACACAATAGTGGTGAATTAAAAAAGCACAATAAAACCATCCATAAAACGAGTAAATTACCATCAATTTACTTATAGTGCAATTCAAGCCAAAAATGTACACTAAACACATTAAAAACCATGATAAAACAAAGAGAAGCCCTGATAAGAGGGGCTTTTGTAACATTTCGTTCACCAATGCAGCAAAACAGAAATACCACCGGACTATGTGCAAAAGGCTCAGGCAAGAGTTTTAAAGTGCATTGTGCAGGGTAAAGTTATGTGGCGTTACTTATCACAAGGTATCCAGTTTTAGATGGTTAATTTAGTAACCCATCGCTAGATATCAACATTGAACTTTGAGCGAATAACTCACACACGTCCCAAAAACTAGGCAACAGCGATCACTATCGACTCTTCCAATGAAGTAGTTAGAATCCTAACATTGCTCATCCTGGTTCCCATATTCTGACAGACTAGTTTCAGCCATCTTTGCCTAGGTCTGTGATAGGCAGGGCAAACAATTAAAATGTGGGCCACTGTCTCTTCCATATCTAAACAATAGGGACAGGCACTATTATTCGAACCTTTACATTTCCTTGTGAATGCCTTAGTAGGTAGAGAGCCCACCCTAAATTGGTGGTATAGTTTTCTTTCATTGGGAACTGTAATTAGGTCCCAATAGCCCTCAAACATGGCTTCATGTTTTTGATCAAGAAATGCTGTAGACAGAGACCGCCCGTTGGAAGACACATAGCGTGTTGAGACAACCATGTTCCAGTAGGCTGCCTTAAACTCTGCCTTTGATGGAAATACAGCAACCCCTGGATCGGTCCATAATGTACTCATACCCATCCTATTAAGTGTATCCCTCACACACTTAAGCCATGAAATTTTGTTTAAGACATCCGAGTTCTTGACATCGTTTAGTGCCGACGCATAGTGTTTTAACTCATGAGTCACCCAAATCCTCCTCCAATAAGCAATTGGCCTAAACTTTGCCACATCTTTAATGGAGTGGCAACCCAGGTCCAAGAACAGCGGTAGCAGTGGAGATGACTGGGGGAGCCCAATTAAAGACCGCAAAAACTTGTTTTGTCCTAGTGCCAGATTGTCCTGGTTAGCAAAGCCCCACAGTTACGCCCCATAAAGGATGGAAGCACCAATTTTGGTATTATATATTTCAAGTACCGTGGCTATCGGTTTCGTGTGTGATGATTTGTGCTCCTTAATCAAAACACCTGACAATTGGGCATGCATAGCTGTAAGATGTTCTACTTGTGGTTTCCAAGTCAATTTGTGATCAATATGAACCCCCAAATAGAAAAATGTGTCTGTTTGTTCCAATAGCCCGTCCGTCATACCAACACTACCAACAATCCACTTATGTTTATGAAGGACCATGTACTTGGTTTTGTCCACATTAACAATTAAGTCATGATCCCTACAAAACACCTCACATCTAGTGAGGGCTCTTTGGAGGCCCATTTTAGTCTTGGAGAGGATGAGGGTGTCGTCGGCGAACATAAGTAAAGGGATCCTTGTCCCTGCTAGAGAGGGTGCGTCGGTGGCAAAGTCCTTAAAATACCTCACCACCCCATTTATGTATAACGAAAACAGCGTCGGCGCTAAGACACACCCTTGCCTGACCCCCTTTTCAATTGGAAACTTGTCTGTAAAACTTCCCTCGGCACCCCATCTCACCTGCGCATAGCTAGCAGTGTGTAACCTGACCAGCATGACCAAAATCTCCAGAGGCATGCCTAGATTCAGAAAGCATTGCCACATCTTAGTTCGGGGAACAAGATCAAACGCTGATTTCAAGTCAGCGAAAGCAGCATATAAAGTGCCACCTCCTATTACCACAACACGCCAATATAAAAGTATAAATCTAAACACCTGATCTATGGTGTTTGTGCAGGACCGGAACCCAGCCTGCAAATTGGACAGGATGTTATATTCGTCCAGCCAGGACTGGAGTCTATTTAGGATCATTCTTGCCAGGACCTTTTGTATACAATCTAATAGGCTAATAGGCCTATTGTTCCCAGGAATTGAGCGATCCCCTTTTTTAAAAATAGGTAATATTTCTGCTCCTGCCCACGTACTTGGCGTCGGTGCACTACTAGACACAGCATTTGCTACAATCTGTATATATTCAGCTCAGTTTGGTATATCATGAATAAAAAGGTCGGCCGGAATACAGTAAGACCCCGGAGCCCTACCTCTTGGAACAGATTGGAGTGCAACTTCCACCTCACATTTGGAAAAAGTTAGATTAATATCCGGAGGTGGAATCATTAATATCCCGGAATTAACCTCTACACTAGAAAACTGTGCAGTAAAGTGGGAAACCCACTTTTCAGGCTCTACATGATTGTGTGGGACATTATTAGGAGCACCGCTGCCCCACTTAACCAAATGCCAAAACGCACACATATTTCTCCCACGTGAAGCTTCCAACAAGTCCCCCCACTGCCGTTCATCCCAAGCCCTTTTGGCATGGTACTGGGCCCTCTTATAGTCAGCCCTGGCCGTAGATATTACAGGCCTATCCTTGGACCGTATTGCTGCTGCAAGATTTTTGTATGCAACTCTGCATGAACTGCCATACCATGGTGCCGCTTTCTGGCCGGTGTAATGGCTAGGGTTCTTATTTCTCTTTATAAAGTGGCCTTTAAGCATTAGAAACAATTCCTCATGTATCTGGACTATTTTCACATTCATCTCCCCCTGCATTGCACAAACCCGCAACTTACTAATGGCACTAACTAGTAGGCTTTTCATAATAGCCAAATGCTCTTCATTCTGAAGAACATTTGCCCACTTAACACGTCTAGTGTCATTTGTCAGTGTCACTTCAACAAAATCAGAGTGTGGTGCTAAACCAGCTCCACAGGCTGATGTTGCACTTAAAACAGAGAGCACCAGGGGGTTGTGGTTGCTCTCTGGTCTTTCACAGGCCTCCATATCAACAAGGTTACACCACAGCTCTTTATATAACATGAAAAAATCAATTCTGCTAGAACGTACCCCATTGTTAAAAGAATGAGAGCCTAGTTTGTCTGATTTGGTTCTTCCATTTGCGACCCTTACCCCATGCTCCAGACAGAATACTTTTAACTGAAGGCCTGCACTAGACGATTTTTTGTCTAGCTGGGGGATAGACCACTCAGCATCCTTCTCGGTGGACAAATTAATATCATAAATGTCCAGAGGTTCAAACGTACAGTTAAAATCACCAGCTATTATGACATTATTACCCGCTCTGTGAGCTAATAAAAACAAGTCTAGCAAGGAAACAATAGGAGAGTCTTTCCCCCCTTGCAAGCCTCGAGCATAAACATTAATAAGTAGAATATCCAGAACTGTAAAACCCGATATCGTTACTATTAAAATATCCTTGGAATCAATAGTCACCTCCTGCGCAGAATACAGCCCGGTCTGTCTAATCCAAGTGGTCAGTCCACCCTTAGGCCTACCATGATAGCCCTTGTCTGCTGCTTTCGCGAAGTTTAAATAACCTTGGCGAAATACTGCGTCAATTGCCCACCTTTCTTGGAAACACAATATATCTACCTGCTCAATATAAGTAGACCAGTCTACAGAATTAATTTTTGGGGATATCCCCGCAATGTTCCAAGAAACTAACTTTAAACCTCGGACATTGCCGGTATTATCATTAGCATTGCCCAGTTGGTCACAAAATTCATTTGACACCCCTACTGCATCATCATCTACCCGCAACTGATCACCTAGGAGACCCCTATCTAAAGCCCTCCCATTATACCTTCTCCACCTCTCCCCCCCATACCAACGCCCTTTTGGGGATGTATTGTCTGTCAGGTTACATACTGATACCCCAGCCCTCCCACTCATAGTAAATGCTGGCCGGAGATTCACACTGCACGCATCTAATGTGTGTAGTCAATTAATGTCCTCCAGTGTGGAGAGAGGGTCAAATCTATTAAGTATCGGTACTGCATAATCATAGGGAACTCGAACCTGGCTAGTATTTATTACGTTGCCTCTAGCTACAGTAGTTGGAAAAGGTGTTCGATAAAAAACCCCAGGGGCAATATATGAATATTTGCCTCACTCAGGTCCCTCGTCCGTGCCCTTTTCAAAATTGTTTGCACAAGGAGAGGGGACCCAACACTAATCACCACCCAGTCTCCTCAACACTGTTTCTGATTTGGCCCTACCCATGGGACTCTACGTACCATTTTGAACTCGCTGAATAGGCAATCGCCCAACCCAGTCCTAACGTTTAGCACATGTAGTGATTTGTTCATTAACGATTCCCAATGTTCGACATTATTGGTAGCCGCAAGTACTGGTACATTAGAGAGAACAATGGTGTAGGGTGTTGCTTCCGGGGGGAGGATGAGGTTACTACTAGGTTTGTCATAGCTCTTCCTCATGATACCTAACCCCCTACTCCTACCCTGTTCCCTAATACGTATAGGACCATTTGGTAATGTGTGTTGACCACTCGCAATGGCATTAGGAGCAGAACCCCTCCTACCATTACTACCATCGGTACAGCCTATCTCATTAGGATTGCTATTGCTCTGTACTATGGCTGAATTGGGTACTGATGACTGCCCAGTCGCAACCTTGCCCGTATTTGATAATGATAGTAGTATGTGTTTTTCCAACTTACACAACCTAATATCAATATCTGACAGTTTAGATAAGAGAGGGTAAAGCAGGGCCACCATTCTTTTACCTACTTTGGAGAGGAAAGTTTCTTCAAGATCCCTAAATAGATATTTAATATGGGATCTATCCTCTTCCTTGTTTCGCCCAATATTGCCCGATGGGGAAGAAACTACCTGAGTCCCCGCTTTTTCTGCAGATTTACTCCTTGTTTTAGCCACCTTACTGGCACGTGTTAACATGTGTGGCTGCCCACGCGCCTTCCAGTTTTTTATTAGTGGTTAAATCCTCTACAGCCTTTATCTGCTCCAGTCTCTGTTGCCGTGTATTTTTTTTTGGAGCAGAAGAAGCATCAGAGGATACTATACTGTCATTGGTCATGGGAGTTAGTACGTCTGGGGTATGGATCTCGGCAGTCACCAAATGAGTATGGCCAACTTTTGGGACCTCAGTGGAAGGGAAGCTAGATAGAGAGGGTCCCATTGAAACTCAATGGGGTTTGGGTTGGGGTCCATAGATAGTCGCCTTTCTGTTATCTGGATCTCATGCATGAGAACCGACTCAGCCCGTGATCGAAAGGCATCTAGCGTACCCAACACCCTAGAGCCACCCCCTCCCATACGAGCAACTTTAGACATGATGGTTCTTAAATTAGGGCCCACAAAATTAAGCACAACTATATTACACAGTTATCAGTGGCAACATATAATATCTGTATTAACTACACAGATCACAAGTGTCCCAAACCAAAGCAGTAATGAAGGTCCCAACAGCAAAAATAGTCAATGATATCGTTGTCCTTACTGGTGGGATGAGAGCGACTTTCCTCCCAAGAATGAGCCCAAGAGAGTGAGCCCGGCCTCCTCTGGGCTCTGACGGGCGCAGACGGGCCCGCCCTTGGCGCGGGCTTTGCCCGAGTGAGCCCGCGCGTGTCCCACGCCGCGGGAGCCCGCCGGTGTTCTTATGTGCCTGGCCCCCCTCCTCACGCGAGACCTCGCTGCGCTGCCTGGTGGGAAACGTAGTGCAGCAGCCGGCGGTCCGCGTCCAGCACTGGGGTAGGTAGTAGCGAGGGGCAGATGCTGCAGTGATGGCCAGTAGTGTCCAGGAGTCCTTAGGATATGCAGGCAGTTCCCGCGAGGAGTCAAAGCAGAACAGGTAAGGTTGTCCCGCGCCGCGGGAGCCCGCCGGTGTTTTTATGTGCCAGGCCCCCCTCCTCAGGCGAGACCTCGCCGCGCTACCTGGTGGGAAATGTAGTGCAGCAACCGGCGGTCTGGGTCCAGCACTGGGGCAGGTAGTAGCGAGGGGCAGTAGCTGCGGTGATGGCCAGTAGCGTCCAGTAGTCCTTAGGATTTGCAGGCAGTTCCCTCGAGGAGTCAAAACAGAACAGGAAAGGGCGTCCCGCGCCGCGGGAGCCCGCCGGTGTTTTGATGTGCCTGGCCCCCCTCCTCACGCGAGACCTCGCCGTGCTGCCTTGTGGGAAATGTAGTGCAGCAGCCGGCGGTCCACGTCCAGCACTGGGGCAAGTAGTAGCGAGGGGCAGATGCTGCGGTGATGGCCAGTAGTGTCCAGGAGTCCTTAGGATATGCAGGCAGTTCCCGCGAGGAGTCAAAGCAGAACAGGTAAGGGCATTTATATTATCAAATCATTCATGCACCAAAAAGAAAAATGTGTGTCTCATGCAAAACACGAAATGCGCATTTGGCTAGAAGAGAAACGATGCTTGTCTGATGTAGAGTACCTCAATGGACAAAATACATATTGACAATCCCAGGGGTCAAAATAAGATCAGTTTTAATCAAATATTGTGCCAAAGCACACTGAATATTACTGCCAATGTACAGGCCATTATCATTTTGGCTCCCAAAAAATAGAGTAGGTTTCAAAATTAATTTTATGTGCAATGGTGTGGTCTTCATAACCCTAGTACTTCCAATCCATGTCTGTTGCATAATTATACTGGGTTATGGCAAGTTAAATTTGGTTGATGATCAACTATTATGGGATGCTTCTAACAGTATGTTACTCGTTTTACAGAGTCTGGTTTTAGACAGTAGAGCTATACCTGAAATTACAGATAATGCCAGTGTTTACATTCCCATTTTATGTACAACGCACTGCTGTGACTGTTTCCAAATTGCTCCCTTGCCCTGCCAAAGCATAATTGCAGTTGTTATTATTAACTAGTATTGGCAAAGTCAAAAGGTCTCACCTTTGATAATGGTTTTCAACTTACTGGCTTTGCCAATGAGTGACTTTTCCAAGATGGCCCCTGAGTATGCACATACGTGTTTGCACAGTGGCCATTTTGTACAGGTTTTTATTTGGTTTTATGAAAAACCACTAGAAGATGGCTATTCTGCATGCACATGCATGCATGAGGGCTATCTTCTTTTTCATAAAGGATAAGAAAAAGCATTATAAGATGAACACTGTACATGCACGAGCAAACTCTGCAGCCATTTTGGAATTATATTTTAGCTTAATGAAACAACAATATAATACGACCACTGTGCATGTGCATGTATGCTCGGTAGCCATGTAGTAATAAGAAATATAGCTTAAGAAAATGAGTTACAAGATAGTAGCCATGCATACGAACACATGGTCAGCGGCCATCTTGAAATTTTTTAAAGCTTTAGGGAAAACTGTCACTTGATAACCACTGTGTATGCAAGTGCGAAAGTCGATGGTCATTTTCTAATGGCTTCAAAAAAGCATAGAAAAACCATCACAAGATGGCTGTGGTGCACATATGCGCTTGCACGTGCATGCATTGCCATCTTGAATTAATTTTAAAACCATTCAAAAATGACCACTCTCTGCAGGATTAGCGGCGGGCAGTGGTTTGGGCATGTGGAGTTTGGTGGTCAAGAGGGCATTGTCGGTGGTTAATTTTAATTAGAGAGATGGTGAGAATGAGAGAACAAGCATAGCAAGAAGAGAGATGAGAGAGCAAGAGAAACACTGCAATACAAGGTCCTGATTTCAGCAGTGGAAGGATATAACTCATCCTGTAAATATATAGTGAGCATGAAATGCTTCCTGGGTAGGTTAGCTACAAACAACAGGGTTGAACCCAAATTAGTCACTGGGACCTGGGTAATTAATGTTATGGACAGAGGGGTCCCGGACTTGAGAGAGTGATTTATATACAGTGTAGAAATGTAGATGAATAATTAAAAAGAAAACAAATGAGGTTACAATGTTTTATTTCAGAAAGTACCTATATCAACCATTTCATGGTTATACAGTTTTTGGAAAATTATTTATACTTCATCAAAGTACTATTGCCCACACAGGGAAAGGAGGGAAGTGCTTTGAGGAAATTTAGTGAACAAGAGTGAAATGCATAAACAGTAATCAATTTTTACATCATCGATCTGTAATCTCGTATACATTCTGATTGGTCTCCCTAATTCGGAGCCATATAAGAAATTAATTTGTCACTGTTTATTTACAGAAAACAATATCTCCTCATTAAGGCTGTATGAATTCTGAATAACCATAGGAGTAAGAACTTGGGGAGAGTATACGTTTCGACCCTATGAGGGTGCAGGGTAGTTCGCCTTTACAGAGCGGGTCTTCATCAGGACAGGGGGGCGGTGGGCAAGCCTCCTAGGGTAAGAAACAATGAGGAAAAAACTCAGAAGGGTAATAAAAATCCCAAATTGCCTAAGCGTGGTTACCACTTGGTCAAAACATTGGGAATACACTGTTAAAGGGACTACAATGATCATTAACGTATTTACCTTGTGAAGGGAGGACCGATAGGATTGCCATCAGGTCGGGTCAAAATCGCCTCGATAGATTTCTGAATGCGAGAAGGACTGTAATTAGGACAATTGTTGCAGAATAAGCAGCAGGGTACCTACATAACAGATAGTTAAAGGAAGCGTGTAAAGTTTACCTCAGGTCCCGGTTTGTAGGTCGGGATCAGTATCTACGGATCGTATCTGGGGAAAACAAACAAAAGACGCGGCCTCATGAGTACTTGATCATGAGGGGTTCTTAATCGTGCTTAGTATTACCGGATTCCTGCACTTTATTCCAAACGGGCTCAGTCGTGGCTTATCCTTTGTACCCACGTCCTTACCGAATGTCTTCACAACCATTGCTGAATTGCACAATTTTTTCCGAAAAATCCGACTTAGATATTTTTTCAAAGATAAACCATCAAAAAAAATGGGGACACCCACCGGTCTTCGAACACCATCGACCTTTGTGCCTCCAACTTATGCCATGACCAACAGAATTTTGGCATATGAAAGTTTGGTCCTTCAAGATGTGAAGATAATCCTTAATGAGAAAAAGTATACGAAGTACAATATCAGCAAAGCTGAGAGACTTGCTTTATCATCTCTCAAGGACAATAAGAGTATCATAGTCAAGCCGGCTGATAAAGGTGGCGCCATTGTTGTCCAGGATGTGGTGAATTATAAGGAAGAGATCAGAAGACAGCTAGATGATGGGATCAGCTATAGAAAATTACCTGGGGACCCTTCTAAGGACCTTGCATCTGAGATCCAAAGAGTCACCAAGGATGGTGTGGAACTAGGTATGGGCGGAAAATCCGTTTCGCTCGCGGATTGTGCGGATTTTCGGGAAATTCGCAATCCGCGAGATTCGCGAATCTCCCGCAAAATCCGCAAATCCGCGAGCAGCGGATTTTGCTCGCACTGCTCGCACTGTTCGCGTGAGTTCGCGGCTTCCCAGTACAACTTCGCGCCCCGCGAATAAGTGCTAAATTGCAGAAATACGATCTTAGCAAAACTGAAACTACTTACCAGGTTCAAAAGTTCAGGCTCATCATTAGTAGCCATTTCCTGTAGTGCTTCCTGAGGGGCCCCTCCAGAGTTCAGTTGGCAGTTGCAACTATTATGTGACCCTGCTCTGAACCTCAGAATAGTTACACATATGCCACAAAGGTCCTGAATTACAGCTAAGGGAGACAAGCAGGAGCCAGGCTGGAAGTTAAAATCCATTAATCAGCCCCTAATTCATTATTGTCAGTTGGGGCAGGGCAGGTGTTGTAACTAATTTTGCAACAATGAAAGCACTTAGCAAGTGCAAAAGATCACTAATCAGGGCGCACTAAGGAAGCAGGTGCCAGCTAAAAAAATATTCTGTGACACATTAATCAGCCCCAAATTAATTCAGGTCACTTGAGGCAGGGAAGGTGTGCTTTGCTTTGCCGAAAATAATGTACACTGGACAACCAGAGGGTGTGGTGATGAAACAGAGGGTGGCATGGGTGGGCCAGAGGGTGGCATGAGTAATCAGAGAGTGACAGTGGTGACAGAGAGTGGCAGTGATGAAGAAGAGTGTCCCAAACAGGCTGGACACGTAGAAACAACAAGTTCGCAAAACTTGCGACCCGACAGGTAAGTTCGCAAATTGCAAAATTGTAAAAACCCTCGCGAACTGGCAGAAACACGGGCGAACACAAAAAAAAAAAATCCGCAAATTCGCGGGAATTCGCGGATTTTGCGGATTGCGAGTTCGCAAATCCGCAAAATTCGCGAACGCGAGATTCGCAAAATTCGCCCATGCTTATGTGGAACAAGGTTTCCTGTCGGAGCAAGAATACCAGTACCTGAACCATAAGAATCCGCGCATACCGACTATCCACACTTTGCCCAAAGTCCATAAGAATTTGCAGAACCCCCCGGGGCGACCTATTGTGTCAGGTTGCGGCTCAATATTGGAACCCCTATGCCGATATATAGATTTCTTTCTCAAGCCACTGGCTGAACAAACTGAAACGTATCTGCGGGACACTACGCATACAATCAATATAGTGGACGGGCGTCCTTTCGATCCCAATGAAGAACTCTTGGCCACTTGTGACATTGTGTCACTCTACACGAGTATCCCCCAGGAAGAAGCACTGGTTGTGGCTACTAGGCATTGGATAGACGTGAAGCACCGGTACGTGTTCCTACTGCATTCATCGCTTGCTGTTGAAAATCGCGATGATGCGAAATTTCTTCGTATTCCAGAACTGTTTCTACCTACAGACAAAGGGAGTTGCAATGGGGGCTGCCTATGCCCCTGACTTAGCAATTATTTTTATGTCCACTTTTGAAACCACCTTCATTCTCAATGATTCAAATCCATTTAGGTCAAATGTACGACTATGGATGCGGTACATAGATGATATCCTTCTTGTCTGGGCCGGCACGGATATTGAAATTAACAATTTCTTCAATTGGCTCAATAATAAATCCCAGGACATCCAATTCACTATTCAATTCGACAAAACCAAAATTGACTTCCTTGATCTTTCTATCATTGCTGAGGATGGGGCCCTGCATACGAACCTCTTTAGAAAACCGGCAGAACGCAACTCACTACTTCAGTACTCGAGCCATCATCCGAGGAGCCTTAGGGACAATTTGCCCTTCGGCCAATTTTTAAGAATTAGACGTAATTGCAGTAAGAAGGAAGATTACATGGCACAGTCAGAGAACCTGATGGACGGTCTCTTTGAACGAGGATACCCCAAACGACTGACCAAGAAGGCTCGTAAGAGAGCGTGGTTCAATCCCCGAGAGACATTACTTCAACCTCACGAACGCACTAATAATCAAGACCAAAGGTTAATATGCGTAACTACCTTTTCAACTAAGAGTAACGAGATTAAGAAATCTGTGAATAAACATTGGTCAATGATATCGGAAGATGAAGTTCTAGTACTTTGATGAAGTATAAATAATTTTCCAAAAACTGTAAACCATGAAATGGTTGATATAGGTACTTTGTGAATTAAAACATCGTAACCTCATTTGTTTTCTTTTAAATTATTCATCTCAATTTCTACACTGTATATAAATCACTCTCTCAAGTCCGGGACCCCTCTGTCCATAACATCCTGGGTAGGTTAAACAAGAGAAAAGGAGGAACGCCATCGAATTTGGAACAGGAAACTCAGACAGACAAGAAAGCCTTCAAATCAAGGGGCACACTTTCAGTCTGTATTGGAAACAATAGGTATCTCGCAACACACTTCCAGAGCTATTTGTTGACAAGACCTAACAATTTCCATTACCTTTATGTTTGCATACCCAAGAAGCAAGCATAGCCCTCATATCGTGTTTTTATGCTCTAGAACACTAAGTGGTATTGCTGTAATTATAATATACACAGTATAGCTAAGTTCTTTTGCATCATGCATGTGTGCCCATACTCTGCAAGACACACTACTTGCATGCTACCAATACATACAGCACCATGTCTTTATGCATTAGCAGGCAATTCACTTTCACTCAAAGCTGCCACATAATTGTGACCCCTGCGAAGCCACATTGCCAGTATCATGTCAGAATGTATGCAACTATTCCAAAAAGTCCATTGCTACATAATTTATAATTGTTTATCCTTTAACATTTTTGGAGTCCAATAAACCAATGCCACATGAATAATCGTTATATAGTACATTTAGCATTTTGTCTGTTGGACCCTTGCTTTCCTCAGAGAAATAAATTGAAGCTTTCCCAAAAATAATGAATCTTCGACATGCTCTTCTATCACTGAAGACACCTCAGTCATCTCTTACAGGTCTGTAGCACAGAGAGGAGTCAGTAGTAACCAGATTTGCCATAAAATCAAGGCATCGTCTACCCACTAATCAAGCCTGGCAGCATGCAGGAAATAGTTCCTTCCAACTGTTGTCCGTACATCACAGATATTAATAATGACTTTACACAAAGGCAACGTGTGTTCAGTCCACTAAAGCATGCAATAATTGCTTCATATCTTTGAAAATCCAGTGTAAATCTAGACCTCTAGTTAATTATAGGGGGATTTTCAAACACCCCACACCTAAGCCTACTCTTGAAAAGGACATTGACTACTAGCTCCGGGAGTATATGGACACACACTAAAAGAATTGGAAAAGGTCATGTTCCAGTCTTTTAGCTTGAATAAAGATTCTGTCGAAGACACGCACTTCCTCTCCCTATTTTCTTCTACTGGGCCTCTCAAAGGTTTGAGGAATTCTGTGGGTTGAGGAGATCCAGAATTGGCAGAGGGGAATCATTGGCCCATTTTTGTTAGAAAGGGCCAATCAATATTTTCTGTTAAAATTAAATCTGCCATCTCTTCCTGATGTTTAGCTGCAGATGTGTAGCAATGCAGTGTGCAGTTTAAAGAGGAGAAATGACCTTCTTGGAGCAAGTCACAGTCAAGGGAGCTTCAGTATATTGCTCATTAAGGCTCTCTTTTCATGGTAGGGTGGCTTTAGGTTTGTCATATGTATTAGGCAGGGATAGACAAGAGCTCAGGTATAGTGTTTTTCTCATGGATTGACAGATTATGGTCTTTTAGCAAATCAAGGTCATCCTCATTTGCAAGCATTGATGTCCTCAGAGTGTAAGGGGCTTTTTGTTCTGGTGAACTATTTGCAGGTGTGCAAGACTTGCTGGGTGATGTAACAGCTAACAGCATGTTTTTAGAGAATGCTCAAGGGGTATCACATCAATTCTCATTTGGTGGAGGGCAACTAAGATCCCAGTTTCCTTCAAGTTTCTTGAGATTAGTAACTTTGAGTAACGTCTAGTGATAGAACATTCTGTCATCTAGACAAAGAGGCTTAGAGCTCATAGGCAGATATTATGCACCTGTGATAATAGTAGTCTGTGGGAAACATACAATGAGATGGAAAATGGGTTACATGACAACATTGTCATTACTAGAGGTTCAGATTGATTCTTGGGTGGTGGTGGGAGCTGATGAGTCACATTTGAATGTTTATTAGTGGTAGTGAGGTATGCTTTAGTGTTGGAGGTAGCAGGTAGACTATGATTCTACAGTCAATTTGGCACAAATTGAGTTCCTTTTAATACTGCAAACCCTGATTGGATTTTAATGGTGCAGGGGATATCTCTGATATGCTAATAACATTTGGAAATGTAAATCAAATCATCTCAGATTAGCTTCTGGGACTATGGCCATACTTTTTCTGTTACTGTTTGCGAAAAAGTCAAGTCAGCTTTGTTTGAAGCAGGTACAACAGTAGTATGTTTATTGTCATTTGATATTACATTTTTTGTGAGACCAGATTTTGTTTTACATTTACAGTAAATCTACAAAATGGATTCACATGAATATTTAACATAATTTCTATCTATTTTCAAGCTAAATAAACTTTTTTTATTTTTCCCTCCACTTTACCATGTGGCAATCTCTGCCAGACTGTGGAAGTCCCTATGGCAACGTTTAGCGAAAATTAAAAATGTATTTAACTTGAAAGTAAATATTAAACTATTTTTATGTTGAACATTAATGTAAATGTATATTTACTTTAAATGTAGAACAAAATAAGAACAATGCTACAGCACTATTACATTAATTTTGAATGAAGACTTTATGATAAAATATTAAATACAATTAAAAAATATTTGTCTAAAGTTTAAATTAAAAACAAATTCCCACCTAAAGAAAAAAATAATGTGCCTAAATAATGCTTAAAAGTGATGTATAGAATTAATTACAACTAATGTAATTGCTTTTAATAACATTTATTGTTACATTATAATTTAAATTCAAGATAGGTTATTAAAAAAATTATAATTACATATTAATGTTGACTATTTTATATATTTTTATATTAATTTATATTTGTAACTATTTTAAGTAATTTAATTAAATTAAACATTATTTGCTAGCGGGTTGTATTTGAAGTCCCTACCTTTTAGTACCAGTGATAGGCCATGTTTAGTGCTGTTCATACTGTGGCTCACTGGTTAGAGGCGGCAGACCCGAGAGCAGAGGACGGCCCAGGACCAGGGTTCGATTCCCGGCGCGGCAGGTTTCTGGACCAGGGTCAGCGGACTCGATAATTCTCTCGCCTCGGTGCCCTCTCTGATCAGCGATCACACTCGGCAACTCTGGGCATTAGCTTGCCTCATCTTCACTAACGGCCCCACCAGACCGCCGGGGATGCCTGGTCTCACCCTGGAGATACCCATTAAGGGACCATCTCTCAGGGAAGCCAGGAAGGGTTTCGCAGCGGTCGAAGCGCCTTGGGACCCTACGGGTAAGTAGTGCGCTATATAAATGCCTATACATTTACATTTTACATTTACTGTGTTTTTTTTAGTCCTAACATACACTCAGAGGTTGTGAATACAAACAGTAGTAAACTTACTCGGAAGTGTAAACGTGCTCAAAAGTGTAAGTTATCTTTGTGAATCAGGCTCTTTGTTTTTGTTTTGTTATTTTTTTAACTTTCAATTAATTTTGTGTCTAACTTGGATGTCTAACATTTTAGAACAGTAAAAAAATGGCCATCGTGCGTGGTGACACTTGCATCATGAAGCATGAATGTGTAAGGAGGTGTGGCCTGCAGGGGCAGCATGGTGGATGCATCTTAGCATCGCTCCGCCATCCATCCCCTTAATCCGCCACATTTATCCAGCATCACCGCAATTCAATGTCGCAGGACTGCGCCTGATGACCCTGTGACACCCCCGGGAGCCTGTGGAGGTCAAACTTGTGCCTCGACAGCGAGTTTCTGGCTGACTGCAGCTGTCGATTAGGTGAGGTGCCTGCGGCTCCCAGGTTCTGACTCCAGCACGAGGGGTACTCTTGCGGAATAGTGGCGCATGAGTTGACAAACAGGGGGGCTGGTACCCAGGATGCGTGAGGCAGTGAGGGGTGTTGGCCACGAGGCTCCGGTAGAGCGCTGTGGTCATTGGCTATAACTGGGACAGGACTGGTCCTGGCACACAAGGAACAGTGACGGTGGTGAGGGGGGCCCGCAGGCCGAATGGAGGCTGAAAATGAAGAGGGAGAGGCCTTGCGGCCTACGATAGGTCGGGGGAGCAAAGACGGAGCCTAGCTGTGGCCTGCTATGGAAGGCGACTGGTGAACGGTTTTGAGGACGACGGTGGGCGGTACAGGTGCGGGCTGCTCTGATGCACCCAGCTGGGGACGGTGATAGGCACAGTGTGTTGCCACAGATCTGGTGTGCAGTCACAGAATGGGCTGACGTGCGGCCATTGAGGAGGACACAGTTGAGTGCAGGCCTACCTTGCTGGAGTGCAGAATTGACGCCCACAGGGGCTGGTGGAGCGATATAACACTGTGGTGTCCCTATGATTGCAAGGCGAAGTGCAATTACTGCTGGTAGCTACTGAGGAGATGAGCGGCAGGGGACAGTGTAAGGCCCATGTGGGAGGCCAAGTGAGGAGCGTACCAGTGGTGGTCCGGGAGACCTGGAGAGCGGAGCGGGGGACCCCTTGATGCAGGATCCTAACAGCGCTCGCCCCTTAGGTAACGGAGGAAGTACGGTGCACACCCAGCAGAGTGTGGTGAACTAGGAACTACGGAGGGGAGGCCGGGACATACCAGCCGACGAGGTGTTTAGCCCAAGCACATAACTAACTAAGAAGACAAAGAATTGGTGCTGTAACAGGTGTGAAGGTGGGGATAGCTTCAGACTGTGCCCTCATGCATTCCATGCCCGAGCAGATTCACATATTAGAGGGGGTGCACCACTCGCTACTTTTGCTGATTCCAGGTCCTGATGGTACTCTGGGTGAGGCTGGGTGTGAGAAGAAGAACGGGGCACACCAGGGGCGCTGGGTTGAGGGCCTCCTCACAAGCTGCGGGCACCAGTGAAGCGAATCCTCCGCAACAGGTGGTAGAGCTGAGACCCCTGGATAACCGACCGGACGCTATCCTGCAAGCAATTGAGCGCTCTCGGGCGTCAATGGAAGCCAAGTTAGATAAAGTGTCCCTCGACCTTAAGCTGCTGCATGCCAGCCACCGGAATTTGAAGGACCGGGTCACTGCTGTGAAAAGCAGCAGAATGCCCACGAGGTTCGATCAGGTACCTTGAGGAGCAGGTTGAGGACAAGGAAGGCCGCTCCCTGAGGAACAATGTCCGGTTGATTGGGCTGCCAAAAGGAGCTGAAGCACAAGACGTGGTCACCTTCCTGGAACAATGGCTTAGGACCATGTTGCCAAATACAGAGTTGTTCCCATTCTTCACCATAGAAAGGGCTCATCGCATCCAGGGCAGGAAGCCGGTCCCGGGTGATCGAGCACGCCAGCTCATCTTCAAAATGTTACACATCAGGGATCGTGATGTGATCCTCCACGAGATGAGGAAGCTGGACGAAATCCAATTTGAGAATGCCACGGTGCTGCTTTTTTCTGGACTATACAATGAAAGTCCAATGCCAGCTGGGGTCCTTCCTACCTGTTTAGCATCAGCTCCGGCAGCTAAATATCTCTTATTTGCTGCTGTTCCTGGCTAGACTCCGGGTAGTCTTTGATGGGAAGTCAAGGTTTTCGACATGCCTCAGGATGCTTGGGACTGGCTGGAGATGTCGGGACAGTACTCTGGACCACGGCCTACAGGGACAGCAGTGGGATGGTCTGGGTATGCAGTTGGTATGGGGTTCTCGAGGACGATCGTCGGAGAGACGATTCCTTGGGTCATTGGCGGCACCTAACATGGACCAGATTCGAAAGGAGCGGCAGCCGGTGGTCCACATTGCAGAACAGATGGCAGACACAGCAGTTCCGGAGGACAAAGTTGACAATTGTTTTCATTTCTCGGGGATGGGGGCTCCTTGATAGTGGACTCATCAGATAAAGTTTTGTTGAAAATGCCAGACGTTACACCTCAGATGGCGGATGGTATTGTATGTAAAATGGCCGAGCTGGACACTGATTAATGAGCATTGATATTTGAATTGCTGTGGGTAATATCACTACTGATTGTTAATTGCATAAAGGTAGGTTGGGAAGGGGTTGGTGTGTTGGGAGTGCCTCTGCATCCTGGGGGGGGGGGGGGTTGTTATAAGCTATACTTCATGGCAATGTGTCATTAGATGACTGGGGGATTAATGATGGTACACCCTGCATGGTTACAAAACCCCCTGTTTTTCCTGTCTATTGGGGACCAGTAGGACACATGGTTGCGCTGCTGCATTTCATGTTTGGGTGACACCTCAATGTTGTGGGGGTTGCCCTCATAATGTTTTTTCTTTCCTTGGTTGGTTCATTCTGTTTCCACTTTACTGCAGGTGTCTCTCGGGGGGAGGGGGTATTGGAGATGTTGCTGTGCATACCCGACTGCTACTTAACAGGGTCTGTGAGGGTTGAGACATCGATTTTTGTTTAATTACCTTAGTTTAAAATGGGTCAAGTGATACTCACCAGGAATGTGCGGGGTCTCCGAACGCCTTCCTGCAGGTATGCTGTATAATCCTATGTTAAAGGTCAGAACGTACATATAGCACTCTTACAGGAGATGCACTTAAATGCAGTAGAGATTACCAGGTTGAAATGTAGATGGAGGGGTAAAATATTGCCACAGATTACTCTCTGTTTGCTAGGGGGGCCCTCATTTGTATACGCCCTGGGACGCCTTTCGCAATGGATGAGGTCCTTACTGATAGGGAGGGCAGATATGTACTCATAAAAGGTAGGTTAGATGGATGGCACATATTTCCTGGAAATATGTATGCCCCGAATGTGGGTCGGGGTCAGTTCTTCAATCAGCTGTCCCTTGCTATGAGGAAATGGTGTGAGGTCCTGTGGTTACTGGGCGGGGACTTTAATAGTGTCCTAGACGTGGGGATTGATAGATCCTTCCCACCACTTAGGAGCACAGCCGCCACAACTAACTCTACGGGGCTGAATAGTTGGGCCGATGGATGGGGTCAAGTAGACGTCTGGAGACATCGTAATCCAGGGGGTGTACTCTTTCTTTTCGGTACCCCGTTATCCGCATGTCCATCTCGATAGATTCTTCGGATCCCCCTCCCTCCTTCCATACGTTTGAAGCTTGGAGTATTGGGGGTACACGCACTCTGACCACAACCCCCACGGTGTCAAGCTAGCCTAAGAGGATGGGATTCCTGGGGTTCCTACCCCAGGAATCCCATTCTGGGACTGAGTTGTGGGCTATGAAAACAGGTGGCGTCGGACTTGCTCGATATAAAAAGACGGCTGCTGCCGTTGGAGTCCAGAGCTGTGTTAGACCCTGAGGAAATTACCTCCTTGGTGGAAGCGCGCAAGAAGCATGCTAGAGCGGCAACGCTGTCACAACTTTGCGGCGCACTCAGCATCCGCGCATGCCAAAGCAGATCGGTTGGGCCTCTTCTTGTCTGTTTAATCAAACAGGAGCAGTCGGTTGGGCTGATTATTGCGCTCAGCTCTTCGGATCGGAGACTCAAACACACGCAGATAGAAATACAGGGTGAGCTGTCCACACATTTTACGCAGCTTTATAGGTCTGTTCGGAAGGTCCCTGAGGGGGCAATACAGGAATTCTTAGACAGACTCCCTTTTCCAGTCCTGTCACGGGAGCAGCGGATGAAGCTGGATGTCCCGCTCACGCTAGACGAAGTTAGGGGCAAGATGAGGGCCTTGTCATCTGGGAAGGTTCCAGGTCCCAACAGTCTCCTCCATGAATGCAAGTCATATACTGATACCTTGAGCCCACACTAACTCAAAGTATACACAGATGCGCTCAAAAACTCTTCCCTTCCAGCCTCAATAACGGAAGCTACTCTGATGACGCTTCCCAAGCCGGGTGGGGACCCTACTTCCACAGGTGCCTACCGCCCCTTTGCACTCTTGAAGGGTGATTATAAGATCCTAGCGGGCATCCTAGCAAAGAGATTAGCACCCATGATCCCGCAATTGGTCCACCACAACCAACGTAAACGGATTTGTGCCGGTCCGTAATACATCGCTTAACATACACCGGCTTTTCCGGGAGACGCGCTGCGCTGCAGTTGTGTTGTGTTGGACTTGGAGAAGGCGTTCAACACGGTTGAGCAGCCCATCATGTTCACAGTACTCAATCGATTTGGGTTTGGGCCATACATCTTGAGCCTTATTAAATTACTATACGGGGCTCCTACGGTGCAGGTGCGGCTGGGGGCTCTCTTCTCTGACCCTATGTTGATAGAAACGGGAACTCCCCAGGGGTGCCCCCTTGCCCCATTGATTTTTGCCCTGGTGATAGAACCACTAATGAGGGTGCTGCAAAGCTCGCCACCGGAATAGGGGATACGCCTTGGAAATGGCTTACACGCAGTCTCGCTTTATGTGGATGACATTTTGCTGTATGTCAAGGATATCCTAGCGGTCTCACGAGTCATCCAGAACACACTGAGGTCCTTTGCGTCTTTGTCTGGGCTGGGTATGCACTGGGGTAAATCATGCTTATACCCTTGTTGGGAGGTAGAAGGGACAGTAGCGCACTGGCAACCGGTAGTGTTCAGATACCTGGGCATAGGCATTTATCATAATGATCAGGATCTTATGGATGGTAATATCACCAGGGCAGTTACAGTGCTCAAATCCCAGATAGGATTCTGGAAGACACTTACCCTTCGGTTATAGGCATGGTGGAGTTAATAAAAATGGTCATGCTGCCGCGTCTTCTTTATTATTTTTCTAATCACCTGCTTTACCTACCCGTGTCCTACTTTACTTTCATTCCCTGGAGGAGGTTGTCAGGGATTTTATTTTACGTGGTCCAGGGTGGCTCTGATGAAGTTGTACCTGCCACAGTCACAGGGAGGGCTGGCCTTACCCAACTTAGAGCACTACTTCCTGGCTTCTCAAATATTGTGGGTGGGAAAATGGGTGGAAGAACTACACATCAGACTCCGTGGAACTTGACTCCCCATACTCTCTGGACAGGATCCTCTCCTTGTTCCATTCGTATAGTGGAGCACATGAATCCATTCCATTATTGGTTCAGATTGCGCGGAAATGTTTCCGCTGGCACTGTGCCTTACTAGGCACGTCACACCGTACGCACCCGTTATGCCCTTACTTGGCATGCCGACGACGAGAGGACGTGTCCAGAGCATGGATCTTACCGATTAGGAGGGAGCAGGTTTGACTACCCTGGGGGACTTATATGGAGAGGGCGTATTACAGCCGTACCGCACCATCACTGAGAAAGACGGGGTTCCCCGGGCCATTTCCTGAATCATACCTCCTGGATAGCCATGAGGCGCGTTGGTGGGGTGACATTGCACAGGAACCTCCAACACATCTCTTTATGCAATATGTGTACGTAATGGGCATGGGGCATCACCTAGTGAAGTGGTTTGCGGAGTCGATCCGAGAGCACACCCTGGTGGACTTAACGCTGCTGCAAATTAAATGGGAAGCGGGCCGGGAGAGACCATATTTAGAAAAGGAGTGGACCATAGTCTTGGAGAGCCCTAAACAGATCCCTAGAAATGCAGGTTTTAGATTTATCCAATTCCGCATTGTCCACAGGGCATACCAATCCCCAGACAAGATAAATAGGTATTTTCGTAGACTGGATGCATGCTGTCCTCGCTGCAAATTGGTGGATGCAGATTTCTTACATATTCTGGTCCGGCCCCGATCGGGGTGATTTTTGCGCTAGCCTCTAGCACTGATAGGGAGGTCCAGCGGACATGGGAGGCATGCATCACAGGAGTATTTCCAAGAAGCAAAAAACACAAAGCATCCTCTAGGTTTTTGGATTTGGGCCTCGTTGTGGCCGAAAGGCTTATTACAAGTCGGTGGAAAGCGGAAGAGCCCGCCAACAAAGGCATGGTTTCTCTCAATGTTGAATTGGGTTAAGGCGGAGGCGGTCTCAAAGTAGCAGATTGCCTACTGGTTCCATATGAAAATTCCTATGATTGTCCAATGTTTTTTTTTCTGTACAAAACTTTTAATAAGCAGATCAAACAAAATGAAGCATGCATGTGCAAGGAAGACTCACATAGTAGACAGGATCAATAATTCAGGAAACTCAACAAAAGAACTAAATAAGATCCTGAAGGAATTTACCAATTCCTCAGTTTGTGCCTCGCCAATCCCAGCTTCTCAGTCTCTTTGCGATGATCTCACAAATCACTTTGAAGAAAAATCTTTAAAACTTATCAAACCTTTATAAATGGTGCAGAACTGGGAGTGTCAAATCTATCTACCTCCTCAGTCATCACTTACCCCATGTTTTGGAAACTTTTAATCCTGTCTCCCCGGAACAAGTGTTGGTCTTGATCAACAGGATCAAATCTGTCCCACCATAGGATCCTGCCTCACCTTATTATGGCCAGCCTGGCCACAGCTCTTCTTTCAAATATCACAGACCTTTTCAACCTTTCCCTGAGCATGGAAATCTTTCCAGTAAAATGGAAAGCAGCTCATGTCAGACCAATAAACAAAAACGTGGCAAAATCCCAGAGAGTTGGCAAACTATAGACCAATGTTGCTGTTCCCTTCTTTTGGAAAAGTTATGGAGACCCTAGTCAATCAACTACTCATATCTTTTTTGGAAACACACTCCTTTTTAGATCACTCCCAGTCAAGTTTCCAGGCTTCTTATAGCACTGAAGCAGCACTGGTAGGGGTTCTAGATACTTTCAGACTTTCTCTGGATGAGGGGAACCCAGCCATGTTGGTTCTGCAGCATTCAACACTATCTCACATTCAACCCTAATTCAAAGACTAAGGGAGATGGGTGTCGGGGGAAACGCTCTAGGCTGACTAAAAAACATTTTGAGTGATCTGACCCATTTGGTTAAATTACATCTTTTGAATCCCAGAACTGTGGCCCTAGACAGGGCGGTACTACAGAGTTCCTCTTTGAGCCCCACCCTTATTAATATGTATGTGGGCCCCTGACTCACTTGATATGATCATGCGGTTTTGATGTTATTTCTTATGTGAATGACACACAACTTATCATCACTATGGGACCAAACCCGGAAACTACCAAATTAAGATTCAGGGAATGTATAAAAACATTGCTTCTTGGATGTCAGCCAGCTATCGCCAACTAACCACTTGTAAGGCTGAGAGTCTGCTGTCTAGAAACACTCATTCCTTTTTGTCTAGTTACTGGTGGCCCTAGGAACTGGGGTCGATCTGTGGTAAATAAATTTACCTGGACTATTTTTCTATACATTAAATGACAATAAGGATAGCTCAAAAAAATGAGAGGCAGAGTCCGTGGTATCTGAGTCATAAGGGCTTCAATTAAGTATCTCGAGACACTGGACATCGGGTTCCATCACCACTAAGGTTCAGGAAGGGATATTCAACATTTTATTAACATCACACAATATATATAGTAAAACTGTATAATTGAAATGAATACAGTAGGCGTAACAAGTGAAAAGAGAGAGATAAGAACACATGTGCGTAACAGAAGGCGTGTAAGGGGGCGTATACGTAGGCGTGCACTGGAAACGTCACAGAAGTGTCATAGGTGGGTGGATGCTTAGAGAAAAGTTTGCAGGGTCAGCAGAAACCTTTGCCACGGATGTGCGCGCAACTGAGCATGACGTGGTGTAGACGTGTAGCTGGGGAGAACTGGGGGCTTGACTTTAGCACTAGTAGAGGAGACTGGTGTCTGGGATGTCAGAACGACCTGCACCTATAGCATATCTGATATCTTGTGTTTAGAGGATGTATTATCTGAAGTAAAAGGTCTCTCGGGCAGAGGCCGTTCAATACTGAATGCTAGTGCGTGCATATGGTTCTTCATGCAATGTACGGGGGCCATGGGCCTACCATGGTAACGGGTGCAGTAAATTACTTGCATGGAGACAGGAAGACAGGGCCCTTTGCTCTGCAGCCGGGAATATGTTTACCTATTTCACTAGACTGGAATGTGTTTTTGCGGAGGCTGAGCAGATAACTGTAGGCAAAATACCGTCTTGGCAGGCAGGCCAGGCCGAGCCGGGCACCGCTTGCCTGGGCAGGAAGTAAGATAGAGGTCAGGGATGCATACCTAAACTGCAGCTTTCAGAGACAGAAGGGACTCGGAGCCTCAATTAAGGGCCTGGCTCGACTGAGCCAGAAAAACGTGGATATTTTAAAATGCACCATGTAAAGATGTTGGCACCATAGGCCTAAAAGCCAAATAAACGTTGTTTTCTTGGAGGACTGAATAACTGACATGTTAACGTTGGACGCAAATGCATATGCGTCTTCATGGCAGGCACGGGAAGGGAATTACACGACATACATGGAACATGGGTGCATGGATAGGGTGCGAGTGGGGTACATACTGACTACCTAAAAATTTCTATTTCCTCATTCCCTCCTTGGCCCCTACTTCACCCTTTAGGATATGTCTATCTTCATGAGACCATCTATCTGTTCATATAACATCATTTGCTCATCTTTTTTCATTCGGGAACGGGAACGTGAACTTGGACGGGGAATACAAGCTGTGGCGCACAAGCCGCAAATCGCTGGCCCACATTGCAGACAGAGACAACAACTGAATAAAATAAGCAGTATTATTCCTAGGAATGATAACATTTTCCATCCCCAGGCGGATATCACACTCCAGAGCCAACCGGACCAAGTCCAGGTGCCAGGATTCTGGTGTATCAGGTGAGCTATTTCATGAAGCCTTGTTATCGCTTTATACACTGATGGCGCGTTATTAGGAATAAACACGCAACAACTGGATCCGATCACTCTACAAGCCCCGCCCGTATCGACCAGGATGACGTCAAGAACAAGGCGGTTTTGAAGAACAACAAGTCTCATAGCAGACTGCTCTTCTGTCAGGTTACCTAAAGCAGAAGTAGTCTCATTCACTACTGCTTCCAAAGTTCTGGTCAATTTGCGTATCAGTTTACTGTTTTGGACAGGACCTACAAAGAAAAAGAATCCTTTATTGAAATCTGTATATTGTTCCCACGTTGTCTCAGTCTGATCGACAATTGGGGACTTGATCTCCCTTCTATGTCTTACATGCACAAGATGTGAATTTCGATGATAATCAGGTGGTGCTAGAAAAACAGGTGGTAATAGGAACGCGATATAACACGTTCCATCCCAATCCAGGGGCAGATGTACAAAGGCTGTCTGACCACAAATAAAATAGGAATGGCGAGAGGCTTTGAAAGTAGACTTTCCTTTATCACTGAATTCGACCACAGTATTACAATCACTGTGTCCTAGATGTACTGAACCATTCTTTCTAACGCATAATTCGCCTTTCACTGGTAAAACTGTTATAAACGGCAAGTCCGAATTAGTCTCGGACTGGACGTTCAGAATCATGAGATTGAGGGAAAAATTGCCTAATTCATACACTTAATTTTCTAGATCGGTCCCTATCCTTTGAGGAAGACCGTCTGCGTCTGGGAAACATGCTTTATTCATGATTGTATTCAGGTTCCCCCATATCCAATTGCCTTGGGAAACCTTGGACTTACTATCTAAGGAAGACATTAAAGTAAACCATGCTCCGCACGAACCATTATGTGTAAACGGGTAGGGAAAGAGGGGCAGAGCTCCCTTGTATTTCTGATAAGGAGGGAGTCGGCCACATACCCAGCAATTAGTGGCATTGCTGTTCTGGTGAGTATGGTGTAACATACGAATGAAAGTGTTGTTGCACATTGCTAATCGATAGGACAGCTCATGAGGGGGCAGGTCACTGAAAGTGTGCTCTACGGTGTCATTAGAGGAAGTATGTACATGGGAACCAAGAGGAGGAAAGAAAACATGTAGCATCAAGCTTATGCATATGATCGTAATACTCAGAAAAAACATAAAAATTAAAGAAATTATGCATCTGCTGTGCAGGTTTTTGCAATATTTTTCTCTCTTTTCGATTCGCCTATCTCTCTGACTATTTGGGTCTATCTTATACATGTCAGAAACCTGTCTAACCGCTTCACCCGAGGGGGACTTAAACAATTAAACGCTGTCTGACTTACTAGACCTTAGTTTAGCTTTGTACTCCTGCTGCGGAGTTTTCTCTAACAAGGGGAGTTTAGAGTCAGTATCGGGGCAGTCCTTGGGAAAAGTCTCTGGACATAGTCCATGAAATCGCTTGATGTGGCTGGAATGGAGCCACCCTTTTCTTCCCTCAACCTTCACTGCGGTCCTCGTGGTCATCAACACCAGTTTCGGCTCCCTCCACCTGGGCTCCAGAGGGCTTGTGCGATCGAAATTCCGTATGCAGACCAGATCCCCCGGTACGATTTCATGCGGTTTCACTTGGGTGTTGTCCGGGAAGGCAGCCGCGACCTGTGAACGACAAGAGAGTAGTGCAGACATCAAGGAAGCCAGGTAATCTATCAGCATGTTACTATCAACATCAGTAATCTTACGCGGCATAGGCGTACCCCACATGTTTGGAGGTCTGCCGAAGACTACCTCATAGGGAGATAGTCCAGTTCTGGAATGAGCTACCATACGCATGTAAAAGAGGGCAACCGGCAGGGCTACCATCCAATCTACACCTTTTTCTGCACAGACCTTCGCTAATCGTGTTTTCAGAGTCTGATTATGTCTCTCGACGAGACCAGCTGCTTTGGGGTGTCGTACACAGTGAAATTTCCACTGGTATCCTAACAGGAGTGATACCTGTTTCATCAGTTCGGACGAGAATGGCTGTCCATTATCTGAGTACACGACACGGGGCAAGCCGTATCGCGGGAAGAATTCACGGACCAACTGTTTGGCAGTGGTCACGGCAGTGTAATCTGGGACTGGGTACGCTTCTGTCCATCTGGAAAGAGCACATACAACTACGAGGACATACTTAAATCCTCGACATCTGTCCATCTGGATATAATCCATCTGGAGGACTTCGAAAGGATGGTCAGGAGGATGGAATCCACCTTGTTCCACGGGAATGCCTTTGCCTGGATTAAACTGACAACAGATCATACAGGTACGTACTTTCTGTTTTGCTGCTGCACGTAAATGCTTGTTGAACCAAAGATTCTGGATGCTGTCTAACATGGCTTACTCTCCTAAGTGTGCTGGACTATGTGCTGTATTAATGATAACTTGAACCATAGAGTCGGGGAGAAACCATGTGGCTTTTCCCTTCGTCATCCATCCCTGATCTGTCTGGATCCCTCCTTGTTCAGTCCATTTCTTGATTTCATCTGGAGTGGCATGTGTCTGTATGTCGAGTACATCTAGAGTGGGATCCTTAACTGTCATACAATGTGTCTGTGATGATACTGCAGTCTTTGTCGGATCAGTCGGTATGTCTGTTTGAGTCTGAGCTGTGGGTTTAGCTGTTCGATCTGCCAGGTCGTTACCCTGGGAAATGGTGTCAGTAACTTTCGTATGTGCTTTGCACTTCATGATAGCAATGGATGCAGGTAGATGTATGGCATCTAACAGTGCTTGAATGAGAGGACCATGTTGTATCTTGGCGCCGTGAGAAGTTAAAAAACCTCTTTCTTGCCAAAGGATACCGAAGTCGTGAACGACTCCGAATGCGTACTGTGAATCTGTGTATATGTTTACTTTCAGGTTCTTGGCTCGTATGCAGGCTTGAGTCAGAGCGATGAGCTCTGCTGCTTGGGCAGACAATGTGTCAATACGATGTGTTTCCATGACTTCAGTTTCAGTGGTCACTGCATATGCGGCCACTAACTCTCCTGTGCTTGTTCTCATACATGAACCATCCACGTAAAGTGTCAGGTCTGGGTCGGGCAATGCAATGTCTGTCAAGTCTTGTCTCGGTTTTGTTACAGTATTAATGACTTCCACGCAGTCATGTGGTGTAGGGTCAGTTGTACTCGAGGGTAACAATGTGGCAGGGTTTAGTATGTTGCAACGTCTGATCTCTATGTGTGGCTGAAACAATGTCAGTTCATATCCTGTCAGTCTCGCTATGGTCAAGTGTTGTGTCTGCGTTCGGTTCAGGAGAACTTCCACAGAGTGTGGAACTTGTACTGTCAGGGGATGTCCTAACACTATTGAGTCGCTTTGTCTGATAGCTAGAGCTGTTGCTGCAACTGATTTTAGGCACGCAGGCAGAGCCTGGGCTACTGGATCCAATGTACTAGAAAAATAAGCACAAGGCTTGTGTTTTCCCGCTTGATCTTGTGTAAGAACAGATTATGCTGTGTCATCGCGTTCAGTGACAAAAAGTGTAAAAGGTTTGCTGTAACATGGTGTCGCTAAAACAGGTGCCTGACATAGGGCTTTCTTCAATTCGTCAAAAGCAAGTGTATGTTCCTGAGTCCAAGGGAGGACAGTCGAAGTCGCTGCCTCCTGTGTTGTCAACTGTATGAGTGGTTTGGCTAGATATGCATACTGGGGAATCCATTGTCTGCAGTAAGAAGTGAGGCCAATGAAGGCCCGTACTTCTTTCTGTGTCTTGGGCTGTGGAAGATGTGCAATTAACTGGATACGGTCTGGTGTCAACTGTCTACCCCTCTTGGACAGCAAGTGTCCAAGGTATACCACTTGCTGGGCACAGAATTGTAGCTTCGAAGGGGACACCTTATGCCCCTTTTCGGCCAAGAAATACAAGACAGTCAGTGATGCACGCTCGCAGTCACGTTCGGTTCGTGCTGTAATTAACAGATCGTCAACATACTGGAGTAGGGCAGTGTCAGTAGGCATGTGAATACTGTCTAGTTGTCGTTTCAGAGCTTGACTGTAAATACTAGGACTTTCCGTGAACCCTTGAGGAGCACGTGCAAATTTGAAACTTCGGCCATTTGAACAGAATCCGAAAAGATACTGGCTTTCCGGATGGATGGGGACACAAAAGAATGCGTTCTTGAGATCGATAACAGTAAAGAACGCTGCTTCAGAATCAATGGCAGTCAATAAGGAAGAAATGTCTGGGACCACTGGGTACTGGGGTATTATGCATTTGTTTAAATCTCAAAGGTCGATCACCAATCTGTAGACCGGTGGTGCATTCGGGTCAGTTCGTTTAAGAACCAGAATGATTGGAGAATTACATACATTGGAGTCGGTTTCTACAACCACTCCTTGTGCAATCAGTTCGTCAATAATTTTCAGTAAGGCTGCTACAGCCTCAGGTGGTAACTTGTATTGTCGGATTCAGGGCAGTACAACTCCTTGTTTGAGAGTAATACGATATGGTGTGATGTGCATACAACCAACATCAGTCGGACCTTGTGCCCATAAATGCTGTGGTACATTCTGCAATCTTGGATCAAAATCTCTCAACACATAATGTCCTTTAAAATCACGTAAAAACAATCTCACTCCTTCCGGAGAACAACATATTACTGTTCCCAGTGCTTTCAACGTTTTGATACCAAGCAGATTTTCGGGACATGCTTTCGTAAGTAACAAGTCTGTAGTACGGGACAATGGACCAACTTCTAGGGAAACTGGCTTTGACACTTCGTTAACAATAGGCTTTCCTGAAAAACCCAGGGAAACATTCTGTGAGCCTGAGAGGGGTGCCCCTGGAACCTCGTCATGACTGATGGTAGTTCTGCTCGCCCCTGTGTCAATCAAAAATTTTCTGTCTTTCCCTAATACCTGACTATGTACATAGGGACCCTCTTGATCTACAGGAACCTCGATAAGGGGCAAGCCAACCTCCCTCTCTAGGCTGTTTCATGAGTACTGCTGATAATCGGGGTAATCTGACTGTGCATACTGGTACATTTGTTGCGTGGCATGTTGTGTGGCAGCAATGGGTTGGGGTTGGGGTACAGCTACTGTCTGTTGTGTATTCTGTGGAGGTTGCGTGTTCTGTGGAATATGTTGTGGAACATGTTCTTGTCTAGGTGGACGCGGTCTTTCTTTCGTCCTGCCTGTAGCAATATTGTATTTCAGAACGGCACATTCGTTTATATAGTGACCTGGCTGTTTACAATAATTGCAGTTCCCTTTAACAGGAGCTGTAGAATGACCTGGCGGTGCCGTACCCTTCTTCTGACCGTCAGCTGGGACAGACTGAGCAACTAGTACTTTCATTTTCGTGTCTTTAATACGTCTCTGTTCGTGTTCGTGTTCCTCTCTAATTCGGTTCTGGTGGTACTGTAACATTTGTAACATTTGAGAAGGGCTATTTGCTTGCCACGTA
Organism: Lissotriton vulgaris; assembly: GCF_964263255.1. Taxonomy (NCBI): domain Eukaryota; kingdom Metazoa; phylum Chordata; class Amphibia; order Caudata; family Salamandridae; genus Lissotriton; species Lissotriton vulgaris. The sequence continues at coordinate 1,450,041,360 of NC_141694.1, forward strand.
CTCTCAACTTTCAGTACTCTATTTTTAACTTGTGGTAAAGAATTCTCTACTAATTTGGTCACAAAAAGATGTGGGTATGATTCACTACTTGTTTTCAGGCCGCTATTAATAATGAAACATTTCTCGAATCTGGAATAAAAATCATTAGTGTCTTCATCTTGTTTCTGTTTGCAGGCTGAGATTGCATCCCAGTCTTCCTTTTTAGTAGCTAGTAATCTTGGCAAGACCTGTATTAACAACTCGGGCAATGCTTTGGCTTTTTCCCCAAGACCAGTACCAGGGACTCGTGTATTATCTTCGTGTTCTAACTCTGCCCAATCTATTTTTATTTATTTATTTATTAATCTTGTAGAGCGGGACAGCTACCCGTGAGGGTTTCCCGGCGCTGATTGGCAGTATAGCATAGTAATCCAGAGGGAGATCTATCTTTTTCTCTCCCACCTCCCACTCTTTTTCTTTCAGTTTTTCGTAAATGCCGGCTGGCAACAGTACCTTTAACATTTTAATGATATCGGGATATGTATACTCCCCCATACGGAGCATATCTTTTAATTCACGGTGGAACCCTGCTGGATCTTTATCGTGACAGGGCACTAGTTTTTTCATTTCCAATAGTTCTATTTTCGTTAAGGGGGTGTACACAAATACTCGTTCAAGCTCACCATCTGTCTTCCGGACGGGATGAACTTCTCGTAAGGGATTCTGTCTGTCTATGTAAAAGGTTTTCCTTACTGGGGGTGGAACGGGAACAAAATGTGGAGTCAGGAAAGTTCTGTATTTGTGTCGTTGTTCTAGAATGATATTAATTAAATCGATACCTAGGCCTCTCCATCTACCTAGGAGTAACTCTTCCAATATATTATATAGGGGACCTGGATCAGAATGCTGACTCTCATACAGTGTAATAAGATGCTGGATCATGTACATACCAGCTAATCGCTGTTCGTCTGGGGAAAGATTAAAAAATGTTTGCACTACTGAATCATCTTTATATATGGTAGAATTTCCAGCCCATTGTACTGCTGACCGTGCTAGTTCCTGTTCATGCATGGTACTAAGTTCACTGTAACCTATTCGTTGTTTCAGTACTTTATCAGTGGCTTGGAATAGATGCTCAAGAGAACATTGTTCTGGTATGGGAGAAAGAAAACGTTTCTTGCATTCTGGGCGTATGGGTTTGTCAAAAGGTCTTGCCCTACCTACGTACGCTATTCTGTCTGGGTTCTCAGTTTCTATATCTTCGTCCTCTGAGACTTCATCCTCCGCTTTCTCGGCTTCTCTCGCTGCTCTTTCCCTTGCGTGTATGTCTAGAATTTCTTTACGAATCTTTCTATACATGGATTCTATACAACCTTGTTTACTATGTTTACCATCAGCTATGTTGTCACTCCATTTTATCAGGACTTTCATCTCTTCTTTGCTTTTACCTGGCTGATCTTGTTCCCTTATCAAACAATTTATCAAAAACTGTAAGATCATATTTTGCGTCTCCACCTTCCTGTGTGCCATGGCCTCGTGAATACTTTCTGGTCTCTCCCCCGTTCTGATAAAATGATATATGTTGTCTAAATGTTCCTTCATATCTGGTAAAATGATCAAATAGTTTGTAACACGTCTTAGACGTATTGAATATAGTATCATCTGGTCTTCGCCAGGTACTGGATCATATCTGCAATCAGTAAGGTACTGTTTAAGGGCTGCGTATATAGTTACTTTTGGTGTGCGTTGTAATGCTGCTTCTCTGAGTGTGGTTCGTTTTATTTGAGGCGGGGTGATAGGGAGACCTCCTACTGCTCCTCCTGAAGTGTGACCATCAACTATTACTGGCTGTGTTGTCGCTGGTGGTAATGTAGGTGGTAAAGTAGGTGTAGGTAATGTAGGTTGGCCCGGGGTTGCAGGCGGATTAAAAGGATTGCCAGGACCAGTGACAGGAGAGACAGTAGGGGAAGAAACAATGGGGGAATCGTGTCCTGAACAGGGTGCTGAGGATTATTATTAGTAGGTGGTACACGTGCATTGGCGTACTCTGGAGCGACGTCATCTAAATAGGAAGAAAGGAAAATGTCCGCTGCGGTCTGTTTATGACGGAGTTTAGTCGGGACCAATGGTGGCGGCAAGTTACGGGGTACTTCCGGGGTCGCCTTAGGTAGGCCCTCGGCGAGAACAGGATACAGACCTGTAATAAGGGCATTTCTTTGTCTGTCTAATTGCTCTACTTTGACTCGTTCACCTTCTTCTAGTAGTTCTTTTTCTTTAGCTTTTTCAGATTCTTCTCTACTTTTCTCTGCTTTCCTAATTTCTTTCTCTGTTCTTCTATGTGCTTCTTTACGCCATAATTCTATGGCATCTTTCTGGGATTGTCTGGCTTTCTTTTTCCAAAGTGCTTCTTCTACTCTCATGATGCATTCAGTATCCCATGTCCCTGAAACAGGCCATCTATACTTCTCTTCCAGATCCTTGGTATAGTCAACCCATAAGTCTAAATACAGTATGGCATCTAAGCCATGTTTTTGGTACATAAAATGACCGGGAGTGTCCCTAGGCGGGACGGGAACTGCTTCTTCAAGTATCCCTTTCCTAGTTCCTATTTGACGTAATTTCGAGAACAGCGGCATATTTGAACTGACTTGAACGTGAACACAATAAACACAGTAATAGATTGCAAACAATCATTCATACCACGACATTAAACACATAAAAACATTTTCGGACAGATGCTACCTAGTACATAGAAAAACACGATTCTGAAAACCTCGAGATACAATACTAGAATATTGAATTACTAGATGCACTGCTAGAACAGTACAGACATACCGGTCCCATAAAGAGACACGTCATACCGTATCCACCTAAGTGAACTTGTCTGGACCGGGTCTGTGTACCCAGACCCGTCTTGACCGGGCACAAATTAATGAACCCGTCTAGATGCGTTCCCAACAACGGTACTCACCGGGAAGCAGAAACTGAAGGCCTCGGAAAATCGACACTGGACGGGACTGGACTGCTACGGCGTCGGGCTGCTACTACGCAACTACTACGCATGCGCTTCGGGACAGGTGGGCCTCCGGATACCTCGGACCTTGCTCTCTCGGCTTGGGGCTCTGGTCGGGATCCTCCGCATTCCTCACCGCCTCGTCTGGATGCCGGGTCGCAGTCTCCGTCTCCTCCGTGGGCCTGAGGGAGTTAGCAGGAAAACCCGCAGGTGTGCACAGGAGTCCGTCACGGCTGTAGAAGGGGTCAGGGGCCTGCGTTATATCGCCGGCGCGTGGGGAAGGGGCGGGGTCCCTATTCGGGTGCCAGATTATGTGGTAAATAAAATTACCGGGACTATTTTTCTATACATTAAATGACAATAAGGATAGCTCAAAAAAATGAGAGGCAGAGTCCGTGGTATCTGAGTCATAAGGGCTTTAATTAAGTATCTCGAGACACTGGACATCGGGTTCCATCACCACTAAGGTTCAGGAAGGGATATTCAACATTTTATTAACATCACACAATATATATAGTAAAACTGTATAATTGAAATGAATACAGTAGGCGTAACAAGTGAAAAGAGAGAGATAAGAACACATGTGCGTAACAGAAGGCGTGTAAGGGGGCGTATACGTAGGCGTGCACTGGAAACGTCACAGAAGTGTCATAGGTGGGTGGATGCCTAGAGAAAAGTTTGCAGGGTCAGCAGAAACCTTTGCCACGGATGCGCGCGCAACTGAGCATGACGTGGTGTAGACGTGTAGCTGGGGAGAACTGGGGGCTTGACTTTAGCACTAGTAGAGGAGACTGGTGTCTGGGATGTCAGAACGACCTGCACCTATAGCATATCTGATATCTTGTGTTTAGAGGATGTATTATCTGAAGTAAAAGGTCTCTCGGGCAGAGGCCGTTCAATACTGAATGCTAGTGCGTGCATATGGTTCTTCATGCAATGTACGGGGGCCATGGGCCTACCATGGTAACGGGTGCAGTAAATTACTTGCATGGAGACAGGAAGACAGGGCCCTTTGCTCTGCAGCCGGGAATATGTTTACCTATTTCACTAGACTGGAATGTGTTTTTGCGGAGGCTGAGCAGATAACTGTAGGCAAAATACCGTCTTGGCAGGCAGGCCAGGCCGAGCCGGGCACCGCTCGCCTGGGCAGGAAGTAAGATAGAGGTCAGGGATGCATACCTAAACTGCAGCTTTCAGAGACAGAAGGGACTCGGAGCCTCAATTAAGGGCCTGGCTCGACTGAGCCAGAAAAACGTGGAGAACGTGTGCTTTGCGATATTTTAAAATGCACCATGTAAAGACGTTGGCACCATAGGCCTAAAAGCCAAATTAACGTTGTTTTCTTGGAGGACTGAATAACTGACATGTTAACGTTGGACGCAAATGCATATGCGTCTTCATGGCAGGCACGGGAAGGGAATTACACGACATACATGGAACATGGGTGCATGGATAGGGTGCGAGTGGGGGACATACTGACTACCTAAAAATTTCTATTTCCTCAGATCCCCACCCCAAAAAAGGTAGTTAGAAATGTGGGTGTCCTGATAGATGAGAATCTCTCCATCAAAGTACATGTAAATTAGATCTCCTGATCCTGTTTTGAATGATGAGCCTTCCTGTGGCTACCTCTGCAGACAAGGAAGTCAATCACCCAGGTACTTATTGTAAGTCACTTGGATTATAATAACACCTTAATGGTAGCAATGACTGAGGGCCTTTTAGCCAAACTCCAGGTGTTACAGAACACGGCTGTCCGCCTGGCCTGTATCCTGCCACCTCGATACCCTTTGGAACCTATGCTCAAATCTTTGCATTGGCTACCTATAAAAAATCTTACCCTCTTTAAGCTTCTTTATTTAGTACACAGGCCTCTACACAGAAGTGGTCCCCGCTATCTGGGAGATAAACTTCAGCTTTAAATTCCAACATGCAACCTCAGGTCTAGTGAGCAACTTTTACTGTGCCAGCGACATATATGTGCGGTCAGGCATGGGTGCCGATCATTCTCATTTTTACTCAACATTGGAACCAGCTACCCTTGCACATACATTACTGCTCTGATCTAGCTCTAATTTAAAAAATCCTAAAAACCTGGCTTTTCTAATTTCTGCTAATCCTAATCTCTGACCTGTGTCAGCACAGAGAGACCCTCTTGAGGGTGATTCATTGCGCCTATCAAATATCAATAATAATAATACTGCATCACGATGCGGATGTGTGCATTCATCATAATGCATACACAAGTGTGCAAGCATCACAACCCAGGCGTACAAAACAGTGGGCAACTTGGAATGGATTTTCATTCATGGAAAACCAATTGCAAAATTGCTGACCATGCTAACATTTGCCTGTAAATTGCAAAAAGCACTGACAAATACAATATCTGAGCCTTTTAAAGCTGACCAACTATGCGCTGTACCTGGACTGGTGCAGTCATTTTGCGGTCATATAATGAACATTGTCAGCTTTGATTAAAGAGATAATTAATGGATAATGAGCAATCGGATTTAATGGACATACGCTTTTGGCTATTCAGTCAAGAATTTAAGATGAATTTCAGTTTTTTGAATGATTAAATCCTAATTTGGAACTTAAAGGAGTGCGAGGGGGGACACTGTACCAGTCCAGGAACAATGCATAGTTGGTAAGTCCAGAGGACACTCAGGATCAGTGAGTGACACCCTATCAGCACCCAAACAAGTTACCCACAGCTTTACATTTGATCAACAGGGAGTGCACAGATCAATTCATTTGTTACCTTTTCGAGCTGAGACATATTGGCTCTATCAATGCCTGTTCATCCTGCAGTTGCAGTACAAAACTGCACAACTCAGCAGAGGCCAGAAGATTGGAAGTATCTGCATGTCCCTTCTTAATTTTACTTTATATGGGCCACTAATTCTGATAATCCACTTAAAGTAACAAAATATCTTGTGTTTCTCTTTTTCCAGAAATGGCTTAGGGGAACCAACAAGATGGCAGCTGCAAAGTGTTAACTGTCAGCTGTTAAATTCAGAAGAAAATGACGGAACTGGCATTGAAAAGAAGAACATAACTGAATGATTCTGGGATTTTGTTTTGTAGGCCATGCAGCACCTAAAAACATTTTGAGCTTAACGTCTCCTTTTATCTTAACAAGGGGCAGTATAAAACCGATTGTATTGACAAATTTTACACAGAAATTTGAACAGATCGGCCTTTGCAAATTGTCGTTTTTTGTACTGGCAGGTAAATGCACATTTTGTTATAGCAGCACCATTGCAATCTATGAACTTTGGAAATATAGGTGCAGAATTGATCTTGCCCGAGTGCATTGTAATCTAGGTTGGTGATTTTGGCATGGTCTAAGGCAATATTAGGCAGTGATATCCCAATGACAATTGATTGGATTGTTACTTTTATAAATTCTAGATGAAATAAATTCCACCATGTACATCTTCAGGTACTGACCTAAAGACTGTAGCAGCATCAAGATCTCAATCATTTATAAAGTTGCCAGGTATATGTTAAAGATATAATGAATCAGTGTTAAATCAACAAAATACTAGCTGTAGCAGAAGTGACATTACACAGAGATTTTCCCCTGATGACATCACCCCTAACATTTGCCCCTCATTGGCCTCCTATTTATTGCGAAGGAGAAGTGAACAAAGTGGTGACTGCAGAAAGTTTGGAGTTGAAATAGTAAATCTACACCTCACTCCAACACTTTTCCCAATATAGTAACATATAGGGGCTGATTACGATGCCGTAGTAAACGGCTCCAACTCTTGATCAGAGCCATTCCTACAGCATCGTAACCAGCTGTTCAAATTCATTTCCGACCGGCCCATTTGGATGGAGTCAGTTGGAAAGGAATCCAAGCTGGATTTCTGAATGGCTTCCGATGGGCTCAGAGGGCAAGTCTGCTATTCGGAAAGCCTCCAGTAATCCCAAGGGTTAACAATGTCGGATTCCAACAGCCGTTCTGTGCCGGCCTTTGAGACACAGAAAGGCTGCCAGAATCTGACTTTGAGGGCCCGAGCACAGCCCACATATGGGTGCACAGACTCCCGGTTGGAGGCCCTGTTGATCCCTGCACCCTATGGAAGGCACCTTGAGGTGCCTTTCACGAGGTGCAGGCTGAACTGCACCTCTTCTCTTTACAATGAGACCATGCATTTCAGTCGGAATGCATGCTCCCATTGTAAAGAATAGGAGTGTGACCGAACAATGTTCGGTCTCATCCTAATTGCTGGGTAGGGACGCCGACAGGAGGTTGGTCGTTCCGAGTACCCAATTGATGTCGGACGGACTCATGTTCGTCCAACATTGAAATCAGGCCCACACAGTGGGATTAGTAAATTTGAGCCCCAACGTCGAATACTTTCTGCAATGTAGTTCAGTTCAGAGTAGGACTGGTAAATCTGCCCCTCCCCCAAAGTCCAACACTTTTAACAATGTGGTGAAATTTGGGTTTTGAACAGTACATCTGAACTCCACAATACCTAATCCTTTTTCAAAATTGGTTAAGTTTGGAGTGGGAATAGTAAATGTGACCTCCTGCTCCCAATCAGTAATTTTCCGCAATGTGATGTTTGGAGTGGGAGGAGTAAATTACTCTTTCCCCAAATATTAACACTTTCTCCAATGTATCCAAGTTTTGACTGGAAATAGTAAATATGATATTCATAAACTTAGCCTTTGCTTGTATTTTTTTATTTTGCAGATTAAAAAGTTGTAGTGATTTAAAGAATACAATGTTTGTTTTTGAATCTAGTATTTATGAAGTACAATGTTGTTAAATGTTATTGGCATATACATTTTCTAAACATCTCTTTTAAGCCATACCATTTTTACTGAGCTTTACTGTTTAAAAATTACAACTTGTTTTGGGAATTTTTTTTATATTTCCAAGAATGTTTAGGTTTTTTTACTTAAGAATAATTGCAATTACACACATGAAATAGTTGTAGTGGACATACAATTTTATTTGTAATTCTAAACTTTTTAAACATATACAGCAATTCTGAACAAAAAACTAATTACACTGCTTATATTTTTAAATCAGTATAATATATTAAAACGTGCTGAAAAAAGGTTTTGATTTTTATCAGTATTTCGAATATATATTTATACATTAACCATTTTTGTACAGTTTGAAACACAAGTTTTTAAAGATTTGTAAGATATTTTGTTAATTATTTTATAATCATTAATACATAAACTATATTATTTTAATGTTGATTTCTATAGGATGAAAGTATTTTTTTACTTTGACTTGTAGTTTTTTATTTTGACCTTTTTGTGGAGTTTGTGGTTGCTGTTTCTCATTGCTGGTGTGTGGTTCAGTAAGACCTTTTAAAACTTATTTGTAAAGGGTTTTGTGGTGGGGGAAAGTATTTAGACTTTGTTATATCAGTGTTTGTAATCAGATGTTTTAGTGTATTGTTTTAAGTGTGGTATGTGTTAGTTAGTTTACGGTATTGTAGTAAGCCTTTTTGTAAAATGTAAAGCTTATATAGATTAAGTGTATTTTATGTGTTTAACATTGATTTTTCTCAGTTTAGTAGTAGTAAAGTTGAGAAAAATCCTAACTTAAAGACTTTCGGTATTCACAGAAGGCATTTAGGAGTCCTAAAGTTAGGAGTCCTAACTTTACTACTACTAAATTGAGAAAAATCCTAATTTAAAGACTTTCGGTATTCACAGAAGGCATTTAGGAGTCCTAAAGTTAGGAGTCCTAACTTTACTACTACTAAATTGAGAAAATCCTAATTTTAAGACTTTCGGTATTCACAGAAGGCATTTAGGAGTCCTAAAGTTAGGAGTCCTAACTTTACTACTACTAAATTGTGAAAAATCCTAATTTTAAGACTTTCTGTATTCACAGAAGGCATTTAGGAGTCCTAAAGTTAGGAGTCCTAACTTTACTACTACTAAATTGAGAAGAATCCTAATTTTAAGACTTTCGGTATTCACAGAATGCATATAGGAGTCCTAAAGTTAGGACTCCTAACTTCTGTGAATACCGAAATGAGTAAGTGTCTTCTGTGAATAACAAAATGAGTAAGTGCCTTCTGTGAATACGAAAATGATATTTAGGATTTTGTCTTAAGTTAGTTCTGTGAATCGGGCCCATTATTTTTATAGCTTGCTGGCGCTACTTGTTTGCTTGAATGCTCTATGTGTTCTCATAATTATTCTTTTTAGGGTTGGTATGCCAGGTAATTGATCTGTTGTTTATTCAAAAGTGTGTGGTACAATTTATTTTATATTGTTCATTTTGATTCTTGCGAGCTCGTACTGGCTCTTTTCAGTCCTGTAAACTATTTTTGATTTCTATTTCAGTAAGATTAGAGGGGGGTCATGTTTCCTAATGCTTATAACTATTTTATTTTTGTGGTAGCTCTGCCATTGCATGCATTTGAACAATACTTGGCGCATTTCCAATCTGTTTTGTCACTCTCCTAACTAAAAGTATATCCTCTATAATTTAATAACAGCTTCTCTTTTGGGGTTTTGATGTATTGCGCTGTTTCTGAGTTTTATCTGTGGATTTAAGAGTACAGTAAATATACATTGTTTTTTTGTGTTAATATGCAGTGTTATATTTCTTTTAACATTTTTAAATTGCATGTTCACATTTTAACTTACATTCTGGATGTTTTAGTTTGAGATTTTAGTTTTGCAGGTTTGTTTTGAAACAGTCTTCTTTTGTTGCAGCCTGTTGAGAGGAAAGATGTCGTAGTTGTGTTGGTTTATTTTTTATGTAAAATTTAGTTATGGTTTTGTTAATTTTTCTTTCTTGTTTACATATGTAAAAGTGTTATTCTTAGTTTAAAACTAGTTTTGTGCTTAGTTACCCTACTGACTTGTGAGTCAGGCTTTATTTATATTTCAAGTAATTTGGTGTCTGTATCTTTAATTTCTTTCATTTTAGTGTCTTCTTTTCCTTATTGAAGAGGATGCACCTGCGATTTGGAGCCATAAATGGGTAGCTTAGTTTTAGTTATTTTAACATATATTTAGTCATATATTAATTTGGTTAGTTTTTATTTATTGCAAAATGTACTTTTTTTTAGTATTTAGTGTATCACTGAAGTGTTGCATTCTTCTTTTGTAGGTTTGCATTTAGACAGTGCCCTGTGTAATTCTTTTGGAAATAACAAAATTTAGTTTTGTGTAGTTCTTGTGGCCTTTAACAATGTTTGGTAATTGGGAAAGTGTTTTTATTTGTTAACTGTTTTAAAGTTTAAGTTGATACCTTGATTGGCGAGTTGTTTGAAATGGGTTTTGGCATTGTTTATGTAAACATTAATTCACTGGTTTTTATTTATTTAATGTATAGTAATTTTATTTGCACAAAGGTTTATATGTTTATATATGTATGTGATGTTATATTGTGTGTTTTATTTTGAATTACGTTGATTTTCTAGTGTTTGATTTTTTTGGGGGTTCTTGCTTGACATTTTGTTTCCTCAGATTTAAAGTCTGTGATATTTGTTATTGTCAAATGTTGCACTCCCCTCATTTAACACTACACTCAACACTAAGGGAAGCACAACACCCTTAGTGTGACTATAGTGTTGACACTACAGTCAACACTGAGGGGAGAGCAAATTGTGGACTGCATGTACCATGATGCAAAGGAGCAAACATTTCTAGGATATGATATAGTATCTGGCCACACCCTTTTCCCTCCTCAAACTGATTTTCATGGCCTCCTCTACCATTTATCAAAACGTTCCTAATGATCCTTTTTTTAAAAATTGCATTCTGGCCCATTGAGTGCACTTCATCAAGCCCGAGCCAGAGAGACGGCTTGAGCCGGAGAGTACGACCTGGATACCAAGAGTATGGCTTGGGTCGTAGACTGCAGACGTAAAGATGCGACTCGTAAATGAATTATGCGAATACCAAAAGTTATAAAGATAGACTTTTGTCTCAGGTTGTCTTTGTGAATCAGGGCTCTAGTGATTAATGTACGGCTGTATTTGCTGGCAATAGATATTTGTCTGATATCTTTAGAAGGAATATAATTTGAATAAGAGGTTTGGTAGTTAGTTTATTGTACCAATTTGTGGTATTCATTTGATTGTTATCTGTAATGAGTACTTTCTTCATATTCAAATTTTAATAAAAGAGGATGGGCCTGATGTAGGAGCCCTAATACCGGTCGGAAACGGCCGATTTCGGCCGTTTTCGACAGGTATTAGGATTTTCTAATGTAGGAGCATGCTTTACAGAATCAGTATTTTACCGAATCTGTATTTACAGATTCGGTAAAATTACCGAATCGGTAAATACAGACTCGGTAAAAATACTGATTCTGTAAAAGCACATGTAAGTAGCACATCTTTGAGTGCCGCAGGCCTTTCAGATTCGGTATTTTACCACCCAATCCAATTGGGTGGTAAAATACCGAATCCAGGTGTGTATGCACATCTGTGCATGCACACCTGTGCAATGTGACACACAGACATGCCCTTAGGGCATGCCTGTGTGCCACATGGCACCCCAGTCCAGAATTGGGGTGCCAGAGGGTGTCAAAGTGACACCCCCTGCACCCTTGCAAAAATCGGAATTTACCGAATCGGTAAATACCGATTCGGTATTCACCATTGATTCCTATGGGCTTCAAGGCCCATAGGAATCAATGGGGGATACCGATTCTGTATTTACCGAATCGGTAAATACCGAATCTTACAGATTCGGTATTTACAGATTCTGAAATACCTACATGTGCCCCCTTCTATTTTACCACTTCTTAAATACCAAATCGGTAAAATTCGGTATTCTAGAAGTGGTAAAGTAGTATTACCTACATCTAGCCCTAAGTAACAAATATAAAATTAACTTCAGATAATGGGTCACCTAATTTGTAAGTGCATTTTAGATAAAAATGGAGTGTTACAAACGAGCAAGTGTGAGCTATAATGTCTCTAGGTGTTTAGATTGACTCAGAGCATTTCCATCCATCACTTTTGCACAGTCTCGGGAAGATTACTTTTTAAATGTGAGTGTAATTTAAAAATATGAAATATAACTCCAATGAAATAATGAATAATTTATTAAGATAGGAATCATAAAAATATAATGACGTTTCATTACATTACTTATTTGTTTGCATTGACAGTGTTTGTGTTGCAAATTATTTTAATATAGAGTGTACAGTACTTAATTTTGAATGATGCACCGAATTCTTAATGAAAGGAAAAATCAGTATGGCATTTTATTCCAACTCATTAGGGATTGTAGATCATTTAATGTGTCAAACGCTTTTACTCTTTCAAGTTTGGCAAAATGTGGATGTACATTTGTGTTTTTGTGGAAGTTAGCAGTTAATTTTGACATGCATGTCATATTTGGATTCTTGAAAGGTAGCCATTATTGCATAAATATGCATTGATACTTCAAAGTTTGATTGATATTCCTATTCTTTATTTGACTCCATCCCTGGAAATCAAATATTTTCTGAAGTAATATACAGTTTAAAATGTACATGTATTCTAGGTTAGGGATGCCCAATGGAGGCCTAAAGGAGCTGTCGCAGAACAGATTTTTAGGATAGCCACAAAAGAGCCACATAGAATATTGTCTTCCTTGAGCCACATTGGACAGCCATGCTCTAAGAAATTCTGAGTAACAAATACTCTGTTTTGAATCGGTGGTAGATCCAATTTTTATATGAATCAAAAGAGAACCTCTCAGTCTTATCACTTGTCTCCCTCAATGGTTCTTAAAACGACAGGGGAGGTGCAACTGATCTAGAGGTCAGGCTAGCTCCAGATCAGAACAGTCACAGAAAAAATATTTTTCACTGTATGTTAGGTTGCGTTATGTTAAACTATGATATGTTAACTTGTAAAGCATGCAATTCACTGGGAGGTTATTCTGGCTCTGAAAAGCAGGGGCATCCTGAGCCAAGAAGAGCCTGTCCTAAGTGAAGAGCCATATCTTCAGTGTCTTTGGAATGCAAGAACTGAGGAGGCAACTCTTTTGTACAAGGGTGGGTAATTCCATGCTTTAGCATTTAGTTAGGAGAAAGCATGACACGACCACCGGCTCTGGTTCAGCTCATGCACAGGATTTGTACTAGTAGGAGTCCAGCAGAGCGGAGGTGTTTTGTTGGTTTGTGGAACTTGATGCAGTTGTTAAAGTATGCAGGGCCAATGTTGTGTAAATATTTAAACGTGCTTGAGGAATGTAAAGAGTGTGCTTTTGGGAATGTGAATCCAGTGAAGCCATTCGAGGTGCGGGATGACGCAAGTTTGTGGTGGGAAGTTAAGGCATCACCCGGACGCAGGGTCTGTATAGTCTTGAGCTGTCTCGTCTATTGAGTGTGGATTATGGCATAGAGAGGTTTGCAGTAGTCCAATTTGCTGGTGATGAGCGCTTAAGTATCAGTTCTTCGAGTATTCTCTGGAGCAATATGAAGACTATCCTTAGCATCTTGACCATGTGGAAGCAGGATGCGGAGACTGCATTCACTTGATTGGTCATGGTGAGTTGGATGTCAAAGACTATTCCAAGGTTATTGGTGTGGGTTAGTGGGAGGGGGTTTGGCAAGGGCGTTTCTACCCAAAATTACAACTTTCTTCTTGTCTGTGTTTAGTTTGAGGCAATTGGTTCTCATCCATCTGGCGACTTTGGTCATGCAGGTGGTAAGTTGGGCTGGGTGTGCAGCATTTTGTCAGAGAGGGAAAAGTATGCATTATTGCGGTATGCGGTATTGGACATCACGATTAAGCATGGGCGGAAAATCCGTTTCGCTCGTGGATTTTGCGGATTTTCGGTAAATTCGCAATCCGCGAGATTTGCGAATCTCCCGCAAAATCCGCAAATCCGCGAGCAGCGGATTTTGCTCGCACTGCTCGCACTGTTCGCGTGAGTTCGCGGCTTCCCAGTACAACTTCGCGCCCCGCGAATAAGTGCTAAATTGCAGAAATACGATCTTAGCAAAACTGAAACTACTTACCAGGTTCAAAAGTTCAGGCTCATCATTAGTTGCCATTTCCTGTAGTGCTTCCTGAGGGGCCCCTCCAGAGTTCAGTTGCCAGTTGCAACTATTATGTGACCCTGCTCTGAACCTCAGAATAGTTACACATATGCCACAAAGGTCCTGAATTACAGCTAAGGGAGACAAGCAGGAGCCAGGCTGGAGGTTCAAATCCATTAATCAGCCCCTAATTCATTATTGTCAGTTGGGGCAGGGCAGGTGTTGTAACTAATTTTGCAACAATGAAAGCACTTAGCAAGTTCAAAAGATCACTAATCAGGAAGCACTAAGGAAGCAGGTGCCAGCTAAAAAAATATTCTGTGACACATTAATCAGCCCCAAATTAATTCAGGTCACTTGAGGCAGGGAAGGTGTGCTTGCGTTGCCACAATAATGTACACTGACTGGACAACCAGAGGGTGCTGTGATGAAACAGAGGGTGGCATGGGTGGGCCAGAGGGTGGCATGAGTAGTCAGAGAGTGGCAGTGGTGACAGAGAGTGGCAGTGATGAAGAAGAGTGTCCCAAACAGGCTGGACACGTAGAAACAACAAGTTCGCGAAACTTGCGACCCGACAGGTAAGTTTGCAATTTGCGACATTGTACAAAACCCTCGCGAACTGGCAGAAACCCGCGCAAACACACAAAAAAAAAATCCGCAAATTCGCGAGAATTCGCGGATTTTGCGGATTGCGAGTTCGCAAATCCGCAAAATTCGTGAACGCGAGATTCGCAAAATTCACCCATGCTTAATCACGATGAAGTGAGTGCAGTGGATGCTGGGGAGAGGGGTCTTGTATACTTTAAACAGGAGTTGGCTAAACGATGATCCAGGGGGAATCCGCAGATAAGGTTAAGGGCATCTAAACAGAAGTGTGAAAAATTGACTCATTGAGCGTGGTCTTTCAAGAAGGAGCAGATCTGGCAAAGTGCTGTTTCTTGGATGCCAGCTCCAAGTACTCGTTGGATGAGAATGGGGGGCGAGATGGTGACAAAAGCTGTGTAGAGGTCCTGTAGAATAGGAGTCACGGTGTTGCCTCCATTCATGACCCTGCGGATCTCATCTGTTTCAGCAATAAGGGCCATTTTTGTGATGTAGTTTGGCCTGAATCCGGGGCTCCAGAGTGAATGGACGGTGTGGTTTTGGTGGTTTACTACATTGTAAAGAAGTCTGCAATAGTCCTGGGTGACGGTAAACTGGAGTACCACTTAAGTTGCAGCCAGCATTGATGAGAAGTGGAAGGTCAGGTGCTCCATGCTGCTGGAGGTGCTTTGCATGGTGGTGGAGCAATGGATGGATTATTTGTAGATGATGCCAATACCGCTTCTGGGTCTGTGTATTCTGTCCTGTCTGGCGATCTTGGGGGTATTGCTGTAGCACTATCAGGGGCCAATGAATGGGACAGCCAGTTTTCGGTCAGGAAGAGCAGATCCTGTGAGCGGTCGAGAAGCAGTGTCAGGGTGCCAGAAGATGTAAGGAGAGAGGGTGAGAATGCTAAAAGAGGGCAAAAGCAGGCACAATACAAAAAGGAAGAAACAGAGGCACAGAGATCAAAGGAAACAATAGAGAGGGTGTTAATAGTGCAGAACAGTTTCAAAAAGAGTGGTCAGCAGACAAAAACAGTAACAAAAGAGCAAAAAGCAGGAAAAATTTAAACTAAAGAATAAAAACAGAGGAGGAAAGAGTGCAATCATTGGCAAAAGACCGGTAAACAGCATAATTGAAAGCAAAATAAAGCAGAGGCATGAAGGCAAACAGTTGTAAGAGAAAAAGTGCAACAAGAGAAAGGGTCAAGCATGAGGGAAAGGGTGCAAAGCGAAATAGCGACACCATAGAGACAGCGGGAGACCAATGCTGGAATCCTTAGACGGCACAAGATTCCGCAAGGACTGGGCCTGGTAAGAGGACTAAATAGAGCCAGCTAAATAGCTCCTATTTCATAATAGTAGGCCCAGATAGCTTCTACTTCAGTGTTAAATTGGCTGTTGGTCTGTAACTGTTCTTTATAGCAGAATGCACAAACATCCTGATGGTCATTCCAGCAGTCAATTACAAATAGGTTCCGCTGCATGAAATCCTGGCATTCAGGATTTTAGACATTGGGTTTAAGACTTCCAGAGATTTTCGACCGGTTGAATAGAAACACAGACTGCAACCAGTGTATGCTGTTGATGCAAATAACTTTTTCAGCAACTAGAATTATCTGAATTCAATTAGAATTTTATCCATGGTGGTTCACTAGATGTCCAATAAGCCAAAAGCCACAATGTGGGTTTTGGGGGGGGGCACAATGTCCTACCCTCCTGGTATTTTCAAGCGGGTGATAGGGTCCATGAGCGAGGGGCGTCCGATTGGACGCGGGGCACAGGGCGGGTTTCCATGGGTTCTTAGGGCATGTGAGTTAGTGTTAGGGTGCCATTGTAATTTGGTACACTGCTGCTGACAGGGACAACTCCATTTTTAGAATTTTCACTGAAGATTTTGTTGGTTGATTTCTGGAGGCCAGTATTATATTTAGGTGAGGTTTTGGATGTTGTTGGCAGAGGACATGACCCTTGAATTTTTGCGGATTGCAGGCAGGCTGGATTTGCAAGCTGAGAGAGCCCTGCAGTAGGCAGGTGTGCCCCAGGAGGAGTGGCTGAAGAGGCGGTCTGCAGGCGGTGTGGCAGCGGCCCTTATGCAACACAAAAAGATGATGGACGATATGCTGAGAATTGTCAAACACTCACCCCAGTCACAGATCTGGGTTTAATCCATCATTATTTTGCCCCCCACGCCAGTCCACCTTGGACTCAGCCATATGCTAATTAGCCTTGACCCTGCTCCTCATGGGAAAACTCCAGCCCGAACTGTCAGGTCAGGTCCTCCCTGGACCGGAAACAAGCATCCTGGGACCGGTTTTAGGGTATCACCCCTCATCAGCCAGGCTAGCTTGAAACCAGTGGCGTAGTGAGCATGGGGCCCACATCTGAGGATACCCTTCCCACTTAGGGTGAAAATTCGAACACAAAAAGATGATAGATGTAATGCTGAAAATTGTCAAATATGTACCCCAGCAACAGAGGGTTTAATTCATCTTTATTTTGTTCCCCAAGCTATTCCATTTTTTACCCAGCTACAAGCAAATCAGCCTTGACCGTGCTACCCTTGGGAACAGTCCAGCCCAAACTGCCAGGCCAGGTCCTCCCTATGAGACATTCCCAGAAAGGTGTGTGGAGTTCTTTAAGTACTTAGATGTAGATAGGAAGGTACAGATCACTTTTGGAGGTTGGGCCTCAGCGTGGTACGACATGGAGTTCATGGTGTTTGGGGCCAGTTGGATAATGACAGACTATGACACCTGAGAGGCCAGCCCCATCGACTTATACAGCGAGTAGCTGGCTGGTAATTTACAAGCCCTTTCGAGGGTGCCCACCCCCAGCAGGGGTGGATACTGCAGGCTGGGGGCAAAGGGGGAGTGGAGGTGCTTGCTGGTCCTATAACAGGGAATAATGTTTGCGTGACTTGGCACATAGGACAGACAAGCTACCTGTCTATGCACCGGCGCTTCCCCTAGCCAATCACCCGTAACTATCAGTGACACAAGAGAAGAAAATGTTACTATTACTGGGGGAGATGAACCTCTATACTATGGGGGATGTTTTCCCTAATTGTAGATTCCTACAAAGGAATGACCCATCGCTAAGCACACCCAACACACCAATGAAGATATTTACACATATGCGGCTGGAAGCAGCGGCTAAAGAACTATACAGTACCTACCTGGAAGAGCCACCAACGTTACAGGCATTACAGGCCCTACTAGCAGCGACAACACGACAGAGGTTAGTCACCCGACTATATAACGCGTCTCAATCAGAGAAAAACGTAGCGATCAATAGATCATTAGCAAAATGGGAAAAGCTGCTAGGAGACAAGCTAGAGGAGCAGGATTGGGAATATAGCTGCACACAACTACACCTACTGACATCAAACTGTAACCTACGGATTATACACTTTAATTTCCTTCATCAGTTTTATTATACCCCGAACCAACTTCACAGATATGGCCTAAGACCACATGACCGCTGCCATAGGTGTAATGCCATGAATACTGATTTTCTCCACTTGGCGTGGGTATGCCCCCAAATACACGGTTATTAGCAAGAAATTGTAGAGGCGTTGACAGCAATGCTAGCTGAGCCGTTGCCGAACATGCCATTGGTATGCTTATTGGGAATTTATAAATTGACACCGACAAGAAGGCGAAAGTTTCTGGCAGTGGCACTATTGCTAGCAAAACGAAGGGTACCATTAAATGGGGTAGTAAACGCCCCCCCCTGATTCAAGGACTGGCTCATGGACATGACATGCTGCAGGGAAACTATGGAGACATACGCGTAGGAACTGCCACCCTCGTCAAGACCCCGAGACATTTGGGAGCCACTGACACAATACCTCCTGACAGTACGTGAGGATAATGATTAAATGTAAATTGGTGAGACTTTACAACTGTGGGTATGACTCTATTCTAACCCTCACTACCCTTTGCAGTTAAGGAGATGACATGAAACTCTATATTGCAATCGCATGTATATAAGTATTGTAAACAAAATGTAATGTCGCACGACAAATTGCAGAACTAAGTTGAAATAAGAACCTTATTGCAGATTTATGTGGAGATGTACAATCTGTTGGCAATCTAGGATATGTGAAGCGAAAGATATTTGTAAATGTTCATTGAAAGTTCAAGGAAGTCATGTGATATACCTTGTAACAGACAAACAGTCTAGAGTGTATGGCATACCTTGTTGACCAGACGAAATAAACACATTTATAAAAATAAAAATAAAAGTATAAAATAGATGAAGGATATAAAAGACGACCTTTTGGTAGAATGGTAAAAAAAAAAAAAAAACAATGTTTGCGGGACTACTGCAAATATCGCCACAAATGCTCCAAGTCCAGTGGGAAGCACATGCTTACCCAGTGTGACTCCCCAGGGGGTTTGCGTTCAGTCAACAGGGTGCAAATGCCAGTCAGTGGTCTGGGACCGGAGATCGCAGAAGGGGCAGAGTTGACCGGAATCCAATGGGCAAAGGTGCATACTCCAGTTAAAGTGGAGCGGTTGTGCTATTGGCTTGGTTTGTTGGACCAGCTCAAGAAAAAATATTGTTGTTGCCTGGTTTTCAGTTTAGTTTTAATTTGTGCTATGGTGGCCCCACAGCGCAGCAATTGACGTATATCTTGCGGTCGGTCAAGGGGCATGAGGAACTGGTGTGGAGCAATCTGATAAAGGAAATACAAGAGAGGAGGATGGAAGGCCCCTTTTCCCAGTGGTATCTGGACAGTTTGAGAGTGTCCCCGATCGGGGTAGTCCTCAAGATGGATCCTGGTGAGTTCTGTCTGATTCACCATTTGTCATGGTCGGAGGGTTTGTCTGTGAATGATTTTATTCTAGAGGACCATAACAGGGTGTGCTATGCATCAGTGGATACAGCGGTTCAGCTGGTGAATGCAGTGGGCCAAGGGGCTTTGATGTTGAATTGCAATGTGAAGTTGGCTTTGCAACTATTGCCAGATCTCCTGAGTATTACAAGTTGTTGGGCATACAGTTTGGGGGCCTTTTTTGTGGATAAGGCTTTACTAGTGGGTTGTTCTGTGTCATGAGTTCTTTGTTTGAGCCATTCAGTACTTTTTTGCAGAAGATTAATATGTACACATCAAGGAAAAAAGTCATGACCCACTACTTGGACATTTTTTCATGCTGGGAGCACTGCAGTCCACGGAATGCTAGGAGAGTTTGAGGTTGTTTCAGGATTTGAAGGTGGATCTGGGTGTTCCTTTGACGCTGGAAAAGACAGTAGGGCCGGTACAGGTGCTTACGTTTTTGGGCATTGAACTTGATTCTGTCAGAATGAAAATTGTATTGCCTGAGGAAAAGAAGCAGGTTATAAATGAGGGGGTTACCCAAATGTAGTCACTGGGACCTGGGTTCAGTAAGTACTAGGAGGAAGGGGTCCCAGTGTGGACAAGGAACATTTAGTAGAATTCAATGAATTAATCAAAAACAAATATTTGATCCGCAGAGTTTTATTCACTGTGGGATCCAGTGTAACGAATACACGTAGAAAACAATCAACTGTATTGAAGGTCATACAGTTCCCCGGGAAGGAGGAGGGAAGTGATAGTGGTGAGGATAAGGGAGTGGTAGGATTGTGTGACAGTAAAATCAAACATTTGAAAAAACCTGTTATGCTATAATTAGTATAGCAGCAACAGCCATAAATAATGGCGGCGATATTTTTAGAAAGGCATACATCACAAGGTACAATACAAATACACAATATTGGCGTGAGGTTGCCGCAAATAGAACAACAGTCGACGTTTCGACCCTCTTAATAGTGCAGGAATAGTTATCCTTGCTGCTGGGTCTTCATCAGGACCAGGGGATTGGGGCAGGTAACCTAATGAAAATGGGTATAATAAACTAAAGTTAGAGGGGTGCTATTCCAGCCTCTTAAATTTATCACAGCGGTAGTTTAAGTGTTAGTCTACATCCGAATTAGAGGTATTTAGCTAGATGATTTATAAAAAGGGGGGGATTGTAAGTCAATAACGTCAAAGATTAAAAGTACAGTGGTATAAACATGTCCATGGCATGGAACAAAGTCTAAACATAATTAAGTGGGAGGGCCCGAGCGCCCGGGTCAGAGAACCGGTACGAGTTTGGCAACAAAACCACTCACAAGTAAGGCAAGTGTTAATTGAATTACCTGAATTAGATTGGACATAAACTAGATTTCGGTCCAAAGGTTCATAGGAGAGCCTGAAATATAGTGAATGAGACTATTACAAGCTAGTCTAGTACATATTGACATCATGAAGAATTAAAATTGGGAGGAAGACATACCACAGGGTAAGAAGTCCTCCGTGTGGTCAGTAGTTAATTAGGGCAACGTCAGCAGTAGAGCTGCACCTAAAAATAATGATCATATACTGATTACAAGTCTGTCCGGAGGAGGACAGTCGAAGAAAATCACAGCATTATCCATTCGGATACAAAGTAATAAGGCTTACCGATCGCTGCATCAAGCACTCACTCTGTGCTGAATAAATTAGGGCATTGTGGGGAATTAATCAAATGTTCGTCTGATGAGTCAAAACAATGGGACAATTCGATATTAAAGGATTAAGACAGGAGGCGGAACAGGAGGGGAATCATACTCACTAAGTTAGATTTAATCAGGGAAACTGGAATAGCACCCCTCTCACTTTAGTTTATTATACCCATTTTCATTAGGTTACCTGCCCCAATCCCCTGGTCCTGATGAAGACCCCACAGCAAAGATAACTATTCCTGCACTATTAAGAGGGTCGAAACGTCGACTGTTGTTCTATTTGCGGCAACCTCACGCCATTATTGTGTATATGTATTGTACCTTGTGATGTATGCCTTTCTAAGAATATCGCCGCCATTATGTATGGCTGTTGCTGCTATACTAATTACAGCATAACAGGTTTTTTCAAATGTTTGATTTTACTGTCACACAATCCTACCACTTCCTTATCCTCACCACTATCACTTCCCTCCTCCTTCCCGGGGCACTGTATGACCTTCAATACAGTTGATTGTTTGCTACGTGTATTCGTTACACTGGATCCCACAGTGAATAAAACTCTGTGGATCAAATATTTGTTTTTGATTAATTCATTGAATTGTACTAAATGTTCCTTGTCCACACTGGGACCCCTTCCTCCTAGTACTGAGGAAAAGAAGCAGCATTTAATTGAACAGCTAAACAGGATGTCAAACAAATCGAAACTTCAGAAGGATATCCAGTTTCTGATTGAGCATTTGAATTTTGAGTGCAGTGCTGTAAGAGCAGGGAGGACTTTTTGCAGGAGACTGGGCTCGAGTTAACACATTCCTCCCACACCACACTTGCATTTGTGACTGCATGAAGCAGCACACATGAAAGTTACAAAATGGCATTTTAGGTTTGTTTATGTACTGGAAGGGACACCTTCCTGTACATAAACAAACCTCCCTGCTCGCAGACACCCTTGGACTCTGGTGCAAGGGTGCCTGCGTTGGCCTTAAGTTGTGAGACTTAGCGCCATCCATCGCAGGGGGAAACGCAAGGCTGCACGGTACCCTTTGTAATATGATGCAGCCTGGCGCTTCTGAAGTGGCGATGAGAGGCGTAAAGCCAAGGAGGCTAACACATCTCACCGCCACTCCCGAGATAAAATGCCCCATGGTTTTTCTGGAAGCAGTTTGATACACAACTTTGAAAGTTGTTGCCTAGAAACTTTGGTCATGTTCAGACCCAGTTGAAGTTTGGTGGGGGGGGTTATGAATGGAAGGAGGTGGCAACAGGCTGTAGGTACGAGGTTGAATGCGGGGAGTTTGAGTGAGGAGAGTTGTGACTGGATTTTGGTTGGTTTTAGTGGAAGGGTTTGCTTAGGGGAGGGGATTTGGATAGTTATTAAGATGTATTGTGAGGCCAGATTGTTTTTGCATGGAAGGTGTGAAGCCAGTGTTTGTGATAGTGTGGTTTGTGTACCTGTTTCATTAAAGGAGCTTCTTTCACACTATTATGTAGTTAGTCATTCTTGGATACGTCATCCCGACCCGATTGTATTGAGTAGCAACTATTTGTTAGTGGTCAGCTCGAATTCTCACCCAGACAGGCAATGAACTACACTTGAAGATAGGTACCAAGTATCACACTGCCATTCAGAGTCTGGGATTGATGCAAGTTATCATTCCAGAGAGACCTTAGCCAGAGGAAATATCAATGCAACGGTTTTACTCTCAACTTTGAATCTACATTGTTATAAGAAAAGAAAAAACAATTTATTGTACAGGGACCATAGCTAAAGGAGTCGTTTAGCAGTGAACTTTCAATAATTTAGGGCAATTAGATCATCTTGCATGTAAGGGAAAGGCCAAAAGAGTGCATAAACCTGTTTTTCTTGAAAAAAAGACTTTTATGAGCAGCGGCATCTAGCGTGTACCAATATTTATAGTGACACATCATTTATAGCTTTTAAATATAATGCTATCATGCAGGTTGTTTTTTTTTTCTCCCGCAGCTCAGCTCATGAATACGTTTGAAAGGATCAATCAGTGACAGGGGGCGCGGCGGAGGAGGACGAGGCGAAAGCCAATGAATCGCCGTGGCCCCTCTCTCTGGCAGCCTCTTGTTCCCCGCTGGAAGATGTCAGCCGCTGGCCATGAGCGCGGTTCACGGCTCAGCATGGCGACTCGGCGCACAGCGGTGTGTGACATGACGCCGAACAATTCCCAAGCGGGACAACAACACGGGAATGCTGCTCAGCCTACCGTGCAACAAAATTCTATGAAATCGTATTATAGCAAAACAAGGTTTTTGGGTCTCGGACGCAGGACGGGTCTTGTTTCTTCCTTTCGGAAACGAGCGCTCGACGGTAATTGAACAAATGATACCAAAATCCTTCCAGATTCGCTGCTGGCGCTCTGGTATTGAGTGGGACATGTGTCGTCAAGAAAATATACCTGCATCCGTATTTTTGTGAATTCCTCGTCCCCACATCTTCAAGTTATTTTAAAAGTCAATTTCCAAAGCGCATAATAATATCTATCAGATTTATAGATCTATGTCTGCTCCTTATGTTTTTTGTCTATCAAGACGTACCAAAATGGAAAACAAATGAACTAACTATAAAATAATAATTATTTGATGGGAAGGAACACGAAAAATGTTAACGTTGTTCAACCTGTGACCTTTTTTAACTGTCTATTGTAAGTCTTTTTTTATTCGTTTATGATTGAGCAGACAGGAAACATGGTTGCATAATGCAGGGATCTTAGAATATGTATCCATATCTGAAAAAAAGGATTATTTGATGTATTGACCTCAGAGTCGGGCTCTTCAAGTCAGAATGTTCTGTAGGTTTACATATTTAAACGATTGTGAAAGTAGTGACTAAGATCTCTTAATAACCACATTAATAAAATAAAGCATACACACATCAAGCTGCTTAAGTTAGGTGTTAATGTATGCACGAGAACATTGCCGAATAAATGAAGAAAGGGATTACACATTTTAGGAATAACAGTGAAAGCAGAAGGCGCAGTTGTATTCTGGGCAGAAAGCAGGGGGGAAATGTGTATACCACGTGCAAGCCAATTCAGGATTGTTGAACCAAAATCTTGATGCAATAGTTATAAAAAAGGAAAGTTGAGGGCCACTTTGGCCTACAGAACTCCTTCATTCCCTATGCTTGACCATACCCCAACATATAAGTAAGTCTCCCGTGTTGTTGTTTACTGTCCAGGGAAGTGTCCCCCTGAACCTGAGGCTCCTTAGGTGACAGAGTGTGCTCAGAGCTTACTTTCAGGATGTTTAGGGATCAGGGATTTCCTTTTTATGGTGGCACTGTCTTTCTGCGTTAAAGAAATATGACTTACTTGGATCATTGTGGTTATAGGTTTATGGTTGGTCTTGTGTGGCACAGTGGTACTGTTTGGAATGATGCGGTTAGTTTACACGGTGTTTAGCATTGATAGTGTTGTAGGCGTTATATTGTTATGTATCAAGATAGGGCTTGATGTGTAGAGATTTTTATTTTTAATGCATTATTCCAAGGCATGGAGTGGAATGGAGAGCAAGCCGGCAGGTTGTTATGTTATGAAACGTGCAGTGTGGATCGTCTTCAAAGGGGATGTGTATTCAGATTCTTTCAAGGCTGTTATGCGGTGGGTTAGAACTGACTGCTGTGTTGAAGTTTTGTTAGGTTGAATCGTCTGATGTAGAGGGGTTAGATGTATTTTTGATGGTCTGGCTGGGGGTGAGTGCTTGCAATGTTCAACACTGAACACACTCAAGACATGGCTTGGCAGTTCGGGCTGGACTGTTCCCATGAGGCACAAGGTCAGAGTGATTTTCATATGGCCAAGTCTGAACTTGGGTGGCGGAGTGAGCTAAAGAATGATGATGGATTAAACCCAGATCAGTTGCCTGGGGGTGAGTGCTTGCAATGTTCAACACTCCTTCCATCATCTCCTTTTTTTTTTAGATGTATGGAGTACCAACATGTGGCTAGTATGATGTAATGTGCAAGAACCTGAGGCGACCCACAGCTCAGGGGGGTTGGGCGCAGGTCCTGGCTTCAGGCTAGTCCCTGCAGCCAACCCATCACGATGCAGAGCGAAAGACCCTGCATGGCTATGGCCTGGGCCTGTTGTCAATTCCTCACCATGCATGGCTAAAGGCACCCAGGTGCCAGCCAACCTTATGCTGTGCAGACTGATGGCCATAAGAAGCAGGGAATTGTCTGTCCACAAGAGTTGAGTGCAGGACCTTACTGTCTATATTTTAAACTAATGTTTTTAGCAAATAATATACTCTTTATCTGTCATTCATGGGTACCGCAGTACTGTTTTTAGGTACCACAGTACCGCAACACCTAACGTTATAGTTCGACTTTGGAATAGGACACTTACTAATGTTAAAAACTCCCAAAAACACTTAAGTACATAAGCTATAGTTCACTAAATTAACTAAGACTTCTACCCCATCATGCACTGCTTCTGAACTCATACATTACATCACTCATGCCACCTTAAATTATGTAATTGATGACATCACTCATGACATCTCAGTCATGGCCTCCAACCAGACCCTGCATCCAATCCGCATCAGGACTTGGACTCAGTGCCTAGACTCCAGAAAAGCCCTGCACCCAACCATCTGCAAGCATCAAACTTCCACTGCTCTTGATCTTCAGCTACATGTAAGACAAGTTTGATACAGGGATTAGCCTGTGGCCGGGGTCTGCCCCATCCCTCCAGAAGTAGCCAACCCCCACTATGGCCAGAACCTGCTCCCAACCCTACACATATGACCAGACCCTGAACCCACCCCTCCATAACCACCTAACACCCTACTTGCTCAAGCATCAACCCTTCACAACAAAGATTGACCAAAGGGTCAAATATTCATTGACCTTCAGCAGCCAGCGCCCTGCAAGTGACCTTCCCACACTGCACCCATCCTTTGGGTGAATACAAGTAAAAAGACTATGACATCCATCAAAGTGCATCACTTCTGAAATATCTAATTTCTTTTGCATCTTTCCAAAGCTTACATAAAAGCTTATAAGATTCTAGCCATCAATGTAGGGTGTTATGTTACTCCTCGTTCACAAAGCCTAAAGCACATTGTCACATTGATTGGCTGACCTCATTAGTAATTTCGGCAATGTTGTTATTTAAATATAATCAGTGATGTCATTAATGACATCATTTAAGATGTTATGAGTGATGTAATATCTGAGGTTTGAAGCAGTGAATGATAAGGGCAAAAGTTAAACTAAACTGTAAATGGCATAATCAATGGTTTTGGGGGTTTTAAAGTTAGCTTGTGTCTCATTCCAACACCTAACGATAACACAACTTTAACAGTTCTATTTTTCAGTGCTCACTGCCATGATCATGGAGTTACTCCTATAATGTATAAGAAAAATAGTCCTTGCTCTCATTAAACCTGTGACCCTATATTAATTACAGGTTCGTCCTTCCTCCAAATGCCCAAGATCAGCTACAGTGAAAATCAAAAAGGGGTCAACAGAGACGTGAATCACATCCTAGTCAGCCCTTTTCCCCACCCCCAAAGAGAGGGCACCCCCAAGACCTCTGAAACTTTATGACTAGTCATGGTGAGTATTTTTAAGTAACATGGGTATTACTTATGACTGTGTAGCACCCAGTAATTTTAAATCCAAACCTACCTTCATGCCTCAAATGCCTTATGATGTAGTTGATGCTTTCCAAGATAATATTAAACAGGAACTTAAAAAATGAAGGGATTCTAAACCCAATAGCACATGGAATTTGTCATAAGGGAAAATGAAGGCCATAGTAAACCTTTCCCGTGACCAGAGCATTGTGATACGCCCCGCTGATAAGAGAGGTAACATTGTTATCATGTCACAGGAAATGTACATTGAAGAAGTCAATCAACAGTTAAATTACAGTAAATGTTATTAGAAGATAGTCAGAAACAACTACACTGAAATGGTTCCTAGATACTGAGAAACCCTAGTATAGTGGAAGGACAGAGGTTTTCTTGAATTAGAGGAGTATCATTACCTTCTAACAGAATATCCCAGCATGCCGGGTCTTTATCTGTTCCCTAAAATTCACACGAGTTAGGCCAATCACCCTGGCTGACCGATTATCTTATCTCAAGACAGCGTGCTGGGGAACACTTCCAAGTATGTGGGTATTTAGAATTCTTTTTGAAGGAATTTGACACTGCTCTTACCTCATACATACAGGACACTAACAATTTCCTGATCAAAATAGAGGGCATTGAATAGACTAATGATTTTCTTCTTACTACCCTTGATGTCTGTTCTCTATACACCAGCATAGATCATAAAAAATGCATTGAGGTGTGCAGGCATTTCTTGAGGTCCAGACTCTTGCATTTCCTTTCACACACCTATGTGAATTTGAATTTTGAATTTATAAAGCACTTAAAACCAAAAGACATCAAATCACTGTCACTGAGTGTGGCATCAGAGGGAAGCGGGACAACCCAAGCAATGTGGATGGAGAAAAAGTCAGGAAATCACCTGGGCAATGTAATTATGAAATTAAGCAGGGTTATTTACCTGCGAAAAATTGAGTTCAAGGTACGAATATTTCCAGAGAGGGTATACCACAACCTGGCAGCTGCCACCATAAAAGCACGTTTCTCTCCATCTAGCTTTCTGGAACCTTGGAACTATCACCTTTCTCCATCCTGCCTATCTCAAAGATCTGCTAGGAGCATAACATCCTGCCATAAACTAACATGAGCCCTGCTGATTAAGAGCCTTATGTACCAGGCACAGGGCTTTAAAAGCCACCAGATGCCTCAATGGCAGCCAATGGAGTGATCTCAAGCCCTCCTTAAGTGAGTTGTGTTTAGGCAGACCCAGGACCAACCGAGCAGTTGCATTTTGGATGACCTGAAGCTTATTTAATGAGTAGTGGTTGGCATTTAAACACAGGGCATTACAATAGACAAGGCAAAATGTAATGAGCCAAATCACCACTGAGAATCTTATCTTCTTAGGAAGAAACAGAAGAATTTTCTTCATGGTCTTAATGATCCAAAAGCAAGAACTCACACTTCTATTGACTTGGGTGTCAAATTTCAAAGTATTGTCAAAGATCACCCCCAGATTTTTTGCCACGACTGTCAGAACCAGTAGTATACTGCAAGTTTCAGACCACTAATGATCGGTCCAAATCAAATTTTTTTCTCCAAAAACCAAAATCTTGGTCTTCTCCCCACTCATTTTAAGCCAGTTCTCTGTCATCTAAATACTGACTGCAGCCATACAGGACCAAAACCTGTCTGCCACCCTTTCCCAGTGGGTGTCATCAGCATAAGACAACACCTGGAAACCAAAGAAGCACACCAGTTTTGCCAGAGGGGCAACATACAGGTTAGATAAGGTAGGGCTGAGGGAGGAACCCTGCGGAACTCTGAAGGGAAGCTGAAAAAGTTTAGCCATAAAAACCCCTTGGCTGACTGTAAGAGTCATGTTCACTAAAAAGGGCTCCGGCAGGTTTAAGGCAGCATCCCTCAGCCCTCCTCTTGGAATTGATCCAATATTGCCTTCTGAATAATATATTTATTTTCAATAGCGTACTATAGAGATAACAGATTGGAACTGCAATGAGCACCTGTTTCACTGCAGGCTTTGCAAATCTTTCTATGGGCGGTGGGAGGAATAGATGTTCACCACGCCTTGAACAGACAAGGAACTGGAGCAGGTCATTATGTGGCTCAGTTATATTGATGACCTCTTCATCATTTGAAAAGAAATTGTGAAATCAGCTAAAAAGTTTGTACACAAACTCAAAGCCAACAATCTCAATCTGGATGTCCCTTATGCTATTAGTAAAGAGAGATTGGAGTTTCTTGACATTCTAATTGAGATCAAAGGAGATAAGTTGCAGATCATTCTATACAGAAAGCCCACAGCTAGTAATAGTATCCTCCACACTCTAAGCAGTTACCCGGAAACCCTGACGTGGAGTATCCCCTTTGGAGAACTACTGAGGGCTAAAGAAAATTGCAATAGTTAGGAAATATACTGCAGGAGGGAGAACAATATGATACCCAGATTTAGAGAGTGAGGATATCCGGAGTGGGTCACAGGCAACTGCATGTATCGAAAACATATCCTGGAAGACCATCCTTTTCTAGAACATGTTCATCACTTCCCATGATGAGCGTAAAACAACTCGGCTGGTCACTATATTCAGTAATGGTTCCAGAGAAATTACCAAGGTTGTGCCTAGGAATAAGGGTATTTTGAAATGTGATCCCATTATTTGTTGTTTACTGGATGATAAGCTGAGTATCTCATACAGAAAGGGCCCTTACTTTAGGGACCTTCCGGTACCTAGAGATGTTAACTTTAACAACACCATGAGCAATAACCTCATGGGCCTCTTTTCCTGTGGAAAATGCAAGGCATTAGGAACATTAAAAGCAAAAAGGAGTTCTTAGTGCAATTCGGTAAAGACATGAATACGATTACCCAATTTCTCACTTGAAATTCCCAATTTGTGGTTTATGTATTGGAATAACTTTACAACAAGCAGAATGTAGGCAGCACTATTCATCCAGTAAAAAAGAAAATTCTCAAACACAAGAGATCCATTGACAACTGTGGTCACCACTACCCCATGGCCAGGCATTTTCAGGAATGTCATTACAGTGATAGGAATAAACTATATTACTTTGCTATCAAACAAATTGCACAAGGCATCTGGGGTGGCAATACAGCATTATTGCTTAGATAAAATGAGTCCAGATATATAATTGACTTAGATACCAAGATCCCTGATTGGTGAAAAACCATAGAGGAGTTGAGAGTATATTTCGTTGATGAATTAACTATTGTTTGACCTGCCGAAATTTAACAAAGGCTGATATATTTAATGCATCAGATAATTATTAGATTTGTTAAATACCTTCCAACCTGTGTGCAAACAGGAGGTTAAGCACGGGTCCGAATACACTGATCCACTCGTAATTATTAGGCCCTTAGTATTTTGTTTGATAGAATTAATATACATAAATCATTAAATGGTTAAAAAGGGGCATGTAGAAAAGAAAAGTTCAGTGAGATGCATTTACATTTCAGCCAGGATTTATAGCACACATCCCAATAATGTAAGTGACTTTGTAAGGAGGAGGGGTGTTCTTCACAAAGGATGATATTTTATATTAAAATTTGTACTGCAATATTTATTTGGATGTCCTGTCTTTATCTTATTTTCAAGTGCCTACATTTTTTCCAGGGATGGTCTTTTTTTAACGGCAGTTCAGCTTGTTCTTTGAGCAGGACAGCCTGTTCACAGGAAAGCTGAAAAAAGATAGATGGTGCCCTACATAGTAACAAATGCCCTGCTCCTGCAAGTTGTGCTGACTTTAAAAACACCTATTGCTAGAAACAATTATGCCACTTGAATACAGAGTTTGAGCATCGATCAAGTACTTGTGTCCATCCGGTGCTTCCATTTTTTTGGGCTACTTTTTAAGTTGTGTTTACGCACTCCAATGAGTGCTTTGTGTTTTCACTCGCTCCTTTACCCATTTGTGTGGCTTCCTGCTGCCCCGTCTGTCTTTTCTTTACATCCCCCACCACCGCCACCCTTTAATTGTGTTCAAGCACTAAATGTGAGTGCTTGCTACTTAGAATCCATTCCTATTTCTTTTACTATAACAAACAAGAAAATGCCTTTAACTCTGTATTCCATGTTGCTTCACCCAACCCCCACACCCTTTTTCTCAATGTCAGTTGTTGCTTACCCTCACATTTGGAAGCCGGAGTAGCTGTAATGTTATGGGCACTAGTCCTACATGATGGATAAAGAATGACACATTGGTATAGGTGTATAACTGGACATAAGTACATGCACCCCTGCCATTTTATTAACAGGGTCACCTGACAGGTGACGTCTGCGGTGTATGGGTGTGAGGTGAGTGGTAGGACTACACCCGGGGAATGAGCTGCTGCATGTCGAATCCTGCAGGACACTACATTCCTCTCAAAATCCAAAAGAAAAACAACAAGTCCAACCTGTGGAAACAAAACAACAATGGACTAGACACCACATGGCCATCAGCCTCTAGAGTCAGTCAGCAGGACTGCAGTGGATATATAGGCTGGTGACATGTGGTGCAACAGGATATATTTCCTTGCATTCATCATTTAACCTGAGTAGTTCAGGACACGAACGCTGATTCAGAGACGCCAGGGACCTTCCAGCTGCATGACGGTTGAAGTCAGGTTCCTTGTGTTGAGTTGGCTCACTCTGCTGATGCTCCAGATGATTCATAGTTGGTGTCAACAGATCAAAAACAGTGAGAGTCGGAGTCCACAGCGAAGCGACCATCATGAAGCATGCTTTGGTGATGTTGCTTGGCTCATTGAACACTTCTGCAGCCTATTAAGGTTCCCAATGCAAGGCCATATCACCTTGTGGTATTTGACGATGGGGAAGTGTCAAGTTCATCTCTCGTGCTGGTAGAAGCCCCTTGGGTGGGTTGCCATGGGACTGCATGCGGTCTGCGCCTGAGCTGCATATGTGCTGTATCTGGGCTTCTGCCACTGCCTAATCGCTCGCACAACCATAGGAGTAGATGGGCCATAGTCAAAACTCGCTCTCACCACCGAGATCAGGGTGCAGGCAGGGTGAGGAGGTAGTTTCTGGTTGACTGACTCTTCTGAGTGTCACTGGTGCTTATTGTCTGTAGTTCTGATGGCGGTGTTGGACTCTACTCGGGGTGTTCAATACTCCAGAGTTGGCAGTGATGATGCACAAGACAGGGGCTGGAATGATGGGGCTTGCAGTCATGTGGTGAACCTGTGTGACTGGTGGGGACGACTTGCCTTGATGGTCGTGGGCATTCCTTCAATGGTTGTCAACAACTTGGAGTGATGGTGAACAGGTGATTACTTTCTTTCTTTGTGGAGGCACCTTTATCCTTTAATCTGAATACTCTGTTTTGCTGAGTCCCCGGTTACAATGGCTGGACAGTTATGCTGGGAAGTGTGGTGCAGAGACTCGGTTTGCGCATGCTTGTAAGTTTCTCTGAGGTAAATCGCTGGGCTTGGGGGAGAGACTCGGTTTGCACATGCTTACTGTTTACTGCCGGTTCTCCCGCGGTGCTTTCGCCAGATCTTCCTTCATTCATCTCGGTGGCGTCTTCATGTGGCTAGATGCCTTTCATCTGTGGCTCAAGTCCTCTAAAGCGTGCCTTCCAGGCCGGGCCACTCTTGATCTTCCCTCCTTCTGGGCTTGGTCGGTCACTAGGATTCACAATGTGAACCCACAGGTCACACTTCCTTCTCCTTTTTTTCCTTGGTGCTTCGGCATGCACCTTATTTCTTGCAGTTGTGAGATCTCATTGCAAGTCTCTTCTTCTGGTTGCAATAGCATGCACCTTCCTCAGATTTTCAAGCCTCTCCATTGTCGACTGTTGCTATAGTTCGGTCACTGACCTCTGATGTAGGGCTCCAGCTTAGTGATGATCAGGGCAGTAACTGATCAAATTCTACTTGTTTCTGTTGGTGCTATGGTGTGTCTGGCCCCGTGCTGCATGTTCCATTTTTCGGGACCTTCTTGTAGCTCCCACTCCGAGGGTAGATGTGTGTGGCTGGTCCTCTGCTGTGAGGGTCTCTTTGCTGCCTGACACTCCTTCTCTAGGTTCGTGGGCGTCATGCCACGTGTCAAATGTTCCCTTTCCAGTGGCCATCTTCTGTGGGCAGTAGGGAGCTGTGTTTCTGTCTCCTCTTTCTGGGTTGCACTTGGCTTTTGCCTTGAGACACCACTGCCCTCAGGCAGGGTTGATGGGATGTGGTACAGTGTGCCTTTCAAGGTACGGGACAATGTGGTCCTAGAGTCTGGACCACCGTCATGGCCTTGTGTGCTTCTATCTACCTTCTGATCCAGCCTTGAATTATTTGGACCTTCTTCTGCTTAGGGCTATGTCCATTTGGCAGTCTTAGACAGACAATGTAAAGTCTCTGCGATTCTCAGTCTCTTTAGTGGGAGGCACTAAGTGGGTTGCACCTCATTATCTTGGTGCCTTTCTGGGTTGCTTCCAGATCTCTGGCCTGCTGAGGTAGCATCATAAAACTCGCTTCCCTTTTGCTTCTTGGCTCCTCCAACCCTTATTGGGGCAACAGGCTCCTGTCCACTTCGTTGATTTCTTGCCCCCCCCGCCATCTGCCTTTCACAATGCTTGCATCTCAGGTAGAGGGGGAGTTTTCTGTAGTGCCTGTCCCCAAGTTGGCGACTGGGGCCAGTCCTGACTACCGCCGGGGGGACTCCTGAGGGACCGGGGCTCTCCTAAACTGAGCTGGTGAGACGTTCCACTGGGTCAAGTATCTCTCCTGATCTAAAATCATTGAACATCGTCCTGTTCTGGATCAGCCCTCACCTGACCACGCTCCTGCTCACCCTCCATGACACTTGACACAGAGATCTTTCCATCGGCAGCTGTGACCTAGACATTTTGACTGACGCCCAGTGGAGCTACCTTGTGAGCTAAAGGGGGGATGGGCTATGGATTTCCCTCCTTGACCATCACCTATCCAGACGGTCTTTGGGCAAACTCTCCTGCGTCTCTCTACTGGACTTTTCTCACTTCTCCTCTTCACCTTACCCCCTTCTCTCTCCTCTTCTCCTATTTCTCGCTATAGACCTTTGCCCTCATCCCTCCTTGCTCATAGTTCCCACCCTGTCTATCCACTGGACTTTCTTCTGTGAACTTTCCCTCGTCAGTTGAGATCTAGCTATCTGACTGATGCCCGATGGAGCTACCTGTTTAGCTATTGGGGTGATGGGCTGTGGATTCCCTCCTCAGACGTCCCCTACCCAGTCGGACTTTGGGCAGACTTCCTTTTGTCTCTCCTGCCATCTTTTCCCTCATCCTCCCCCTTCACACTTCCCCCTCCCTCTCTATTTGTCTCACCTTTCTTTCCTCTCCCAATTTGTTGCTTAATTTTTGACGTAATGTGTATTTGTTTTCATTCTCTGTAACATTGTGTAGCTTAATGTAAAATGCTCTGATACCTACGGGTCTAGCCAGCACTATATATAACTCATAAATAACGTTCCTCATAAACTTCTGATGGACCTTTGACGACGCCCTATGGGCGTCAACATTTTTTATACTCACCTTGATGCAGGAGCAACCTTAACCGATGTCCGGTGAAGCTGTCATATGCAGCTAAAGAGGAGTCTGGCCCTGATTTTTCCCCCTCGCCGTCACCTACCCAGCCGGACATCTGACATTGTTTTCCTCATTTTTCCAGTTGTGTATTCCCTCCCTCCCCCTCTTCCTCCCCCTATGACTCTTTGATTTAAGTGATGTAACTATGTAACCTGTAACTCGCTGTAACTCATGTAAAGCAATCTGATACCTGCGGGTCTAGCCAGCTCTATATAAAACTTTTCAAATAAATACAATTTAAATAAATAAATAAAACCTCTCATTTCTAATTTAATTAATGTTTGTCCAAACAGTTTCTGACTATTCCGTGAGGTGTGGACCTCATGGAATAGTCAGACGCTGTGTTGGAAACCAGGTAACCCAAATAGAAGCCTTCATGCAGGTAGCCAGTGTTGTTGCTCATATATTGAGATTTGCCAATTTTTTCTTTCATGTTTATTATCATGAGAGAGGTCCTAGTTCCTGAGACCACAAAAAGATACCTGAAGTTTATGACCAACGAAAGTGAAAACATATCAAGTCCCAAGAAACTGCCAACATGGTCTGACCCACAGCCTCTGTTGCCTTATGTAGAACTTGTAATAGATAAGTCAAAAAGGAGGAAAGCATGGACCATATTGCAAAAGAATCCCTCTGTATGAAGCTCCAGAGTCCATTACCGCAATATTGGAATGCTTTTTAATTGCAGGGGAAAGTACAACATCAAATTCACATGCCTTGGAAATGAAGGACTCGGAATGGGAATGGAAGATGGATAGGAAGAGATTGGACGACTCTTGGTTTTGTATCTTGTGGTGATGGGCAGCATTGACTGCTATATGTTCGCAATTTAATAAAAATGCCTATTAAATCAATTTAAAATGATACTGTAATCCCACATGGTTAAAAGCTATGTTTGGCAGCTCTAACCTCTACTTGGCATGGTATGGGTCCCTAAGCATGATATTTCACATGTGGTAGCCTTGCAGCACCACCAGCATGTTCTGGAAGGCTTTTTGCCTTTACTTGAGGAGATTAGAGATTTGGTACTCCCAGTAAATCCATTATGATGGGCGATGTAGATGAAGATTATTAATATTCACTATCTTCCATCATAAGCAAATGATCGCTCATTTTCTCCTGGCAGTACCTCTACCAATACCTCATAAATGGAAGCAACTGGAAATGTCATTGATTGTGGTTTTATGGCATGAGAAATGGAACATATATGTGATAGACAGATTGTTAGCTACAATTAAAGATAAAGTAAGAACATTTGAAAGAATTTGGACGTACTTTATGGCTTTTGTTAAAATTAGTTGGAAGTGTTAAACATTTTATAGGTAGCATTGGGGATATGTGACCCCAGTCTGTTGTCCCTTTTCCTTAACTCTGGCTTTGGTTGTTTTTGAAATTGCCTATTTATTTATATTGTTGTTTGATGAGGTATACCACAGTCCTCCACACCTGTCACACCTGGACTAGCGGAAGGACTGGACAGGCTATTTAAAAATAGAAATTACTGGTTGCATATATTTTGCACCCTTCATTTGTAACAAAGAAAACAAACCAACCAATTGGTAAAGGTAAAATAAGAGGCTTTACTTAAAAATTCAAAGAGGTAGTAGCTGCTTTCTTCGACTGCCAGAAGTCATATACAGAGGCACAGAGTACAACTATCTGCTCAGAGAGCACAGGGGCACTGGACTCGCACCTGAGTGCACTGAGTACATTTCAAGGGTTGAAACACTGACAGTGTATACGAAATGTCAGCACAGCAGGGCAAAATATTTTGCAGTTTAAAAGGTTGCAACAAGTGACACCACTCGACCTCGACCTGCATTTCACTGAAATCCCTGAACTTTCATGTGGGGAGTTGCCATCCTGGAACCTCATATTTCATGATCCTCTTGCCAGGCATATGAGCAACAATGTTGCTGCAGGCACGACCCTTGCTTCAAAGATTCACAATTAATGTTGGATGAACAATTTATTACTTCAGAGTGTGCGGAAAAGTAATTTTTGTTACAAAGGAATATTCTGGAAATCAAGTTACATGGTTAAACAAACTTTCAGCAGTTTTTTTAAACATAGACTGTAGTTGTCAGAGAAGTTGGGACTAATTGAATTATTTTGAACTTTGAAACTTTGAGTTCCTTTGTGAATGAGCAGAAAGCATTCTGGCATCAAGCATTTGATTTGAGGGGGATTTATAGAGCACAGCAAATGCCCGTGGGCGGCAAGGCATTATAATCACAGTGATAAGGTTAGTCCTGATAGTGAAATACTGTTGGGCTTATTCTCAAGAAAGTTTGATAAATACCGCAAAATTTGCTTAACGCAACTCCTCACATCGCAGTCTATCACGGGAAAATAACTCTGTGTTAACGTATTCTCAACCCGGCGGTACCATGCGATAGGCTCAAGATAACGCGTCAAATGTACGCGATAAAGTCAACACAACTCCGCAAAAATGCAAAATACGAACGCAAAAAAACTTGTGATGAGGCCAAGCCCGATATAAAAAGCAGCAAAAACCAGAGACTGGCCTGCAATCCCCAAGCGTCAAGCTGGAAAAGGCACCACAAAAGCAGTTCAAAACAAAAGGGAAACAAAAAGAAAACGCTTAGCACCATGGATGCACCCGGACCGAGTGCAGAGGTCAACGCGAACCCCACAAGCCACACAGACCACCAGCAAGGAACAAGGGGTCATGGAAGGCCAAGGAAAAGAGGGAGAGGAAGACTGGGTGCTGTCTGCAGGAAAACCGGATCAGCGTCACAAAGGTGACAGAAAAACACTACCATCAACTGAACTACACTTAGACAAACGTGAATGCAGTAGGAGTGTCGAGTAGGTCAATGGAGGAGGCCAAGAGGCGCTGGCATGATGTGAAAAGCCAAGCCAACTAGATCACATACATGGGTGTTTAATTCCCATCAGGGACCACCTCCGCCATTGTGTGATCTAGACTCAGTTCCAAATGTGTGACCAACTTGTCCGCTGTGTCTGCCAGTGGAGTACGTCAAGTTCATCCACAAGAAAGAAGAACTGTGGGCCTGTGTCGCAGAGGCCATGATGGTCTGAGAAGGCTGCCAAGGTCCCGTCCATCGGGCTTAGAGCTTGCCCTGGCACATGGTGGGCCCTCTTTGACACACACCAGTGTCAGGAGGTGAGCAGTGAGGCCTGGGTGTGCAGAGGCAGGCAAGACCGGTCTGGGGACCAGCGGTCCAGGGTGCAGCAGGCGCACAGGATCGCAGGCACTGCGCACACAGCGTCCGCCTCATGGTGGGGTCAGAGGTGCCGCCCAGGCAGACACGTTGGACATTCCAGAAGAGAACCACACCCAGGGCTCCGTGCTTTTTACTCACACCCCTACGCTAGGCCTGAGGTACGCCAGGCCAGTCCACTCCACTCATGCTTACAGGAGGGGACGTAACAGTCTACATTTCCGTGATCTTCCCAACTGGCTGGGGTGACATGGTTGCGTCCACTGTCCAGTATACTCCAAACACCAGCAGTGTATGTTGACATGGATCTGTCTGTGGTCTGCATACTGCAGTCTGGCCAGCACATCCACTCCCCACTTGGCATTTTTTACATTCTCATTCGAGGGTAACTAGCCTCCTTTAGCACATGCCTGGTTCCCACCTCTGCCCACAATTTGCTATTGTGTGGCTGCGGTGCCATGCCATTGATGGCTCATGTACATGGCTAGCCCAGGTTACCACAGTAAGTTTTGCTGTTGTGTCTGGTGGCTGGGCATGTTGTTTAGCATGTTGAATGTGATTGTGTAATGTGTGCATTGCCAGAGTTGTGAGTTGCATGATTGTGGAGTTGGGGTGTGTGGTGTGTTCATTTGGTTCTTGCCAACGAGCAGAATATTTCCATCGGTGCCATCCTGGAAGCGCCGGTTGATGATGGACTGTCAATAAATGTTGGAATCATGCACACATCCTGGGTAGTCGGTGACGACATTGGTGAAGAGTCCTCAGTGGTCCACTATTGCCTGCACATTGATGGAATGCATGTGCTTTCTGTTGCGGTAATTGTGTGAAGTGTTGGCAAGGGGCACAAGTAGGACATGTGTGCTGTTAATTGCCCCCAACATGTGCGGGAAGCCAGCTATGGTGTGGAAGCCTTGCTTGGTCTCCAGCTGTTCCTGCGTAGTGTGGGGGAAGAATAGGTGCTGGGGTACCAAGCTGATTATGGCATCCAGGACAGGTGTGAGGAACTTTGACAGGGCTGGCTGTGAGACTCCTCCGACTCATGCAGTTGTTGGTTGGAAGGTACCAGTGGCCAACAGGTGCAGCAAAGCCAGCAGCTTTGTCTGAGATGTGATGTTGGTTGTCCGCTGTGTTGGTACCGTCAGCCTGGGGGCATTGATGTACAGGATGCGGATGATGGTTGTTCTTTTGAGCCTGATGTGAGCAATGACATCCTCTGGTGGTAGGTCTGTGAGGTTGGTGCGTTTTCTGAAGGTTCGCTGCCTTCGTCTGAGCTGCCTCTGTGGTGGTCCGGGGGGACAGGGGACCTGGGGTGGGGAGTGTGGCGGTGGGTATTGTGGCCCTCTAAGGTGTCCGAGCTGCATGATCAGTAGTTCCATGGCATCTGTTGTTCTTCAGCTGTGGCTCTGGGCTGGGCTCCCTTTTATGTTGCAGGTTGTGATCCAACTTTACACCAGGTCAGACCAGGTGTTAATTTCCAGCTGCTAACGCACCTTATCGCCTGTTTTGTGATCTTATCGCCGATCTGGCTGGTCGTTGAGAATGTTGCGGAGTGGTGTTGCGGCTTTTTGCACAGAAACACCTGCATCTCATTAGCGTTAGTTGCCGGGGTCATCTGTGGCGATGTTTTTTGTGGCTGCTATCACAGGTAAACTGGTGATATCGGCTGTTAGCGCCAGCTTGTGAATGGGGCAATAAATGTATCGCCACTTTGGCTGAGATAAAGTGCCGATAACTTGGTGATAAATGATAGAGAATATGCCCCTGTGGTTTTCGTTTTTCACTGCTGAAAGGTTGTCTGTCCCATAGGCTATCATTGGAGCTGCACTGTATGTCCTTAGGAAGAGTTTATAAGGATTTATATGCTCTAGTGCAAGTCTTTCGAGGGGTTTCTTATTTGGCATGCCTTTTGCTTTTTTGTTTTTTTGCATGCCCTGTGCTTTATGGGAAATGTACTTTTAAAGATCTTCTATTCCAATCTGCTGTTTCTTGTGAAAGATGAAATTCCTGATTCATGTGTGTTATCCAAAACCATGAAAGTGCTACATGCAATGACGTGCAATAAAATGTTTTTGAAAAACAGATGCAATCAGTCTAGAGAAGTATATCATGCCAATATATCTATATATATATATATCAGCTCCAAAATCCCTCCCGCAATCAAACGGGAATCAGGTAGCAGCACTCACAGGGTAAATTCACAGTTGTTTATTTTCTCAAAACGCGCTTTCGGCACTCGGCCTTCTTCAGTAATGAAACGGATAACGCGGCAAGCACTTTCCATTTAAACGATCACGTGTCAAATCAACTCGACATAGAGGTAGGACTCGATGATGGAAAGATAGTCACCATCTTAGAGTGGGTCTGTACTTAGATTATAATATAGTACATATAATAAATACAACAAGATACGCACAATTCATAAGTATCTAAAGATCAAATCGATCACATTATGGCTCAATGAAGTGTACTCCAAGTATAACGCCCCAATGGGCTATACAATGTACACACTGCTATCGTCATACCCGCACCAGCGGTGCTTTTATGCTGCCCTGTATGGGCTAATGATCATCTTCAAGATACCGTGATGGTATATTATGTCAACCAAATTAAGTATAACATACAGCAATTCAACATATAAGATAGAAGATAGAAGGAAGCAAAGTTATGTCGGCAGCACAATGAACCCAGTGAAATTGAGAATTTTAGAACACCAAAGAGCGATCCAGAATGCAGATGTGAGTTATCCGGTAGCTAGACATTTTGATAAAGAACATGCACGTAACAGGGATCTGTTATCGTACTTTTGTCTAGATTCTGTCCCCTTTAGTGTGAGAGGGGGGGACAGATTACAAAAACTCAGGCAACTTGAATCGCGATATATAATCGATCTGCAAAGTAAAATGCCTATGGGACTTAACATGCATGAGGACTTGGCTGTCCATTTAATATAACTGAAATGAAATGAAATGTATGATTGTGGATGATTAACCATAAACTTTGCTTCCTTCTATCTTCTATCTTATATGTTGAATTGCTGTATGTTATACTTAATTTGGTTGACATATTATACCATCACGGTATCTTGATGATGATCATTAGCCCATACAGGGCAGCATAAAAGCACCGCTGGTGCGGGTCTGACGATAGCAGTGTGTACATTGTATAGCCCATTGGGGCGTTATACTTGGAGTACACTTCATTGAGCCATAATGTGATCGATTTGATCTTTAGATACTTATGAATTCTGTGTATCTTGTTGTATTTATTATATGTACTATATTATAATCTAAGTACAGACCCACTCTAAGATGGTGACTATCTTTCCATCATCGAGTCCTACCTCTATTTCGAGTTAATTTGACACGTGATGGTTTAAATGGAAAGTGCTTGCCGCGTTATCCGTTTCATTACTGAAGAAGGCCGAGTGCCGAAAGCGCGTTTTGAGAAAATAAACAACTGTGAATTTACCCTGTGAGTGCTGCTACCTGATTCCCGTTTGATTGCGGGGAGGGATTTTGGAGCTGATATTGTTGTCGGGTGCACCCCTGACAAGCAGGCACCAGCCTATGAGTGCGACAGGCAGGTGCAAGTGGAGCGTGGATATATATATATCTGAAAAAAACATAGGTTATAGACCATATATAGTTAGGGATTAGCATTTAAAAAACCTTATTTTATTTGCACAAAACCATTGAAATTCCATATATAGTTAGTTGCACTAACTATATATCGCGGACCCGCAATCCACTGCTGATGATGTCACATATTACATCATTCATGACATGGTCAGTGACATCACTGATGACATCACTGATGACATCTCAAATGACATCACTGATGACATCACTGATGACATCATTGATGACAACACCCAGTGACTGTATGTTTCTGTAAAGTTAAAATATGTCTTACATATTGAAGAATGAGTGGATGTATAAGTGTCTGGATGAAGGATTTAGTAGATGCATGACTGACTGTATGAGAGAATGATTAAATGTGTCTCACTGAGTGTATGGGTTAGTGATTAAAGTGTCTTAATTTGGCAATCATTATTTATGTTGTTCTGTAAACTGCTGCATGTTTAAATCAGTAGCTATATCAGTAACTATATGGGTTATTGAATGGTTGCCCAAGTATTTGTATGGGAGACTGAGTATGTGTGTGGGTGGCTGGGAGGTGTATAACTCTGTGCATAGATGTGTGAGCAGTTGATTCCCTAGGTGTATGGGTTCAAAAGTGCATGTAGAAACAGCTGTATGGACAGTTGACTGTGTGCATGAGTATATTGGTGAGTGAATGGATATCTCAGTGCTACATGTCAAAGTAAGTACATATGTAAAACACACTCCATGTGAGAGTTGACATATATAAATAACTGAACATAAGAGCCAGTGAATGTGTGAGTGGCTGTATGAATCATTGTGAACTTGTATCAAGGATTGTATAAGAGAGTAAATATGTGTTACTATATGTTTGAATAAGTAAGGTGTGTATAACTGTATAGTTGAGGAAATGGAGATGTGATTGATTCTTTGCATGACTGACTAGGTGTGTGAGTAACTCCATGGATGTGTGACAGTCTGTGAGTGCCTGTTTACACTGAGTGTATCTAAGGTTATATTAGAGTCTGAAGATGTATTATCACATAAATGATATCATCAGTGATGTAATCAGTAATGTCAAATGAGATGTCAGTGATGTCATCAGTGATGTCATTTGAGATGTCATCAGTGATGTCATCAGTGATGTCATTTGAGATGTCATCAGTGATGTCATCAGTGATGTCACTGACCATGTCATGAATGATGTAATATGTGACATCATTAGCAGTGGATTGCGGGTCCGCGATATATAGTTAGTGCAACTAACTATATATGGAATTTCAATGGTTTTGTGCAAATAAAATAAGGTTTTTTAAATGCTAATCCCTAACTATATATGGTCTATAACCTATGGTTTTTTCAGTGAATTTTCAAGGTTTTGTAAATGCAAATTCCTAACTATATATGGTCTATAGCCTATGGTTTTTTTCTGTGAATTTCATTGGTTTTTTAAAAGCTAATATCTATAGCTGTAAAATATATTCTTTATTAAGTGACGTATCACGTAGCCCGTGAGACGCCTCATGATGCATCGCATAACCGTGACGTATCGTCTCTGCAGCGCAAACCAAACCCAAAACGTAAGCGCGCCAGAACACGCTTAAAGATATATATATATATATATTTTTTTAACCTTAATTAGACAAAATCCACATGTGCACATATCACAAACGTTCAAAAAACACAATATGTCGGACTCCCGTTACGCTGCCGGTTAGCTGCCCGGTTAACGTACCAGGAAGCACCTTTACCGCGAAAAATCGCAATTTTTTTTTCTTATGCCCCGCAGGGAACTTTAATAGCCCCCTCATCAATCCTAGGGGTTCAGGAGGGGTCTGCCTTACCCCTTTCATTCATTTACACCTTTTTTTTTTCCACCTCTTGTCTCTCGATCCTACCGAGAGACAAGATGGCGGCCGCTCCGGACTGTTTACAATGTTGACAGCCAATCAGCTACTCCTCAGACTCCCGTTACACTGCCGGTTAGCTTCCCGGTTAGCTGCCCGGTTAGCTGCCCGGTTCGCGTACCAAGACGCGTCTCTACGGCGAAAAAAAACTGATTTTTTTTTTTGGGCCCCGCGTGGCTTTATAATATCCCCCTCATCAATCCTATGGGGTCAGAAGGGGTCTACCTCGCCCTCTTTCCTTCATTTCCCCCTTTGTTTTGGTCTCCTCTTGTCTCTCGATCCTACCGAGAGACAAGATGGCGGCCGCTCCGGACTGTTTACAATGTTGACAGCCAATCAGCTACTCCTCAGACTCCCGTTACACTGCCGGTTAGCTTCCCGGTTAGCTGCCCGGTTAGCTGCCCGGTTCACGTACCAAGACGCGTCTCTACGGCGAAAAAATCGGATTTGTTTTTTTTTTTTTTGGGGCCCCGCGTGGCTCTATAATATCCCCCTCATCAATCCTAGGGGGTCAGAAAGGGTCTACCTTGCCCCCTTTCCTTCATTTCCCCCTTTGTTTTGGCCTCCTCTTGTCTCTCGATCCTACCGAGAGACAAGATGGCGGCCGCTCCGGACTGTTTAGAATGTTGACAGACACCGGAGAGCCAATCAGCTTCGCTTCGCAAAGTTCCGATACGCGAAAAGTACGCGAACCGGAGCGCAGCCCGGAGCGCTGTTACAGACATATATATTGTTTTAAACGTTAATATCTCAAAATCCACTGAAGCACATATATTGAGACCTAGCAAAGGCACATCGGGCTAACAGTCCCTACAATTTTGCCAAGTTTCGTGGAAATCCATTCAGCCGTTCGGGCTAAAAGTGAGGCCAACCGCCCTATGGAAATTAACATGGGAAAAACGCGTTTTGGGACCCCCCTCTTTTCTCGGCCCCCCCTTGACGAACCCCCCCCAAATTTCCAGGAGCTGCTCAGAAACAAAATGTGCCATTTTCCTGAAAATTTCAGCCAATTCCGTCCACAAACGCCAAAGTTATTAGGCATAGAATTTTCAAAAGTTCCATAGAGAAAAAATCCTAACTATATATTCCTACTGGCTATCGCCAGTAGGTAATATATATATATATATATATATATATATATATATATATATATATATATATATATATATATATATATATATATATATATATATATATATAATAATGGGATGTGGCCAAGATGGCGACCGAGTAGGACGTGCCTGCTCATCGCTCCGGCTCTGAAACCAGGCCCGGCTTTAACTTTGAGTAACTGTGCCACTAGCATAAGCCTCGTTGCTCTGGGGCAACTACGGAGAATGCGCTGACCCGATCGACAACCTTGAGCGGTGTCCACCACCAAGGTGTTGCGGGCTGGAGAAGAGCCGCCGGGAAGTGGCCATGGGCGAGGCAAGCCAGGCTGAGTGACAAAGGAGCTACGCAGAAGAGCAGTCTGGAGGCTGAAAGAAGGTGGGGATCGGCACGAAGAGCATTGGTGCCGTGGAGGTGGATCTGTAGCAGTTTCCACAGATACCCCAATCGCCAAAGTGACTGCAGAGAAAGAGCTGTAGGGGCCTGGCCCCAACCGAGACACGGCCCAGGTCTGAGCCGCACAGAGAGAAGCTCAGGCGGAAGAGGACTGTGGCTCCCAAGACAGATGCTCTTTCAGAGGCATGAGAAGTGGAGTGTGCTGACAGGGCCCCCCCCCCCCGGTCTGCGAAGAGACGTGGGAGACCCTGGGTGGCCCAGGGAGGTGAGCAAGTAATACTGGGCAGGGTGCCACAAGGAGCCAGGCTGGTGTGCCTTGAGAGGGGGCAGCTG
Organism: Lissotriton vulgaris; assembly: GCF_964263255.1. Classification (NCBI taxonomy): domain Eukaryota; kingdom Metazoa; phylum Chordata; class Amphibia; order Caudata; family Salamandridae; genus Lissotriton; species Lissotriton vulgaris. Next base: position 1,450,086,175 of record NC_141694.1, read on the forward strand.
CATACCAACTGGGTCTGGACCGGAGTAGTCAACTGTGATGGAGTGAGAGAGCTGGCCGTTATAACGTGCCGGTGTACGAGGCGCGCCAGATCGGCGTGTGCCCCAGGAGTCTGTACCGCACAACACTGTCTGCAATCGGCCCGCAAGAGTCGGGCGGGGGCACAGCGCACAATACCCGTAGCACAGGCCCTGGTAGGAGAAACAGCACGGGTGGCCCCTGGGAGCAGTGAGCAGTGTGCCCAACTGGAGGGGTGAGAGATTTGCCGGTTTCCCCCCTCAGTTTAGAAGCATTGGGGCATTCGGATGGCCCCCACCACAACACACTAAACTGTGAGGGCCCAAGGAGCAACAGGCTCGCTAACAAACGGAGTTGACCCCGGTACCCGCAGTCGCCTATTTGTGTGTAAGAAGCTGAGGGAAGAGTTGTTTCCCTTGTGGAGGGGCCGTGCGGCGAATCAGTAATATCAGGCACTTAAGCACAATATGGCCGATTGCACAGAGAGACCCCAGCTGTGCCCCAGCAGGCATACCAAGTAGAGCAATTTGCTGAGGGGCATATCCTAAGACATTGCGGAACACCCACATGGGGGAATCCCAGGATCCCTTCGGAGGGGCGGTGTCCCTTGTTGCCTCAAAGGCATAAATGCCATCACGACTGAGGTCCCGAGGCACAGGGGAAATCTTATAACATCAGGTGCCCTGGACGTCCCCTAAGTGCAGCAACTAGGAAGCCTGCTTTTGGAATTTTTTTAGGCGAGGGGTGCCATCGAGAGTACAGAAAGCGTATCATGGCAGCCACAAAGGAGAGGGGGACATATCAGTCAAAGAGATGCTACTTAAAACTCCAGAAACAAACACTGTGGAAACTACAGAAGTGACGGACAATGGAGAAACTGAGGCCCCACTCACTTGCGCATTCATTGAGACTTTATTTGCATCACTGAGGGAAGATTAAAGCAGATGAAGATGGAAATAGCGCAGGAATCGAAGAGGTGAGAAGGGACGTGGACTCAATGGGAGACGGGGTAGACTCCCTGGAGACTCAAAGCTCAAGCAGGGATGAAGAGATCGAACTCCTACAGCAGGAGGTAATTCGCTTGAAGGACAAGCACCTGAACCTCCAGGCCCATGCGGAGGACCTGGAGGACCATTCTAGGCGCAACAACATTCGTATTCGCAATATCCCTCATGGGGCGGAAGGCCAGAACATTGCAGAGTACATTGAGGGTCTTTTCAGGTAGGTCCTTGGTGCCTCAGAGTAACTGGAGATTAAATTAGATCACACACAGCGGGTGGGCCCCAGGAGGCCCTCTCCGGCACCTCCCCTGGATATTCTAGCTTGTGTGCATGATTTCCAATTGAAAGAGAAAATACTACAGCAGGCCAGAGACTATAACTCACTACAATATCAGTGGCATCAGCCTCTCCTTTTCCAAGACCGGGCAGCATCAACCCTCCAGAAGAGGAGAGCTTTCAGCCCATCACCATGCAACTCCGGGAAAGTAAATTCCCGTACTCATGGGGACACCCATTCCATATTATCGTCCGCCTAAATGGTAAGATTCAGCAAGTCCGCTCGGTCAAGGAAGCCCGCCTACTATTAAACATTCCGGACAACTCTGTGGCAAGCCCACCTTAGCCAGCTGGGTCGGGTAAAGGTATAGGAACAGGTTGTTGGAAGACAGTGGGTGCGGACCCCTGGAAATTGTGTCCTGACCCAGATACAATAGCGAGAGAAAGACAGGACGTCCTGGCTTATTTGGGAGAGGATTCCATAGGCCCAGGCTGAGTATGCTGGGGACAGAGCCTGAGTTAATTCATGCCCCAGGTCCTTGAGAATAAACTGGCGCATTCATGCCTCAGTACTTGGCCGGGGTTCGGGGGAGTGGAGTGGTCTGTACCTGAATTCTTCCACCTCCTCCTTGTGGGAATGCAATCCCAGAACATTAACGATCTATTTTGTGTTGTTTTATTAAAATTGTTATATTTGTTGGGGTTGTTATTTAGTTTGCGGTTCTCCTCCCGACACTCATGCGCCACAAGCATCACTTCACCAAGAACTACAGACTGGGTGACACACTAGATTAGTTCACACACAACATCTGCAGGGACCAGATTGCAGCTGCATAGTTTTTCCACAGGATTGTTGTAATGATCCGACCCTTTAGGATTTTGACTTTGAATGTAAAAGGGTTGAACAACCCCGTTAAATCCCGGGCCAACTGTTGTATCTGGAACGCTCTGATGCCCACATTTGCTTGCTCCAGGAGACTCATCTCCTGGCAGGAGATACACATAGACTGCGTCCAAGTGCCGTCCCAGAGCAGTTATTTTCCTCCCTTACCACAAAAAAGCAGGAGTGGCTATCCTACTATCTAGCAAGTTCCCTGGGAAGATAGGACCTAAACAAGTTGAACTAAAGTGATGGTTTTTAGCTTACACATTCTCTGTGGGCCCACAAACATTTCCCATATGGACCGTTTACACCCCCAATGAGGGCCAGGAAGAATACTTGTTGAAAATAGTGCAGGAAATGAGCACTTCCCAGGATAGGACCATTCTCTTGGGAGGAGACCTAAACATAGTTTTCAATGGCGCCTTAGATAGATCGGTCCAGAGACAGCAGCAGCCAGGGGCCCTTTCCGAAGAGGGGAGGCAGATGTTTGCTGATGCGGGACTTGCAGATATGTGGTGGGAGAATACTCTTTCTATTCACACTCCCACAAAACATACACAATAATTGAATATTTCCTAGGCACAACGAGTCTGACACCTTATATCAAGCAAATAGCTATTCAGCCACAAACCTTATCTGATCACTAGGCAATCACCATTGTGCTGGACCCCATCACTCCCCATACTTGGTGTCTGCGCAATACGCTGCTGCATAGGCCATAGGTGTTTCAACAAATTTCAAAGGCTGTGCAAGATTACTTGGCAGTGAAAGATACTCCCGAAACCCTAATAGGTACCCTCTGGGACACCCTAAAGGATGTGGTGAGGAGGGAATTCATTGCAATTGCAGCCTCAGATAACAAGATATGCAGGGAAAAGAGAGATTCTGGTGCAACAGACACTGGAGCTGGAGTGTATACATCAGAGGACAGGGGCACCATGAGTCTGGAGGCAAATTGAAGCGACGGGGTCCCAGTCAGCAGCACTTGACCTGGACAGAGCACAGGATCCAGCACTTAGACTCCGACATAACTTTTACACAGGAGGTGATAGAGCAGGGAGACTATTAGCTCAGAGGCTTCAAACGCCGAGGCAGGCATCCACTATTGATTTCGTAACCACCCCAAATGGAGAAGCGATGGTTACTGATCAGTGCATTGCCGAAACCTTTTACCAGATCTATACAGAACTTTATATCGCACAGGATCTCTCTTCGCAGGCCCAAACACAGTATCTCCAGGGTGTCCCAACTTCTACAATCATCACTGACCAAACGGAAGAGATTGAAGCCCCAATTAGAATAGAGGACGTAATTTCCGCGATATCTAAGCTTAAACCACTGAAATCCTCTGGACCAGATGTTTTTTCCGCAGCGTTTTACAAAACTTTCTGTCCCATACTGGCTCCTATCCTCACTAGAGTATATAATGCTGTAGGAACATCATCTACTCATCCCAACTCGATACTGGGAGCATCTGTGATTGTAATCCCCAAGGTTGGGAAAGACAAAAGGCAATGTGTCTCGTACAGGCCCATCTCTCTCCTCAATATTGATTTTAAGTTGTTCACAGGTGTCCTTGCGTCTAGACTCTCGCCACTACTGCCTGGGCTGATTGACCCGGATCAGGCGGGTTTTGTGTCTGGTCGCCAATGTGCAGATAACACCAAACGCATACTAAATGTAAATGACAAGGCACAGCGCTTTGATAATGAGTGCTTGATTCTGCCAATTGATGCAGAGAAAGCGTTCAACAGTGTGAATTGGATGTATTTAAAGGCCCCGTAGCAGTATGTTGGACTCCCAGAGAGATTCATCAATAAGGTCTTTAGGGGTTACACTAACCCTGTTGCCACAGTCCAAGTAAATGGATACAGAGAGAGACCCGTCAGGGCTGCCCCCTCTCCCCATGCTTTTTGCCCTACACATGGAGCTAATGGCTCAATGTATTAGAGGTAACTTGCTTGTCTCAGGCATCCGCTTTTGGGGGGATATAAATACAATCAGTCTGTATGCGGACAATGTAATAGTGACACTAAATAACCCCCAGACATCGGTCCCAGCTGTACTGTTGGACCTGGATTGCTTCTCCCAAGTTGCAGGTTTCAAAATAAATGAACACAAATCGCAGGCTCTCAATCTCACCTTATAACCCTCCTCACTTAGTTTTTTTTAAAGTGCACTTCCCATTCAGTGGGCTATAGTGGCTACCCCCTATTTGGAAATACATCTTTCAGCGTCAATACAGGATACTATAACACTAAATTATACCGCTTGCTTCATCAGGTCAGGGAAGACTAACTCCGCTGGAGACCACACACTCTGTCCTAGTTCGGTCGAATAGCGACTATCAAAATGTCTATACTGCCAAAGATCCTATTCTTATTCCAGACCCTCCCTTTGGAACCACCTAGCGGCATGCTCCGTATGCTTCAGCAAGAGCTAGAATCCTTCATCTAGGCAAGCAAGAGACCTAGAATGCAACATGATTTAGGTTACAGACCTCCGAGGAAGAGGGGCCTGGGGATCCACAAGTTACAGGACTATTGCTGGGCGACCCAGATTAAGACATTCGTGGAGTGGTCACGCCCATAGTTCGAAAAGCACTGGCTTTTTATAGATAGAGCGTTAGCTTGGCGGCCACTATGGCAAATACATTTCCTGACAAAAGCAGCCAGACCTAAGATTCTCTTTCTCTCGTGCGTAACAAGAGTTCCTCTTAAGGCTTGGGACAAAATAGCGTCCAAAAGAAACCTCACTACCTTTCCGTCCCCCCTGACACTCATTGTCGACAACATCTCTTTTTCCCCTGGATGGACGTAAAGGCCTTTACAAGGTGGACAAGAGAGGGGAGTAGATCAATCGGGCACTTCTTCTATGAGAGGGGTCCACTCTGTTTTGAGGACCTCCGTAGTCAGCAGGGTCTCCCCGAATCAGAACGCTTTCACTATCAACAGATAAGGCACTGGGTCCTGCATCCTAGATGTCCGCCCACTGGCGCATCGCCGTCTCACTGCTTCCAAAATATGGTTACTATCTAAAATAGATCAAGCTCATCTTATATTGCAGTATACGGCTTAACCAGACAGGCCCCAACTCCTCATAAGACACCGAGTCAAAAGAGATGGGATCTAGAACTAGAACGTATCCCCACCCAGTGTGAATAGGAGGACATCTACTACAGGGCTAAACACACTGCGCGCAACGTGGCTAGTGTTGAAACAGCCACTAAAATAGTAACGTACTGGTATTACACTCCTGACTATCTCCACAAATGCAGCCCATCAAAAGATCCTCTGTGCTGGCGCTGATGTGGTCGCAAGGGCCGCCAAATTGCATTAGCCTTGGGGAGTGTCTCTTCAAAATATTCTCTCACACTAGGGATCCAGTCGCCTACCTACTCATGGGGGCTGGCTGCATCGCATGTGGTACACTCTCGGTATGGTGAGGATCTCCCTTTCACTTGCTGACACGAGTGCCTCATTCCCCCACTGTGGGAATGCTTTTTATCGCTGCTATCTTCCGAGTTCAACAAAATTACCTGCCCTAAATATTTGAGGCTGTTGCACCTTACTGGAAAGACGCAGGAGGCCCCTCAAGGCGCAGCATAACTAGTGTGGACACGTTCAGTGGCAGGAGGGGGGTGGGAGGAGGGAGGAGTGAGGGGGGTGGGTCTTCTGGGGTGGGGGTGATGTTGGGTTTGTTAATCAGTAAATCTACAACTTCCCTCACATTGCGGGAGGTCAGGATGCACATTTTGTTCTACTGCAGTTTACTTGTGGTATGTGTAAAACTCAAGAAAGAAACTTTAAACATAAAATAATAAATAATGTTTTTCTCCCCCTCACAAATATGCTTAGGATACATGGCTCAAATTGATATTTTACATGTGTAACTTTCAGATGGGGCAAGATAAAAAAAAATTGAGTTTAGGCTCTCTGAACTCAGAATTTGATAGCACACCTTTTAGTGAAGGTGGCTTTCAAATTGTGCATTTGAAAATGCTACTTTTAGAAACTTAATACAAAAAGAGGAACTTGGCTCCGTTTGACGTTATGCTCTTATTATTTTTGAGCAACAAACAGACCACTATCTTTTCTGTTTGAATGGAATTTTTACTAAACCATTCCTTTCTTTGCAATTGTTTGTATTTTACCAAAAAGATTTTAGTTGCATGAGAAGTAAAGAGACACACATTTTTCAAATTAACATACAAAACATGAAAAAGACTTATGACGATTCACAATAGACAGTGCATGAAATACTTATATACAAACACATTTATGTACAATAACATTGGACTTTTGCATCATACACCAGAAACTGGAACACTCTTATTGCTCTCTTGATTTTGGGGCCAAACATGTGCCACACACAGGAAAATGTTTAGAGTGTGTTCGTGGGGCCTAGGATTCAATGCATATCCCTCACGTCACAACAAGTTTACTCAAATTCCTCTGTGTTGAAAAAAGTGCGGACGCATTTTAAGACCCAGTCCTTGCCAATATATAATTTCTCACAGGGGCTGTTGAGAGATTCTGGTTACCACGCAAATAGGAGTCAGAGCAGCAGCTCTGTCCTTTAATCAGGTACAGAAAATTGTATTAAGCATTTTTAAGGAGAGTACTGTTTAGTTTTCATTTTCACTGATGCGGAGTTTGCATCATTCATTTATGTTTTTCAGAAATCGCTGACCATTAACATGAAGCCCTGATGAGAGTTCCGGTACTAGAGGACTGCGTCTTGAAACACGTCGGCACTTTTTTCAACATGGAGGAATTTGAGTAAACTTGCTGTGACGTGAGGCATTTGCATTTAATCGTATGCCCCACGCAAACACTCTAAACATTTTCCTGTGCTTGGCACATGTTTGGCTCCAAAAACAAGATAGTGATAAGAGTATTCCAGTTTCTGATGTTATGATGCAAAAGTCCAATGTTGTTGTATATAAATGTGTTTGTATATACGTATTTCATGCACTGTCTATTGTGAATCATCATAAGTATTTTTCATGTTTTGTATGTTAATTTGAAAAATGTGTGTCTCTTTACTTCTCATGCAACTAAAATCTTTTTGGTAAAACACAAACAATTGCAAAGAAAGGAATGGTTAATTAAAAATTCAATTTAAACAGAAAATATAGTGGTCTGTTTGTTGCTCAAAAATAATAAGAGCATAACGGCAAATGGAGCCAGGTTCCTCTTTTTGTATTCAATTTAGTACGGCCCTACCTGGTTCTGGTCCTTTGGGCCTATCCCCCCCCAGTTTTTGTACTTTTAGAAGGTGGGCTTTTTCTTACTTCACCATTCTGTGTACCTCTGCTTGTTTGTGTATTCAGCATCTGGTTTTTGAGTTACAAGAGCTGGGGATATGTATTTACTCTAGGCAGTCACAAGACGGGGTTGAGGTGTGCCCTACCTTGCCTGGGTGACTCATCACTTGGCTGAATAGACCTGGTCTGCATTTAGAATGGTGGGAGGAGTTTCTCTAGCGCCTGAATAGGCTCTGTAACCTTTGCACAATGCTGTCTCCACCCCCTCTAGTCATGCTGGCCAGGGAGGATAGAACTGGTATAGGCTGAGCTCAGAGACTTGGAAGCCAAGAGAACAATCACAAAATGTGGTATAAGTATGAGACCTAAAACCCCAAGACTTTAGATAACTTCAAGAAACAAGAGGACCCTGCCAAGAAGAACAGTCTGAGGAGAACTGCCTTTTCTGTGTGAGGGGTGGGTTGCCCTGCAGTTGTGTCTGTCTATGGTAAAGGAAAAGCACTGACTCTTTTTGCCCTGCAGTGGTATCCTGCCTGGGCAGAATCTCCAAGGGCTTGTTTCTGCTGGCCTCCTGTTGGGGAAATAAAAGACTACATGAAAAGATCCTGGCTGGATCTTAACAGGACCTGCCTGGGAGGAGAGCTGGAGAAGCTGTTTGAGGAGCGCTGCCCCTGATGTATGTATGGTAGGGTGGCCTGCAGTGGCTGCTCCTGTCTGGAGCAGAAGAAGGACTGGACTGTCCTTCACCCTTTTGTTATAAATGTTTCAGAGATTCCCTAACCGGCGCATGCCCGGCAAGTGACAGGTTGCCTAGCATCCTTCAGCATGGAGTGGGGCCCCACTCGATCCCTCTGGAGAGTGTGGAAGCTGGCTTGGGGCCAATGAAGTTGTTGGGCCCCAGGGGACCTCACCAGCGGGTACTTCCCCGCGGGAGACGAAGCCAAGAGCGGAGGAGCATGGGTGGTGCATCCAGGAGGAGCTGTGCCAGGAAATTGCAGAGGCTGCTCTGTTCAACCCCATGGGGGTTAAAGGCAGCCAGAAAGATTCCAACCCGTCTAGAGTGTGAGTGAGTCTGAGTACCACAAGCAGGTGCAAAGAGGGGAGATCCGGCGAGGTCTCCTCACCCGCTAAGACTGTGTTGTCATGCAGCAGCTGCCCTTCAGTGCAATCGTGGGCAGCTGCCTTATTACAAGCCTTCGGGGCCTAGTCGGCCCCACTAGTCAGAGGGGAAGGGAATCCTCCATGGAGATACCTCTCGGCTCATCCCCCTGCCAGCATTACCATGTTGCTGGCAATAGGCAAACAGGCACCCATGCGGCCTTCGCAAGGTTAAGAGGTTATGGTGCTTGAGCCCTACATACTACGGTCTGTATTTTTTAGGTATGTATTTGTATGTCCCGATGGCAGGATTTATGTCATTTTATGCCCTTTTGCGATCAGTTGATTCATCTGGATGTGTGCATTATCCCATTGCCTCATGTTCAAGAGTTACATGGTTATGTGCAGTGATATGTGGTGACTTATGTGTAACTTAACTACAATCTGATGCCCTAAGGTTATGAGTTATGACATTTTACACCTGGCCATGATAGGATAACAAGCATCCTTTTCAGGAAATGCATAATATGTACTGTTGCTGGGTAAGGTGTTGTTATGCCTAATGTTTTCATGATGTTTCCTAACGTGTGCAACTTATGAGTATTTACTTTAGTGTACTACATGTGATGTTATGACAGTTGCCTAGTTGGTAAAGTGCTTTATGTGATTGTGTTCTAATATGTTTTATATACAATATATGAGATATTTGAACATAACCTCCTGTGGAGTCTCTTATTGTAATGTGTGTCACTAGTGTATCTGTGTTGCACAAACGCTTTACGCATTGCCTCTGGAATAAGTCTGACTGCTTGTGCCAAGATCCCAAGGCAGTGAGCAGTGCTTATCTTGGGTGTGTAATTCCCTTACTCTGACTAGAGGGGTGGGTTCTGCCTGGCGTAAGTGCATACTCTAGCCAACCAGAAAGCCCATTACTAACACCACCCGATTGGGCTGGAGGTCATATAGGACTGACAGTCTGGCAGGACCCCCTGTTTCTTAGCCTTCTCAGTAGGCATAGGGGCACAGTAGAATAACAGGCAGATGGCCACCGCCCGTATGGCGGTGGCAATCCGGCCGCTAAAAGCCCCTGCCCGCTACTGATTACCCCCGCCACATTACCATGGCGTGGTGGGACCCCGGCGGATTGGAAGATCGACCGCCGGATTTCCACCGGTAGGCAATCCGCCCGATTGCCTACCGGGACGAAAAGCAGTACATATGATGGTGGCAGTGTCTGGTAGACACCGCCATCCATATTGCTATGCAGGCGGGGACATGCCTTTCCGTGGTGGCGTTGAGGCATGCGGTGTTTGATGTTGGGGGCCCTTTGCGGGCCCCCAGGGAATCTGGGGGATGGTGGGTGCACATGGGGGTACCTATGGTACCCCTCAGCAGTTCCATGCACAACATGGCAGACAGCAGGCAGTGCCTGCCATGTTGTGCATGGAAGTCCATGACATGCCTTCCAGGCATTGTGGGGGACGGTGCTGAATGCACCGCCCGCCACAATGTTAGGAATGCAGGATGCGCCCGCCACTGTGGCGGGCGCATCCTAATTCCACCAACGGGACCCCCGCACCGATGGCGGGCGGTCCCATTTTCCACTGGTATGTCCGCCCGCCATACTAATGTGCCCCATAGTGTCTCAGGCCACCAGCTGTGATTCCAAACAGAGGTTCACGTTCCAAAAAGCAGTACCTCAGACTTTTCCCCATTGAGCTTCAGGTAGAACCTCCCCATCCCCCCATTTACTGCTGTCATGCAGTGATTGAAACTGGCTGTAGTAGCTATCATGTCTTTCGTAATTGACTCGATAAGCTGCGCTTTTTCTTGATTTTGCCTCCTCACTTTCACCCATTGCTCTGCCTGGCTGCCGCTTTGATTGTATTGCGATTTGGCTCGTAAATTGTACTTTTGTGCTGTGTTAGCGCGTTCTCCCCAAGCGCTCTGTTGTGCTCCCCCCCTCCTCCATTTTGTTGGTTGTTGTCATCTTGTAGAGCCCGCCCCGCCTCCCATCTGAGCCGCCCTCCCACAGAATACAAACAGCGCTCCCCTACCTGGAAGCGCTGTGACTCGCTCTTCGCTTTGGCCGGAGTGGTCGCTCCCAGTGCCCCTGGCGTGTACTGGTATCGTTCAGCAGCGCTATTTCTAGATTTTGCCTCCTCACTTTCACCCATTGCTCTGCCTGGCTGCCGCTTAGATTGTATTGCGATTTGGCTCGTAAATTCTACTTCTGTGCTGTGTTAGCGCGTTCTGGTATCGTTCAGCAGCGCTTTTTCTTGATTTTGCCTCCTCACTTTCACCCATTGCTCTGCCTGGCTGCCGCTTTGATTGTATTGCGATTTGGCTCGTAAATTGTACTTTTGTGCTGTGTTAGCGCGTTCTCCCCAAGCGCTCTGTTGTGCTCCCCCCCTCCTCCATTTTGTTGGTTGTTGTCGTCTTGTAGAGCCCGCCCCGCCTCCCAGCTGAGCCGCCCTCCCACAGAATACAAACAGCGCTTCCCTACCTGGAAGCGCTGTGACTCGCTCTTCGCTTTGGCCGGAGTGGTCGCTCCCAGTGCCCCTGGCGTGTACTGGTATCGTTCAGCAGCGCTATTTCTAGATTTTGCCTCCTCACTTTCACCCATTGCTCTGCCTGGCTGCCGCTTAGATTGTATTGCGATTTGGCTCGTAAATTCTACTTCTGTGCTGTGTTAGCGCGTTCTGGTATCGTTCAGCAGCGCTTTTTCTTGATTTTGCCTCCTCACTTTCACCCATTGCTCTGCCTGGCTGCCGCTTTGATTGTATTGCGATTTGGCTCGTAAATTGTACTTTTGTGCTGTGTTAGCGCGTTCTCCCCAAGCGCTCTGTTGTGCTCCCCCCCTCCTCCATTTTGTTGGTTGTTGTCGTCTTGTAGAGCCCGCCCCGCCTCCCAGCTGAGCCGTCCTCGCCCCTCCCCCTCCACAATCCATATATGACAGTAGTTCCCGCGCGCAGCGTTTACGCGCAGCGACCGCGCCCAATCCGCGCCGAAGGTGCGCCAAAGGTAAGCCCGTCTACGCCCGTCCGCGCCTGGACCTTGCCCAGCGCCAGACCCCCTGGCCCCCGTCCTTCCCAGCCCTCCCGCATTACCTACGATGCCGCCACCCTCCTAACCCTTAACCCCGGTCGCGCCCCCGACTGCGTCCAAGCCGCTCCTGGACACACCCATGGACCTTTCTCCTGCTACTCCTGCAATTTCAGCGGCACCGACTACATCTCCGCTACGACCATACCACAGATTCCCGACCCCAACCACCTACAATGCATCCTTCTCAACACCCGCTCGGTCCACAAACACGCCATTGACCTTTGGAATCTACTAGACACCATCTCTCCAGACGTCGCCTTCCTAACGGAAACATGGATGAACGCTTCCTCCGCCCCAGACATCACCATTGCCATCCCTGAAGACTATAAGATCACTCGCAAGGACCGCACCGGCCACACAGGAGGAGGAATCGCTATCGTCCATAAGAAATCAATCCGCATCTCAACCAGCTCTGACGCCAACCTCGCCAACTCCGAACACCTTCACTTCCAGATCCACATCGACCCCAAGACCACACTCAGAGGCACCCTCCTTTACAGACCACCAGGACCCCGCGCAAAATTCAGTGAAGACATCACGGACTTCATCACTCCACACGCTCTCCCCTCCAAAGACTACATCCTTCTGGGAGACCTCAACTTTCACCTTGAAAAGATCAACGACCGCAACACCACCACCCTCTTGGACAACCTCGCCAACCTCGGACTTAAACAACTGGTCACTTCCCCCACCCACATCGCAGGTCACACACTCGACCCCATCTTCACCTCCAGCAATCATGTCTCCTTCAGCCACACTACGGATCTCCTCTGGACTGACCACAGCTGCGTTCACTTCACCTACAACAAACCAATACCCATCAACCACCTCCAACCAACTATGCAAAGAAACTGGAACAAAATCACCATCGACCAGATCTCCTCATCGCTCCTTCTAAACACCCCAGCCCACTCTTCTAACCCAGACCAAGCCGCCGCCAACTTCACCCTATGGTTATCCAACACCGCCGACACCTTAGCACCACTGAAAAAACGCCAAAGCAAACCTGGCAACAAGAAGGCCTCATGGTTCAACGATGATCTTAAGAAGTCCAAGAAACTCTGCCGCTCCCTTGAAAAGGCCTGGAAAAAAGACCCAACCACTAGCACCAAGGACGCCTTCAAAAACGCCACCCGCACTCACCACCAACTAATCCGAAAGGCCAAGAAAACAGCATTCAAGGATCGACTCGACAACAACGCCCACAACAGCAAGGAACTTTTCAACATCGTCAAGGAATTTTCCAATCCCTCGGCCAACTCCAACGACATCACCCCCTCTCAAGCCCTCTGCGACTCCCTAGCCTCATTCTTCCACAACAAAATTGCAGACATCCACAACAGCTTCGACAACCAACCCGGAGACCAACCCACCCAACCATATGCTGAACATTCTCCCCCCGTGAACACCCTTAACGACTGGAACCCAATCTCCACTGAGGACACCATCCGCCTGATGAACTCTATCCACTCAGGATCCCCCACAGACCCATGTCCTCACCACATCTTCAACAAAGCAGACTCCGTCATAGCACCGCACCTCCGAGACGTCATCAACTGCTCCTTCAACTCCGCCACCTTCCCGGAAAACTGGAAACACGCTGAACTCACCGCCCTTCTGAAAAAACCCACAGCGGACCCCACCGAACTCAAAAATTACCGCCCCATTTCGCTCCTTCCATTCCCGGCCAAAGTAATCGAGAAAGCTGTCAACAACCAGCTCGCCGCTTTCCTCGAAGCCAACAAATCCCTCGACCCCTCACAATCTGGCTTCCGAGCAAAACACAGCACTGAGACCGCCCTCATCGCAGCAACAGACGATATTCGAACTCTTCTGGACAATGGAGACACAGTCGCCCTCATCCTCCTCGACCTCTCTGCAGCATTCGACACAGTCTACCACAGCACCCTTTTACAACGCCTCAGTAACATCGGAATACAAGGAAAAGCACTGGAATGGATCACCTCGTTCCTCACCGGAAGAACCCAGAGAGTCCGCCTTCCACCATTCAAGTCCGAGGCCACTGAAGTCATCTGTGGCGTACCACAAGGATCCTCACTCAGCCCCACCCTCTTCAACGTATACATGAGCCCCCTCGCGGCCATCGCCCGCCAACACAACCTCAACATCATCTCTTACGCGGATGACACTCAACTAATCCTTTCTCTCACCAATGACCCAAGCACCGCCAAAACTAACCTACACGAAGGAATGAAAGAAGTTGCCGAATGGATGAAACTCAGCCGTCTGAAACTGAACTCAGATAAAACAGAAGTCCTCATCTTAGGTACATCCCCCTCTGCATGGGACGACTCTTGGTGGCCGGAAGCCCTTGGAAAAGCACCCATCCCGACAGACCACGCACGGAACCTAGGCGTCATCCTGGATTCTTCACTCTCAATGAACAGACAAGTCAGCGCCGTATCCTCATCCTGCTTCAACATTCTTCGCATGCTCAAAAAAAATTTCGCTGGATCCCAACCGAAACCAGGAAAACAGTCACCCATGCTCTGGTCACGAGCCGACTGGACTACGGAAACACCCTCTACGCAGGTACTACCGCAAAACTCCAGAAGAAACTCCAACGAATCCAAAACGCCTCAGCCAGGATCATACTAGACATCCCGCGCAACGAACACATCTCTGGTCACCTGAAAGACCTCCACTGGCTACCCGTCAATAAGAGGATCACTTTCCGAATGCTAACCCACGCACACAAATCACTCTACGACATCGGACCAGAATGCCTCAACTCACGACTGTCCTTCTACACCCCCTCCCGCCAACTACGTTCTTCCAGCCAAGCCCTCGCCACTGTACCTCGCATCAACAAGACCACCATGGGAGGCAGATCCTTCTCATACCTGGCTGCTAAAACATGGAACTCACTCCCCACTTACCTTCGCCTTACCCAGAACCACCTAGCTTTCAGAAAGCAACTCAAAACGTGGATATTTGACAAGTAATCCTCCTCCCCTCCCTAAGCGCCTTGAAACCCTCTGGGTATGTAGTGCGCTATATAAATTCTTTGATTTGACTTGACTTGACTTGATTCACTGCCACCCTCTGAGATCTATCATTGAGAAAAGACAAAAGTTGTTTTAGCGCTCTGCCTGAGACACCAAGGGGCCCATTACGATGTCGGGCGGATTGCCTCTGCCAGGCTGGCGGTAGCCACCGCCGGCCTGGCGGAGGCAATCCGTCTGACATCCATTCCCGAATTCCCCCCCCCCCCGCCATATTAGTATGGCGGGGGGACCGCGGCGGACGGAAAGACCGTCCGTCCCTTTTCCGCCCCGGTCACCTTGCGGCCTGGGTGGAAAATGTTTAATATGGTGGCGGTGTCTCATAGACACCGCCAGACATATTAGTATGGCCTGTCAGTCATGCCTTTCCGTGTCGGCAATGCCGCCACGTAAAGGCATATGGTCTGCACTCTAGGGGCCCCCTGTGGGCCCCCAGAGTGAAGGAGGGGTGGGGGCTGCACATGGGGGGGTACCTGTGGTACCCCCCCACATTTGCATAAAGAAAATGGCAGGCACCACGCGGTGCCTGCCGCTTTGTTTCTGCAAATACTGAAGTGCATTTCTAGCATTGTGTCGGGCGGTGCTGAGAGCCACCGCCCGAGCCGTCACAATGCTAGAAATGCAGGATGTGCCCGCCACTGTGGCGGGTACATCCTAATGCCCCCCACGGGACCCCCCGCCCTTATGGCGGGCGGTCCCAATCCCCGCTAGGATGTCCGCCCGTCATCCTAATGGACCCCTAAGTTTGTATAGGCGATCAATTAGAAGGGATGGAGAGATGTTGTCAGAGGCAGCGGACAGATCCACAGGATCAGTGCCATACTTTGTCCTGCAACCACAAGTCGCCTGATACTGTTTTTAGCCAACACCAATGGGAGAACTGGGAGAAGAGAAATTAGTCAGAAGTTTTCAAGGTTGTTGGGTTCAGGTTAGGTTTCTTTAGGTGGGGCTTCACTACTGTTTCCTTCCACATTCAAGGGTAGTGCCCGGAAGAGACGCCTTCATTGATTATGGATGAAAGGGAGTGCACTACAATGCTCCCCATCATGTGAAGGATCTTTGGGGCACATGGTTCTAAGGGAGAGCCTGACTTACTGATAAGAAGAAACTGCTCACTTGAGTTCAGGCACAAGAGAAGGAAATACTGTGACCCTTGTTGAGGTTACTTCAGTGGGATCAGAGGAGATGAGGAGCTCTGTATCCCACTGTCTACTTAAGGGCAATGAACTGTCAGCTCCTTGTATAGATGATTCGAGCTCCTTATGGATGTTCATAATCTTTTCTTGGAAGACTTCCGCGAGCAGATTGCATATCTCTTGTGACCCATCTGTTGTGTTCCGAGGTGTGGAAAGCTGCTGAACAATATTATAGAGTTATTTAGAAGAATTTGTGCTCTCAGTTAGTGCAGTACAATATTTGAATTTTTCTTCTGTAAGAGCTCTATTATAGTCCGTAATTATGGACTTATAAACTGACCGTTCTTGCCACCCAAAAGCATCATCAAGCATCATTAATTATGATAGGTATATGTAATGTGCATTTAAGGTACACGTGATATTTAGTAGGCTTCTGGGAAATGTAAATAATTCTGGTGCAATTTGCGTAATTTTGGCAATTTCACATTATGCTTTTCACGCATAGTTCAGCAATTACTCCATTCAACCACTTTATATAATTTTGCACCATTCATGGTTCCTCCCCGCCGTGGGACGGAAGTGAATCTTTGAATTTAAAGTTAATGTTTGTAATTATAATGGCATGAAAATCAATATTCTAAAATGTATACATTCATTTTGTTATATTGATAATTTTTTTAAATAATAGTTTATAATTATTTGAAATGTATATATAAACAATACTACCTAAAAAAATATTTAATCATAGAAACTTGGTGAAATGTAAAATATAAAAAGATAAATTAAATAATGTAAAATATGTGTACATTTATTTTGGTAAAAAACATTATTTAGAATTTGTTTTTAAATTAAATTCTTTAAAATGTTTAAATATTTAGGGGCTTTTTTAAATGTTGAAAAGTGTAATGTTATTTAAATAAATTGTTGAAACAATTTTTTATTTTTCCATTTACCTTAGTTTTAAAACTTGTTGAAACGTTGTCTAATTAAATTATGAAAATAGAATAAATATGTATGATGTATACATTTATATTGTGTTGTATATTTATATAATGTAGGTTTATTTATAAAATAAATCTATTAAACAACATTTTAATCATGAAATGTTTAATATGTTTATTATTGGAATATGTTCTGTTTTGGGGAATATATATTTTTATATGAACACATTTTACTGTAAAAAAGATTTTAATATTTAAGTTGAAAACAAGTTTCACAAGTTTTTTTCAACTATCATAATTTTAATTTTTGGAGGATGAATTTGTGTCTTACACTCTTTTGGTATGTTTGCTTTTTTAGGTGTAATTTCGGTTACAAATTGCTCCATTCCTGTTGTTGGTACCTTTGCTCTTTTTGTTATAGATTGTAGTTTGGAAGACATTGTGTCATCCTTCCACTGCATTGTTTGTTTTGGCTTCCTCTGCCAAGGTGCTATCATAGACATTCCACCATAGTTTTTGGACTTTGGGTTGGCATCAGTGTCTAGAGCAACAAGATCTGCCAACCCAACTATCTCTGAAATAATCCATTAGGGGGCTTAGTTTATGACTGTTCGTAGCATATTCTACACGTACTGCAGATTGTTGGAGGTGCCTCCATTTGCTTTGATTGAAATTGTAATAGCCCTGCATGGCTATGTGGGGGTAAATGGTTGTGAATGGTTTGAAACATGGCTTGTTCGAAGTCTATGGTTATTCTTGTGGGTAGTAGTTATTTATTTAATGTTTAATGTGGTTTAAAAATTAGTAGTAAGTGCTACTTAGTTTATTTGGTAGTAGGGCTAATATAAAAGGGATATTTGTGTTTTGATATCCACCATGTATGGTGTATGTCTGAGTGAATGGTTTGAGACACATTTTGAAGGTCCTATACATCATCCAAGTTTGACAATGGCTTAGCTTTAATAAAACATCTGCAGGAGAAATCATTGTTTATATTTTCATACCACAGGAAGGGTTCCTCATTATGTGTAGTTGTTCAGTGTTCAGGTACTTCTATATCTTGGTGTCTTCTAGGGGCAGGCGGAGTATTGCTAGTGTTTTTTTAGCTCATGCAATTAAGCATTATAAAATGGGTATGGTGGTAATTGCCCTGTGATGTGTTCGTGGACTATTGCAATATCTCTTTTAGGATTTTGGTTGTGGACTCCTTGGAGCTACTGCTTACCTCTCTTACATCCTGTAATACCTCCCTTCTATTTCTGGCACATTTGGAGGAGGTGGGATTGTTGTGTTCCCTTACATTAATTAGAACATCATATTTTGTAGTGGGCCTCCCATAGCATGCATTATCATAATATTTCGTACAATTCTAATTCACATTTTCCAAGGATGCACTTTCTTGGTTGTAGGTGTAACCCATATAAGTGATATGTGATGTATCTTGCTCTTTCTGTCATTGTGTCTGAAAGAAGTGTAATAGTATAATAATTATAATGTTAAAATGTTTATACATTTGTTATTTGCAAATAAAATCATGCATCTACCTTTATAATTTATACTTGAATGAATGGTCTTCTTAGAGGTTTCACTTTTTTTTGCAGCTTTTCTGTTGGGGAAGTTGTACTGTGGAGCAGGTGTTTTCATTTCTGTTGGACGAAAATATTTGTTGGTTGTTTGTAGAGGTTGAGGTCATTAGGTATTAGTCTAACTAGTTTTGGGGTGAGTTTCTATTTCATAATAAATTACATTTACTTACTTTATTATGTCTATAATAATTTATTTTTTCTGTTTGGGATTGGTGTTGTATTTTGGCAGGTTTGCTATTTTCAACATTGTAGTATTTTCTTTGAGTAAGTACATGTAAAGAAATAAATTGGAGAGTGTTTTGATAATTGTTTTGCTATTTTACCATTTTAATTTTAATTACAAGTAAGCTTTAGTTTTAATTTAGGTGCTCATACTTTGCAAGGTAGTTGTCGAGATGTATATATTTCTGTTTTTAAGGTCTGGTCAGAGAATCCAGAAGAGTTTCCTCATCTTGTGGCATTTGTCATTTTTTGAACTATTAAGTTAATAAAATGTGTGTGCCTCTTATTTTGTTGATGTAATTGTTTGTGAGATTTTATTGTTTAGTTTAGTTTTAGTTCGATTTTTTTATCACTTGTGTCCTGTGTATATATTGTTTAATGTTTATTGCAATTCCTCATTTATTTAACATAAAATTCATTTTTTAAATGTTTACTAATGATAATGGGATCATTTTGGCAATATTGTTGTGGCCCATAAGTTTGACATATGATATGTTTATTTAAAGGTAACTATATTTTTGTTTCCAAAATTTGTTTTTTCGTTATAAGTAAACATCTATATTTTTGCCAACAATATTTGTGTTCTTAATATTTGTGGTTTTATTAGTTAAGTATACAAAGGCAATATTTTTGTTAACAATATTTATTTTCTGATTTTTTTGCGTTCTGAAATTTTGTGCAATGATATTATGATCTGGTGTTCCAGGTGCTTTTATTTTTTTGCACTTTTGTTAGTGGGAATTATGTTCGCACGTCAAAAATGTATGCAGGGTTGCATATCATACTAAAATATAAGTATTTAATATGACCTCTAGTATACTGAGAATCGAATATCTCTTCTACTTCATCTACCATTGTGGTGAGAGAGGTCAAATTAAAAGAAGAGGCCGTCTAATAGTTAAACACTATGGATAGGCATACCTTCTCTCTTTCTTTGAACACTGACTAGGGCTGCATCTTCTGTTGGCAAATTTCCTACATGCGGCTTTAGTAAATTATGCAGTGGTCTTTAAGTAATGTTTGCAAAGAAAGAACTGGTGAAGAGAAAAATAAAAGGTGGCTGTTTGTGTGGGTGAAAGCCAGAGGAGATGTAGAAAAAAAATACCCTAATAAAATGTTGAGGTTGTTGCTACACAAAAAGTCTACAACAGGGATCTAGTTTACCCAGTGCTCGGAATTGTGGACCAAACAAACTTCATAGATTTTGTTTGAGGGTCTGATTTAATTGCTCTGTTTGGCCATCTGTGTGGGCATGATAACCTGTGGACAAAATGTGTATGATCCCTAATTGTTTGAGTGATGCCTTCCAACACCTGGCTATAAACTGAGATTCCTGATTTGTAATGAAGATCAGTTGTGATACATCTAACCTGACAATTTCTTTGAGAAATACTGTAGCTAATCTAGGATCTGTTGGAATCTTTGACAAAGGGATACAGTTAGTGGTCTTAATGAGTTAGGGCCTAATTATGACACTGCCGTAGCCACCTTGGTGGTGCAGGCACTGTCAGTCCGACCGCCCTATTACAAGTTGGAAACCACTGGGGAGTCACACATCTCAAACAGAATTACAGGATATTCACAGTGTCCAATCTGGTTTTGAATGCTGTTCTCCATTCATTCATTTATATATTCTAACCTTTAAATCCATCTTTGAGATTTCTTTGGCTGATTTTGTCTAGTCTAATGACACCTGCATGAGTTGCAAAGGATACCTATTAGGAAACATGGTGGCATTAAGTTCTATGTAGTCTACACATTGGTGGTACTCCCCCTCAGTTTTTGAGATGAAATAAATTGGGGAATCTGCAGGGGAGGTGGAATACCAGATTAATCCTTTTTAGGTTTTCTTGGCAGTAACTTATGAGTGACTCAACCTCAATTGTCCCGAAGGGATACATTTGTACATGGCGAATCTTAGCCTCAGAAATATAATCTACGGGGCAGACATAAGGCCAGCGTGGTAGTAATTCATCCACTTCCTTTTCTTCTAAAAACACCTATGAACTCTTTGTAGAGTCTGGAATTTAATAATGAGGGGTTCTATTAGGAACAGACAGCAAGTTAGTGGAAGAGAATGTCCTAATCCCTTTCATGTGAAGCACTGGAGGTCTTCACACAGTGATAATAAGACTGGTGTCTGTACTCTCCAGTTGTTCTGTGGATTGTGCTTGTGCAACTGTGAAGTCATCCGCACCACCAAAAAGGCAGAGAATCAATGAGATTGAACTGGATTGTTTCTATATGCCCTTTTTCTAAAGCAACAGCTATAGCTGCAGTCTCCCAAAACTCCTTCTGCCAGCAAGAATTTGCCATCTATCTCAACTATGGGTTATGGGTTTCCTTATCCTGCTTTGCTAGTCCATGTAGAGTGTGAAAAGTATGATCCATGAAACAACTTGACACACTACAGTCTAATAAAGCAATAATATTCAAAGACCCTCTTGTTGTTAGATTCTAATTTGAAGTTATCAAAAGCTTCTTCATGGAGACAAACTTCTTTGCTGCAAGGAAAGTTAACTGGGGTTCATCTTTTATGGTCACATTCTGATGTTTCTCGATAGCTGAGGGCATTCTTTGGTAAAATAGACTGCTATTCTACAGTAGACGCATAGACATATTTTACAATTCATTTCCTTTTCTTCTGCCATGAGAGTTTTTCAAGTATTTCCCAAATGCAATGGTTCCTCTGGCATGACTGAGAAATGTACCTCATCTTTGTTGAGGTTTGAATGAAGCTATGCCTCGTGTAGAAGGGTCTCTCTTATTGTCATTGCTTCTTCTGTGCATCAAATGGTGGAGTCAAGTCTTGGATTGTAGTAGAGATTGTGGAACAATTAACCACTAAAGATAATGCCTGCTGTAAATCTTACAGAAGGCCATGACAGAATGCCACCATTGCAGATTTTCAGTGCATGCCACTTTTGCTACCAATTCCAGATATTGACTAATATAGGTAAGTAGGTCTCTGGAAGCCTGCTGAAGGGTTCGTAACCCAGCATAAGCTGCTATCTTAGTTTGTTTTCTTCCACTGCTATCTGAGTTTGTTTTCTTCTAAAGATAGCAATGAACTGTTGTACAAATGTAAAAAAACGTAAATCCATGTGCATGAACTGACACAAAGGTGAGAGGCATTTCAACTGCCATTGCTAGTCACGTTCAAAGAGTCCTCACATGGCTCTGCCTATTCTGGATTGGAAGTGCTGCTGAACGCTATCAGCTCAGGACAAGCTGAAGAAGTATATGTTTAGTAACGTTCTGGACACTTGTAGTTTCCATTGCCTTGTCTTCCATCTTCTCCACATGTGCCATTTCTTTGGCCTTTTCTCTGGTGTTTCTTTCATAGATCTGATAGGAATGTACTTATTCCAGAGTGGCTAAATTGACAAAAAATATTTCAGCAATCTGAAAGCCAGCGGATCCAAAACCTCAAACCTCCCAGCCCAGGAAACCCTAAACAGCTTGACCATAGGTCTGTGCAAAATTGCCCAATATTGTTTTGTGAAAGTTTGCAAAATTGACACAAAGTTCTACACCTTTTGTAAAACTTTGCTGTATCTTGTGTAAAAATTGAAGTAAAGGGCATACAACACATCAAAACATCATGTGAGGTACCGCCAAGTGGACTGGTTTGAGGAGAAATATCTCACTGGAGACATTCTCTGCATTTCCTGCTTGGATTAGCCTTCCAAGGAAAAAAGTGAATGCAATCCCCACATCCCATTAATTTCATGAGTCTAATAAAATTGTGCTAGACAGCAAACCTTTGAATTTTAAGCATAGTCACCAACAACCCCTTATCAAACTCGTGCAAGAGAAAGAGAAAGTCCAATATTCTGCCAGATGGACAGGATAATGATTGTACCCCTCCATGCTTACACCAGGACTGAATAAAACACCATGTCATGCGTGTGTGCATGTCTGATGAAAGTGTGAAATGCTGCAGAACAACTTCCCTACATCAACACCATGTATATCGGATGCAACTACCACTGTAGTGATAGATGGAGAGAAACAACCAGCAAGTGCATGTAGTTTTGTGAATCCTGGCATCAATAGATGTTGCACCAAATATTTTAGTTTCAACTGGACCTAAGGTACAACAAGACCTTCAAAGGGAGGTGACCATATGTTTCCTCAACCAGACCTCGACTAGAGCCACCCCGGCAAACAACAAGGCTAACAACCTGGTCTGAAGAGCCAGTATCCAGCTTTCTGGTAGCCAACACCCTGCCCATGGTTGTGTGAAAGTTTATCCTAATAAATTCCAATGACCCAGAAGGAGTTAGGTGTAGTTTTACCAGATTGATTGAGAAAAACCCTGATGGATCAGCACTGCACAAATCAAGTGCCACTTTGTGAGATGGAAACTGGCGAGTGAATAAATCAGGACTGTGGCTTCATCTTCTGTTCCGAAGGCTACAAACAATGCTTATTGCCCTGGCAAATACAGGTTGTACAAGAGCCTCCAAGGAGCTCAGAAGATCCATAGATACCAGAAAATGTGCCAGTTACTTTAATGAAGAATAGCTTGACTGAGATCCGGACCTAATCTGAAATAGGAAGGCATGTTTACCGTTGTGAGAGGCCCTCTGTGCTGTGTCTTCCAGGTCATCGTCAAAAATCTTCTGGCCCTGAGAATGCATATGTATGAATACCCCATCCTAACTAGCCACGGTATGGCACTCCTTCGCCCACATGTTCCATCTGGCACCCACAGCTGAACCTCCAGTGAAAATCCACGGCTGGGGTGTAATTGAATGCCACATCTGCCAACAAGTTCATCTCATGTTCCATCAAGGTGAACACATCAGAACAAGTCACCTCATCCGTCTAAATAGCAGCCAGAAACCATGCTTTATGGACTTTACTGCATATGCAGCATAAGGTCTAGCCCTAAGAGACAGGATAGACCTAGCGAAGATCCACTTCAAAGTGGCAACCACCTTGCGGTCTACAGAATCCTTAGGGGTAATGTCCTCTGCAGCTATTTACATCCTTCCTGCCAAATTCAGAAGCATAGTAGCTAATGGAATAGCATCCTCCAAACCGACTTCCTTTCCAACGTCAAAGTACTTTTGTCATGATTTTTTAGCTTGGTCAGTTTTCAGTGTCTTTTCCACGCCCTCAACACCATGCTGTTCACAAACTATTGAAGAGAAAACTCAGACATATGTAGCATATCATATTTCTATCTGCACACGAGTCACTGGATGAGGAATCACCCAACATTGCCCTGGACATGCACACCACTAGCTGGACTAAATCTTTAGTCATAAACCAAGACTGGGTGACATCAGGGCTGGACTGGGAACAGCAACCAGCTCTGATAGATTGCTCGACCAGCCCTGGGAGTAAGGGGGTGGGGGTACTAGTGAGAAGCACAGCTCCCGCTTTTGTTACAGGGGGCCGATATTGTAGCACTGCTGCAAAACCATCCCCCAGTAACAAAACTAGCCCCCACGGGTACAAAACTGTCCCCCACCTCTCCGGCCCACCAGGGAAACGCCTGTTGCCCACTACGGCCAGTCCGGCTCTGGGTGACATTTCTTTAGAAGTTGGCCAGTGTGAGCTTTGCTGGCTGTACAGATGGCCTGTGAGTGCATGACGGGTTGTACTAATGAGGTTTTGTTACTGAGGCCCACCACCTCCAGAGTATGAAGGGAGCTACATGACTCTCATAGTCAGCAGGAGCCAGAGAGGTGTATTATGGGTTTGCTGGGTGATTGGATGGTGAAGGCATTAAAAATCACCTTCGCAGTAAGATGCAGGGAAACTGTAGGAACTTCCATGCAATTAAAATAATAGATCAGGAAAAAACATATATGCCAATAAACCTGGTTCTGGGGAGAGACTCCCGATTTTTTTTATACCAAAATGGCTGTATTTTGGCTGTCTCCGGCCTGAATTTGCCCATGCTTCAATAGGAGTCACTGGAGAAAATAATTTAGCCCGATTATATTTCGAAAATCTCCCACTTTCCTCTTCTAAAATGTTAGCATATAGGAAAAATTGTACGCAAAGTAAGATACAGCACAGTTATACTAAAGTGAGACTTACTTAGATCACCTAAAAATTAAGAGAAAAGAAAAACAACCAAAAGAAATGGCTTTGTAATTCAGGTACATAAACGAGAAAGTGTAAATGACGAAGCAGAAATCAGGGTACGAATACACTACTGACCTCTAAAGAAATACGAGTAAGAGTTAAGAATAACAATAGAAGAGGATAGTGTGGCAAGCTATCGTAGGTAACTACTTACCAATGATTTTCCAATACAAGCCCAACTACACTTTAGAAAAGTTTCGAACGCTTTGAACCAAAAGAGAGCCATATTTGAAAACCCAAACCCCATTAGTGGAAATTTAACAAATATAGTGAAGGGGACAAAAGTAACATACAAAACAAGCATTGGCATTGCCAATAGGTCTCGCCTTTGGGACCTTTTAAGTGTTTAGCCAGAGCTATTGGCTTTGCTAATGTGTTCAAGCTGTGAACTTTCTAAGGGGGGTGTCTTCACAAGAACGCATTGCTGGGGTCTGCAGGTGTCAGTTTTGCACTAGGGATGTAACCACTAGCATCACAAAGACAAGCACACGAATTTCAACACCTACAGAGTAGATAAAAGGAGGGCAGGAACTATGTTGAAGACAAAGTCCTATTTAGCATTTCAGTGACAGTGTGAGAAACTGGCTTCGCTGAGCTGTTAGAAGCCGGGAGCCTGAGGGGTAACATAATAATAGATGTTTATTGTTAACTAACTCAATGGTTTTCATTTTATCTACCTCAGAAGGATGTAAGGCTGAGTAGACCCACTGGGATTTGAACTTGTGACCATGATGTCCCCAACAGTGGATTTGCCCACAAAGCCCCCAGACCTCTCCCTCAAAGGACTAAAGACAAAGTTAGGGGGACTAGCACTTTACCTCTGCAGAAGCCCACTTTACCTAACATAACATTAAAAAAGGAGTGTGGGGCTTCCGAAAAATGCCATAGATCGGACAAAAAGAAAACAAAAACAGGCTGTTTTGCTCACATTTTTCACAGCTCAGAAACACGCTATTTTATCTTGAATTTGTTTCAGAAATAGTTGTAAACGTAATGTAATGTAATGATGTCTTGGAAAGCGCATGAATCACCCCACAAGGGGTATCTCCGCGCTGTAGACCGCTGGGGAACCCGTCCTGGCTTTCCCTGTCAGATGGTCCCTACTGGGTATCTCCAAGGTGAAACCAGGCATCTCCGGCGTATGTGGGGGGCCGTTGTGGAGATGAGGCAAGCTAATGCCCAGAGTTGCCGAGTGTGATCCCTGGTTAGAGTAGGCACTGAGGTGAGAATTATCGAGTCCGCTGACCCTGGTTCACAACCCTGCCGCGTCGGGGATTGAACCCTGGTCTCGGGCCGTCCTCTGCTTCCGGGTCTGCCGCTTCTAACCAATGAGCCACACCACTCCACTAAACTGAACTTGCATTATGTTTACTTAATACCAAGTTGTGTAAATGTCGCTGTAGAAGAAAATGTAGATAAAGCATGCTGCAGGACCGACAAATCTGGCCGGCACAGCCTCCTGTCTCTGAGACTCCCTCATAAATCCTGCATTGACATTCTGGTTTTTATAGTTTAGATGTCCCCGTCATCAATATAAGAAAGCCCATGTGAGGCATTACATCGATAACCTAATTAGTGTTGCAAAATAATTTCATTGCAAGCTTCCCAAACAAATCACTGTGTCCGTGAACTAGGCTGTTGAAAAATAAAGATGGCTTCCTGCTGTGAAATGGCTTACCTAGGATGTTGGTGTTCCATCTGTGATTTATGCAGCAACGTAAGTGTTATTTATATAAGGTCACCCACAATTCACGTGTACATACGGGACTTCAAGTACCACAATGCAATGGGGCTGGATAGGTCCCTCACGCCTGACATTGGTCAGTTTTAGCTGGACTGCAGCCAGCCTAATGGAGCTGATTTCTGGCTCAGCGCTCTTCCCAGAAGCCCTGCAGTTTTGTAGACTTACAACAGTGTCCAGTGAGGGTGGTATCTTTAGAGGTACCAGTGTCCAAAAAGTAATTTGTATTTGATTATTTATTTATTTTGCTCCAGTCACTGTAAAATGAGTCTGTGAAGAGCCCTCGTCCTGTGCACCTGCATGAATAGTTATTTCTACAGGTGTAGCTCTGCAAAATGAATTGGGATACATTACAGCTAGATTATCCCCAAAATTTAAGAAAATTGTCCTCTAGTGTATATGCAGCAATAAACTGGCTGCAGGTTGTAGACAGAAACGTGCATACTCGTGTTTTTCCCACCTGTGAATTGACAGCCAGCACATGTGATCTTAAGCAAGTCACATATTTCATAATCGTGCCTTTGCCTTATGTGAGGATATTTTTCTATGGTGCCCAAAATAAACCGAATTTAACCAGTCTTCACCCTCACAGGTCTCATGAGGCCACCCTCATTCAGGGCCGGACTGGCCATAGCGGGCACCGGGCGTTTCCCTGGTAGACCGCTGGGTGGGGGCCGGTTTTGGGCCCCTGGGGGGCCGTTTTTGTTACCAGAGGTCAGCACTATCGGCCTGGTAAAAAAAATCGGCCAAAACCGGCCCTCGCAAACTGCTCAGCTGCACTCCCCTCACCCCAGGGGGGAGGGGGATTGGGCAGCTGAGCAGTTTGCCGCGGCCGGTTTCTGTTCCCAGTCTGGCCCTGCCCTCATTACTAAACTATCCTGAACCCGAGCGCTGGAATGGTGCTAAGTCCTGCTGCGTGTTATTTTCTGATCTTTCTAAAGTTGTAGGTGTGAGTACGAGCTGTTGTGTGTTTGTGTCTCGTGTATAACTACCAGTGCTCGCCACTAGGGTCAATACTAAAATGAGCCCCCACGTGTTACTACAGTGGGCATTGAATACACTTTCAAACAAAAGACCTTGGAAGGATGAATGACTGACTACACCTGAGAGAATTTAAATGTATGTTTTCCCGGGTGCACTCTGAACCCCTTGACAGGTGCATTAACTGGGTCAGTTGTCTTGCCTGTGGTTTTGACCATGTTCCTACACAGATGTCTGTCCATGCAGACCCTCCCTGACGCAAGCATTACTGAACAGAACAGCAATTATAAAAAAAACAAGTGCGGCTGCGAAAGCGACCATGCTTTGTAATATGAGCCAAGACATGATAAGGATTGGGGAAGAATGCAGCTGGCACAATTCCCGCCACTGCTCGCTCCTGAGACCCCTAGGCCATGGGAGTGAAAGTTTTGAGGAAAGGCAGGACATGCACTCGTCTTTGGCCATTTGCATGCTTTCATTAGTGAAAGCCTCACGCAAAGGCCAATAGGATGTGTGGGAGGAGGCAGGCCCACACAGAGAAGTCTCTTAGAAGTCTGAAGTGATTCCACGAGGCACTCTCCTAGAGCAGCAGCCCATCCGCACTGGGCTAGGCGAGACCTCAAAAGAAAGCTAATGTGGACAGGTTTGCTGTGCCGAAATCCAAAATTGAAACTAAATAACTTGGGCCTAATTTAGAGTCTGACTTTAAATAAGGTGGGCTAGATTTCCCTCACCTTTGAGATGGAGTGCCCGCCTGCCAAACTCTAAATTACAGCCTTAGATTTCAAAGAAGAGAACGTGAAAATGAAAAAAGAACCAGACTGTCATGCTGAGAGAGGCAAGTAAAAATTATTGTGGAGCCGGAAGTCACATTTGATTCTTTAATAATTAACATCAGGAAACTAGAAGACATCTAGTCAACCCAAGCAAGAAATGAGGATTTGGTTTTCAAGTTCAATGGAGAACACATATACAAAACTGGGGGGCATATTATTAAGGGGGTTTATCTCCGCTTTTTTGGCTTTAAAAGCCAAGAAAGCGGAGATAAAATTATCTCCCTATTACCTAGCTGTCGCTAACACCACTTAGCGACAGCTAGTAGGAGATAGCGACCATCTTGGGCCCCACTTTGCATGTCAGTGATATTTGTCACTAATGACATGCAAAGTGGGCGTGCCAAGATGTTAGCGACTGAAAACAGTCGCTAACATTGCTATCTCCTATTACCAACTTTTGGAGAAATTCGTGCTAAGCGGGAATATCTCCAAAAGCTAACACCTGCCCTGAGCAGTTCTTAGCCATGTTATCCAATGGGAGGTGGATAACATGGCTAAGAGCATTAGCTCGGTAATGCATGAATATTGCTGACTTTTCAGCGATATTCATGCATTGCGGCAATTTTTATCGCATTTGCGACAAACCTTGGTAATACCAAGGTTTATTTGCGGTAAAAATCGCCGCAGCTCAGCGGTAAATGTTTGTCTCTAACCAAGCAATAGCGATAATTATCGCTATTGCTTGGTAATATGCCCCATGATTCTCAGAATGTACATCAGTGGACAAGTTGAAGTAATTAATTCCAAAATAGTTGAAAGAATTGATTGATGAACCCAATATGGCTGACAATACATATCTAGGAGAGCCTTCCACAAGTTTGCACCCAGACCGGCGCCAAGACTTCCCTCTACATTGTTAGCAACACAATAAACTAAACTATAAAGATCACACCTTATTCCTAAGATTTGCATGTGAAAAGATAAAATATAACTCAGGGATTGCACATCTCCATGTTCTCGTTTTCACAGCAACGGTAAAAACAACAGCAGGAGAGTTTGCAACATAAAAAGGGGCACGAATAAAAGAATTATATATGCAGTACTATATCAATGTCAGCTAAGGAAAATGTGTATGATGTATGATGAAAGAGTATTTATTTCACACCTCAGAAGTAGCAGTAGAATTTGTAGCCATACAATGTGATATGGGAAATACATGACCCAGAGGGGGAAAAAACCTCTGACTCTAGAGCAGGACCTTCAGCACATGCCTTCATGGAGAAAAAAACATATAAACAACAAAAAGAAAAAAATGAGCTACTCATTGTTCTCAACATTGAGTAACATTCTAAGATACTCTGAGCCAGATTTAGCAATTTCTACACAGCACAGTGCAGCAGCCGCAAATACTGCGCTGTACTGCGTGAGGAGGAGAGAGCAGGAGATCGCCAAATTTACTGAAATATGGCACTTTCTTCTCCGTATCGCCGGCGCTGAAATTAGCTGCCGTCCACCAGCTTTGCAACGTAGTGCAAGGGTGTCTCTGTGAGTCAAGTATAGGTTTTGTACTGGAAGGATACCTTTCCAGTACAAAATACTTTGCTTAAACTAAATTTTAAATGTTTTCCCACTTTGTATGTGTGCTGTACAGTGCAGCACACATGCAAACTCAGAAAATAAAGGAGAAAAAACGCATTTCTCCTTCATAACGCCTGATTGAAGGATGAGCTATTTTCTGATGCTAAACCTTCTCTACTTTATTTAGTAAATTTGGTTCAGCATCAGAAATTTTGGGTGGTTGCATGGGGAATGCCCGTGCACCACCCATGGTACGCCCCCCCTTTTTTTTCCGGAGTTTTATATAGCGCGGACTTGACCTGAAGGCATCAGGTATCAGAGCGCTTTACATGAGCACCAGTTGCGTTACAGATAGACACATTCATTTTTTTTAGGCACAGGGAGATTAAGTGATTTGCCCAGAATCACGGGATGTTGAGTGTCATCGTGGAGACTCTTACCCAGTTCCCCAGATTCAGGGTTGACTGCCCTAACCGTTAGACCACATCCTCTCGGCCCCATGGCGCTATGTAATGCAAAGTAGTGCTATGCACTGCTTTGCGTTACTTTCACATTATTTAGAGCGCTAAACAAGTCTAGCGCTGGAAAGAAAATTGGACAAAAAGATTTTGTGTAACTTTTGTGGTGCAAATACAGCATAAAATCTTTGTAAATCTGCCCCTCAGTCTAATAGTTGCTAGCAAACCAACAACACTGCAACAGGAATCCTGGGTACTACTAATCCATAATGCCCACAGTGTCATTAGGATATTAGTTTAAGAGAGTGCAACAGTATCTCTTGAAAATGGATGTATGACGGTACGACGCGGGCTATTACCACGCGTACCGTTACAACGCGTGTTTTACAACGCAAGTCGTTACCACGACTTGCGCTGTAGGGTGCGGACTTAGGAATAGTTTAATTTACTATTCCAACAGCAGTCCCCGTAGATAGTAGGGAAGGTGTTGGAATAGTAAATGAACTATTCCTTGTCCTTGAGTGCCCTCCAGCGCAAGTCGTGGTTACGACTTGCGTTGTAAGAGACGCGTCATAATGGTAGCGCGGGGTAACATCCGCGTCGTAAAGGATGTTCCCCCTTGAAAATCTCTACCCATACCCTTTCCAAGGACAACGAAAACATTGCGCTCTGCAGAAATAATTCAATGGAGGTTCTGTGTTCCATTTTATAACTCTCTTCCCTCCCACTTAATCTTCCTAAATAGCCCAACCTGAGGCTTTTGTGGTACGTTGCTCCTTACAAATATCCCAAAAACAATAAGATAATGAAACGAGACAGGGATGGTAATATAACCAACACATTGGGGTTTTTGGTGGGTGGTAGGTGGGAGAAAGGAGGGAATTTCCATGTTAGACTTTGGGCCTTATCTACTAAATTTTGCAGCACGGCAGCGCAACAAGCATTTCTGTTGCGCTGCCGTAGGTCAAAATAAAAGGGCAGGAATGCTCTGTATTTTCAAGATATGGCGTAGTCCTGTCCTCCCCTGCGCCAGCAGACAAACAGCAGCGGTACGCCAACGCAAACACCCTGGCGTCATGTTGCAAGGATGCCTGCATTGCAGGAGTGATTGTATTTGTACAGGAGGGACACCTTCCTGCACAAAAACAATCATTGATGGAATTTTACTCTTTCTAGTCATGCTGCAGAATGGAGCATGCCTAGAAAGAGGAAAAAACAGGGAGAAATAAAAGCATTTCTCCTTGTTGCGCCACTCGATTCAAACGCATTCCCAGCTTCTCAAAATGTTGTAAATCTGGAAATGTGT
Source organism: Lissotriton vulgaris (assembly GCF_964263255.1). Taxonomy (NCBI): domain Eukaryota; kingdom Metazoa; phylum Chordata; class Amphibia; order Caudata; family Salamandridae; genus Lissotriton; species Lissotriton vulgaris. Next base: position 1,450,117,685 of record NC_141694.1, read on the forward strand.
CAGGTTCCATGGATGTTACGTGGAAACACCCACAGCAACACCCATGGAAAGCCCCTTTCATGCAGAGTAATGCGTGAAAAGGGCCCATATTTACAGGGCGATGAAATGTCACGCAGGATGACTTTATGTGACCATGTAAATATGGGCACGTCCCTTGAACTGCTGGTGTGCCACATTTTTTATGCACTGGCAGCACAATGGGCATGCTCATTTTTTCAAGGTCACGGAAACTTACACTGAGTGCACGCATAGAAAGAGGAAAATTCCATCAATGATTGTTTTTGTGCAGGAAGGTGTCCCTTCCTGCATAAAAACCATCATCCCCACAATGCAGGCTCCCTTGCAACATGCCGCAAGAGTGCCTGCTCTGGGGAGCGGCTGCTGTTTGTGCACAGGGGAGAAGGACAGTATTGCGCCGTATCTTGTAGATATGGCACATTCCTTCCCTTTTATTTTGACGCATGACAGCGCTGCAGGCAGATTTGCTGAGCTGCTGTGCATCACAATGTTGTAAATGAGGCCCTTTGCATGAATGAAGTTGACATATAACAACATGTGAACAACAACGTGTATGTAATGAAGTCGGCTAAAACAAATATAGATGGGCATGATTAAACAGAGGGTGGCAACATTGAAGACTAACAAGCAATCCACTATCTTAGGTTGGAGCATGACATGGGGAGAGGATAAGCAATATCTGACACCAGGTTGTAGACATACTACACAGTTAGGCTGGCAGTGTTCTAGAAATGAAGATTATTACTGTAACAAGAATCTGCACCAGTTGGAGAACTGTTCTGTAATAAAGGTACTGCACGATCCTAGCATTTGTGTACATAACTAAAAGGAGAGCCCTGTATTTCTTGAGTGCATTGTTGCAGTATTTGAAGTAAGTGATACAGGCCCACTTTGCTTTCAGCAGTGTTTCTGTGCATCTTCAGCTGTAGGTGTCCCAAACACCACCATGCGGTCGGTGCACTTTGTTGTGAATGGTGTCATGACCTGGCCCCACAGAGGCAGGCTCTGTCAAACTCCAAGTGCATGCTGGGAAGAATGCTCAGGCAGATGAGACAGAGAGGAGGATTGTTGGTTCCTACCTCTGTATTCCCCTTGCCAGTGCACGTGTAGGGGAAAGAGAGGCAAACGGATGTAAAAAGCAATGTTTGAAAAAAAGGGAAGAAAATCTGTAGAATTGCACAGCAAAACCAACAGTTAGTATGCAAAATAGATGAAGACATTTTGTAACTGTACCCAGATGTTTAAGTACTGATGCTTAGACAGAAATGCTCATTGCTTAACCTTTGTAATGCCTAAATTTGTACGATTTTTCCATTCAACATGTTGGAATTGTATTCTGCACAGCTTTGTGTGTTTTCCTTGTGTGCTTCCTTAATAAATAAAATATTTAAAAATGAAGATGGATTGCTTGTATACTTCATCACTGATTTCATAGGAGGAAACGTGTAGAACTATAGAAGTGTGTACCGAAGCAATCTCCCCAACGCTCACGCCTGGATGCAACCACCACAGTTACAGCATATGAACAGGCTGCAGGCAGACCAGGCAGGGTTCTTTATATGGGCCCAGGAGCAGCAGCCAAGTACATAAATCATATCTGATCCGCCGAGCGCCGTCCTGTCTCCGTCCTTGTGGGGGGAACAGGCACCTGCTGCGAGCATTGTTTCAGAAAACAGCTCTTCGGCTGCAGTATTGTGTTATCAAGAGCCCATGGAAGAGCAAAACACTTTTTTAATTCACTTGCATCAAAGGCTAGATGTTTTTTCTTACGTTAAATAATATTCTTTATTTTCTCACTTCATCAGTCATGTTCTGCAAAAATTATTGGGCTGTCCTGTTTATTTATTTATTTATTTTGTCAAGTACAAGATTTGCTGAAGGGTCCTCAGAAAACATATTTATTTTATTTAGAGTCTTTGTAAAGCTCTACCAACCAGTCTATGGAGGCCTTTGAAGATAGGCTTCTTATAAGTAGATATATTGTACAATTGCTGGAACAGCTGGTGGGTAACTGGTCTGTCACTCAACAGCAACTGACAGCACCTGGTGATGTCGACGAGATGACTAAGCTTTAATTGCAAGGGTCCCGAGTGTCTGGATGAAGGGACAAGTCGGCCTTAGGGGTCTGACCCTGAGGAAGAACATACAGGAAGAAAAATATGCATAAGAAAAGTGTGAGAAATAAGAAAGATAAAGATAATTTTTTTCAACATCAATAGGGATTCGGAAAATGTAGAATAACACAAAAAAGGTAAGGTGGCTAATAATTCAAGGAACCATGTAGTGCATTTTATACTACAAGTAGATCCTGACTATCCATCTTCAGATGGACCTGAGTGGCGTCAGCTGACTCTGGGTAAGTTATCCAAGGAAGGTCAATCTTAATGGAAGAGGAAACCTCACACAAGTAATAGTGTCATGCTTCATCATAAGAATCTTCTCCCCAGCTCGGTAGGAGAGTGCCACCGAGGCGGGCTCAACCTCTTCGAAGACTGTAACAGTAGGAGAGAGTTCTTGAATAAATCTTACCGGACAACACTGACAAGACGGGGGATACATTCAGAAAATGTATACATTGAAAGTCTTTCTCGAAATACAGCAATGTAACTGTTAGGAACCCTTTATGGAGACACCCTAGCACATTTAAGAAAATGCTTGATTTTAACTCCTTATGTATTCAGGCTGATTTAAACTATAATCACCCAGTAATGAAAACACGTATTGGCAAACCACTAGATCTGGCTTTGGCTGCCACTCTTTTGGCTTTAGCAGTGCTTGTTTTGTCATGGTTTTTGTAAAGCTTTATTGTTAGGCCCTAGTCCATCTATTAAAACAATTAAGCAAAAATATGTTTTTGCCTCGAAAACACACATTGCTATGGTAGTGCCAGGCACTGCAGGCTACTACTTTGTATAGGGATGTACAACTTCTGAAATGGCAGAATGCGGTCACTCACTGGGAAGCTAGCCAATGGCTGAAGTGGGCTGAACCACTGCCCCATGCTAGATGCTATAGTAGACGGAAGAAAATTGTGGATGACACAGTAAAACATCATTGAAGATGGCTGTCTGAAAGTCCCTATCAATAAGTATATAATACATATAATTTTATAAAAATCACATAGGTCTTGGCTAATGCCAGCGCTAAAGACGCTGATAGCAGAGACTTCCCATTTGAGATAGCATCATTGCTGCATTCAGAAATTGCACTTCGATTTTATTGGCAAGAGGCTTCTATTATGCTTCAGATACTACTGTATTTTTTTAGCAGGCAGTCAAAAACATGGAAAACTATATTACCCAGATGCCATCAGAAAAAAAAAATCAGTGAATGGATAAAGTGAGCCACCAACATAATAGATCCTTTCCCTCAAAACGCCATGCTCAAACCAGTGAGACCTCCATCCTAGGACCTGCACTACTACTGCTTGGGAAATACCATTCTCACTGGGTTCTTTTTTCCCTATGTGTAGTATGTCTGTGAAAAATGGCTCACTTTTTTGTCAAGTACCATATTGTTTTTCTTACTCGTGACATGCATAATATCTTTGGTCTCGTCTATTTGATGTCCCTCAGAACGTTTCAGTGAAAAATATCCCCATCATTCACAGCTGCCCATCCACAATTCTATATAGCTTAATTTTCTGAGTAAGAGCTGAATGAGTTGGTTTCACATCGATTCACTCATTCTCTATCCTTTGTGTAACTCAATCTAAACTTTCTCTTTGGTTTCTTTCTCTACGTACATGTGACACGTCATCTCGCGCCTGGTTGTCAAAGTTCACAAGCGGGCTCCAGTGTTATAAGGGAGACAGACACTCATTTTGTTTTTTGCCTCAGACTTTAGTTGACACAAAAGTAGAATGTCTTAAGCCGTTTCTCGGTTTCAAAGAGACGTAGGTCATTTAAGTTGAAACGGGGAAGGAAGCACCCGCAACCCCCTACCGGCTACCGACAATCCCACCCATGGTCACTGTATCTCCTTCTGAAAGAAGGGGAGAATAGTCTCGCTCTTTTCTGATAACCTCTGACCGTAGACTGTTTTTTTTGGCCAATTGGGAGACGCAACACAGTCAAAGAGCATCCATAAGGCTTAATTGTAGGATTTAAAAAAAAAAAATATATATATATATATATATATATAACAAATGCTCACTGTGTCTGAGACCACCTTACCAAACATTCGCATATTGCTTTTTTTTTTGCTGTTTTGTGATCTGGACAGATCTATCTTTGAGGTTTTATATAAAGATGACAGCCATTCTGCATGCGTGGGGAGTGTTACTTCTACCCATTTCTTACAGATCTCCCTCCTTCCCAGCAAAATTGCATAGAAAAGAAACCCCCTAGCAGGCCCTGTTGTTTCACTATCTAGGCCAAAAATAACCAGGGGGAGGGATATACGGACAAAAAATCCTAAAATGCCCGTTATTGTTGCACCCACTTTCTCTCAATATTCAATTATTGCAGGGCAGTCTTTAAACATATAGATATATGAAGCATTCACCAGTCCACATTTCTTAAGACCTATGAATAGTAAAATAGTGATTTCTTTATAGCAAGGTTGGTTTCACAGTCATGTACAAAGTATTGAAGGAAATTTGCCACAGATCTTCCCGAGACAGACACTCATGTTACTAGCGCCATCTAGAGCAAGCCTCCATCAATGCGCTCCTCATGCTCCTGTGCTTCTGGCAGCATCCCCTGCTCTCCAAGATGCTCCACAGCCAATGACTTGCTCAGATCCCAAACCTTGCCTCACATTCTAGTTTTTTTATAATTATTGTTTCAAAATAAAAACTGGTTGCAATTCACAGGAATATCTCCATGCGTCCAGGAGAGAGGAGGGAAGAGATAGAAAAGACTAAGACAGCCTTCTCACATTCCAGTTTGTTCAAACTTACTGTACCTCAACCTCCCCTTGCCTAAAAGAAATGTGGCTTTCTGATTTCCAACCCTATCTGCAGGCAATTTCCAATTCTGTGGCTGGCGGCTCACCCACACAACAGACCCTGCGCTCAGATAAAAAAGAGTGGGTCCGAGAGACCCTCCATTGTTACTGCTGATCCAGCTATGGATCTGAAAGGAGGAACGGGTACATTCATTACTGACACAGACACTAGAGCTTTCAGTGGTTTGGTAAACCGAAAAAAGACTCTGGACTTTTCTGGCCTTCCTTATCCAAGTATCATTTTTAGGTTTGGCGGAGATGTGGTAAGAGAAGAGAAAAAACGTGAAGAAGAGAAGAAAAAGAAGGAAGAAGGCAGGAAGACAAAAGAGAGGAAGAAAAGATAAAAAAAGAGAGGATGAAGGAAGAAAAAAGAGAGGGAGAAGGAAAAAAGAGAGAACGAAGAATAAGGAGAAGGAGAAGGAAAAGGAAAAGAATGAAGAAAAAGAAAGGAAGTAGAAAAAAGGAAGACAAAAGGGAGACGAAGGAAGAAAAAAGAGGGGGAAAAGGAAGAAAACATAGAGGAAGAAGGAAAAGATAGAAAAGGGAGAGGACAAAGGAGAAGAAAGTAGAAAAAGAGAGGAAGAAGGAGAAGGAAGAAAAAGAGAGAAAGAAGGAAGAAAAAAGAGGAGGAAGGAGAAATAAGAAGCGGTAGAAAAAAGAAAGGAATAAGGAGAAGAAGAAAGAAAGTGAGGAAAAAGGAGACAGAAGAAAAGGAGGAAGAAGGAAGAAAAAAGAGAGGGAGAAGGAGCAGGTGGAAAAAGAGGGTAAGATGGAGAAAAAAGAGAGGAAGAAGGAAAAGAAGAAAAATAGAGAAGGAGAAGAAGGAAGTAAAAAGAGAGGAAGAAGGAAGAAAAAAGGGAGGAAGAGTGAAGAAAAAAGAGAGAAAGAAGAAAGAGAGGGAGAAGGAGAAGGAGAAGAAGGGAAAAAAGAGGGTTAGAAGGAGAAGAAAAAAGAGTAGAAAGAAGGAGAAGAAGGAAGAAAAAAGAGGGGAAGAAGGAGACAAAGGAATAAATAAGAGAATTAAGGAAGAAAAAAGAGAGGAAGAAGGAGAAGGAAGAAAGAGAAGAAGGAAGAAAAAAGAGAGGAAAAAGAGAGGACCTTGGATGACAGTTGCTCCTCACAGCGGTGGCGGATATCCCGTCCGCTCAAATATAAATCCCATTATATCCTACGGGATTCGGTGAATGGGATGTCCGTCACCATTGTGACAAAGTAACCCATCCACCAAGATCTAAATCTGGCCCTAAGACTAAAAATAAGTATGAAAACAGGAATAAAAATAAGAACAAAAATAAGATTAAAGAACAAGAATAATACAGAGAGAGGCAATGGGCCACACACCTCAGTCATTGTTTGTTGCAAGTGTCATTCATGTTTTGGATCCTCTCAAATTACAGTCATTCGTGCTGGTAGCTGCAAAAATGGCAAATTATATTTCCTTTATTTGTTTCCTAGGAATAATTATTGTGCAAAATGTTTATTTTCCTTTGTTACCGGTTTCATCTTTCTGACTAGAGACACCTTTCTGAGTCATATGGTTCTTTGTGCATGTGTATTGTGGGTACAATAATGCTCCCCCCCCCCCTCCCTAATGGTGGCCAGGCACTGTAGGCACTCTTGGCTCCATGGTACTCACCCCTAGCGTAATTCTTGAGCTGGCATTATGGTAGTATTTATCTCTGTATTGTGAGCATTTTGTCTTGAAGGATCCAGCCACGAGGCAATGCTTTCAGTGGCAGAATAAGTATTTATTGTATTTTATACGTTTCATAGAGCGCTAGCTAGACCCGGGGGTACCAGAGCGCTTCACATACATAGGTGCATTACATAGCATGACATAAGGATGCATAGAGATATAAGCCAGCCCTATTGGCTTTGCTAATGCTATTGAACGAGCGTGTTAATGCATTTACTTTATCTAAAGTAAACTAACCTGCATGACCCCAGAAGTCACTTTTTCTAATAGGAAATCCCAGGCATGGCTTCGTATGGGACTATTTACTGGGGGCTGCACTCGTTAGGCCTTTATTATGGGAAGTAAATTGGCGCATTGTTTGTCATCATTTTGTGTCAAGTGAGCGCTCATGCAAAACCGTCAAGTATAACAGTGCCCTGACGCCCTCTTGCGTTGGAAAGCGGACATGAAATAAATAGTAGTTGATGTCCGAAGACTCACAGAAATTAGATCCAACCTGAATGGTACTTCAGGAGTGAATTGGTTACATGGTTCTAAAAATAATATTACTGCCTGTGCTCATGAGCTGTGTCAAATAGTTCAGGCTTATTTGCACTGAGTGTAAATGTATCTTTTCAGATTGAAAGTGTTCTCTCCGCTGCGCACTTGCCGAAAATCTTTGAGTACACTGCGGTGTTAGAGTGCCGCCATGTGGAAAATGGTAATACTACATATTGTTAAACTTGTCAGTAATATGTGGGTTTGCATTCCATTTAGTAGAGTTCGAGGTAACATTATCCATTATTTTTTTTAGAAAATCAAAATAGTGCCTGACGCTATGTTGCAATACTAATAACTAAAATTACGACATTTAAAATGTAGGTTTCAAGACAAGTACATTCGGTGTAACACTGCTATGGTTGGTGCCTTAAAGAAATCAATTAATCAATACATTTATTCAGCACACTTTCTCACATTTTTCTTGAAGTATTTTTGAAATGGTGACTAAGACCTACTCATGAAAAGATATTTGAGGTACTTATCTCAGTTTACGCCGATTCAAGCTCATTTAAGCCAGTCATCTGACTGAGGTTCAAGCCTGCCATGCATGTATTATGTTTACCATCATTTGGCACAAACACGTGACCATGCATATATCGAGCACACAACATGCAAGTCGCCACCCAACCAAAACAAGCATGAAAGCAGTGACATCACAGTAACTCTTGGTAGGACAGAACAGTCCAGGACCACCAGCAGGTCAGTACCCCCTCCTTCCAGCCCTGTGCCACAAGAGAGATCACACATCCTGACAAGGGCATAGAATTGGAAATCCAGTCCACTATTTGTGTATCCCCATTCTCTCCTGCTTGCCGATTCTGCCAATTCAGCTTTAGCTTAGGTTGGTGGGTGGGTTTTCATTTTGGCCAGGATGCAGCCCCAGCCGCTGGCCTAGTTGTCAATGAGGAGTTGTCCTGTGCGTGCCAAGGTATGACAAGGGCAATTTCTTCGCCTGCCAAGCTTTCGCGCCTTCCGATGATTTCACTCCCGCAAGATGTACCACCATTTGGTCACCTCCCTCTTGCTCCTGTACATGTCAGGAGGATACACTTAGCCTCTACCTCTGCCTCCCTCTCTACTTTGGATGCAAGAAACAACCAGTGCTTAACTTGTAAAATAATGAGTGTAGGTGCCCAAAGCAGTGCTATCAGATTGCCAAGAACCAAAGCTGCTTAGTGTTGAATCCAGTAGCGGCTGCTACCGGACCCAGTTGGTGGGGCAAATTGGACAAAAAAATAAAACAAAAAAAAAAATGTACCTGAAATGGCTGCCGCCTCTCCTTCATCCTCCGTCCCTCCAATATCTTTCTACTCTCCCGGCTAGCAGCAGAAAATGCCCTCCCAGCCTCCCCATAGCCAATCACAACGCTGCATTGAAACGTTGTCATTGGGTTGAGTGCTGTGGATTAGCGTTCAGACAGAGAGTGGGAGGGTTTGCATGTTCCTTACCAGGCTGTGTAAAGCAGCCTGGTGGGGTAGATGCAAAGTAGGCAGTCATGCGCACTTCAGGAGTGAAATCCACTCCTCTCCCTTCACTGCTAGCCCAGCCCCGCCCGAGAGCCACTGAAGTATATAGGAAAAACAAAATAATAGCAATAGTTATTATCACTTTATTTTTCCTTTTGCTCAGTGGGCCGACGCTCCTCCGCCTTAGTGGAGGAGCCACCACTGTTGAATTCACCTCAAGACTCTTTAACCCACTGCCAGACACTGCTTCTCCTTCACCTCATCTTGCCAACCCCTGCTTTCTCCCTTTCTGTCAGTTTTTTAAACCATATTTCTCTCCTCATTCTTTCCTGTTCGTGTGCTTTTTACCTCTCTTGCTTGCTATCAATATCTGTTCATGAAAATAAGCGCTGACCCCTAAAAATGAGTGCGGTTGGGTATCACCGGCAATTGCCAGCTCAAATTAAGCACTGGAAATAACAAATGCAATACATCCAGTTAAGAAAGAAAAAACATAGGATACATTCTATGCTAGGGACAGCGATGAACAGGTCATCAACGAGAAGCAGAGGTTCAGTATGATGCGGGATTCACTAACACCACGACAGCGAACATGTTTCGAAAGTGCGGCCTGCTAGACAAGCCAGCTACCCCTCAAGCAGGTTTAGCGCATGTTCAATAGGGATATTTGCTGCAGAGCTCAGTAGTACAACACTTGACTGCTGCACTCTGTTTTTGTGGTAGTGGTGCTCTGGGATGTCTTAAGGATTTTGGGGGACCTGGGCCAAACATATTTTGGGGCCATGCCAGTTTCAATTCTTTCATACCCTCTTGGGCCAGGTCACTGACAGTACACAGGCACATGTCCAAATTCTAAATTTGTTTACATCTAATATTCAGGGATAGTGATGTGTGTTTTCAATATTGTAACACAGCAGCAGTTCACTAATATTACTGCACATAATCTCTTTGACACCCTCCCATTTCTCATATGCAAGGTCCTGCTTTGATCTAAAAGAAACTTTTTTAAAGGATGTTGCATGAAACATAAACAAAACATTTCTCTGCAAGATGTCTGTAATAGAATCTCACAAATCACCCACATTAAAAATAAATTAAGGGGGGAATAATGGTATTTAAAACACTCTGTTTAAGAATTATTGAAGGTCATCATGGCTAGATTCTCTGATGAACAGAACTGCCTCTATAAGTGGGCACCCTGAAAGACTGGGGCCCGCCAATGCTATAAAACGTCTCTGCTGGTGGGTGCTGGCAGGATGGGCTATGGCATGCGCAGTAGCAGCAGCCAGCCTACAAAGAGGCACAAGGGTGACCTAGGGTGGGCGGTGCTGTCTTTGGAACCACACTGCTCTCCACCATAACCTCTGAAGCCTTACATTCCAATCAGACAGCAAGAAACCTTCCACCATGACCAACAGTTAGGATTGACAGAAAGAGAGAAGTGTTGGCCTGTCTGTGAGCGGGGCAAGTAGGCCATTGCATTCTGGACGATGTAATATATGATACGCCAGTGTCTAACTGCCGTGGAAATGGTGCGTTACATATAGGTCTGTATGTAGCATACTATAGTGAGGCTGGTAACCATGCTGCCTTAGGATACAACGCATTCAACCCAAGCCAGTGGTATTGGGCCAATACCTAGTTATGATGTTGTATACGTCTCTGCATTCTGGAAACACCCCATGCTTGCTGTATCAATACACCTGCGATGCTACTGCGTTAACTAGTCTACCTAAGCTGCTTTACGTACAAAATACAAGACAATGCTGCTAAAGCACTCACTTGCAGAACAATTCAAAATAATTGATTGATTAAATCAAACTGGTAAGTGCACTAAACAACTTACCCTGCGAAATACGAAAAGCTGATATGATATATACAAATTAGATAAAATCAAAGGATTGTGCAAGGGGACATTACAAGTGGTGGGTAGACCGGAAAATTTCTCACAGAAGGGGTAGATAAAAAAATAAAAAAAGAGGGCCACTGCGCTGTTCAGTTAGTTTGTCCCATGAGTTTAACGTGTTGAAGTGACCCTGTGCGAATAGAAATCATGCACAAATGTAACGCGAATGAAATGATCATTTTTGGTAGACCCAAGACCGTCATTGTTCATGTTAGTTATACATGCAATGCTAACTGAGTATACTTTGTGTGAGAATGCGCAAGTGAGCTTTAGAAGGTGGCAAAAATATTGAATAGGCTGGACCTGCAAGGTAAATAAACTGCCAAGGGGACAAACTCGTACCAATGGAGGCTAATAGTCATTTTCGATTAATCTTGGAGCCCAATTAGGAAACAATCATCGACATTTCGAAATGACAATGAAAACAAGTTAAAAAAATACACACTTCTGCTTTAAACTGCGGAAACCTTTATTGCTGGCACGAGTTATCTAAAAGAAATTCAGCTCTGAATCTGGAATCTAATGACCACCTGTGGATGTTCTCCCTTCAGGAATAAATAAGGGAATGGTCGCAAGTATGTACGTTAAACCAGTTAAAAGACGTATGTAATCATTTCCTATGTTCTATAATTAAGACAGAACTAGTGTAAATGATAGGCCTCAGCCATGCAGATCTGTATTTGCAGAGTTTGCACTCCTGGGTTTTCAGATCCTGAGCCCAGCTAGGGAGGAGGCCAGAGTTAGGAGGCCCAGACTCAGCTGCATTAGTTTTAGTAAGAAGTAGGCCGGATAATCAAAGAAGTTTTAAGGCATGGGCAAAGTGGGCGATTGTTCAGCACCCCCATTTTGGAAGGGGCCCCCTGATAAGAGACTGGGACATTCCTATGGTACCATTGCTTTGATAAACAGCTATTGACTTTCTTTCTCTTTACAAAACAAACTGATCGGCTGACATCCTCAGCCCTATACAGTTGGTTGGCACACACTCATTACATGGAGACTTCGTGGTCACAAACTAGAGTTTAAGACCGATGAACATTAGCACACCACAACCTGTGTCAAGAACTGTTAGCTGAGATGCATTTTCACCTGCATTCCTTAAGCAACACTGGTATCAGATACATTCTTGCTGGAGCATCCTTGGCCTTTGTAGCGTCAAGTCATCGCAGGTTTACCCATTGGCCGATTAAATTGTTCATACCTGATAGACCTGGCATCTTTTGGCGTGTTTCCCCTGTCTTTTTGCTTTCTAACCTCCTGGTTTTGACCCTGTTTTTGCTGGTTTAGTGTCTCTGCGCACTTTCACACTGCTGTTCAGTGTTAAAGTGCAAGTGCTCCTATTGTAAATTGCATTATGGATTAGTGTTTCCCTGATTGGCATATTTGATTTACTGTTAAGTCCCTAGTAAAATGCACTGAGAGTGCCAGGTCCTGTAAATCAAATGCTGCTAGTGGGCATGCAGCACTTAGTGCGCCACCCACACGAGCTGCCTTTCAAAGGGTTCTCGGACATGCCACTGCAGTGTCAGCGTGCAGGGTTTTACTGCCATGTCGACTTGCCAAGTGCACCCACTTGCCAAGCCATAACCTTCCCTTTTATTACACATGAGACACCCCTAAAGTAGGCCCAAGGTACTGTTGTGCAGTTCCTAAAAATACATACGATCTGCGTGTTTAGACCACATAAACTAAGGGATTGGTGACTAGACTCATTCCGGACACCCCTGAAGGATATGTTAGCCTTTAGACCAGCTACCTCATAGTTCCATAGAAGCCCCCTAACCTTACCAAGGAGTAAATAGGTTCTGGCAACTATCAAACAGGATAACCCTTGATCCTGCAGGGATCTTGGAAACAGTACAGTATTTTTCGCTCAGTCAATCATACTCACTTATCTCAGAGAGATACACAGAATAAACAATGGGGAACTTTTCTATAAGCATTTATAGAACCATCGTCATTCTAGTATTAAGCATGTTTGCTGCGACAATCATTAGACAAAAGCAAATGTAAAAGATTACAAGCACCAACAGATTAAATAAGAGGTAGAATTCTACCATGGTGCTAAAACAGTGAATATATGCTGGCATATAAAAATGGCAGTAACCAGCTTACTCCTACGATACGGACCCTACCTAAGTGTACCTAAGTGTGCCTAGCATGTATGTGGGTGCAACGAAAGAATTCCATAGGAAAGAGCCAACCCCATTACCTGATGGGAGAGAATGAAGAACCCCGTCTTGGTCTCGAGTTGGACAAACCGTGTGCTGAAGCTTCTGCGTGCAGGGACCTTACTGTCAGCGTGGAAGCATCTCCTCTGTCTATCTAAGGAAGGTATTGTTCTTTTATTCCATAAAGATAGCCTCTGAGTTCCTAACACAATCGATATGTTGTGTGTACGATTATGTAAATGAGCCTAAATCAATACCTGCAAATATGCAAAGTATTTCTTTCACCTTAGGATGAAGATGAACACAGCTTTTATACAGAGTATGTTAATCCTGTTCTGTATGTTATGTGCAGGGGACTTTTCCAAGAATCCTTATGCATAACAAATGAGGCTAGTTTCAAGGAAACCAATCGACATTTATTCAGCCCATAACTGTGTAAAAGGTCAGTGCCTGAACCGTTATGCAGAGCAAGGTGGGATGAATGTAAATGGAAGGTTGTTTACTACTTAGTCCTAGATTGGAGTATATAACAGTACCCCTTTGGGCAGGGTGCGGTGTATTTGAAAGGTAAGGCATGTACTGGTGTGTGTGACATGTCCTGATAGTAAAATACAGTATATTTCGTTTTTCACTAATGGAAGGCTATATGTCTGATAGGATAGAATGGGAAGTACCGGGCAACATGTTATGAGTATATGTTCCCATTGGGCCAAGATAGAGAAATGGAATTTAGTATGCCTGAACTCAGAATGTAGAAATGCATCTTTTAGTAAAGATGATTTTTATGTTTTGTGTTTGAAAAGACCACTTTTAGAAACTAGGTATTTTCTTGCTTAGCCATCCTGTGTGTCTCTGCTGGGTTGTGGATTGACTGTCTGGCTTTGGAGTGACAGGAGCTGTGGATGTGCATTCTCTTCAGACAGCCACTGGGGGTGGGGGGGGGGGGGTTAAGGTGTGTCCTGCCTTTCCTGGATGAGTCAGGGCTCCGTTGAATTGACCTGGGCTGCATTTAGAGTAGTGGGAGGAGATTTCCTTGCACCTGAATGGGCCTGGTCTGCCTTGGACAATGCTGTCTCGACCTCCTACCGGGAAGCTTGACCAGAGAGGGCAGAATTGGTTTGGACTAAGCACAGCATCTCTCATCCACAAGAGAACAAAGGGAAATGTGGTATAAATATTGGAGCCCAGACCTAAGATCTTTGGAACTCGCTTGGATCAAGGAACCTGCCAAGAAGAAGAGCTGGAAGAACTGCCCGTAGGAGTACTGCCCCTCTGCTGTGTTGTTGCTTTGCTGTGTTGTCCTGCAGTCGCGGCTTCTGCTTTGGGCAGGAAAAGGACTGGACTGAACTGTCTTCACTTGTCGCTGAGTATCTCCAAGGCTTGAAATAGAGCTTCCCTCCTGTTCACGATCGCTCAGGGACAGCAAAGACTTCACTTAACTCTGGGTACTGCGTCTGGAACCGTAGGTTTCAACTCCCACAGGAAGGAAAAGTAGCAGACACTGACACAGCTGCCCGCTGTGTCACCTGAAGGCCCTGTTGCACTTAACACCCCAACCCTGGTCTCACTGACGATGGCATCCGCTGCCACCACCAAACTGCTGCCTGCACCGCAACCTGTGGGCACCGCACTCTGCACCTTCTCGCTTTACCCCGCCTCTCCGGTCACACCGACAATGTCGCTGCCCGCTGACCTCAACACACGTGTCTGCACTGCTCGTAAGTCACATGGCACACCGCTGCATCCCACACCACAGTCTGAGCCCACTGACGCCAGCTCCCATCAATCGGCACTGCCGTTTGCACCCTGACCTGTCAGCACCACAACGAGCATCGCCCCGCTTTGCAAGCAGCACTGGTCTCACCAATGCTGCTGGACAACTGCCACTGAGCCGCTGCCTGCACCATGACTTGAGGGCATCACACACTGCACCGCTACGCTTCACACTGCAACCACGTTGGTTACCACAACTGGCCTGTACAGACGCGGTCGGCCGGAACCAAAGGTACTGTTTACGAGTCTGCTAACACTGACGCCGGTCTGCACTGAGGCTGTCAGTCGGAACTGTTGGATCCTGTTGTTGTCAGCACCGTGGTTGCCCCAGATGGAGCTACCGGCTTTAAGGAACTGTATTTTAAAGTCATTCTAGGAAAGTGCATATTTTTTATTACTGTTGGTTTGTTTTTAATCATTTTGGTTTTGTTTGCACAGATTAATATAGATTATTTTCCTAAAACTGGTGTGGTGTCCTTTTGTAGTGTTTTCACTGTATTACTGTGTTACATACAAATGCTTCACACACTGCCTCTGAAATAAGCTTGACTGCTCATGCCAAGCTACCAAGGGGGGGAGCAGGGGTTATTTTAGAAGTGTTGCCCTCTTATCCTGACTAGGAAGAAGGGTCCCTACTTGGACAGGCTAACAACTTGCCAACTAGGGACTCCCAATTCTGACACCTGACATGAAACATTGAAAGGGAGAAAACATCAACAATACAATTTAATTTCTGAAGCCCATGTGACTTCACAATGACGATCAGGAATCATCAAATGTGATTAAAGGGTTTTATTTGGATTACCAATCAATCCAGTAAGTCGGCAAACCATGTGCAAATTCGGTAAGTACATTAGTGCAATAGGTAAAGTAAAATATCAAAGTTGGTTGAGATGCAATAGATTAGGATACAGAATTGTGACAGCAACAATCATACGATAACAAATAAAAGTGAACAGGTGTTCCATAAAGAAACTTCCCTTCTCTACTCTAACACGGGATAAGTATAGAATCATCCATCAAGGGTCTCTAATTTAGGAGCATAGAAGCAAAAGGTGGCAGCATGTTCAGACTCCAGCAGAAGTCCAAAAGAATAGGAACTAAATGTTTAGCATAACGCTTCACACTCACAAGAATAGGACAAGCAGAGAGTTATGTACGCCTCAGTAGATTCAAACGCGTTATCTCTGTTCACACCACCAGGAACCAATCAGAGCACTACTCAAGTGTATCTGCAACATAGCTCTCAATTCCCGACGCATCAAACTAAGGCTGCCATTCCCAGCCTTGAACAACTTTCCATCCTGGTACAGGATAAACAGAAAGCTTCTTTCGACCATTATTTCTCTACATTTAATGTCAAGTCTGTCTCAGGCCTCATTATCAGTCGTCTAATATAGACAATGAGCCTTTCACTAGCTAATGAAATAATAAACCCGCAAGAGAAGGAAAAAGTATGCTAGCAAGTAAAATACATTTCAATTGAGGCCTGTAATCATGATAACTTAAATGAGCATTTAATGTGCACTTCGATTACATGTAATACATGCATACGGATAACTTTGAAAGAACTGCAAAACGTGACAAAACGAATACATGTTTACATATGCAAATATAACTTGAAGTGTAAGTATAAAACATTAATAAAGAATACATGATTCATGTTTAAACTGAATATTAGGAGGGGCGCGGCCAAGATGGCGACCGCGGCAGACGTGTGTCTGTGAGGCTCCCGGTCCCGGCCCCAGTTTATGCCCGCAAAATAGCTTACAATCCCCCCCTCAAATATCGCCCTGTGACGACTCTGGCAAGCGAGTTGCAGCGCTGATTTTGCCGGTAAGGCTGAGGCTGCATAGGCGGATGGAGGCGGCGGCTCTTTTCCTGTCGGAGCGTCCGCGGTCCACGAGCTGAGCGCCCCCTAAGCGCGGCGGACCCGGGGTTGGCACTGACTGGCCTGGGTGCTAGCGGAGCACGGGAGGTTGTAATCGGGAGCGGCGGAGGCTGGCAGCAGGTCTGGGACGGAGGCAACAGCGGAGGTGAGAGGTGGGGGTGGCGCCCCCGGACGGGACGTGCATAGGTGCGACAATCGAGGCCCGGTATTCGGGGCCTACCCCTGGAGAGAAGGTCGACCCAAGGGATACCAGCGCCCCGGGGGCTGCGGAGGAGGTGCCAGGGGACCCCCCGAGGAGTGATAGCCGGTGGAGGACGGGGAGATATACGGCTGAGGCAGCGGGAGGAGGCAAGGCCCACCTGCAGGCAGGCGGCGTGGATGGAAATTGAGGCGAGGGCTTCGGGGCCTAGGCCTGGACGATTGCTTGAAAGCAGCGGGGGTGAATTGGAGACAAGCGCCTACTGGGGCCAGGGCTCGGAGGCTTGGGGAATTACTCCGCTGCCCCCCGCTACCGCCACGGAGCAGCGAGGGAGCGCCATCGGGTTGGCAGGACATGGGAGTGCATAGGGGATCCCTGCAGTGACCATTGCGGAGTGAAAGTGTCCACCGGGACTCTGTGGTCCGCCCATAGCACGAGGCCCGAGACAAGGGTCTGGTCGAGAGGGGGCCCCTCTCTGAGGATTTGGCCGGCTGGTGAAGAGCAGGATCGGGGGGGAACCCACAACCGAGTGAAACCTCTGGAGGGGCGCAAGCGCATACCCCACTGAGGACCAGGCGGTGACCGGGTCCCGGAACACAGCGGTCGCTGCCGGCCACGTGGATGGAACTCTCGGTCTGCAGCAGCGCACGGTGGGTGACCCTGTTGGAAGCGGCGAGCCCGAGTGACGGTGGTGGGCTCAGAGTGGCTGGAAGCTAACGCAGTAGCTGAGATCTTTCGAGGAGCAGGTCAGTGGTGTGCCTCGAGATGTCGGGTGGGTCGCGCATGGGCGGCCGCACCATACCGTACATGTTAGTGAAGGGGTCCACTAAGGGAGAGAAGAGCCCTGTGGGTCCGGAGGTGGTCAAGGAATCTACGGGTGGGAGTACGGAGGAGCCCCAATCACTAAGACATTCCTGGAGTCCCTGTTTAACTCATTACGGGATGACTTTCAGACTTTGAAACAAGAAATGGCGGGCGAGTACAGAGAGCTTCGTCAGGACTTGGACGGCCTGGGAGAGAGGGTGGCCGTGGTCGAAGGTGTTTATCAAACACGGAGTGAGGAAGCTGAGCAGCTCCAGCAGGAAGTACTACGCCTGCAGGAGCAGCAACTGGAGTTACAGGCTCATGCGGAGGACCTCGAAAATCGAGGAACAACATACGCGTCCGCGGGGTGCCATCCAAGGCGGAAGGGGCTGATATCACTTTGTTCCTACAGGGCCTCTTCAGAGACATTCTGGGGGAAAGTGAGGACTTCTTGATCCGCATTGATAGAGCTCATAGAGTAGGCATAATACGCAGAGCGCCCACTCCTCCCCCGGATATATTAGCATTTTTGCCTGACTTCCCATTAAAGGAGCAGATAATGCAAGAAGCTCGTCGAAAACAGCCTCTAAGTTATCAGGGACAGCAAGTGGCTCACTATCAGGACCTATTCGCCATTACCCTGCAAAAGAGAAGGGCCTTCAAAATTGCCACCGCGTTCCTGACTGAGAAGGGGATCCCGTATTCATTGGGTCACACTTTTCGCCTGGTTTTCAAGTGGAATGGTGTGCTGCAGCAGCTTAGGTCTCTGAAGGACACATGCGCCCTGTTGGGGATAGATATGCTGGAGGACTCGGTAGGCAGCTAAGATGCAAGTGGGCCCTCACAGGGAATGCCCTCCCGCTCCACAGGGAAGGGCTGGCAGCGAGTGCGACGCAGGCGGTCATCCAGGGCGTCACGCAGGCCGGATCCGACGATGGTGGCGCAGGAGCAGGCGGCTGCCATCAAATAGGTGTCCAGAGACACGGCGTCACAGGACTAACCCCTAGATGCATCAACGTTGTCATTTGCGATTCCTTAATTGCGAAAAATAAGGAATCGCAATTAAGGATTCGCAAATGGCAATGCATCATTAATTTCGCTATTTTATTGAAATTCGGTAAAAATCGCAATTTTTACCGAATTCCAATAAAATTGCGAGTTCCAAATAGCGAACCCGATATTCCCATTCATTCCTATGGGCTGAAATGCCCATAGGAATGAATGGGAATTGCGAATTCGCAATTCCAAATCGGAATGCATCAAAGCCTTTCAAGGGTGGAGAGGGGGGTCCAAAGGACCCCCCCCTGCACCCATGAAATGCACTTTTACATGTGAGTTACATACACACATGTCCTAAGGACATGTGTGCCTGTAACGTACACGTTTAAAAAATGCATTTTTATGCGTTTTTAAACATTTTTGCAAATTACCACGAAGTTCAACTTCGTGGTAATTTGCATTTGCAATTTTTAAAATCGCAAATGTTTTGAGGATGATGCATTGCTGTTAAGGAATCGCAAATTTGCGATTCCTTAACAGCAATCGCATTTTTTGGAACTCGCAAAAAAAAGCGATTTCCAAAAAATGCTTGATGCATCCCAGTAATCAATTTAGGAAGTGCAAAAGGCCGATTTATGCGAATCGCACCGTTTGCACTTCCTAAAAAGGTTGATGCATCTGGGCATAAGTCTCTTCCTCATGCTCGAGGGGGGGGATTTTCTACATTTAGCTCCGTCATCAAGCGGGTCTGATTGGGGCAGGGTGGGGGGCGTCTGGGGTTGCCAGTGCCACGTTTCCCTTTACTGCTTCATTCCATGGGCCTGCCACAGGACTTGACAGGTCCAGGACTATATTGACTGATGGGGAGTTTGAGGTTGGGGTTAGATTGGGCACTAGGAGGGGGGGAGTTGGGGGGCAGGGGTTGTTTCGGGTTCTCTGGAGGGGGTACTGCTGGGTTGGGGAAGGGGTTTCAGGTCCGAGTATGGATGGCGATGAGTGCGGAAGTGAGATCCCTGGGAGAGGGAGTTGGGGCATGGGAGAACACGGGGCAGGGGTGCAGATGGAGGAGAAAGGGGGTCGGCTCTTGAAAGGGGCACTGGCTAAGGTTGCAGGGCTTGGAGTGTGGCGGCCTACTGATGCTGCCGACTTATTTGCGACTCCTTACCTTGAATGTCAGAGGACTTAACAACCCTGTGAAGCAGGGAGCAATCTTGTCGCTTCTGGAAAACTCGAGTGCAGACCTATGCCTCCTCCAAGAGACACATCTACTTTCCAAAGATTGCCACAGGTTAAAATGTCGCCAATTCCCGACGCAGTTTTTCTCCTCAGCCCCCACAAAAACTGCGGGTGTCACCAATTTGGTGTCCCATAGGTTTCGGGGCAAGGTCCTCCAGAAGAAGGCTCTGCACCCCTCCCGCCCTCCCAGGGTATTTAATGGGCGTTCTCGGTCTTCGCCAGTAATTGATTGATATTTCCCTCTGAGTCAGAAGCCGGAGGTCTGTTTTGCTTGCACGATCTGTCACAGAAAAACGATTGATAACAAATTGTTTTTTAAAACTTGTAACATATTTTACTAGGTGCGTTTTTACTGTCCTGCCATACCCTAAGGCGAGATTACTTCGCCGAGGCTCGAACTCTTGCCTTCCACAGCGCCGCTGTATTCAGGCGCAGGGAAGCTTTCCACTTCACTTTGGCCGCCATCTTCTATTGGGAAGGCTGGCCCGATAGCTCTGCGCCCCTCCCGCCCTCCCAGGGTATTTAATGGGCGTTCTCGGTCTTCGCCAGTAATTGATTGATATTTCCCTCTGAGGTGGAAGCCGGAGGTCTGTTTTGCTTGCACGATCTGTCACAGAAAAACGATTGATAACAAATTGTTTTTTAAAACTTGTAACATATTTTACTAGGTGCGTTTTTACTGTCCTGCCATACCCTAAGGCGAGATTACTTCGCCGAGGCTTGAACTCTTGCCTTCCAAAGCGCCGCTGTATTCAGGCACAGGGAAGCTTTCCACTTCACTTTGGCCGCCATCTTCTATTGGGAAGGCTGGCCCGATAGCTCTGCACCCCTCCCGCCCTCCCAGGGTATTTAATGGGCGTTCTCGGTCTTCGCCAGTAATTGATTGATATTTCCCTCTGAGGCGGAAGCCGGAGGTCTGTTTTGCTTGCACGATCAGTCACAGAAAAACGATTGATAACAAATTGTTTTTTAAAACTTGTAACATATTTTACTAGGTGCGTTTTTACTGTCCTGCCATACCCTAAGGCGAGATTACTTCGCCGAGGCTCGAACTCTTGCCTTCCACAGCGCCGCTGTATTCAGGCGCAGGGAAGCTTTCCACTTCACTTTGGCCGCCATCTTCTATTGGGAAGGCTGGCCCGATAGCTCTGCGCCCCTCCCGCCCTCCCAGGGTATTTAATGGGTGTTCTCGGTCTTCGCCAGTAATTGATTGATATTTCCCTCTGAGGCGGAAGCCGGAGGTCTGTTTTGCTTGCACGATCTGTCACAGAAAAACGATTGATAACAAATTGTTTTTTAAAACTTGTAACATGTTTTACTAGGTGCGTTTTTACTGTCCTGCCATACCCTAAGGCGAGATTACTTCGCCGAGGCTCGAACTCTTGCCTTCCACAGCGCCGCTGTATTCAGGCGCAGGGAAGCTTTCCACTTCACTTTGGCCGCCATCTTCTGTTGGGAAGGCTGGCCTGATAGCTCTGCGCCCCTCCCGCCCTCCCAGGGTATTTAATGGGCGTTCTCGGTCTTCGCCAGTAATTGATTGGTATTTCCCTCTGAGGCGGAAGCCGGAGGTCTGTTTTGCTTGCACGATCTGTCACAGAAAAACGATTGATAACAAATTGTTTTTTAAAACTTGTAACATATTTTACTAGGTGCGTTTTTACTGTGCTGCCATACCCTAAGGCGAGATTACTTCGCCGAGGCTCGAACTCTTGCCTTCCACAGCGCCGCTGTTTTCAGGCGCAGGGAAGCTTTCCACTTCACTTTGGCCGCCATCTTCTATTGGGAAGGCTGGCCCGATAGCTCTGCGCCCCTCCCACCCTCCTCCCATCCCGCCCAAATCATGTACATAAACAACAGTACCGCCCGGCCGCGCAGCGGGCGGGCGCAGCGGGCGGGCGCAGCGGGCGGGCGCAGCGGGCGGGCGCAGCGGGCGCGCCCGCGGCGCGCCAAAGGCGCGCCAAAGGCAAGCCCGTCTGCGCCCGTCCGCGCCTGGACCGGGCCCAGGGCCACAACCTCTGCCCCCTCTCTGTCGTACAATCGCAGTACGCTTTTGGAGATCTGTCCCTCCTACGCCCCTCTCTGCACCAAATACGATCTTTCACTCATGCCTCTGGAGAAACAAACACAATGCCCACACTGCAATATCGCGCCCGCGCTGGTTAACCCTACCATCGTTGCTAAAACTTCACTCTCGGAGAAAGATACGCACGTAACCATGGCACTCATTAACGCGCGCTCCCTGAGCAAACACTGCCAGGAAATAGCCGATCTCATCAGCGACCTTAACTTAGATGTCCTCTATATCACAGAGACATGGATCGATGAGGCATCTGCCCCTGACTATGTAACGGCAGTACCTCCAGGCTATAGTGCCTTTCGGCAGGATAGGCCCAAAGGGAAAGGAGGTGGGCTAGCCATCATAGCAAGAGACCAATTTGAGGTCCGCTTCTCGCCTATTCCCATCACTTCATGTGAAGCTATGCATTTTAATATAAAATTGTCTTCTACTTATAACTTCAAAGGAGTACTCCTTTATAGACCCCCGGGGACCAGAGCCGCATTCCTCGCTAATCTAAATAATATCACTGAGTCCATAGTTACTGAAGAGACCACCACAATTATGGGCGACTTTAATTTCTATCTGGAACAACTCAGTGATAGGGATACCACTGCCCTTATATCTGATTTAGAAATAATGGGCCTCAGACAATTGGTCACGACTCCTACCCATCAGGCAGGCCATACGCTGGATGGAATTTTTACAAATGCGGAAGGTCTGTGCATAACTTCAGTTCTCCCCATGACATGGACAGACCACTCAGTCATTCTTAGTAGCCTCACTATTAAAGGCTCGCTGAGGAAAAAGGCCATTCACTCGAAATCTGACACTTTCAAAGCATGGAAGGACATTAACCCTAATGACCTAACGATGCTTCTAAACAACACCAGCCCGGAACTTTCCACTGATCCCAATACTGCAACCAATCAATTCCAGAAATGGCTGGGTGATGCTACGACCCAGCTGGCTCCTACTAAATCCCTCACAAGAAACAGAAGTTTGCCAAAAGCCCAGTGGTATACAGAAGAACTAAAAATCCAAAAACAATTAACTAGGAACAGGGAAAGGCACTGGCGTAGAACCTACGACAGCGAAAATAAGGAAAAATATAAAAAAGCTCTTGCCTCTTATAAAGCAATGATAATAGCAGCAAAAAAAACATTTTTTCACACTTCATATAGAGACTGCGAAAAACTCTAGTAAACAGTTGTATAACATCGCCAAAACTCTTTCTGGTAATACCCCGGACCTTAATCCACCCCCATCACAAGTATTGTGTGATGCTTTATCCAAATTCTTCTTCGCGAAGGTAAACGATATCTACCAAGCTTTTAACTCAGACCCTGGCAGCAGTAGTGCCACCACCCCCTTGATCACTCCAAAAAACACCATGACCAGTTTTAAACCCCTTACCACTGACCAAATCAAGGGCATAGTGCAATCGATCAAAGCTGGGTCAGCCCTGGATCCATGCCCAACTTTTTTGATCGCGACGGTGCCAGACACAGTCATCCCCATCATTACTCATGTCTGTAACACAATCCTGACATCGGGAATTTATCCTGACTCTTTAAAAAATACACTGATCAAACCCTTGCTCAAAAAGCCCGGCTTAGATAAAGGTGAACTAAAAAACTATCGCCCCATAGCGAGTCTCCCTTTTCTGGCTAAAGTTACCGAAAAGGCTATGAATCAGCAGTTGTCGGAATACATAGAAAGTCACAACTTGCTGGATGGCACTCAATTCGGTTTCCGTAAACACCATGGTACGGAAACCACGCTCATCAAAGCAGCTGATGACATAAGAGTCATCCGCGATCAAGGAGGAACAGCTTTGCTTGTCCTTCTTGATCTCTCGGCAGCCTTCGACACGGTTGACCACAAGATCTTGGTCGACCGTGTCGAAAGGATGGGTATTCAGCTCACTGCTAGGGACTTACTTGCTTCCTTTCTAGCCAACAGAACCCAGGCGGTTACACTGGGCCCTTTTCAATCAGCTGATCTGTCGCTACCGTGTGGGGTTCCCTAAGGCTCATCCCTAAGTCAGACACTATTTAATATATATGTGTCGGACCTTGCTAGTGTCATCAAAGCATATGGGATGAGCCTAACCTCATACGCTAACGACACTCAACTGGTGCTGGCCATAAAAGGTGATGGACAGGAGGTGGCAGAGAGATTCCAAAGTGGGATGATTGCAATCGGTGAGTGGATGGCAAAAAATTGCCTGAAGCTCAACTCCGATAAAACGGAGGTGGTTATCTTTGGTAACCTTTCGCCAGTCTGGTCTGCAGCCTGGTGGCCATCGGCTCTAGGTACTCCCCCCTGTCCCACTACTAAGGTCAGAAACTTAGGAGTAACATTCGATGACCAGCTCAACTTCATGGCTCACGCAAATAAGGTGGCAGCTAACGCCCATTTTAAGCTCAAAATGATAAGAAAAATTATACCTTATCTGCCTGACTCAGCAGCCAAGACGTTGGTCACCTCCCTGGTCCTGACATCCTTAGACTACTGTAACGGTCTTTTGCTCAACGCACAAAACAGAGTTACCAAAAAACTACAGACCGTGCAGAATGCAGCGGCACGCGTGCTGTCTAAAAAACCTAAATTTGCACTACACATGGGCGAATTTTGCGAATCTCGCGTTCGCGAATTTTGCGGATTTGCGAACTCGCAATTCGCAAAATCCGCGAATTCTCGCGAATTTGCGGATTTTTTTTTTTGTTCGCGCGTGTTTCTGCCAGTTCGCGAGGGTTTTGTACAATTTCGCAAAACGCGAACTTACCTGTCGGGTCGCAAGTTTTGCGAACTTGTTGTTTCTACGTGTCCAGCCTGTTTGGGACACTCTTCTTCATCACTGCCAGTCTCTGTCACCACTGCCACTCTCTGACTACTCATGCCACCCTCTGGTCCACCCATGCCACCCTCTGTTTCATCACAGCACCCTCTGGTTGTCCAGTCAGTGTACATTATTGTGGCAAAGCAAAGCACACCTTCCCTGCCTCAAGTGACCTGAATTAATTTGGGGCTGATTAATGTGTCACAGAATATTTTTTTAGCTGGCACCTGCTTCCTTAGTGCTTCCTGATTAGTGATCTTTTGCACTTGCTAAGTGCTTTCATTGTTGCAAAATTAGTTACAACACCTGCCCTGCCCCAACTGACAATAATGAATTAGGGGCTGATTAATGGATTTGAACTTCCAGCCTGGCTCCTGCTTGTCTCCCTTAGCTGTAATTCAGGACCTTTGTGGCATATGTGTAACTATTCTGAGGTTCAGAGCTGGGTCACATAATAGTTGCAAGTAGGCAACTGAACTCTGGAGGGGCCCCTCAGGAAGCACTACAGGAAATGGCTACTAATGATGAGCCTGAACTTTTGAACCTGGTAAGTAGGTTCAGTTTTGCTAAGATCGTATTTCTGCAATTTAGCGCTTATTCGCGGGGCGCGAAGTTGTACTGGGAAGCCGCGAACTCACGCGAACAGTGCGAGCAAGCCATAAAATCCGCTGCTCACGGATTTGCGGATTTTGCGGGAGATTCGCGAATCTCGCGGATTGCGAAGTTACCGAAAATCCGCAAAATCCGCAAGCGAAACGGATTTTCCGCCCATGCTTAATTTGCACCCATCTCGGACACTCTGAAAAGCTACCACTGGCTAACCATCCAAAACAGGGTAAAATTCAAATCACTGTGCACAGTGTATAAAACACTGCAGGACCAGGGACCGCATTTCCTCAAAGAGCAACTTATTCCCTATACCCCGTCCAGAACCCTTCGATCCACCTCACTCAACCAACTAGTGGTTCAACGCAGCAGAACAGTTTCTTGGGGTGACCGCCGCTTTTCAATCGCGGCTCCTAAAATCTGGAATACCCTACCAAACCACATAAAAACAAGCCCCTCACTCCTTCAGTTCATGAAAAAACTGAAAACATGGTTATTTAATCAGTAAATCAAGCTTTTGAGCCAACTGATCAGGAGAGATATCATTGCATATTAGCGCCGAGACGCCCACGGGTAATTGTACGCGCTCTATAAATATCAACAAATAAATAAATAAATAAATAAATAAATAAATAAATAAATAAGAACGCTGAAATCAAGGGGAGATTGCTCTCCTATAGGTTTTCATTGGGAGATGCTACTTTCACTGCCTTCTCTGTCTACGCAACGAGGTGGCTGTGTTCTCTGATAGGCACATTGTGGTTGGGGGCGACCGTAATGTGGTTTTTGATACCTTGTTGGATAGGTCAGGACAGCGCTCCACGCAGTCGGGCACTCTATCTGAAGGAGGGCTGTGCAGGATGAGGGAGGTGGAGTTGACTGACTTATGGCGGACCTTGCATCCAGGGGACAGGGATTACACGTACTATTCTAATGCTCACAAAACATATGCACGACTGGATTATTTACTGACGTCCACCTCACTCACAGCGCTGGCGTCCCAGATAAGCATAGGGGCAATGGCACTCTCTGATCACGCGCCGGTCACGGCTACGTTTGTATTCCCACCCCTTCCCCGCGCTGCTGGCGATTGCAGGACACACTACTCCACAGGAGGGAGGTGATAGACAAAATCAGGGGGGCCATAACGGAATACCTAACGCACAACCAGCCCACTGACACCTCATTGGCCACGCGTTGGGCGGCGCTCAAGGCAGTTCTACGGGGCGAGTTCATAGCGCTGTCTGAGGCAGAGAATGTGGCACGGGCTCGTAAACGGGAGGAGTTGACAGCACGCACACGCAAACTCAAAGCGATACATCAGCGCACCGGCGCGCCAAGAATTTGGCGACAGCTGCGCCTAGCGCGCCAGCAATTGGCAGCTCTCGATCAGGATCGAGCCAAATACACGGCCCTGAGGGTGCATCAGATGTATTACACAGGCGGGGACCGCTGCGGGCGCCTGCTGGGGCTTGCGCTCCCGGAGTGGCAACAACGATGCATGGTGCAGGAGATCAGTACGCAGGAGGGACGAAGTTTGACTGGAGACAGAAAGATAGAGGATGCCTTTAGCGATTTTTACTCCTCTTTATATGCTGGAGGAGGTGATATCCGCGATAGCGAGACTCAAACTGGCGAAGACACCGGGCCCGGACGGGTACACAGCGATCTTTTATAAAACTTTTTGCCCCCAATTGGTGCCGTTACTAACTGCTCTTTTTAACTCGTTCTCAGACGCCGGTAACATTCCGAGAGACCTGATGGATGCCACGAGCTCAGTCATCCCCAAGCCTGGGAAGGATCGCATGAATTGCGGGGCATATAGGCCCATATCCCTCCTAAATGTAGACCTTAAGCTCTATACCAGCATTTTGGTGGCACGGCTAGCGCCTCTTATGCTGGGGTTGGTCGACCCGGACCAGACAGGATTTATTCCTGAGCGGCAGACAGCTGACAACACCAAAAGGGCGCTTCACCTGCTCCAACTGGCCACGAGACTGCCCGGCGAATTCGTGATGCTTGCGATCGACGCCGAGAAGGCATTCGATCGGTTCCATTGGCCGTATTTGGAACAGGTGCTACTGCGAACGGGTCTGTACCCCAAGTTTTGCACTTGGGTACTGAATTGTTACACCTTCCCCATGGCCACAGTGCGGGTTAATGGATGCTCGTCGTCCCGTTTCCCCATAAAGCGCGGGACTCGGCAGGGATGCCCCATTTCCCCCTTGCTTTTTGCGTTATACATGGAACCGCTAGCGCAGGCCTTTCGGGAGTACACTGGAGTCAAGGGGATCAAAATGGGTGCATACACACATAAGATCAGTTTGTATGCTGATGATGTACTCCTCTCTTTGGCTACACCGAGGGAATCATTGCCGGCCAGCGTCGAGATTCTAAACACGTTTGCAGAAGCCTCCGGCTTCAATGTCAATATGACGAAATCCCTTGCTCTGGACCTCTCCCTGGACCATCAAACCCGCTCCTCTCTAGAAGCGGGTTTACCCTTTAGCTGGGCGACGGAGGCGGTCCCCTATTTGGGGATTCAACTGGCAGCGACTTTACAAGGAACGGTGCGTATTCACTATGCCAACCTCCGCCACACCATTTGCACTGAGTTGGAGCGCTGGCAACATCTACCGCTCTCCTGGCTGGGGCGGGTGGAGGCAGTAAAGATGACCATCCCGCAACAGGCCTTTTATATTTTCCGAGCCATACCGCTTCATCCCCCCGAGGGTTGGATACGCCAAACCCAGTCGGAACTGGCACAGTTTATCTGGAACGGGAGGCGCCCCCGAATGAAGCTAAGGCTGGCGATGCTCCCTCCTGAGAAAGGGGGTTTGGTTCTGCCTGATTTGCTACTGTATTATCAAGCGACACAGCTCCGGACCCTGGTAGAGTGGAGTAGCTGGGAATCGGAGCGGCATTGGCTTTTTCAGGATCAGGCGGTGGCGGGTCGACCGCTTCAGGAAGTCCCCTTCCTACACAGACGACCCCCCAACCTTTATGCGTCTTACATCACTAAATTGCCACTGGAGGTATGGGACCAGATTAGCGTCCGGCACAAATTGACGACCTTCCCGTCGCCCATGACGCCCCTGCTGGAGAATCCGGACTTCGGGCCCGGCAGGGATATACGGGCATTTGCTCGGTGGCGTCCGGCGGGTTGTCGGTTCTTATTCCACATGTACTCTGCTGAGAGCGTGTCATCCTTTGAGCACTTGCGTCAGGAGCAGGGCCTACCAGAGTCAGAGCGCCTGCGATATCTTCAGGTGCGTAACTGGGCGCTTAGTCCCCAGGTTCGGGAGAAGGCCGACCGGAAGCTTAGCCGGTACGAATATTGTCTCATTACGCAGACGACGGACAAGCGGCTCATTTCAGACCTTTATCGCATGCTCTTAGAGAGATACTCCTGGATATATAACACGGGGAGGGCACGCTGGGAGAGGGAACTGGGGAGGGCTCTGAGCAATAAGGATTGGGAAGATATTTATTATCGAGCTCGTCATTCTGCTTACCACATGGGGCTGACGGATACTTTCACTAAAGTGGTGTCCTACTGGTATTACACACCAGAACGGCTACATGAGATGGACCGCGCCAGGGAAGCATCCTGCTGGCGAGATTGGCACACTGATGCACCTTCTATGGGACTGCACACACGTACAGGGGTACTGGAAGTTAGCCCTTGATGAGATTGATACCCACTTCGAAACAGAACTTCCGAGATTCCCGGCATATGTTCTTCTGGGGCTCCACAATGCTATCACTTTCCCTTTGAGAGCGCGAAGATGCCGCCTGATCGCAATTGCACTGGGCTCCGCCATCCAAAACATTTTGGCCCTTTGGCGCACATCGCAGGTCCCATCTTTCCAGGGGTGGTTAGGCCGGCCTTTGGTCAGTTTTGGGGATGAAGAAACTTTCCTTGGTTCAAGCGGGTGAAGGGGCCAGGTATGGGGAGCTATGGAAACCATTCTTATCTCTGTTGGCCACGGAATTCAGAGAAGTGACATGCCCCCATTACTTACGGCTGTTGCGACTGTCGTCGCCTGATGTCTGATTTGTTGTCAGGAGAATGGATGAGTGCTGGGAGTGGAGTGATGGACCTGGAATGGGGGAGGAGGGTGGGTAGGTCATGGGGTAGTTGGGGTTCCGGGGGGTGGGGGAGGGGGGAGTGGGGTGTTCCCTTATATGGCTCTTTCGCTTATGACTCTGGAGCAGATGTTGCTGCGCTTTGTTCAGGGGTCTGGCTGGGTGTATACACCCTTTAGGAAACTTCGATTCGATGTTACCACCCTGAATCTGGGTCCAATTACTCACGTTGTGTATGCTGCTTGTCTTTTGCATTGTCTGAGAGCCTTCTGTTCAATAAAAACATTTAATACTAAACTGAACATTAGTGCACAGGTATAAAAATCTCTGAGTTCTACAATAAATACATTTCAATAATGCGTTTAAATGTTCATACTCATTAATAAGAGTAAGACACACAATTAATATAATGTCAGACGCAAATATAAAATTGCATCTCTGGTACGCCTAAAGGTGGTGCCCAAATTACGCTGCTTTTTACTTTTCATTTTGAAGCTATTTGAAAAGCATAGATTTTTGAAAGAAAAAGTGAAGAACAATTACAGCAGCCTAAGACATCTTAAGAAATTCAACTTAAATTGCTTTGATATATGTTACTTCCTGCCATCAGGTCACATTTGATATGCCACCTCATGCATGAATAGCCCAAAAATCTATGTATAAATCTGAAAAGAGATTGCTAAACCTTCATTGTGGATTGTGACCATGGTCTCGACCATTTTCGCCGAAGCCTGTACACTCAGAGCAGGGAGGCCGCACTTTTGTTATCAGATGGTAAATTGAAATACCACTGCAGGAGGACAACCCCTGATATCTGTGTCGCGATGAGACATGCCCTTATCCAATCACGCATGTAATTCCAGCCTTCCAAATTGATTTCGTACCTTTTACTAAAGACAGACTACGGTGGCTCCAGTGTACATATATACACTGTCCAAATTTGAAAACTATAAGGTTGTTTTTAACTAGAAGGATATTGATCTGCTATACTTGATGAAGTAGACTCCATGACCCCAGAACTGGAAGTGTGAGCTCCAATACACTGCGGTGTCTTGTGTAAAAGTAAAAAATAAACTATTGGAGAAAAATTGTTCTGAAGAAGGTGGAAAATCCAAAAAACGAAACGCTGCGTCGACAACCTGTTTTTCCTTTTTATATGTGTCTATGAGAATGATATATTTTTAATTTGTTTTTATGGTATTTCTGTACAGAACAATGTATTGTATTAAATAAATTATGTATTTTTAAGAATATATTTTGCTTTTTTGGATAATATTTTTGTGCTTCTGTACTGATAACTGTGGCACTAGTGGTTCTTTTTGAGCTATAAACGGATGCAAGTACTCTTGTTTATGATTTATGCCATAACTGTTGGCCAAACTTCAGGGACCCGTTTGTTTCAAATATTTTCCTCCTTGTCCCTCATTGGATTTCTAAGGAGACCTACTTTTCTTTTTCTAACTTAATAAAGATTACAACATTTCTCCACAAACTTTCTGTATCAGCTCACATATATCACCCCAAACTCCCCACTGATCAAAAATACAATAAAAGAGAATGATATTTAAAACAATCCACGTTGAAGTTATCAGAGCAGGACTGTCAGCATAACACAGCCAGCTCAGGCAGACAGTTGAGAAGGTGCAACCACCTTTTCGCACCCTGTCCCCAGATGCCTGGGGGCACTAACAATGCCGTAAAATGTCTCTGAATAGGAGGAATAGCTTTGTTGTCAGCGACCTTAGCCTGTAAGATCTGGGGGACATGAAACACAGTTTCCTTGAGGATATAAAGTGAATGTAATCTGAATGCAGCTATGCTGCTAGAGATTTAAGACTAAGATATGTGTAATTGAAGGGATGGCATTGCTGGCAAATGCCTAAGTGATAGAACTGCTGTCCGAGGTTTGAGTCTGTAAAATGCACTGTAGAATGTGGAACATATTTGCTATCTGAGGCCGGAGTTTGTACAAACTGTGTAACCAGAGCAATAGCTCAGAGGCCCAATTTCAGGAGAGTTGGCACCTGAATTGAGAGCTGTGTGAACAGAGACATTGCTTTGCTGTCAGCAGACTGAATGCTTATGATTTGAGTTTTAGAAACAAACCACAATTTTCTTGTGCCTCGTTTTCTGCTCTGTGCCACTGTCTCTCCCTATTGTGCCTCGTTTTCTGCCCTCTGTTCCACCTGCTTTTCTGTCGTTTTTTGTGCCTTTCTCCCCTCTGTTCCATCCGTTTTTCCTTTGTTTTTTGTGCCTTTCTGTCCTCTGTTCCACCTGTTTTTCCCTCGTTTTTTGTGCCTTTCTGCCCTCTGTTCCACCCGTTTTCCTTCGTTTTTTGTGCCTTTCTGCCCACTGTTCCACTCGTTTTTTGTGCCCTTCTGCCCTCTGTGCCACTCATTTTTACCTCGTTTTTGTGCCCTTCTGCCCTCTGTTCCATTCGTGTTTTTGTGCCCCTCTTGTCTTCTGTTGCACTTGTTTCCCCCTCCGCTGTGCCCCCTACAGCCCTCCCCCCTGACTGTCCACTGCCCAATCGCTGCTCCCGGTATACAACTGTTACAACTAAGTTTTTACAACTACCTACCATTACAACGCAACCATTACAACGCATACCATTACAACGCATTGCACTGGGGTGCGCTCTAGGATAGGGAATAAGTTTAATTTACTATCCAACACCTTCCCTAGTGTCCACGGGGACTGGAGTTGGAATAGTAAATTATACTTACCACTATCCAGCACCTCTAAGCGCTATGCGTTGTAATGGTATGCGTTGTAATGGTCGCGTTGTAATGGTAGGTAGTTGTAATGGTATGCGTTATAACGTCATACATCCCTGCTCCCGCCTCCCGCCTCCCAACTGCACCTCCCTCCCACCTCCCCATATATGCAGGACGCTGCGCGGTGAGGTGAGCGACCCCTGACCCTCCTGGTAGGTCGCTCCCCCTCTGTTTAAAGACAAAATCCTAACTTCTGTGAATACCAAAAGTAGTAAGTTTAGGATTTTTTCTTAAGTTAGTTCTGTGAATCGGGCCCAACATGTCTATGTCGGCTAGATTCATAACACATGAATCTGCAGTCTGTGATAATTCCTTATAGTACCCTGCAGGATTTTTACGAGGATCAGGCAAAGTCTGCTTAGGGGCCAAAACTTCAGCTCGCTTCCATGGTACATGTACCCAAACACGCTAAAAATGAGCCGGTACAGCTGCAATACCCGCAAAGGCGTCACCCTGAACTGCATCTTTCCACACCGGAGGAACCTCTCTCATTGGATATTGTCGCACTGTTCTCCTAACAGAAGGATCAGGCTCAAACAACGGCTGAGAAGGAGACTCACTCCTAAACGACAACAATGTCGCAACTGCTTTTTCAACGTCGAGACCCACTATAGTTCCCTTCGCAAACTCGGACTGTACGCAGAACAACTCAGACGGAGTCTGTCCCAAATCACCATCTTCCCATTCTTCACGAAGGAAAGTACACATATTCTCGAAAACATATCTCTGCTTCGGTGCTTCCCATTGACGGAAAACATCCATAACAGACTCTAAATCATATCTCAAAGGAATAGTGACCCATTTACGCGCTAAGTGATCCAATACTTCTCGCTCATCGGGACCAGGCAGTTGGCTACGCAACTGTGTACGCACTGAAACAGGGGTCATACCCAATGACCCAAAGAGAGGAGAAAAGAGACCAGTAACCGTGTCAGTCATTCTCTGTCGAACAGAAGGAGAAGTTGACAAAAGGACAGGAGACAAAGCAGACTGAGAGGAAACCAACGTAGGAACAGTAGCAGACGAAGTAGCAAGTACAGGAGACAAAGTCGTAGGAGTTGGAGACGGAACAGGTAGCAAAGTCGGCGGCCCTTGAGAAGGCTGCGCCAAAGGAATAGGAGCCAACTGAAGAGGAGCTGGCGGTTGTAGAACAACAGGAGGCAAAGCAACCGCAGGTTGCGGAGGTGCTGTAGCACTCTGTACATAAGGGGGTGCCGAACTCAACAAATGTCACATGAAAGGATATTTCTCAAGGTCCTTCGTTGCACTTTGCTGCTGAGGTGGCAAAGCTGGATAACACTTATCGATCGCCATTTTAGGTTGCCTGTGCAACTGCTCACTTGCTTGTTCTTCTTCGTTATCTTTAAACTGTATAGCAGCTTGCATTATCGAAATACCTTTCTCTCTTTTATTTCTCTTCGCTAACTTAATTTCTTTCTGTTTGGCTTCCTTTCGCCAGAGGCGGAAAGAGTCAAACATTGCCCGCCGGGCTTTCTTTTTGAAAAGTTGAACTTCTAGATTATCTAAAATCTCCGTGTCATAACTACCATATTGGGACCACTTTAGGACACCATCCTTCCTAGTATATCTAATCCATACTTCATTATACGTGATAGGGCCCACGCCATGTTTCAAATAGAGCTCATAGGTCAGAGTTCCAATCGGAGGCACCGGACACGTGTCCTCCAATCGGGAATTCCTATTACAACCACAACAAAATATCTTTCCAAGTCTGCTAAGACCAGGCATCTTCGCTCACTAGTCTAGCTTCAAACTTCAAGGGAATATCGAGTACGATAGCCTCGTGAATACAAGAGTCCCTCTGCTTTGGAGCTTGCAAGTCCCAAATCAAAGATCCCAAGGGGATACCCAAAACAAAACTAAGGACTGGGAGACGTTCTACTCATACTTAACTGAAATATCGATGACGTCGCCAGAAGACCCGTCTATTGTCTCGCTCTACAAATCGTCAAAAGTCTCCAAGACAGGGCGACAGTCAGGGCAGCAGTCCTTCGTAGCCGTCGGAAAGCGGGGAACCTCTCAGCAAAGACTTTTGGACCACGACAACATACAGGGGTCGATGAAGTGGCAGGCCTTCCTCCAGAATTTTCACACGAAGCTCCTCACGATCTTCAGGCTTGGACCGGTACCGCTGAAGTCGCCCCACGTTGGGCACCAACTGAAGAACCGGGTTTTAGAACCCAGCGGCGCCAGGGGCACGCCCAATGTCTTTGGGTTCACCTGTCTTAGAATACAGAGACACGGGATACTTCTCGGTGACGTCAAAGACCAAATGTATTGGCTGCAAACAGGAACAGAGGTCTACGAAGCACGCCCCGGGTGGTTCGTTAGAGATGGTACAACTTTAGTATTGGGAGACACCGTCTTTTATGCCAAAAATCACATTCCTGACTAGCATCAATTATTTACGAACTGTCCAATCACACAGTGACATTTCAAAAGGTATCGCATAACGACAAGCCCACTTTCAGTTGTCCAACCCACCATAAATGACAAGGCAAAATCCAACATTCTTGCTCGGACAGGCCGGACAAACCCATAATAAAAGGACCTCAACCCAAACCATAAATAGGCCATAAAAGAAGGAACAGAAACAGATGAAAAGCAAGATAGAAGGGTGTGTGCATGTACCATAAACTCAGCAATGTCCTGCTCTTTGATCTCTATCTGACCAGCTGCCTAACAAGGAACTGGCTCAACGAGGTCAGCTTCGGGCAATGGAGTCAGTTCGTTCAGGTCACACAGAAGTCAGCTAAAGGTGTACGTGTCCCAAAGACTCGCTCGGCCATAGTCATCGGCCTATGTGAGGGCAACCACAAAATGGCTGACGTACACAAAATGGAACCCGAGGGTTTGGAACGTAATCCCTGAATACACGGTGTATCCATCAATTGATCATGACGAAAACACTCGTACATACCGCACTGGTCATTTGCGGTCCTCTGACACCAAAATCTTCTTGATACGACGACCTTTATTGAACGGGTTCAGAATCACGGAACCTCAGTGTTAGTGTGTGTGGGTGTGACGTTCAACTGATCCTCATGTTTTTCTGACCTTGCATCCATATTGAGCCGACCAACCGCCAGAAATGTTGTTTTTGCACTGGTGGTCGGTCTGCGGAAATGGTGGTTTTCACAATGTGGACAATGTTGTTGGGGCACATTACCCCGGCATGGATTTTAATCTTTATTCAAAGGTTTATTTAGGCATTAATGGTAATGTAATGAAACTGGTGCTCATGTTAAGCGCTCTGATACTCGATGTCTCAGGTCTAGTTTGCTATATAAAACAAAAAATAGAAAAATCAGTTGTTGGCCTATATATGGAGGTGCGTTGGCAGTCTGGCAGAGCTAGTCTATGTTTGTGGTCCCAGTAGTGAAATAGCAGCAGGCGGCAGCGCAGAAGGTTAATGTACCTGCTGCAAAGAACATGTACCAGGTGCACATCACAACATGCATAAGATGTAAATAGGTGAGTGAGTCACTGCTTTTGTCAGAGAGATCCTTTTGTTACTTGCAGTTTGTAAGTTAAAATCCTAACATACAACAGCGAGCTAATAACGGTCATCTTTTCCCAACTGCTGTGCAACTTCTTCTACTCTTAGAGCTGAGATTTTCATGAAAGTCTTATAGTCTGAATTCAGCAGCGTAATAGGACAGAAGCTCTGTGGTTATACTAAATAAGCAGCTACCTATGTTATGGCATCTATTAATGTAATAACTGCACTTTCACAATTGCTTTATCAACCTTCCTGCTTTCCCAAATTTGCTTGAAAATACACGATTTTTAATCTCTTTTTTCAAAATGTATGGGGTTCGGGCTCGCTTGCTGCGCTCGCTCGCTACGGTGCAGTATGCACATCAGTTTACTCCCCACCACTTTCAAATGTCACCAGTCGCCCCTGGCTCTGTGCCACTTGTTTCCCTCCCCCTTGTGCCTCATTTTGCCTTCTGTACCACTGTTTACCCCTCTTCGTGCCTTGTTTTCTATTTTGTGCCACTCGTTTACCCCCCTTGCGCCCCATTTTGCTTTCTGTACCACTGTTTCCCCGCTACTCTGCCCCCTGCGGCCCCATCCCCTGCCCACTCGCTGCCCCCCCCTCCCAGCTGCTCCTCTCTCCCACCTCCCCATATATGCGGGATGCTGCACAACCGCGCAGCGGATGCGCGCAGCTGGCGTGCCGCTGGCACGGCGAAGGCGCGCCTAAGGCAAGCTAGTCTGCGCCCGTCCGCGCCTGGACCACACCCAGTGCCAGAACCCCTGGACCCCAGGAACGCCACGACACCAGACTCCACTACGACGCCAGCACCCTCCACGCACTCAACGCCGGCCGAAACCACACCTGCTTCCAGGCAGCCCCAAAACAGACCCACATACCCTTCTCCGGCCGCACCTGCAGTTTCACCTGCGACAGAGCCACCAAACCTCCAAGGACTGGACCCAACCACCTCCGCTGCATACTCCTCAACACCCACTCCGCACGCAAACACACCGTCGAGCTCTAGGATCTGCTCAACACCTTCGCCCCAGACGTGGCCTTCCTGACTGAGACCTGGTGGAACGACTCCTCAGCGCCCGACATCGCCATAGCCATCCTGGACGGCTACAAGATCACCCGCAGGGATCGCGGCAACGGAATCGGAGGAGGAATAGCCATCATCCAGTTTTCTACCCTCAAGGTCCCCACCCACTCAGACGACACCCTGAACAGTGCCTAACTCCTCCACTTCCGGATCCACACCGACCCCAACACCACCCTCAGAGGAACACTCATCTACAGACCCCCCGGATCCCGGGCTCAGTTCAGCGACTCCATCGCCGACATCCCCAGCACCCACACACTCGCCTCCACGGACTACATCCTCCTCAGGGACCTGAACTTCAACCTCGAGAACAACAACGACGCCAACTCCACCACCCTGATCGACAACCTCACCAACCTTGGCCTCAGACAACTCATCACCGCACCCACCCACACTGCCGGCCACACGCTGGACCCTGTCTTCTCCACAGGCAACCACGTCGCCTTCGACCACACCACTGAACTCCACAGGACCAACCACCGCTACATGCATTTCACCTTCAAGAAAATAACCACGCACCACCGCACCCAACAGCTGCCTCGCCGCTGCTGGAGCAAAGTCACCGAAGACCAGCTGATCACCACCCTCACCCAGATCCCACCTGCCGACCCCACCAACCCAGACGCCGCAGCCTGCAACCTCAGACAGTGGATCGACAACTGTTCCAACAATCTCGCCCCGCTCAAGAAACCCTCCAACAGCCACGCCAGCCACCTGGTTCACCAACGAGCTCCAGACCTCCAAACGTGCATGCCGGAAACTGGAGAAGATATGGCTCCACGAACGCACACCGGACAATCCCGCAGCCCACGAGGACGCCACCCGCAGACATCACCACCTCATCAGATTAGTCAAGAGATCCTCCTTCAAAGAACGCTTGGATAACAATGCACACGACAGCAAGGAGCTCTTCAGCATTGTAAAGGAACTCTCCAACCCCAGCGCCAACGCCAACGACATCCCGCCCTCACAAGAACTGTGCGACTCACTAGTCATCTTCTACCACTGCAAGATCGCTGACATCCACGACAGCTTCAACACCACGACCACCCCGACTACGCCGGACTCCACCTCCCCTGTAAACACTACCAGCGCCAACCGCCTGATCTCCTGGTCCAACATCAACGACAACGAGACACGCAAGGTCATGAACTCCATCCACTCAGGATCTCCGTCAGACCCGTGCCCACACCATGTATTCAACAAAGCAGACGCAGCCATCGCACCCCAACTACGGAAGGTCATCAACATCTCCGTTGAAACAGCAACATTCCCGGAAAGTTGGAAGCACGCCAAAATCAACGCCCTCCTCAAGAAGCCCAAGGCAGACCCCAAGGACCTCAAGAACTTCAGGCCCATCTCCCTGCTCCCGTTCCCGGCAAAGGTCATCGAGAAAATCGACAACATGCAATTGTCCCGCCTCCTGGAAGACAACAACATCTTGGACCCGTCCCAGTCCGGATTCAGACAAAACCACAGCACCGAGACAGCCCTCATCGCCGCCACAGACTACATCAGGCGCCAACTAGACAATGACGAAACATCAGCCCTCCTCCTCCTGGACTTTTCAGCCGCCTTCGACATGGTCTGCCATCGCACTCTAAAGACACGCCTCCGAGAAGCCAGAATCCAAGAGAAGGCCCTTGACTGGACCACGTCCTTCCTCTCCGGCAGAACCCAGAGTGTCCGCCTCCCACCCTTCCGATCCGAAGCCACCGACATCATCTGCGGCATCCCCCAGGGCTCATCTCTCAGCCCGACGCTGTTTAAAGTCTACATGGCCCCTCTCGCACAAGTGGCCCGCCATCACAACCTCAACATCATCTCCTATGCCGACGACACCCAGCTCATCCTCTCTCTCACCAAGGACCCACACACCGCCAAAACCAACCTCCAAG
Organism: Lissotriton vulgaris; assembly: GCF_964263255.1. Lineage (NCBI taxonomy): Eukaryota > Metazoa > Chordata > Amphibia > Caudata > Salamandridae > Lissotriton > Lissotriton vulgaris. Next base: position 1,450,156,212 of record NC_141694.1, read on the forward strand.
AGGGAATGAAGGCCGTCGCCGAATGGATGAGGAGCAGCCGTCTGAAGCTGAGCTTGGACAAGACGGAGGTCCTCATCCTCGGACCCACCCCCTCAGCCTGGGATGACACCTGGTGGCCGAGCACACTGGGAACAGCAACAACACACACTGACCATGCACGCAACCTAGGATTCATCCTCGACTCCTCCCTCTCATGTCTAAGCAGGTCAACGCCGTCTCCTCCTCCTGCTACAACACCCTCTGCATGCTCTGCAGGATCTACAAGTGGATCCCGACCAAAACAAGAAGAGCGGTGACACAGGCCCTAGTCAGCAAAAGACTGGACTAAACTTTTTTCAAAATGTATGAGGTTCGGGCTCGCTTGCTGCGCTCGCTCGCTACGGTGCAGTATGCAAATCAGTTTACGCCCTACCACTTTCAAATGTCACCAGCCGCCCCTGGCTCTGTGCCACTTGTTTCCCTCCCCCTTGTGCCTCATTTTGCCTTCTGTACCACTGTTTACCCCTCTTCGTGCCTTGTTTTCTATTTTGTGCCACTCGTTTCCCCCCCTTGCGCCCCATTTTGCTTTCTGTACCACTGTTTCCCCGCTGCTCTGCCCCCTGCGGCCCTATCCCCTGCCCACTCGCTGCCCCCCCCAGCTGCTCCTCTCTCCCACCGCCCCATATATGCGGGATGCTGCACAGCCGCGCAGTGGACGCGCGCAGCAGGCGTGCCGCTGGCACGGCGAAGGCGCGCCTAAGGCAAGCCCGTCTGCGCCCGTCCGCGCCTGGACCGCACCCAGTGCCAGAACCCCTGGACCCCGCGAACGCCACGACACCAGACACAACACTACGACGCCAGCACCCTCCACGCACTCAACGCCGGCCGAAACCACACCTGCTTCCAAGCAGCCCCAAAACGGACCCACGGACCCTTCTCCGGCCGCACCTGCAGTTTCACCTGCGACAGAGCCACCAAACCTCCAAGGACTGAACCCAACCACCTCCGCTGCATACGCTGCATACTCCTCAACACCCACTCCGCACGCATACACACCGTCGAGCTCTAGGATCTGCGCAACACCTCCTCCCCAGACGTGGCCTTCCTGACTGAGACCTGGTGGAACGACTCCTCAGCGCCCGACATCGCCATAGCTATCCTGGCTGGCTACAAGATCACCCGCAGGGATTGTGCCAGCGGAATCGGAGGAGGAATAGCCATCATCCACTTTTCTACCCTCAAGGTCCCCACCCACACAGACGACACCTTGAACAGCGCCTAACACCTCCACTTCCAGATCCACACCGACCCCAACACCACCCTCAGAGGAACACTCACCTACAGACCCCCCGGACCCCGGGCTCAGTTCAGCGACTCCATCGCCGACATCACCAGCACCCACGCACTCGCCTCCACGGACTACATCCTCCTCGGGGACCTGAACTTCCACCTCGAGAACAACAACAACGCCAACTCCGCCACCCTGATCGACAACCTCACCAACCTTGGCCTCAGACAACTGATCACCGCACCCACCCACACTGCCGGCCACACGCTGGACCCTGTCTTCTCCACAGGCACCCACGTCGCCTTCGACCACACCACTGAACTCCACAGAACCGACCACCGCTACATCCATTTCACCTTCAAGAAACTAACCACGCACCACCGCACCCAACAGCTGCCTCGCCGCTGCTGGAGCAAAGTCACCGAAGACCAGCTGATCACCACCCTCACCCAGATCCCACCCACCGACCCCACCAACCCAGACGCCGCAGCCTGCAACCTCAGACAGTGGATCGACGACTGCGCCAACACCCTCACCCCGCTCAAGAAACCCTCCAACAGCCACGCTAGCCACCTGGTTCACCAACGAGCTCCAGACCTCCAAACGTGCATGCCGGAAACTGGAGAAGATATGGCTCCACGAACGCACACCAGACAATCCCGCAGCCCACAAGGACGCCACCCGCAGACATCACCACCTCATCAGATTAGTCAAGAGATCCTCCTTCAAAGAGCGCTTGGATAACAATGCACACGACAGCAAGGAGCTCTTCAGCATCGTAAAGGAACTCTCCAACCCCAGCGCCAACGCCAACGACATCCCGCCCTCACAAGAACTGTGCAACTCACTAGTCATCTTCTACCACCACAAGATCGCTGACATCCACGAGAGCTTCAACACCACGACCACCTCGACTACGCCATATTCCACCTCCCCTGTAAACACTACCAGCGCCAACCGCCTGATCTCCTGGTCCAACATCAACGACAATGAGACACGCAAGGTCATGAACTCCATCCACTCAGGATCTCCATCAGACCCGTGCCCACACCATGTATTCAACAAAGCAGACGCAGCCATCGCACCCCAACTACGGAAGGTCATCAACATCTCCGTTGAAACAGCGACATTCCCGGAAAGTTGGAAGCACGCCAAAACCAACGCCCTCCTCAAGAAGCCCAAGGCGGACCCCAAGGACCTCAAGAACTTCAGGCCCATCTCCCTGCTCCCGTTCCCGGCAAAGGTAATCGAGAAAATCGGCAACATGCAATTGTCCCGCCTCCTGGAAGACAACAACATCTTGGACCCGTCCCAGTCCGGATTCGGATGAAACCACAGCACAGAGACAGCCCTCATCGCCGCCACAGACGACATCAGGCGCCAACGAGACAACGACGAAACATCAGCCCTCCTCCTCCTGGACCTGTCAGCCGCCTTCGACATGGTCTGCCATCGCACTCTAAAGACACGCCTCCGAGAAGCCGGAATCCAAGAGAAGGCCCTTGACTGGACCACGTCCTTCCTCTCCGGCAGAACCCAGAGCGTCCGCCTCCCACCCTTCCGATCCGAAGCCACCGACATCATCTGCGGCATCCCCCAGGGCTCATCTGACAGCCCGACGCTGTTCAACGTCTACATGGCCCCTCTCGTACAAGTGGCCCGCCATCACAACCTCAACATCATCTCCTACGCCGACGACACCCAGCTCATCCTCTCTCTCACCAAGGACCCACACACCGCCAAAACCAACCTCCACGAGGGAATGAAGGCCGTCGCCGACTGGATGAGGAGCAGCCGTCTGAAGCTGAGCTCGGACAAGACGGAGGTCCTCATCCTAGGACCCACCCCCTCAGCCTGGGATGACTCCTGCTGGCCGAGCACACTGGGAACAGCGGCAACACACACTGACCATGCATGCAACCTAGGATTCATCCTCGACTCCTCCCTCTCCATGTCTAAGCAGGTCAACGCCGTCTCCTCCTCCTGCTACAACACCCTCTGCATGCTCCGCAGGATCTACAAGTGGATCCCGACCAAAACAAGAAGAAGGGTGACACAGGCCCTAGTCAGCAAAAGACTGGACTACGGCAACACACTCTACGCAGGAATCCCAGCCCAACACCTATGATGACTACAACGCATCCAAAATGCCTCTGCCCGACTGATCGTCAACATCCCCCACCGGAGCCACATCACCCCCCACCTGAGAGACCTACAATGGCTCCCCGTCGACAAGAGGATCACCTTCAAGCTCCTCACCCACGCACACAAAGCACTCCACAACACCGGACCAGCCTACCTGAACAGCAGACTCAGCTTCTACACCCCCAACCACCAGCGCCCCTCCACCAGCCTCGCCCTTGCCGCTGTCCCCCGCATCCAACGAACGACCTCCGGCGGCAGATCCTTCTTCTACCTCGCCACCAAGACCTGGAACACCCTCCCTACACACATACGGCAGACCCAAGACCTACTCGCCTTCAGAAGACTCCTCAAGACCTGGCTCTTCGAGCAGTAGCAGCACCCCCCCCCCCCCCTCCCCATAGCGCCTTGAGACTCTTGTGGGTAAGTAGCGCGCTTTACAAATACTCTGATTGATTGATTGATTGAAAGCCAGAGCGTAGGACTACAACTAGTTCAACCTTAATTCAGGGCAGAGCACTTGAACGTCTAAGAAATGTACACAGACATCATGCAGTGTTACTGAAGAGGCTGCAGTGCACCCCGCATGTATTTTAAGTGAAGACATTTCTTTAAAAAATCCAGAATACCTTTCAAGGAGCTCCATTGTCAGAAATCCTTTTAGCCCCGAATCCACCCAATATTGCAATAATCCTTTTATTATTATTGTTCAAGACTTTGAACAAGTCAGGTACTGAAAGTTCTGCGAAGTAGCTAAGATTTACGCACAACAAGATCATTGGAGCTGGCTCACATCAGCATAAAGCACATAGGACAGGAAATGACCGGCAAACTGTGTAGCAATCCCGCCCTTCTGTTAAATAAAGTAATGGAATCAGTAGTTTCTATCCCACACTGGAAGGTAATTGGGCTTTCTGATAATTTTCAAGACCAAGAGGCAATCTCCTTCTCATGCATTTGCAATTCAATCTTCTTTGAAGCAGCTTCCCCAGTACCAGGTTATACTGAACAATATACTCCAGCACAGAGAATGAAGAACAAGAATTAACAAAGACAATAGGACTTGCCTACCACAGAGAAATTGGCTGCGCCAATGTGTTTAGCCATGTTGTACACCAGCGTGGCTGCTGTTCAGCATGGGTAAAAGTTAGTGGGGTAGGGGAGAGTGGTGTGGAGTGTCATAGAGTGAAATGGTGAAGAATGGAGTAGACTGTTGTTCAGTGGGGTGGCATAGAGTGGTGTGTATTGGAGCAGCATAGAATCGAGTGGCGTAGAGTGGTGTACAGTGGAGTGGCGTAGAGTAAAGTGGATTGGTGCAGAGTGCATTGGCGTAGAGTGTTGCAGAGTATAGTGGTGTAGAGTGCAGTGGCGTATAGTGCAATTGGACAGAATTCAGTGACATACAATGCAGCATTAAAGAATGCAATGGTTTGGAATAGAGTGTTGAATAGTAGAATACAATGGTGTAGAGTGCAGTGGTGCAAAGTGGAGTGGTGGAGAGTAGAGGACGTAGAGTACAGTGGGATAGAGTGCAGTAATGCAGAGTGGAGTGGCATAGAGTGCATTGATGTAGAGTGGTGCAGAGTAGAGTGGAGTACAGTGGTGTACAGTAGTGTATGGTGCCTTAGAGTGCGCTGATATAGAGTACAGTGGCATAGAATGCAGTGGTGCAAAGTAGAATGGTGTAGAGTGATGTGGCGTAGAGTGGAGCAGCATAGAGTGCAGTGTCGAAGAGTTATGCAGCGTAGAATAGAGTGCAGAGGCGTAGAGTGTTGTGGAGTGGCATAGAGTAGAGTGGACTGGTGTAGAATATTGTAGAGTATAGTGGCGTAGAGTACAGTGGTGTAGAATATATGGCATAGACTTTAGCAGGGTGCAATGAAGCAAAGTAGAATGCAGTGGCATAGATTAGAGTGATGCAGAGTGCAGTGATAAAAAAATCCATGGTGCAGAGTAGAGTGGCATAGAGTGCAGTGGCATAGAGTGCAGTGGCATAGAGTGCAGTGGCATAAAGTGCAGTGGTGCAGAGTAGAGTGACATGGAGTTCAGTTGCGTAGAGGGAGTGGTGTAGTGTCAGCGGGCAGGGGAGGCGATTAGGGCCAATAAAAGGGGTGTCCTCTGACTGGAACGTGCTTTGCGTTCCATCACGGATTCCCACCAAGCCCCCCGTATCCCGAATTTCCCGGCACTTACCTGTATCTGTCTGCAGATACGCGTCGGGTTGCAGAGATATCTCTGACGTGTTCTCGTTATGGCTTCTTGACCCTTTCCTTTCCGGGTCGCAGCTCTTCATCCGGGGCAGCCAACAGCAGTTGGTTGGATAATTCCTCGCCAGCAGCTTCAGCCTCCTTTCCTTGCAGGCTGCTTCAATTTCCTTCGGTTCTCTCCAGGCCAGCTCTTTCTGTCAGAGCAGATGTGTTCCTACCAGGAAAAACCAGAGAGAGTTTTCTGAAAGAATCCTAGCTCTAAGTCTCACGGTAGGATTAAATAATCTAAGTTCATTATATTGGTACTTATCTGATTCTCTACAATTCACAGAGTGGAGTTTATGATTTTCCTGGAGTTTTGTTCTGCTTCTTATGCTGTTGAATAAGACAGTGGCATTAGTTATCATTTTGTGAAATCTAAGGATAGGTTATCCTATAACAGACCCTGCACCCCTTTTTGTGTAGATTCGTTTAATCTTTTACCCTGAGTAGGAAAATAAGTTTTTTGTTTTGTTCCTAGTAATTCAGGATTGAGTTATTTTTTGGGTCTTGTGGAACCTGATGGTGGTCCTCCCTAAGGTTAGCACTGTTTACTCTTGTCATGATTGAATGCTTAATTCTGCAGTCCTAATGTTAATATGTAGTACTTGTTTCTTATAAACACACCAGTTCTACCTTTACTTAATACACGTTCATATCTTCAATAATTCAAAAGAGGGATGTCCATCAGATATATCCTGCCTACTAATACCTGATGTCCTTATTAACATTGATATATTTGTGTGGTTATAATCAGTACGCACCACATATCGTTTTTATCCATCAGGAGGTATATGCAATCAATCCCATAGGAACATCATGCCAGACGTACCATCATGTTATACTCCTTGTCCCTTTCCTTGTTTTGTATTCCCTCCTTCTCACTTTCACCTCTTTGGTTTTACCGGTGTTGGGCTGAAGTGGTGGGTAAGGGGAGTTGGGACCCAGCATCTGTTCATCCACCTTGTCCATGCGGAAACGCCAGGTGAGCTCCACATGTAGAGTGGAGTGATGCAGAGTGCAGTGGCATAGAGTGTAGTGATGCATAGTAGACTGGTGTAGTGTGAATGGCTTTGAGTGGAGTAGTGCAGAGCAGAGTGGTGTAGAGTTTGGTGGCGGAGAGTGCAGTAGTGCAGAGCAGAGTGGTGTAGATTTTGGGGCGGAGAGTGCAGTGTTGCAGAGCAGCGTGCCATATAGTGCAGCATTGTAGATTGGCGTAGAGTGCATTGGCATAGTGTACATTGGCACAGAGAGCAGTGGCATAGACAGCAGTGGTGTAGAGTACAGTAGTTCAGTGGTGTACAGTGTAGTGGGGAGAGTGTAGTGGCATAGAATGTAGACGTTTAGAGTAGAGTGCTGTAGCACTCTACACTTCTGTACTTTACACCCTAGCACTCTACGCCAGTTTACTATGTTCCACTACACTCTACACTGCACCACTTCACTCTATGTCACTTCACTTCACTCTGAAGCAATCCACTCGATGCCACTGCACTCTGCGTTACTGCACATTATTGCCACCCTACTCCACCTTGCACCACTGCACTCTATGCCACTGCACTCTACACCACTGCACCACTATACTCTACACAACTGCTGTCTCTGCCACTGCTCTCTGTACCAATGCACACTATGCTAATTCACTCTTAGCCACTCTACATTGCTGCACTATATGGTACCACACTATATCCAAAGCCAATTCACACTTTCACCAGTCTACTCTGCATCACTACACTCTATGCCATGGCACTCTGCATCACTCCACACCACTGCATGCAACGCAACTCCACTTTATCCCACTCTACTCTGCACCACTACACTGTACGCCACTGGACTCTACGCCACATACTCTACACCACTGCACTCTTTACCACTCTACTCTGCAACATGGACTATATATCACTGCACTCTACTCTGAACTACTCTAATTTCTTCAACTGCATTCTACAATACTTCATTGTATGCTGCTGAATTCTATGCCACTGCATTCTACACCACTGCACTGTAAGACGCTATGCTCTGCAACACTCTACTCAATGCACCAGTCCACTCCACTGTACATCACTCTACACCACTCTACACCTCTGCACTCTATTCCACTCTTCACCACTCTATGACACTGCACTCTTCGCTGCTGCACTATATGTCACCCCACTCTACACCACTCTACTCTGCACCAATGCACTCTATGCCACTGTACTCTATGCCTCTGCACTCTAAGCAGATGACATTGTGAATGCATAAGAAGTAGATCAACCCTTGGTCTTGAAAAATGGTAGTAAGCCCAATTACATTCCAGTGTAGGATAGAAACTACACTCTCCATTACTTTATTTAACAGAAGGGCGGAATTGATACACAGTTTGCAGGTAATTTCCTGCCCTCTGAGCTTTAAGCTGAGGTGAGCCAGCCCTAACTATCTTGTTGTGCGTCATTCTTAGATAATTCACAGAGCTTGCAGTATCTTACTTGTTCAAAGTCTTGAGCAATATTAATTAAAGGATTATTACAATATAGGGTGGATTCAGGGTTAAGAGGATTTCTTAAAATGGAGCACCCTGCTTGGGCAGTAAAAGTGTTCGAGGGGTCAAAGGAAGCAGAAGCCTTGAGGCAAATAATGTTGTGGTCCAACAGAAATGAGGGTAACTCTCTGCAGTGGCTTGGGTTACAGTACTTCCCCATTTCTAAATAAGTGTACACTTTCTAGATGGTAACTGGCTATCTCCTCTGAGGTCCAAGTTACTATAGTGAATTCATGTTTTTGCCAAGCTAGTAGGTGTATGAAATTGAATTGCTGATATATGGTGGGAATTCAGATATATTAAGTTCTTGTGGGTTTAATTATGTAGCCTGTGGTCAAAGTCTGCCTTGCTCCTAGAAGTGTATGTGTACTGCAAGATAGTAATATGTGTTTTTTTGCTTCTTGTGGCCGCAGAATAGTCTTTGTCTGTACTTTGCAATAGAGAGGAGACAGGTGTATGTGGTTCACAGAAGTGCTGAGCCAAGAAGGAGCCTGTGTTTGACTGCTCTTGGGCATGGATGGGTCCCACAGATTTGACTATAATAGGGAAGGTCCGAACATGAGGTTCTTTATAAAAGCTTTATGTTGACTTTCAAGAGTTGTTTGATTTACACTAGAGTGTCAAGCTGTTTGTTGAGGAGGTTTAGTTAGGTAGAATATCAGACCAGTAGAGCGTTGTGCAGTGACTGGTGGGATTCTACTGTGGCGTTGACCGACAGCAGAGTCTGAGTGGATTTTGGTTCCTCCTGGTATGCACTCGCCTTCATGAATTTTGAATTGTTTTCATTATGCTTACCACTTAGCAGTTTGTTTGAAATTAAATATAGTGAAAGGTTTTTTGGAAGGTTCTTTGTTGTTGAACTTTTTCTTTCATTCCCAATTTCTTATTTAGTGTTTCTACTTTCTTGCTTTTCATCTTTGACATTGCAGCGGGGATAGTGACATTTTCAGGTTGCTCTATTGTGATTGATTCTGAGGACTTGGTTGTTTGATTGTCATTTGTCAGCAATAGCACAAGGCAACAAAAGTGTTGTACATACTATTTTATTTTTATGTGCCATCTATATATCCTCATGTATGGAAATATAATGTATACTTAATGTATGTATTAAGTACCAATTAGTATCTTTCCACACCCCACCCCTTTCCAAGTTATGGTATACTCTAAATGTCCTGAACCTCAAGATAGAATGTTGGTGAAGAGCTGTATTCATCTGGAGTGCTGTTGAGCAGAGCGTAAAGATCATTACTAATAAAGATAATTTCTACTACTCATTTCAACACATTGGGCCTGATTCACAAAGGTAAACAGATACGAAAGTCTACCTTTACAACTTTCTGTATTCACAAAGGGCGTTTACGAGTAGTGAAGTTAGACTTTTGTCTCAGTTATACGTAGGTTTTGGTCTTAAGTTTAACTTTTGTTGTCAGTTAAACTTAAGACCAAAACGTAAGTTTAAGTGAGACAAAAGTCCAACTTTACTACTCGTAAATACCCTTTGTGAATACCCAAGGTAGTAAAGTTAGACTTTTGTCTCAGTTTACTTTGTGAATTGGGCCCATTGCTTCTTAAGGGAATTTGGGATAGGATGGATTTCAGCCGCATGCTGGATTTGGTTTGTCACAGTGATTTGATTTTGTGGGCTGGCGTTTTAGTTTGACATTTGCCCAGCTTGATGATCGTTTTGTCTGTGTGTCTATGTGTGAGCGTGAATGTATGTGTGTCTGTCTGTATGTGTGTCTAGGTGCGAGTGTGTATGTATGTGTGTCTGTAAGTGTGTGTATAAGTGCGTGTGTCTGCCTCTCTGCATATCTATAATTCTGTCTGCCTGTGTGAGGAAATATACATTTTGGTCATGTTGTGTTCCCTAGCGCGTACCCCACCGTCTCCATGTACCAGCTAAAAGTGCATGTAACTTCCCTCCTGTGTCAGTTATGAAGACGCAAATACATTTGCGTCCAACGTTAACTTGTCCTCTTTCAGATCCACCCTGAATGGATTAAATAACCCGTTCCTAAGTATGCTATGCCAACGTCTTTTTGTAGTATACTTTACATGTTTTCCTGCTCTGGCAAAGTAGGCCCTGAATTTCTGCCATCGAGCCTCTTTTCTGGCTTCTGACTCTGACAGCCTCAGCCCAGGCTGCCTCTGTACCCGTGAACTCTGACTTACTTCCAGCGCGGCCCACCGCGCTCAGCTCAGCCTGTTTTCTGCCAAGACTGACTATAACCTTCGAGTTATCTGTTCCGCTCTTCGAAAATGCATTCCTGCCTACTAGCTTCAGTAAACATCCTCCCCAGCTGCAGAGCCAAAGGGCCGACCTGTCTCAGTGCAAGTAATTCATAGCTTCTGTTGCCATGCTTCCATGGAAGGCCCCTTGCCCCCACGCTTCTCATGCAGACACTTAGGCGCTTATACACGCATCCACAGTTAGTATAGAATGGCTTCTACCCTAGAGACCTTTCCGTCCAGATAATATGGTTCCTAAACATCAGATATCAGATATGATAGAAGTACAAGTTGATCTGACATGCCAGACTTCTGTCTCTTTCCGTCAGTGTAAATGTCAAGTCCCCTGCACCCCTCCAGTTTCACGTCTATCACACGTCATGCAGCTGCGCGCGCATCCAAGCTTCCGATTTCTGCTGACATTGCAACATTTCTGTTAGTGCCACCCCTTTGTGACACCCATCTGTGACGTTTCTAGCACACGCCTAGTCCACGCCTTCTGATTACGTACTAGTAACACGTGTATACTGTTATCTTGTCTTCTCTCAGCTGTTACGCCTACTATACTGTTTCCTATGACATGAATTAAGTATATAAGCTATGTACTGTCAATAAAATGTAGCGCTCTATCCCTTCTTCTACCCCTGCGGTAGGAAGAACATGATATTATGGTCCTGACCATTCCTTTTTGAGGAATAAAACCCCTAAAAACTCTAACACCACGGACTCTGGTTCTTTCTTTCCGATTTGAGTTATTATTGATTAAGTACTTACCTGCATAGAGATTAAGAGAGTAAATTATATATTTACGTCATTTTGGCGCCCGAACAGGGACCCCTCCCCCACCTCACGCGCCGGTTGGTGCGTTGCAAGCTCTGTCCCCTGCCATCAGTTAGATGGAAACTACGCGTACTGGCAGGATTTCCTGCATCTCCCTCTGACCCACGGAGGTGACGAAGACTGCGATCAGTGCCCAGACGAGGCGGTGAGGAGTGCGGAGGATCCCGACCAGAGCCTAGCCGAAAGAAGCAAGGTCCGAGGTGTCAAGAGGCCCGCCAGGTTTCCGAAGTTTTCCGAAGTTTTCCGAAGTTTCGAGTCGAGTCCAGTCGAGTTTTCCGAGGCCTTCTGTTTCCGTGCTTCCCGGTGAGTACCATTGCTGGGACGTATCTAGACGGGTTTGGGTACACAAGTCCGGTCTGCACTGTTTCTAGGCAGTGTATCTGTACTGTTTAGCAGTATATCTAGTATTCTGAATTTCTGAATTTCTGCACTGTTACACCAGTGTATCCGTACTGTTTAGCAGTACATCCAGTATAGGGGGTAGTCATCTATGTCTCAAATGTCTTTTCATGTGATTAATGTCGTGGTATGAATGTGACCGTTTTAATGTGCATTATTGTGTTTCTTGTGTAAACTAGCTGTATCCAGTATTAAGTAGTAAGGATTGAGCATTCAGTAATAAGTAAACAAGATGCCGTTTTTCAACAAGCTAAAGCAGATAGGAACTAGGAAAGGGATACTGGAGGAAGAAATTCCTATTCCCCCTAGGGACACTCCAGGTAACTTTATGTATCACAAACATGGCATAGATGCCATATTGTATCTAGAGTTATGGGCCAACTATACCAAGCATCTAGACGAAAGACACAGATGGCCTGTTACCGGAACATGGGATGCCGAGTGCATCATGAAGGTAGAGGAAGTGCTATGGAAAAAGAAAGCTAGACAATCTCAGAAAGACGCCATAGAATTTTGGCGTAAGGAATCACATAAGCGTGCTGAGAAAGCACTCCGTAGAGAAGACAGACTTAAAGAATCAGAAAAAGCCCAAGAAAACGAATTAGTTACTGAAGGGATCCGAGTAAAAACAGAACAAATAGACCGTGCCCGAAACAATCTCGTAAACGGTATGTATCTTGCGGCCGAGGGTACACCTGAGGCCCTATCAGAAATACCGAAAAACTTACCGCCGCCATTAGTTCCAACTAAAGTAATGCATAAGACTACTAAAGACATATTCCTAAATTCTTATCTAGAGGACGTAGCACCGGCTTACACCAATCTGCCTATTTGTGCCTTGTCTACTGACAGGGACGGGGGTGGCAACCCACCCCCAGATCATGTTCCGCCGGTACCGCAACAGACCTCCCCCGTTCCGCCAGCCCCACCACTTCCCGCACCCAAAATTGACCTACCGAAACCACGTCTACCTGATCCTACTAAACGACAAATTCAAGTTCAGATACAGACTCCACAGGGAGATAATGCCCAAGCCTCCGCTCCAGGAGGTGCGGCCGCGGGTCTTCGGACCCCGCCATTAACACACAGATTCAATCTCAGGGATATGCAGAGTCCTCTCACGTTCAGGTCACCCCGCCTTGACGCATTAAAAGAAAACCTTTCAGTTTGCAGATATGATCCAGTACCCGGAAAAGACGATCTAATGATATTGGCATCACTACGGTTAAGATCTGCTACTGATATCTTGTTATGCTATGTAGGAATGAAGGACCGTCTAGATAGAATATATGAGTTTGTTCAGACAGGGAAAGACCCTGACAGTATCAAGGATGCCATGGAGAAACAGAAAGTTGACGTTCAAGCACAGATACTACGATTTTTCATAAATTGTCTAATAAGAGAACGAGACAGGCCTGGAACAGATCAGAGTGAATTAGATGCACTGAACAAGTGGGGTCAAAATATAGCTGAAGGAAAACATGACAAGGGGACTTGCATAGCCAGTATGTACAAGAAAATTAGAAAAGCAGTGATAGCAGTACACCAAAAAGAGAAAGAAAAAGCTTCCTCCGAGGAGGAAGAAGAACTTGAAGAACCAGAAAGGACTACAGATACTATAGCGTATGTAGGTAAGGGAACTTACCTTAGGAAGGGCATCCGTCCGGAAAACAAGAGAGTTTTTCTCTCTGCTTTAACAAACCCGAATTCTTCTGAACATCAGTTCCAGGAGACTGATAAAAGACTACGAGAAAGAATGGGGTACCATGTACTCAATTCAATGGATGAACAAGAACTAGCCCGGTCAGCCATATTATGGGCTGAAAATCCAGACATATATAATGATGACACCTTAGCACAGACGTTTCTGAACCTTTCCCCAGACGAACAGAAATTAGCAGGTGTATACATGATGCAGCACCTCCTCACGAAATACAGAAACCAACATTCTGATCCAGGTCCCTTACACGAAACATTAGAAGCATTACTCATGGATAGATGGAGAGGTTTCAGTACCAAGTTAATACAAATAATTCTAGAACAACGACATAAATATAACGCTTTCGTAAGCTCTGAATATGTTCCCGCCCCGCCTCCAGAAAGGAAAATGTACCACATGCAATGCGGGAGTGGCATTGAAAGCCAGAACCCCTTACGAGAAGTACACCCAGTTATGGGTGCGGATCACCTCTTGAAACGTGTATATGTACACACGCCACTGACTAAGTTAGAACTGTTAGAAATGAAGAAACTAGTCCCGTGTCATGATAAAGACCCTGCAGGTTTTCACAGAGAGCTTAAAGACATGTTACTGATGGGGGATTACACGTATGAGGACATCATGAAAATGTTAAAGGTACTGCTGCCCACGGGCATTTACGAGAAATTAAAGGAAAAAGAAGGGGAGGTGGGGGACAAAAAGATTGTATGGGCAGAAATAGAAGACGAAGAAAGTAAACGTGTCCCAGGGGTAGGCCTTGGGGATAAGACTAAAGCATTACCCGGTTTAATAGTACAGGTCCTGCCAAGATTATTGACAACTAGAAAAGAAGATTGGGACGCCATCTCGTCCTGTAAACAGAAACATGATGAAGATACTAGTGACTTCTATTCAAGATTCGAGAAATGTTTCATTATTAATAGTGGCCTAAAACCAAGTAGCGAGTCATATCCGCACCTTTTTGTATCAAAATTAGTCGAGAACTCCCTACCATTAGTTAAAAACCGAGTGTACAAAGTTGAAAGTACTTGGCAGGCAAATACGCCATCCCAGATGTTACAGATGCTACAATACCATCAGAACAGAATTAGAGAAGAACAAGATCAGGAACAGAAACGCATGAAAGACACAAAGATGAAAATGTTAGTAGCTCAGACGGTCCCAGCCGACGGTCAAAGGAAGGGTGGGACCCAGACAAGTCACACTACAGCTCCCGTTAAAGGGACATGCAATTACTGCAAGCAGCCAGGTCATTACGTACACGAATGCCCCGTCCTGAAACATAACATAGCAACAGGTAAAACTAAAGAGAGACCGCATCCACCTAGACAAGATCAGGTTCAGCATCAGACCTCACAGAATGTACAGCCCATGCAGAACACACAGCCTATGCATGCTTCATCCCATACAGCACAGACAGTAGCAGTACCACAGCCCATTGCCGCGACTCAGCAAGTTTCACAACAGATGTACCAGTATGCCCAATCTGCATATCCAGATTACCCCCGATATACATGAAACAGCCTAGAGAGGGAAGGTTACTTGCCTCTTATTGAAATTCCTGTAGATCAAGAAGGTCCTTATGTACACAGTCACGTATTGGGAAAAGACAGAAAGTTTTTAATTGATACGGGGGCAAGTCGCACCACAATCAGCCATAATGAAGTCCCAGGGGCACCCCTCTCAGGCTCACAGAATGTTTCCCTTGGTTTTTCAGGACAGCCTATTGTAAATGAAGTATCGGAACCAGTACCCTTGGCTGTGGGTCCATTATCACGAGTTACAGATTTGTTACTTACGAACTCATGCCCAGAAAATCTGTTAGGAATTAAAACATTGAAGGCTCTAGGAGCTATAATCTGCTGTTCCCCGGAGGGAGTTAGACTCTTTCTACGGGATTTCAAGGGTCATTATGTGTTGCGAGAATTTGATGTCAGATTGAAAAATGTACCAGATCACCTATGGGCAAAAGGCCCAACTGATGTAGGTTGTATGCATATCACACCATACCGTGTTACACTCAAGACAGGAGTTGTTCTACCACGAATTAGACAATACAAGTTACCACCCGATGCTGTAGTGGCTTTACTGGAAATCATTGAAGAGCTTATGGCACAAGGAGTGGTCGTAGAGACTGACTCCAATATCTGTAATTCACCTATCATTCCAATTCTTAAACGTACTGACCCCAATGCACCGCCAGTATATCGGCTGGTGATTGATCTTCGAGAGCTGAATAAATGTATTGTACCACAGTACCCTGTGGTCCCCGATATCTCTTCCCTATTGACTGCTATTGATTCAGAAGCAACGTTCTTTACTGTAATTGATCTCAAGAACGCTTTCTTCAGTGTACCTATTGATCCGGAGAGCCAATATCTCTTCGGATTCAGTTTAAATGGACGAAGTTTCAAATTTTCCCGCGCACCTCAAGGATTCACAGAAAGCCCCAGCATCTATAGTCAAGCACTGAAAAGGCAACTAGATTGTATTCAAATGCCAGTTAACACAGCCTTACTGCAATACGTCGATGATCTGTTGATCACCGCACGAAGTGAGCCCGAATGTGAACAAGCATCGCTGACAGTTCTACATTTTCTGGCAGACAAGGGACACAAGGTGTCTCCTTCGAAGCTGCAATTCTGTGTTCAGCAAGTTGTGTACTTGGGTCACTTGCTGTCCAAAGTGGGGAGACAGCTCACTCCCGATCGCATTCAGTTAATTGTAAATATGCCACGACCCCAGACACAAAAGGAAGTGCGGGCCTTCATAGGCCTCACCTCGTACTGCAGACAATGGATTCCTCAATATGCATTTCTAGCTAAACCACTCATCCAGTTAACGACGCAGGAGGCAGCAACCTCGACTGCCCTCCCTTGGACTCAGGAACATACACAAGCCTTTGAGGAATTAAAGAAAGCATTATGCCAAGCACCAGTTTTAGCGACACCATGTTACAGCAAACCGTTTACACTTTTTGTTACAGAACGTGATGGTACAACATTGTCTGTCCTCACTCAAGATCAAGCAGGTTCACATAAGCCTTGTGCTTATTTCTCTAGTACATTGGATTCAGTAGCCCAGGCACTCCCTACATGCTTAAAGTCAGTAGCAGCAACAGCGTTAGCAATAAGACAGAGCGATTCAATTGTTTTAGGCCATCAGTTAACAGTACAAGTTCCACACTCTGTAGAGGTTCTTTTAAACAGAACTCAGACTCAACACTTGACTATAGCACGACTGACAGGTTATGAATTAACGCTATTCCAGCCACACATAGAAATAAGACGCTGCAGCATTCTGAATCCCGCAACACTGCTACCTACAATTATGACAGATCCAGCCCCGCATGATTGCATAGAGATCATTAATGCAGTAACAAAGCCCAGACGAGACTTAACAGATGTTCCATTGACAAATCCAGACCTGACACTTTATGTGGTTGGTTCATGCATGCGAACAAGTACAGGAGAATTAGTGGCCGCATATGCCGTGACCACTGAAACCGAAGTTAAAGAAACACATCGTATCGATACACTGTCTGCTCAAGCGGCAGAGCTTATTGCTCTGACCCGAGCCTGTATTCTAGCTAAGAACAGAAATGTCAATATATATACTGATTCCCGTTATGCGTTCGGAGTTGTACACGACTTCGGCATGTTATGGCAAGAACGAGGTTTTCTGACCTCTCACGGTGCCAAGATCCAACATGGTCCCCTCATTCAAGCACTGTTAGAAGCAATACATCTGCCTTCAGGCATATCCGTCATGAAGTGTAAAGCACATACTAAAGTCACAGATTCTATTTCCCAGGGTAACGACCTGGCAGATCAGACAGCAAAACATACAGCATTGACTCACACTCAGACAACTGACATGACAAAGACAACCGGACCGACACATTGTATGACAGTCAGAGATCCCACACTAGATGTTATCGATATTCAGACACATGCTACCCCAGAAGAAATAAAGAAATGGATTGAACTAGGAGGGATCCAGACAGATCAAGGTTGGATGACGAAGGGAAAATCTACATGGTTTCTCCCTGACTCTATGGTTCAAGTCATGATTAATACAGCACATAGTCCAGCACATCTAGGAGAGAAAGCGATGTTAGACAGTTTACAAAATCTTTGGAACAATAAGCACTTACGAGCAGCAGCGAAACAGAAAGTGCGTACTTGCATGATCTGTTGTCAGTTCAATCCAGGTAAAAGCGTCCCTGTAGAGCAAGGTGGATTTCATCCTCCCGATCACCCTTTTGAAGTCCTCCAGATGGATTATATCCAGATGAACCGTTGTCGAGGATTTAAATATGTTCTCGTAGTTGTTTGTGCTCTGTCCCGCTGGACCGAAGCATACCCAGTCCCAGATTACACTGCTCCGACCACTGCCAGGCAGTTAGTTCGTGAATTTTTCCCACGGTACGGCTTGCCTCGTGTCGTGTACTCAGATAACGGTCAGCCATTCTCATCCGCATTAATGAAAGAAGTTTCTTTATTGCTAGGATACCAGTGGAAATTCCATTGTGTCCGACACCCCGAAGCCGCAGGCCTTGTAGAGAGGCATAATCAGACATTGAAAATACGACTTGCTAAAATATGTAAAGAGAAAGGGGTCGACTGGATAGTCGCCCTGCCAGTGGCACTATTCTATATGAGAATGGTTGCCCATTCGAGATCAGGGCTATCCCCGTACGAAGTGGTTTTTGGCAGACCACCGAATATGTGGGGGACGCCCATTCCGAAAAGAATTACTGATGTTGATTGCAATATGTTGACAGATTACCTTGCCTCCTTGATGTCTGCACTCCAATCATGTCGTTCACAGGTTGCCGCAGCCTTCCCTGACAACACTGATGTAAAGCCACATGATGTCCGTCCTGGGGACCTAGTATTGGTGCGAAACTTTGATAGGAAGAGTCTGTTGGAGCCCCGCTGGAAATCACCGAAGACCGTCCTTCTCACCATGAGGACCGCCGTGAAGATCGAAGGGAGAAAGGGGTGGGTCCATACGAGTCATGTGAAAAGATTCCATGAACTGAAACCAGACCTAGACTCGCCCACCCCCACCAAAGACTGTGTTGAGGCAAAAGACTTTACAGTATCTGAACGAGAAAAAACTCCCCAAGAGGAGTACCGATCGAAACTCCGATCTAGCAAGTCAGACAATTTAATTGTTTAAGTCCTCCCCTAGGTGAATCGGTTAAATAGTTTCTGACATGTATCCCCTAGATCGAGACAGAGAGAGAGAATTCAAGAAACGTACATACTGTAAATCACTGCGTAGTCACTGTATAGTGACATTGTTAATAATGTTTTTTCTAAGTCTTCTGATCATAGTTGCCAGTATACTTCTCCCTATCTACTACCCTATATTCAGGCGTGAACAATCTGTTTACAATGTCTCTGCTGAACACACTTTTAGCGAGTTGCCTCCTCATGAACTCCCCTACAGACTTGCGCTGCGCAACAACACATTCATTAGTATGCTACACCATTCCCATCAAACTAACAATGCTACAGACTGCTGGATATGTGGCCGACTCCCTCCCTACCAGAATTACAAGGGAGCTCTGCCCCTCTTTCCGTACCCGTTCACTCACAATGGCTCCTGTGGTGCATGGTTTAAAATAATTAATTCCTTAGATCCTGATATTGCTGTTTTCGACGGGGGTTGGGTTTGGGGAAACCTGAACTCGGTCCTGCTCGACGTCTGTTACCCTGATAAGGAGGGACTCCCCACTAGAATAGGAACTGATCTAGAAAATGAAGTGTATGGATTAGGTAATTATACAATTAGCCTTATGATTCTTACTGTTGAATCCGAAGCCGCACCTGTTATACCCACTATGTCAGTATTGCCAGTCACTGGCGAATTATGTATCAGGAAGAAAGGTTCAGTACACTTAGGTCATAGTAAATGCACTACTGTGGTCGAATTCAGTGATCATGGAAAATCGTCCTTTAAAGCTATCAGTCATTCCTATTTTGTTTGTGGTCATACCGCATACATACGTCTACCTCCAGATTGGGATGGTACCTGTTATATTGCATTCCTTCTGCCACCTGTTTTCCTAGCTCCTCCTGATTACCACAGAAATACAAATCTAGTAAAGAATAGACCCAGAAGAGATATCCCACTTGTCGACTACACAGAAACGGCATGGGAACAGTATACCGATTTTAATAAAGGATTCTTTTTCTTTTTAGGACCTGTTCAAAATAGTAAACTAATACGCAGATTAACGAGAACACTTGAAGCAGTAGTGAATGAAACTGCCTCCGCCTTAGGTAACTTAACAGAAGAGCAGTCCGCCATGCGGGTTGTTGTCCTTCAGAATCGTCTTGTTATTGACGTCATCTTGGCAGATAGAGGTGGAGCCTGTAAGGTCATCGGGTCAAGTTGCTGTGTTTTCATACCACAAAACGCACCATTTGTATATCAAGCTATTACACGTCTCCATAAAATTGCGAATCAGATACATCAGAATCCAGGCACCTGGACTTGGTCCGGTTGGTTCTGGACAACGTTAACCGCTTGGGGATGGAAGATCCTATCCTTCCTAGGCATTGGCCTAGTCCTAGTATTCAGTTGCTGCCTGTGCCTGCAGTGCGGGCCAGCGATTTGTGGACTGTGTGCCACCTCTTGTATTGAACATTCCAGTTTCCTTTCAAGCCGTCAAAGAAAGAAAGATGAGCAAATGATGCTGCAAGAACAAACTGATCGATTCATGAGGATCGAGATTTCATGAAGGGTCCGTAGGGAACAAGGAGGGAATGAGGAAATATAAATTTTGGTCATGTTGTGTTCCCTAGCGCGTACCCCACCGTCTCCATGTACCAGCTAAAAGTGCATGTAACTTCCCTCCTGTGTCAGTTATGAAGACGCAAATACATTTGCGTCCAACGTTAACTTGTCCTCTTTCAGATCCACCCTGAATGGATTAAATAACCCGTTCCTAAGTATGCTATGCCAACGTCTTTTTGTAGTATACTTTACATGTTTTCCTGCTCTGGCAAAGTAGGCCCTGAATTTCTGCCATCGAGCCTCTTTTCTGGCTTCTGACTCTGACAGCCTCAGCCCAGGCTGCCTCTGTACCCGTGAACTCTGACTTACTTCCAGCGCGGCCCACCGCGCTCAGCTCAGCCTGTTTTCTGCCAAGACTGACTATAACCTTCGAGTTATCTGTTCCGCTCTTCGAAAATGCATTCCTGCCTACTAGCTTCAGTAAACATCCTCCCCAGCTGCAGAGCCAAAGGGCCGACCTGTCTCAGTGCAAGTAATTCATAGCTTCTGTTGCCATGCTTCCATGGAAGGCCCCTTGCCCCCACGCTTCTCATGCAGACACTTAGGCGCTTATACACGCATCCACAGTTAGTATAGAATGGCTTCTACCCTAGAGACCTTTCCGTCCAGATAATATGGTTCCTAAACATCAGATATCAGATATGATAGAAGTACAAGTTGATCTGACATGCCAGACTTCTGTCTCTTTCCGTCAGTGTAAATGTCAAGTCCCCTGCACCCCTCCAGTTTCACGTCTATCACACGTCATGCAGCTGCGCGCGCATCCAAGCTTCCGATTTCTGCTGACATTGCAACATTTCTGTTAGTGCCACCCCTTTGTGACACCCATCTGTGACGTTTCTAGCACACGCCTAGTCCACGCCTTCTGATTACGTACTAGTAACACGTGTATACTGTTATCTTGTCTTCTCTCAGCTGTTACGCCTACTATACTGTTTCCTATGACATGAATTAAGTATATAAGCTATGTACTGTCAATAAAATGTAGCGCTCTATCCCTTCTTCTACCCCTGCGGTAGGAAGAACATGATATTATGGTCCTGACCATTCCTTTTTGAGGAATAAAACCCCTAAAAACTCTAACACCACGGACTCTGGTTCTTTCTTTCCGATTTGAGTTATTATTGATTAAGTACTTACCTGCATAGAAATTAAGAGAGTAAATTATATATTTACGTCAGGGCTGGCGTTTTAGTTTGACATTTGCCCAGCTTGATGATCGTTTTGTCTGTGTGTCTATGTGTGAGCGTGAATGTATGTGTGTCTGTCTGTATGTGTGTCTAGGTGCGAGTGTGTATGTATGTGTGTCTGTAAGTGTGTGTATAAGTGCGTGTGTCTGCCTCTCTGCATATCTATAATTCTGTCTGCCTGTGTATCTCCGTACCTCCGTGAGATTCTGAATGAGTGTGTGTGGGTTGCGAGCATGTGCGGCTGCCTCTCTGTTTGAGTGTCTGCCTGTGTGTGTTGGTGTGTGGAGGAGGCCGTGTTACTGCCAAATGGTCCTTTCAGGGCACATCCGCTGGACCTTTGTTGTTCCAAATGTGGAGCACAGAGCACCTCTTTGTGCAATTGTGCAATAATTTGTAATAATTTCCTCAAAAAGCCTGGCCAGCTGTTTAATTTACATTCAGACCGTGGTGCCTTGTTTACCTTCCCCCCCCCCCCCCCCCCACCCTCCATCCATAGTTCAAGCAAAACACATAAAAGGTCCCAAAGGCGAGACCTATTGGCTATGCCAATGCTTGTTCTCCTACGCAGACGACTCCCAGTTACTCCAGAGACTCGATACATGTATTCAGATGCTGGGGTCACTGTTTGATGGTCATGAATGCAACCGACGCAGGGCCGGCTCCAGGGCGGTATGACCGGTGCCTCCACGCCAGGCCACAAGGGCCCCGTCACTTTGCGTGGCGCCACTCGTTTGGGGCGGTTAGCAAAGCTCTAGAAATGGCAGAATCACATCAGCATTTTCCTGGAGACTGTTGGACAGACACCACGAGCTTCAGGAAGCGAAGCTCTGATGGTTTCAGCCTCGCGCTTGGCTTTTACTTCTCTCGTCCCTCTGCTTCAAGAGCAGTCACGCTCCTCCAAGCACGCCCATCAAAGACGCTCTGGGCTGTTTTCTTTCCAGGCATGTCTCGGATTGAGTATAGGTGCGTACCGTAGCCTCGGCGCTCTTTCGAAGCGGCACGTGGTGGAAAAAAAAGAACAAATGCTTCCCGCTGAATCTGGAAGAAGAGCTGGCGTGACGCGTCCTTTAGTGCGTCAATGAGAGCTGTCACAGGACTCGATGCAATAGACATGTCATAACGCTGATGCAGCTATGACGCAGCATATTTACCGAGAATAAAGAATTAAGTGGTTCAGTAATTAAAACCGCACACCAAAACGGGCTCTTATCTACAGATGACCTTAATATTATAAGCAAACTAGTGATGTGTTGCTCATAATTAGTGTCGATTCGCAAAGGCATTTATGAGTACATGTCGTAGTATTTCTGGGGTACCACTTTAATAATTGAGTAGTGTCACAGGAGGACTACTTATCAAACTCATAAATGCAATTGTGAGTTGGCCTCGAAATGTCCAACTCCCTTTAGTGAAAGTGCAAAAAGGGTACAGTATTTTCTATTTTTACTAACAGAATATGGATATTCCAAATTCCCCATTGTAGGTGTGTTGTGTTTAGTTCATAAATGTATTTAAAGCCTCAGAAGTACTAATTGACGCACTCAAAATGCCTTGAAGAATTTGCCTGAATGTGAGCCAAGCACCTTAAGAAAATCGGGGAAGCAGTGCAGTCCCCGTCAGGTTTTACTTCATGCTGCGTGGTATATCTGCCCCAATTTCCTAAAAGTATTTCATTTACCCAGATATGTTTCCGTAGTTTTATTTCTGTGCAATATATGTCTTGTATACTGCAAGCTGAGTCAGTCGCCTCTTTGTGCCTGGGGAGTTAAGGGTGTAGATTGTTTTTCATAACTTGCAAGATCTCTTGCTCTTGAGGTGAGACTGCAAGCAGTGTGAGTTTCTGGCAGTGCCTGTCACTGTGTCATGAAGATGTTCAGTCTACAAGTTCATCCAATGCTTGGTCTCTCTGCATAGATCACAAAGCGATGCTTATAAATGTGTCAATTTTAATTATGATTCTGTGGGAAAGATTGCAATGCAGGTGCACAGCTGTGGTAATATTGAACATTCCAATGGAAAAGATAATATGACTTCGTTGGGGTCTCTAATATTGTGCATTTTATTGTTCAACTTCACTTTTAGGGAGGCGGGAACACGAATGTTGGCAGTAGCACTCAGTGTTCTAAGTTCTTGAATGAACTTCCCTTACTCCCATTGTCTGTCTTGCATAGCTCGCGAAATGTTCGATCATATACGAAAGGACCAGTCCCCCTTCTTATAGCTTTCTGCTTTGAGAGCCCCTGCAAGGATTTTCTCTTTAAGGGAATACAACTTGAAATTTACCAGGAATTTCCTCTGGGTTTTCTTTGCTGATCTTCTGGAGAACGGATCACGATGTATTCTTTGAATATCTTCTTTTAAGATACGTTCATCAATATCCATGTTAAATGCTTTTTGGAGGCTGATCGTAAAACTCTTAAGTCCTTCTGGTATATTCAGAATCCTGATGTTATTTCTCCTTAAGCTATTTTCAAGGGCTTCTATCTTGTCCCAGAGCTCTTTATCCCCATTTTTCAACCTCTGAATCTCATGTTCGTTAATATTTACTTTTTTAGAGAGCTCTTCTAGGGACATCTATATTGCCCCACTCTTTCCATTAAATTATTTATCTTATATTCAAGAACTTCACATGCACTCTGAATCTTTTGTTGGTTTAATTCAGACACTGCAAACTTTTCCCTAATTTTAGTTAGTAGAGTGGAAAGAAGATTCTCCATACTAGCCTGTTTATCCCACTCTGAATGCCGCCCTCCCGAACCATGAGGCTAAGTCAGACACTGCAAAATGTTCCCTAATTTTAGTTAATAGGGTGGAAAGAAGTTTCTCCATTCTATCCTGTTCAGCCTGTTTATCCCCCTCTGAATGCGGCCCTCCCAAACCATGAGGTTAATCCGGGACAATCAAAGATATATGACTTGTCTCATCATACTCCAGGTTGTCCTCTTCTGCTAAGGGACTGAATCTGTTATCCAAACAAAGTGTGTCTTTAGTCCCTTTATTAGTAACAGTGACATCCATTATATTGTAACAACTACGGCGCTCAAAGACATGCAAAGGGGCAAGGTGCAGACGGGAAGGAGGAGCGACTTGCTTTCCTTTAGACTGATCCTTAAAGTAAGAACAAAGTGAAAGAGTAGTCATCACTAGATCAGTCTTTTTCGGATGCTCTCTTCCTACTTTTTAGGTAATGGTTCATCAGCCAGTGATTTTGGGGCCACAGAAGATATGGGGAGGGAAGTTCTGCACCATTTATTCAGGAATGTTTTCCATGTGTAACCTGAGGGGGATTTTTTTCTGTAGAAAAGATAACTGAGGGAGTCTCTGAAATACCCTTCTCCCAGATGTTGCTCATTCTTAGTGTGTATCTGTTCGGTGGGTGGGTAAAATCCCACCTCCCCCATTATTAGAGTCTAAGGAGTGTGGTTTAGGATGTTTAAATGTGCCCCATAATGCAGCAGTCTCCCGATCCCCTTTCCATCTCCTCAACGGGGTCATGGGTGGTCCATGAACGGCATTCTCCACCTTGCCGCCATGCGAGGTAATCCGTTGTGCGGAAAGGAAAGTGCCACCCCCACTGCGGGCTTCTGCCCTTCCGCTTCCCTGCAAACTAATCCTGGCGGCAGCTTGCAGAGCCTCGCCGCAGCCTCCGCCCACATGTTGGTTTGCGATTGAACAGCCGTCCTCTGAAAGGGACCGACCTTCGGCCCCAAAACCCCTCCTAGAGACCCACGACCCGCAAAGGCAAGCCACCACTGAGATCCCCCTGCAGCAGGACCCACAAAGAAGGCAGACTGTCTACACACTAAGCATGGGCGGAAAATCTGTTTCGCTCGCGGATTTGGCAGATTTTCGGTAAATTTGCAATCCGCGAGATTTGCGAATCTCCCACAAAATCCGCAAATCCGCGAGCAGCGGATTTCATGGCTTGCTCGCACTGTTCGCGTGAGTTCGCGGCTTCCCAGTACAACTTCGCGCCCCGCGAATAAGCGCAAAATTGCAGAAATACGATCTTAGCAAAACTGAAACTACTTACCAGGTTCAAAAGTTCAGGCTCATCATTAGTAGCCATTTCCTGTAGTGCTTCCTGAGGGGCCCCTCCAGAGTTCAGTTGCCAGTTGCAACTATTATGTGACCCTGCTCTAAACCTCAGAATAGTTACACATATGCCACAAAGGTCCTGAATTACAGCTAAGGGAGACAAGCAGGAGCCAGGCTGGAGGTTCAAATCCATTAATCAGCCCCTAATTCATTATTGTCAGTTGGGGCAGGGCAGGTGTTGTAACTAATTTTGCAACAATGAAAGCACTTAGCAAGTGCAAAAGATCACTAATCAGGAAGCACTAAGGAAGCAGGTGCCAGCTAAAAAAATATTCTGTGACACATTAATCAGCCCCAAATTAATTCAGGTCACTTGAGGCAGGGAAGGTGTGCTTGCGTTGCCACAATAATGTACACTGACTGGACAACCAGAGGGTGCTGTGATGAAACAGAGGGTGGCATGGGTGGGCCAGAGGGTGGCATGAGTAGTCAGAGAGTGGCAGTGGTGACAGAGAGTGGCAGTGATGAAGAAGAGTGTCCCAAACAGGCTGGACACGTAGAAACAACAAGTTCGCGAAACTTGCGACCCGACAGGGAAGTTCGCGTTTTGCGAAATTGTACAAAACCCTCGCGAACTGGCAGAAACCCGCGCGAACACAAAAAAAAAAAATCCGCAAATTCGCGAGAATTCGCAGATTTTGCGGATTGCGAGTTCGCAAATCCCCAAAATTCGCGAACGGGAGATTCGCAAAATTCGCCCATGCTTACTACACACCAGTAAGCATTACTGCAAATTGCTGTGGAGGCGGGAGAGCTCTCGACCGGCACTACCTATTGGACACCATGTTCCCCCTGTCATGCTCCCGTCAGGATCACAGCTTAATTAGTAAATAGACCTCTTAGTGTTTGTCCACACACAGCACATTTGGCACAAAGGCTGTTTTATTTATAATGATTAGTGATATTTTTGCAGTGGATTAATTCCTTATTTGGGTTTCATTCTTGTTGCAGATTTTCCTTGTTCTAGCCTTTTCCAAATGTTTAATCTGATGATGACCCATTCATTTACTCTAAGGTTGAAACTTCATGAAGACACTTGAACCAGGGATTAAATAATGTTATAACTGTATATGTGCTGTTTTTTCAAAGTAGGCTCGCAATCAATGTGATCATAGTAGTAATGTGTATTTTTATATGCACACATCTATACACGATGGAGCACAGTGTGATCCTGTATGAGAATCAAGCACGTTTTCACACACCAGAAATAAATAAATCTTGACATGTTTGTTCAATGTAGTAACTTCTCTTTCTTGAGCTCAGTAATATAAAACCAAATTCATGAATTTCATTCCGGGAACAATTTCTGAACCAATTATTGATGGAACTGTACATTAGAACGACACCATAAGGGCACCATTATCTCATAATTCTGTCCTTCGCCAAGTTCCTTTTGTATTTTGGGTTCCCTTTGTTACCTTTAACATTTAAACACTGTGCCTACACCATATACATTTTCTGTAATTTCCCTACACCAACAATACCATAATAACCTTGGAATACATTTATACTACAGAACAAGATTTCAACTGCTGTCGGCTATTTAAGTATATTAATTGTGAGAGAGTTATGTTTTTTAACCTGAAAAAAAGACCTATCATTTCAAAAAATGAATGGCAATCCAAGCACTCTTCCCTTCAAAACAAATGCTGATTAATGCTTACTGTTTCAATACTCATTTGACTATTCTGATTGTACTAATGCGAAACGGTGCTCTATATGGGAATGATTTTGAATGTTGAAGTTTTGTTGGTTCCAATTGCTTCTGGGTACCTGTCCCGGGAGATTGATGGCTCCTACGTGTTTCAGGCTGAGAGGACAGTGTGCTCTTTGAACGTCAATGAGCTGAAGTTTGAGGGGGGTGGGGGCGAGCAAGGATGTGTTTGAAAAATACAGACGCTTCTTTAAATTTAAGCAGAAGGATGAAGAGCTTTAGTTACCAATATACCGGAAACGGGGCCCCAAATGGTCCCCATAAACCTCAAACCAAAACATCCTGAGACTTAATGGGTTTATTTTCTTTGAGGAATGTGTGGCTATCCCAGCAAAGACAAGAAACATCCAACTGTTCACCCACAAGGAATAAAGAATATCAGATGAGTCGGATCTATTCCCAGCAAAGACAGAGAATATATCATTGACGAATAAGGTATGCAGATATGGCCATCTCTCTCTCAATCAGTTTCACCGCACTCCAATACCCATAATGCAAAACCCCAAAACACCACCCACCTAAGCTATGCCTGTAACACAAACCCTGAAATCCAAACACAACAATCTAAAAATATATTACAAATGTAATGCACTCTCCCTCACTCGTCCTATGCTCTGTGACCCAAGCAAGTATTAGAGCCCCACTCCAGGTTCCATGCACAAAACCAAAGTGCTTCAGACACACGTCACACTGCAATTCAACATTGCCAGCAAATTATGTGTTTTAGGGCCACGTCAGGGTTATGCAGCACTACATAAATGCAATATGATGCAATGCACTGTGAATTTCCTTCTCTCAATCTTCATTTTTTTTACATGTGATCGTGTGGTAGCCTTTGTTTGCAAACGTTGCATAGCTAAACATATTTCTTCCCGTACTTAAAGCCCTTGTGGTCCTAGTCTCAGGAACTGAATATCATAAATGGGTTTCGATAGTTCATTCTGATCATGTGACTTGTCCACAATATCCGACGCCAGACGGATTGCAAAGACAGTCTGCACCTCAGGAAAGAAGAAGTTGATCCCTTGGTGTTAAAAATAAGCTAAAAACAGCATTTACACAGAGAAGGTAAAAAAGCGACTTCAATGAAAATGAGTTTTTGGATTAAATGTTTGCATTAGGCAACTGCACCAAAGTAGCACAGTTTGCTTCAGGTGACAATTTAAAACCGATGCATTGAGAATGTACTGGTAATGCCGAATATTTGTAATTTTTCCAATGTGTATTGCATTCATTAATCATCTCGTTTTCAGGCACCAACAACGTAAAGATGTGTTCTAGTTTGATGTATTTTGAAGACAATGTTTGAACCCATTATCTAAAGATGTGTTTGTCAGACCACCTGCTTTGAGGTGTTAAATATTAGGTAGGATTCCACGAAGTTATTTTTCTACATTTCTCAATTCATAAGATGTTCTCAGTACTAAGGCTGTTGAAATACAATTCGTTGATGGTAAGGATAATAGAGATTAAGTTTCACAAATTATCACGGATTATCCCTTATCTGGTACATAGATTTGGAGCCAAAGTAATGGGCTAATGACAGAAGATAGATAAAAGGTAAGAGGATTGACAAGGTCTTCTCTCCATTAGCAGCTCACTGAAATATTCGTTTTTGTCCCATCTCACGCAGAGTTCACCCAGGGGTTTGCAGGTTCACATTGGATGCTTTCCCTGTCCCTCGGGTGGTGTGGCGGTGGGCATCTTGAATGCAAAGTCTACCTAAAGAAGGGGATAGCTCCCACCAATTCTTGTATAGATGTGTAGAATATTTTTCATCATTCACTGACAACGTTCAACACAGTTCTGAGTATGGGGCTAAGGGCCAGATGTATGAAGCATTTTACTGTGAGCCGTAAAATGCTTTTTTGCATGTGCAAATCCTTTTTTGTGAGTCTGTAACCTATTACCGACTCGAAAAATAGGGTTTGTGAGTCGCTATTATGAAGGGGCGAGTTAAGGGCATCCCTTCCTAATAGCAAGTCGCACTGTCATATAGGAATGTTTTGCGACCGGGAATGGGGTTGCAAAACATTTGCAGTTACCACCAACTTCAAGTTGGTGGTAACCCATTTACAAACAGAAAGGGGCCCCTTTGTGAATGTGGGCGCCAACATTTTTTAAGAGCAGGCAGTGGTCCCACGGACCACTGCCTACTCTTAGAACATGAAAAGGTAGATTTTAATTTTTATTTTTGAAATGCATCCTGTTCTCCTTTTTTTAACGAAAACGGGCTGCATTACAAAAAAAATTAGCTTTGTTTAAAAAGCAATCACAGACGTGGTGGTCTGCTGCCTCCAGCAGGCCACCATCCCTGTGAGTGCAGGCCATTCCCACTGGGTCGCAAAGTGAGACCTACCTCATGATTATTAATGAGGTAGATCTATATATCGACCCACTGGAAATCGCAAAATTTGTCTAAGACTAACTCTGGGTGGTGAACTCTGCTCCGCTCGCGGAGTTTGCGGAGTTTCCCACACTCTGCGTTACACAGAGCTTGCGGAGTTCCGAAAAACTCCGCTTCGTACAGCGGAGTGACGTTTTTTCCTTGCTCGTGTTTACCAGTTGGCGAGCGCGAGCGATAAATATCGACCTCCCAGCAAGATTGTTCCTCGTTCGCGATCGCCAACATCAAGTTGACGGGCACGCGCTTGGAAAATAAACCTCCCGTGAGATTTCACAATGCGGAGGGTCAGGTTTCTCAGTGGTCGGGTATGCCCGCGACCGCTCGTGTTGAGAAACTGCCCGTTCGCGTTGAGACAGCTGCTGCTTGATTAAAAATCTACTCGAGCAGCACAAAAGGTAAGCTTGCGCTGTGCATGGTGCTGTTCACAATGATTGCACAGTACGGACACGCATCCAGCACTGTGCAATCATGCGAACAGCATTTTTCTACTGTACTCCGCCGCTCGCTGAGCTCCGCGTAGTGCGGCAGAGGTTTTTTGGCACTTCGCGTAGCTTCGAGTAGTGCAGCTCTATGAACTCCGCCCTGGGTTATCTAAGACACATTTGAACACGGGTCCATGTGCAAATGCTTGTTCGCGCATGGATCAAAATTATAAATTGTGTGAGAAACACCGCACTTCCCTTAATTTTCCCTAGGTCTATTTTATCAAACCTGCTCAAATTTAGGAAAGAGGAGCAGGGGGTATTTGCCTAGTATATTCTGATACATGGAGAATTTGGCACAGATTGCATCAATGCAACATGTAATTCACCATTTTTGTAGAGGTTATTTGGTATAGTAGGAAGATACCACTCCTGGTAAACGACTCTTACTGGGATAATGATATTTACTAGGTCCAGTAAATACCTCATTCCATTCTATTCATAATCTTGGCCTTCGTAAACAAAGAAATAATTTGGTCACTGTGGGATCCTCACGACTACTGGCCATGTCTATGCACAGAAGGTTATGAGGACTCAGTTGTCTGAGGGTAGAGTGGCAGGAAAATGTCATATGAGTGAAATGCCTTCCTTTTGTTTCACGGCATTAGCTTTACTACAACAGAAGGTTGTGTTATAAGTTATTGCAGTTGAGTTCTCACGTCTCAATGCCTGCTGGCAGAGTCAGCAGCTGAGGTGAAAGGCAGGCCAGGTCACAGAGCATAATTGAAACAGCTTTTTAAGACAACAAAAATGGAACATTGCCTTCCTTTCTTCTAGTCTATTTTAATAGCTTACAGTGACAAGCAGAGAGAATATGTTTATTTTTTGCACTCCTTAGAGAAACGTTAATATCCTTCTGCATGTTTCTTCACATTCTTAGCTACTGCAGCTTTCTTTTTAAAAACTGACTTGTTTTAAACTGTTTCTACTCTGTTTGCAACAAACATCTAACAGGTTTTTGATGTGACTAATTTTGCACTAGAGGTTTTTTTAATTCTTCATTTGCAAACATGCTGCTCTTTCGAATGTAAGAGCTACGCAACAAGGTTTTAATGGGTTTGTGGGAAAGATGGTTGTGTGACCATGTATTATATGGGATAAAGTACCCCCTGGTGTACATGATAAGAATATTGTAAGTCACCTCAGTGTTTCACAGCCTTTTAAAGGAATTTAGTCTGCTGCTCGTTCTTTTATATGGTTATGGAACTCCTCACTGACTTGCAAAATCCTTACAATGTATGGCAGGGGGGTACTTTATTCCTTATATCCTCCTTTTATTGGAAGACGTGTTGTTCTGTAGCAAAAAAATCTTTAATTTATTTTGGTGTTACTTGAGCTAGTTTGCTGTGCTGCAGCCACAGGCTAAAAGATGTGCTCAACAAAAGTTCCATGGATACATTTTGTATATGTTTACTTAAAAATTCACCTGGATATCTCACTTTGAAATACCCAGGAAATGCCTGCACTGTGCTACAATAGAGTAATGTATGTAGACATGTTCCACTGTTGTTGCCATGTGATATTACATGCACAGTGTTATTAATGGTGGCTTGGCGAACAGCATCAACAGAAGCTTGAAAGGCATCCAGTATGTAAGCAAGTAGAGTGCCATTGGTACCATACAGAAGCAGAATGATGGTTAGATTTTAGAAGCATGTGCAGTATTTGTTTACATTTTGACTGGTTTGTCTAGGGCCGTGTAAAGTGGAAAGAAGCTTGCCTTGATGACAAGCAATTACAGTGCCCTCACTGTGTGTGCCAACTTTGAGAAGTGTATGTGATATTGTGCACTAATTTAGTCACAATGGCAACCAGAGGGGTTTGTCATGTATGGAGACATGTTAGGAAATATGATATACACATACTTATTTTGTTGACCATGTAGTACCACCCACCAGAAACTGCAAAGGAGTAAGCACAAGCGATCACCTGCTCAAAAAGGACCCGTCTATTGATGTCAAAGAATCACCGACTAAATCTTTGCAAACCTGGATGCACAATCGATCTTGGATGTATTCGATAGGGTGAGCGTACATTTTTTCAAAGATTTTAAAGCTGGTCAAAAGTCTAGCAGTATAATCTATTTTATGTGCTCTGCTCATACCAGTGTTTATCGCCTTCACTCAGTAGCTGCTTCGCGAGGGAGTGCTGCGGTGGGGCGGGGTGGGGCAGGGTGGTGAGTAGTAAACTCAGGCATACGGCCGAACAGAGGTAAGTACAGAAAGAAATAAATAGAACAAATTACAATGCACACGCTGGAAGCCAAATGGCGATGCAGCGTGCGCAATGTAATTAATTTTATTTATTTATTTCTTTAATTACCTCCGTTTGACGTATGCAGGAGTTTACTACCCCCCAACCTGCTTCTCCCCCGCCCCGCCCCGCCCCACCCCACCACCCGCAGTACTCCCTCGAGGCGCCGCTACTGCCTTCTCTGCTGGAAATGTGCAGCCTTCTGCTTTTTAGGTCACGCCTACGCAGCGCGCATGCCCTGCATAGGAAAAAGACTCCTAGCTTTGCGGGCAAAAACGTACACGCATTGCATTGCTTCCAATGGCAACACGTGCACGTCTGGCGATTCCCTTGCGGGAGCGAGCTGTCAAAACATGTGTTAATTACAAACATATGGTTCCTTCTCACTCTCACAAGGGAAACAGGCGCAGGCCCCCTCCTCTCTCCCCTCTTCCCGCTGCCTCCTTTAAGCGCGAGGTGCGCGCGCTAGTTTTGTGCGTGTATTAAATGTGCTTTTCTGCCAGAATAGCGGGAAATATAATTCATTTATAGAACGATTGTAGAAATACAGACTAGAATTGCCTGCCTATTCAGAGTGACATTGTTAGAAAACATACAGTGAATTTTCAATTAGCTTTATTTTCTGTATTGAATCACCATTTACTTTACCTAATCTTATTTCATAAAAAAGTCGTTAAGGTTTCTTTAATATCAGAAACCTTGCATAAACTTGGAAGCCGATACCTCGATCACTGTCACGCTGAGTATTGTGGGTATGCAGAAGTCATTGCTTGCACTGTTGACTATGAGAGGCTCCATTGGTCGGACCTCCCCGTCTGGTTGTGCCCTATTGCCTCCTGTGCGCATGCGTGTAATTGTATGCCAATTCTGTGTGGAAACTTGTATTTCTGGAATACCCATACAGCAGCAGTGTGCTTTGATCGATCCCCCGATCGTGCGTCAGCAATGTCAGCACTGAGCACAGACCTCAGTGAGGGACGGAGACGAATTAGAGGGCTGTGTGTGCATCATACCCACAATCCTCTGGTTAACATCTGCATACAAAGTATTCTCGCGGCTATCTAAACGCTTTTATTTCCTTTTCATAAGAATAAATACCTTCTTTTTGAGTATACAATGTAAAAATAACATTTTCACTTTTTATGTCTTGCTTTTAGGGAAGACGATTGTATGTTTGCGGCCCTCAATACAGAGACTCTTGTTTCTAGTATGAGGTTCCTTTGGCGACATGTTTTGCCTTGCGTGGACACAATGTGTGCCGTTTGAAAATTACTGTTGAAAAGATTATTGATGATATTTCCAAGTGTGCAAGTACAGACTGAAAAAGCTGTATTACTGGTTATACAGTAACTTAAGACAGGGGAGGTAAGATTACGTTGATTAATTCAAGTAGTAGAAAGCGCCAAAGACTGGGGACGTCCGACCCCTGCAGATTTCCGCTGCATCTGAGCTATTGTCAGGAGACCTGGAGTTGCAGATCTGCCACTGAGTGTGGAACATTAGTTGAACAACAACATGTTTGTATTGAACATGTCAGCCTCTTGGAGACTGCATGCGCCTGCCTCGCGGAAGGGGAGGCAAGTAACATATCACAGATACCCCTCCGTAAATCACACTGTAAATTAATTATGTTTGTTGCTGTTTCGGCAGAAAAGTGCATTTAATACACAAAATAAAATGCAAAAGATCCCCACAGTAAATACCTTGAGATGACAAGTGAAAAGAAGAAAAACACTTAAAAGAAGGAAATGGAACCATAAACCTGAATATGTACAAGGGGCAGGGGGACCAATAAGAGGGAGGAACAAGCATTTTCAATGCAATAGGTCTCGCAATTGCGAGAGTTTAAGCTATTGACACTGCAAATGACAATGCCTTTTATTTATCTGTTTTAAAAACAACACATACATAAAAGGCATTGTCATTTAGGTTTAAGTATTTTTATTGAGACAACATAAAGAGACAGAACGTTCATAGCATTTACGAAATTAGGTCGCTGTGATTAGGGTTGCATACAAAGCATTGATTTGTCCTCAAAGCATCTCAAGTCCAGACCCTTCCACAGCAACCCCTCAAGATATACAGTGCCATATTCAATGAACTGTCCCTCACCCCAAACACCCCCAACCCCCCACCCCCCTCCCTCGTCCAGTGCGCAGTCCCGCCCCTTGCCCTCTGCCCCGATCTCCCTGGATTGAAAAAGGTTAAGTCAGCTGTTATTCAAGAAGGTGGTTCTTCAGGCGTCGTAAGCCTTAAAAGGCGTAGGTATCTGGGGCAGGTGATTTCCCTAAATTCGGTGAGCAGCAGCGACCGGAATGGTTGCCATAGGTCGTCAAATTGCTCTATGTCCCCCGCCACCGTGAGCGATAGTTTCTCCATCCCTAATACATGCCATAGTCTAGGAAGCCAACCCGTGACAGAAGGGAGTGTAGTAGTGCGCCAGTGTATTAAGATGTTCTGTACCGCTGACCCCAATGCAATAGCTATCTGTCTGCCCCTACGGGATTTGAGGGGATACACCAACCCGTTCGGGAGGCCTAGCAGTATATATGCTGGAAAGCGCAGCAGCTCGGTGTCAAAATGGGAATCAATCTCATCTAGTACTTCCTTCCAATAGGATTCTAGGAGTGGACAGTCCCATAAGATATGTGTCAGCGTGCACACCTGCCCGCATCCCCTCCAGCAAGCGCTATCCTTACTACGGTCCATCTCGTGAATTCTAACTGGGGTATAATACCAATAAGTGGAGACTTTAGTCAGAGTGTCGGTGAGACCCATGTGGTATGCTGAGTGCTGTGCTCTGTATGAAATCTGTTCCCATTCTTTATGTGTCAATGTCCTGCCCAATTCTGTCTCCCATCGTTCCCTCCCCGGATTATAGAGGTGTGAGGCAGGCGGCTGTAGTAGTTTGTACAGGTCCGTGATCAATTTCGCGTCCGATGAGCGGGTCATGAGCCACCTCTCATAGGGGAGGAACTGCCTATCCGCTGCGTCTCGCACCTGTGGGTGCAGAGCCCAGTGGCGGACCTGCATATAACGAAGCCTCTCGGTCTCTTGGAAGGAGTACTCCTGTCGGAAGGCGCAGGAAGGGAATGACACCCTCTGAGTCGTATATATGGCACAGGGCCCGGCATCCGGCCCTTCTCCAGTGGGTGAAGGCCCCTCTTTCAGTGCCCGGGGTGAAGTCCGGGGTATCTACTATGGGCGTAAAGGGCGAGGGGAACGAAGTGAGATTGTAATTGATGTTTGTCCCATCCCATACCCGCAGGGGCACTCTAGTAATGAAAGAGGCGTAGAGGTTTGTGGGTCGGTGGGCTCGGCGTAGGAACGGCACTTCCTGTAAAGGCCGGCCTGCCACTGCCTGGTCTTGAAAGAGCCAGTGCTTATCTGATTCCCACCTGCACCATTCTACCAGATAGCGTAATTGTGTGGCTTGAAAATACTTTCGGAGATCCGGAATCCCAAGTCCTCCAGCCTCAGGGGTTAGCAGCGAGAGTGATATCCTCATCCTGGGCTCCTTGCCCTGCCAGATAAAACGCGCAAGGTCAGTTTGCATCTGTTGGATCCACCCAACGGGCGGCTGGAGTGGTAGAGCTCGGAAGAGGTATAGAATCTGGGGCAGAACCGTCATTTTAACCGCGGCTATTCTGCCCAACCAGGAGATGGTGCTACGGTTCCATCGTCCCAGCTCCTCCCGAATCTTCTTGCCCAGAGCGGCTTAGTTAGCTGTGACCATAGCCGGCAAGGTGGGGGCCAGCTGGATTCCCAGGTAAGGCACAAGATCTGATGACCAGAGCATGGGAAACATGCCCTGTAAGTGTGCCCTAGTGGCTGGGTCAAGGGACACGTCTAACGCCACTGATTTCCCCATGTTCATCTTAAAGCCTGCTATGACTGCAAAGGAGTCTAATTCCCCAATGCATGCTGGGAGGGCAGTCCAGGGTTCGTCCAACGATAATATTATATCATCAGCGTAGAGGCTTATGGTGTGAGTGTAGCCTCCGAACCGTATCCCAGTCGCTGCCGGATTCATACGTATCCGTTGGGCAAGGGGCTCCATATACAGGGCAAAGAGCAGGGGCGAGTGTGGACACCCCTGTCTAGTGCCTCTCTCGATGTCAAAGCTCTGTGAGCTGTATCCGTTCACCCGCACTACCGCCGTTGGAAGTTTATAGCAATTGAGTACTAAGGAGCGAAATTTCTCTCCAATGCCAGCCTTCTGCAGGACCTTTTCTAAATAAGGCCAATGCACCCGGTCAAACGCCTTTTCGGCGTCCACCACCAACATCATCCTTTCCCCTGGGATCCGGGAGGCCTTCTCACTGAGGTGGACGATTCTTTTGGTGTTGTCCACCGTTTTCCTCCCAGGAACGAATCCTGCCTGATCCGGTTCTATAAGGCCTGGCAGGTGGGGGGTCAGTCGGGCAGCGAGGATCCCCATTTATAGTTTAAGATCGACGTTTAGGAGAGATATCGGCCTGTATGAACCGCAGAGCGTCCGGTCTTTCCCTGGCTTAGGGATGACTGTAAGAGAGGCACGCAGGAGGTCAGGTGGGATGGCCCCCGGGGTCGCGAACGAGTTGAACAGACGGGTGAGGATTGGAGCCAGCAATGCACAGAATGTTTTAAAAAATAGGGACGTATATCCATCTGGACTTGGAGCCTTGCCGTGTTTAAGTTTGGCGATAGCGGAGATCACCTCCTCGATTCGAATATCACTATCTAGATGTTCGGCCTGCGAGGGTGCCAGGGATGGGAGGGTGACGGAGTCTAGGTACGCCGTCATTGCAGGTTCGTTCTGGGGGTCCCCTGCATAGAGATCAGCGTAAAACCTTTCTTAAGGTTTCAGCTATTTGGGCATCTTCTGAGACCATCGTCCTGGTGGGGTCAGAGATCTCCTTCACCTTTTGTTGCTGGCGTTGCACCCGAAGTCTATTTGCCAGTAGGCGACCACAACGGTCCCCCCCAGTATAATAGGCATGACGCAATCGCAACGCTGCGTATTCCGCACGGTCCATATCTAGAGCCGTCAGGAGTTTCCTTGCTCCCTTGAGTTGCTTCCTCACCCAGGGCGCCCCTGTCCGGCTGTGTATTTGTTCGAGTTCGCGGACCCGTTGAGTGAGTTCCTCCCTTTTACTCTGCCTTTCCCTATTTTCAGCCGACGCAATGGCTATAAACTCTCCCCTAAGTACCGCTTTCAGGGTAGACCATCGTGTCGCCAGTGTGGTGTCGGGGTTATTATTGTGGGACAGATACTCCTGAGTAACCTCTGTTATGCGTTTAACCACCTCTTTCCTGTGCAGTAGAGTGTCCCTAAGATGCCAAACCCTAGGGGGGCAAGTCACCGGTGGCAGGCTTAGTGTAGCGAGTACCGGTGCATGGTCTGATATGGAAATCACCCCCATTTCAGTTGTTGAGGCCAACGCCTTTACCTGGGTCGTCACCAAGAGGTGGTCCAGTCTCGCATACATCTTATGCGCATGGGAGTAGTATGAGTACTCCCTGTCAGTTGGGTGCATACAATGCCAGAGGTCGTGGAGGTCCACTTCCGACAGTTGTGCTTTACATCCGGCTGAAAATTCCCCAGTCTGTGGGTTACGCTGCGCCGATCTATCAAGGGTCAAATCGAAAACCATATTAAAGTCGCCCCCGATGATAATGTGTCTGTCCTGCAAGGCAGTAATATCCACCAACGCCGATCGTAAGAACTGCTCCAGTTGGTCGTTGGGGCTATACAGGGATCCAACCGTAAACAGGAGTCCCCCAATTTTGAATCTGTAGGCCAGCAATCGTCCTTTGTGCTCTGCATGTTTATGAAGGACCTCCCACTTGAAATGTCGCGCCACTAGGATTGCCACCCCGCGATCTTAGTGTTGCTAGAGGAAAAGAATTGTGTCGGGAATTTATGGGAACGCAGCCTATGGGAATCGCTAGGTAACAGGTGGGTCTCTTGAAGGAGACAAATATCTGCTTGTGTGCTCTCCAATAAGGATACCACTGCCCCCCTCTTAACTGGGTTATTGAGGCCTCTGACATTTAGAGTCACTATCTTAAGAGACGTGGGAGGCATGTGAAGTGGTGGAAGTTAAGCAAAAAATACCTGTCTGAGCAGGGCAAAATGTATGTATGCCGTTAGCACGGCCAAGACCTGCATAATGCACTGTACGAACCCTCCCCGTCCCCCCATTCCCCAACTCTCCTACCTTCAACCAGACTCCCCGACCCCCTCTCCCCTACAAACAACCCGCACACCCCTCCGCTCCCACCCCTCCCGCCCTCAACAAGTTCCAGAACGGCATTGTCCCAGGCCGGTCCTCAAGGGACAAGACTCTCACAAATGTGGAAGTCCAGCCACTACACCCCCGTCCACCACCCCCTTCCCCCAGAACCCCCAAACCTGC
Organism: Lissotriton vulgaris; assembly: GCF_964263255.1. NCBI lineage: Eukaryota > Metazoa > Chordata > Amphibia > Caudata > Salamandridae > Lissotriton > Lissotriton vulgaris. Next base: position 1,450,194,934 of record NC_141694.1, read on the forward strand.
AATGCAAAATAAGCTGTGTTGATCTCCCCCCGGTGTCGACTTAGGCTGTCATAGCGACATCACTCGAGGTAGTGTGACCGGCCGTCTCTCGGAGCGCCCCGTCCATTCCGGCCCGAATGGTAGGCAAGTCTGGTCGACTAGAAGAAGCAGAGGACCGGCGCTCAGAGACCCTCTGCCAGCCATCCCTGGTGGTGCACCTTCTGCGTGGTGTGTGCGTTTCTTCGTCCGTCGCGGTGATACCCAGCACCTTGCAAGTGTCCTGGAGCAATCAGAGCTGGTGTAGGACGCCATTCCACCGGAAAATGAGACGGAAGGGATGTCCCCAGGAAAACTGTGTCTCATGGGCTCTCAGAAAGTCCGTTGCTATTTTAAATGTTCTGCGTTTTTGCAGCGTAATCGCTGATAAATCTTGTAAAAGTGCAACTGGATGCCCACGGAATTGGAGTGATTGTTGTTTCCTCGCGTCACGCAGCATTCGCTCTTTAAGTGGGAAGTCAAGTAGGAAGGCCAGGATATCCGGCGGGGGCGCCCAGGACCGGCGCGCTATGCCCACCCTATGCGCCCGGTCGATTCTGATAGGGAAGTCCTCTGGCTCACCTAGTATCTCCCTAAACATGCTCTGCAAATATCCAGCAGTGTCCTCTCCTTCTTCCTTGGAAAGTACCTCCCGGACTCGGATGTTATTCCGGCGGGACTGGTTTTCAAGGTCCTCCATATGGGCCTGGAGGTCCAGCTGCTGCTCTCTCAGTCACAGCACCTCCTGCTGTAGATGCCCGACCTCTTCATCCCTCAAATGTCCGGTTTCCTCCATGCTGGCCACCCTTTCACCTAGACTATCAACCTGTCTCCACACCTCTCAGACTTCTCCGGCCACTTCCTGCTTTAGAGTCTGAAAATCATCCCGTAGAGAGCTGAAAAGAGATTCCTGAAAGGACCTAGTGACCGGTGGTTCTCCTCTTCCTACCTCTGGTGGGCTTCGCGAGGGGCCCGGTGAGTGTTGTCCTTTATCTTGTTTCAATGACCCCTTGTTTAGCATCTCAGGTAATGTCCGTTCTCCTTTCTTCCCCCCCTGTTGCCAGCCATTATAGAAGCAAAAGCTGCTGGGTGAGGCCTGTCGGTTCTTCGGCCCTTAATGATAGCCAACAGTTTGCCGGGGTCGCTGGCAGTCCGGAGAGACCTCCCTGTCCTCCACCGACGTTCAATCCGACCTCCTTGGTGGGCGCCGTGGGCTGTCTTGCCCCGACTCAGGTCACAGGAGGGCTCGGGTACTCGCTGCGTGTAGATTCAGTGCGGTGGCTGATTCTGCCCTCTGACTCGCCCCGTGGCGGTCCGCCCTGTCTTGCGCGACACCAACCCGACGGCGATCTTCGGGTGATCTGCACCACCGCTTATTGAGACTGTGTGGGCTGGGTACCCGCTTTAGCCCCTCCGCTGCACTTGGGCCACTCCTTGTTAGCTTCTCCCAGCTGGGCTCCGTGCAATTTTAAAGGCCGCTCCGGCCGGCCGCCATTGCTCCCATCATCGTGGGCCTCTATGGGATGCGTCTCTCTCGGGCTCCTATGGATAGCAATCTCGCGGCTCTGCCGCCTCCGCCGGACCAGCGTGTGTTCCACGCCCCAGCTCGTTCACTTCGGGGCCCTCGTCCGTCGCCTCAAGTTCGGTGCCACCCTCGGTAACACACCTGCTCCGTGCATTGGCATAGACCGGGAGGCCTTGCTGCTGTGCTTGGTCGTCGAGGCGCCCTGCCCTTCGAACACGGTGGCAATTATGCTTCACCTCTATCTCGGACCCTAGGCCAGTCCAACTTTGAGGGGCCCAATGAGTGTTGAAATTTTTCTGCGTCACAACCGGCACTTCAGTCGGTCATGTTCCGGCAAGGCCGCACTTGGCGGGGTTTGTTCGGGGCCTAGTCCTTCTCGGCAACCATTGGGCCTCGTCGCTTCAGTGGACCTGCGTTCCCACGACCTACCTGCACCTCTCCTCCGTCGATGGCAGACGCCGCAATCTCTCGGTCCGGTGCAGGAATCCGGGCAGCTCCGCCCACAGGCCGCGTCCTCAGCCTCGCGTAGAAGCTCCCGACCGTTGGGAGGGCCTCGGCAATACGTCTGGTCACCTCCGGTTACTCCGCAGTTTCCGGGCCATCGTCTGTTGTTCTGCGGAAGCCTCCGCTGCTCAGTCGGCTGATCCGCTACTTCAGATCTGCCGTGGGCTTGGTTACTGCGTCATCCACTGCTCCGGCAGGCCTCGGGTCGCAGCTCCCCACGTCTCTGGCGTCGGCACCGGCCCGCGCCGCGGAGCCTCACCTGCGCAATCCCCGGGGCGGGCGCCAGCTCACAATGAACTACTGGCAGCACCACCGCCTCCGCTGCAAGTTTTAGGCTTAAACACAGGGCTTAGGGGTCTAGGGTCCGGGGAGCTCACAGAGAGTGCGACCGCTCACCCCACCATCTTGGCCATGCCCCTCAGGCATTGTCATTTAAAATGCCAATAGGTCAAACTCTTGTAATTGCGAGACCTATTGCATTGCAAATGCTTGTTAAGATTTTGGAACTGGTCTTGGCTGAGCTTTTGCTGCACAAATGAGTAAACTGTGCGCAGACGCCATTGATAATGTTCCATGTGGTATGGATCACTCTCAAAATATTCTGGTGCCTCCTATAGGAAGATGACAACTATTCAGAAACAGGACTTCATTATTTAATAATGATCAAATGACTTTGTGATTATGACTTGATTGCCACAAAGGGCAATGTGAACTCTCAAAATCATACTGTGATGGGTACCTTATGTAAGGTAGAACCATTTACAATTTCATGTGTATACTAAAATATGATACATAATGGTTGCTTGGTAAGTTTAGACAATTTTATCATACTTCCAATTTGACTTTCTTTTATTGTTTTCATAGGCCTGGCTTCATTCTTCAATAACATTTTATTTTCTTCTTGAACAGAATCTGTTTGTGAAGTTACTTACTTTGTATTTTAATAGTTGCCAGCTTTGACAACGACATGTGTATGGTTAACAGAAATATAGAGGGTTATGTATGGGTCCTGCAAAAAATAAGATTTGCAGTGTATCATATTGTGTTGTAATTGCATTTACAAAGCACTTACTACCCCTGACAAGGCTTTGGAGCACTTCACGCAAGGCAGCCGTCTTCTCCGGAGCCCCAGGCCTGAGGTTAATTCAGTGGTGATTGGTTATTAAGATTAGTCTTGTGTTCTCAAGAAAAGTGTGCCATGTATTTACTCCACTTTCTTTGTGGTGGACTAATTTAATAGGATTTGGGTGAGATCATTAGTTGGAAGAGATAGGTGTGTTCTCGCAGGTAGTTAGTTGGATTAATTGATTAAGAAGATTACGTTTTGTTACAATGTAGGTATGACTTTAAAAAAAGCGAGTTTGTGATTTTTTGAAATATTGAAATGAGAGCAATGTGTATACAAGAATAAAGCTTAAGGCAAGCATACTAGGCTATGCTCAGAGTGAGGAGACATGCAGAGGTTAGCAAGTAAGAAGAGAGTCATTGGAAAGTAATGGATAGAGGACGATCAGATGTTTTAAGTCCAGGGGAGTTTTTCATGCAGGGTTTTGGGGAAATCGAGGAGGTTTTTTCACATGGCTTGCAATCTGAAAATGCAAAAACTGTAGATAAATATTGTTTGCATGCCAGATAGGGCAAAATTAGTTAATTTGATAGGCTACAGCTAGACCTCCACTTCAGCAAGGACAGCTAATCAGCTCAGGGTTTGGAAGTGTGCGAGAAGTGGCTGGATGCACATGTACAATGTATGTGTGATATTGGGGTTATCTGTCTGGTTGTTGTAGCCTTTGGGTTTTACAATTCTAGGGTGGACTTTTAGGCTCAACTGATTTAAAGACTCTGAAGCTGGTGGTGGTTAATGCCTCCTTCATTCTTGAATAAAACAAATCAGTTGGAAATCTAGGGGAAAACTGCGTCTTCTCCTTGGACAACACTACATTTTGGCGACGAATTGGAAGGCGCACTCACAGTGCTTCATTGTAGCTTCAACATTAAGGTTATTTTCCACTCACAAGGCACTGTGTATTGTACTGTGAGTGCTCCATGATGATTTTTAAACTTTTTTCCCCCACCTAGCCTTTGCTACCTGTCATCATGCCAGTATTATTTCTGGTCTCCCTTGGGGTCTATTCACAAAAGTAAATATACATGTTTCTATTTACTGCTTGTAAACGTACTCTTACTGAAGATTAGCCGTCTGAAACTGAACTCAGACAAGACGGAAGTCCTCATCCTCGGAGCATCTCCCTCTGCCTGGGATGACTCCTGGTGGCCCCCTGCCCTGGGCACCGGCCCCAAGCCAACGGACCACACATGCAACCTGGGCTTCATCCTGTACTCCTCCCTCACGATGACCAAGCAAGTCAACGCCATCTCGTCATCCTGCTTCAACACCCTGTACACACTCCGAAAGATCTTCCGATGGATCCCCACTGAAACCAGGAAGACGGTCACCCAGGCCCTCGTCACCAGCCGTCTGGACTACGGGAACACCCTCTACGCTGGCACCTCAGTCAAACTCCAGAAAAGACTCCAGCGCATTCAGAACGCCTCAGCACAACTCATCCTGGACATTCCTCGCCACAGCCATATCTCGGCCCACCTGAAAAACCTGCACTGGCTCCCTGTCAACAAGAGGATCACGTTCAGACTCCTCACCCATGCACACAAGGCTCTCCACGACACGAGCCCGAATTACCTCACCAGCCGCCTCACATTCTACACACCCACCCGCCAGCTCCGATCTGCCAGCCTCGCCCTAGCCTCCGTCCCACGAATCCGCAAATCCACCGTCGGAGGAAGATCCTTCTCCTACCTGGCAGCCAAGACATGGAACTCCCTCCCCACTCACCTACGGCTGACCCTGGACCATCTCTCCTTCAGGAAACAACTCAAGACCTGGCTGTTCGAGCAGTAGCGACCCCCCCCCCTCCCCTCAGCGCCTTGAGACCCTACGGGTGAGTAGCGCGCTTTACAAATTCCTTTGATTGATTGATTGAGTAACTTTACTACTTTGGGTTCAGCACAAAATCAAAGTGTAAAGTTACTCAAATGTGTAGATGGCACCATAGGAAACTGGAAATGGGGCCAATCTTATGAATGTAAAGTTACTATATCCAAAAAGGAGAAGTAGTAAGTCCAGCACCACCCATAGCCAGCCCATGATACTGCAACACCCTCTCATTGAAAATAACAGAGGCAGGGACTTATAATCGAATCCCATAGGAAACGAGGTTAAACAAAATTAATTTGTTTTGAATTTTAAAAATGTATATAGCAACCCAAACAGAAAGAAGCCATCCCACAAAGTGAAGGTGTAGTGCAACACAAACATTTGTTGCAAACGTGCACCCATGGCACATTTCGGCCTCACGGCCTCCATCACATGGCCATTAGTATCTAATCGACTCCTTATAAACACAAATGTGTAGAAATAGTAAAGGGATAACAATATTATCACAAGCTGAAATGTGTAGATATAGAAAAGGGAAAAAATAATGCCCTATTCTCTCACGAAGTACCACGCCATCTTGAAGTCGGAAGTGATTTTTGGCCGGTATGTGTGGATTGGGAGTCAGAGTATTGGCGGGTTGTTGAGGTTGTTCGGGAGTGCGTACGTGATAGAGAAATGGGTAATTGTAATGAGAGACAGTTCCAGGGGGTAGATAGAATGTGAGTGCAGGAAGGATTGTGAATGATAATGGTTGGGTGATGAACGTGTGAATGCGGGAAGAATGGTATAATCACTAGATGTAAATTGTGAGTGTAAGAAAGAACGGAAGGTTTGTGGTGGTGTGAGTTGAAATAGCGTTTTAAAGGAGCGGGTGGAGATAGGGTATATTCGACATCATGGTGAGAAAAGGGTGAGGCCAAAGTGACATGTTAACAGCGGGTTGCAATGGGAGGGTGTGACTAAACACAATGATGACATTAATGAAGAACAGCACTGAAATCGCATTGCACATCATTTTATTTGTTATTTGGGTTAAAATTAGATTATATAGATAGCACTGTTTATTGAACATGTAATAGAGGTACGAAATTATAACAGTGAATGTTTGATTGTTCAATTACAGTTTCCCTGAAGAAGGGCCTGGGAAGCCCAAAATTCATTGGGTTTAATAAAAAAGAACACTGCTTAGAACACACCATGTGTTTCCATCGTGTTCTTGAACGACGTCCGGAAGGACACATGCAGAGCATTTGAAACTTGTGTATGAAAGCATGGCACCATACACGTGGATTGAATATAAGAATGATGAAAAGCTGAGCAAATAATGAAGTAAACATGTACAAAATATGACCTAGTATTGATTAGTCAAACAAAGGTGGGTCTGCAGCGTCTTCTAGACATCACGGAGGCTAATGACCTAACCATCAACCTGGAGAACACAAAAACCATGACAATTAAAAAGAACTTGAAGAAAATACCGGTCTGGTTTTGGGATAAGATCCAAATAGACTCAGCCTCAGAGTATAAATACCTGGGGGTGACCATTGATAAAGAGGGGCATTTTGTAACCGAAAGAGATGTAATTAAAAGGAAAGGCATAGCCTTAGCTGCCTCAATGGGAAACCTAAACTCCAGATTAACAGGCCCCTCACTCGCCCCTTTGGTTGAAGTTATAGGAGCACAACTTCTTCGACAATAACCTACGGGAGCGAGGCACAGAGAGGAAGGGATTCCAAGCTCTTGGACACCGTGGTTGCTAAAGTATATAGAATGGTCTTAGGTTTCCCTACACAAGTCTCTCCAGCACAAATCAGGCTCGAGTTTGGCGTGCAAAAACAGACTATTGCAAGGAAAGGTGCAACAGTCATTTTCTGGGCTAAAGTAAGGAAATCTAAACCAGGTACCTTAAACTGGCACTTATGGACTGAGCTACAACAGAAACAGTCCTCTCCAGCAGCGAAATATTTAGCTACTAGTGTGTCAATTCTGGGCCTTACCGAACTTTGGGCAACCCCAACAAGCCATTGTCTTCTTAGAAAAGCTACAAAGAAAATTGTAAAAATGGAATCTTGGATTGAAGACAAGGCAGCCCTAACAAAGAGGTCGCATGGCTGGATGACCCTGGGCACTTACTCTTCTCAGGCTGAACAAAAGTACTTAGCTTTCGGCTTCGTCAAACATATAAACATTAACATTTTTATATACAGATTAGGCTTGTTGCCATGCATAAAGTAGTTTCCACATTGGCTGAAAAACCAACCTGATTCTAACTGCCGTCTGTGTGGGATAGAAGAAGAAGATATGCTGCATCTCGTCTGTACGTGCAAAGACCTAACAGAAGAAAGGAGACAGCTTTTAAAATCTCTTTTCAATCAGAGAGGCATCTGTGCACGGAGACAGGCCGTGTTAGTGTGCTTTTCACCTGGGGACCCACAACTTAACTGCAGGTTTGTGACATTTTTAGGAAAAGTGGAGAAGAAAATGCTAAATCAGATCAGCACTGCAGCTGACAAGGAAAGAGACTGATGTTGCTAGAATAATTATTTGTTCTTTTAACGGACTGTAAATATAATAATGTCTTTTAATCGATTTTAACTCTTGAACTTGCAATGACTTATTTGTAGCAATGGTTTTAAGTAACTATGCTGAATAAAATTAAACTTAAACTTAAACTGGTGAAAATATGGTTGAAATAATAGGAGAATTTTTGTTAGTATGCCGTTTTGCTGTGCCACTGGTCTGGGGTGAAATGCCACCCCACACTGTAAGTTGTATTTTGTTTTGTGCTGACAGGGCAAGGCACGAAACCAGTGAGCACGCTTACTTTGAGGAGCACTGAAAACAAATAGGGATTCATTGAGAAAAGCATGGTGTGCATCCCATCCCCCTTGTTGAATTCTGATGAATAATTGCTCTTTGTGGTTTGCAACCAGCGACAAAAATGGAGAAACCGAATTTACCAACATCACCACGTGCATGGAGAGAAACATCTACTTTTTTAAACAAGTTCGAGTCAACATTCAATTGATCATTCATCAAGACATTCACATTTTGGAATTCTAAACATGTCACGTTTAATCACACATACGAGAATGTGTTTATTTAGTAAATTCACTAAAAACGTATTTGATCACTAAGATTTGAGCATTGCGATCACAAGAATTAAATGCATTATGGGAGTTATATGGTTTGCAATTGAGGCCGTTGCCACGTAGTAGTGGATAGATCAGGTGATTATTATGAAGCATGATTAAGGAAGAAACCTGGGTGGGAGCATGGGGTTTAAAAGTGGGTAATGTCATGGAGAAGGTAACGCTTTTTTGAAAAGTGAACTCGGAAGCAATTTTTGGCAGGTATGTGTGGATTGGGGTGAGAGTATTGGCGGGTTGTTGAAGGTATCTGGGAGTGCGTAAGTGATAGAGAAATTGGTAATTGTAATGAGAGACAGTACTAGGGGGTAGATAGAACATGAGTGAGGGAAGGATTGTGAATGATAGTGGTCGGGTGCAGAACGTGTGAATGCGGGAAGAATGGTATAAGCACCAGATGGAAATTGCGAGTGTAAGAAAGAACAGAATGTTTGTGGTGGTGCGAGTTGAAATAGCCTTATAATGGAGCGGGTGGAGATAGGGTACATTCAACATCATGGTGAGAAAAGGGTGAGACCAGAGTGACATGTTAGCAACAGGTTGCATTTGGAGGGTATGACTAAAAACAATGATGACATTAATGAAGAACAGTACTTAAATCGCATTACACATAATTTTATTTCTTATTTGGGTTAAAATTAAATTACATGGATAGCGCTGTTTATTGAATATGTAATAAGGATACGAAATGATAACAGTGAATGTTTGATTGTTCAATTACAGTTACCCCTGAAGAAGGGCCTGGGAAGCCCAAAATGCATTGGGTTTAATAAAAAAGAACACTGCTTAGAACACAGCATGCGTTTCCGTCGTGTTCTTGAACAACATCCAGAGGGACACATCCAGAGCATTTGAAGCTTGTGAAACGACATGGCACCATACACGTGGATTGAATATAAGAATGATGAAAAGCTGAGCAAATAATGGAGTAAACATGGTGAAAATGTAGTTGAAATAATAGGAGAATCTTCGGTAGTATACCGTTTCGCTGTACCACTGGTCTGGGGTGAAATGCCACCCAACACTGTAAGTTGTATTTTGTTGTGTGCCAACAGGGCAAGGCACGAAATCAGTGAGCACGCTTTCTTTCAGGAGCCCTGAAAACAAATGTGGATCAGTTGAGAAAAGTATGGTGTGCATCCCACCCCCCTTGTTGAATTATACCAATCCCTCTATCATGATATTAAAGGGAGAACCAAACATAATGTAATTCCAAAACTTACATGAGTTACTAAATATATGTTGTGGGCTCAACATGGTTAAAGAATAGTGTAACTACCAAAGGAAAGACACATCATTTTAGCATTATTGACACATATATAAAAATATGTATATATTCTGAAAGCAAAGTCTAGCAATATAGTAAGGTGAAACAGCACCTTCAAAATCCACAAATGAATAGCTTTACAAATAGATAATCATGTGACATGGCAAATAGTGGCAAAATAAATTCATGAATAATCCCATCTTACTATTTACCCACGCCATTAAAGAGAACTAACCCTTCATTATACATGGTCATAAACATTCCAAATGAAATACAAGGTCCCAACATGGGACAAGGGGTCAGAGGATGATAATTTGATTGGTCTCAAAATAGTCTCGTAGAGACTGAATCAAGCCCAAGTGGGCTTACAGTTAGAGTCAGACAAAATAAACAGATTGCTGCGTATCTACCTATTTTGTCTCCCAAAATTCATAAAGTCCCACAAGAGTGTAACTATAGAGAGAAAGGAGGTTATCTTATCTGACACAATGTCCTCTGTCAGAACCTTATACGTGTTGTGGAAAAGAGTGAGGTCTTCTGCCCAGAAGAGCAGCATCTTATCATAGCAGAGCTTACCATCCTTTCCTCCTGTAAAACATGAGAAAATAGAAACAGTAAATAAACAGATTTAACACTCAAACAATTAAAAACAACAATCTTCACTCTATAAAAAGTTACAGTAGGTATTGGGTTAAGGCATGCCATTGATACTATTTAACTATCAATAAGATGAACTCTCAGTTCTTCCTCTGTGTTCCATCCTCCAAGTGTTTTTGTTTCTAAATCAATTATACAGCCTGATTCTTTCTGTCTCAACCTCAACTCCCTGTCACCCTTGAGTCTGTTGTAGGGAATGTGTTCAATTGCTCAAAAAAAAGATTTCCTCCTGTCCCTGTAGTGTTTCTCTTCGAAACGTCTGGCCATGGTTTATTTAGGGTCTCCTTTGTCTGTGACATGCATATGTTTCAGGATTCTTTTCTTAAAAGGATGGATCGTACAATCCACATACCTCTTACTACAGAGGCATTCCACTATGTAAACAACATATGGAGTGTTACAAGTATGGAATTGATTGATCATCTTAATACTTTTTCCATAAGTCTAGTGAATGTTTTCTTGGCATTGCTGAAGACATGCCTTACAGTTGTGGCAAGGATGGAAAACTTTCAAAGTGTCATCAGAGGATGTGTTGACAGTGATGTCACTTCTCACAAACATATCTCTCAAACTTCTACCTCTCCTATAAATAAAGCTAGGGTTCTTCCCTCACTATAGGACCTAACGTGGAATCATTAGTTACTATGTTTCCGTTTTTTATAATAATCGTTGCAGCTTTCTTGGCTTTAGCATTAAAAGTAGCTATCAATCTGGTGCCCGTTACATTACTGTTGTTAGTGGTTTGGGTAATTTGGAAGAGAGTCACATCCCTTGAGATTCCCCTTATACGCATCTTTGCCCTTTTCGGTGAACATTCGGGGTCACATGAAATCTGTTGATCATAATCTTCTCTTCTCTAGCGTAGCTTTCCTAACTACAGTAGTTTCTCTTTCCCCTGAGTTATTCACTTTAGGGGATGTTCCATTTGGCGGTATCAGGGAGGCTGCTCAAGGCATGGTGAATATTGTTACTTGCTGTTTGTTTTTCTCTGGAGTGTGGTAGTAAGTTTGCCTGCTTTAATCTTTACTATTTAATCTCTACTACAGTGTCACGGAACTCTACCTTTTCTTTACTGATAGTACAGGAGAAATCTAGATGCAAATTATTGTACTGGAACTTGGTTACGAACTCCCTGGCTGATCTTTCCATACCGTTTAAAACTATTAATAAATCATCGATGTAACAGAGCAATAGAACCACTTGTACCATCTTCTCTGCTGTGTCCAGTGAGATGGGCACCTGCTCCTCCTACTGCCCTATGTAGAGATCTGTGAAGCTGGGGGTGAAGCAGGTGCACATTGCAGTCCCTATCTTTTGTTTGTAAAGTACTCCATTAATCATGTATATGTTATTTTGAAGGCGTACCCGTATCTTACTTAATAGCATGTTAGTGTGGGAGAATAGATATAGCGATCTTGCCCTCTAGAAGTGTACTAAAGCCTCAATCCTTTGTTCTTAGTCTTTAATAATATGCAGTGAGCATAAGTCAAGCATCATGAGAATGAAGTCATCAAACTACTCTATACCTACTAACCTGCCTAAGAAATTCTAGGTGTCCTTCATATAGGAAGAAAGAGCCGTTACAAAATCTCTCTAATAATGATCAATGTATCTAGAGGTGTTTTCCAAATTGCCCTCCAGGATGAGACAATAGGTCTTCCAGGGGGATTCATTTTGTTTTTGTGTATCTTGGGTAGAAGGTAAAATACCAGTATCTTAGCATTTTAAACTCTATTTCATTAAATAGTTGCTCAGCATATACTGACAGGTTTAAACAGTAAATGTCACGACTAATGGTACAAGGAAAGAAGTATAACACATTCTCGATATCTATTAAATTCAAATTGCCAGTAATGGCATACAAGTTTATAACATTTGCATCATGGTACAATTCAAAATATGCTCTAACCCCCTTCGCTAACCTTGCACTAATATCTCTATGACGCCCCTTTATTGTCCTCTATAAGCTATCCACTGGCCCCACAATTTTCCTCATTTACTGGGGCATACCCAGCTCTGGTAGATCACTTTCTCAGCCTGTTGTCGCCAATCCAGGTCTGCCTGCCACCCTTGGAGGATGATCCGCTCCCCAGTACCTTGCTGTATTTCTTTTGGCCACTCCAGCCACCAACATCAGCCATTTTTTTAGATATATTCTTCCCTCATTATACATAGGACAAGCCACCGCGCCTCCAAGGGCACATCTAGGCCTGTGACTCTAGTCATCATCTCTACTACTTCCCTCCAGTATTGTTGGATTTTGAGGCAGCCCCATACTATATGGAAGAAAGAGCCTACCAGAGTGCAACCCCTGCCGCACAGGTCTGTGGTGCATCTCCCAATACGGTGCATGTATGATCTGATATCTGATTTCAATTAAATAGTGGTCATCTTAATTGCCAGGGAAAATGGCCTGAAGGGAAGGGATTTCTGAGAAAAGGAAGAATAGTGGGAGCATAAAATAGCTCAAAAGGACAGCACACAAAAGAGCAAAAGAAAGCTAAAAAATATGTCACACTCTATCTTCAAGGTAGCCAGACCTATTTCATATAAGTCATGTCCACATGCCTCGCTGGCTATTAGTCACATTTCTTAGATTAAAACTATAGTCATGATTGGAAACACATTTAAATAACAGTGTTGTTAGCTTCAAATAAAGCTGCCGAAGTGACCAGAATCAAATCCTGGTGAGAGTGGACTAGAAGAGTAATGTAGGACTCCGCAGGGAGACTCTAGACTGGAGCACCAACTCTACCAGCTCTACCATTCACCAACTACAGCTCTCAAGCTCTAAATCCCCTAACTAACCCAAGACACTTGTACGATTCTTATTCTTCCAGTGTGACTTGTTCCTTCACTGCATCAGGTCGGCACACACAACTTCCAGCATTTCTTTAAATTGGCACTTCTTCAATTTGAAAGGGAAAATACCAGCAGTTCTCAGCAGAGATGCAATACCTTAAATAGGAAATACTAGCACTTCTCAGTAGCACACAGGTACCCCAAGTGAGTAACAGCACATTATTATTTCCACTTCAAGTGCTAACATTCAGACCCTTCTTAGCTTCACAGCTCCCATCAGGTCTGAGACTAATGCCGCCTGCACAGCAGTGGTAATCGCTGATAAAAAGAAACTGGATCTCTGGGGGAATGCATTGGTCTGGGCTCTGAGGTATTGCTCACTGCCCCAAGGCTGTTGGCCCAGGTAGCTGAGAGTAGCAGTCAGTGTTGCGCAATCAAGATAGAAGCTTGTGTAGTCCTTTCAGTGTATTAGCTGGGGCTACGAAGCACCCATTGCTTTGACTTTCCCAGAGGTCTCTCCAGTTACTTAACTCAAGGAGAGTCATCTCACTGCTTGCCATCCCTTGCGTAAAGAGCCATAATCAGGAACAGGAAGTACTGAAGCACAGTTAGGGAGGAGCACAAGCCATGTGGCTCTTCTCCACCACTTCTTTCTGTTAGGCCATGAACCAGGATCCCAAATTTAGGCCATTTGGTACCACTTGGGGGGATGGGTTCTAACATCATTTTTTTGCAACGTATGGATGCCTAGAGATAGAAAATATGTAATAATAGGTCATCAGTCTTTGCCTTCTGTCTGATATTATTGGATTAGCAACCCCAACCAGAAAAACAATGTTTTTCCTATTTTTGATAAATAGCATACAAATTCATCATAATATGTGGAAAAATAAATCAAATTCAACCAGAGCGGTTCAATTCAATATTATTTAAAAATAACTAAGAATAATAATTGTAATAATAACAATATAGTCCTTAAGATAATAACAATAAAGCATCATTGTATTCTTCATATATTGATATCAATTATATGCATAATTTTCACTTACAATTTCAAATAATAATAATTGTTACATCTTACATGGGCAAGGTATGTCATCAGTGAACATAAACACAATTTTATCATTCACATTCATCGTCGTTATCGTCTTCTGAATAGGTATCATCATTCTCTGGGTCTGTTTGATTTTCACAGGAGCGAACATATCTGTGCACTTGAGGTAATTAAGAGAGCAGACACATGTTGACACTTTTCAGTTCCTAATTCAGTTGCAAGCTAGCAGATCTAACACAACCTAAGGTGCTGGTTGCCCCTCCATCCAGTCCCCTACCAGTTGCTCTGCTCCTTCGTGTTTTTCAAACTTCCGCCCTCTCTCAATTGGACTAGGTGTCTGTGGATCATTCAGAAGACTTCTCTTGCTTATAGCGGCTTGATAATTCACATGTTCAGCATGTTTCTTCAGACAGTCCCTGCAAGGTAGAAGTTGATGACTGTCTATCCCACCCTGAACCGAAGATGTTGTTACATACAGCAAGCATGAGAACTCCTCCAAATTGTCCATTAGTTCTTCATAAAGATCCTATTAATTTCCGAGATGCAAAAATGTTTTCAGTGTATGTCTGTTGGCAGATAGGATTTTGAATGCACTTACTTTTCCTTTTCCCACAAATGCGCTCACTGTGTCACATCCGGTAAACGTATGGAGACCTATCAAAGATCGACAAAGATTTTCACCCAGAGTTGCAGCAATTTTCCCAATGTCAAGGACTCTCATGCGTATTAGTACCACATTTCAGAAACAATTTAACCATGATTCTGTCATGGAATCACAAACACATAATTAACACATCTGTGTCATCTGAGCTTATCATTACTGCCTCATAACCCTCATTAGCATTATGTGCAGAATTCAGCAACAAACAGCCATTTGCTTTTTCGTGTGACCTGTTAAGATTGGGCTCTTCGTGGCTCCCTTCAGATGTGAATTTGTACACACAGTGCAACTTCATAGTTCGCAAGATAAATACTCTGGTTTCCTCGATTAGTTAACAACAAGAAATATGATGAGAGTTGTTTTATTTCTTACATGGCTTAGGAATTTCCTCCACTGATTTACAATCTGGGAAGATGAGAATTCAGAGCTTAATTTTCTTCTAATCTGCATCTTGGTTGACTTGTCTATTCCCTGTAATCCTGTGCATGTCATGAGGGTCTCAAGCATTTCAGTGAGGGTTGTGACACATATTACCTTACGTATAATCACAGTTCTAAGGTATTGAGATAGTTCATCATATGCTTCATCTCTCATATTTTTGTAATGGTCATTGGTTGAAAGCTTGGTGCATGACCTTTCTCTTTTGCTTTAACCCTTGTATAGTTCCTATAACAAGATGCATGATAATGAGCTTCTGCAGCCACTATGTCCCCACTACAGACTGCTAAGAGATTTGAATCATAATTAAGGCTCCCTTTTTTCTGTTTTTACTGATTTTTACAGATACATACAGACAGAAAACCCTTTATTTTCCTGTCTGTATTTATTTTTAAATGTGGATAACAACGGAAATTGGGTTGTTTTTGAGTGATTCTGAATGCTGTCATTCATGACTGCAAGGCCAAAAGCTGTGCGGATTAACAGGCAAGGGTATCACAAAAATAAAGAATTTTACTAAAGAGCCTTAAACAGCAGTAGGTTTGCACAACCACAATACTAAAATGTGCATATTTTCTTATAAGTGCATATTTTATCATCTGAGTGTGTATATATTATTGAAACCTGGCAGGTGTTCAGGCATGAGTGTAAATTAACCGGTTAAATAAATGCAGGAATATATACATTTCAGCTTCATTTTTTCACAAATCCTAAAATAAATATGGATAAATACAGGTAAAATTTGCAAAAAATAAATATGGATAAATACAGACGGAAATGACAAAAATATAAATACCGTAAAACCGGGAGCCCTAATCATAATTAATGGTTGCACACTCTCCAAGTCTTTTGTCAACTATGAGCTCCGTGGCCTAGATTAATTTCCCACATGTTGATGTTCCTTTGTAGCATTTTATCTTTCCACAAAATACACATTCTTCAACATACACATTTGACTTTAATGATGTTCCTTTGTTTAAGCATTTACTCGTGCACTCACTGACACTTGCGTCAGCTTTTTGCTTAATAGTCTGTAAATCTCTCTTCATAGTAAATAGGCTCCTGCACTTCCTGTGGTAAAATACTTGGGGAACTGTATTGCTTTCTACTTTTCTCGCAATGTCTAATAGTGGAATGTGATTCCTTCATCGAGCTATCTCTAACAACGTTTTCAATGATGAGTAGTCCTGCGAGCTTGTCAGCGTATCTCCATGTTGGACATTTTACCATAATGTGGTTGTTTCAGTCATCTTTATGATGCTGCATGGTCATTTACCACCAGGTCTTAATTAATTAAAACATTAATAAATTTAACTTGGTGTACTTAAGATAATCATAATTGCTCATATAATTATTATCAATTTATATAATCACATTTATTTAAATTTTAATAATAAAAATCATAATAATACAAATTATGAAAAACAATTCATTTACATTAAGGTATCTTGCGAGTGGAGTGGTAACACAAAAGGCAAAGAGATATGGCTTGTTATCACATATTTTACATCTCTAGGTGTCCATATCTTGCCACTAAATCAAACTATAGCCTGCCCCCCCCCCCCCCCCCTGGTACCGATAACATTGTTCGTTCAAGGCCTATGTTAAGATTACAATCTTTAAATTACTTCATTTAAATTATATTCAGTAGAGCAGTAAATTCATGTTGGGTATCAGAATACTTTGCAAGATTTAACCCTAAACAACGACCAGGAGTAACACGTTTTGAGTTACGTACATCGTTTCATTCTGTTTAAGAGGAGAATCTATGGAGAATATAATCACACCAGTGTAGGCCTGGTTTCCTGCCTTAAATAATACGAACCCAGGGCTGTCGGTCTAGGTTTGGCACTAACCTCTACAGGAGCTATCACCATTCAGTGTGCAAATGTAGTGCAGGGAAACAAAACATCATCATGTTTATATATAATTAGTATCCCCACCTAGTTACCAACGTACAGGTAATTCTTAAACACACAAAGCGTGCTCCAGGGCCTATTCATGCTCAGCAGGCTCAGTGCCAAACTTTGAAAACGTATTTACACATGTGCACGCCATTGCTGTGCATAAGCACTACAGACTAAGAAGAGACTGTTGCCTTCTGGAACAGCTGAGTAAACATGCACCTCACTCGGGAATGGAAACTCATAGATTGTCGGTACATGCCAAACATTTAAGCGCTAATGGAGCATACTGACACATGTGAGGCATTGTAGCAGTCTTTTTTCCATCACCATGGCAGGGCAGACCTACCCTTCTTCATGGCACATAACTGAGAGGTATCCTGTGACTACAGTGGAGGGTAGAACAATCAGCCAGGAGGCAGCATGGAAACATTTGAGTTGGTATGAGGTCCATCCTTCCTAAGCCACCTTTGGGTCCCTCGGAAATTAAACTACGCCTAGAGTTTCTAGCGTGAAAACATGAGATGTTCTGACTTAAACGTGGACCATTGTCTAGAGCAGGCCCTCAAAGGGCAGTGATGGAGATGTCCTTTAGTGGCATAAATCTTACTCACCTGGACTGGTACCTTTATCGTACAATGTTGCCCATGTACTCCCCACAAAGGAATCAGTGGGCTAAGGACCTATCGACTCCTCTCCATCATATGGATCTTCTGTATGTTGAAGATGGGCAGCAGGATGAATGGCACTTTGGAATGGCAAGTTAATGGACTTGTCATAACCCATATGTTCCTAGAGTAAATATATAATCAACACATTTGATTATTTTCCTAAAATCTACTATTTGCATAAACTCTGTTTTGTCTTGTGCAAAAATATCGTAGGTAACATATTTGTGAGACTTAGATGGAGAAATTGGGTAAGTGTGTCACTTTCAGGAGGGGGGGAATAAACGCTTTCACAGTTCTTCAGGAAACCAGATATTATTAGAACCTCAAGACACCCATAAAAAGTTATTATTTAAAGATGTAAACTGAAGGTAGAAGACATCTGCCTTACCTTCTAAAGTTTGTTTCACTAATGAATGTTGTATTCTAGTTCCACTTACATAGAGCTTCATACTTCTGATGAAGTGCTGAGGGAGTGTTTTAATGGAAATGTGTGTTTGCATTGCACTGTAAATTGATCGTTTTTCAAGGAACAGAGTTGTACTCTTATCATGTTTTGTCATTGAACTTTGGCACAAATTGAAGTGGTATGGAGTAACAGGTAAAATGCTTAACCATTATTTGCATCTTATGATAGAGACTGTGTGAGCGCATCATGGCCCATGTGTGAAGTGTTCTGTATTTATGGCAGTGGCTCCACAAACTGTGTAGCAGTATGCTTACAGCTGCTCACAAACATGGGTATAGGAGAAAAGCCTGAGGAGAGATGCAATCATGCATGGGGATACTTATAATCTGTAGGTGGTCTCTACCATATAGTTTAAACATGTGGATTAACCTGCTGTATAGGTGCAATGTTCAGTTGAATATAGCATGCGCACTGGAGTCCACACAGGACCAGCGGAAAAGCAAAAAGCAACCTATATGTATCTGCATCAGGCCACCAGCCGTGATGCATGTTCTAAGGAGTCAGATAGAAGCAATAAAGGACCAAGTATTAATCGATCAGTCACAGTATGTCCCTGAGGAGTACATGGAGGTGCGATAGGAAGCAACCCATGGTAATGGGTCATTCTAAAACCAGGCATGATATAGGCTCTGGGAAGTCCACTCAGAAGCAACAGACAGCAACTCATGGGAATGGATAATTACACATTTCGCCTTTTTGTTATGTTCTTAGGAACCATGGGAGGCTTTGCAGGGAGCAACCCATAGAAATAAGCAATATAAAATCAGCCTTCTGGAATGAGCAGTATGCAGCAAGCCGTAGTTTATGCATCAGGAGTCCACCCCGGAGCAGCACAGGAACAATATACAGGATTGGATTTTGTGTATCTTTTGCGTTATATGCACCCCGTAGTCTGGTCTAAAAATACAAATATCAAAATTAAGTAGAAGTACCCTCAGGATCCATTTTATTCATGGGGCCTCTGCTAATGGGATAAAACCAATGATTAATTGATCCTTGGAACCTCTATGATTCAAGAATCCCTTTGTACGGATGACATGTTTCGTGCCTTGACAGTCCAAACAGGATCAATGGCACTTCCTCAGGACCTTTCAATACCTAATATACTCTAGTGGGAACCGCTATATTAATGTTAAAGTCACCTACTATGTATACATTATTATGTGTGATGTGGTTAGTGTACCTGGAATACACCTTTAATCTGCATGTTTTCCTTACTTATGTTCTGATGACATGCAGAAAAAATAGAAAGAGACTGGAGAGTATAAATCACATATACACAAAACATACCACATTCAAAATACATCCCATCTCATTGTGTACCATGCAGGTTCATATCTGAAGGGCTTGTTGGCTCCATTTCAAGCAATCTCCCATGCATGTTAGGAGATGTTCAAAGTTCTATCGCCATGATC
Organism: Lissotriton vulgaris; assembly: GCF_964263255.1. Lineage (NCBI taxonomy): Eukaryota > Metazoa > Chordata > Amphibia > Caudata > Salamandridae > Lissotriton > Lissotriton vulgaris. Next base: position 1,450,214,418 of record NC_141694.1, read on the forward strand.
ATAATAGTGTTTACTTCTGTATTTGTAGTTATATTGCCTGCATGTTATAAAACATACATAGTGTACACATATGAATCAGCTGAGCTCAGTTGTCTCCTCTTCAGTGGCCTTTTTGCATGCGGGCATTTCACCCATGGTCAAGACCATTTCTCCCGCTGCTGTTATAGTAACATACAAGATTCAGGTTTAACACAAATTTCTATTGTTCAGAGGTTATGCTCTCTTACCCTAATCCTATGGTAAAAGGGCCCCTTAGGAGTATTGGAATCTAAGTCTATCCCTTAGTTACCAAGGCATAAGCAAGGAAAAATATAAAACATTGCTGTGAGTCCGCATAAAACGACTTTCACCCAGTTTACAAAGAAGCACTTACTTCACCGTCCAGTAGCTTCCACCTTGATCCTACAGAAGCAAGCTGCGCACACATTGAAAGTGGGAATTAACTGATTTTATTGCAGGTATATGCGCCCATAACATAACATAAGAAATCCACGTCTTGGTCGTCCCAGATCCTGACAGCAACTGACATACCGGTCACTGTCAGAACCTTGAGGGCACCAGGACTTTCCACTATGCCAACATTTTATTACATCATAGCATCATGGAAAATCATAAAAACTCACTTACAACACCTTTCCATGACATAAACAAATGCAGGGTATGATAACACTTACAAAACCTACGTGTTTACTGCCATGCCAAAAGTAAAATCTCATGGCAAAGACGCAGTCAGAAATACCATGAAGGCACTTCCTGTTTGTGCATGTCAGGAAGATGTTGTACGTCTCTGTGTCAAAAAAGCCTTTATGAACGGTTGCCAACTTAGGTGTGTGCTCCTGTTGTTAGCATGAAGCACAGTCCACACCAAATCGATAAAATACTGTAACATAATAGATAATATATACATATTTAAATAGGCCATCAAATCAATAATTCTAAAAAAGTTACTCATTTGTACTGAATTTTGTGATACGTTTGGAATGAGATTTAAGAGCATTCATTCAGTACCAATTTACGGGCTTTAGTTTGTCATCGGCAAAGCAAGTATCTAACCAGTTAATATGTGTGTGTTTCTTTTTTAATTAACAGAGAGCCTTTGTGTCTCATCTCAGGCAGCAAGGAGAGAGGAACAAGTGTGGGTGGGAAAGGTTGGAAGTAGGAGCTCAAGAAGGGTGATCTGATATTTTGGAGTTAATATCTACCATTTCTTTGTAAATTACCTTTAACTAAAAAGGCCTGCCATCTAGCTAAGAAAATATTATAACTCGCCCCATTCCAAACCAAGGGGTTATTTGCACTCTCAACAGCATTCACGCTAATTTAAAATAAGAAAGTAAAAATAGTAAATTGCTATTCTTATTCTTTGAGTTTTATAGTTTATTTGCTTAAACTAAATTGAACCCTAAAGGATCAAGAGTAGAATATTATTCAACAAGCTGTGAAAAAAGGCTCATTTGTGTTTGAGGCCCTCTTTTTAGGCCTGGCATTAGTTAAAACCTTTTGACGTTGTTAAAATAAAATGTATAACATAATTACTTTTAGAGCAGTGGTCTGTTATTGTGTCACTTACATTCTTCTGCTTGATACAGCCCACAGCATAGGGCATTTGGTCCTCCCACTTCAGCCATTTTTTGTATTTTTTATATTTGAAAAGTTTTAATAAAGCACGAACAAGACCCATATGGGTATCAGAGTGCTGTACAGAATTGGCAAAAACAAGGGTAACAAACACAGTGGGAATGTGGGTGAAGTTACAACAAAGGGGGAAACAGATCCAGTCGTGAGTTGGGGGTATCAGCAGTGCCCTAGAGAATGAAAACAATTTAACATAAAAGCATAAAATAAATCGCATCTGTGTAGTACGATAAGAATCAAAATATTAACAAAGCGTGAGCATGAAAACAAGTTGATGCTGTTAACATTCGTTCAAGAGTAGCCGTTTGGCAAATTTCTTGAAATATGCAGTGGAAGGATTGGATCTGATCTCGGGAGGCAGGACGTTACAGATTCTTGGAGCGAGACCGGTGAAAGCACGATTGTAAAATCTTTTCTTTTTGAAACTTGGTGGTTTCAAGAGTAGGGTGGGCATACTTCTAAGGTTCCGGCCTAAGCCCGAATGTTCAAGCTTATTTGCCAGATAGATGGGGGTGTTGTAATGTAAGGCGTTATGGGTCAGGTAGGCTATCTTGAATCGGATTCTGGCTACGATAGACAGCCAATTTAGTTGCAAAATGTCAGGGGAGATGTTGTCATGCTTTTTAGAGCCTGTGTTCATGGTAGCTCTAAGTGGAGCCAAGCTAGATTTGGGAAGTCCAGCAAGGGTCACCAGACCATATTCCAGTCTAGATATAACCAAGGATTGAACCCCTTGCCTGATGTCTTCGGGGGTAGGAAAGGCTTAATTTTCTTAAAGGTGTTAAATTGAAAGATGGCTCCCCTAATAACTGCACTGATGTGTGCTTGCATGTTTAAGTGTTTATCCAAGATGATGCCTAAGGATTTGGTAGAGTCTATAACATGAGGGGTGCAGTTCAGAGCAGTGACTTGTTTAAGCCAGTCCAGGGTAGGAGCCGAGTGATTGGTTGGGAAAAATCAAAAGAAATTCCGTTTTGAGAGTATTTAACAGCAGATTGTTCTGAGCTAACCATTGTTGGGTTTGTGCAAGAGCAGCATTTAGCGTTTTTATGTCCTCTTGAGAGGAGATCTTGAGGTACAGTTGCGTGTCATCCGCATACATGTGATACTGAATGTTAGCACGGTTCAGAATGACAGAAAGTGGTTTCATGAAAAGGTTGAATAGAGTGGGCAAAAGCGTGGATCCTTTAGGCACGCCGATCATGACTGGATACAGGGGGATGGTTAAGTTTGATCCTTTGTGTGCGGTTATGCAGGAAAGAGGCACACCAATTTAGGACCCGTCCCAGGAGACCCTTCCTGTGTTGAAGAAGATCAATCAGATTTTCATGTTTGATGGGATCAAAGGCTGAAGACAGGTCCAGAAGGATCAGGAGACAAGGGACATTTTGGTCAAGGGATCTCAAGGCGTCATCTACAATGTGGGTTACTACCGTTTCTAAACTATGCCCTGTTTTGAAACCTGACTGATGTGGGTCAAGGAGTTGATATTTCTCTATGTGGTTGCAGAGCTGCGAGTCGACAAATTTTTCGAGCAATGTAGCTGGAGTCATAATGCTGTTGATAGGTCGAAGTTATTAGGATCGGACAGGTCTGCGTTGGACTTCATAGGAATGAGAGTAACTTGCCCCACCTTGAGGCCATCAGGTATCTTTCCCTGTAAGAGGGATTTATGAATGATCCTGGACCAAAGAGGGACAATGGCTGAATTGAGCTCTTTGAAAAACATAGCAGGTAAGGATCACTGAAATAGTTGAGGGTTTAAGGGATGCCATGTTGTGTAGCAGCTCCGTGACATCAGGTAGGAGAAAGGAATTCCAAGCTGTGTTATTTTTGAGAGAACAGACAGAGGGTGAGGATATTGTGGAGGATTCAGCCAGCTCAGCTGATAATCCGGATAGTTTTGGAGGCCTCAGAGTTGGGGTGACAGGTAGTAGCTCCAGCTTGATTTTCCTTGTTTTTGTCAGAGACGTGAACTGTGAAATCATGCCCACTAGGAAGCTAGGATACCGGAGTAGAGATTGGTTTAGAAAATGGTTAGCTTGTTACTTGATGGTTTCAAAGAGTTTCTTGGATCTATTTTTGGCTCCATTTGGCTGAGTCTTTAAGTGGTCTATTTTAGCCAAGCGGATGTGTTTGTTGTAAGTACTTCTCACGTTCCTAAGTTGAGTGAGACTTGTGGTGGAGGGCGTGTTTCTCCAGAGCCTCTCTGAGAGTCTAAGATTGCACCGCTCATGATTTAGAGCATCCTTAAACCAAGGTTTGGATTGATTAACTGGAATCCTTTTGAGTTGCTTAGGTGCAATAGTATCAAGAATGCTAGACATCATGTTAATGTAGTAATCAGAGAGATCGTCAAGGTTGGTCATGTTGGGAGGGGGCTGTTGTCTATTTTTGGTCACTGAAGTTAGCAAGTTCATGTTGAGGTCTCTCATATTGCACGTCGGTTGTTTAGCTTTAAGGGGTTGGCCCTGTCTACCCAAGCCCTTTTGCAAGATAAGGAAGGGAATTTGATGATGATCCGACCAGTCACAGGGTAGGATGTTGCCTATTTGTATGCTAATGTCCTTAGCAATGATAAGGTCGAGAGTGGCACCCCTATTGTGAGTAGGACCTTTACAGAGCTGCGAGAGGTTAAGGTCAGAGAGGAAAGCCTTAAAGGAACAGACTATAGGATCATTTGAGTCATTCTAATGAAGGTTAAAGTCTCAGAGGAAGATGTGGCAGAATTGGTCCGAGCTCGAGCTATGACCTCCATGATTTGCTCTATGAAGACAAAATTGTCACCAGGTGGATGATAAATTGAGTGCATCGCAAAAAACCTTCTTGCCTTTATTCCAGATTTCGGTGACCAGCTGTCCACAGGAGGATAACACAGAACATAGTGATTGTTTTATGGTGAGGTTAGAGCGATGAATGCATGCAATGCCCCCCCCCCCCATTTTTAACAAGTCGATCGCTTCTGATAATGGCATAGTCAATGGGGATTATGATGTTGAGAACAGGGAAGGAGGTATCCTTAAGCCAGGTTTCAGTGAGAATCAGTAGGTCCAAGTTTTGCGCAATGATGAGTTATGAAATATCTGGTGCATGTTTTACTGCTGATCTACAGTTAAGTGTCATTGATTTGACGTGCAGGCTGAAGGTGATCACATCCTGAAGAGAGGTGGTTATGTGAAGTAGGTTTCCTTTGTTCACCGATTTCTGCTTAACACTTGGTTCCCTGTCAGGATCCGAGGTGATGGAGGGGATGTTGAGAGTAGGAAAGGAGGAGGATACAGTCCTTGAGTCAGTGTAAGAGAATAGGAGGGAGAGAATGTCCGCCTCGGATAGCTGAGGCAGGAGTCTATGGGGCCTACAGTGATGATTAGGTAAAGGCCGAGATCTCCAGCTGGAACTAAGAGGGGAGTGGAAAGAGGAATGGTTGTTAGCCGCGTAGGGCATATTCTGTATGTTGAATTTATCGGTCCTCTGGGCAGGGGGAGTAGTCCAGAGATTCTCCATCTTCAAGGAGAACTGTAGTATGCTCTGCACGATCTCTTTGACAGCCAAGAGATCCTGCTTGAGGTCAGCCATCTTATCCTCTAGGCAGGGCCTGTTAATGCTCATTTCCGCAGAACCAGAACCAGATGTTTAGACTGACCCAGCAGCGAGAGGGGTAATAGAGGGTTGAGTAGGACCTTTACCACAGTTACAGGGGGAATAAAGTGATGCTTGAGACTGGAATCAGAGCCTGGTGTGGGATAAGAGGCAAGCGGAATGGATTTAGGAGAGGCAATACGTGCAGCATGGAAGGCGTGAGAGGGTGAGTGCAGGTTACGGGTCAACGGACTGTAGACAACATCTAGATCCAGAACCCTAGAATTGGAAGATCCTGAGTCTAGGGGTAGAATACCAGTGCTATCCTGGCTGTTGGTGTTGGTGTGGTGAATAGCACCCCCATTGATGGAGTGTGTAGTGGGTATTGAAGGACACGCAAGATAAGAGGGAAGGTTTGGTAAAGGAGGGGCAATGCTAGGGACAGCAGCTAGGTGGGCGGTACTCAGGTCGGATAACCCATAGCACACGAGAGGCAAAATAGGGTTGTCTGGGTTAAGGGTGTGGATAATAAACACACCCTCCGTGTTGTTGGAAAGATTTGTGCGGTGAGTAGTTAAAGATAGGGACGAAGGATAGGGGAGGAGGAGTCGTCAGTCATAGAGGGAGCAGATATTGTGGGTGGACAGCTCTGATAGAGGGTGGTTGGGTTAGAGTTAGTTAGTGTGTTCTTAATCCTCAAAAAGACATCATTAAAGCTCTTGAGGTTCAGGTCCGGGGCTTGAATAAGGATGTTCCCATTATTGTATAAGGAGACTTCAGGGCCGGGAATGATAGCGTGGCTTAGCCGAAACCGTGAGGAGTTTTGGTCAGCTGTTTGGAGCGAAGCTCAGAAATTAGGGACTTTCTCCACTGCGCTCTTCTGTTAGTGTACAAGATTAGGTCTGTCACTTCACTGCCCTTCCTGGAAATATATGTGTCCGATATAAGCGTTTCAGACCAACACTTGAGGAGATTGTGTTTGAAGGTCTTCTTCGCATTTTTCGACAGGTTGGGGGGGTAGATAATCTTAAAAGTGTTCAAAGTAGTTTGAGCTAGTAGGTTAGGGGAGTGATTAGTGTGTTGGGCCATGATGAGTGCAGCGAGCAGAAGGAGAGGGTAAGGAAAAATACTGGGTTTAGAGGAGAGCTATAAGAGAGAGGGGGAGAATAGGTAGTCCATAAAGAGGTGACCCTAGGAAGTAGAAGGGGAAAGGTAGTCAGCACGCAAGTGCGCAATTAAAGTGGGAAACAGGGCACAAAGCAGTAAGCGGAGGAGAAGTGGACTGGGTTAGAGGAGCACACTAAGAGATAGGGAAGGAAAAGTAAGAAAGGTAGTCCCCATAGAGGGGCGTTACGAAGTAGCGGAGGAAGAGTAGTCAATTAAACGGCGATCCTTTCAGGGGAGTAGTGGACATGTACCTAGTGCTCCAGTGAGGCATCTAAAGAGTTCCATAACAACCTAGGCAATAATCTTAGCAAGGAGGAGCTGAGTGTGGATTGAAGAAGACCTTAGAGATGCCTGAGGGCTTCCTGTACTTATTTAGCAATTTAAAAAGGTGAGTGTAGGTGCACTGACCATACAGGGGTGTGTCGAGCCAAGACACAGAACCAACCTGTGTCTGCAAATGAGAGAGCTGAGGAGGATGAATCCCTGGTTAAAGGTTAAATGCAAGTAGAGGAAGAGCCTGGTAGTACTTCAATGATTAAAAGTAAATAAAGGCTCATGGGTTCATCGTGGCCATTTTAAGAAGGGCCCAAATGAGCATAATTCAAGGGTGGGGATACCACCATCGCTGCCATTTTAGGTAAATCAAGGTTCATGGGATTATCCTGGCCATTTTAAGTAGGACCCAAATGTACATTGTTCAAGAACCATTGGCTAACTTCACTGTGAGTGACTGCATTCTTCGCTTTCACAAGGATCACATCATCACAAAAAATTGTTCCCTCAAAAGCCAGAAACTACCTTGGCAATTTGTGGGTTGTTTAAACGTTACATTTTTATTTTTAGCCATTTTTTGGATTTAAGAGGCCCACATTTTCTCAAAAAATTAAGTTTTGCAAAAACCATGACAAAACAACCACTTATGAAGTCAAACGGTCAATGCCAGACCTCTTTGCTTTGCCAATGCTTGTTTTAATTAAGAATAAAACAAATAGCAGATGCATGCATCTGGAGGTGTCACAGACAGTCGTCTTGCAAAGAGACTGATTGTATACAATCTATATGTGTTGGTTTTGTATCCATTTCTTCCTCATGATTTGATGGTTTTCTTGTCTTAGTTACCTATCCAGTTTCAATGACTTTCTTCTCCATTCTTGTGTTTGCCCCACTCATTGAGCAATTCAGTCTCACCGTGTTTTGGTTGGGTGAATTGTATAGTTCTGCAGCTGATATGGGGTTGGGGGGGGGGGGTATTTTCTTTCAGCACTCCATGGAAGTGTACCCCTGTCCTCCCTCTCTTCCCCATCTGCCCTACTTTTTACTTTTACAATATATATTTATTTAAATTTTGCAAGTGTACACTACTACCACTTGCTTGTCCCCATTTGCACTTCATCCCATGCATACTTTGTTTTTTAATTTACCATTTTGATTCAATAAAAATCATTCAAAGATTGCCCCGTGCATATGTAAAATAGCAACCTTTTACAAATTTTTCATAAAGCAAAAAAAAAAAGTATTCAAATATGGACCTCATGTCTGCACACGCACGACGGCCATCTAGGAGAAACAAGCATTGTAAATGCAATAGGTCTCGCATTTGTTGGAGCTGGAGCTATTGGCATTGTAAATGGCAATGTTCTGTACTTTGCAATAGGTCTTGTATTTGTTGAAGCTATTCACATTGTAAATGGCAATGTTTTTTATTTATCCTTGGGTGTTTTATATAGCACGAACTTAACAGCCTCAGTTGTGAATTTCTGTTCATCAAAGTTTTGCAAACCCTGAAATTTGCACAAGGTAAGTGCTAACAGTATAGATATGGGCACTGTTTAATAAACAAAGCCACTTCAATACAAGAGCAAAGGTGACTGAGTGACTGCTTCTGGGTTGACGGTGTTACTTAGTCAGTGCCTGTTAAAGCTAGCTAACCCGCTACTATGAGTTTATCAAACGTAATGCTATTTTTCTTATGTTATGTTATGCTATGCTATGCTATGTTATGCTATGTTTTGTTGTGTTTTGTTATACTATGGTATGTTTTGTTTTATTATGCTATGTTTTTTTATGCTATGCTATGCTTTGTTTTGTTATGCTATGCTAGGTTTTGTTATGCTATACTATGTTTTGTTGTGTTTTGGTATGCTATGTTTTGTTGTTTTGCTATGCTATGCTGTGTTTTGTTATGATATGCTTTGTTGTGTTGTGTTATGCTATGTTTTGTTGTTTTGCAATGCTGTGCTTTGTTATGTTATGCTATGCTACGTTTTGTTATGATTGCTATGATTTGTTGTGTTTTGTTATGCTATGCTTTGCTTTGTTATGCTATGCTGTTTTGTTCAGTTTTGTTATGCTATGCTATGTTTTGCTATGCTATGCTACGTTTTGTTTTGCTGTGCTATGCTTTGGTATGCTATGCTTTATTTTGTTATGCTATGCTATGTTTTGTTGTGTTTTGTTATGCTATACTATTCTTTGTTATGCTATGCTATGTTTTGTGTTTTAAATGCAATGCTATGTTTTGTTGTGTTTTGCTATGCTATGTTTTGTTTTGTTATGTTATGCTATGCTATGTTTTGTTTTGCTATGCTATGTTTTGTTTTGTTATGCTATGCTAAGTTTTGTTTTGATATACTATGTTTGTTATGCTATGCTATGTTTTGTTATGCTATGCTATGTTGTGTTGTATTTTGTTATGCTATGCTATGTTTTGTTATGCTATGCTGTTTTGTTTTGTTATGCTATGCTTTGTTATGCTATGCTATGCTGTGTTTTGTTATGCTATGCTATGTTTTGTTGTGTTGTGTTTTTTTATGCTATGCTATGTTTTGTTTTGGTATGCTAGGTTTTGGTGTGTTTTGCTATGCTATGCTTGTTTTGTTATGCTATGTTTTGTTATGCTATGCTATGTTTTGTTATGCAATGCTATGTTTTGTTATGCTATGCTATGTTTTGTTGTGTTTTGTTATGCTATGCTGTTTTGTTATGCTATGCTATGTTTTGTTGTGTTTTGTTATGCTATGCTATGCTTTGTCATGCTGTTTTCTTTTGTTTTGTTATGCTATGCTATGCTTTAATATGCTATGTTTTCTTTTGTTATGCTATACTATGTTTTGTTATGCTATGCTATGTTTTGTTTTGCTATGCTATGTTTTGTTGTGTTTTGTTATGCTATGTTTGTTTTGTTATGCTATGCTTTGTTGTGATATGCTATGTTTCGTTTTGTTATGCTGTGTTGTGTTGTGTTTTGCTATGCTATGTTTTGTTGCTATGCTATGTGTTGTTGCTACGCTATGTTTTGTTATGCTGTTTTGTTTTGTTTTGGTATGTTATGTTTTGTTATGCTATGCTATGTTTTGTTTTGTTATGCTATGTTTTGTTGTGTTTTGTTATGCTATGTTATGATTTGTTTTGTTATGCGATGCTTTGCTAAGCAATACTATGTTTTGTTGTGTTTAGTTATGCTTTATGCTATGCTAGGCTTTGTTATGCTATGTTTTGGTTTGTTATGCTATGTTTTGTTATGCTATGCTGTGTTTTGTTTTGTTATGCTATGCTATGTTTTTGTGTTTTGTTATGCTATGCTATGTTTTGTTATGCTATGCTATGTTATGTTGTGTTATGCTAGGCTGGGTTATGTTGTGGTAGGCTAGGTTGTGTTGTGTTGTGTTGTGCTGTGTTGTGTTATGTTTTTGTTTTGTTTTGTTTTTTGTTATGTTATGTTTTGTTATGTTATACTATGTTATTTTATGCTATACTATGTTATGTTATGCTATATTATGTTATGATTTGTTATGTTAGGCTAGGCTATGTTTTGTTATGTTTTGTTAAGTTATGTTATGCTATTCAATGGTATGCTATGCTAGGCTATGTTTTACTACCATCACGAACCCATGATGTGGCACCTATAATACCAGCACCACCCAATGCTGTTGCACAGACAATATCTGCACGCCCCCTGCTGTGGCAGAGACAATGCCGGCACCACACCATGCTGTGGCACACAAATACCTGCATGCCCCCATGCGGTGGCACAGACAATACCTGCATGACCCATGCTGTGACACAGACAATATAGGCACAGTCCCTGCCCCAGCACAAGCCCTTCGCCTGAACACACTGGAACAGCCCGGGCAGTGTGCAAAGAGCTCACATGCACAATCCCTCCCTGGACAAGTCCCCTATTCCTGGCATGTAGCAGACCTGGATAGCATCTGCTCCTGTGGGTTCACCTGTGCAGACCATAGGCATTTCTACAGATGCCACATGCCGCTGCACAGATCTCGAGAGCTGTGTCTTTGGGAAATGGTGTCCAGCACCTGTGCAAATCACAACGACCCTTTGTGAGACACACGGAGGTTTCCGAGTATTGTAAAGCACGCCTCTGTTCCCGTACAGATCACACCGGCCCCTGTAAAGACAACACTCCCCCGCCTATGGAAGGGGGTGAGATCGCACCATGATCCTGTGTAAAGGGGTCACCCTGGGCCCACAATGGAGCCTGCTTCCCTTAAGTGGAACTCTGCACCTATACAGGGGCACAACCCTGTACAAAGTGAGCCATCGGCCGAATGCGCGCACCCTGTATAATGCGAGTGCTGCGTACTGTGGGCACCATGTAAGGTGAGGACACTAGAATGGTTGGGACATCCGGAATGATATCCGCACCCTGTATCGCGCAGACTCCCAGCGCAATGTGAACATTCCGTGTAAGGAAAATTGCCCGTATCATGAGGACACCCTGTTTCATATCTACAGGCTGCATGACTAGAACAACCTGTATATTGTAAACACCCTATGTTACCTTGATTCCCAGTATATAATGTCTGATGATATTTTGTTTAAGGCGGACTTCCTGTGTGATGTGGGCACCCTTTATAATGTGGGCACCCTGTGTGACGCGCGCGCCAGAACATCCTTACACCAGTTTAGATCATTGCTGAAGTGCATAATTACAGAAACCTCGGTGTCTTCTGAACTTCAAAGTTACAAACAAGTCCCCATTAGCTGCACTTCAACACCTCGTTCATCCCTTGCAGAGATAGCGAGACTAAGTCAGCGCTACATAAAAATTTAATTTTCCCAAACAAGGGAAAATATCACGGTAGGAGATCCAAGCACGGTTTAGGGCAGCTTTGTGAACCTTGTCCATGAAGACAAAATGAAGACATTGCTGCCATCTGGGTGAGAGACGCGTGTGAGAACTGTACAGTCTCTTCATGGGAGGGGGTGTTGGGCTGAAGGGTGTGAGGTGCAACGGGCCGGTATCAGGTTGAGACTGTCTCTTCGGGGGTGGGTGAGAGGCACAAGTGGGTGATGTCAGGATTGTAGTCTCTTCGCAGGAGGGTAGGGGGTGTTGGGCTGAAGGGCGTAAGGTGCACAGGGTCGGTTTCAGGGTCAGGCTGTTTCCTAGGCTGCGGGTTTGGGGAATGTGAAATACATGTCCGGGATGGGGCGGGAGGGGGCTGTCTTCTTTTTCGGCAGGTGTGCGGCACCCGTGGCAGGTCTCAGGGATGGACTTTCTCATTAGAGGTGAGCGTGAGAAGCAAATGGCCTGTCTCGGAGATGGGCTGTCTCTTTTGGAGTGAGGCGCCCATGGACGGCCTCAGGGCGGGATGCTGGGTTCAGGGAATGCTTGTCTCTACGGATACGAGTGTGAGGCGAAGCACATGGCCAGTCTCAGTTGCGGGCATCTCTTTAGGCAGCAGGGATGCACAGGAGCCCAGCTCTGTGCAGTCGCAGAGACCCCTTGTCTTTGGCCCCCACGGCCACATTTCTCATCTGCACGCCTGGCGCTCTGCCCGCCGGAATGTCAGCCCGAGGCTGGAATGTCCGGAGGAGCTGTCCGAAAAACGGACAGGTTGGCACCCAAAAACACTCCTCTCCTTTGGGAAGCCAGCGTTTATCATAAACGCTGACACTACCCAATGGAATGGAGGGGCCGGGATTAGAGTCTCTTTTAGAAATCTTGGGGCATGTTACCAAGCAATAGCGATAATTATCGCTATTGCTTATCGCTATTGCTTGGTTAGAGACAAAAATTTACCGCTGAGCTGCGGCGATTTTTATCGCAGATCGCAAATGCGATAAAAATCGGCCGCAATGCATGAATATCGCTGAAAAGTCAGCGATATTCAAGCATTACCGAGCTAATGCTCTTAGCCATGTTATCCACCGCCCATTGGATAACATGACTGAGAACTGCTCAGGGCAGGTGTTAGCTTTTGGAGATATTCGCGCTTAGCGCGAATATCTCCATAAGTTGGTAATAGGAGATAGCGATGTTAGCGACTGTTTCCAGTCGCTAACATTTTGGCACGCCCACTTTGCATGTCATTAGTGATAAATATCACTGACATGCAAAGTGGGGCCCAAGATGGTCGCTATCTCCTACTAGCTGTCGCTAACTGGTGTTAGCGACAGCTAGGTAATAGGGAGATAATTTTATCTCCGCTTTCTTGGCTTTTAAAGCCAAAAAAGCGTAGATAAACCCCCTTGATAATATGCCCCCTTATATTTACAAGATCTCTCGCAGAGGCGGAGCAGCTTCTCTACCACGCCCAAGCAAGACCTAAAAGAGGAGCATTGCAAACAAGTTTCATGTGTGAAATGTGGCGGCTTTGCCCATGCTTGTTAATAATTGTGGCTCAGAAGTACATTTGAGACTCGCTTTTTCAAAATGTTGTTCAAGTTTCTTACCCCAACATACTTAAAGTTAAGGCGCCTTCCACACTCACTAAATTCTGAAATTAACCACCCATTGTTCATGGAATAAACTAACGCCAATATACTATTATAGGGTCTTGCCAAGTCGAACCCATATACCAGGGTCGGCACTAGGCATGGGCAGTGTGGGCAGCTGCCCAGGGACTCACACTCAGCCACCCACGATGGGGCCCCGCACCAGTTCAACACACCACCAGCCCTCTTGAACTCCTGCCATTCAATCGAAAGAACGGCGTCCATTTGAAATTGGACCCCTCCCTGGGCCTCTAACGGATGGTGTCCCAGTTGGAAGGAGACGCATTTTGCAGGTTTATGCTGCCCATTCAGAGACACTGCGGGACGCCTATTGTCATCACTTTATGGAGCAACTGGGGTTGGCTCTAATCAGTAAGGCTGAGCCTAAATAACTAAACAAAAAATGAAGAAATTGGACACAAAACAAGGCAATAAAATATTGCCTTGTTTCGTGTCCAATTTCTTCATTTTTTACTTCATTTTGTACATATCGAAAGTGAAAAATAAATGTACTTTCTAAATTTCATTTGATTAATGAAACAGCTATTGAATAGCATTCCCCATTTTTGATCAGGTGACTTCTTTTGGTGGACAAAGTAAGATATCTAATAGAGTATCAGTATTGGCACCCCTGTCTTGTTGTATTGTCATCACTTTAGCGCCCCACAGGTTAAACTCTCAGCCCACAAGAAATTCTATTACAGGACCGGAGGCTTCGGATTATGCTATCTCTTTCTTTTACTGTAAAATCACAGCAGCCACTTAAAACATTAAATTAGGTAACACAAAATACATTGTCCATGATGCACAGTCCCATCATCCTCTTTCTTTGCTGCTAACAGCAAAGCTAAGTACTTCCTCTTGATATTGCTTTTATGGCAGCATTATGATTATTCTGTTTTGACAATTGCTTTACGCTATGATTACTTTGCGTTTGCATGATTTGATGTATATACTCGTGCAGTCTCTTGGCTTAGTGGAGCTTTATGTTTTTTGATGTGTTTCTTGTTGCCTTAGTTGCCTCGGTGAACAAGTCTATAGAAAGCACAGAACCAAACACTGTGCAACAAGCATTGGCAGCTGCACTTAAACCAATTACTAAGCATCTTGAAAGTTTTGTAAAACGCCATGGTTTCACTAAAGATAAATCCAAGCTTACTCCCCCAACTTCAGACGCAGTGAAAGAGAGTCAATGGGTGCATGCTAGCGCATTAAACTCATTACCCCCAGCACCGATCTGGGATCATGGGAATTCCACAGGTGACAAGGCAAAGAGCAAGCAGAAAGTCTATGCAGATACTGATACCACCAACACTGACACTACTACACCCGATGACGAAGCCCCTCCCAAATGGAAGGCTAAGAAGGTGGCTTCCTTCACTCCAGAAATATCACCCAATACTCCCTTTACCTTTAACCCTAGCGATATCATACATCCCAGATCTTGGGATTGGGCTACAGCACCGGAAGTTACCAAGTACCTTCATGAGAACCTTCGCAAAGGGTTTGACAAAGAGGTCCGTAATCGGCTCAGATCAGAGTGTCCCCGGCTTGATTTACCAGACAAGGGGGTGGAGACTCCAGATATAGGCGTTAGTCTCCTCACCTTTCGAAAAAAGTTTGCCAAGGACCCCAAGAAGGGGATCGACCGCCCTTGGCGCGGATTTCAAGACAAGCTTCTTGACGTCATCGGACCTTAAGCAAAAATCCTTGAGATGGCCCTGGTGGCCAAAGAGGCGGCGACTCTGGTGGATCCGGATATCTTGGCAGGATGGACACAGAGGGCAATTTGTCTTTTGGGTGATGCCAATTGCGCCATATCCACCGAACGGCGCAAATCCTTGCTTATGTGCATGGATTCCAATCTCACCGATCATGCAGCCGCTGAGTCAGGAGCCCTCGCCGAGGGCAATCTCTTCGGAGACCACTTTGTGAAGGATGTACCAAAGTATGTGGGGATATTCACTTCATTTGACAAGGGACAATCAGGCATTAAGCGTGTCTTCCAGCAAGGTCCTTTCAACAGGGCCGGACGAGGCAGGGGACGCTCGTCAGGCCGTTTCTGCAATAAAGGTCCCCACAGAGGCGACTATGGTTGTGGCAGAGGAGAGTGGGATTCAACTAGAGGGACCACCTTCTACCCCACTCGTCGTAGTTTCAACAGACGCCGGTTCCACTGAGGTGGTAACAGAGCAGGCTTCTAAGCACAATAATGAAACCAACAAAAATTAGCAGTGAGTCAGAAGGGCCAACTGAATTATGTGTCCAACAGAAAAAACAACAACCAAAGTGTTGAAAAATAGGGAAGAGCCGTCAATGTGAGCGAGTTCCCATCAGTCCACCATCGAGACCACCCTTCATCATCTGGGATCTCTTACTCGTTTAGAGAACTGGTAGACCACAACAGACCGGCAGATTTTGATAACCAGGTCAAGGGTGTACCAAACACACTAACTCAGATATGAACGGGGTGTGCCTAGTGAGGAACTGAATAGCAGTGCTAAAAAGTGAAAGTGTTGAAGTGAAAAAAGAAAAACAAAGAGAAAAGCTCTAAAATTGGATAGTGATAGGGGAAACAAACTTTTAATATGCACCCTTTCACTCCCAAATCAATAAAAACAGTGCAAGTAGTAGTATAACAAATGACTACCAACAAGAATGTTAGGTCGACATGTTTCTGCAGTCACTGGAGCCTCTCGGTCTCCTGCTGCTTCCTCAGGACCATTAGTGCTACTGCTATGTGTTAAAAGGTAAAAGATATCACCTGATAAGTGCGATATACATTCGTCTTCTGAACTTTAAATCCAGATGTTCAGCAGGGGAAATGTATGGATACATAAAAAAGACCAAAGAAGAGCACAGTCAGTGGTTATCCTAACGTGCATTAATTGTGATGTTATCATCTTAATAGACAACATGCTGGTTATAAAAGACCAGCCAATTGTGGACAATAACAATTTGTCATATATATATATCTTGTTTCTCACTCACCCATTTACTGGGAAGGAACAACCCCACATCACCTGGCACCAGCTCAGGAAGTGGGTGCACCGCTCTGCAGTAAAAATTGAAAGGTTTTTGCTTTAAATAGGGTGAAAGTTCCTCACACTCCACATGTCACCGGTCTCTCGCACGCCACATCCGGCGCTGCACTCTCTCACTGGACACACACTATCGACATAGGCACTGACCGACCATGGCAACTCAGAAGATTCACAAACTGCAACAGCTCGAATCTTATTTATTTAATTATATGTCCCTGCAAAATGAACTATGTAGGGATGACAACGAGGAAAATTAAGTTAAGAATTTCTGAGCATAAAAGCTCCATTAGATGCTGCAGACAAGCGACGAAACTGACTAATCATTTCTTAGAAGTAGGACATCAACCCTCTGATCTGTTCTGGACAGTACTTGACCAACCGTGGATCCCACCAATAGTCACTGATATTCCCAAATTTCTTTTCAAATGTGAACAAAAATGGGTCTTTAGACTTAAGACAGACAAATCAGGGTTAAATGAAGAAATTCCCTGGATGTCACTCTGAGGACCCATTTCACTGTTTTACATCCTGGCCTGGTGTTTAACCCAACGTGTCTGTTTGACTCAGATTATATTTCCGGTGGGCTAATTCTTCAGATCGATTGATTTTCATAAGGTCAAGGCTAGTTTCAGCAAGATGCTAAACCCTGCATAAGAGCACGGAATAGCACTCCTTGACAAATCATAACAGCCCCCCTGGTAGACGGTAACCAATCAGGTACCAGCTTTTTATAATTGGGGAATATAACTTTTAGGGTTCATAATCGCCAATTCTGTTACGATTGTGATCTACAGATAAGATTATGTAACAGTATGATGTTTGTAGTCCTTTGATAAAATTGCTTACAGTGACTCTTCTTGCTGGGACCTGTCCCGGGTCTCCGCTAACTAATACGAGAACTACATCTCCAAATTACCGCTATGCGTCGTGACGTCACGACGCCACGTACACAAACGTGGCCGACGCCCAACGCGGAAGCAGGAACCAATATAGCGAACGTCGGTACACCATGTCGGCACCTCCCCACGAAACAGCTTCAGAGGGACGACCGGTGTACCGACGGAGAGGTAAGAGGCTCACGCGTTCTAAGGGGCAAAGCTGCACTTTTGTAGGCAATCAAGCATACTCCCTTGAGACAATTTTTACTAAAGGGGGATACTGACGATTCCTTTTCGTTACTCAAGTGAAACTAGAGACATCGATCTAGGTGTCACATTTAAATCAGTGACACAGAGAGTGAAACCAGCGATTCTTTACAATCTAACGCTGTGTTTCGCAAACGTAAAAACACGATCTAATTTGTGAGAGAGTGCAGCGCCGGATGTGGCGTGTGAGAGACCTGTGACATGTGGAGTGTGAGGAACTTTCACCCTATTTAAAGCAAAAACCTTTCCATTTTTACTGCAGAGCGGGGCACCCACTACCTGAGCTGGTGCCAGGTGAGGTGGGGTTGTTCCTTCCCAGCAAATGGGTGAGTGAGAAACAAGATATATATATGACAAATGGTTATTGTCCACAATCGGCTGGTCTTTTATAACCAGCATGTTGTCTATTAAGATGATAACATCACAATTAATGCACGTTAGGATAACCACTGACTGTGCTCTTCTTTGTTCTTTTTTATGTATCCATACATTTTCCCTGCTGAACATCTGGATTTAAAGTTGGGAAGACTAATGTATATCGCACTTATCAGGTGATATCTTTTACCTTTTAACACATAGCAGTAGCACTAATGGTCCTGAGGAAGCAGCAGGAGACCGAGAGGCTCCAGTGACTGCAGAAACATGTCGACCTAACATTCTTGTTGGTAGTCATTTGTTATACTACTACTTGCACTGTTTTTATTGATTTGGGAGTGAAAGGGTGCATATTAAAAGTTTGTTTCCCCTATCAATATCCAATTTTAGAGCTTTTCTCTTTGTTTTTCTTTTTTCACTTCAACACTTTCACTTTTTAGCACTGCTATTCAGTTCCTCACTAGGCACACCCTGTTCACATCTGAGTTAGTGTGTTTGGTACAGCCTTGACCTGGTTATTAAAATCTGCCGGTCTGTTGTGGTCTACCAGTTCTCTAAATGAGTAAGAGATCCCAGATGATGAAGGGCGGTCTCGATGGTGGACTGATGGGAACTCGCTCACATTGACGGCTCTTCCCTATTTTTCAACACTTTGGTTGTTGTTTTTTCTGTTGGATACATAATTCAGTTGGCTCTTCTGACTCACTGCTAATTTTTGTTGGTTTCATTATCATTTAGGGGGTTTAGCAGTCAGGGTCGTTAAAAATTCCCCTGGGACCTCCTTTGGTGTTCTAATTCTAAGCACAATATTCTTCAAGTAAGCGAGTCAGACATGTCTCCACTACCATTGGGGGGTTGAACACAATTCTTTGTTCACAATTGGCAAATCCTGACACAGGATGTTTGGGTACTTCAAACTGTTCAGGGGTTCCACCTGGAATTTTACGAAATGCCTTGTCAGAACACGTTCCCCAATCCTCTCCATTTTTCCCGACAAGATTGCATTTTTATAGACAACAAAATAGCCAAATTGCTGCGAACAATCACATGGGGTGGTGTGCACACCTTTTCCTCAATTTTAATCTCATGCTTTACACAATTTAATCGTAGTTGTCCTGTATGCGTGCAAGCCGGGGTAGTGCAATGCCCGAATGCACTGACTTGACGTACAAACATATGGGGAGAGTATGGTTAACCCTCCACTCCCTAGCTGCACTGCATGATTGTGGAAACTGATTCCAATCGTTCATCTTTCATTAGTCCAATTTAACATATTTTCAATCTTGTCAATGTCGCAAATAATTATTGCTTCATCTCCTTTGATTTGTCCACATTACAACAAGTTGTAGCTGAAAAACTTCTAGCATAAGCGTGTGCCCATCCAGGCTTCATTCTCGCAAATACGATTTCAGTACAACAGATGGTTCAGAGCAGCAGTTGTTTATTCATAAAACCCAATGCATTTCGGGCATTTTATTGCCCTTCGTCAGGGGAGTCTAAAAAACAATAATACAAAACAGTATTATAGGTCTGACATTTACACGCGAATGTTGCCTATTTACAAAAGATAAAACATTTTTATCAAAACTTCTCTTTTGATCTATCAAGCCATTGTGAGTCTCAATTGCTGTTCAGCCCCCGTAAACCAAGAGCTACTCCCTTCCGTTACAATGATGACATATTGAAAAACACACTTAAATGCATCTTTACACTGAGCAGTTTCACAGACCTTTCAATCTTTGTTCTCTAACCTAATGGCATTTGCGGTTTTAAAATTTTTAACGCCCAATTTTCTTAACGGTACACCTAACTTCTCTTTAATTTTCTGTATCGAGCGGTTCCTCACTTTTAACATGCGCGTTAGCACTTTCATATTCCCCCGCGTTTACATATAACGATCTGCTTTGCACGTAAAGCATACCTGCTGCCTTCTACCTTCATTCTCTACTCGGCATGAGTCACAACCTTCTTCCGTTCCTGTGAACCACTCGCTGTGTACCCTCAGTATTAAACTCTTGTGTGCTCCATCCCCCTCACGTGATATAGGTTTAATTACTGACACCTGTAACGTACTCGCTGTCCTACAATTCCCATGATACATCTTAAATGAACAGCATTAAGTGACTTCATATTATAACACAAAAAGCCTTTATATCCATGTAAAAGCAACATAGTCACGTTTAAAAGAACATTCCTTTTTGTCCCCTATGTCTAAAGCTACTATGAACCTGCTGTTAAATCTTATGTGGTTTATCCGTCAAAGTCGATGATTTCGAATTCATAATTGTTTAGTCCTGGGTGCAACTCCAACGGAGGGCATATTAATGTTTAAAACAATCACATGGGGTGGTGTGCACACCTTTTCCTCAATTTTAATCTCATGCTTTACACAATTTAATCGTAGTTGTCCAGCGACGGCTCGTGGAGGGAGTTACGGTGGGGCAGGAGGGTGGGGAGGGGGAGGGGCAGGGTGGAGGTTGCTAAAAACCGGCATATGGATAATTGCAGGTAAGTAAACAATTTAATGAATAAAACGAATTTCGTAGTGCGCCTTGCATCGCAAAATGCAATGCAGTGCGAGCTACGAAATTCGTTTTATTAATTAAATTGTTTACTTACCTGCAATTATCCATATGCCGGTTTTTAGCAACCTCCACCCTGCCCCTCCCCCTCCCCACGCTCCTGCCCCACCGTAACTCCCTCCACGAGCCGTCGCTGTAGTTGTCCTGTATGCGTGCAAGCCGGAGTAGTGCAATGCCCGAATGCACTGACTTGACGTACAAACATATGGGGAGAGTATAGTTAACCCTCCACTCCCTAGCTGCACTGCATGTTTGTGGAAACTGATTCCAATCGTTCATCTTTCATTAGTCCAATTTAACATATTTTCAATCTTGTCCATGTCGCAAATAATTATTGCTTCATCTCCTTTGATTTGTCCACATTACAACAATTTGTAGCTGAAAAACTTCTAGCATAAGCGTGTGCCCATCCAGGCTTCATTCTCGCAAATACGATTTCAGTACAACAGATGGTTCAGAGCAGCAGTTGTTTATTGATAAAACCCAATGCATTTCGGGCATTTTATTGCCCTTCATCAGGGGGTTCTAAAAAACAATAATAGAAAACAGTATTATAGGTCTGACATTTACACGCGAATGTTGCTTATTTACAAAAGATAAAACATTTTTATCAAAACTTCTCTTTGCTGCGAAAGCACGCAATAACACCGTACAACAATAGGCCTCACAGCTTTTGCAGCAATGTACTTTTAGTCCAGAAGAGGGTGGTGGCCACAGACTGGTTTTAAATTTGAGGGTGTTCAATCAGTATCTAATTTACAAACATTTCAAGATGGAGGGAATCCATCTTTTGACGGATCTGCTAAAACAGGGAAATTGGATGGTCAGGTTAGATCTCAAAGATGCCTACCTGTCCATTCCCATTTTTCCTCTACATCGACGTTTCCTTCAATTTCCATGGAAAGGTCGGTGGGTCGGGTATTCGGCCCTTCCTTTCGGGCTTTCCTGGGCTCCTTGGTGCTTCACCAAAGTGATGAAGCTGGTGGTAGCTCACCTTCGAGAGTTAGGGGTGCGCATGATTATTTATCTGGACGACATTCTAATCATGGCACAGAGTCCAAAATTGGTTTCGCAACATCTCCAAATGATGATGTCTCTTTTGCAGAGTCTGGGATTTGTAACAAACTGCACAAAATCAGCGCTAACCCCAGTGCAGACAACAGATTTCCTGGGTTTTGTGATAGACTCCCAGACGGCCCAATTGAGTCTTCCCAAAATGAAGTTAAAAGATATCAAGAGGTAGATTACTGCAATCCTCAACAAACAAGTGGTTTCTCTCAGAGTCATTGCCAGAGTAGTAGGATTACTAGCGTCATCCATTCCGGTGATTTTCCCGGGACCGCTACATTACAGAGCACTGCAGAGGTTAAAAATCCAGCATTTACAGAAGGGTCTGTCTTATACAGAACTGGTCCCATTGTCACAAGAAGTGAGAGAGGAGATGCAGTGGAGGCTGCGTCATGTGGAAGCGTGGAATGGCAGAGCGATATTCGGCTCACAGCCCGAGGTTATCCTTGAATCTGACGCCAGCCGTTGGGGTTGGGGAGCGCGCTGCGGAGATATCTACACAGGCGGAAGGTGGTCTCCCCAAGAATTATCACTACACATAAATTGTCTAGAACTACTAGCCAGGTAAACCAGAAACCGGTTGGTATGCACCCAATGATATGTAAACTTTTAAAGGGCATTAAGGTGGCTAACCCTCCTAAACCTAAGTATGCGGGCCTATGGGATGTCTCCTTAGTCAATTCTCTCTTTAAAAGCTGGCCAGCGAATAATCTTCTATCTAGGAAACAGTTGTTTGCCAAATTGGCAATGCTTTTATGCCTGTCAGCTTGTAGGCGTTCATCGGACATGCGGGCCTTGGACATTACAGGTAGAGTATTTACTCCAGAAGGAGTTTCCTTTACTATCACAGGTCGTACAAAGACTCTCTCAAGACACATTGAGTATAATGCTATTCCTAGCAATGACAAGTTATGTGTTGTACAATAGTTAAAAACATATGAGGAATGTACTCGTTCTTTGAGACCAGAGGGTTCTACTCAACTTCTAATTGCTTTGCAAAAACCCTCTAAGCCTGTGGCGGCTGCGAACATAGCCAGATGGCTTTGTTATGTTATGAAAGAAGATAGTATTGACATTCAAATGTTTGGTGCATATTCCGTGCGTAGTGCCATGGCATCAAAATCTTATATGTTAGGTTCTAAAATTCGACACATTATGCGTTGTGCTGATTGGTCGTCTGAATGAACTTTCAAACAATTTTTGGGGGGCGTGGCCATGGAGACGACCAAGATGGCCGCATCTGACTGAAGCTCCGCCGACCGGACGCGTCAGTATTCCATTTGCTCAATGTAGGAGCTCCATCGTGCCAGCAGACATCTACTGAAAGCCCCCGGAGATTATGGGGCCATTCTGCATGCTGAACGCGGCTGCCTGAGACTCCTGGGGTCGGCGCTTGATGGACCTGCGCGTAGACCTGGCGCGGCCCGGGGGCCTTCCCCGGTGGGAGAATCAACATTGGCGGGTGCGGTGAGTGCTTACCCCGACAGGCTCCTGGAGCTGCCCCGCCCTCCCCCAGACACTCCTTACTGGGGGTCCTTCCCCCCCCAGCCTCCCCTACTGCGGCTTAGTCTGGGTCCCGATACTGGTGCAGAGCTCTCAGGCCTCGGTGGGCCTTGTGGGCGTGTCCGCTCCTGGGCCTGAATTTTTGCTCTCGGCGGGGTGAGTTGCGGGCTAGTGGGAGGGCCCCAGCTTTTCACCGTGGAGGTGCGGTGGCGCTGGTTCCCGTCGTCCGCTCTGGCTCCCACCCCCCCCCCCCCCCCCACAGCCCCCTCCTGAATACGTAACGGCCGGATTGGACGGCGACCCTTCCTGGGATGAAAAAACACGCACGAGATTGCGCTGCCTTGCCCTCCTCGATCCCAGGTCGGTGCTGGACCGATGGCGTGATGGGCTCTGGGCCCATGATCCAACGCCGCTGCCTGGCCTTTATTGGTGACTTTGAATCCAGCAGAGGAGATCGTGACAACTGCGCCCATTTCTATCACAAGGCACGCAGTCATAGCGCGCCCTGCACTCCCTGCATTGAGTGGTGTCCAAGCTTGACGGTCTGAGGGGGCAACGGTCTCCATAGTGCTCCGCCTGGCAGATGACATAGGCCCAGTAAGCCCTTGGTTTCTCCCACTCTATGGTGGATGTTTGTGTGGTCTCCTGTTACTGTATGGTGTTGCATCTGTTGCTGTTTTGATCTGGCTGACATTTCTGGAGTCTGATACCCAGCGCCTGTACCACTCACGCGCTCACCTTTCACCTCCTTGCCTTCTGGAGTTGTTGTGCCTGTTGGTTTGCTGGTCCATAATTACGTCCTTTTCTGCTCTTCCAGCAATGGGGAAGAAGGACCCTAGGTAGAGTAAGCTGCAGTTTGATGAGGCTACCCCTCCTGTTTCGGATGTCCCTCCTGACTTGCCTGGTGGGGCGTTGGGCCCAAACGACTCTGGGGACCCTGCATCCCTTACGGCAGCCATGTTAGCTGAGATGAGGGCCGGATTTAAAGCACTGAATGGTTGTTTTGATGACCTGGATAAGAAACTGACTCACATGGACACTAAAATTCAAGCACATGACCGACGGCTTGATGTAGTGGAGACGAGGGTCTCGGACGTTGAGGACGGCGCATCAACCTCCCTGAAAAGACTAGATAGAGTGGAAAAGATCCTCAAAGAAGTAGCTATCAAAAACGAAGATTTGGAAGCTCGCAGCCGGAATAACATCCGTATTCTCGGCGTACCGGAGACGACGGCCACTGGGCATATGAATACGTTTGTGGAAAAGCTGCTTGCGGATCTGTTTGGCAGGGTGACCTTCACGCAGAGCTTCGTGGTTGAATGCGCTCACAGGTTGCTGGGACCCCGACCTCGACGGCCACCCGTCATTGCAAGACTTATGAACTTTAGGGACAGGGATGCTGCTCTGCGACATGGGAGACGTCCAGTGGCAGGGCAGTAAGTTGGCTTTCTTCCTTGATTTCACCATCATGGTTTAGGAGGCGAGGCGTAAATATCAGGGAGTCAAGGCTCCCCTAAGGAATTTGGGACTTAGGTACTGCATGTTATATCCGGCGAGACTGAGGGTGGATGTGGACGGAAGGACTCGCATATTTCACACACCGACGGAGGCTCAGGAGTTTTGCCAGAACTATAAGAGAAACCACTCTGGGTCCCCTGACGTGCTGCGCCTGGCCTCTCCATCGCAGGGTGGCTCACAGGACAGTGTCAAGCTTTTTTCCCAACCCAGAACTTGTTACTTGATACTATATGTGGTTTGCTTTATTCTGCTGCACTCTATTCATGTTCATTTGTTCCTTATTTTTTTCTCTCCTACATGTGATTATGGTTCTTTATATTGTCACACCCTATGGTGTATACCACAATGTTTTTTTCTAATATGCTCTTTCTGCTATGCGCTGCTTTGGTTCCTGAAATGAGCGCATTATGTTTGCTACAGAAGCATTCGGTTCACGAGGACGGGGATCGCCTCTTATGGGTTAATAGGAGGCTGGGTGGGGGGTGGAGAGGCGATTTTTTGTTTAGTTTTCATGGTTTTTGCTGTTTTGTTGGTCAAGGTGCTAGTTGGCAGCGAGTGATAGACATGCATCACGGTGTAAGTAAGGCACTAACTCCTCCATGGTTAAGCTAGGACAGCAGCCCGGTCCTTCCGGGCTTTCTTTGATGTCATGGAATGTCAGGGGATTAAATAACACTAGGAAACGTAGACAGGTCCTCAACTATGTCCCCAGGCACAGCGTTGATATAGTGTTTCTTCAGGAAACACACCTATCTCGTGCAGGCGGCACTCCTGTGGCGTTGAGCTGGGGATCTCATAGATGCTTCTCGAATTTTAGTTGTTACGCCAGGGGGGTGGCAATTTTAATACACAAGTGAATCCCTTTTTCACTGCACAAAACTATGATGGATACCGATGGACGTACATTGATCGTCACTGGTTCACCGATGAGGCACAAGATTTCGTTTGTAGGGGTTTACGGCCCTAACACGGATTCCCCATCCTTCTTTCACGACCTCCAGGTCCGACTCCTGTCACTTTACTCCGGGCTCTTGATACTTGGGGGGGATTTCAATTTATTGTTAGACCCATCCAGAGACAGTACTTTCTTTCTCTTGACACCAAGCCTGTGCCCGGCAGGCCCTTAGAGACATATGCGGTGACTTTTCTTTGATAGATGTCGAGCGTCGACTCCACTCTCCCCTTCCAAATTTCACACACTACTCAGGGTGTCACAACACGTGGACTAGGATAGACTATTGGTTGGTATACCCGGGGTGGTAGGCTGGCTGGACAGTATACTAACCCTTCCCCACACACTCTCGGATCACACTCCTGTCATACTTCGACTGAACGTCCCTAGACTGGGTGGGTATGAGCGACAATGGTGCTTCCCTGGAAGCGCATTATTAGATCAAGTTTTTTGCGAGGAGGTTCGACTTGCAATTGAAGAATATTTTGAACTTACCGGGGTTCTGCGGGATCTCCGCTCGATGATAAGTCGTAATGAGAGGGACAGTGCCGCCTTGGACCGAGAACTACTTATCTCGGCCTCCAATTCGGGTGAGGCAAAGCGCCTGGCCCTGCTGCTTGAATTTAGAGAAGCGGCTGAACGTGAGCTACTATTCCTTAATAAACAATACTCTGCGTGAGGCTATGGCGAGGGTGAGATCTGGAAGGAAGCTGGCTCACACCTTGCGCCCCCCACGTGACTCTGCCTACGTCACGGCTATTGCCAGGCCGCAGTAAGACCTACTACACTCCATCCCGGAAATCCGCGACCATTTCCTTTTCTACTACAAAACATTATATTCGTCCAAGATCACTGGAGATCTGCTTTAACAGGGGGAATATTTATCCGAAATAGCACTGGTATTTCTAGAAAGATATGTGCAGGACTTTTTATCTGTCCCCATTTCACAGGACAGCATAATTGAAGTCATTGATGCACTTCGGGGCTCCCCTGCGCCTGGACTAGATAGCTTTTCGGCCGATTTCTATAAGGCATACAAATGACATTTTAGTCCCGAGACTGGTTGAAGTATATGCGGAGTCTCTTGAGGCAGGCACACTTCCCCCGACGTTTAGAGAAGCGGTCATTATTCTCCTTCCCAAACCCAGAAAAGACCCCACACCGTGCAGCTCATACAGGCCGTTATCATTGTTAAACTCCGATTATAAAATATTAGCTAAGGTCATTGCAATACTACTGTCATTACTGATGGAATCCATTATTGCTCCAGCACAATCTGGCTTTGTCCCCCATAGGTCTACCTTCCTAAATCTTCGTACATTATTCACAGTACTACATAGGATTGACCCTGCCACTCCAGCTGCCCCTATCATGTTGGATGCTGAAAAAGCATTTGACTCCCTTGAGTGTCCCTTTTTTTTGTCTGTAATGCGGCGCATGGGTATGCCAGAATGCTTTGGCTCTACGGTGGCGCTTTTATACACTAAACCCACCGCCAGGTTACACCTAAATGGTACCCTCTCCAAAATCCCTTCACCCAATCCCGCCGCACTAGACAGGGATGTGGGTACAAAGAGAGGAGGACCGGGCTATTACTACGTAAAGGTAAGTAGAAGGTCCAGCTACAGCTACTGCCCACAAGATCAAGTTATTACAAAAAATGCTGAGATGTTCCTAAAAAGGAGAGATATGCGTCAAGAGATGTGGAGGATGTTGTAGGGGTAAAGAGGAATTACCCCTGGGTATCCATTTTGTTGGATTTAATGCCCTCACAGACCTTTGCAGGTGTCATGCTTCATCATTTGGGCTTGCTCCTCGTTGGGTCGGCGGTGCAATACCCAACGGGCAACACCTCAAAGAGGGGCTCTTTGGCAGAGATCTTTTTCCAACAGCCGTATAGATGGAGTGCGGGTGTGGGGCCAGTAAAGATTGTAGACGTATTGAGGGTGGTTAAAATAAAGCTAGGGGTACCAAGGAATAATTTATTCTGGCGGTCCACTGCTTTAATTAAAAATAATTTCTAGAGGGTGAGTCTGGAATATTATGATTCCAGGGACCTTCCAGAGAGTGCTAATGTCTGGTCAAAATGTTTCTCGCTTGTGTTTCTTAACGGGCGATTCATCAGGATCTATAGAACTATTTAGCAGGTATCTACTGAGTAACTGTCTACAGTGAGTCACTAATGTGTTCAAATTGTACACTAGTGGGGATAAAACTATTCACAACTGGAAACAACGGGGGGAGACAAGTGTTGTACCTATGTTACCCTTCTTCCATGTGTTTGTCTGTGTTAAGCTGGATCCGGGTGGAACCTGGATTCAGCGGCGAGGGGTAGGCCCGAGAAGAGCAGCTCAGGAACTCCCAACCTTGCGGTGGAAGACCTTACCTGAAGCTTTACCCGCTGGATACTGTTGCTAACTGAACATTATATTTTTTAGGTAATGACAGCTTAACACAGACAACCACATGGAAGAAGGGTAACATAGGTACAACACTTGTCCCCCCCCCCGTTTTTTCCAGCTGTGAATAGTTTTATCCCCACTAGTGTACAATTTGAACACATTAGTGACTATTCACAACTGGAAAAAACGGGGGGAGACAAGTGTTGTACCTATGTTACCCTTCTTCCATGTGTTTGTCTGTGTTAAGCTGGATCCGGGTGGAACCCGGATCCAGCGGCGAGGGGTAGGCCCGAGAAGAGCAGCCCAGGAACTCCCAACCTTGCGGTGGAAGACCTTACCTGAAGCTTTACCCGCTGGATACTGTTGCTAACTGAACATTATATTTTTTAGGTAATGACAGCTTAACACAGACAACCACATGGAAGAAGGGTAACATAGGTACAACACTTGTCTCCCCCCCCCGTTTTTTCCAGTTGTGAATAGTTTTATCCCCACTAGTCTACAATTTGAACACATTAGTGACTCACTGTAGACAGTTACTCAGTAGATACCTGCTAAATAGTTCTATAGGTCCTGATGAATCGCCCGTTAATAAGCACAAGCGAGAAACATGTTGACCAGACATTAGCACTCTCTGGAAGGTCCCTGGAATCATAATATTCCAGACTCACCCTCTAGAAATTATTTTTAATTAAAGCAGTGGACCGCCAGAATAAATTATTCCTTGGTACCCCTAGCTTTATTTTAACCACCCTCAATACGTCTACAATCCTTACTGGCCCCACACCCGCACTTCATCTATATGGCTGTTGGAAAATGATCTCCGCCAAAGAGCCCCTCTTTGAGGTGTTGCCCGTTGGGTATTGCACCGCCGACCCAATGAGGAGCAAGCTCAAATGATGAAGCATGACACCTGCAAAGGTGTGTGAGGGCATTAAATCCAACAAAATGGATACCCAGGGGTAATTCCTCTTTACCCTTACAACATCCTCCACATCTCTTGACGCATATCTCTCCTTTTTAGGAACAGCTCAGCATTTTTTGTAATAACTAGACAGAGATGCCCTTTGTCTCTATTGCTATTTATTCTAGCAATGGATCCTTTAGTTCACCATTTCCAGGAAAAGCATTTACATCGCGGTCTCCAGTTTCGTACAGGCCCCCTTCTGGTTACGTTTTATGTGGACGATACTATTTTATATGTTAGAATGCCCCACTTGAATTTGGAACCCTTGATAATAGAAATTGTACGGTTTGGCAAATATTCCGGGCTCAGCATTAACTGGCATAAGTCAGTCATCTTTCCGCTCATGGCTGGCACGATCGCCTGGCCTTGTGAGTTTCCAGCTGAATGGTGCAATGACGCGATTAAGTATCTTGGGGTCTATGTTCATCTTGATATTGACACCATGATCAGACTGAACTACGGCAGGGCTGTTGGGTCCCTGGAATTACAAATCACGAAATGGCTGTGTCTGCCTTTATCAATGGCTGGTAGAGTTGCTATAATTAAAATGGTCGTTCTTCCTCAGTTTTTGTACCTTTTTAATAATATTCCCATTCCCCTTACTAAAACATTTTTTGCGCAATTGCGTTCATTGTTATTACGCCTTGTCTGGGCAGACAAGACACCTCAGGTTCGGTGGCAGACCATGGTTTTGCCGTATGAGAGGGGAGGCTTCGGGGTTCCTGATTTGCATTTGTACTACCTAATAGTACAATGTTGTTATGCACACGCCTGGTTTCACCCTGACGCTCGCGTCCCATATTCTAAGCCAGATGCCGATCTGTTACTCCCACGTACCCTGTCTACTATCCTACCTGTGGTATTCCCTCGGGACCCCCGGGATATTCAAACAGTCTCTACCACATGCTAGGTGTGGGGCAAGCTGCACAGATTGTTAGGGCTTGAGACGCTCTATTCTCCTGCGCTACCCCTACCTAACCCTTCCTTGCTTCCAATTACTAGCAAAGTTTTGGTCCAGCGTACGCTGGAAAAGTTTGACATTCGTACAGTGGGCGATCTGTTCCCTGATGGTCACATTTGCTCTGTGTCTGAGGAGGCCCGATTCGCGGATCGTTCCTTTATGGACACCTTTGTAATGAAGCGTATGCACTCAATGCTCCGTGCCACTTTCCCTTCATTTCCTGCGGCCCCTGAACCTACTCCTCCATTGACATTATTAATACAGGGCCCTACTGGAACACACTTGGTCTCCAAAATATATAAACAATGTGGAGCGCCAGACCTGTGTCTGATGCTAAGGTGCGTGACGCCTGGGAGGCGGACCTGGGAGGGCCCATTACTGACGACCAATGGGAATGGTGCTGTAGCGCTACCTAAGAGATCTAGTTAAACAATAGACACAAGTTACTTCATTTCAAATTCCTTCGTAGGATGTATCACACACCCGCCCGTTCTAATAGAATTGACCACAATAGGCCTCATCACTGTCCGAAATGCTTGGCTCCATTTGCCGATTTTGCACACCTTGCTTGTGTGGAAATTAGCAATATTAATGTACATAAGCGGCGTTCATTTGCCTTCTCCCATCCCCCTCCCTGTAGGCACCATGAATACCGTGAAACGTTGACTGCACCATCCCCGCTAGTAAAAGCCCGTGCCCATATATACATGACAGCCATTTTAGGCACCATGGCCTTTTTTTCCCGCTCATTGGAATCCCCGGCTTCCCTCCTGCGCGTATTTGAACACCCCCCCCACTCTCAAATGCACAGACCATAAAACCCTCTCCCTCTGCGCGACCCTGCTCTGAAAAGTAACCCTCCTGCTTGACCCACGCACCCCCCCATTTTCCTCTTGAAGAAGCATCCTTCGCCTCAGCTGACATAACCCCCCCTAGCTGTACCTGACTGCCCCCGCTCTCTCATATACGGGTCATAAGATCTCTCTCTCTGTGCGACTCTGTCCCTGGGAATCACACCCTGTGCTTGACCATCACCTCCCTTCTTCCTATGAATACCCCTCCCTTGATGACCCCTCCACTGAGCTCGATTGTCCGCACGGACCACTGGTCATCCCCTTCGCCTGAGGATACAGTTCATTGCCCACCACTGTATGCACTCGTCCCTCTTCAAAAGAGCTACTATTGATCATGACCTCCCCACCCCTCCGAGAATCGATCAGGCGCACACATTCCAAAGAAATCAGCGGAACACTCAGCTGAGCAATAGCCCCCTCTCATTGTATGGTGTGAGGACCTGTACTGTAGCCACGTGTTGGATTGCTCCGGAACGGGGAGGGGTCGGGGATGTCTTTTTCTTGCCTCACAATGTCGTTATTATAATAAGGAATGTATGTGATGTATAAAAGGCGATGCCTCAGAGAACTTGTTAGAGCACCTCCCGAAAGACACTGTGTTTCATGTCCAAAATGACAGGCTCTCCTCATGAGAAATAAAACTCTGTTCTTATGATCCTGCTTCCAGCACCCGTCTCTTTATTTGGTAACTATTCAGAATGGGAACTAAGAGGCGTCTTGCGGCAGCAGCCTGGGCATCGGTTGTAAATTGGGCTCACTTTCCACAATTGGCGTCCCAAACGCGGGGCCCATCAGCGACATAAGGTCCAGTAAGAGAGGTCCAGACGATGGGGGTGAACATCTAAACGATCGGAGTATACCTGCCTTAAGAGGACCCTCGTCCGGCTGCTGATTGAATGAACTTCACAGATTCCGAACGGACCTCTCTCGAGTGACCTACTGTCCTGACTGGGATCCCACAGGACTGCTGCGGTAAAATCATGGAATAAGAGAACGTTCGGGCGCTGGAAAGGGGGAAGACGAAGAACTGTCCACATGTTCCGGTCCGGGTAAGGTTAAGTAGGAGGCGCCTGTTACGTCTAATTGGTAGGATGGCTTTATCCATCTGATTGATTGATTGATTTGTTTATATTGGAATCGGTATTTAAATACTGATATTGTTCATTGATTGGTTGCTCTGTTGTTCTTGGAGATTCACTGTCTGCAAACAGGGAAAGAACACGTTCTCTCTTTGCAGGTAGCGAAAGGGTAGGTAACGCAAACCTTTAACACGTCGTACCTACTTATTCTCCCCATTGATTGTTTGATTGTTTGGCCCGAACTGTTGTTCGCGGATTGTTCTCTGGAGATTCTCTGCCTGCAAACGGGGAAGAACAGGTTCTCTCTTTGCAGGTAGCGAAAAGGTAGGTAACGCAAACCTTTAACACGTCGTACCTACTTATTCTCCCCATTGATTGTTTGATTGACCGAACATTGATTGTTCGATATTGGTTCTTTTTGAGGTATTCACCGCCTGCAAACAACGAAGAATAGAAATATTCTGTCTAGTCTTTGCCCGCCGTGATAAGATAGGTAGTGCAGACTTTTGTCCCCGTTGTAATCCGTCATGCCTATCTTCTCCCCACTGATTGGTAAACTAGTTCCACCCGGACCATTTATTGGAGGTAGATCATCCGGCTCAACCGGAGGGTAGCTCTGATAAAAGGACATGTAAAATATGAAGTGATCACCGAATCCTGTTAACAGAAACTTTAGCATGAAGCACACACTAGAAAAGGAAGGAAAAAGAAGTCGAGCTAAGTCAGTAGCCCACTGATGAGTTTCCGACTTCACTAAAAATAAGAAAATGTTAGAAATAGTCCGTAATAAGAATTATAAAATGGCGAAAGAAGCCAAGCTTGATGCCAAGACAGCCACGAGGTAGCTAGGCCCCGCCGCCCCCTCGCTATCCAAAGCAAGTCTGTCCCACCACCCGCCACGCCCAAATAACGGTAACATGAAATAGATACAAATCAGCAGATACCTACCCCCATTCCGGAAGCTCCCGAAGTGCAACAGGTCCGCGGTTACGCCCATCCGGAAGGCGAGGCCTCAACACGTGCAGAGCAGGGCCCGGCTGGCCGTCATCGGAAGGGGAGGCTGTGGGGCGGACGGCCCAAAAGTTGTAATGGTCTCCCCTTTCTCTTCTTTTGGCTGCCCTGCGGGCCACGGGGGGAGGATGTCTTGCCTCTGCCTCCGACCCCCCCCCCCCTCTCTATCGCCTGCTCCGGCCGTCAGAAAAACGAAACCGGAGTGGAGGTCGGTAGCGCAATGCTGCGGCAATACTGGAGAGTTGCAGATAGCCTCGCCTGGTCTGGCCGCTACGAAAAGTCCAGAGAAAACGGTGCCCTGCAGGCCGCACGGGGGGGGGATGTCTTGCTGCCTCCGACCCCCCCCCTCTCTTCATTGCCTGGTACGGCCATTCCAAAGTGCTGGAGCCGAGAAGCGGCGTGGGGTCGCTGGAAGGGGGAGGCGGCGCGAACGAGCCTCCCCCACCCCCCCCCCAGGTAGGGGCTTCCAGCGACACCCCAACGCTTCGATCAACAGGGTCCCAATCGAAAAGCGGTGCTTGGCCCAGGACCGGTGCACGTCTTGTGCTTTTTCTCTCCTCAACCTTGAAGATTCTATGAGAGCCGGGGGCCCCCGACCCTTCCACACGGGCGCCCCCGCCCCCGTTGGGAACAGCGACATCGGCGCACTCCTGCCGTCGCCGACCTCAGTTTTGAAATGACTAAGACCCTGCAAGACCGCCAACTTGAACAGTTCCGGTGGGATGCCAGTATGACCCGGTAGAGAAATTCTTGCCTCCCTCCCCACTTTTTGACTGATGGTTCACATTGCCAGTCTCTTCTGTTGCCCTTTCGAAAACAAACTCTTGAACTGCCGAAAGAGGTTCTGGTCCAACCACGAGATGGAGGAAACATTTTTTTTACCATACTTGAGCCTGCCTGACCTCGCCTAAAATGGCGCCGATACAAATGAAACTTTCAGCTCTTTGTTGTACCCTGATGGCTCAAGCTTTGATGTTCTGAGATATGTATGTAGTTTTTGGACAATGAAAGTAGATAAGATGGATATCGATAATGTGTTCAGAAAAGGATTTGATATAAGATAGATATTGATTATGTGTTGGGACAATGAACCGGTATAGGGTGGGTACCAATTATGTGTTAAAACAGTGAATTGATATGAAATAGGTACTGATAGAGCATTCGGACAACGAATTGATATTAAGTTTTAACGCACTATGGTTATTTGAAAGTTTGACTTTTCGACATTTATGATGCTTACCCCCAATGAATTTCGATATGATGTTATTGCACTTGCCGCACTTTATATTATGAAATGAATGGCTACCGACTTCGTTCCCCTCACGCCCGGCTCCAGTCTGCTCTGTGGCCGGCCCACTGGGTTGTAGTCTCGTGTTTGTGCGCCAACATTTTTATTAAAGGTTTTTGAAAAAGCAAGTACAACTGTAGCGATTGCATTAATGAGTTTCGAATGTGTTACTACTGTCTCCGATATAAGCGAAATGTGAGCAGCTTTATTAAGGTTAAAGGTTAAAAAGCCCAATACTTAAGCCGTTACGTTGTATGCCACAGGCAGCAGGAAAAACGTTTTAGATGCCCTTAAGCAATACTGAAGAAACGCCACCTGACCACCACCCTCGCACATGATCTAAAAGACCACGCTCGAGTGATCCATGCGGATACGCAGAACACCAATGATTATGTTTCTAACACTACTGGTCCCTCTGAGCTTAAACGCCGAGATGGTAGAGAATGCACCGTGTGGAGATAGGTCGAGTATGTGGTAAGTAAAAACATTTTCGGATTTATGCGCGCTGATGTGTTTCGAATGTTGCCCCCACCCCCCTTCTTTCTCCTCCCATCTGCAGGTCACGTCGGAACATCGGCCGAAGTTTGGAGGAGTGATGACCGAACGACCGACGGAAGGGGAAGTAGGGGATTTGAGCATAGTGCTTATACATGACGAGCTTTGTAAGATGTAGCACCCTCCCTTACTTACACATGACTGTTCCTCCCTTAGAACCTAGTGATTGGGAGGATGGACTGACGTAGATACTCGACGGGTTAGTACGATATGACAGACTATGACTCGAACCAGCACGCCAGATAATGCAACTATGACGTTTTAACTAGATAGGGAAAGGACAAGGAAAGTTCCGGGGTAAGGTTTGCCTAAGCACCGCCCATCTGGAAAATTAGGAATGTTGTTAATGTTTTAAGACCGTGTACCATCTCCTTCTCGCACCCGTACAGATATAGCTAAGCTGTCCGACTGTTCTCCCGATTAATGCCCTCCGCTGCCTTAGTCCGGAGAACCTTTTCGCCAAAGGGAGAAAAGGAAAAATGATTCAAAGATCCCACCGTGAGTAGTAGTCCGACCAGGTTAATTCCTGACCAACTGACCGAGGTGTAAGTATTAGCGACCGAGAACACTCGCCAAGATGGCAAACGAAAGGAAAAGGAGGAAAAAGGTAAAAAGAGCTCAGAACGTAGATAAATAGGATACTAAAGATGAGCAGCATGCAGAAAGAGATCTTTTTGGCCAATAACTGTTCTATGTTTTGTCGTGATTTTTTTTTGTATGTAACACATGTACTGTCTTCCCTTGTCTGAGTTTGTGTGTATGTAATGTATGGGTTTATGTCTTCCCTCTGTTTGCGTTTCCGTGTTACCCGACCCCTGCCGTTCTGTGTTGTGAGCTCACTAAATGACCTATTACCGTACACGTCTCTCTCTTTCTCTCTCCCTCTCTATCTCTCTCTCTCTCTCTCTCTCTCTACCTTTCTACATGTCATACGTGTACCGAATGACTCGTTTAGAATACGGACGACTCTCGCTCTCTATGAGAACCCCCTCTATTGCCTCTTCCTTTTTGTGGTAAAATTGTGCCCCTCCGGCACCAGCCTAATTGGATACTCATTGAACGCGAAGGTGTTCAGCAAAATTGACAGAAACTAAAAAGATTGTAACTCGCCATATTACTACCTCTCCTTTCTGCAAAAAAAAAAATGAAAGAACTTGAATTGGCTAAGAAGGAAGGGACAGGTAAGACGGCTGATGTCCCCTAATCTGGCCCTTTTATAGGGGGACTATATGTCAATGGCATCCTATTTTTCAGTTCGTTAGATATACAAACCCCAATGTCCAGATTGATCCCCAACGCCCAGATTGCCCCACCCCTCTGCACTCAAGCGCGAATGTCCAAAGCGTCCCCGCCTCTCCCTGACCCCTGCTCCATATCAGCTGTCCTTGAAGAATAACTGATGACCTTGATTAACTGTCGCTCCTCGATGAAAGCCTGTTTTCCCTCCCCCTCTCTTGATGATAGCACCCCTGCCCTGTTTTTGAAAAAGTTAGCCGGAATGAACGATAAATAGACTTGGCGCAGACACAGTAGGAATGCCAACATGTATACTTCATGGTGGTAGGGTTCTGACTGTGACCGATGAACGTAAACCCCCAAGTGCGTAGGATTGAGGGCGGAATTCAAATGCATAAATGTCTTCTCCTGCCAGTTCTCTAAAACTTGTTTTGTACCCATTCAAAGATATACGATCATCGGAGGAGAGGGGTCGGACGTGACGTACAGCCTGACTGCAGATCTTGAGACACACGTGACCTCGACCAAAGGTGGAGCTGCAGAGCAACAAGATACGGGACGAGACAGCAATCTCAAACGTGGAAAATGAAAGGTTGAAGGGCTGCCCTGAAGCCCTCTGTCTACTAACCCACGTGTGCCTGAAGTCTTCATCCCCTTTTTGGGCCCGATTGATGGGCCTGCCTGCTCGTTTTCCTTTGCTCCCTTGGTCCCTTGATGTGTCCAGGAAAAGATCTGACCCCACTCCGCCCTCTCTTCCCTCGACTATCCAACACCCCCTCTTTTCCACATGACTTTTTGACTCAGACAAGAAGAACAGTGTTCAGATGGAATTGGGGTTTGCCACAGAAGGAAAAAGGAAATACAGGTGCCGAGCATAAGGCACCCTTAAAGAATTGGTTAGGGAACAGGACTGTGGTCTAACAGCAGAGGACTGACCGCACCCTGCAACGCGTAAGGTTAGATCCGAGCTGGACCTATAGCTCCACCGCCGGTGCTCAACAGCGCCAACGAAAAAAAACGGACTAGAGCCTACCAGTGATGGCTCACTGCTGAAAAGACACTGTGACGAAGACACCCATCAATTTGACTAAATTACTTGTGTCGAACTGCATTCCGTCCTCAACCACTTTGTATTGCTTTCAAAATGTTTTTCTTTTTCGGTCACTTTTAAAAGCTGTACATTGATGCCACCATCAGAAAGCCAGGACATTTATACTATGTAGTATGCTGAACTCTAGGCTTGTATAGGTAACCCAGCAACTGTGAATTCATATGTACTGCATTCCACCAACCGCATCGAGTGTGCCATGGTTATATGCAATTCACTGGTATATGACAAACGCTATCTCATCGTCCACACATGTATTATATGTAAGCCCATTAGTTAGGAAATGAACTTACTTATGTTAAAAGCGGCGACTGTGGAAATTAGCAATATTAATGTACATAAGTGGCGTACATTTGCCTTCTCCCATCCCACTCCCTGTAGGCACCATGAATACCGTGAAACGTTGACTGCACCATCCCGCTAGTAAAAGCCTGTGCCCATATATACATGACAGCCATTTTAGGCACCATGGCCTTTTTTTCCCGCTCATTGGAATCCCCGGCTTCCCTCCTGCGCGTATTTGAACACCCCCCCCCCCACACTCTCACATGCACAGACCATAAAACCCTCTCCCTCTGCGCGACCCTGCTCTGAAAAGTAACCCTCCTGCTTGACCCACGCACCCCCCCCCATTTTCCTCTTGAAGAAGCATCCTTCGCCTCAGCTGACATAACCCCCCCTAGCTGTACCTGACTGCCCCCGCTCTCTCATATACGGGTCATAAGATCTCTCTCTCTGTGCGACTCTGTCCCTGGGAATCACACCCCGTGCTTGACCATCACCTCCCTTCTTCCTATGAATACCCCTCCCTTGATGACCCCTCCACTGAGCCCGATTGTCCGCACGGACCACTGGTCATCCCCTTCGCCTGAGGATACAGTTCATTGCCCACCACTGTATGCACTCGTCCCTCTTCAAAAGAGCTACTATTGATCATGACCTTCCCACCCCTCCGAGAATCGATCAGGCGCACACATTCCAAAGAAATCAGCGGAACACTCAGCTGAGCAATAGCCCCCTCTCACTGTATGGTGTGAGGACCTGTACTGTAGCCACGTGTTGGATTGCGCCGGAACGGGGAGGGGTCGGGGATGTCTTTTTCTTGCCTCACAATGTCGTTATTATAATAAGGAATGTATGTGATGTATAAAAGGCGATGCCTCAGAGAACTTGTTAGAGCACCTCCCGAAAGACACTGTGTTTCGTGTCCGAAATGACAGGCTCTCCTCATGAGAAATAAAACTCTGTTCTTATGATCCTGCTTCCGGCACCCGTCTCTTTATTTGGTAACTATTCAGAATGGGAACTAAGAGGCGTCTTGCGCCAGCAGCCTGGGCATCGGTTGTAAATTGGGCTCACTTTCCACACTTGGACTTGCCCCAAGATACACCAGTATTGGTCCCTAGTGCCTTCCACGCTGGGGGACATGCTGTCCATGCAACTATTGCCTACCCCTGAGATCGGGCTGTTGGGATATGTTGCAAACTTCCCCAAGAAGATCAGGAAGCTGGCAGCTCTGGGCTTTCTGCTGGCCAAGCGCGAAGTTGCTCTATTATGGCGAAGCAAAAGGACTCCTTCTCTTCAGACATGGCTCCGTAGTTTCGCTTTTTCCAATGTTAATAGCGAGGAATATTCCACCCTGATTCCCAGTGCCTCCCGCCCTGTAAATATTTGTGGACCATACAGAGCCTACATAGCCAAAAAGGTTGTATGACATTACAACGCATGCTAATACATCGCATGTCATTACATTGCGGTTTTTACAACGCAAGTCGTTACAACGACTTGCGTTGGAGGGCGCTGGACTTAGGAGTAGTATAATTTACTATTCCAACTCAAGTCTACATACAGTAGGGAAGGTGTTGGATAGTAAATTATACTATTCCTTGTCCTAGAGCGCCATCCAGTGCAAGTCGTTGTAACGACTTGCGTTCTAAAAACCACGATGTAATGGCATCGCGATGTAACGACCGCGTTGTAAACAACGTTTCCCGCCAAAAAGCGGTCTGAGCGAGACTCACCAGCATCAAGTATCATTACTCCTGAGGGTATTGGGTAGGCGTCAGTTCAAGGAGAGGTGTTGGGCCCATATTCTGCTGCTTTGCATATTGCTGATGTCGATATGTTCCTATTGAGGACGTTTGATTGCTGTTGTGATTATTGTCTCTCCATATTGTTGGACCTTTTTATTACAATTCCTGACTGTATACCCTTGACATTTAAATGTATTGCATCTTCTACTCACGATGTTATATGAAACCATGTTACACGACTACCTCTATGTGCATGATTTGTTGTTAATAATGCTGCGGGCTGTACTATAATGATCAATCTCCTTTACTATGCAAAAACTGAAAATAAAGATTTAAAAAAAAAAAACTTTCAAACAATGTTATTATAAGCGGGTGGGAGATATAACATCTGTTGTTTTTAATAAACGTTAAACTAGCATAATCTGAAACCTCCGGTCCTGTAATAGAATTAAAATTTGCTAGCATTCGCGCCAAGAATTTTCAATTCTATTAAGGACACGGAGGCGAGGATTATCCCACCCGGCTATGTTACAATATCATTGTTTATGCTTACTCACCCGTTGATGATGTAATGTTGATGATTTTGACAAAAAGCAGAAATTACAGGTGGTTCATATTTTCTATAGGAACAGATAAGAAATCTGAATAAGAAGTTTCTTCACGTTGAAGTCTATCGATGGATCTTGGTTTCCTGTTAACTACCATGTTGGAGGACGTTATTGAATCATTTGTTGACTTAGTGGACTTTTACAGATTGAGCAAAGAAAGAGGATGATGGGACTGTGCTCATGGCTCTTATTGGGGGCTAAGAGGGCGTGACTGATGCAAAGCATCATGGACAATGTAGTTTGTGTTAACTAATTGAATGTTTTAATTGGCTGCTGTGATTTTACAGTAAAAGAAAGAGATAGCATAATCCTCGCCTCCGTGTCCTTAACCCCTTCGATGCTGATGACGAGCTCAGCGCGTCATCAGCCACAGGGGGCGTGTGCGGATGACGAGCTGAGCTCGTCATCTAACGTGGCTTTTAGAAAAAAGCCGCGTAGGGGAAAAATAACCGCCGCAGCAATGGGGTTAATAGAATTGAAAATTCTTGATGTGAATGCTAGCAAATTTTTGATTCTCATACCTGCAGCCCAATATGAGCTGTAAAAGAGGTGCTTGTAGGGGGCAGAGAGGGGAGCTGTGGCCCAGGAGAAGTTTGAACAAAGCAGCTCTGGAGCCCTGAATATGTCATGTATGCAAATTAAAGGGGCCTCGCACATTCCCTTGTGGCCCAGGGTCGCAAAAATCCTAGAAGCGGCCATGCCATATACATTTTCCAGTCTCAAAAGAGAATTCTGGTTTCCCTAACTTGGTAAAAAGTGTACAAGAGCTTAAAACTGATGTTGATACCACTGTCTTTTAATGTTGTATTGCTCTACACCCACTGGATATACTATGTTAATTCACAGCAGTCCTCACCTTTAGTTTTATTGAATTTGTTCACAAAACATGTAAAGCGCTCTACTTTCGGGTCTAACTAACGCTAAATAAAACTCATAAATTAATAAACAAAGCAGAAAACAGAAGGCGGGTGATTAGTCTCAAATACAGATGTGGGAGCTCAGCTCAGCCCTCCTCTATACATATTTGGAGCAGATTTACCTCTTTCACCTTTTTATCAAGACGTTCCAAAAAGTGCCGCTTCCGACAACAGCTGCCCGTATCCTTAGATACTTGCTTTGTGCAGACAGCACTGATCGCATCTTTGATTTCAGTGGACGGTAGGCAGGGCATTGATCTTGTTCTTCCATTTGACGGTTAGCTAGAATCACAGGAATTTAAATGACAGGTTCCAGTGTTTCACAGTTGACGCACCTTTCACATCTCTGCGTGGGCTCTAAGGCACGCGGGCAAGTCGTGGCTGACGCTCTGCTTTCTTAGAGAGCAACAACGCTCGCTCTAATAATGGGATCTGTCATCTTTAACTATGTACGTTTGTCCCCGGGTTGAAAAGGTACTGTAAAAGCCAAACAAAGGCTTGGCCCGGAATATTGTACTAACGTACATTCCAACTGTTTGTGTTTGCTTTTTAACCAGTAATAATACCGTATGGTGATTAACGTCGCTATTTCCTTACCTAATGCTCCAGTCAAAATTTTCTGTGCCTGGATTCGTAGGTGATAAACCCTCGCATTGCTTTAAATGCAGTGCCCAGTCACTACAATGTAAAAACACATGAGGAAAAACTGCCTAAGTCTGTAGCTGCACCACCCTGAGAGTCAAGAGGTCTGTGCTTACACCATGGTCTTTTTAGCCATATGACACCACATTGCACCTTATCTCCCTCGATAGGCCCACTAAGTCCTTAGGATTAGGAGCTCTGTGACCCTGAAGCTGCAGTGGGGTAGATAGGGTGCCATGGCCCGCAGTGCAAGCAGGAAAAAGGCTCCCACAAATGAGGGTTGAGTAGTAAATTGAAGCAGTAATCAGGAATCAGTGGGCACCCTCAGATCTCAGGGCCCCGGTGCCACTGCACCTTCCGCACCACTGAAAGCCACGCCCCCTTGATACCGTGCCTCCTCTCCCATGACTCGTCTTTTGTCTTTCAACAGAGAGAGGGACACAGAAGGGCAGAAAGTGTGTCAGGGACAGAAGTACCGCGAGAGAAGGCAATAGATACAGGGAAGGAGAGGTATATATCTACGGTATGTAGTTAGGAATGGACAGAAAAACTGTTGCAGGTAAATATTAATATAGCATATATAGGTATTGAGACACAGAGATAGACAGACAGATAGGACTAGACAGATAAGTATAGTATAGCTAGATAGGTGAGAGATTGAGATAGATTTGAAAGGTGGACCGTTAACATATGAACTAAAAGCTTCACTCCTTCCGGACACGCACGCCAGGAGCCTGTCTTCCTCTATGTGACTGTGCCCTCCAGCCCTCAGCCTCCCAGACCCCATTCTCCCCCGCCAAGAATAAACAGTGCTCTGCCAGACCACAGGCAGTCACTTACAAAAACGTCTGTAGCCATGTGCTGGTGCAGGGCAGGCTGGGCAGCCTACCACTCTGGGCCCTGGTGCCACGGCACCTGCTGAACCGCTGGTAGCTACCCCCCTGTGTGAGTGGTACACCTGCCTTTTTGTTCAGTACCTTCAATCCAAAGAAAACTGTGCAGAAATTCTCCTACAATACATCACTGGGTAGAAAAAATCTCACCAACACTTTTTGGTGAGGTGGACACAAGTCTCGAGTTTATTAAGTAAATATGTTAGAAATATTACATTGACCATTAAAACACAAAATAAGAAATGCTATAACTTTTCAGGCAGACGCCTAGAACCATCAAGGGCAACAACCTTTTTTGGCTGCCAAAGCATCTGTTCTTTACGTGCATCTGCCAACCTGTGTACCCCTGCCTGCAAATGCCACTTGAGCCAAGTGAAAGTTGGACTGTGATATTTAGATTCTATAAACTCAGCTCGTTTGTATTAGTAACTGAACATACAATACAGTTTGTGGGCGCATGCATGTATTTGTGTATGTGGTTGTTATTTGGATAGTGCAAATCTAGCTGAACGCAAGAAGGGGGAAAACGAGCAGTTTAATAAATCTAAGACAAAGCAAATTATACAGACACTCAACTGGTATTGATAGGAAGCAAATTTCAACACAAAGTACAGATAAATTATTCTGAATAAGTTAGGTACTTCTACAAAATGGCTAATATCAAGTGTGCGCAGCCAATGAACAACCAAGCACCAGACCATCTGAAATTGAGAAAGGACTAAAATATGTCATTTTGATCCCCATTTTTCCTCTTTCTGCAATATAAAATTACAAAAATGCTCACCAAATATCATTAACAAGTTGTACTCTAATCTCTATATGATAACACCTTCTCCAGTGAAATTAAATACATAGGGCCATATTATCAAGAACAGGCGATAAAATTATCGTCGCTTTATCGCCAGGAAACTGCTGCTAAAGCGGCGATAATGGGCTTGATAATATGCCCTTGTGAATTCCCATAGCAGCCGAGGTTGTGTTAGCAGCAGTTTCCTGCCGATAAAGCGGCGATAATTTTATTGCCTGTTCTTGAAAATATGCCCCATAATTTCTTGACCCCGCACATCCACACCTAGTATTTATTTATTCTTCCAGATAACATGCCACACCCTCTTTAGCCCCTCATCACTGTTTGTCTGGTAATGTAATTAAAATTATAATGCTTTCATTCTTCTGCAAGTTTTTTCCAGGAACCACGATGCTCCTCGGAAATCACTCATGCAAAAACTCACTGTCATCCTATCAATGAATGCAACAATCCTGCATCATTTACTGTACGTACCTATAAAGTGTCTCCACTGAATGTAACTGAAATTTGCTGAGGGACTGGAACAATCTAATAAGTATTTTGTGTTGCACTCATCTTACAATTTATTTTGGGTATGGGAGACAGGCGGCTGTAAAACTGGAGCAGTGGAGGGAGGCAGCCTCTGCCACACTGTAGACTCCAGAGTTCCACCTATGTGACTAGGATTTTTCTGTGAACCACTGTGAGTTTATTCAGATGCTTTTC
This sequence comes from Lissotriton vulgaris, assembly GCF_964263255.1. NCBI lineage: Eukaryota > Metazoa > Chordata > Amphibia > Caudata > Salamandridae > Lissotriton > Lissotriton vulgaris. The sequence goes on from NC_141694.1 coordinate 1,450,257,791, forward strand.
TTGTTTCAATAACAATGCTATGTGGGGATATCAGCATCACAATAAAATACACTTTAACAAATGGATGACAGATTCCCAGAGTTTATACCTGTTAGACCTGTCATCTTAGGGTTGTCTTCCTACCAGAAGCCCAAGCAGCGGTGGATTTCTCTTGGAGTTATTAAATTTTTTAGAAGGACAACCTCCTTTACAGATATCCTAAGGTTCCTAGGATCAGGAATTCCTCAGATGCATTCTGTGGGACTTGTGTAACCTGCCAGGCCAGTGGGAAGACAGTTTAGAGCATGAAAGCCCCCTTAATCCTTTATCAGTTGTTGGCACACCCTTTGAGCTGGTGGGAATCAAAATTGTTGGGCCTATGGTTTCACAGTCTGCACCGGGCAACAAGTTTGTCCTTGTTCTGGTGGATCATGCCCCTAGGTAACCAAAGGCAATCTCTCTGAGGACCATGATTTCACCTGTGGTGACAAAGGCCCTAATGGGATTTTTACCTGAGTGGGTTTCCCCAAGGAAGGTGTGTCTGATTGGGCACAAGCGTCATGTCTGCATACATTCAGACAATGTAGAAGGAGTGTAGGGTAACCCAAAACTTCTCCCTTTCATACAACCCACATACACATGGGCTTATTGAGAGATTCAACAAGTCCTCCGAAGGGCATGATTAGAGGCCTACCTGAGACCCAGAGGAATAAGTGGGACATTTTCTTTCCATGCCTGTTGCTTGCTTACAAGGAGGTACCACCTAAGGGGGTGGACTTTAGTCCCTACGAGCTGTGAATTGCAGCCTGTGCAGAAAGTGAGGGTTATGGAACCTGTGGAACCCAGGACCCTTCAGGACCGTTGGACTGGGACTATGAGGTGATTGAGATGAAGGTTAAGGCCACCTATCTGGTTGACTTTAAGACCTCCAGGCAACCCCACAGGATGCTTCATATCAATCACCTCAAACCTCACTTTGAGAGGCCTCAGATCCCCATGCTACTGGTGACAGGTGGAGAGGAAGAGGAGGAGAGTGAACCTCTCCATGACGTCTTAGACTCCAAAGAGAAAGATGGGTCTGTGGAAGGAGTAATCATTTCCCCCAGCCTAACTCTTGAAAAGCAGAGAGACCACCACCAAGTGTTGGTGCAGTACTTCTCTCTTTACTCCTTTATTCCTGGGACTACCCACCTGTTTACCTATGATGTGGAGAAATGGGATAACCTCCCTGTTAAGAATGCATCTTACAGGCTGTCGGATAAGGTGAGGGCCAGCTTTAAGAGTGAAGTCTCTAAAATGTTTGAGTTGGGGGTATAGAACCTGCCAGTAGGCCCTGGTCCAGTTCTGCCGTTATGGTACCAAAAACTGCCCTACCAGGCACCACACCCGAAATGAGGTTCTGTGTGGATTATAGAGGGCTAAACTCAGTGACAAAGGCAGATGCTCATCCCATCTCCGAGCTGATGAGCGTATTGACAGGTTAGGGGCTGCCCTGTACTTAAGTATCATTGATCTTACATCAGGGTAGTGGCAGATCGCCCCAACAGAAGGTGCCAAGGAGAGGTCAGCCTTCGCCACTCCAGAGGGCCACTACCAATTTTGTGTGATGTCCTTTGAACTCAAAAATGCTCCTGCCACATTCCAGGTGCTGGTGAACCAGGTCTTGTTGGTATAGAGGCCTTCCCAGGTGCCTACCTGTAATCAGTAGCAGTTGGAAGGACTTCCTTTTTAACTCCAGGAAGTGTTTCAGGCCCTGCAACAAGCAGGCCTGACTATCAAGGCCCGTAAGTGTCAGATAGAGCAGGGTCTGAGGTGTACTTGGGACACCTGGTAAGCAGGAGCAAAGTATGGCCCATCCAGGCCAAGATAGAGACTATCATGGCCTGGGAGCTGCCCCAAAACCCAGAATGAAATCAGAGCATTCTTGGGCCTCACTGGGTACTACAGGAGGTGTATCAAGGTATATGCCAAACTGCATTTTACTCCCTGAAGCAGGACATATGAACAGCTCTTATGCTCAGGGCTCCTGACTTCTCAAAGGAGTTTATAGTTCAAACAGATGGTTCAGAACATGGCATAGGGGCAGTGTTGTCACAGCTAAATTAAGAGGGCCTGGACCAACCTGTAGCCTTGATATCCAGGAGGTTACTCTCCAAGGAACAGAGGTGGAGTGAATCCAAAATTGTTGGGGTGGTCCATATCCCTACAGGGTATCAACTTCAGGAAAGATAAAAGCCCAGGGTTAGACCAGGCCAAGGCTGATTGGTCTATCCAGGTTCGAACCCCAGAGGTTTAGTAGATCTCCCCACTCTCAGCGGAGGGGGGCACGTGTTAGACCTGTGATTGTTAGGTTGGTCTTCCTCCAAACTTTTCTGCTTACTTCCACTTTTTGCTGTATCTTTTTGTTGGAAATAGGACACTGAGCACTTTACCACTGTTAAACAGTGCTAAAGTGCATGTGCTTGTCTCCTAAACATGGTAACTTTGGTGTATACATGATTGGCATATTTAGTTTTCTTATAATTCCCAAGGCCTGTGATCTAACTACTACTAGTGGGCCTGCAGCATTGGTTGGGCCACCCACACAAGTAACCTTTCAAAGCTGTCTCAGACCTGCCACGGAAGGGCCTGTGTGTGTAGTTTACTGCCACCTTGATTCGGCATTTAAAACCATTGCCAAGTCTTAAATTCTCCTTTTATTGCACAACAGTCACCCCTAAGATAAGCCATAGGTAGCCCTAAGGCAGGGTGCTCTGTAACTAAAAGGTAGGGGGTGCACTTTGAAGTTTTACATGGCCTGCTATTGAGAAACAGCTAACTTTATTTTTTCACTGCTGTGAGGCTTACTCATCTGATAGGTTAGCACTGGGAATGCCTTAAAACACTTTAAAGCTGTAATTCCCAATTATAAAGGAGTAGCAGCACAATGTTCAATAGATTTGGAATTGTAATGATAAATCCTTTTCACTGGTAAAGTGGGATTTAACATTAATATTTTAGAAATGCCCCTTTTAAAAAGTGGGCATTTCTCTGCTTCTAATGCTCTGTGTGCCTTACAGCAAGTCACCAATATACGTCTGGGGTGGGTGGGAGCTACTCTTTGTGCTTTACCTCTAGACAGACACAGACACAGGAAGGGTTGGTGTGACAAAGAGCTCATTTGCATGCATCTACATTCTGATAGCTCTGGACACTTAAGCCTGAATCGTCAGTGACCCATTTCCCACACAAAAGGAGGATTACTCCCCACAGATAGCCTGGCGGACAGGGCTAGGAGAAAAGGGGTACTTCAAGGACCTGCTTTGAAGTCACCCCCACTCAAAGGCACAATTGATTATAAGTATTGGGGCTCTGACCCTACCAAGACAGGGCACTACTGGACCTGTGAGGAGGTCTGCCAGTAGTAAAGATAGCTGTACTACAAAGATTGCCACTATACCTGACTGCTGCTCTGAAGGAACTGCTTTCTACTTTGCTGAGCTGCCCTGCTGATCTCTGCCCTGATGAGGGCAAGGACACACTGGACCCATCTCACTTGAACCCAGAGTGACTCAAATGGTTTGCTGGCTTAACCCCTGTTCTGAAGTCCTTGACTCCTAAGTGGTGTCAATCTAACCCCGTGCACTTGAAAGGTGATTTCTGCTGTCCAGAACCATTAAAATTGACACAGTGATAATTTTGCACCAATCCGAACTGAAGCCTTGCCCTTCGACACCGACACAGGAGCCAGCTGATGACATCTCCTCAACAGACTGTGCGGATCGACAACGACAGACAGCATGTCTTGAGGACGACACAGTGCCTACATTGTAAAGGGGTTTTTCATCGCCTGAGCAGATTGGCACCAATGCATCTAGACTTCAACGTCAACACCCATCCACGGTGCTTTCTAAGTGGGACCTGCTTGAGTCCTGTAGCCAGCCTACCCTGCCATGGGGGTTGGCCTGAACTTTGGATTTGCTCTGGTCCAGCGCGACCTCAAGTAATCCCTTAGCTCTATTGACTTCAACGCACTACATTTTGATTTAATCTTTACAAATTTATAACTCTGGTTCTATGTATTGGGTTTTTGTTGTTTTGGTCTTGTTGTACTCATAAAATTATTCACAATCTTTTTTTCTAAACATGTGTGGACTATTTTTGTGTTGTATTCATTATGTTACTGTGTGTGTGTGTATGTGTTGTACAAATACTTTACGCATTGCCTCTTTAGATAAGCCTGACTGCTCTGTACCAAGTTACCAGAGGGTGAGGACAGGTTATCTTTTTATTTGTATCTTGCTCACTCTGACTAGGATTGTGGTGCCTACTTGGACAGAGTACATACCTCTGCCAACTGGAGACCTAATTTCTAACAATACCTTTTCCTATTTGGGTATTCAATTTGAGAATACTGTAAACTGACAGCATTTAGAGAGCATCAAGCTACAACAACTAAACATAAATGCTGGGGCTATATTTAGATTCGCCTCCAAATTAGGTTTCAGGTCTCCTTAAGAAATGTGCATGATTAATAACAGCAAATGTATTACATATGCAACGTGTTGTTGAGGCCTCAGGAGTTACACTGAATGCCAGCTTCAACAAAAATCCAATAACTATTGTGCTTGGAGATTGTTGGCTATTCCTCAGGCCACTTCTATATATATTATTCGTGAAGAATTAGGACTCCCATTCGTTATGGAAACTATTAGAATGTGACCTATGCAATTGTGGCACTCAATATAGTTCAAATTGGAAGCCAGTTTTAATGGATCACTTATTCTTGGTTGCCTCTCATTCGGCTGTGTTTTGGTATCCCTTGGCTTGCCTACATCAAATCCACTTATAGCACACGTGGTGTAACATTTAATGTTGAAAACCCAAGTTCCTCTATCGTCATGTCAAAATTAGAAGTGAAAAGTCAATTAAAATGCACGTTCAGAGATAACAGGGAGCATACTGAAAGGATGAAACCCAGAATTGTCATTCATGATCATGTATCAACCACAGAGGTATTGAGCACTATCTGCTATCTGTTTTATATTTTCACCATTGAATTATATTGAACCGCTTCTGACTCAATGTGGCTAATTTTTTGGTAGCTTATCCGGAAATAGGGCAATTGTTCAAACACAGCAGAGTATGCCTGTCGGACCTGGTCCTTTTTGCAGGGTTATCCCCAAACATTTTGCCTTTCTCCTGTATTTTTCTGAATTCGTTTTTGCTGGTTTTAGCACTCTGGGCACTTTACCACTGCTGACTGTGTAAATTGTATTGGCAATTGGTTTATCCAATAGTAAGTCCCTAGTAAAGTGCACCAGATATCCCCAAGGCCTGTAAATGAAATGCTACTGGTGGGCCTGCAGCACTGATTTTGCCACACACATGAGTAGCACTGCAAACATGTCTCTTAAACCTGCCACTGCAGATTTAACCTGCCATTTCAACCTGGCAAGTGCACCCACATGCCATGCCCAAACCTTCCCTTTTACTACATGCAAGTCACACCTAATGTAGGCACAAGGCACTCCCATGGGCGTGGTGTAGTGTATCTAAAATGTGGGACATGTGCTGTTGTGTTTTACATGTCCTAATAGTGAAATACAGCTAATTTCATTTTTCACTCTTGCAAGGATGATCTCTCCCATAGGTTAACATGGGGATTGCCTTGAAATATCTTTTAAGTGTAACTTCCCATTGTGAGCAGATAGAGATTTGAAGTTTACGTGGTCGACGCTGTTAAGGTTCCTGGATCTCAGCCCGATACTAGTCATTGGCGCATGCGCATTACCAACCATAACGGAACACTCTCTAGAAAAGATATTTCACTGCTGTAACTACCCGATTGAAGGGGCTTGGCCTCCCCCCCCTCCTTTAGACCAATAAGGTCAGTCCGCAGCTCTAGGACCGCCCAAAAGTAACGAGTTGTCATCGTGACCGCCTCGTTATAAGATAGAGATCCTGACAGCAGGGTAACACCCCTGCGTGAGAAGTTAGTGCGAAGTGAGACGCTGAAGATACAACACCTGCCGGTAAGTGTTGCTGCCGTGAGGGCTACCGTTCGTAGCTTTGCCTTGGTCCCCCTGAAAAAATATAGAGTCTTGTCACCCAGAGCAGCTATTGGTTCTTACGGACATATGCCAGATATCTTCCGCTGCAGGTTCAGCTTCATACGAGGTATTTCTATTCTTCCGCCGAGCGAGCTCTAACCCTGTGTAGTGCCTTGGGCTAATTGACCTCGTACTAAGGGTCTTTTTAATTCACTGTGCAGGTTCACCCATCGTTCGTCTCGCGTTGCCAGCCTATTTCTTCTAGCCACTAACATCAGCATATCCTCTCGTAGTGGTAAGATTCTGCTTTGGTTTCCTGCGCAAAATCGTTTCCAACCCATACTTGATGCCACAGTCAAGTTAAACACCTCAAATCCTTTATTTTCAGGCACGTTATCCCAGAGAAGCCTGTTCTCACCATCCAAGACTCACCCCCTTGTGACCATATCATCGTTATCTTGTTGGTAAGTATTTGTTAAAGCGCAGTCAATTGAGGTGCAGTGACAATCCCCAGGACGCCAAATCTAGGATAGATGTTCTTCAATCTACCTTGTTCCTTAATCCATCCTGTCCCCAGTAGGGTTATCATTAGAACAGGAGATTTCCATAGAGTTACAATTAAATTGGAGCCTCAGCCTATGACAGTTGTATTGCATGTAAGCGAGACTCTTGATGTGGTTTTTTCAACAACTGCACGTTTACGGCAGTAACCCACTTTTTGTATTTCTTTTAATTTTCTTTTCTGAAAACTCTTTTCTATGTTTTTCTCTCTCCACATTGCAGTGTTTGAGGCCCTGATGAGAATCCCTCACGAATAGACGGGGATTTGAAACGCGTAGGCCATGTCTCAGCTGGTCTGCTTGAGCATCTAGGAGATATTACTACTCTTGGATCCCTTATTTTTTTGTACATTACCTAACATTGAATCAATCTTATTGAATGGTGCAAAATTCGAAAGATTTACTGGATTGTACTGTTTCAAAAAATTTGTAGTGAACTAGTGCATAATCAATGCAGACCCAGTTTGTATTTCAGTTTGTCAGTATGTGGTATGTGTGATAATAATCAGGTATGAGTGTGTTGAATGTTTTTGACTGTGATATGATTGAGGTTTTCGGATGATTGAAGTTTCAAATGAATGTAGTATGGTGTGTTCATGACTTTTCCAATGTTTCTCTCTTTTTTATGAAAAAACAAACTATGTTATGCTCATTGAATTTCTATAAAATAAAACTGCGATTAAGTAGCAACACCCTATCTTGAATTATTTTTTTTTATGTGGATGACGAGTTTATTTACTGAAATAATGTTATCAGTATTGGCAATCCTTTTTGTTATGTGGAATTTAGGAAAGTGGGCATTTTCTTGCTTAACCTTTCTGTGCCTCTGTGTAGAATGTATGTCAGAGTTAGAGTGACATTGGAGTTCTTGTGCTCTAGACTCTAGACATTCACGCAAAAAAAGCTGAGGTTTGCCTAGTACCAGGCTGATGGGGCTTGCCGATTTAGAGTGGTGGGAGGAGATGTCACCTGTCCTCTCACAGAGCTGTCTCCACCCCTGTAGAGTTTCTGGAGGCAGGCCAGGGAGAGGCAGGGTCTTGTGCACTATAAAGACTTTCCTTTGAAGTTTGCCGACTTCGAAGGCACAAACTGGTATAAGTGCTGGAGCTGTGACACCATAACTTCAGAACACTTCTGGACTAAAGGACTTTTTGCCAGGAAGTAGAGCTAGGGGCTATAGAAGGGACTGACACTCTGCCTGTGGCTTTGTTATGCTGGTCTGCTGCTTATTTCCTGGGAGTGAAAGGGCTGGACTTTGCTTTCTGAATCCTGCTTCACAGGTTCTCCGAGGACTTGTGCATACTTGCCTCCTGTTAAGAAGTCTCAGAGCCATCAAAGACTTCACTTACCAGTGCCTGGGCTCTTCTGCTGAGAGCCCTGACTTTCCAAGTGGTGACAAATCCAGTTCCTGGGTCCTTGGAAGCGTAAACTGGTCAGAAAATCCACGCATCGACTCTCAGTGTCTGTTTTCTTAACACAGCACCGCCACTTGGCAGACAAATGAATGCATTGCCGCAGTGCAGCCCAAGAAATCGACGCAGCACCTGCTTCGCCGCATCAACATAGCGCGTCTGGATTTTTGACACATCCTATTTCAACACTGTCTCTTCATCGATGTTGCCCAGCAGTAAGGAACCTTGGCCGCATGTCCAAAGATCGATGCTTCACCTCCCTTTCCAATAAGGAACTGACTCATCACCTCCCCTGGCAGTATGGAACCAACAAATCACCTCCTCTGTGTAGCAGTAAAGAACCGACTCATCACCTCGCCTGCGTAGCAGTAAAGAACAAATGCATCACCTCCTCTGGAAGTAACGAACCAAAGCATTGCTTTGTATTCTGGCACCTCACCTCCTGTGCGCCTGTTTTCGTCTTTGAATTTTGACGCATCCCAGGTACTGTGTGCTAAAAGTGATGCATCCATAGATTCTTATGGACTGAACTGATGTAGCCTTTCAAAAGTGATATTTGTACTTGTGAATGTTGGATTTTTGTAGTTTTGGCCTTGTTTTACTCATATAAATATTTGCTATTTTTCTAAACTGGTGAGAACTCTTTTTGTAGTATTTTCACTGTGTTACTGTGTGTGAATATACAAATACTTTACACAGTGTCACGGAGATAAGCCTTACTGCTCATGCCAAGCTATCATGGGAGTGCGCAGGGGTTAACTTAGCTGTGTGATGGCCTTACCCTGACTAGAGTGAGGGTCCATACTTGGACAGGGTGCATACCTAGTGTCAACTCAAGACCCCATTTCGAACAATGCCCATGCAATGGAATTTCCCTGCAAGGTACCATGAACACTACACTTTTTTGCACGTTTTATAAAATCCCAAAGGCACATTTCTTAAAACGTTTTTACATATTTGTGAACAATGCCTACCTGCTTAAACGTATCTGCAAGATTAGATTATTTGATTATTTATGTGGTAATGGTCAATTTTATTAATAATGCAATTAGAATCAGGAAAAACATGTGAAACAATGCTGTCTGAAATGTTGTTTTCCTTTATTACATATTCTTAAAACAGTTATATGTGTTTTACATATAATCTTTCCTATTTTCTTTATAAACCGAATACAGAAATAGAATTGAACTAAATATTCTACCAGTTGTACCAGCTACAATAAGAGGCACCTAAGCTGTAGAGTTAGAACTCAGCTCTCCTGCTTAAGTATACTTTCAACTTTAGTAGGCTGTACGTCGAGTAGCTGCATCAGCGGCAAGTATCATATAGAGGTGTTGGCTGATAATGAACGCTGATGCTTTTGTGATCTGGATTTGATTTTCTTCCCCTAGATATCGCACCGTCCAAGTTATGTTCTTGGGCCCTGGCTCTCTTCAGTGAGAAACACAAAGCCAATTTGGACCCCATTCGTTGGTCAATTGTTGAGTCCTTTATGTTTGTTGAGCCATCCCTGCTGTTGAGAGTTTTCAATAGGGTGGTGTCCATGTTATTATCTTTCAGGGAGTCTAGAAGGGATTAAAGTTCAAGTTCAAGTTTATTTATTTATGATCCTGGAACTCCAAGGAGATCCACATGAACTAAAAGGCCAACAACATATAAATAAAAAGTTTTGTATAACAAGATTTCTACAATCATTTATGAAGCTGACATAAAAGAAATTAAAAAAGGTCTCCAAATACAAAACATTTGTAAAATTGTATACAATAACAAATATGCCCTAGATCCTATAATGAAACCAAAGTTGATAATTATTTCCCTCATATAGCTGTGTTAAAAATCCTATGACAAAACATTTCATTTGGTGGTTCATAATATAGAATCTGTTAGTGCAGAGGCCGAAAGGATAGATAATTGTAAACAGATTGGTCTCATCCATTTACGCAGATATAATAATAGAGCGGGGCAAATAAATAGCACATGATTAACGTCCTGGATAGAACTATTACACAGATTGCAATTCGGGGAAGAACCATACCATTTAGATAGCACATTGTTTAAAGGGAGCATACCCTGCCTCAATAATAGCCAAAAGCAGCGCACTCCATGGGGCAGGTTCCAAGAGATATTAGCCTGTACTTTATTTATCACACAGGAATCTGTGGCCGGATGAGTACCTCTCTTCGAAATGTGAGCTTCCCTATCCCTAGTGAAACTTAATTTCCAAGTGGCTTGCTTCAAAGTGGCCCTTAATTGATATGGCGATAGGGTGAAAAGTACGGATTCATCCAGTTGTAGCAAGTCAACCGCAATTCTAAATTTTTTAACAATTAATGACTGCTCCTTTAAATTTTCTAATATTTCTTTCTGGATTAAAAATCTTAGTGTGCCAAGATCACCCTTTATCAGGCTCGTAACCCATTGCACTATCCCTGCAAGACCCTGTACCCAACTACTTCTTAAACCTAATTCTAACCTTAGTGCAGACACGGGGCAAGCAGAGTTGACTGATGCTAGGCTGCCTAAAATTTTTCCTTCTGTTGTATTAAAAAAAACATTTTCCTATATCAAGTAGTTCAATACCATACAACAGGGAAGCAGGAATTTTAGCACGAAATACCTCTAATAAAAGTGAAAAGTGTCTTTTTCCAGTGGATCTATAAAGGGAGCCCAAGCTTTTCCCCTGTGTAATAGCTTTATGAATGTTATTTTCTATATGGGCTTTGTCACTTTTGACACACACCGTTTTTCCCATGAAAATGTAAGATTTTACAAGTTCCAATCTTTGGCCACCTACAGACCTAACAAAATTCCCATACTGCAACTTTTTTCTTCCGTGCATGCACATTATTTTACTTCTAGATACATTGATCTTTAAATAGTGGGCCTCTGCAAATGTATGTAGTGCCTGCAGACGACTATTTAATCCCCTAGGCGTTAAATCCAGGATTAATATGTCATCAGCATAAAGTAAGCAAGCAATCGGTTTTCCCTCCAATAATGGGGCGATGCCCTCACTTTGAGACAGAGCTTGAGCGAGATCAGATAAATATAGGGAGAAAAGTAAAGGAGTCAATAAACATCCTTGTTTTAGGCCATTTGCAGCAGGGATGGTTTGGGAGAGACCCCTTTCCCCTCCCATTAAGACTCTACACCAAGTGTCTGTATGAAGAGCACAAACTAGTTCCAAGAGGATGTCAGCATACCCAGATCCGACAGGTTTCGCCACAGCAAGAGACGATCTACTTTATCGAATGCTGTGGAGAAGTCTATAAAAGCTGTGTACACTCTTCCTACTCTAACTTTAACATATTTTTCATTTATTACCTTAGTGCAGTTAGGTTGTCAATAGTTCCATGTTTTGACCTCAACCCAGTTTGTTCAAATGGCAAAATTTTACCCACATCCACCCAATCATTAATTTGAAGCAGGAGGCATTTAGCAAAAACTTTACCCACTGCGTCAAGAAGTGCAATTTGACGGTAGTTTGTGGGGCGTCTCAAGCTCCTTTCTTAAACAGGGGGACTAATATACCCCCCTTACAAGAGGGGTGGACTATTTTATTTGCATAGCAATAATTAAACACTGGATAAAGAGTTTTACTCCAGAGAGTACAATTTTGTTTTAAAACTGTAATTGGTAACTCATCGGGGCCCATCGCTCCGGAGGACCGCATCCCCTTGATCGCCATTTCAATTTCTTTTTCAGATGGTGATCCATACGATGAAAGGTCTTCCTTTGGTGCGATATAGTTAATTTCAATTAATTTCAATTGCATTACCTGCATATAAGGCCTAAATGAAGCTAACCCATTTATGCTCCTCAATGGCCACTGGCAGTGGTCGTGATCTAGCTCCACATCCCTCCCCGATAAGAGACCAAAACGTTCTTACTTGGCCTTTAAACGCTGCTTCTCTCAATTTAATCCAGATGTTATCTTCCCTCTCTTTTCTTAACTTGACCTTTACCCGAGTCCTCCTCCAATAGAAGGGGTTAAAGTTCAGCAGGATCATCATATTTGTTTGCTTTCCTGTTGATTGTCACCAACAGGGTAGTGGGCTCAAGAAGTGAAACTCTGCCTCGGAAATTTAGGCAGATATGGACACCGTGGATAGAATACTATGATCTGAAGGTTGAGGGGGAAGTGGAGGAAGGCGGACTGTTGTCTGGAAGGTCAAGGGAGGAAACTTGAATGATGCAATGTATGTTCCCGATGTTGATAAGCAAGACTATTATAGGTGTGGTTAGTTCTTCATATACACCCGGTTCATGCAAGCCCGTCGATAGATCCACCTACAACGGACATTATATGTGAAAGATTGCCAGATGAGACCTTTGTGGAAGGACAATTATTGGGCATAGTGTGTTCATGCTTAGTTAAACATGTTATCTTCTTTATAAAATAAAAAAAATATGTATAAAAAAAAAAAGAAGTGCAACCCTGAAGTACCAGTTTTTTCATGTCTTTCTCAGGGCCAGGAATTTTTTGCAGACCAGGTGTGTTTCACAGGAGAAGTCAAATGCAAAGGATATCCTCTGACTCAACCTTTGTGTGGCCATGTTTTCTGCCCAAAGAAATCATTTGTCTTGGGTGTCGGTGATGAAGCATGCAGGCATTGGGGCTTTGCGGGGGGTGGCCGACCGGAGGGAGGCTCTCCCCCCCCCGGGGGATTTTGGGGCCCCGGGAGGAAGGGAGGGGGGAAGGATTTAGACAGGACACAGGAAGGGACTTTGAGCTGGTTGGGCTAGCTAGTGGGTTTTGGGCTCCTTTTGGGCTAGGGTTAATAAAAGCGACCATTTTGGGTCACTGTGCACCATTTCGTGGGACAGTGACCCAGCAGCCGGGGGACATAATCTGAGCGTTGTTGTATTTCTGGTCGTGGGCCTTTTTGGCAGTGTGTGGGCAAGGGGCGTCGGGTTTTCTACATTGTGCAGAAAGTTTGCGGTGTGAGGCACAGGTTTTCGGTTGAGCGCAGAGGAAGTTGCAGCGGCGGTGTGGTCGGCGAGGGAGACGTTACCTGACTCATGGCGGCGGAGGCGATGGGTGATCCCCGGGTTCATGAGGCGTTACGCCTCTTGGGGGAAGCAGGCAGGACTGATCTCCTGCGCGACAATGTCCGGGTAAGGCCCCCGCAGCGCGCTGCCGATGGCGCCGCGGCGGCAGTGGCGGCTTGCGAGCCCCCGCGTGCGCGGAAGGGGGAGGGGCGGGAGCTGTGGGTGGAGCGCCGCGAGGTGGCGGCCAGAGGGCAGCTGGGGCGCCGAAGAGGGGAGGAGGAGCAGCGAAGAGGTCCGGCGGCCGAAAGAAGGCACCGCTGGCATTTGTGGAGGGGGCGGGGGGCCTGGGGGGGGGAGCGGGAGGAAGCAGGGGAGATACGCACGGAGGCGTCGGGAGGTCAGAGGAGTGAAAATGCCTCCCAAGTCGCGAGGAGGAGCATCAGGCTGGGGGGGCGGCGGGGGGGGACGGGGGCAGGCATTGAGAGAACGCGAAGGGGGGTGCCCGGGGAGGGGGGGATGCCGGGGGGGGCGCGGAGGGGCCATGAAGGGGAGGTTGGAGGGGCGCAAGGGAGGGTGGTCAGAGGCGCGGTTGAGGAGGAGGGAGCAAGGGGGCAGGGGGAGGCAGGAGGGGACTCGCCGCTCTTGATCAAGGAATCAGAAGAGGGGGAGGGGGAGGGTGAGGGGGGGTGAGAGCGGGTTGGATTGGGGGTCTTCAGCAGATGAGGACATGGTGGCTCCCAGTATGACTGGATCGACGCGGGGCACGGGGAGGGGCTTGGGGCAGAGAGGGGGTGCGAGAGGAGGCGGTGGGGGGCGGAGCGGGGGAGTGGGGGTGCCACGGGGTCGGGCGGACAGGGGATGGGGAGGGTGAGGGGGGGGTTCGGTGGATGGGGCCACGGGTTCGGGGGGTAGCAGGGGAAGCGGGGGGCCACAGGGATGTGGGGAGTGTGGGGGGACAGGGGGGGTGCGTGGGACGGACGAGGGGAGGCGGGGGGCTGGGGGTGGGGGGCATCCAGCGCGGCAAGGAGGACATTCGGCGGCAGGGGGGAGAGGTGGGGCGGGTGGGTGGGGAGGCAACGGAGTTGGTTTTGCCTCGGCATGCTGGACTTCCCTGTTTTTCTCTTGGCAGGAGCAGTTGGTAAGGGGCTCGGGTGAGCAGCATGCGGCTCCAACCCGCCGAGAGGATGGGCTGGCTCTGCCTAGTACGGGCGGTCGCGCTCCAACGAGGGACCATGTGCGTACGGACAGCGGATGGCAGGGTCATAGGTCTCCAACGCCCCCCTCCCGATGGGTCGATCCGGACGCCGGGGGACGGGGATGGAGCAGTAATCTGGCAGGCTATTCTGATTACCAAACAGAGAGCAGGAGGAGGGAGAGTGTGGATTTGGGAACACTGATGACAGCGTGCAGGGACAAGGCAGGTCTGAGCAGGGTGTACGCAGGAGGGGTCTTGGCGGACGGTGATGGAGGCGGAGAGATGGAGTCAAAAGAGGAGGGGGAGCTGCGAGAGGGCGGGGGGGAGACCAGTAATGTTGTTGGCAGTGTTTTACAGGTATGCCCCTGGCAATCGGTGCCGGGAGTGACGGCCCCCCCAGCAGAACTGGTTAGGCGGCGGGATCCAGTGAGGACGCCAGCCTTGACGCCAGGTAAGACCAGTGCAGGGTCGGGGAGTGGCTTGGGCGGGCCTCCTGGAGGCAAAGCGTGTGGAGGTGTGGATGGCGGTTGCCAGGTGTCGGTGGGGACGGATGCTGGGGGAGGGGATGAGATGAGACTGGTGAAGGGCAGGTACGTGATGGATGCCGGGGCGTGTACGGAAGCGGGTTGCGCTGCGTCGGAGGCGGGTAGCGCGGCATCGGTGAGTACGGGGACTGGCGAAGCGGCGACGTCTGGCGGGTCGGCGGCGGCCGGCGCCGGGGCGAAGGAAGCTGCCGTATATGGGGGTAGCGAAGCCACTGGGGGCGCATTTGTCACTGGCGACTAGGGAAAAGATTTGGAGGGGGGAGTTTGTGGAGATTTTGAAGCTGCTCCACAGGGAGCTGATGGCCAAAGAGGGATCGAAGGAGGAGGAACAGGAATTGGCAAGGTGTCCTAAGGTGCCGGTGACCATTGAGAACTGGTCGGCGGCTTTCCTGATATATGCAAGCGTGTACTGGGAGAAGTACCCCGACAGGGCGGTCGCGCTGTTCAAGTACATGGATGTAGTGCGACGGGCGCAAGTGACCTACGGGGGTAATGCTTGGTCGCATTACGATGAAGAGTTTCGGGCACGCATGGCGTAGGATCCGGAGGCAAAGTGGGGGGAGTTGGATGCGGACCTGTACCAACAGACGATGAGTGGGGCGAAATTTGGCCGCACCATCTACACGGCCAGTGGGTTGCCACTTGCGCCGCCCCCCTTTTCGGCCCGCCCCACCCGTGGGGGGGGTTGGGGCGAAGGGGAGCCGGGAGCAGTCACATCGTCGGGACCTACTGGGATTTCAACAGGGGTTCTTGTCTCCGGCAGGTGTGCCGTTTTCGACACAAGTGCTCCGCATGCGGGAGACGCCACCCGGAGGCGCGCTGCTGGGGGCTTGGGGGAGGCCCAGCACAGGCCCAGTACCCAGCTCCCGGGCCCAGCAGGGGGAGGGGAGGAGGCAGGGGGGGGAGTACCCTGGGAAAAGGCTCATACACCGGTTAGGCTGGACCGACTGGAACCATTTTTGGAGGTGTATTCGCGGGCGGACGATGCGGCCGTGCTGCGTCGGGGGTTTCAGGGAGGGTTTCCGGTTGGGATACGAGGGTCCGCGGATCGCTCGATGGGCAGAGAACCTAAAGTCCGTGAACGCACACAAGGGTATCGTCTGGGAGAAGCTCTTTAAGGAAGTGAAGGAAGGGAGGATGGTGGGGCCTTTTGAGGAAGCGCCATTGCCGGATTTGATCATTTCACCCATTGGAGTGGTCCCAAAGAAAGAGCAGGGTCAATTCCGGCTGATTCAGCATCTCTCATGGCCTGAAGGCGCGTCGGTGAACGACTTTATATCAGCGGAATTGGCGTCAGTGTCATACTCGTCCGTGGACGTCGCAAGGAGGTTGGTGACGACGGCAGGTCGGGGGGCGCTCATGGCAAAATGCGATGTAAAATCGGCGTTTCGGTTGCTGCCGGTTCACCCAGCGGATCATCAGTTGCTGGGGATTCAGCTTGACGGGCTCATTTTTGTCGATAGAGCGCTTCCTATGGGGTGCTCCGTGTCGTGTGCCTTGTTTGAACGATTCAGCTCCTTTTTACAGTGGGCTTTATCCTGGCGCACAGGCTCTGAGGCGATCACGCATTACCTGGACGACTTCTTCCTGGTGGGTCGGCCCGGTTCGACGGACTGCCAGCAGCGTCTGGACAGTTTTACGGACCTGATGGGTTACCTGGGGGTTCCTTTGGCGCCAGAGAAGACACAAGGGCCCAGCACGGTGCAGTCATTCCTCGGGATAGAGCTCGACTCAGCGGCCATGGAAGCACGCCTACCGGAGGAAAAGCGGGCGTGATGGTGGACTTGGTGAAAGGCATGTTGGCCAGGCGGAAGGTGTTTGTGCGAGAGGTGCAGGTGTTGCTGGGGCATTTGAACTTTGCGTGCCGCGTGGTGCGAGCGGGGCTGACCTTTTGTCGGCGGCTGGGGTTGGCCTTGTCCGGAATGACTCTGCCCCATCATCATGTGCGACTATCGGCGGGCTCGAGAGAAGATCTGAGCATGTGGTTGGCCTTTTTGGAGCATTTTAATGGTGTGCCCATGGCGCCTCCGGAGGACTGGGAGTGGGACGTGACGATGTCGTCGGACGCGGCGGGAGTCGGAGGTTTTGGACTCTACTGGGCGGGCAGGTGGTGCGCGGAGCAATGGCCGAGCAGTGGCAGGCAGGGGGTAGGAGCATTGCGTTCTTGGAACTGTTCCCGTTGGTGGTGGCTGTGACAGTGTGGGCACGGGAGTTGGCACACAGGCGGGTTTTGTTCAAGGTGGACAATATGTCAGTGGTGCAGGTGGTGAACCGGCAGTCCGCGAGGGAGCCCCAGGTGCTGAAGTTGATGCGCGTTTTCGTCTTGAGGTGTTTGGAGCACGATATCTTGTTCCAGGCTCAACATGTGCCGGGAGTGGACAATGACATTGCGGATGCTTTGTCTCATTCACAGTGGCAGAGGTTCCATGGGCTAGCCACGGAGGCAGCGGCGGGCAAGACAGAGGTGCCGGAGGAGCTGTGGTTGGTGGGAGAGCGCGGGTCGTTCATTTGGTGAGGTCGTCCCTGGCAGAGTCCACGTGGAAGAGTTACGAGCAGTAAGGCAGCGGGGCAAGTGGTGTCGGGAGGAGCAGGTAGTGCTTTTCATGCTGGGGTTAATGGACAAAGGTCTGGCGAGAGTGACCTTCGCGGGAAAACTGGCAGGATTGGCTCTCATGGGCAAGCTCTGGTGGGGGTATGCCCCCTCGGCGGGAGAATTGGGGGGGCATCTGCTGGAGGGTTGGGAGAGAGAGAGAGGGGCTCGGGCGCGGAGGAGACGGCCGATTACGGAGGCGATGTTGGAAGGCCTGGTGGGCCGTTTACCGGTAGTGTGCAGGGATCGGGCGGAGAAGGTGCGTTTTTCCACATTGATGTCGTGGATGTATTTTGGAGCCTTTCGGGTGTTGGAGTTGGTGGGTTTGAAGGGACGTACGGGTCTGACATGGGGGGAGGTGGAGTTCAGGGGCTGGGAGGTTGCGGTGCGGCTGCGGCGGTCCAAGACTGATCAGCGAGGGAAGGGTACTTGGGTGTTGTTGGGGCCTGGGGGAACGGAGGCGGTGTGTCCGGCAGAGTGGGGAAGACGGCTGGCAGACGGAGGGGTGCAGGATGGTGCAGAGGTTTTTGGCAGGAGAGGGGCGGGACGTGTGACAGCGGCGCAGTTGCTGTGGGCCCTGCGGCACGCCCTGCGGTCTATGGTTGAGGACCCGAAAGAATTCGGAACGCATTCCTTTCGCATCAGGGCGGCGACGGAGGCAGCGCAGAAGGGCTGGGGCACTGGAAATTGGACTGCTATAAGACGTATATCAGGTTGCGAGGGGTTGTGGTGGAGTAGACTTGGAGTTTGGGCTCGCTGCTTACATATTTCTCTTTGCAGGTGCGGTGGCGGGGCCTACGGCGACAGCAGTGTCCATATACGTGGTGGGCCATTCTTTTGTAAAAAGAGCCGAGAGGGCCGAGTGGGAAAAATTCAGGAACCTCAATCTGGAATTGGATGAGCAGTTGTTTAGGTGTCATTGGAGTGGTAAGGGGGCATGCGTTGGCACGAGTTGGTGCCGGTTTTGAACAATGTTGTGCGGGGGGGGGTCTGCCCGGATGTGGTAGTCATTCACCTGGGAGAAAACGATTTGTTGCAGTGCAAGGGACTGGCACTGGTGAAACAAATGAGGAGGGATTTGCTGGAGATCAAGAGGCAGTGGGCGGGGTGTTATGTCATCTGGTCAGAATTCATACCCAGGAGGTGTTGGAGGGGAGCGAAGAGACCAGGAGCTATTGACAGGACTAGGAGGAAGATTAACAGGGAGATACGGGCCTTTTGAGAGAAGGAAGGGGTGGGTAGAATGGAGCACCCGGAGCTGAAGTATGGGGCGGTCTACTTTTTCATGGAGGATGGAGTACATTTGTCGAGATATGGGATGGAGCTCTATATTGTGCAGCTGAAGGAGGCGTTAGACAGGGCAATAGGGGTGCACAGGTACCCGAAGGTGCAGGGGTCCTAGGGGGGGTCGAAAGCCGTGGGGCCTTCGAGTGGTGCTTTTTCCTAGTTAAACGGGGGGGTAGGATAGGAGGAAGGAGGTTTACTGGCTGAGGGGGAGGGAGTATACATATGGCAGATGTTTAAACAGTTGAGGCAGGCGTTTGGGTAATTGATAATGATGTTTATATTGTTGGCCGGGAACTGTTTAGGGGTGGGGGTGGGGGGTTGGGGTCAGGTATATGTATAATTAGTTAGGCCTAGTTTTGTACAGCAAAGGCCAAGGTTGGGGTATGTTTTTCAGGATGCACCTGTTTCCCAATAAAGCAGCCTTTATCACACCTTACATCTGTCTCCGGTCGGTTCTTCCCCTCCCCGTCTCCTGATGGGCCCCTATGATGGGTCCGGGTGTTGAAATGTCAGAAGGCATGGAGGGCCAGATGTAGGAGCCCTAATACCGGTCGGAAACGGCCGATTTTGGACATCTCCTGTTGGTGCTGTTTGATGTGACGCACTGCAGGTGTGGAGAAAACACTACGCAACGATGAGCTACATTTCCCAGCAGTCCTTGAACTCTCCCATCATTTGTCGACAGCGGTGGCCATCATGCGTTATCGGGTATTTTTTTCCTCATGTTTCACAGCATCTCTGCTAGGCATTCAATATAAAATGTATCTGCAGCAAGGACCTGGGTGAACGAATTCAGAATTTCCTTTTGCAAAGCATTGTACTTCCTTAAGAGTTTGTTGTAGGAAATTGGATAGAGATAACAAACCAGCTTTTCTGTCTGTAGAAAGGAAACTAATCCAAGTAAGGAAGGTCTTTTGCAAATGAGGTGGTTGCAATCTTTGGAGGGACTAAGAAAGCAAGAGTGCATGAAAAATCGTTTGAATCCAGGCGAACCACAATAGGGTAAAAAAAATATATATATATATCACTTGATGGCTTCAAATTAAGTGAGCTCGAAGAATGCGCTCGCAGATAAAATTACTAGTGGCTGGCTGCTGAGGTGTTAAGTCCTGTGCCGTGTTGATTTCCACTCCCTCTGCCTCAGCAGCTGGGGTTTGTGGGGGCAGCTGGAGCCTTGCTGTGTTCTGGGGGGTGGAAATGGAGCAGAAAGTTGCGGTACAATGATGGGCAGAACTTCCTAGTCTTCAGACCAATCCATCATGGCTGCCATTTCAAAGATTTTTGCATTTTTCACTAGAATGGAGGAATTACTTCCTGTAGTTCCTGTTTTCCCTCCAGGTCAGGGAATATTATTTAACCCCTGTAAAAACACTACCTGGTACATGTCAATGCTTCCCATTATTTTCTGTTTGTCTAGTTTCCACGCTTTGTCTCTGTGGTTTTCTTGTCCCTTAGATATTGCACCATTGTCCTTGTCTCAGCCTGCTGTTGTACTTCTGGTGTGCAGATGTTATTCTCAACTTCCTGAGGAGTTTTTCTCTGCCGCTGGCTTTTTCCTCATTTTGACAGTTTTTCTTATAGGGCACTTTCTAGCTACGTGTTCCAGTTCATTGGGTGGCAAAGTGGCTTCCATAGGAGATCGCCTCATCTTTAAGTTTAGAACTTTCCTACTATAGAAGCGTCTGGTGTGCCCACCCTTAGCCTTCTTCTTCAAGTTTAGAAAAAGGGAAGCCATCAGGTAGACTAGATGTGGGTCCCTTAAGAGGGGGGAAAGAAATTACTTCTTTTTGTTAATTTATTGATGATAAACCCTCAATTCTGCCACCAACTGAATAGGACCTTTCCAGTGACATGAACAGTATGCCATCTAAGTATATTACTATGTGAATCACCCTTGGTCTCATTAGAGCCACCACCAGTTTGAGGAGCTTGGTGAAGCTTTGAGGAACTGAAGACAGGCTGAAAGGAAGTGATTTGAACAGGAACCTTTTCTTGATCCCATACAAACTGTAGAAAGTGCCAATGCTGAGTCCAAATTTGGAACAAAAGGCAAGCATCCTTTACATTCAACCTTGATCATCCAAACAGCCTGTAGTAGAGAATCTATTGAGCAATTAATATCTTCTGTCTTAAAGTGTTGGTATGAGATGAAACCATTCAATAACCTGAGACTGATACCATTAAAAAAATCCATTATCTCCCTTATGTACCAAAAACAGTTTGTGGAGTGAACCAGAGACCTGAAGTGGAACAACGTCTGATGTCCCCTTTTGTAACAAGTGGGAAATATTTTCCTTTGTAACAACTGAAAAATCTCCTCCAATGCCAGGATAGTAGAAGTCTTGGAAAAATAACTTAACTGATTATGAACAAAATTATCATTTGTAATCCTGCTGTCTAGAGCAAGTGTGTCAGAATTTAGAATATCAGAACGGAACAGAATTTAGCCCGATAGAAGCGAAGGTGTTCATGGGGGACCTGGGGAAGAAGAAAATATCCTGTATATATCAGACACCAGTCACACATTGCTCTTCTGATCTGCAGCCTCTATGGTGTTCGAAGCTAGAGGCTGTCCCAAAAAACATTATAAAAT
This sequence comes from Lissotriton vulgaris, assembly GCF_964263255.1. Taxonomy (NCBI): domain Eukaryota; kingdom Metazoa; phylum Chordata; class Amphibia; order Caudata; family Salamandridae; genus Lissotriton; species Lissotriton vulgaris. The sequence continues at coordinate 1,450,278,976 of NC_141694.1, forward strand.
ATGGAAAAGGTGGGCGGACTACAGGGGCCTGTGGCTTGAGCCCCCCGGCACCAGCGGGAGGCGTGGAGGGGCAGGTGTGATGGGCATATGGAGGCAACGATGTATACGCTGTTTTGTATATAACTATTCTATGCAGTATCAGAGAGACATTGTGCATAGGGGAGGGGGGAGGGAGGGATGGGGTGGTTGGGGAAAGGGGTGGGGGGTTGGAGGGAAGTTTTCTATTGAGAAATGAATCGCTGATTTTGATGTACTGTACTTGCTACAGCTTCTCCGGGGTACGGAGTGCTGTGTCTTCCATGCGATTTCTCAATAAAAAGAGTTGTTAAAAAAAAAAAGTTTGTGAAAAGAACAGTCTACCAAAATGCAGCATGACCTGGGACATTGTGTCATCCTATGGACAGCTTTGTGACAATGGCTTGTTTTGTGTTGTTTTTTCTTATTCATAAAAAAGTTTCACCAATTCTGCTCTACGAGTATGTATTTACATTATGAAATATTGGTGACAGCTGTTCTCAAATACATATTTATTACTATGTTTTTGACTTGCATAATTACACTTGTTTGCCTCAGCACATTTTGAGTAATACATACTCTGTCATTTCTTCGCTATCATTGAGCTTTATATTAGTGGTGTCCTTACTAGGTAATAGAAGGGATGTTTGTTCACGTACGTCTAGATGCAGCCACAGCAAGACCACGTTTAAGCAAAGGCTCAAATGGATGATCCAGAATGGTAATAGCCTTATATTTCTATATTTGCTTAGCACTGAAAGAATAGTAGACGGCATGACTGAGTCAGGTGTGGAAACTAAGCAGCACACAGAAGCTTGAGCATTGCACTTTTCCATCTCCCACTGATGGAAATGAGTGCGCGTATTCTACCCAATCTTGTTGGAGAACAAATATTTAATGACAAGCGATCTGCCATTAGCAGCAGAAGATATTCCTCGACCCCACTGGAAACTCCCTCTACACTGGCTGCCTTCCTCTGAGTATAAATACATCTGCATTGCTCTGTCACAGAATATGGAATGGGTTCTTCTTGTGGATACTGGGTAGGGTTTTAAATGCCCTGTTGTAAGGGATTGGAAAAGTGAGATCAAACTCATCCAGACATCACAATAACCTCTGAGGTAAACACCATTTTATTCTGCTGCTACCTGTCCAATGAAGGGCATTGGACAGGCAGCTAGAAGTCTACATCAGACTGTTAGCCGTGGCTGCTAACCTAATATCAATCTTAACAAAAGACATTTTATCCATTCTGCTGACAAAGAAGTGCTAGCATTGCCAAACAGACATGCAGCGCTCTAACTCAATGGTCAAATTATTGGGTGATCAGAAGCCGCCACTGCCTCACTTAATTTCATAATCTGAGTGGAAATGTTATCTAGGTGCTTATCCTGACACAGGTTAAATTCCTTCCCCAACCTATCATCCTCTTCTAAGGCTCTTTGACCTTTTTTGACAAAAGCAGACCATGGGCTGGTCAATATTCAATGTGGTTGGGCAACACAGGACTTGGGCATTCAGAACCTAATGTGTTCCTGTTAGAGTTATAATCCAATGACAGACAAAATCAATATTGTCACGGAGGGAGTCCTTATCGCTGACTGTATATGTCTGTATGTGTTCGGGTCAACGCAAGATGTACCTAATGCATCCAAAATACCCTTACCCTTGGGCCTGAACCGGGAAGTATAGGAAGGCGAACCTGCACCCCACCAGAATTCTCATCCACTGATATTGGAGGGAAAGTATAATCTCTGGCATCAATGAGAGGAATATGTGAAATGACATTTCTTCATTGATGACTAAATGTTAATAATGCAAGCTTCTAATTCCTATTGTGCTGACACACAATCAGAGTGTTACCTCTGACAAGAATGTATGGGGCAAACAACTTAGTTGCTTCAGTCCTGTTTCTTTTTTTTCTGTTTATTCCAAACACATTTTGCTGCTCAGGGCAACAGATGGATGCCCATCTGCACATTCATTGGAACGCTTAATCTCTTGCTCCACTGGTCCTTCTTTGGGACAAGGAGATAACTGGCAGATTTGTCAATAGATGCTGCTATTGAACTCCTAAAGGCAAGGATCAGTGACTTCATTGCTGCATTATTATCTGACTTTGCTACAGTATGCAATGGAGTATGAACATCAACAGAATCATTACTGCACCACATCCTCTAATACCTCCAAAGAAGAGTCATAGTAGGAAATTCTAGATTCCACCCTGGGTTCTGCAAACTCAGTTTCTAAATCCTACCTATATTAGTGCCTTCCACAGTGAACATAAAAAGGGAGGTTGCACACCTACACTAACTGAGCTAAAAAACATGCTAAATACTGCCACAACAACCAACTTATCACCTGCACTTGGACATAGAAACCCCTGCCTATGCATTTAAATATGTAGAGGAAAAGAGAAACCATTCCAATGAAGACAGCGTATCCCATGCGCGTGCACCCCATGGGCGAGACCAATTCCACGCTCCACACTGAGGGAGCCCAGTACAAGAACATTACTGCTTGTGGCAATCAAACGCAGCTCGCTGCCCAGATCACGCCCCGAAATACCACTGGGGTAAAGACAGCAAAAAAAACTAAAAGACTAAGGGGCATATTACCAACAACTAGCGATAATTATCGCTATGTTGGTTTAGCGGCGATATTTTTATCGCCGAGCTGCGGCGATTTTTATCGCTTAGGAACCTTGCTATTATCAAGGTTTATCTCCTAAGCGATAAAAATCGGCCAAAATGCATGAATATCGCTGAAAAGTCAGCGATATTCATGCATTACCGAGCTAATGCTCTTAGCCATGTTATCCACCTCCCATTGGATAACATGGCTAAGAACTGCTCAGGGCAGGTGTTAGCTTTTGGAGATATTCGCGCTTAGCGCAAATATCTCCAAAAGTTGGTAATAGGAGATAGCGATGTTAGCGACTGTTTCCAGTCGCTAACATCTTGACACGCCCACTTTGCATGTCATTAGTGATAAATATCACTGACATGCAAAGCGGGGCCCAAGATGGTCGCTATCTCCTACTAGCTGTCGCTAACTGGTGTTAGTGACAGCTAGGTAAGAGGGAGATAATTTTATCTCCGCCTTCTTGGCTTTTAAAGCCAAAAAAGCGGAGATAAACCCCCTTGATAATATGCCCCTTAGAGAGAAATTTCACTTTTCAATGTATGCAGACAACACTTTATCCCTTTCCTCCCCACACCGCCCCCTCACCCCACACCACCACACACTCAACCCCATTCACTGGGAAAATACATTCTGGAAAATGTGGACAGACTGCGGCAACACAAGTGACAGGAAGCACGAAAGCCCCAAATAAACATAAGTAATCAATATTGAAACAGAAAACCATTTTGAAAACTACAAAAAATATACACACTTACTAACACACATATTTCAGTTAAATATTGAAACAGTGTTTCATTGAAAAGGGAACACATGAACTCATCTGCTAGGGCAGTACAGAATTTGAGGCATGCCATCAAACCGAGATTTACAGAGAGGCCTGCCACAGGAAGGAAGAACTGTGTATGGCAGCAGCGGTCAAGTAACAATAAGATGGGTGCAGTGCTTTACTGTGGTATTTGGTTTTACTCGTTTCTGTTGTTTACCATTGTTGCTAGACTTTATGCAGTGAAGACCTAAGTCCTAACCGAGCCCCTGGAGTTCTATTTCAGTCAGAAAAACAAAACAAAGCTTTGAATCCTCATCAGTCTAAAGGACACAAACACATTGCTTATGCTTCAGCTATTCCTATGAAAACAGCCTTTGTATGTTTGTCAAGTGTGATACAGCCTCTGTCAAAAAAATGACGTCAACTGACCAATTATCGATAAAAAGCAAAACAGTTCTATAGGATCAAATTATATTAAAATTCGCCATAAAACCAGTGCCGAAAAGCCCTATGTCCAAAAAGACATCAGTCAGAAGCCATGCCTTGCTGGAATAAAATGAGGATGCGGGCTTAATCGTATAATCAAAAGAATCAACAGGAAGGGACGTGTATGTTGACTCTCGCCAGCTTTTTGACAATTTGAGCATTCCAATAAATGGCATCTGGCATACCCATAGCTCTTAGGACCACACTAAAATGTTGATCAAGTGCTCTTTAATAGGAAGTTCAAGTGGAACAAATGTTGTCAATTACACAGACGTCCCTCTATACAACATCAGCAGCTGCACAGAAGGGTCATAGTGTTGTCAAACGGGACAAATACAAGGTTCAACAGTCCTGGGATCTGCTGGGGCTGAGAACCAGCAGAGCTAAAAAGAACAGGAATTCAGATGGGTCCATTTTGAGCCATTTTTTTCTGATATGGCTAAGTACAGAAAGCCCTGTAATGGATAAAAGAAAACTTGATGACATGCCTGGACTCAAGGTAAGACGGACTGTTACAATGTTTGCACTGGTGCTTTGAGGTTCGTTCCTGGTCCATTTAGGGAGGCATACTGAAGCTACTCACATTCTGCCCATTAGCATCTCTAAAGTTGGAAGTAAGTTTCTAAAGTTGCCTTAACATCTCGTCATCTGTGCTGCAACTAGTTCTCTACTAACTCCAGCCTCTAATCAGCCCTCCAGTCACGTGTGTCAGCTGTCATATAGGAAAAGATGTGATTCCTAAATAGAGCAGTGGCAATCAAGCCCTCTGATGTCAGACAAAGAGTTTTAGTTAGCATAACTTTATAGTATGTTACTGTCAGTCCTACATTAATATTGGAAAGAATAAAACGGCAAGTACCAGAATGTAAAGCGATGTGAGCAACAATCATATTTTTCAACTTGTATTGATCAACACTTCGAACACAAGTCTGAAACTGTTCCATCTACATGACAAAGTATGCATTTAGTCGACACACGTCATAAGGGGGAGATTCAGCAAGAGGGATATTCCACCTGGTCTAAGGGAACCAAGACCAGAGAGACCACAAAGACGAGGGAAGGGCAATGCCACCATAGCAGGAAAGATACAGAGGACCAGAACCATAATACGGACTAGGACAGGATCACAAAAAGAAATAGGGCCGAGACCAGAAGACCAGTGGGAAAAGGACCGGGAATATAAGGAACACAATGAGGAGAACAAGACTAAAGAACACCAGGAGGGCGTGAAAGGGGAGCAAGAAAATGACCAGTACCTGGAAGACTAGAACTAGAAGCACCATAACTAGGAGAACATGGACCAAAGGACCAGGGAAAGAAGCAGTATGGCCACAGAGAAGAGTGTCAATATTAGGATCAGGAGGCCCGATGAAAAGATAGCCAAGAGGACCAGGAATACATAAAGGGTGAGTAGAAGACCAGGACAATAATGATGGCAAGGAAGAGGTCAGTGAGGATGAGATAGATCTTTAGCTCTAAGAAGATCAAGACCATGAGGACCAGGTGAAAAAGAAGGAGGAGGACTGAAAGGACCAATCCCACCAGAGCTCAGCCCACACAAAGGTCCTCAATAACCAGATGAACAAGGACAGCACCACCATTATGACCTGGAGCAGCATGACCTGGAAGACCAGGGGATGATAAGGGAGACTAGGAAAGGAAAGAGGAGGAGGGCCAGGATGAGAAAGGGTAGTAGGAGGACATGAACCAGGATGCCAAGAACCAATGCCACAAGGAGGGCCAGTTCTAGGAAGACAGAGGGAAGAGAAGGTTCAAGAGCAGAACTAGGAGGAGAGCAATAACAAGAAAACCAGGACCTTTGAGGGATAATATCGATTTCCAACATTTATATTAATTCTTTTGTGTTAGCATAATGTATCTACATTCACATTTATGTCATAGAACACACTAATTGATTATGTCATTGCAGGAACTTCCTTTTTGCTTTTGCATTATATTCCCCTTGTACGCAGATTGAGAACCAAACAGACTCCATTTTGTCTGAACATGTATTAGACTCGAACGGTGGTCACATGCCACCCTCCAGCAGCCGAGTAAGCTCTGTTAGTTGAGTTATACAGACAGCTGAATTCATACTATTCTTTCTTCTTCTGAGACCCAAGGTCGCATCCGGTTTCAGAGGTGATAAGCGCATTCCTGGAGGCGCCGTACACGTCCTCCCAGGCACCGAGATGAAAGTGAGTCACCCCTCCTGACCCTCCCCAATAATAGCCGAAGCAGACTTCTAAATGAGCTTTGTGTGTCATATATGGTCTTTCCTTTAAGCTACTGTGCCTACCAGTAATTTTCCATGTATGGTGATCTCATGTAACGCAATGAAAGTATATATGCCATGTACTGAGTGTGAATCGGCAGTCTTCTCCACGCACTGGCTGGGTGACGTCGGAGGGGGCTTCTTTTTAGAGTATTGGTTGTCTAATAAACGATTGACTTTTCTTCACTGCCAACTGATTGATTATTTGGTAAGACGATAAGTGGGGGCTATTGGTAGGTATAGCTCCTTAGCTTATTTTTGTAATACGTCAGTTGGCGACTCTGATGGGACTCCGTGTTTGGGGTCACCCTTCCGTAACACGGGGTGAGAAAGGACAAACGAAGGGGTACTCTGGTCGAGGGGATGGACTGACTAACGATTCTGGCTGAACTCCACTCTCACGATCAGGGATCCCCAGCTGCTAGTGACCCCTCGCCGGAGTCCTACGGGCGTAACCCAGGAACTGACCGTGTTGGTCTTCAGGAGTGGGCAGTGGAGAACACGCAATCATACCTGTGTGCACCAGGTGAGTGTATTGATTTGGTGTCTTTGGATTACGCTGTTGAGCGGCGTTTTTTGAAACAGTTAACTGTATTTGGCTGGTGGTCGGTGTGCCACGGAGAACTTTGGAGGTCTGACGGGGTGGCATTGAGGCTGCAGGGGCAGATGCTCCACGGACTTGTTTGGTGAATAATAGAGGTGTTCGATCAGACGCCTTGGTGTGGCACTTGTGGTGTGCACCCGGCCGGACTGTTCTCAGTAAAGGCCCGTGGTTGCAACTGGGTAGCCTTTTGGACACATCTGAAGCGGCACTAAGGCAGCGGGCTCAGTCAGAATAGTCCTGAAGGTGAACAAGGGAGATTACGGGATGGTCTGTAGGCCGGTCTGTGGTTAATTCCTGTCTGATGGCCTCTTGGCAGTCTCCGGACTCCCTGATTTTGGTATCTGTTGGTCTGGTGGTTGGAAATATACGAGTTCTCCACAAACGGGAGTCAACGGACTCCGTTCTTTGGTTGTTTGGTTCTGGAAAAGACATGTCAACATAAAATATTGTATGTTTTGTTCGTTTTTAGGGCTCGCAAGCGAAGCGAGCGAAAAAGCCCTGTAGTAGGCGGTTTAAAAAAGAACCTGGAAATTCCAAACAGTTCGTGCCTGTAATTTCCTAAGTCCATTTTTATTGGCCTTTGAGTGCGTGCAGTTTTTTAACAGAACATCCTCCTTGCATGGATACTCTATGTCCCCCTCTGTGCCAGTGCCTCCGTCTGTTTTGCATATGAACACAGATGCATGTTTGCTCTCTGGCTTGAGGGGAGCTAGGTTCTGTTGGAGTGCTGCCCAACCCGGCCACCCGCCAAACTCTCCCTGTCAGTACCTCTCCGAGCGCTCACTCGTGGCACTCTTCCCCTCTCACTCTTTTGGGTCCTCGCTCCCGTCCGGGGACGCTGCCTTTATTTACGTTCTCTCTCGTGTATCACTTTGCACTCTGCGTATATGTCACTCTCTCAATACCTCTATCACTCATGTGCTCTCTGTTTCGCTGCTCTGTCTCTCTATCGTGCCCTGCTGTCTCTCTCTAGCACCTTCTGTATTTCTGTCGCTCTCTCAGTATCTCTCTCGTGAAGCTGCTGGATAGTAAAACCTAACAGCTCTGAATGACCAAGACATCTGCAAATAATCTCTGAAAGTCACTGTATGTACCTTGTCCTCGTGCACATTCATGGCAGGTTGTTTTGAAAGCTGTCTGTATTTTTCTGTTGCTCCTCTCCACGGATTCTCTGCAGCCCCCCACCCTCTGGTGTCCCTCTCGCTTCCGGTTCTGTGCACCTCTCACCGGGTGTTTCCCTCTCCCTCTGTGTCTCTCACACAGCACTGCACATGCAGTTTCTCTCTCACATCTCTCTCTCTCTCAATCCACCCCTCTCACGCTCTCTTCATTGACCTCTCCCCATACCGCTTTCCTTCATGCTGCCGCTTTTTACATTCCGCTTCTCTCTCATGTTCTTTCTGTCTCTCTGTCCCTCTCACAGCTCATGTCTGTCTCTCTGTGCATCCTGGCCTCTGTACGCCTCTCTGTCTCTCCACCCGCACCCTTCTCGCCCTCAGTGTGGCTCAGTACCCTCGGACAGATCCCCAGTAGCTTTTGTGCACTAAAAACGCAGTTTGCGGACTGTTACTAAACTGTCCAGCTTGCCTACGGTTGCAAAATGATATTTGTATATAATGCGAGGCTTTACAAACAAGCATTTGCAATGCAATAGGTCTCGCATTAGGAAAGTTTGAGCTATTGGTATTGTAAATGACACATTTTTTATTTATGTGTTCGTTTTGAAAATACCGAAATTAATAGCTTGTAATTTACAATGCCAATAGTTTTAACTTTCGCAAATGTGACACCTATAGCATTTGTAATGCAATATGTTGTATTTACGTGACTTGGAGGTATTGATATCACAAAGGAATGGCTTTTTAAAAATAATTAATACTTAAATAAAAGTTATTGTAGTTTATAATGGCAATAGCTTAAACGTTTGTAAGTAACTTTTGTGAAGATTATGTTCAGTGTATTTTATTGTGATGGAAATCCAAGAACAGAAGTGAAATATTAACATCTTTTTGTGAAATTTTTAATAAAGCTTTAAACATTGAGAGAACATATTTGAACCAGTTGTTGTTGAATGTTTGCACAGATTGATGCTGTGGTGGTGACGAGTGTTATGTTATGTTATGTTAATTTTGTGCTTCTATAGCGCACGGCCACTCCACGGAGCATCCCGGCGCTTTAGCAAAGGTATCCACCAAAAGGGAGCAACATAACAACTGAAGGGAACATAAAAACAGAAAAAGCCAGTTAAGGGAAAAGCCATGTTTTGAGGGCCTTTCGAAAGGAGAGAAGGCTGGAAGCCTGTCTTAAGGAAATCGGGAGGTCATTCCAGGCATAGGGAGCTAAATAGCGAAAGGACCGGCCTCCTGCTCTGGCGCGCTTGATGATAGGAACGGTCATTTTGGATAAGGAGGAAGATCTAAGGGACCTAGAGGGCTGGTACCAAGAAAGTCATTTTGCAATGTATTTAGGGCCTATGCCATGTAAGGCCTTAAAGGTCGTGGTCAAGGTTTTAAAAAGGATCCTTTTGGCGATGGGTAGCCAATGTAGAGTTGAAAGAAGATCAGCAGCTCCGGCCCTTCTTGGGAGACCAAAAATGGCTCGGGCCGCTAAATTCTGGACGATTTGTAAGCGTCTAACCAGATATTTAGGAAGTCCCAGAAATAAAACATTTGCATAGTCCAGCCTAGATCCCACTAGCGCCTGGACGATGATTTTCCTGTGCTGGATGGACACTAGGGGAAGGAATTTACGAAGCATCCGAAGGATGCCAAAGCATTTCCCGGTTAGACAAGAGATGTGTGGTCCGAAAGATAGGTCACTGTCGATAATGACTCCCAGATTTTTGGCCTTCAAGGACACACTGACAGGAGGGGACATGTCCTGCGGCCACCAGGGTTTCCAGTCTGGCTCGGAGGTGCAGCCAAAGAAGAGCAACTCCGACTTGTCGGAGTTGCACTTCAGTCCATGACATCCAAACCACTCAAAGACCGCACTCAGACAGCCCCTAACCTGGGCGCCATCAAACAACCCACCCCTGTTGCTCGCGAACAGGAGTTGGGTGTCATCGGCGTAGGAAACAATCCAAGCGCCGAATGACTCCGCCACCACCGCCAGAGGAGCCATAAAGATGTTGAAAAGGAGGGGGCTCAAGATGGAACCTTGGGGAACCCCCACTTCTAGCGGTGACATCTCGGCGGAGTAAGGAGGCGCCCAGATTGTTTGTCGGCGGTCGGCTAGAAAGGATTTGAGCCAACTCCACACCGTTCCCCGCAGACCAAAGTCCCAGAGTCTAGAAAGGAGAAGCGTGTGGGGAACGGTGTCGAATGCCGCCGACAGGTCAAGCATTACCAACATAGCTTTTCTTCCCGCGTCTAACTCCTCCCTGATGGCGTCCGTGACTTCAAGGAGGGCAGTCTCCGTGCTAAAATTAGCACGGAAACCCGATTGAGTACTGTGCAACAGGCCATTTTCCTCGATGAAATTAGAAATTGTCCTGTGCACAAACCTCTCGGTCACTTTTGCCAGAGCAGGGAGTAGGGAGATAGGTCTATAGTTGGCATGGACCAAAGGGTCGAGTGCTGGTTTCTTCAGAAGTGGCAGGATCATGGCGCTTTTCCAAGCCCGAGGAAATACCCCGGATGATAGCGACAGATTCAAAATGGGATTAATCAGGTCATTTAGAACTGGTGCCATATTTGCTAAACACTTGGCAGGACAAGGGTCAAGTGGGGATCCAGATCTAAGATTTGCCAAGATGTCTAGTGAACTCTCCCGATCAAGTGGGGGGAAGTCACACAAGAGAGGACCATGGTCTAGTAGGGGGCACCCCAAACTCACAGTATGCTGCTGAAAAGTGGACAGGAGAGAGCCTTGAATGGTGGTGATTTTATCTACAAAATAAACAGCCAATTCCCTCTGCCAGGATTCAGAATGGGCATGGATGGGGGTACAGGCAGATGGAGATGTAAAGTCTTTCACCACCCTAAAAATTTCTTTACACGAGTGATACTGTGGTGAGGCCGATAGAGTGAGTGAGGGCGATAGAGTGAGTGAGGGCGATAGATAGATAGTGGGGACACGGCCAGTCAGAGGATGAAGTGTGAAGGGGTTGTGAGGAAAAGGGGGACACTAAATGGTTGGTGGCACCTAGGATAGGTCAGGGGAGGGGAGAGGCGGGGGGATAGAGGGATGAGGTGCATAAGTTTAATAGAGGCTAGAGGACAACGTAGAAACTGTAAAACGCAGAAGGGAGAGGGGGCAGAAATATGAAGGAAAATAGCAAAGGGAAATGGAAAAATAGGAATGACCAGCAGGATAGAGGAGGGATGGTGAAGAGGCAAAAATGAATGAGACAGCCTGAAAGGAGAAGGAAAACAGCCTGACCTAGAAAGGGCCAGATTAAAAAAAATGTCCAACCGCTTTCCATATTCTACAGATCCCTTCAGCATTTTGAGCCCCAGTTTAGCATCATATGAAGACTGCAACACATTTCACAGATGTACCCGTTTCCAGAAGAAACCTGACCACTAGGGGTGAGTTCTCTGTACCATGCATGCTGCAGATCAGGGCTAAACACCCAGCGCATGTGTACAAATTGACGGTTACATACTCACTATCAACATATTTATTCTTGTATTTTATTCATGACTATCAAAAAACACCCTGTCACCTCGAAAGGTAGCAGGGATTCTGTGCACTAAGGGCCAGATGTAGGTGGCCGAAAATAGCCATTTACAGATCGGTAAATTCGGCCGTTACCGACTGGTAAATGGCCATCGACATGTAGGGGCCCTTAAATGTTGCATTTTCGGTAATTTTACCGATTCGGTAATTTTACCAAAAATGCAAGATTGAAATGTGGGTAGCCAATTTTCCATTGGCACATGGCTTTCAGAATCGGTATTTTACCATGGAATACAAATCCATGGTAAAATACCGATTCCTGTGTACATGCACATCTGTGCATGTACACATGTGCCATGTGACAGACAGACGTGCCCTTAGGGCATGTCTGTGTGCCACATTGCACACATGCCCGTTTTGGGGGTGCTAGAGGGTGTCAAAGTGACACCCCCTGCACCCTTGACAAATTCGGTATTTACCGATTCGGTAAATACCGAATCGGTATTTGAATTGAATCCTATGGGCTTCAAGGCCCATAGTATTCAATAGCAAATACCGATTCGGTATTTACCGAATCGGTAAATACCAAATTTTTAAGGAATTGGTAATAAATCCAGATGTTGGTACCTACATCCCATTTACCGATTTTGAAATACCGAATCGGTAAAATTCGGTAATATTCGGTATTTCAAAATCGGTAAATGTGATTTACCTACATCTGGCCCTAAAACTCCAGCAGTTGTACGAAAAAGCGTTACATTTGACCACAAATGAAAGTGCAATAAAATTATAATCAAAAGATTAGAAGCAAAATGCAATACAAAAGCCCTAAAAATATCGCTTCGAAAATGTTTGACAAATAGTTGTTACCGGTTAACAAAATTTGAGATGTTCTAGGCCGGAGATTAACAGAATAGGAGAAATACACTGCTAGAAGCCTAGGTCTGGGGAATTTCTAATTTACACAAGTCAAAAATTAATTCCCTTTGGGCGAATTGACATAAATACATAAGTACTTACAGACAAACAATAAACTCACCAATATCAAAAAGTAACAAGGAAGCAATGATAATAGTGAAAAATTCAATACACGTGAAAACACTATGGTAAAATTAAGTCTTTGGACAATTTATTAACATGCATTATATTTGTTAAAAATTGGGAAACACATACAGGATGAAACTGTAATAAATAAAATCAACATTCCAATAAAAAGGAGCTACAGGAAAAAGGACTAAACTCAAACAAAACAGTTATTTTGAATTTTCCTTGGTTTCTTATTCCAAATTCACTCCTTAAGCATCGACGCGTTTCGGCGGTATAGTCAGTATATAACCGCCTTCATCAGGACAATTGTACAAATGTTTCCCAATACTTCTGAAAATTTAAATAAGATCAGTCTTAGTTACACATAATAATCACAACAGATCATATTTAAGAAAGACATATTTAAAAAACATAATGTATGCATCGAAACGACCGAAGTGTGTAAAAAAGCACTATCTAACAAAACAAGGATGGGATTGTTTTTACTACAGAAAAATGTGCAAGTGAAGAGGCAGGAATGTGAGAGTAGAAGCATGGGAAGAGGGGTGAGAGAACAGAGGCAGCAGTAAAACGGGTTGCAGCAAAAAAGAACTAGCCATGTCTTCATCTTCTTGTTCTGCATGAAATTAAAACTACAATCTCAGTACAAGTCGGTAAGGGGGGGAGAGGGAGGGCGGGGGCATTGCCAGGATGGCTAAAATGGCAGACGCCATTTGAACGAGCTCCGACTGAGCCTCATAAAGCCATAAATATCCTGCTGTGAACTCAAGCCTAAAATGACTGCCTCCCCATACTGTGTTTGAGGCAAAGCTGTGGCGGCTCCCTGGGGTCCGAGGGTGGCTAGGAGTACGAAAAGTGGCAAAAGACGGAGACTATGAAATGTGGGCCTACCTGTGTTCCTGTGCTCGAACGGCTGCCTTTCCTGAGGCGACCTGGCCAGGGAAGCGACAACGGCGACTGCTGGCGGACATGCTAGGGTCCTGTTGGCGTATTTCGGCGGAGTTGCTGTGCTCGCCTCCTGGAGTTGCTGACGCAGAGGTATGTGGCCCCCGCCCGAGAATCCTGAAGGTGAGACATGGCGTTTCCTCCTGACCCAAAGCAAGACGACGGATGACTGAGGTGGCGCTGACCGGAGATTGTGCGGCGGATCCCCCTGGCGGGGGTTGTGCCTCTGATAGAAACCCCCCGCACTGGCGGGTGCACGACAGAGAGCTGCGGACGCCGGCTCTGCAACGCTGCTGGCCTGCCTCTGCTGGCCTGCGGAAAGACTCAGCGGCTGCCATCCGGCGATAGAAGGTGGTGCACCTGGCCCAGGAGATATGAGGTGAGCGGGCAAGACCGCGAGTGCTGGACTTTACACTGGGCCCGACCCGTGTGGGTGCAGTGGGGTCACCACATTCGGAGGCACGCCGGAGAGCTGGAAAAAAATGTGCTTTACAAAGAAGGACTGACTTTCAGGGATTTTAATCATTGATATCAATTATGAAGCTATCTTGCAATTGAGTTACACATGGTCCGTGCCGACTCCGTCCTTTAAACGAGCCAGCGCTGAAATGTGCTCAGCCAATGGCGCACTAGCAGGACGTAGCCCTGGAGGCGGCCGAAGGGCAGGGGCTACGAATTCTGTGCAGCCACCGTCCTGCTTTGCCCGTGCAACGCAGCTGCCGTTCCCGCAGAAAGTTACCAGGCTGCAAGTTGTCAGCCTGTCCCTGGTCTGGAGCCCCTGGCCGCGTCGCCCCCGCCCACCCATCCATCGGGAGCCGAGGACCCGGAGCTCCATGAATCATTGTCCCCAACAGCAGCGGTGAGGAGCGTGTGTGTGCCTCCACGCGTGAGTGTGTGTGCATGGGTGAGTGTGCCTGTTGCGCCCGTGCGTGTGTGTGTGTGTGTGTGGGTGTGTGTGTGTGTGTGTGTGCATGCTTGAGTACGGCTGTGTGTGTGTCCATTTACTTGCCGATTAGTACAAAAAGACAAGAGTAAGCATTTCATTTCTAATTCAGCACGTTGAGCGAAAGAGAAAGCACGCCCACACAGCAACCAGCCAGCGTGCTCCCGAGGACAAATCCAAGTGGGAAAAAGCACGCGTCTGACTCGTGTCCACATTCCCAAAACAGGGCGACTATAGTTGTCGAGCTAGACAGCAGTGCTTCGCACTGCTTTTGTCTAGGCTCGACCTAAGCTTTGTTTGCATGAATAATGCGTTTTCCAAATCAGAAATCCCCGTATTGTTTTAAAGCTTCTGTCCATCCCTACCATTCCCACATGTTTAAAAAGTAGACTCCATTATGTTTTCCAATCCATTGTCACATCTTGCTGAAATTTATGTCTTTATTTCCCCCACTTCTCCCCCGTCCCTGCAAACTTCCATGGCCTACGTTATCAAAAAGCTTTAAGTCACGCAATGTAGTGATGAGAGTCCATTGATGGAGGCCGGAAAACACTTTCTACTTTATTAAATGGTAAGGTTAATAAGTTCATACTTCATCTGCACGCTAGCTCCATTAATAATAGACTCTCAGGCCAGGCTAATGCACTCCCTGGTCCAACCCAGTCAGACATTTCCCAGGGATTATGCAGTTTTTAATCGATCCAGGTGCCATATAATGCAGAGATAATGTTCAGCCCTGCTAGCGCTTTCATCACTAGGCAACCGCAATTAAAAGTATTAGCACAATATTTACTTCCCCACCCCCCACAAGAACCCCGCACGGCTGTAAGAGGTGGTAGGGGTAAGAGGGGAGCTTGGGTTTATGGACCAGATATCAGCTGTGAGGTGGCATCCTGCACCCTTATCCTTGGCGCTATTACAATGCCCAAAAAGAAAGTAACATTTTCCAACGCATCATTATCTACACATAACTTTGGTTTATTTGTTCTTTCATTTGTGATCTTCCTATTAGTGTTTCTGACTATAAAAATGTTTCTGTGCATTCATATGATAATTTGCAAAAGGATTCTGTTGACGTACTCAAACACCGTTATTCTTTAAAAAAATCGGTGGATTTGTAAAATAACTTTGCACATTTTTTGCTATCTGATTCGCTAACAGGAAGTACTTTTATTTTGGTGCCCTTCTGAGTTTTCTACGACCTTCGGATTATATTTCCCTGTTTAGTCATTTACTAACATTACAACAAAAACAATACAAATGTGTGCCTCAGTCACACTAATATGTGTTTGCAGTTCCTCTTTCGTTGCCATAGCTGCTCTATTCTGGATTTAGGGCCATATGTATGAAGGTCACGATTTGCGATTCGGAATTAGCGATTTTTACCGAATCGCAGATTCAGAATCGCTAATCGATTACGTATGAAAGAAATCGCAAATAAATAGCAATTCGGTAAAAATCGCTATTTATCTGCGAGAATCCAAAAAGCGATTCCTTTAACCCGAACATTCGCTAAATTGCGATTCCTTAACGGAAAAAAATCGCTATTTTGCGAATTTCGCAAATCAGCCAATCGGAAACCTGGTGCAGCTTGATGACATCACTACCAGGAAGCGACTGACTACCCATGCTGCAACAGTGTTGCTGAGTGAGAGTCACAGTGAGGGAGAGTGGGATATTGAACATTGCTACAGTTACACCATGGCTGAAAGTGGCAACATGGAAATGCCTGAAACACAGCAGCAGGAAGGAAAAAGTTCCAGAAAAAGAAAACTGAAATTTTCTGAAGCAGAACTGGAGACACTGATACAGGAGATGGTGCCAAATCACGATTTGCTGTTTGGGAAGAATTCCCTGAAGGTGCCCGAGACCCGGAAAAGACGCATTTGGGCAGCCATACAGGCAAAAGTGAATGCGCTGGGAGTGACACACCGGAGTGTGTACGTACTACGAAAACGCTGGTACAACCTGCGCCAGCGTTCAAAAGAGAAGTTAGCTGCCAGGCTGGAGCAGTCACAGCACACCGGCAGAGGGACCTCAACTGTGCCAGACTCCACACCTCTGGAGGAACTTGTGGAGGGTACCCTGCTACCAGAGAGCGTGATGGGCGTGGCTGACCTAGACAGCTCAGATCAACAAGCATCCAGACCAGGTAAGAAGCATGCCATCACGCCCCAAACCCCACCCCCCACACCTCCCTGCAGTGACCCAGTGGCCTGGGAACCACATTTCATGCTAGAGCAGGTACACAGGCAGACACACCAATGCATCTTGGGAGATGTAGTCACATGAAAATAAAAGTTGTGTTAACCAGCCACGCAAGGCAAATATTGCGTGTGCAGGTCAGGAAAGGGAAATGAAAAAGTAATGTAACCCCAAACTGTGAAATAATTTATTTTCACATTGCAAATGAGTGCAGTTAATTAATATGTGATGTTCTGTCCACAGCACCAGCAACTACACAGCCTACAGGCAGTGGAAGAGTGATGGGACCTCCAGACTCAAGAGACGCAGGGCAGGAGTTAGAAACAGATGGGGAGGGGAGCCCTGTCAATCATCCGAAAACACAGAGGAGGAACATACTGAGGCCACTGCCACCAATGGAGGACAAGGCAGAGGACAGCAATAGTAATTTGCAGTCCGAAGACACACGCCCACAGCAAGAGTCCAGGCCACAAGACAGCCAAGGTCCACAAGGCACAGCCAGGCGCAGACATCGCACGGCCAGCAGCTTCGGAGATCAGGCTGAAGAATCTGTGTTTGCCGGCTTGGAATTGAACATGCTACAGGTGCAGCGCCTGCAAGCAAAAAACATAAAGGCGTTACAGCGAGAGGTGAGGGCAGGGCTCAGTGGTATACAAGGCGAACTGAGGGGTGCCATGCATGCTCTTTGTGGAGAGCTGCGCCGCAGAACATGCTGCAAGGCGCAGAGAGCTGGAGCGCATGGACCGTTATACACGGGCCACCAACCGCTTGGCCTCTGCCACTAATATCCAGACCAGGCGCAGCATCGTGATGCAGCAGGAGTTTTCACATGGCATACAGGACATTGCGACAGCAGTTGTGCAGGCAACATCTGCTCTTGACGAGCTGCGGGCCCTCCGCACTACAGGCCCTGGGGTACTGAATCCCAGTGAGGAGGACGCACAGTCAGTGCGGAGCAGCAACACCCCACCACCCATAATGGAGAGGAAGTGGCAGGAACAATAGGCCTGCTACGTACAATTAGAATTAAGCGGTGTAACACTAACAACAAGCAGGGGCCGCATTTTGTTTGCTTCGAGAGAGGTCAACTTAAGACCTGACTTTGCATTCACTCCAGGTTGAATTGTAGCACTGTGAGTTAAACATGTGCATGATATTAGGAGTGTGAGTAGTTGGCAGGAGGGATGTGTGGCATTGTTTCTCCTGCAATTAAGGAATAAAAAACACTGTTACACAAATTAAATTTGTCATTGTGTCATTATTTCTTACCTAGAAGTAGTTGCGCGTAATCTCATCACGCCTCTGGAGGCCAGCTGCAGCACCAGCTACACAAGCTGCCTTGCGTCCAGGTCCAGGCCCCTCCACGTCAGAGGATTCAGATTTGCTCAACTCCACTGTTGTGCCTTTCCTGGTAGCGATGTTGTGCAGCATGGCACATGCTACCACTATTTTACAACATGTTTCTGGGGTGTATTAGAGTGCTCCTCCACTTTTATGAATGCAGCGAAATCTGCTCTTCAGTATGCCGAAAGTGCGTTCAATGGTGCCTCTTGTAGAAATGTGTGCTCTGTTATATTGACGCTCCCAGCATTAGCAGGATTGAGGTAGGGTGTCATGATGAAATCCCGGACTGCGTAGGCACTGGCACCTGTGAGTTGAAAAGTGAATGGTCAGTCACTGTAATGCACATGGTAGTCAGTAGGAATGTGCCCTATGTTTCAATGCATTTACCTAGTGGGTATCCCTCGCCCAAATCACCTCTTGAGAGTCTAAGGTATAGCCCACTGTGACGAAATATGAAAGCGTCATGTGTCCTGCCTGGATACTTTGCTACTATGTCAGTGATTATGTTTTTGGCATCACACACCACCTGTATGTTAAGTGAATGGTAGCATTTCCGGTTCCTGAATACGTACTCATTGTTTGAGGGGGGGGGGGATATTGCAATATGAGTCCCATCAATGCATCCTATGACGTGGGGGAATCGGGCAATATTGTAAAAGTCCTGCTTGGTCTGAGCTAGCTCCTGTGGGGTGTTGGGGAAGTGAATGTGGTGTTGCATCCTCTGTGCCATGGCATCGAGGAACGCATGGAAAAAGCGCAACAGGGCACTTTGTGATCCCCTCCTACTGAGGCTATCACACCCTGAAAACTACCTGAGGCCAGCAGGTGTAGTGAACACAGGACCTGGATGTGAGTGGGGATGGCTTGTGTCCTGCGTGTGGGGTGTTCAAGATGGGGTCTGAGTTCTTCAATTAAATCTAGTATACTATCTTCCTCCAGTCTGTAGTGGGTGTAGATGTCCTCCTCAGTGCGCTGGTAGATGGTGATGCGCGCACGGAATATCCTCTCCTGGCGTCTCCTCCTCTGCGCAGCAGCTCTCAGTCTTTGCCTCCTCGCTATCACGTAGAGCCCAGACATTGTGGAAAAAAGTCTGTTGCATTGTGGGCTTCCTTATATACTTTGCACCTGGTTACCACCTGCTCCCACTTGGTGGTAATTGCGATTTCCAAAACTGCGAATTTCGTGAATTCGGAAATTGTGAATTTTTGATACATTCCATTGCGATTCCTTATTTGCGATTTCCAGATTTGCGATTATCGCTAACTAGGATGATCGCAAATTAAGGAATCGCTATGGAAATCGTAGAATTCAGGCTCATGCAATGTAAGGAATTGCTATTTTAGCGATTCCTTATTATGCAACGATTTTTTGCTTCATACATTGGGATTTGCTCATCTTTAATCGCAAATGCAAATTTTTTCTATTCGCAGCCTTTGCGAGTAAAAATTAGCTTCATACATATGGCCCTTAGTTTTGCTTACTTGCCCCCTCCTATCCTAACTTGTGCTTACTGTTTCATAATCCCTACCCTCAGTTAGCATCACCTTTTTAGCACCAGCCAAGCTTCTTTTTTGTGTGCCATTGCCATCTTCCCCTGCTCACTTGTCCGATGTGCAGCCCCATTATGATTAAGCCGTTCCATTTCTTATTTGGAACATTTAACACCACTGCTTCATGCTGCTCTCCTCCTCACTCTCCTTCCTGATGCCTCCCGCTGCTCTTCTCCTCCTCACTCTCCGTCCTTGTGCCTCCCGCTGCTCTTCTCCTCCTCGCTCTCAATCCTTGTGCCTCCTGCTGCTCTTCTCCACACTCTTCTACTAACTCTCTGTCCTTGTGCATCACGCTGCTCTTCCTCTTGCTCTCTTTCTTTGTGCCTCATGCTGCTCTTCTCCTCACTCCCCTTCCTTGTGCCTCATGCTGCTCTTCTTCTCACTCCCCTTCCTTGTGCCTTGTGCTGCCCTTCTCCTTGTTTGTCTTCCTTGTGCCTCACACAGCTCTTCTACTTGCTCTCCTGCCTTGTGCCTCACGCAGCTCTTCTCCACGCTCTCCTTCCTTGCGCCTCACGCGGCTCTTCTCCTCGCTCTCCTTCCTTGTGCCTCAAGCTGCTCTTCTCCTCACTATCCATCCTTCTACCTCATGCTGCTCTTCTCCTCACTCTTCGTCCTATTGCCTCAACCTGCTCTTCTCACATTCCTTCATTGTGCCTCATGCTGATCTCCTCCTCGCTCTCCTTCCTTGTGCCTTATGCTGCCCTTTTCCTCGCTTTCCTTCCTTGTGCCTCATGCTGCTCTTCTCTTTCTCACTCTCCGTCATTGTGCCTTGCGCTGCTCTCCTCCTCTCTCCTTCCTCATGCCTGATGCTGCTCTTCTCCTCGCTTTCCTTCCTTGTGCCTGCCTCACACTGCTCTTCTGTTCCTCGCTCTCATTCCTAGTGCCTTGTGCTGCTATCTGCTTCCTCGCTCTCCTTCCTATTGCCTCACGCTGCTCTTCTCCTCCTCACTCTCCATCCTTGTACCTCATGCTGCTCTTCTTCTCGCTCTCTTCCTTGTACCTCCTTCTGCTCTTCTCCTCGCTCTCCTTCCTTGTACCTCATGCTGCTCCTCTCCTCCTCACACCCCTTCCTTGTACCTCCTGCTGCTCTTCTTCTCACTCTCTCTCTTTGTGCCTCCTGCTGCTCTTCACTTATCATCCTTTTGCCTCATGCTGATCTTCTCCTCACTCTCCTTCCTTGTGCCTCCTGCTCCTCTTCTTATCACTCTCCTTCCTTATGCCTCCTTATCCTCTTCTTATAACACTCCATCTTTTTGCTTCACGCTGCTCTCTTCCTCCCCAAAGAAAGTCCTTCCTGATGCCTCACACTGCTCTTCTCCTCTCACTCTCCGTCTTTGAGCCTCCTGCTGCTCTTCTCATCACTCCACTTCCTTGTGCCTCCTGCTCCTCTTCTTATCACTCTCCTTCCTGTGCCTCCTGCTCCTCTTCTTATAAGTCTCCATCATTTTGCCTCACACTGTTCTCTTCCTCCACAAAGTCCTTCCTGATGCCTCACATTGTTTGAAGTCTGATGCCGGCTGCAAGCAAACCAGCATGAGTGCGGAGAGAGGCTGCTGCCAAATGGTGTGTGATGTGCATGCGCCGCCCGCACACATGCACTGTAGGCAATCCGCCCAGAAAAGCCTTTGGCAGCATTTCTGAAAGTCCTTTACTTAAGTCTCGGAGGCAACGCATGTGTGTTGGCTCACGAGACTCAAAGATTACACTGCGCTCAATGCGACATACACTACAAATACCACTCAGTGCCACATAATTACACGCCACATAATTACACTGCACTCAATGCAACATACACTCCAAATACCACTCCGTGCCACATAATTATATGCTACATATTTTCACTGCGCTCAACGCAACATACACTCCAAATACTACTCAGTGCCACATAATTACACGCCAAATAATTACTCGATCTATCTATCACCCTCACTCTATCTATCGCCCGCCCTCTATCTATCTATCGCCCTTCCTCTATCTATCACACTCACTCTATCTATCTATCGCATCACCACAGCATCACTCAGGGGCACCACAGCATCACTCAGGGGCACCACAGCATCACTATGTGCTACCACAGCATCAATCTATGCAACCATTCAACAACAACTGGTTCAAATATGTTCTATCAATGTTTCAAGCTTTATTACAAATGTCACAAAAATATGTTAATATTTTACTTCTGTTCTTGGATTTTCATCACAATAAAATACACTGAACATAATCTTCACAAAAGTTATTTACAAAAGTGTAAGCTATTGCCATTAGAAATTACAATAACTTTTATTTAAGTATTAATTATTTAAAAAAATTAAAAGACATTGTTATTTGTAATATAAATACACCTAAGTCACGTAAATACAACACATATTGCATTACAAATGCTGTAGGTGTCACATTTGCAAAAGTTATAACTATTGGCATTGTAAATGACAAAGCTATTAATTTCGCTATTTTCAAAACCAACACATAAATAAAAAATGTGTCATTTACAATACCAATAGCTCAAACTTTACTAATGCGAGACCTATTGCATTGCAAATGCTTGTTTTTTTATGTGACAGATCCTGTTTGAGGAGAGATTGAACATGAGAAAACATGGCCATGTTTGAGAGCGTGTGAGAGGGTGTATCGTTGATAAACAAAAATGTCGTGCTTTAGTAAAATATGTTTTGGATGTTGTTGCCACCGTAAGAGCGGACGCTTGGATGAAAGCCAGCCTGCCCCGCCAGAGGGCAGCCCAAGTTTTGATATGTATGTAAAACATGGCCTTAGGCCTATTCTGTTTAATAATTGATGGCATAAGTACACAAAGGATAATGTGGAATTACAATGGCCCTTAACAGGATCATTTGATGAGAAAAAGATACAGTATTTACAGGATCGATTGTTCGCCAAACGAAGCCGGCAGGCAATGTTAGATTCTTTAAAGCAGTGGCAGAAAGAGGCGAAACACCGTCATATAAGGAAAGTAAAGTTACTTAAAGAGAAAAATGGTCAGACCATAACCCAGAAGGCTGTAGCATATGATAGGCAACAAACTGAGAAAAATGTTGAATGTATAGATAGGCAGTTTAGGTTACAGGTGGATAAAAGTTACACGGCTCGAACTGAGCCGGAAGATGAAATTGAGGACCTATTGGATGTGCGTTCCCCACCTCCTTATGCCCCGCAACGAGTATACCCTGTGATACCACTTGTGAATGCCACCGCCTCGTCCGCCCCACAAGCCACGGCCCCGGCTGTTGCTGCGGCCTATACGATCATGGGGCCAACGTTCACTCCCGCTTCCCCAGTACCGGCCACGGCTACATTATTGACCAGTGGTCCGTCTCCTCCCATTATGTCCTCTGTAACGTTAGCTTCACCGGTCTCGGCCTGGCCTTCCCTGTCGGCCACATCGACACCCGCAATGATTGATTCAACCCCCTCCCATGCCTTCGGGACTTTGGGCGCCCGACGGCTGTATACCCGCAATACGGTGGGCTCGAGGGAAAGGCAGATGGTCATAGATCAAGCATCCCAATGGGTGCTGAATGCCATCTATACGATTACAGATATATGGGGGGCCATGCAGGATTTGAACCAGTTATGCAGCAATATGCTTTAGAAACTATGGCCAATCATTTATTTTCCCTATGGGAGCAATGTTTCACAGATGGAAGAGCCCTGCAGGTCCTATATGGCATTGTGCACCGGACACACAAATTTGAATTAGGATTAGAAGATGTATACGGGAATCTGGTGACCATAATGAAGTATCGAGATAGGTTGTTTACTAAATGCCCGAACTGGGATACTCAACATCCCATGCAGGAAGTGCATCCGATCTATCACCCGAAATCCCCGAGGTCAGAGATAATGGTAATCAAATTATTCAAGCTCGTGTTGAAGCCCGATTCCAAGAACAATGGGTTTATACCGCGTGGAAAAGAAGTGAGGTTCTCTTCCTGAAATCCCAGTTACCTGACCCTCGGATAAATCCCACTGCTTATTATAAGGAACTCACTGAAGCCACTTCGTCGGCTGTGATGACCTTGGCTGATATTGAATTCTTTTTTGGGTTACTGGTCCCTGTCAACTTATGGCGACAGCTGCACGATCATCTTCACGTTAACGAGTTGGGAGGAACTTGGGACTAAATTAAAGACTGGTACAAGGATCAGAAACCAGGAGATAAACCAAGACCGCAAATTTTAGCTTTACTGGGTCGGATTATCACATATATGCATCCTTTAATTCCACTCTGGAAGGTGGATTGGGATAAACTAACCGCTTGCAAACAGAAGAAGGACGAGAGTGTCAGATTTCTTTACTCGATTCGAAGGGGTGTTCATTGATTTCAGTGGGCAAGATTTGTCAGTGGAAGGTGGGGTAAGATTATTCGTTAATCGGTTTGTGACTAATCTGTTGCCCGAAATATCTGCCCGGCTCCAGGCAGCCGAAAGTACTTGGACCACCTCTACTCCTTCTGTTATTCTGAGTATAGCCCAATACTACGAACATAGGGAAAATGAGAGCAAAGATAAGTCTGACAAAAAGACGAAGGACCTAAAGACTCGAGTGTTATTACAGCAAGTAGTCAGAGGACGGGGTAGAGACGCAGTAGGAAGAGGGGTGGGAGGGGTGGGAGTAGGACAGGGAGGAGGCCCAGCTGTTACTTTGGGAGCCAACCAATGTGCTTACTGTAAACAGGAAGGGAATTGGAGAGCTCAGTGTCCTTTCCTCTTAGCAAAAAATGGAGCTGTGAGAGGGAGAGGACGAGGAGGAGTTGATCGAAGTGACATGAGAAGAGAAGAAGTGACACGAGGTGAGGCAGGGGGAAACTGTTTTGATAAGACGAAAGGGAGGCAGTACTATAATGAAGATTGTGGAACTGGAGGGCCGGATGGGTATTACTGCACATAGGACAGCCACGGACAGAGCAGGGGTCGAGTGGCAGTAACCGTCAATCAGAGAGGGCATTATGTTAAAGGACAATTAATGGGAACTGTTGAGGATTTTCTAGTAGACACAGGTGCAATGAATAGTTCGATTGCTCGTTCACTGGTCCAAGGGGCTGCTCTGTCCGGGCAAAATAATATTTCAGTCGGGTTTTCTGGAATCCCGGTAGTGAGCCCCATTTCTAAGCCTCTCCCGCTTACCATAGGTCCCGTCACGGTGGATTCCCCATTTTTGTTGATGTCACATTGTGGGGAAAATTTATTGGGATTGGACCTGCTGAAAAAGTTACATGCAAAGATTTATTATTCTCCTGATGGAGTGTATTTAACTGTTCAACCGCCTGGTCAGTACACTCGACAGAGTTTCACGAAAAATGAACCCCTTCCTCTTGAGTTGGCTGTCATTCCATCCACATTATGGGCGACAGGTGATACAGATGTTGGCATTTTGAATATTCTGCCAGTCTCTATTACTTTAAAACCGAATGTTCGTTTGCCCCGTATTCCACAGTACAAGATCTCACCGGCTGATGAGAAGGCATTGTTGACGATCATACAGGACCTCATTGACAAGGGTGTAGTAGAAGAAACGGTTTCCAATATTTGTAATAGCCCTATACTACCAATTTTGAAGATGGCCCCTACAGGAAATGGCCCTGATTATGCTGACGCTTATCGTTTTATAATTGACCTGCGCAGAGTTAATAAAGTAGTAGTTCCTCAATATCCTGTGGTTTCAGATATTACCACCATGATTCCCCCAACAGCTAAGTTTTTCTCCGTTATAGACATAAAGAATGCTTTCTTTAGCATTCCAATACATCCTGATAGCCGTCATATCTTCGGCTTCTCGTTATCTGGACGCAGCTTTAGATTTTGTCGCGCCCCTCAAGGCTATACGGAGAGTCCTAGTATTTACAGTCAAGCTTTGAAAGTACTTTTAGATGAATTGAATTTGCCCCCAGGGAACGTCCTCCTCCAATATGTGGATGATTTATTAGTGGCATCAGATACGGAGGAAGGTTGTAAGGAAGCTGCGGTTAAATTATTGTCGCATTTTGCAGCTAATGGTTAAGGGTGGGCGTAGTTCGCGAAGTAGCGCTACGGGAAGCTACGCGAAGCTACGCGAAGTGCACTTTGCACTACGCGAACTTCACGTAGCACTACGCGAGCTGCGTAGTAGCATGTTCGCACTGTACAAGATGCGTTTTCAATGATTGCACAGTGCAGACAAGCATCCGGCACTGTGCAATCATTGAAAACGGCATCTTGCACAGTGCGAGCTGTAGTTTTCTGCTGCTCAAGTAGATTATTACTCAAGCGGCAGCTTTCTCAACGCGAACTGGTAGTTTCTCATTGAGAGCGTTCGCGAGCATGCGCAACCACTCACAATGAGAAACCTGACCTCCACGCGTTGAGAATCTCGCCCGGATGTCATTTTGCTTGCTCGCGGTCATGAACATGACGTTTAGAACCGCGAACAAGCAAAAAATGACCACTGCACTACGCTACGCTGCACTACGCGTGTTCGCACTGTGCTACGTGCAGCTCGCATAGTGCGAAGTTGCGCAAACTTCGCAAACTCCGTGGAGCGTAGCGTAGTGCTTTGCCCAGGGTTACGAATGGTAATAAAGTGTCTCTTTCGAAGTTTCAATATTGTCGACAGGAGGTGACCTATCTCGGTCATCCACTGTCGAAAGAGGGGAGGGAACTAACTCCTGAACGTGTGTCTACTATTCTTAACATGCCTGTTCCTCGTACTCAACGTGATGTTCGTGCATTTCTGGGCATAACCTCTTACTGTCGCCAGTGGATTCCTAATTTTTCCCTTCTTACTAAACCTCTTTTGTATCTAACCACTAAGGATGTGCATGAACCTTTACCTTGGACTGATGAGTGTCAGGAGGCTTTCGATTCTCTGAAAACTGCTCTCTGTTCATCTCCTGTCTTAGGGACTCCCGACTACTGATAGCATTTCGTGCTCTACGTACACGAGGTGGACGGTTGTTCCCTTTCTGTGTTAACACAAGGATTTGGTGGTAAGCAAAAGCCTTGTGCTTATTTTTCGGCAGTATTGGACTATGTTGCCAGAGCACTTCCTAGCTGTTTGAGGGCTACTGCCGCAGTGGCGGTGGCTATCCGACAGTCAGAAGGACTCGTTTTAAATTCCGACCCCACAGTGATGGTACCGCTCGCTGTGGACACCCTCTTGAATAAAACTAAAACTCAGCACCTTACGAGTGCACGACTTACTGGATATGAATTAACTTTATTCGCTCCCCATATCACTATCAAAAGGAGTGCCACTCTGAACCCAGCCACGTTACTATCCCTCCCTTCGGATGAACCAAACAATGACATACACGATTGTGTATTTTGTACTGAGGAAGAAACGAAGGGACGGGTGGACCTCACCGACACGCCCCTATCTGACCCCCAAGGGGAGTTGTATGTGGATGGCTCCTGTGTCAAGTTACCAGATGGCACAACGACAGCTGCTTATGCAATCACTACTCTTCACACCATAGTTGAGGCTTCTCGAGTTCCCTATCATTCTGCGCAAGCAGCTGAGCTAATAGCGCTGCTGCGAGCCGGTAATTTAAGTGAGGGATTGGAGGTAAACATTTATACTGATAGCCAATACGCCTTTGGCGTGGCTCATAGCTTTGGAAAATTGTGGGCAGAAAGGGAATTTCTCACCTCACATGGCCAACGAATACAAGGCCCTTTGATCTTAAGGTTGTAACTGCTTTTACACTGCCCCGAAAGGTAGCAATTGTGAAATGTAGAGGGTTCCATGATGGAATATCGTTAACATAAATATCGTCAGAAATAAATATAGTCACTAAAATATCGCTTACATAAATATCGTCAACCTATACTTAAACAAGGATTCACACAAATATCGATTTTTTTTTATCGACAACCCTAATATCGTTCACACTAATATGGACAACATAAATATCGACTACTACATTATCGACTTTATTTTAAATAACATTACCTTAGACATATATATCGACTACACTAACATCGACGACCTATCTGCTTATAGAAAAATACAAAAAATATCGTCTTTTTATTACCAACTCGATATGCACTATTCTTTTATTTTACTCACTTTTTTGTACTATTTTAGTTTACAAAACTATTCACACATATAATTATTTTGTTTTCCTATTACTTATTTATATAAAAATAAATAATATAGGTTAAAAAAAATTACATTTACTGATACTATCATACACTCCGATGGCCTAAAAGTGAAACACATTTCTTTATTTTCTACATATAAACTATTTACATATTACACAAAAAACCACATATAAAACTTTTTACTATATACTTTAACAAACAAATAGTGATGCAACAAACTCTTACGAAAATAACGGTTTTCTAATTCAAAATAACGTTCTCAACCAATGATTTTGAATTTTCACTAATTGAACGAATCAAAAGCTACCATTAATTAACTCACTAATATAAAAACAATTACACACTTAACGTAATTTACCATTTTTGGCCCAAACTTGGAGAAAAACGGTTACCTTGCTGAGAGCAGAAAATACAAACCTACGACTACAACTACAAAACGTCATACTACACTTCAAGTAAGTTAAATCCCATTGCTTTTTTCATTCGAACTTAGCTAAAAGTAGATAAACTCCCTAATTTAAAAACTGTTGTTCTTTAGAGTGAAAACAAAGCATGTTGAACTTATCAACAACGACCAGAAACTTAGTTTAAAACATGTATAAACTACCTCATCCATGTCTACTTAGATAGCTGATAGAAATTATTTAAACTTGCTAAGTAAATGTACAATTTAATTCATATGTTAACAACTACTATCATCCAAATACTATAAGTAACACAATGATAATTTTTTCCACAGACTCTACAAACTTATTTGCCTATCTACAACTACACTACCAACATCTTCTACTACATCAAGTAAGTATAGTCACTGTATGTATAACAATTCAGAAAGTAAAATCAAACACCTATTACACTAAATCATGTCTTTCAATTATTCTTTAACACTACTACAGAACTTAAAAAGGAGAAAATTCTGAAAGAGAAATAAGAATAAAAGATTTACCAGTGAAGCCACATAGTAAGTATATGTTCACGCTTTTTCTTGCTCTTATACACACCTCTATAAATCGTGTTCAATGTTCTTAAAAATACATATATATATTTCCACAGATCTACCTTAGACATGGCAACTGGAGCTACTTTCATTACTTTGCAAAAAGGGAAACTAATGCTGAGCTACATGGGTTACACCTACACCCAAGAAAGAATAAAAGCGAATAAGACCCATTGGAAATGTAGTAAATATTACTCAAGTGCATACTATGGTAGAGCAACAACTGTTGATAACAATGTGGTAAATGTACGTCAGCATAACCACCCACCAAATGTAACTGAAGTGGAAGTTAGAGAAGCACTGGAAACATTGAAAGATGCTAGTACAGGATCACAAGAAACAAGCACTAGTATTTTGAAAAATGTTTTAAGCAAAGTGCCAGAACATGTGACAGGACAGCTACCTTCTATTCCCAACTTAAAGAGATTCATTGCAAAAACTAAACGTGCTTCAGATCCAACTCCACCAACCCCAGAAAGTTTTCAGGATATAAAAATATATCCTGAATATACCATTACACATAATGAGGATAAATTCTTAATGTATGACAACCACAGTCATGACAAACGAATTTTAGTTTTTGCTACTAATAGTAATTTGCAAAGACTTAAATCATGTGAAACATGGATGATGGACGGGACTTTTAAAGTTTGTCCCAAACCTTTCTATCAACTTTACACCATCCATGGGGAATACCAAGATACAAATATCCCTCTAATTTATACTCTGCTGCCAAACAAAACAAATACTACCTACGTTGAACTTTTAACAACGATCAAAGAATTAACTGATAATTACTATCCTCAAAGAATTATAATTGACTTTGAAATGGCCATGATTCAAGCTATCCTTAAAATGTATCCCCATACCTCAATACAAGGTTGTTATTATCACTACAACCAAAGCATATGGAGGCACTTACAAAAATCTACTTTAAGCATTGAATATTCTACAAACAGTCACTTTGCTTATCAAATAAAAAAGTTGATTGCATTGGCATATGTACCCACAACAGAAGTAGCTAACTACTACAATTTATTAATTGACAGCCCTTTCTAACTCCCTTCTTGGACTACTTTGAAGATACCTGGGTTGGAAGATTACATTGTTCAGGCCTCCGTAGACAACCTAAATTTCAAATTCCATGGTGGAATGTATATGCTAGTACAATAGCACAGAAAGCTAAAACTAACAACGCAGTTGAAGGATGGCATAATGCCTTCCAAGCCACTTTAGGAAGAAGTCAACCAACACTTCACTAACTAATCCACAAACTAATCCAAAGCATAAAAATAAATAAATAAAAATAAATTACTATTCTAACTCCAATCCAACATAAGTCAGGGAAAGTGCTGGATATTAAACCATAATAAATTACTATTCTAACTCCAAACATAACATAACTCAGGGAAAGTGCTGGATAGTAAACCATTATAAATTACTATTCTAACTTCAATTCAACATAAGTCAGAGAAAGTGCTGGATAGTAAACCTTAATAAATTACTATTCTAACTCCAAACATAACATAACTCAGGGAAAGTGCTGGATAGTAAACCATAATAAATTACTATTCTAACTCCAATCCAACATAAGTCAGGGAAAGTGCTGGATGGTAAACGATAATGAATTACTATTCTAACTCCAAACATAACATAACTCAGGGAAAGTGCTGGATAGTAAACAATAATAAATTACTATTCTAACTCCAATCCAACATAAGTCAGGGAAAGTGCTAGATAGTAAACCATAATAAATTACTATTCTAACTCCAATCCAACATAAGTCAGGGAAAGTGCTGGATAGTAAACCATAATAAATTACTATTCTAACTCAAAACATAACATAACTCAGGGAAAGTGCTGGATAGTAAACCATAATAAATTACTATTCTAACTCCAATCCAACATAAGTCAGGGAAAGTGCTGGATAGTAAACCATAATGAATTACTATTCTAACTCCAAACATAACATAACTCAGGGAAAGTGCTGAATAGTAAACAATAATAAATTACTATTCTAACTCCAATCCAACATAAGTCAGGGAAAGTGCTAGATCGTAAACCATAATAAATTACTATTCTAACTCCAATCCAACATAAGTCAGGGAAAGTGCTGGATAGTAAACCATAATAAATTACTATTCTAACTCCAAACATAGCATAACTGTGGGAAAGTGCTGGATAGTAAACCATAATAAATTACTATTCTAACTCCAATCCAACATAAGTCTGGGAAAGTGCTGGATACTAAACCTTAATAAATTACTATTCTAACTCCAAACATAACATAACTCAGAGAAAGTGCTGGATAGTAAACCATAATAAATTACTATTCTAACTCCAATCCAACATAAGTCAGGGAAAGTGCTGGATGGTAAACCATAATGAATTACTATTCTAACTCCAAACATAACATAACTCAGGGAAAGTGCTGGATAGTAAACAATAATAAATTACTATTCTAACTCCAATCCAACATAAGTCAGGGAAAGTGCTAGATAGTAAACCATAATAAATTACTATTCTAACTCCAATCCAACATAAGTCAGGGAAAGTGCTGGATAGTAAACCATAATAAATTACTATTCTAACTCAAAACATAACATAACTCAGGGAAAGTGCTGGATAGTAAACCATAATAAATTACTATTCTAACTCCAATCCAACATAAGTCAGGGAAAGTGCTGGATAGTAAACCATAATGAATTACTATTCTAACTCCAAACATAACATAACTCAGGGAAAGTGCTGAATAGTAAACAATAATAAATTACTATTCTAACTCCAATCCAACATAAGTCAGGGAAAGTGCTAGATCGTAAACCATAATAAATTACTATTCTAACTCCAATCCAACATAAGTCAGGGAAAGTGCTGGATAGTAAACCATAATAAATTACTATTCTAACTCCAAACATAGCATAACTGTGGGAAAGTGCTGGATAGTAAACCATAATAAATTACTATTCTAACTCCAATCCAACATAAGTCTGGGAAAGTGCTGGATACTAAACCATAATAAATTACTATTCTAACTCCAAACATAACATAACTCAGAGAAAGTGCTGGATAGTAAACCATAATAAATTACTATTCTAACTCCAAACCAACATAAGTCAGGGAATGTGCAGGATAGTAAACTATATAAATTTTTCTATCTAAATTATTTTTTATACCCTATTCCCCTATAATACCAAAAACACGCTTCTTCAATATTAATTTAGTAATTTTTATTAATAATAAAAAAAAATTCGTGTAAAAATGTTAATTTCGATTTTAAAAAAAATGTTCATGATAATTTTCTAATTTATTAATATTTTATACAATTTTTTAACACTACATCTTTGAATTACTACCCACCCTAATCCCCTATAATAACAAAAACACGCTCCTAAAATTTTATTTTGAAATATTTAAATATAATTATAATTTTAATTTCGTGAACAATTCTT
Source organism: Lissotriton vulgaris (assembly GCF_964263255.1). Lineage (NCBI taxonomy): Eukaryota > Metazoa > Chordata > Amphibia > Caudata > Salamandridae > Lissotriton > Lissotriton vulgaris. Next base: position 1,450,310,970 of record NC_141694.1, read on the forward strand.
AATTTCGATTTTACATTTCGAGTTCATATTAATTTTCTAAATTATTATTATTTTATAAAAAATTTTAAAACTACATTTTTCAATTACTACCCACCCTAATCCCCTATAATACCAAAAACCCGCTCCTAAAATTTTATTTTGAAATTTTAAAATACAATTACAAATTAAATTTCGTGAACAATTCTAAATTTCAATTTAAAATTTCGATTTCGTGAACAATTCTAAATTTCAATTTAAAATTTCGATTTCTTAATTAATTTCTAATTTGTTTATATTTTATAAATTTTTTATAAACTAAATTTTAAATTACTACCCCCCTTATCCCCTATAATACCTATAACCCGCTACTAGAATTTTAACAAATCTTTTGTACAAAATATTTTTTAACACTTATTATTACTAGTAGGAGTTTTCTAAATTTTTTAAAAACATTATACATATTTTTTTATATTTTTTATAACACCATATATTTTTGTGTCGATATTATATACAACGACATTTTACTCAACGATATTCTGTTCATCAATATTTTTGTTTGACGATATTTTTGTCATTCTCACAAAACGATATTTTTTACAACGATATTTACTAATACGATATTTTTAACATTCGATATTCTTACCACGATATTTATGCTAGTCGATATTTTCCCGTCGATATTCTATCTTTATACCATGTAGAGCACACAAGGCAATAGCGGATACTGTAGGAGAGAGGAATGCTTTTGCTGATCAAATAGCAAAGGAGACAGCTAGATCTATAGTTTCTCCCATGTATGTAAGTTCAGCTACATGTGTTGAGGAGTCTGATATGTTTGATAACACCATGGAAAGTGTCCGAGAGATCCAGAAAGAAGCTACCCCTGCTGAACTGTTCCGTTGGGAAAATGAGGTGGGGAGGTTGGATGACAATAGTTGTTGGATTGACTTAAGTGAGAAACAAAGGTGGATGCTTCCCAATGCATTTGTTAATGCTGTAGTAGTTATGGCTCATGGAACAGCTCATGTTGGAACAAAGGGTATTTGTGCTTTGTTAGACCCAGTTTGGAATAACCCTAATATTGCCAAGACTGCGACTCATTTAGTTCAACATTGCATGGTTTGCTTACGACATAACCCAGGAGGGCGGGAATCTGTCCTTGGTGGAAATTTTGCACCCCCATCCTTACCTTTTGAAGCACTCCAGATGGACTACGTACAGTTAGAAAGAGTGAATAATTTGAAATACGTTTTGGTGGTGGTCTGTGCTTTTAGTAAATGGGTGGAAGCCTAACCCACCAAGGAAAACACTGCACTGGCAACAGCCAAAGCCTTGATTGAAGAGTATTTCCCAAGATACGGATTACCTAGAGTGATCTGGTCAGATCACAGGAAACACTTTAATGCAGAGCTTATTAAGCATATCTGTAATGGATTACACATCAAACAGAAATTGCATGCTGCTCGGCATCCCCAGTCTGCAGGGTTGGTTGAGAAATACAATGGAAGTTTGAAACTGAAAATGGCAAAAATTAAGGAAAGCTCCGGGTTGAAGTGGCCCAACGCTTTGCCTTTAGCTTTAATGTCTTTGCAGGTCACCCCCCATTCCCGGTCAGGATTGTCACCCTATGAGGTAATTTTTGGGTGGCCAGCTAGTGTTTGGGGCGTTCCACGACCCAGGAGTTTTCGAGAAATTGACTACCCAATGATGACAGATTATTTGTACACTTGGACCAAAGATCTTCGTTCTATCCATCAACAGGTATCAGACATGTTGCAGCCCCTGACCGAGGGTCCCGGACATCGCTTGGAGCCTGGCCGTTGGGTAATGGTGAGAAATTATCAGCGGAAATCTAGTCTGGAACCCAGGTGGACTGAACCAGTTCAAATTCTACTGGCTACTCGGACAGCGGTGAAGGTGAATGGTCGGAAACATTGGATCCATGTTTCCCATCTGAAGAAAGTACCTTTCCCGCTTCTTTTTGATCAACCCAACCCAGAAGGAATTTTGGCCAAGGAGAGTGAGAGGGCTCCTTGTGTACTTCCCTTCTCTGATGCCCAAGAAATTGAGAAAAGGCAAAAGGAAGGAGCATCAGGCATGAAAGGGGTCTCATCGTCAACAGTGAAATTGGCCCCTGAATCGGTTGCCCCTGTTGATACACAAGGAGTTCAGGATAAATCAGACGTCACGGATGCCACTTCACCTGCTTTGTTTGTTGACCAGGAGATACCTGGTCATGTTCGTTACAATCTGCGTCCCAGAAACAACGCGGTACCCCCGATAAATACAGCAGGAGATAGGGAGAGACTTGAGTGCTAGAGCATTACTAGATTAGTTTGGGGGTACTGAGCGAAACACTGGACTGAACACGCTGAGAGCTGGAACACTGTATTGCTCTGTTCAGAAAGAAAGACTAAGAAGTCAAAGAAAGGGCCCAGGTTGCAACTGTATATACAACGTTATTGCACGGATTTGTTTTCTCTTTGATGAACGATAGGAGCCTGCCTGTGAGGCTCTAGACGGAAACAGGAAAGAAGCACCTTCTGGCAGGTTGGACTGCGTCCCTTAGTGTAGTTTGGACTTTTAGTTAGAATGTATCCCTTTGGTTGTGTTATTCCTGGGGAGGAACGCCCCCTTGCTCCTCGATATATGCCTACTTATGTACCCATGTTTTCTTCTTGGACAACACGTGTGAAAGTCGCTTTTGTAATCACCATCACAGCATTTTTTATTATAATAATGAGTGTGTTTTTATATTTAGAATTTCACCATCTTATGCATACTGTGTTGGGAACTTCTACTCCACCGACTGAACATTATTTTCTTACATAAGCCCCTCATAAGGAAAGGCATCGCCAGACTTATGCTAAAAATTTACTTGTGGAGATGTTGCATAAAACGCATAGTGCTACCAATACGATAAATTGTTGGGTTTGTGGTTTACTGCCCTCAGTGATGCATAGACATGATCTCTTTATTTCATTGCCTTATCTTATTTGGGAAGTTGTGAGACCTGGTTCAAATTGCTGTCAATGATGTACCTCCACTACACAGTAGTTTCTTCTCAATACTCTGAGCGTGATTATGAAATGATCCTGGCTTATATAGAGGTACAAAAGGGGGTGGTGATGGACGGAGCATCTGAACCAATCAAACACTCATACCCAGTCACCATATCTGGGTTTAATCTATCACCGTTCTTTAGCCCACTCTGCCACCCCAGTTCAGACATGGCCATATGCAAATCAGTCTGACCCCGTGCCTCATGGGAACAGTCCAGCCCGAACTTCCAAGCCATGCTTTCCCTGGACCGGAAACAAGCTTCCCAGGACCGGTTTCTGGCATTACAGCCGTCCAGGAAAGACATGGCTTGGCAGTTCGTGCTGGACTGTTCCCATGAGGCACAGAGTTGAGGCTGATTTGCATATGGCCATGTCTGAACTGGGGTGGTGTGGAGCGCAAAAAAATGATGGATTTAGGCCCAGATCTCTGTACTGGGGTGAATGTATGACATTGTTCTGCATTCTGTCCATCAACTGTTGCTTTTACATTTGTCACCCCGAGTGGGATGGGTACAGTCAGCCCGAACTGCCAAGCCATGCCTTCCCTGGATCGGAAACAAGCTTCCTAGGACTGGTTTCTGGCATTACAGCCGTCTTCAGCCAGGCTTGCTTGAATCCAGTGGCAAAGTGAGCAAGGGACTCAAGTCTGAGCATACCCTGTCAACTTATGGCGAAGAAAGCGGTACAAAAGGGGGTGGTGATGGACAGAGCATCTGAACCAATCAAACACTCAACCCCAGTCAACAGATCTGGGTTTAATCCATCACCGTTCTTTAGCCAACTCTGCCACCTCAGTTCAGACATGGCCATATGCAAATCAGTCTGACCCTGTGCCTCATGGGAACAGTCCACACCACTGGAGTCAAGATATCCTGGGTGAAGACGGCTGATAGCTAGAAACTGGTCCTAGGATGCTTGATTCCGGTCCAGGAAAGACATGGCTTGGCAGTTCGTGCTGGACTGTTCCCATGAGGCACAGAGTTGAGGCTGATTTGCATATGGCCATGTCTGAACTGGGGTGGTGTGGAGCGCAAAAAAATGATGGATTTAGGCCCAGATCTCTGTACTGGGGTGAATGTATGACATTGTTCTGCATTCTGTCCATCAACTGTTGCTTTTACATTTGTCACCCCGAGTGGGATGGGTATGCTCAGACGTGAGTCCCATGCTCTCCACACCACTGGAGTAAAGCTATCCTGGCTGAAGACGGCTGATAGCCGGAAAACAGTCCTAGGATGCTTGATTCCAGTCCAGGAAAGACATGGCTTGGCAGTTCGGGCTGGACTGTTCCCATGAGGCACAGGGTCAAGGCTGATTTGCATATGGCCATGTCTTAACTGGGGTAGTGTGGAGCGCAAAAAAACAATGGATTTAGGCCCAGATCTCTGTACTGGGGTGAATGTATGACATTGTTCTGCATTCTGTCCATCAACTGTTGTTTTTATATAGAGGTACACCAGGGTTTTGATGCACAAGGGAATGATGGAGAAGGATCGCTAGACGCAAATGCCTGCATGAATCTATATACAGAATATGAGAATGTTACATGGTTGAAGAGTGCAATCCTTGACTTTGCAGAATTTAACTTTACTCAGTGCTTCCAGCAATTTCAGGATCAGATTGTTACTGATGACAAAGCTATCCCGGTGCCTATATTGAATAGCACCTCTGTCTTCTGTGTACAGGGAACCAGAAACATTTCAATAGGAGACAGCCGGTGTAATTATACATATCGACTGCACACCTTTAGTAGCCCCCCGCTGTTAACATCTCCAAATGTTTATTTTGTGTGTCGCGAGAATGCCTACACATGGCTACCTCGGGGATGTATGGGTCGTTGTTATTTGTCCTTCCTGTATCCACTTGTCCATATAGCACCCTCCAATTATCATAAAGATCATAGGTTAGACGGTTAGTCTGCCTGTAATACGAGATAAACGGGAATTGGATACATCTGAGATAGATCAGACTAATGCTCCTGAACAACCCTTTATCGACATTGCCAAGGGAGTATTTCCTATTTGGGGGCCCATCATCACAAGTAAAGAAGTAAGGCGCCTAGCTAGAGTAGTTGAGAGAGTTATAAATACCACAGCTGGTATATTGACTAATCTGACTGTGGAGCTTCAGGCCATGAGACTTGTTTCTCTTCAAAACCGTATGGTGCTAGACGTTATCTTAGCAGACTGAGGAGGAGCTTGCCGCGTGATCGGCAGCTCCTGTTGCGTGTATATCCCTGACTCCGCCCCCTCTGTCCATTTGGCTATTCAAAAATTGCATCGTTTAGCTTCTGAAATACATGCTGACACAGGTACCTGGTCCCTTTCTGGATGGTTTTGGGGTTTATTGTCTACCTGGGGTTGGAAGATCCTGATGGTATTAGGTAGTATAGCAGGTGTTATCTTTACCTGTTGTCTCTGTGTACACTGTGGACCTGCCTGGGTATTTTTGAGGACTAAGGGCCAGATGTAGGTAGCCAAATACCGGTCGATAACGGCCAAAATTCGGTAATTTCGACCGTTACCGACCGGTATTTGTAAAATGAGATGTAGGAAGCAAAAATGTTCAGAATCGGTAAGTATGAGTCGTTATTCTACTGATTCGGAATTTACCGAATCCCTATTTACCGAGTTCTTATTTACCGAATTGGTAAATAAGAAATGGTAAAAAAAAGCAATCGAGATGTAGGAAACCTCAAAAATACCGAATTTCATGAAAGTCGGTATTTAAGAGTCAGTATTTACCATGGATTGAAAGCAGGTGGTAACCAGGTGCAGGCTATAAAAGAAGGTCCCAAAATGCAACAGTGCAACCAGAATGGCGGCATTTTACGTCATAGCAAGGCGCTATGGCTACAGGCAGCAGAAGAGAGGGTATGGAGAAGGGAGGAGCAGGTCTACAGACAGAGGATAACACTCTTCCAACTGACTGAGCCAGAGATACTGCAAAGGTACCGGTTACACCCCAGAACCATCCGGGACCTGATCAGGGACCTCCACCCACACCTGGATCACCCAACACCAAGGGCGCACACCATCCCACCCCATGTGCAGGTGCTGTGTAGCCTACACCTGCTTGCCTCTGGGAGCTACCAGAGTGTGATTGCTGCAGTAGGTGGGGTGTCCCAGAGCTGCCTGTTCCGGTTCTTCAGGAAGTTCCTTGATGCCATGATGCAGAGAATGCATCATTATATTCGGTTCCCTGACACACCTGCGGAACTTGCCAAGACCAAAACTGATTTTTATCAACTGGCACACTTCCCTCACGTGATAGGCTGCATAGATGGCACCCACATCCCACTCTGCCCACCTGCAGCCACTGAACACATATACAGGAACCGTACGTCAACGCACTCCATCAATGTGCAGGTGATATACAACGCTGGCAACATCATTACAGACATTGTGGCTAAATTCCCTGGTAGTACCCACGACTTATACATATTCCAGAACAGTGGGATCTACCCACGCCTTGTTGCTGGAGAGTTTGGGGACGGATACCTGCTAGGTAAATTACTGTGACACACCCTGAGAGTCATAGCAGATGAATGTTTCATGAGTATGTAACTAATGGCACTCTCTTTTCCACCTAGGCGATAGTGCATATGTCCTATGGTCCTTGGTGCTCACTCCCTACCTCAATCCATCTACCAGGAGTGAGAGGCGGTATAATGTGTCTCACAGATCTACTCGCAACGTAGTGGAACGCACATTTGGACTCCTCAAAAGCAGGTTCCGCTGCCTCCACAAGAGCGGAGGTGCACGCCAGTATACTCCCATCCTGTGCTGCAAAATGATAGCGACCTGTGCCATGTTGCACAATCTTTTTTTTTTTTTTTTTTTTGTACAATCTTGCCACCAAGGAAGGCACAGAGGTGTAGATCACACATCATGAGGACATTGATGATGACACAGAACAGGCAGAGCCCTATGCAACAGGAGCAGCACCAGCAACAGATGGGAGACTGAGACGGGCGGAGATCATATGTCAATATTTCTAAGTAAGTAATGAGACACAGACAGGCTCACTATATGAAGTACGTAGTTTAATTGTCACTACGGCATTCAAATCATACCACACCATGGTATTACAATGTCAATTATCATGACTGGGTGGTCACAGTTAACCCCACCGTGACCTGTCCTGTGGTTTGAGGGCATTTTTAACGTTTGCGTCCACGCAGTACAGTGCGGGATGGACGAGGCTTGGTGTCAAGGCTTTCGGTGGTGCCTGGCTCTGCAGATTGTCGCCTGCTGCTCCTACACATTTCAGGAACAGGAGTGCTCGAGCCACTCCTGCTGGTGGATTCATCTGTTTCCCCCACACCTGTGTCTCCAGCAGTGGCTGCCTGTTGCGTGAGCATCAGTTCCATGGCAGAGGTGACTCTACCCATCCCCCTAGACATATCGGTGCAACAGTGCACAATTGCATCCTGCATAGCAACAGAACATCGGCACAGCAGGGAGGTTGCAGTGGCAAGGTTCAATGCTTTGGTCTGTTGCTGCATACCCAGACGTATCTTGCGCCTCTCTAAGTGGTCCCTATCTAATTTGTCGCACAGGACAGTCATGCACTGGTCGATGTTTGCCATCTTGCTGTTCATACTGCGCACCTGCCTGTGAACTGCCATTATTGCCTTTGCCTGCAGGCGCTTTACCTTCACCATGGTGGCCTCCAGACCGCAGAAGACATCCTCAACATCCTGGCCTTCCCCTCTCTCCCGTGCCCTTCGGTCTCGGACACTGGCCGCACAGCTCTTGGAGTGGGCTGCTGCACAGCGTTGTCTGGCACAGGTGGATTGGTTGGCATGTCACCCTCCTCATCTTCCTCCTCTGATGTTTCGAAAATCCGGAGAGGGGGCACATCAAGCCGCCTTGCCCTTCCCTGCACAGGTGACGGTGATGTTGGTGTAGGGGAAAGTGCTGCTGCTTCTGAGTCTTGAGTCCCAAACAAAAGAGGTGATTGAGGCTGTGGTGTGCTTGTTCGCTCAGGTGTCTTGGCTGCCTGCGCTGTGGTTTTCCCTTGCTGAAATGCGCTGGGACCTGCTCCTTCTCTTCTCTTCTCCTCTCCCTCCTCTCTGTTGTTGGTGCCCTCTCCTCCCTCTCCTGTGCTGTGCTGCACGATGACTCTCCTGTGGACAGACATGGACATTGTGTCAGTGGAGTAGTTCACCTGTGTGTCATGATTAAATCACATTCCTATCACACATTTGCCTGGTCCTCATCTGCTTCTGGAAGTAGTGTGTTGCATGGCTTGCTGTATTCTATGTTGACTGCATTGATGTATCTACCAATGACTACGTGTACCATGATGCATTGCTGGACATTAGTAAAGCCTGTTCTGGAGTGTGATGCAGGCACACAAAGTGGGGAAGGGGGACAGGGAAATGGGTAGGGATTATTGTCCATGCGGTAAGGGGGACGGTGGCAGATTTCCTTGAACCCGCTTGGCGCCAATTTTAGAGCATTACCGCTCGTCATTATTTTAAACTGTTGAACTGTAGAAAGCAGCTCCGTGAGCCTGTGACTAATTTTATTTTGTGAATGCACTGCTTTTGGGAAAGTATTGCCTATCTGTGTGAGAACTGAATACTAGTTTGCACATTGTTTAAAAATACCACTTACCCACACGCACTGAGGGACCAGCTCTTGTTGATAGTCGATCTGTGCCTGCCCGCCCAGTCCGACCCTCCAGCCAATCACGGGTGCGGAAGGCGGGGCAGAGCCAGGAACATCGTGGGAGGCGAGCGGTTAGCGCTCTAGCTCTCCCAAACTCAAGGGCCATAAAGGTAGCGAGGAGGCACTCGCCAGCGCGGTAAGGGGGACGGTGGCAGCTTTCCTTGAACCCGCTTGGCGCCAATTTTAGAGCATTACCGCTCGTCATTATTTTAAACTGTTGAACTGTAGAAAGCAGCTCCGTGAGCCTGTGACTAATTTTATTTTGTGAATGCACTGCTTTTGGGAAAGTATTGCCTATCTGTGTGAGAACTGAATACTAGTTTGCACATTGTTTAAAAATACCACTTACCCACATGCACTGAGGGACCAGCTCTTGTTGATAGTCGATCTGTGCCTGCCCGCCCAGTCCGACCCTCCAGCCAATCACGGGTGCGGAAGGCGGGGCAGAGCCAGGAACATCGTGGGAGGCGAGCGGTTAGCGCTCTAGCTCTCCCAAACTCAAGGGCCATAAAGGTAGCGAGGAGGCACTCGCCAGCGCGGTAAGGGGGACGGTGGCAGCTTTCCTTGAACCCGCTTGGCGCCAATTTTAGAGCATTACCGCTCGTCATTATTTTAAACTGTTGAACTGTAGAAAGCAGCTCTGTGAGCCTGTGACTAATTTTATTTTGTGAATGCACTGCTTTTGGGAAAGTATTGCCTATTTGTGTGAGAACTGAATACTAGTTTGCACATTGTTTAAAAATACCACTTACCCACACGCACTGAGGGACCAGCTCTTGTTGATAGTCGATCTGTGCCTGCCCGCCCAGTCCACCCTCCAGCCAATCACGGGTGCGGAAGGCGGGGCAGAGCCAGGAACATCGTGGGAGGCGAGCGGTTAGCGCTCTAGCTCTCCCAAACTCAAGGGCCATAAAGGTAGCGAGGAGGCACTCGCCAGCGCGGTAAGGGGGACGGTGGCAGCTTTCCTTGAACCCGCTTGGCGCCAATTTTAGAGCATTACCGCTCGTCATTATTTTAAACTGTTGAACTGTAGAAAGCAGCTCCGTGAGCCTGTGACTAATTTTATTTTGTGAATGCACTGCTTTTGGGAAAGTATTGCCTATCTGTGTGAGAACTGAATACTAGTTTGCACATTGTTTAAAAATACCACTTACCCACTCGCACTGAGGGACCAGCTCTTGTTGATAGTCGATCTGTGCCTGCCCGCCCAGTCCGACCCTCCAGCCAATCACGGGTGCGGAAGGCGGGGCAGAGCCAGGAACATCGTGGGAGGCGAGCGGTTAGCGCTCTAGCTCTCCCAAACTCAAGGGCCATAAAGCAACTCGTCGGTCCAACGCGCAGTGTTGACGCGCAGTGTGGCGCCTAAGCCTGCGCCTAAGACGAGCCAAAGACCAGCCCGTCTACGCCCGTCCGCGACAGGACGGGGCTAGGGGCCATGGCGGTCTGCTCCCTCTCAGCAGAGAAGGGTCAAGGCACTACTCAGTTTTATTCACGCCAGACTCTTATGGAAATAGGCAGGTACGTTACCACACTGTGCCCCCTCTGGACTCGTTCCAGTGTGGGGGGACCTTTCTCATGTTTGGGGTGTCACATGCAATTTACCAGCACTGCGGTTATCACTCCCTGTCATCTAAAGTGTGCCAGATCTGCTCAGAGCACCAATCCTGTAACACTGAACACCTATGCCCCTAATGATCCGCCCCTAACGTGTAAAAACCTTTTGTGCAATGTCCGCTCCCTTGTCTCTCACGCTACACAGGTCTGGGACCTCATTACAACAGAGAGACCCCATCTGTGTTTCCTAACGGAGACCTGGCTTAAGCCTCATACAGTCCCAGCCATAACGTTGGGGGTACCGACAGGGTACAAAATAGTAAGGTTGGATCGCCCGATTAAAACGGGAGGAGGGCTAGCTATTGTGTTCAAACAAGAGATGGAGGTTGCAGTCATTGAAACTGTGTGTACCCCAGAAATGGAGCTCATGATTTTTAAGATCAACCCTACTTCTAGGGAGGGGCGTGGCTTAGCAGCATGCCGAGCTAGACGCAAGGCTCGGGAGCTCCCGGCCGTCGCAACCAAAATCCGCCGTACACTTCATGCCACAGATCTAAAATTCGCCACACGGACCCCCTACAGAGACCCTGAAGCTGAGACGCTGCCGAGAGAGGTCCGCGGAACCGCTGGAACCCTATCTTTCGCGGGGTTTGCCTGGTCAGAGAAGGAGGAGGCGGCAAACACAAGATGGCTCCCCGGGATCGGAGCTAGCCTCAGCCAGACACCGGACGACGGAGAGCGGAGCACAGCTACCGGGAGGTCCTCGCACTGGCACTGCGGGGCGTGGGGCAGGAGAGGGGGTGTTGCGGCCCGACAGCCCGCACGGACTGACCCCGAGTGACGGTGGAGCCGCTGTTGGGAGAGGAGGTGCTGGCGGCGAGGAACCCGAAAGCCGATGCCGGGGAGAACACCACGCTGCACAGCGGACCCCGGCAGAAGCGGCGGCACCCCACGGAGAGCCCTAGCTGAGCGGTGGGAATCCTCCCCCCCTCCCCCCACCCCCCGCACTGCTCCCCGGCCGCAACCGCCCTTTACCAACATGGCGGCCTGACCGGCAGTCGGGGACCCGGGATTGCCTGGGGGGGACGTGGCCCGACGGGGAATGGCGTGCGCTGCCTGTGAGGGACTCCCCACCTACCCGCAGGGGACCAGGAGCAGTAGCGAGCGGCCCTGCACACCTTACACCGACGGGGCTGCCCTTCACCAACAGGGCGCCCAAATGAGGCAACCCCGTGCCTGACAAAAACGCAACCCGAGGGGGAAAACATTGGTGCTGGCGCGGAGAGGGGGCGGACTGCGACTAGCGAAGGTGCCGGCGGACCCTGAGGCTCCTGGGGGCCGGTCCAGGGGAGCCTGCCCACGCAGGCAAACACCGGAGTGAGGTGTCCCGAGACGGTGGGGCCCGGAGCTGCGGGGGGCCCAGAAGAAGACGCTGCTGCCTCCGACCTAGATTGTGTCGGCCGCGCGGGACCCTCTTGGGGAGCGCCCAAGTGGCCCCTGAGACCTGGAGAGAAGTACGGATAGCTGGCGCAGCAGGGATGCTTGGCGTCCAGCCGGCGGGGTGAAGGAAAGCCAACGGGCAGAGAGCAGAAACACGTGGAGCTATTCCGGGGCACGGAGTGGGCTCTGGCGGCTGATACGCGCAATCTCGAGAAACATACAGACTGCGACAACCAGTGCGCGGGGGGGAGTGGAACTCACCGGCACCTCGTCGGTGGGCGACCATGGGAAAGAAGGATCCTGTCCCTTAAGCCCTGAAGCAAGGCCCCATGGACAACTTCGCGACCTCCCGCCCAGGGAGGGAACACCCCAATGCTGCTCAGGAAGGCTCTCTGGACACCGATAGACTCCTAGCGGCCATTCAAGCCTCAAGATCCGAAATACAGGAGTCGAGAGCGGCGCTGGAAGTTAAAATAGGTGAGGTAGGGTCCGAAGTTACCCTCCTCCGGCAGGACTTCAGGAACCTTTCGGCGCGAGTCACTGAAACTGAAACTCGAATTGGAGAGGCGGAAGACTCAATTACCACGCTACGCAAAGACATGGCGGAACTCCAAGCATCCCACAGACAACTCCTTTGGAAGGTGGATGACGCGGAAAATAGGGCACGCCTCAACAACCTCCGCTTTGTGGGCTTTAGGGAGGGAATCGAGGAGAACGATATGGCAGCCTTCCTCCACACTTGGCTGACCACGACTTTCCCAACGGCACGCTTCTCGGCATGCTTCGTAATCGAAGGGGCCCATAGGGCACTGCTGGCGAAGCCCCCGGAAGGCGCAAGACCTAGACCAGTGATTGCACGTTTCCTGAACTTTGCTGATAGAGATCTAATTCTTCGTGAGGCCAGGAAAATGGGGGAGATCCGCCTAGAGAACACTACCATCATGATTTTCCCGGACTATAGCCAGGAGGTCCAGAAACAGCGTCGCTCTTTCGACCTGGTGAAAGCAAAACTGATGGCGCTAAAGATCACCTACATGCTGCTCTTCCCGGCGAAACTCAAGGTTATTTATAAGGACAAATCACTCTTCTTTACACACCCTGAGGACGCCTGGCAGTGGCTGGAGGAGAGACCTGTCCTCAATAGTAGAGAGGCGGCAGGGCGCGAGGAATTGGACAGGTCACTGAGAGAGAGAGTCAGCTGGGGCCTCCCAAAACCACAAAGGCGGAAATCGAGGAGGCTGCACTCCCGCACGCCTGGGACACCATATCAAGCCCGCACATCCGCAGGGGCCAGAAGAGGGCGATCGGAATCACCGGGAGAATCCTCCACTGCGGGCGCACGAAGACAGGTCCCTCGCCAATCGGCACTCTCGGATGGAGACGGCGAGGATCGGGCGGAAGAGGGAGTATCGGAACCTGAGGAGGTGGACCCCAGTGAGGAACGGGACTCGATGCACCCGCTTGAGAAGGAGATCCGCCATTTGGAACGGGACTTGTCCTGCAAACAGAGTGGAACTGACTCCGCTACGCAAGACTCACACTCATGAGAACTGCAGAGTGGCATACTAGAGAAGACGGCCGGGAGGCACGAAGACACGCAAGTTGACAGTACTTTCTTGTGTTTGTTATCTCTCTCCTGTCCAGTGTACATGTTTTTCTTTCCTTGAACTGGTTGAGACATTGGGTTAGAAACGACACTGGAGCTAGTGCTCTCACAGCCTTTCGAGTTGGGGTGAAAGGTGAGGGCCGGTTAAGTTGAGGGGAGGAGTGGGTGGGCGACAGACCGTCTCCCGCTGAAAGCTCGGTCCTATATGGGGATGAGGCTGGAAGGGGAGGGTGGTGGGGAGGGGGGGGGTCCAAGGGGGAACAGAGTTATCTTGAGTTGGGGGAAGGGGGAACAAGGTTGGGGGGAAGCCACAGTTGGGGAACACCCGAGAAAACCTACTCTACCACTGCCACAGACACACCCACCGTACGCACCGCTATCAGCTAAGAATCAACACACACGAAGGCAGGTACACTAACAGCGCAACCAGGAGAGGAAGAGGCACTATCCATTTTAACGTGGAACGTTAATGGCCTCGGGTCGAAAGTCAAACGGGGTCTAGTGAACGCATATCTCAAGAGGCTAGCGCCGGATGTCGTTCTCCTGCAGGAGACGCACCTCAAAGGTGACAACTGTACATTCATAGCGAGAGGTAGGCTCAGGGTCCTGGCACACGCAGGGTACACCTCAGACTCGAGGGGAGTAGCGATTCTGGTTAAAAAGTCGCCACCTTTCTGCGTCACGCACACATGGAGCGACCCACAGGGCACATATGTGGGGGTTCAAGGGATGTGGAGGAGACAGCGATACACTATAGTGTCGGTGTATGCGCCGCCAAAGCTTCAACCTCGTACACTTCAAGCGATAGCATCACTCCTCATCGACACGGCAGACACCATACAGATAGTGGGAGGTGACTTCAACGACGTGATGTCAGACGAACTAGACCGTACAGGGCTACCACGTAGAGGGGGACCACAGACAGCTCTGGCACAAACGATGACCACATTAGGACTCACGGACATATGGCGATGGCGACACCCCACACAACCCGCCTACTCCTTTTACTCGGGGGCACACAAAGTCTTTTCCAGGCTAGATTATCTGTTTATGGCTAGGCAACACTTAACGGCGGACGATGTAGTGGACTACAAGGCGAGGGGTATTTCTGACCACTCACCCCTTTACGCGAAAGTGGGGGGGGCGAGACGGAGGAGGGGAACTGAATGGCGTCTGGCGGCATGGGACATCCAATCCCCAGAACTTGCCAGCGGAGTCAGGGCAGACATTAAAGTGTACATAGCCGAAAATGAAGTGTCCGTTGCCTCTAAGATAACCCTCTGGGAGGCGATGAAGCCAGTACTACGAGACAGAATACAGGGCAGGCTGAAAGAGGCGAGACGGAGGCAGCAGGAGGAAGTGGCAGCCCTGGAGGCCTCCATACTGACACTGGAGGAGGACTATCAGGCACATAAGGGGGAGGACACGTTGCGGCGCCTGCTAGATACCCAGCGGACATATAGGGAGCTGGTCTCCAATGAGGCGAAGACACATTCGCTAGCAACTCTACATCGTCTGTACGATGTGGGGGATAAATCGGGTAGGCTCTTGGCCTGGCTCAGCAGGAGAGACAGAGATGCACGGTGGGTGGAACAAATCAAAACGGGAGATGGTGGTGTGTGCTGCACCGACGCTGCGATAGCGGAGGCGTTCGCGACCCACTACGAGAGATTCTACACAGCTAGGGACCTAGGGGACGTAGCTGTGGCGCTGCAATACCTGGAACAGACTGAGATACCAATCCTATCACCTGAGTCCAGTGCGGCCCTAGATGCCGACATAACGCTTGACGAGATTGCAGACGCCATAGCAAAACTAAAAACGGGCAAGACGCCGGGCCCCAACGGGTTCCCAGCGGAATTTTTCAAAAAAGCGTCGGACCTCCTGACCCGGCACCTCAAAAACCTCCTTACTGAATCTTTCAAACAGAACGCGCTGCCACCAGACCTCGCGCTGGCCACCATCGTGCCGATCCACAAAGAGGGCAAGCCTAGAGAGGACTGTGCATCATATCGCCCCATTTCCCTCCTTAATATCGAAGTGAAGGTATTAGCGACCATCCTGGCAACACGCATGAGGGCGGTGATCCCAGACCTGATACATATGGACCAGTCGGGGTTTCTCCCGGACAGGGCGACAAAACTAAACCTTCGACGCACCCATAACTGGCTGCAGGAGGTCAAGGGAAGGAGCGAACCTCACTGGTTCCTCTCCCTTGACGCAAAAAAAGCATTTGACGCGGTGCACTGGCCCTTCCTTATGGCGGTGCTCCAGCGGTTTGGCTTTGGTCCGGCGATCTGCGGCTGGGTACGGCTCCTATATCATGCCCCGAGAGCTCGAGTGAGAGTGAACGGGAAACTATCCCGTGAATTTAAGGTCGCAAGGGGCACACGGCAAGGGTGCCCGCTATCCCCCTACTGTTCACACTTACCATCGAAATCCTGGCAATTAATATCAGACGGAACCCAAACATCCATGGCTTTTCATTAGACACCCCAGGGGCGATGCAGGAAAAGATATCACTCTACGCGGATGATGTGCTCCTATACGTCACCAACCCCGACATAACAGTGCCAGAATTATTCCGGGAACTGGGCAGCTTTGGTTCGCAGGCGGGCCACACCATCAATTGGCACAAGTCGGTCCTATATGACCCGCAAGGGAGGGAGCAGTGGGGAAACATCCCAGAACGCCTGGTCACGACATCCACGGGCTTTCTATACCTGGGGATATATATCACCCGGGATGAGAAACTCTCCTTCTCCAAAAATATAGACAGAATCATGGGAGACGCGGTGAGGGACATGGACAGATGGAAACGGTTACCGCTCACGCTCCTGGGACGGGCAGCGATGTACAAAATGATCACCCTGCCTAAGTTCCTCTATGCACTCCAGAATGAATACTACCCGCTCCCGACCGATACGCTACGGAAAATACATGCAGATCTCCGTACCTTCCTATGGCTGGGAAAGCAGCCGCGAATAGCTCTACAGACACTCCAACGACACCAATATAGTGGGGGCATATCTCTACCGAATCTGGAGGCCTACTACTGGGCGGAACACCTGACGCCCATAAACGAGTGGATCCATGTCCAGGCGGACCACCCGACGTATATGTTGGAAAGACACACACTATCGAACAGAAACATTCTCTATTATTTATATGGTGGTAGGATCGGGGAATCGCTGCTACCGGCGACGTCAATCACACTAAAGGCATGGCGGCAAGCCACCAAACGCATGGGCTGGGAGGGAAAGCTCAGCAGACAAACACCATTGTGGCACTGCCGGTGGCTCCCGGAACTTGGTAAACTCAGAGGCTTCCAACGCTGGGACGATATAGGTATGTCCCACATAGGCGACATGATCTATAAGGGAGAATTGAAGACGTTCCAGGCTCTCAAGACGGAATTTGGGCTCAGCCACACACAATTGTTCAAATACATGCAATTGAGACACGCTTGGAGGGCACAAAAGCTACAACTCGCTGACATACCTGAGTATGCGCCACTAGAGGGTAGACTACTCCAGGAACACATATTGGGTAAAGCGGTCTCCCTCACCTATAAGACCTTGACTAATAATATGCTGGGCGACCTAGTGAGACTGAGGGGAGTGTGGGAGGCAGAGGTGGGTGAGATGGAAGATATTGATTGGGAGATGGTCCTTATGCACCCCCGGGAGGTGGCGATCAAGTCCAGGCTCCGCCTCATCCAGTTAAACGTGCTACACAGGACGTATTTTGATAGAGTGAAACTGCTCAGGATGGGGAAAATAGCAGAATCCGCATGCTTAAGGTGTGGTAGTCAGCAGGGGCACTTCTATCACACCCTTTGGCAATGCACAAACATACAAATCTACTGGACAGACATCTTTACAGAGCTGGGGGAGGTTTTGGGGGTGGAACTCACTCAAGAACCTAAGTTAGCCCTACTGGGCCTGACCACTGAAGTGGACCTGCCTCGCCCCCTGCTCATTTTTCTGGTTCTAGCGCTTGTAGTCGCCAAGCGAGACATTGCAAAATATTGGGGAGCAGCAGAATCGCCGACCCTTGAGGAATGGAGGCGGGGGCTCGACCTTTACATGGCAGCGGAGAGGGTGACCTAAAAAGCGAGGGGATGTCCCAAAAAGTTCCGAAGGGTGTGGGCCAAGTGGAGACAGTATCACGGTCTGGAGGGAGGGCGATGAGGAAGAGTGCCAAGGGGAGAAAGGAGGACTGGAATGTGGACTGTGTAATACTGGGGCGTGTGTGGACTATGCCACCCAACAATGAGGTACCTCCGGTACATGAGACCCCGTGGGGAAACGGAAATGCTGAAATTGGCGGTTGCTAGGGGTGGGGGGAGGGGGGGAGTGGGAATGGTGGTTGATAGATTGGTATATGTACGTGACCAAAGACTCTTGAAAACGACCCAAGGTGTATCAAGTGGCTGAACAGTTGACAAGTTGAAGGGGGGGGAAGGGGAGTTGAGGGTTCAATGGGATTCAAGCCCATTTCACAAAAGCAGATATTTACTGTGATGTAGACTATCCACGCCGGCTAAATTGGTTTGCCTTCAACATACATCTTGCAAGCGCCGCCCGGCCTCCGGGATGTGGGCTGAACGGCTGTGTGGCAAAGTGTTTTATATGCATATTACCTCTCCCGCTTCTGGGACGACAGACAAATCGCATACCATGCTGGTCTTTTCTGCAATAAAAATAAGTTACAAAAAAAAAAAACCCTACTTCTAGGGAAACCAGGAAGGGTGCACTTGTGTATCGACCTCCTGGCTCGTGTGGGACCTTCTCCATTAAATTAATGGAAATTTTGGCTCCTCACATGCAAGCTAACTCTGAGTTCATTCTGGTGGGGGATTTCAATATCCACAGTGAGATCACCACGTGCACTGAGGCACAGACTGTGTTAACAGACTTGGCCACACTTGGACTTAATAAAAAGAATCAGGGGCCGACCCATTCTGCGGGCCATACTCTTGACCTAGTGCTCTGTAACTCAACAGCTATTAACTGTCTTACTCCCAATCAAGTCGATTGGACAGACCACTCAGTTATTATGTTTTATACTCGTTCTAACTATAAAGTTAAAGCTATCCATAGGACGATGGCCGATGTTAGAAGGCCCTGGAACAAATTAATCCCTGCAGACTTCAGGGCAAATTACTCTGAACCCATATGGGAAGCATGCGGTGAAAACGCCACTTTAGCCCTAAGCGCATTTAGTGAAGCTGCGTTAACAACTATTAATCATGTGGTCCCGCCGAGAACTTATAAACCCCGACCGGCCCCAAAACAAGAAGTCTGGTTCACTGGGGATCTCAGACAACAAAAAAAGACCATGAGAAAGTTAGAGAAAAAATGGAGAGTCACACACAAGGCAGACGATAAGGAGGACTTTAGGAGGTCGTTTAAAAATTACCATAAAGCAATCCGAGCTGCTAGGAAACAACATATAGCAGTCCAATTATCAGCTGCCGGTTCTAACGTAAAAACCCTGTATAAAATTCTACAGACGTTCACCAAGCCCACTGCCTGTGACACTGAGGGGATCGAATCTCAAGAACTCTGTGATAACATTTCACAGTTTTTTGTAAGGAAAATCGACGCCATCTATAATAAGATACTAGCGTCGAACTCCATCTCTAATAATCCAGTAACAACTGACTGTCGATTCCAGCTACATACTATGACTACAGATAATGAGGCTAAGAAGCTTACCGTTTTCCCACCCATCTCTATTGAAGAGTTGACTGCTCTTGTCACGCAAACAAAGAGTGGGTTCCCGACTGACATCATCCCAGCACGTATTATGCCACTTCTGCTGGATGATCTGGGGGCTGGAATACGGCATGTAGTCAATCTGTCCTTGTGTACTGGGGAAGTCCCTTTAGACTGGAAACAGGCTCTTGTGAGACCTCTGCGTAAAAACAATTCGATCCCCTGGTCTGATTTGACAAATCTGAGACCGATCTCTCTTCTCCCTTTTATAGGGAAGCTTGCTGAGAGACATGTGAATCAGTATTTGTCAAAGTTCATTGAACACGCGGGTGGACTCGACTCCTCCCAGTCGAGTTTCAGGCCCAGGCACAGTACTGAGACCGCCTTGCTGTCCGTCGCTGACAATCTTCAGATGCTACAGGACAAGGGCTATTCCGTTGTCCTGGTGCTTCTAGATTTGTCAGCGGCGTTTGACACTGTGTCACACGACATCATGACCTCCAGACTAGTTGACATCGGTCTGGAAGGCAAGGCCCTGGCCTGGCTAAGGAGCTTTTTCAGCAAACGCACCCAGAGAGTCATCTTGGGACCATACCAATCAGAGGTGGTGGCGATCTCGAAGGGGGTGCCACAGGGCTCTTGTTTGAGCCCTACGTTATTTAACATCTACGTGGCACCCCTAGCTAACATCATGAGATCCCACGGGTTCATTCCAGTATCATACGCGGATGATACCCAACTCCTCTTCCCTTTTAAGATCATGACTCCCGAGGTGCGTGACTCCTTCGCCCAGGGGATGAAGGAGGTGGCACGTTGGATGGCAGCTAACTTCCTGCAGTGCAACGTCTCCAAGACCGAGGTTATGCTCTTTGGAGAGGCCAAACGCTTATGGACTCCGGACTGGTGGCCTCAAGATCTTGGCCCCGTCCCTGAGCCCAAAACAGTGGTAAAAGATCTGGGAGTGAAACTGGACCATGAGCTTACCCTAACACAACAAACTAATCAAGTGGTGGGCTCATGTTTTCATGTGATTGGGCTTCTCAGGAGAGTATTCCCTCTGTTACCGGATACCACCAGGAGAACGTTGGTCCAGTCACTAGTGTTAAGCAGGCTGGACTATTGCAATGGTTTGATGCTAGCTGCCAACGAGGGTATCTTTGCTAGATTGCAGGTTGTGCAAAACACAGCTGCACGACTAGTTCTAAATGTCCCGCCTCGTACTCCCTCAAAACCGTTGCTGGCCAAACTGCACTGGCTTCCAGTAAGGCAGAGGGTGATGTTTAAGATCTGTTGTGTCATCCACAAATGCCTTATTGGAAAAGGTCCTGGCTACCTCACTGAAAAATTCATCCCTTATGTTCCGTCCAGATCCCTGAGATCAGGAATTGCTATGTGTTCCCAGGGCCATGAAGGCAAGAAAGGGGGGCAGGGCCCTATCTGTAGCTGGCCCCAAGTTGTGGAACCAACTCCCGAAGGAAATTAGAGTATGTAGGGAACATTTCCCTTTTAGGAAAAAACTCAAAACGTTCCTCTTTAATTTCTAGATGGCCTTAGGGCTATTTACTAAATTATTACTAGTTCCTGTTCTTTAGTTGCTGCCAGAGGCGCAGAGATACTCCTTCGGGAGTGATTCACAGCGCCATACAAACATGCAAATAAATTACCTTGTTTCTTTGCAGCTCTGGCAGAGCTGTCAGCGTCCCCAATGCCATGGATGCTTTCCGGCTCCAGGGTGGATTCCACAAGCTCCTCAAGGTCTGTGAGTCGTGGTGCTGTTTTTTCCTCCACCTGTTGCTGCAGCTTCTTTTCTGTGTGCAGTTATTTTTTTCTTCGTAATGATACGCAGATCGTACCATCTCTTTTTTGAGGTCATCTATTTCCCTGTGGGTGACCCCAATGGCATTGGCCTTGGCTTGGATGTCAAGCCAGGTAGTGCGTTTCACAGACTTTGCAACATGCAGAGACTGTTTTCCAAACATTTTGCTGTGGTGTTTCACCACCTCCTCAACCAGCACCTGCAGTTCTGCAGGGCTGAATTTGATTTTCCTCCTGTGCTCTGCTGCATCCTTCTGGCCATCCTGGGTCTCCATTATGCTGCTCAGGTATGCTCAGGGAAGTCTGCTCCTCTGTCTTTCCTCCTGCTCTCCAAACTGTTCAGTTGGTCTGCACCTGCATGGGTGTGGCCACTCTCAGGTACTGGGGAGGGGTGCTTGATTCTGATTGGTTGGTTCCTCTGTACCTTTGTTGTGGGGTGTGGTTAGTGTTCCTGATTGGTTCACAGGCTCACATGTATGTTATTTTCAAACTCCCGAATCAGTATTTACCGATTCGGTATTTACCGATTCGGCAAATATCGATTCTGTAAAAACCATTCATTCCTATGGCCCAGGAGGACCATAGGAATGAATGGGTTTTACCGAATAGGTATTTACTGATTTGGAAAATACTGATTCGGTAAAGACTGATTTTGAATTTCGAGTGATACCGAATCGGTAAATATTACCGATTTTTTACCTACATCCCGTTTTCCGATTCTGAAATACCGATTCGGTATGAGTCGGTATTTAAGAGTCGGAATTTTTTTTTTACCTACATCTGGCCCTTATTTCCTTGATTAGCTACATCATGCTAAAAGGGTGGTTCTGAGGGATAAAATCGATTTCCTACATTTATATTAATTATTTTGTGTTAGCACGATGTATCAATATTCACATGTATATTATAGAACACACTAATTGGTTATGTCAATGCAGGAACTTCTTTTTTGCTTTTGCATTATATTTCCCTTGTACGCAGATTGAGAACCAAACAGACTCCATTTTGTCTGAACATGTATTATACTCGAATGGTGGTCCCGTGCCACCCTCCAGCAGCCAAGTAAGCTCTGTTGGTTGAGCTATACAGACAGCTGAATTCATACTATTCTTTCTTCTTCTGAGACCCAAGGTCGCATCTGGTTTCAGAGGTGATAAGCGCATTCCTGGAGGCGCCGTACCCGTGCTCCCAGGCACCGAGACGAAAGGGAGTCACCCCTGCTGACCCTCCCCAATAATAGCAGAAGCAGACTTCTAAATGAGCTTTGTGTGCTATATATGGTCTTTCCTTTAAGCTACTGTGCCTACCAGTAATTTTCCATGTACGGTGATCTCATGTAAATCAATGAAAGTATATATGCCATGTACTGAGTGTGAATCTGCAGTCTTCTCCACGCACTGAAGAGGTGACGTCGGAGGGGGCTCCTCTATAGAGTGTTGGTTGTCTAATAAACAATTTACTTTTCTTTACTGCCAACTGATTGATTATTTGGTAAGACAATAAGTGTGGGCTATTGGTAGGTATAGCTCCTTAGCTTATTTTTGTAATACGTCACCTTCAGAAGCATGAGAAGCAGAACCACTAGAAGAATCAGTACAAGTAGAACCAATACCACGAGTACCAGGACCAGAATAATCAAAAGAACAAGGTGGACCACACGACAATGAGGACGAGAGAGTAGGCAGACTTGGAGGATATGCAGGATGAGGAATCAGTGTGGAGAACCACTACTAGGACCAGTGCCAGCAGGACTAAGGCCAGAAGAACCAGCAACAGGATAAAGAAGATGCGGGCTCGGAAGATAAAGAGGAGAACTAGGAAAACCAAGAGTTGGACAGTGAAGAGGAGATGGTCCAGAAAGACCAGAATAAAGACAAGAAGAAATAGAGCAGGACAGTTAACACCTGAAGGAGTTGAAGCAAGGAGGTCCAAGACCAGGAGGACCAGTACCACCAGGAAGACCCAGACTATGAGGAGGATGGCCAGGAGGGCAAAGGGGACCCAGACCAGAAAGAGCAAGACAAGAGAAGTACCCGAACAAGAAATACAAAGAAAGGTAGAATGGCTGGGAGGATGACTGGGTGGAAGATGGTGATAAAGAACTTTACAATCAGGAGGACCAAGGACGAACAAGACCAACATGACTAGAACTAAAGGGTGGAGGGGTACTAGGAGCATGAAGAGGAGAACCAGGAGCAGGCAGAGGACACGGAGGATGACCAGGAGAAGTGCAAATATCAAACTATCAAAAGCATCAATAACCCCAAGCCCAGGACCACTAGGAGGACAAAGACTGGGCTCACCAGGAACACTGGTCTCAGGAAAACCAGGAACAATAAAACCAAGGAGGACCAATACCAGGAGGTCCAATACCAGGCCCAAGAAAACCAGAACCAAGAATAGGAATACCAAGACAGTTCAGTTCAAAGTTTATTTAGCATAGTTACTTAAAACCGTTGCTACAAAATATCTCATTGCAGATTTAAAACCAATTAAAAGACATTATAACCTAATGATATTTGCAACGCATTAAAACAAGCAATTATTGTAGCAGCGTTTGTCCTTATACCGATCTGCTGTGTGATAATTCAGGCGTTGGCATTTTCTTCTATACTTGTATTAAAAAAATTTTAAAGCAACAGTTAAGCTGCGTGTCCTCGGGTGAAAAACATGCCAACACAGCTTGTCTCTGTGTGAGAATACCTCTCTGGTTAAAAAGTGGTTTTAAAAACCATCTCCTTTCCTAGGTTAATTCTTTACATGTGCAGAGGAGATGCAGCATATCTTGTTGCATTGTCACACATAAGTGGCAGGGACAGGGATCAGCAGGACCAGAATGACCAGCAGAAGGAGGATAAGAACTAGGAGGAGGGCCAGTGAACTATTGCTGCAGGAACTGCCAGGGAAAGTAGACAGGCAATGAGAGGACTACCAGGAGAATTAGGAGCAGAAGGAGCAAGATGAGGATGACCAGAAGGACAAGGGCACATATGGGAAGTGATGAGGAGGCCCAGGAGCAGAAGGGCCATCAGGAGGACAGCTCTACACGAAGGCTTAAAATTACCAGGACCATGAATGACTAGAAGTGATCCTCGGCTAGGTGCATTAGGGTATATTTTTTGTTACAACATTTATTTTATTTATTTATTTATTTTGACAGTTTTCTATATCGCGAACAAGACCCTTGCGCGTATCAGAGCGCTTTACAGTGCAGATATACCCACATAAAAACGTAAAAATACAATGAATTAGGTGAATACAGTAATGGTAAACATTAGAACAACACATATTTACAAGAGAGTATAAACGATTCAGGTGAATTTGGCCAGGAGAATCGATTTAACTTCTTTTTTTTAAAAAGCTGCGGATGGATTAAGTCTCGTTTCTGGGGGCAAGACATTCCAAATCCTGGGAGCCATTCCTGAGAAGGAACTGTAATATGTTTTCTTCTTGGAGAAACATTGTGGTTTAAGTAGAAGATTGTTAGAGCTCCTTGTAGATCTGTTACCACCCAATAGTACCAGTTTCTCTTCTAGGTATCTCAGTGTTTTGTGATGTAAAGCCTTATGTGTCATACAGGAGATTTTCAAATAGATTTTGGCCTCAAAAGGTAGCCAGTTGAGGGCCAAAGGACAGTGGAAATGTGGGTTTCTTCTGGAGCCTGTGATGAGTCTGGTGGCTGTATTGATTGAGGCTCTTAGAGGAGCGGTCGTTGATATGGGCAGGCCGCCAAGAGCAACACTCCCATAATCCACTCTGGGAATTACTAGAGATTGAACTGCCTGTTAAAGTCACCTGCCGGTATGAAGGGTTTCAATTTTCTAAGGGTGTTCATCTGGAAATTAGCTCCTTTATTTGCAGCGTGGATGTGCTTCTGCATATTTAGCTTATTGTCCAGTGTTATTCCTAGTGATTTAGTGGAATCAATGATGAGAGGTTGACCATCGAGTGCTGTAATGTGCTTCATCCACTCGCGGATGATGGTTATTTGGTTGGGAGGAACGGTTAAGAGAAATTCTGTTTTTAGGGTGTTTAGGTTTAAATGGTTCTTTGCCAGCCAGATCTGTGTTTTATGGAGTGTTGTATTAAGGGACTTGATGTCTTCAAGTGAGTGGACCTTAATGTACAGTTGTGTGTCATCGGCAAACATGTGAAACTGGATATTTGAGGAGTTGAGTAGCTCAGTGAGTGGTTCCATAAACAGATTGAGGAGTGTCGGGGAGAGAGAGGAGCCCTGGGGTACTCTCAAAGTGACCAGGGAGGGGTTAGAAAACGATTGGTTAATCTTGAATCTTTGTGTTTTAGAGGAAGGAAGTGAACCGGTTTAACACTGTACCAGATAGTCCCATCCTGTGTTTCAAGCGGTCTAGTAGGTTGTCATGTTTGACTGTGTCGAAGGCTTAGGATAAGTCAAGCAGGATTAACCGGCAGGCCTTTTTTTGATCCAATATTTGTAATGTGTCATCAAATATGTGGGTCATGGCCGATTCTGTACTGCGCCCTGATCTAAAGCCTGATTGAAATTGATCGAGGGGATTGAAGTGGTCTATGTGATTACTAAGCTGCACGTGGACACATTTTTCTAGTAGCTTGACCAGGGTCGAGATGCTGGAAATTGGGTGATAGTTATTCAGGTCAGATGAATCCGCCGATGGTTTCTTTAGGATGGGGGATACCTGACCAGCTTTGAGGATGTCTGTGATGATTCCTTGTTGAAGAGAGGTGTTTATAATCCTAGTCCATAGGGGCACTAGCAGTGGATTGAAGGTTTTTAAGTGGGTTGCTGGGAGAGGGTCGGTGAAGTGATTGGAGGGATTCAGGGCGGTGAGCATTTCTAAGATAGTTTCTTCGTTGTAAAAGCTGACGTTGTTCCAGGAGGCACTGTTCTTGAGATCGAGCTTTGTAGAGCAGATCATCAGGGGTACCTGGTGTGGTCAGTGAGGCTCTAATATGTGGGTCGGTATGGGATAATAGATTTTTGCGTAGGTCTGTCTTTAAGTTTCAGTCTTTGTTGTGAAAAAGGATGCAAGCTCCTCACATTCAGGGAGTGTTTCAGGATTAGCTTGGGGGGAGTGGGAGACACCCTTAGATTGAGCTTTGAATATTTCGAATAGTCTTTTGGGACGATTCTTGGCTTGGTCTAATTGTTGACGAATGAAGTCAGCTTTTGATCGTCTAATCTTTCTATGATAGGAATTTCTCGTGCTTCTTAGCAATTTGAGGTGGGCAGCGGATGGGGCGGCTCTCCATTGTCTTTCAATTGCTCTTATTGATCTTCTGTCTTCATTTAGCCTACCATCATACCAGGGGTTTGATTGTTTTGCTGTGAGTCTTTTCAGTTGTAGGAGAGCTAAATTGTCTAGTACCTGGTTCATAGAGTGAAAGTAGCGGTTGGTCAGATCATGTACATCCTTTAATCCAACCAGTGGGGGTGTGAGGGTGTGACTAGAGGTTGCAAGAGAAGCAGGGTCAATGTTTTCTGGGTTCCTCTTCCAAATGTTCGTTCTCGTAGGTTGGACAGAGAGTAGTTTGTTTTCTTCCTTGATGTGGAAAGTAATTATGTGATGGTCAGACCAATTGCAAGGGAGGATCAATTCCAACTGGGTAGAGCCTGTTTTGGCAATGAATAGGTCGAGGGTTGAACCCTTATCGGGGGTGGGGCTGTCACAGATTTGGGACAAATTAAGGTCGGACAGAAAAGCTTTGAGGCTATTGACCTCTGGGTCTTCAGGATCATTCCAGTGGAGGTTGAAGTCCCCCAGGAAGATCTGAGTATTTTGTTGTCCGACATTTACGGCTAGGATAGCAATTACATGTTCGATAAAGATGGGGTCGTTTCCAGAAGGGTAGTAAAAAGAATGTAGAGAGCATAGAGGCTTGTTATTGCTTGTGATGTCTAGGCAAAGGTACTCACAGGAGGAGAGCGCCGGTGAGTTGGTGTGGTTCACAGAGAGGTAGTTCCTATGGATGCAGGCAATGCCACCCCCTGGCCTATCGAGTCTATTTAGTCTTGTAATGTAATAGTTAGGGGGAACCAGTATGTCTAAGAGGGGCGTGAATGATTCATTTAGCCAAGTTTCCGTTAAAATTATGAGATCGGGTTTATTAGTTATTATGAGGTCAGCTATATCAGTGGCATGACGTGCTGCCGATCTACAGTTTAGTAGGATACATTTTAGCTGGGCATGGTGGGAGTAGTGTTATGGTTGTGAAGGAGTGGTACCCTCTTGAGGTTATTTTCAACAATACCTCTGGGAGTATGTCTCGAAACTCTAGAGCATGGGTACTCACAAACTTTCTCTCGGGGGCCAAATTTACATTGTGGTTTGGGTCCGAGGGCCGCACCGGTGGGGGTGGGGTCAGTGGGGGAGGGGGCGGGGCTAGAGCAACAACAAAAAAACTGTTGGAATGAGGTTCCCTGCAGCGGACGCCTTCGTCCACTGGGCCACCAGACCCGGCATACACACATCTATCTTTCTCTCTCTATCTGTTTCTCTCTCTCTCTCTCTGTCTTCCTCCCTCCATCCATCCCTCTCTCTATCTCAGTCACACTCCCTCTATATATCTCTTTCTCTGTCTCCCTCCCTCCATCCCTCTCTCTCCCTTTCTCCCTGTCTCCCTCTGTCTCACCCACTCTGACTCTCTCTCCCTCACTCTGACTGTCTCACTCCCTCTCTCTCTGTCTCCCTCTCTCTCCTTCCCTCTCTCCTCCCCTCTCCCCTCTCCCTAACTACCCTTCCTCCTCTCCCTCCCTCACTCCCCTTCCTACTCTCCCTCTCTCCCCTTCCCTCTCTCCCTTCCTCACTC
This sequence comes from Lissotriton vulgaris, assembly GCF_964263255.1. Classification (NCBI taxonomy): domain Eukaryota; kingdom Metazoa; phylum Chordata; class Amphibia; order Caudata; family Salamandridae; genus Lissotriton; species Lissotriton vulgaris. The sequence continues at coordinate 1,450,338,634 of NC_141694.1, forward strand.
CCTCTGTCACTCCCCTTCCCACTCTCCCTCTCCCCTTCCATTCCTCACTCCCCTTCCCTCTCTCCCTCCCTCACTCTCCTTCCCTCACTTCCGCTTCCCTCTGCCTCCCTCACTCCCTCCCTCACTCCCCTTTACTTACTCCCTCACTCACCTCACTCCTTCATTCCCCTTCCCCCACTCCCTCACTTCTGCTTCCCTCCCCCACCTCCCTCACTCCCTCACTTCTGCTTCCCTCCCCCGCCTCCATCCCTCTATCGACCTCAGCCCTCTGTCTGTTTCCCTTTCTCTGTCTCCATTTCTCGGTCTCCCTCCCTCTCCCTCTCCCTCTGTCTCTGTCTCTGTCTCCCTCCCTCCCTCTACCTCCCTTGACGTAAAGAGTTTCTCTAACTTCCAAATGCTCTTGCCCCATGAACTCCTATTCAATAGGACTAATTCTCAGCAGTGGCTAATCTTGATTCATTTCCCTTTCTGGAAGTAGCATCTCTTACGTGCCCTCACTCCAGACAGAGCGCCACCAACTTTTTGAACCCTGAGGTGTTCCGAGACCCTTGCCACACTATGATGCATTATATTCTAATGCTAAAATCATTGCATGTCTCTCCAAAAGCAGCATAGACAAATGCTCTTCTTGGGCACTCCCAAGCAGGATGAAGAAGCGCATGACCCCCACCACCATATCGGAAACTGCCCTTGACTCGATACTGAAGGAATTAGCTGCATTAAATTTAGAGCAGTGCAACTCTGTGGTAAAATGTCACCTTTTGTGGACTGCTAACATGACTGTGTCTGCCAGGGCTGAGACAGCTTACCGCTTCCAGCTGCACCCGAGCACTTCACACGTCTTTAGAAAGACCATTTGCATGTTAGTGGAGCTTTGTTGATTTCACCTCTTCTTAGGCCCCTGCAGCTCCAGTTGCAGGGGCCTAAGAAGAGGTTTAATTCACAAAGCTCCACTAACATGCAAATGGTCTTTCTAAAGACGTGTGAAGTGCTTGGGTGCGGCTGTCTGTGTGTGAGAGACTCTGCTGCTCTGCCTATCACTGGGTTGGATCACCCGGCCCCCACAGAGCAGCAGAGTCTCTCCGAGTGTCGCTGCTGCACCCGGCAGTGTTTGCAGACATTCTTTAAAAATGTGTTCTTAAAACACGGGTACGATGTCTGCGAGGCCCGCGGGCCGCCAGGGCAGGCTTGCCGGGCCGCCACCGGCCCGCGGGCCGTACTATGAGAACCCCTGCTCTAGAGGCATTGGGATGGATGGGTTGGATAAAGGACAGTGTTTGCAGGTTGTACGTCTGCACAGGTTCAGAGGGAGGGGATGTAATGTAATGTAATGGAAATGCCGATTTGTATCACGCAGCAATCGCTCCAAGGAGCATCTAGGCGCCCAAGAGAGGACCACCAGATGTTAGGTAGTCTCTATGCTTACTTGACCGAGACCAGGGTTACACTAGGCTTCTGGCCGTTGTGTCTTGGAGATTAAAGATCCAGGTTTTTAGGTGTTTGCGGAAGTCTGTTTCCTTGTCCAATATTCTCAGCTGAGGGGGGAGAGTGTTCCATGCTTTTGCTCCCAATACCGCCAGGGATTTGCCCCCTCGGGTTTTGAGTCTGAAACCCGGGACGGTAAGCAGGTTGGCAGTTGAGGAACGTAGTGCTCTGGTTGGACAGTATCTGCTAAATTTTTTCCTTAGATATAACGGGCCTAGGTTATGAACAGCTCTGAAGGTAATTAGCAGTACTTTAAATAAGACCCTTTTTGTTATGGGCAACCAATGTAATGCATTGAGTGCTTTGGTTGCTGATGATCTTTTCGGCCATTTCAGAACCAACCTCGCTGCTGCATGTTGCACCATCTGAAGTTTGTGTGTAACAGCTTTATTTGTACCAGCGTAGAGGCTATTACAGTAATCGATGCGCGATGTTACTAGTGCAACCGTAACTGTTTTTCTTGCTTCGAAGGGCAACAAATCAAAGAACTTTCTCAGTCCCTTTATCACCCCGAAGCACATGCCTGCCACTCTAGCCGCTTGTTGTCTAAAAGACAGGTCAGAGTCGAAATACACCCCCAGATTACGGGCCGAGTTGGTAGTATGAGGTGGTATTTCAGCTTTTTCTGGCCACCATAATCTTGGGATGAACTCGTTTTTTGGGCCTATTGGCATGATCTCCGTTTTACCTGTGTTGCATTTCAGGTGATTTAGGCGCATCCATTCAAAAGTGGCCGATAGGTAACCTTTTGGATGAGAGTTCATAGGAGTGAAGTAGGGAGGTAAGATCTTTTGGTGATATGGGGATTATTTTCCTGGTAGGACGTCATGGGGCATTAGAGTAAGGTACTGTTTTCCATCTGGGGGGGCAGCTGAGGTGGGGGCTAGTGCATGGCCGATGAATGTGTTTCGTTTGTGGCTTGTGTTGTTGCTGAATCAGGTCGTGAAGGGTTTGGATGTTCTCTTTGATTTGATGTAGGGATAGTAGTATCACATCAAGTCTGTGGTCAGAAGTAGGGGCTATCATGTTAATAGCCTGGACTGTGTTTAGGTGAGATGGGGTTATTACTTGTGTGGGGTCCAGGGGCATGCCATGGGCTGGTTTGACGTATGGTAGTTTACCAATGTGATAGTCCGTGGGGGGAGGGGTGGAGAGGGTACGTGGTGGAGTATTGATGCGTACTTTAGTTGGATCTGATTTGATGTATGGCAGTCTTTCTGAGTGGCAGTCACTGGAAACGGGGGGTACAGAGGGGATGGGAGGGGGTGTTGCTGTGAGCTGAAGGCAGAGGGACCGTGAGATTCCAAGTGCGGGGAGATGGGGAAGATGGGAAATGATTTTTGTTATAGAGACCACACTTGATGTATATGCATTGGATTGAATATTAGGTTTTAAAGAGCACATGATTTGACTGTGCACTTCAGGGCACTATCGGTTTGTCATAGAACCTCCAGCAGGTAAAATAACACATCAGACTACAAGAAATGGACACGTTTTCGGGCCTTTCCTGAATTTAAAAAAGATCTTATTCTCCATGTGGGAGGAGCAGTTTTGCTGATGAAACATAAAAAGCTCTGCCTCCCATCCTAGACCTTTTAAAGGATGGGACTTGCAGCTTATATTGGCTACTATATTACAGCATGCTACTATGCGGATACCACTACAAATGATTAGTAAGTGGTTACTAAAACAGGGAATAAGTAACTTTGTGTACAAGGCATACAGCCTTTCATTTAATTTGTTCTCACATCAGTATTAGAGTTTCTAAACGGGTGTGATATGTTCTGTATGCCAGAGATATACTAAACCTCTGGCTGCAGCATTCTGCATCAGTTGCACTCTGTAAATTTCAGTTTTTGGAAGACCATGAACGGTGGCATTACAGTTGCCTAGGCTTAAAGAGACAAAAACTTTGAATGAAAAGCTAAAAAGAAGCAAAACATTTTTCAGAGTGTACTGATGAAAAATGTATAAACTAATAACTGAGCTCTTGTGTGCACTGTGTAAAAAGCTATGATCATTCTTTATACCCAATACAATGCCTGGAATTGGGAATACTGCAAGCGCCCAAGGCCAGAACTCATTTTGACACAGAGATATTTGAATAGCAGGCATGAGGATGTCTGATTATTTCATTGTTTAATTTCAAGTCGTTTTATCCATCAGTATGTTAACAGCTGATAAGGAGCTGATGAAATTGACAGAAGGGATTTAACAGACGTCTTTATCTTAAGCAGTTTCTATCGTTTAAGTACATCAAAAAAGTGTTTCCAAAGGGCTTAATAAGGTGGGTCAGAGGAAGCATTTACAGATGTAACCATAATGGAGGCAATATTGAAGATGAGGTACTCCACAGGTGATCTTCACAGCAGCTGATGATGTTAAATTGGAAGCGGCACTCTGTCTGAGAAGGAGTAACTTATCCACTTCAGAGTGCTATCCAGCTCCTTAAGTCTGGTTATCAGCACCAGGTGGCCTCTGGTAGGATGTATGACGTTACAACCCATGCTTTTACCACGCATGCCTTTACAACGCGGTTTTTACATCGCAATCCATTACAACGCATAGCGCTTAGAGGTGCTGGATAGTGAAAAGTTTAATTTTCTATTCCAACTCCAGTCCCCGTGGACACTAGGGAAGGTGTTGGATAGAAAATTTAACGTATTCCCTATCCTAGAGCGCCCCCCAGAGCAATGCTTTGTAATGGTTTGTGTTGTAATGCCTGCGTTGTAATGGTAGTGCGTTGTAAAAGTTTTGTTGTAAAGGTTGTTCACCCTCTGGTATCAAATGCAGCAGACCAATCTAATAAGGGCAGCGCCACAGAAGTTTAATTGCCTGCTTTCAAGCACCCCACCACGGAGGTTGAGGGAGCAGTGGCATAATGCAAAATGATGGGGCCCCCTGCAGAATATGAGGAGGGGCCCCTGAGATTCCCATATATCAGGGGGGTAACAGAGGGCCCCTGCAGCTCCGGCCTCACGGTTTCTAGTTTTGGAGGGGGCCCCCTCAACCTTTCAAGCCGTGCCATTGCATACCTTGCAGAATGTGTGCAAAGGCATGGAATAAGAAATAGTTAAATGCTCTGGAAAGCCACTCTGCTTTACCGAGCATGCACCTGAAGTGTTGGGAGGGTCCAACCGTTAGGAAGTATTCATTGGTCTTTGGTTGAATGGGGGCCCCTTGAAGGGTTGGGGCCCCTGAAAGGTTGGGGACCACGCCATAAGGGCCTATGTTAAACCTCAGGGTGACAAACAGGGCTACTCAGCCACAGCTGTCCTGCCGTTGCTGAATCTATATACCACAAAACAGGATTTGCCTGATTTTGTGATAATTTTCATTAAAATGGTAGTCTTAGCTGCCACTAGGTGATGGTATAAACACAGGAAAGGGCCCCATATCACATTTGTGACCTGAGCCCCACAAACGCTTCTGACAAAGCTGTCATACAGGACTACAGTAACTGATATTCATGCAATACTACACTGGCAACAAACTACTTGCAAGGGGTGTAGACTTGTATTATTCTCAGTCAAGTCAGGTGTTGATTGCAAACTGCCCTAACAATTTTGATAGAGCAGCTGGGAAGTTGGAAGGTGTAGTGAGCCAACGGGCCACTACCATACATCGTATCTGTAGACACCCGAGGGGCTGGGCGCGGCTGCTTGGTTATTAATAGAGGGTGCGGGCCGCTCTGAGGGCCAGCACGGATCCAGACAGTGGCTCGTATGATTGTGTCCGGCGCACACACAAAGCAGGGGCCTACACACGTGCAATCACCCTCCAAACCTCTGCACCACATTGGCGATGAGGAGGTACTTACCTCGCGAGTAATGGCACAGGCAGTGGATGCCCAGCGATGGTGGCGCAGTGCTTGGCGAGTGAAGTGGTTGATCGTGCCGCCTCACAGTGGTGAACACCGTGTGAGAAGACCTGAGGTGACCCGGGCGACTGGAGGAGCCTGGCAGCGAAACGCGCTGACCACAGTAAGCTGTGTGGTGGTGCACACAGTGTGGATGAGAGAGAGAGAAGCCGAAAGAGGCCAGAGATGCTGGAGGCATTGGTGTGCTGCCCGGGAGAAGCCGGGTTCCGGCACATGTCGAGGAGAGGCCCTGGAGCATGCAGCGAGGAAGGGGTTTGGTCACCTGCACAGAGGAGGGGCAGAGAAAGCAAGGCGACAGCGTGCAGGGAGAGGCCAAGCCGGAGAGCTGCAGGAGCACAGCGTGGAGACGCTCCAAGGCAGACAGCAAGGACACCGTGAAGGGGATTAGTCCTTCTGCAACAAACACAAAAAAAAAAGAAAAGTCAAGTCACGCTGATAATGTGGAAAGACAATCCTAAAGCAGGCGCCCATTAGAGGAAAGAGAAAAACATAAAATAATAAATATAGATAAAAAAAGGGACTACCATACAGGTAGGATATCAGAGGATAGATATCAGAGGATAGAGAATGAGAGGTATAGACTCAATAAGCACAGCACAGCAAGAACTACAGAGAAGAGCATAAGCACGGCAGCGGCAAGAGTTGACAGGAAGCCAAAAGCAAAAAAATAAAGAAAACAAACAAAAAAAATCTTGGTGCAAGACGGAGCAGGAGCGACATCATGAAAGATGAGCACATTACACGTTAGCGGCATTACCACCACCATTCAGCTAGCTAGCAGACCCGACCACAGCAGCGACGAGGTGGAGGAAGTGGATAGGAAGGATGGAGAACTACTTTCTCACGACGTGTAAAACTTATGGGGCAGTGAAAAGGTCAACCATGCTACACATGGGAGGGGATGAACTATACAAACTCTTCCAGAACTTGCCAAACACAGATAATAAGGATGATTAGAATGCGTGGTAACAGCACTCGACAGATACTTTGTTCCTCAACTAACCCCGGATTATGAACATTTCAAGTTGAGACAGGCTCGCCAGCATGAAGGAGAGTCGGTTAACATGTTCTTGGCGAGCACACTGAAATTAGCCAGCACGGTCACTGACAAACAGCTGGAGATACGTGTGCAACTGATCCAGGGGTGCCAGTCAGCAAAGCTAAGGAAGTTGATCCATCGTCAGCCAGGAATATCACTGGATGAGATATTGATCCTCAGCAGATCGCATGAATTAGACAATGTGAGAGCCGGCGAAATGGAGTCAGCCCTGGGCCACAGGACACAGACGGTCACACACCCAACACCCACGCACATCAAGGAGAAGTGGGCAGACGCCATCCAAAAATGAGCTGGGCGAGGACGAGTCAATTTCCCAGCAGGGGTGATGCCGAAGGCATTTGGAAACTGCGGTTTTGCCACCCATCCCATGAGGAACTGCCCAGCAAGAGGAAAAACATGTCTGCAATTTGGCAAAGCCGATCACTACGCAAGGGTGTGCCTGGGAGGAGTGAGGCCTATTACCCATGGAGAAAATTTAAAGAAGTTTGGAAAAGTGAAGGTGGAATCGGACAGGGACGATTAGCAAGGCACAACAGCCATGGTGAGCCAGCAAATGAGATACCTAGAGGAGGAGGACGATGGTGAAGTGTTCACAGAGTCATTTGCCAGACGACAGAATCAGAAGAGGAGACCTCCACCCATATGTTCGGTGCAGGTGAACGGAGTAGAGGTAACGGTGCTTATTGACACTGGTGCATCAGTGAACACCTTGGATGCTGAGCAGTATCAGCAACTGAAGCGCCGCCCGCTGTTGGAGAAGACTAAAGCAAAGATATACAGCTATGGAGTTCCCCATATGTCTAAAAGAAGTCATAGAGGTGGGAGTGCGAAATGGGTCCATGGAGTTCAGGACCAAGTTTTATGTCAGGAAGGAAAGCGCGTGCATGCTGCTAGGCTGTCATATGGCAGAAGATCTGGGACTAGTGCTATTCGCGAGGCAAGTACTTTGGTCTCATGCAGAAAAAATCATGGGTGATTTCCAACACCTATTAGAAGGATTGGGACGTCTAAAGGGGGCCAAAGTCAAGCTGCACATCGACAAAACCATGAGACCGGTGGCACTGTAACACCGAAGAGTGCTGTTTTACTTACGGCCCCTCGTTGAAGCAGAGTTGGACCGACTAGAGAAGGAAGGAGTCATTGAAAAGGTGTCAGGACCGTCACCGTGGGTATTTCCTCTTGATACAGCTCCCAAAACAACGCAGCCTGGGGCCATAGGGTTGTGTGTGGACATGAACCTGCCAAATAAAGCAATAAAAAGGGAAAGGCCCATCACTCCAACAATTATCGAGATTGTGGCAGTCATCAACGGAGCTAAGTGGCCCTCTAAAGTGGGCCTCAACTCTGGCTATCATCAACTGCGGCTGGATGAAGGCACCCGGTACATCACAACGTTTTCCACACATGTTGGGCTGAGGAGGTTCAAAAGACTGAGTTTTTGGGTGTCTTTCACAGCAGAGGTATTTCAGAATGCCATAAGAGAAACGCTATCTGGGTTGGTGAGAGTCATCAACTTCAGAGATGATGTACTGATATCCGCAGACACTCTGGAAGAGTATCATGCAAACCTGAGAGCAACTATACAGTGACTCGAAGAACAAGGACTTACGCTTCACAAGAACAAATGCTTCTTTTACACCAACGAGGTGGAGTTATTTGGATGTCGGTTTTCGAAGGAAGGCCTTTAAGTGGACCCGGCTAAGATTGAGGCAATCCGAGCGGCGGCCATCCAGCAAAATCCCACCTAAAAGTGCAGTTTCCTGGGGATGATAAACTACTGTGGGCGATTCATCCACAAGTTGCCAACACTGACGGAGCCCCTGCGCACGTTGATAAAAAAATAAGAGTTGTGGGAATGGACACATGAAACAGCATGTGCACTCAAGGACGTGAAGGGGGCACTGCTTCAAGGGGCATCGGTGGCCTATTTTAAACCAGGAGGAAAAACAGAACTCATTGTAGATGGCAGTCCAGTGAGACTGGGGGACGTTCTTCTACAGCATGAGGAAGGTGATGAGTGGCTGCCCATCGCGTATACCAACCGCACCCTCACAGCAGTGAAAACCCGGTATGCGCAGATCGAAAGGGAACCTTAGCCATCAGATAGGAGTGTCAACATTTCCACATCTATCTGTGTGCCCACAAGTTCTAAGTAACCACTGATAACAAGCCCCTTGTGCCATTATTCAGCGGATCTGCCAGAAATGGACTGCCCTGAATAGAAAGGTGGGTGGTAGAGCAACAACAGTGCGACTTTGACGTCGCATATTACTCCGGGGAGAGTAATCCTGGAGACTGTCTGTCAAGATACCCGACGGCCGATGACCCATAGACGACAAAAGAAACAGACTGTGGAGAGGATGACTTCGTAAGGCATGTCCCAGAGAAAGCGTGCCCTTGAGCTATGTCCTCAGAGGAGATGGCTCATTGATGAGGAAAAGGAAGTACTCACGAGCCTGTGGCGATGCTGCGATGAACTGAGTGAAATTGAAGAAGGACTTGTACTGAGGGGACAACACGAAGTGATCCTGAGAAGTTTATGGAGACGCACTGGGGAGCTAGCTCATCAAGGACATCAAAGAGTAGCAAAGACCCAAGCACAGTTGCGATCTAAAGCATGGTTCCCATCGGCAGATCGCATGGTGGAAGAGACAGTGAAGGGTTGCCATTCATGCACAATTATGGGAGCCGAGGGAGCCGTTCCTCCCATCATCACGGAAGAACCCTGTGACAAGCCATGGTCAAAGGTCAACATGGATTTTGGAAGTTTTTGCGGATGATGACTAACCTTGGTCGTTATAGACAGCAACTCCAAATTTCCCGCAGTTGAACTCGTTCGATCCACAGCCTTCGAATACATGAAACTAGCAATGGAGAAGATATTCACAATGATGGGGATCCTGGATGAAGTAAAAACGGACAACGGTTCACCTTTCCAGGGTGCAGAGTGTAGAGATTATCTACATCATCTCAACGTTCACCACCGAAAAAACACTCTTCAGTGGCCCCAAGCAAATGGGGTGGTACAACGTTTTATGAGTAGTTCAAATAAAGCACCAAGAATTGAGGTGGATCAAGGGGAAAATCTAGAAGTGTGCTTACACCAATTTCTGATGGCGTATCTGCAAACTCCAAGAGTGAACTTTTGTGGCTGGGTATTTTGTGTTACTATTTTGTGTGTTTTTTTAACTGATGAAGTTATTCATTCCCTTAAGGTTAGAAGGGATGTATGAGCCAACCGGCCACCACCATACATTGTATCTGCAGTCACCCGACGGGCCGGATGTGGCTCCTTGGTTATAAATAAAGGGTGCGGGTCGCATATGAGGCCAGCACAGATCCAGACAGCGGCTCGTATGATTGTGTCCGCGCACACACCAAACTGGGGCATACACATGTACAATCACCCTCCAAACCCCTGCACCACAGCCGGTAGTTCAGATATTCCTAGTTTTGCGCCCTGAGCTGCACCCTCAGGGCAGCACTTTCTACAATTCAAAATTACTACTTTTCAACCCTTCCTAACAATACCTGAGGAATTTAGAACTTTCCCCAAAATATTCCAAGGCTGGAATAGTAAATAAACCTCCTAAGCTCTGAGCACTAGCGCCGCCTTGATTCACTCACTTCTACTGAGGCACAGCCGGGAGCTACGATCTCTTTTGTTTTTAAAAATTGCTTGAACCTGTGTATTTTTTAAAACTGTATACTTGCCTGCTCTTGGCATAGCGATTTCCCTTTGTGGTTCTGACTACTATTGCCGCCATTTCTGCATACCGCAGGACACGCCCACCGGCGCTAGCCACGCCCCTTTTGCCAAGCCTTCTTAAGCGCTGAGCACTAGCGCCGCCTTGATTCACTCACTTTTCCTGAGGCACAGCCGAGAGCTACGATCTCTTGTGTTTTTAAACATTGCTTGAACCTGTGTATTTTTTAAAACTGTATACTTGCCTGCTCTTGGCATAGCGATTTCCCTTGGTGGTTCTGACTACTATTGCCGCCATTTCTGCATACCGCAGGACACGCCCACCGGCGCTAGCCACGCCCCTTTCGCCAAGCCTTCTTAAGCGCTGAGCACAAGCGCCGCCTTGATTCACTCACTTCTCCTGAGGCACAGCCGGGAGCTACGATCTCTTGTGTTTTTTAAAATTGCTTGAACCTGTGTATTTTTTAAAACTGAATACTTGCCTGCTCTTGGCATAGCGATTTCCCTTGATGGTTCTGACTACTATTGCCGCCATTTCCGCATACCGCAGGACACGCCCACCGGCATTAGCCACGCCCCTTTCCAACCCTCTCCCTCACTTGTATATAAGATGTGTCCCTACCGGAAGCGCAGCGGACGAGTGCAGCGGGCGCGACGATTGCGCGACGATTGCGCGCCGAAGGCGCGCCTAAGGCAAGCCTGTCTGCGCCCGTCCGCGTCCGGCCGGGGCCTGGGGCCCGTCACGCTGCCCTATTCACATCTTATGCCCCTAGGGACTTGATCGCTTTACACTCACTCTGTCCGCTGGAACCCGCCAGCTCCTTAAAACAACAACTTGGTGTTTTCCAAGCCTGTAGTGCTTTTCCAGAGCTCAGGGCCCTCCCATCCTCCCTCACCCTGAGCACACAGCCACCTCCCCTCCTTCTAAAGCCCTTCCCGCTCAGGCACCTGCTAACATGGAACTAGCAATTACATACCTCAACACCCGGTCGTTAGTCAGCCACCAACATGACATATGCCACCTTCTGGACTCAGACCGACCCGACATTCTACTCCTAACGGAGACCTGGCTGAATGAGGACTCCTCCCCTGACATCTTGGCAGCCATTCCTCTGGGGTATTACATTCTCCAAGCCAACCGACCAGCTGGTAAACCTGGAGGTGGCGTAGCCGCCATTATCAAACTCTCCATCAGGTTCACTTCCCTTTCTCTACTCACCATCCCCCAGGTCGACTGCCTGGCAATCAGATTCGAATCTTCGGTGTCCCCTCTTACCTGTGTCCTGGTATACCGCCCCCCTCAACCCATGCCCAATTTCCCCTCTCTCTTTGGCGATCTACTATCTCAGCTCACAATCAACAACTCCAAACTCCTGGTTCTAGGAGATTTCAATTACTGGCCGTCAGATGCACACGAAAGCTCCCACTCCCTGGCTTTCACTTACCTATTAAGAAGGCTCAATGGCCTTCAACACGTCCACACAGCCACTCATTCCAAAGGCCACATCCTAGATCAGGTGTGGACCTATAACCTTGAAATCATGTCGCTCACGATCATATCTTGCCACTGGTCAGACCATTTCTTAATCTCCTTTCTTCTCCTGATCCCTCCACCGCCCCCCCGTTGCAGAGGCCCTAGCCTTCTGGCCCGCAACTGGAATAAAGCAGACCTCGACCTTTTTCTAACCTCTTTAACATCTTCAGTTCCGACCAGCCCAGGCTCTATAGACTCCCAGGAAGCCGCACTTGTCAAATGGCTAGAGTCCGCCAGCGACAAGGTCGCCCCCCTTAAGTCAATTAGAACCAAGCGCCCCCACGACGCACATCGTTGGTTCTCAGATAGCCTTAAAACCTTAAAACTGGGACTTCGCCAAGCCGAGCGTCGCTGGCGCAGAAACTATGACCCCTCAGACAAATCACACTTCCTAAAACTATCCGGAGAATACAAACAGGCAATTTCAGCTGCCAAAACTGCCTACTTCTCCACAAAAATCCTCAACTCCGCGCTAAAATCTAAAGAAATCTTTGCCATTGTGGAGGAGCTTTCACACCCGGATAGGGTGACCATCAAACCCCTCCCATCTCAGGCACTCTGCGACTCCCTTAACTGTTTCTTTATAGACAAAATCAGCAAAATTAAAAACAATATTTCCTCTGGATCCCCGGCGACCTCCCTCTCAGAGGCCGCCCCCTCTTTTAACTCCCATTCCCTGACCCAGATTCCCCCTATACTTAAAGAAGACTTCCTCTCCCTACTTCACAAAGTCTCATCTGGTTCCCCCACAGACTGCTGCCCTCCTGCGATTCTCCGGGCCGCCTTTTCGGCTTGCCCCGCCCCTCCACTAGCCCTCCTGAACAACTCTCTCCTGCTCGGCGAGGTCCCCAGCCAGTTCAAGAACGCTGAAGTAGTTCCCATACTAAAAAAAAACAACGCCGACCCCGCAGTTATGGGTAATTTCCGTCCCATCTCCCTTCTCCCTTACTTGAGTAAGGTACTTGAGACACATGTGACCAGCGTCCTCAGTTCCTTTATTGAAGACTCCAACTTCCTAGACTCCCAGCAAGCCGGGTTTAGACCGGCCCATTCGACAGAGGCGGTTATCCTCTCTGTCATGGAGGAACTCCGTAGAGGCGCCGATTCCAACATTAGCCAAGCCTTGGTTCTCCTGGATCTGTCGGCGGCCTTTGACACGGTCGACCACACCATCTTGGTCGACCGTGTCAAAGAGGCGGGCATCAGTGGGACGGCCCTTAACTGGGTCCGCTCCTTCCTGGAGGACCGCCACCAATCGGTCCGACTCTCCCAGTTTTCGGCAGACAGGATGACGGTCACCTGCGGCGTCCCGCAGGGTTCGTCCCTGTCACCACTCCTTTTTAACTTGTACCTCACCCCCTTGATCCGCTCCCTCCGGGAAAGGAATGTCACTGCATTCAATTATGCAGATGACATTCAGCTTGTCTTCAATCTCGACTCCTCGGATGAAGCGGCCCAAGACTTCCAGTCCATCCTCTGCCATATCAGTAATTGGATGGGCGCTCACCATCTCAAACTTAATCCCGACAAGACGGAGCTTGTTCTTGTCGGAGGCCCATCCAATCCCTGGAATTCCACCTTTTGGCCCCTCTCCCTCGGCCCCTCCCCTCGCCCTGCTGACAAAGTGAAAAGCCTGGGGGTTTACATCTCCCATGACCTCTCAATGAAGCACCAGGTCAGTGCTACTGTGTCCTCCTGCTTTTTCCAGCTTAGGAAGATCCGGAAAATAGCCCATTTCCTGACCACTGAAGCCCTCACCTTCGTACTGCTGGCATTAGTCATCTCTCGGATCGACTATGCCAACGCCCTGTATGCTGGCATCTCACAATACCAAATCAACAGATTGCAGCTGATACAGAATCAGGCAGCCCGCCTAATTTACCACCAACCTAAACATCACCACGTCCGCCCTCCCCTCAAAGCCCTTCATTGGCTTCCTGTATCGGAGCGTTGCAAGTTCAAACTAGGCTGTTTGACTCATAAATCTTTGGCCGGCATCGGTCCCTCCTTTATCTCCTCCATTCTGCACCCTTACGCTCCCTTCAGACACCTCCGTTCCTGCCACCATGCGCTCCTCCAGACGCCTAGATTCAGGAGTAAAAAACACGGAGGTCTCAGATTCTCCTTTCTGGCCCCCTCATTCTGGAACTCTCTTCCGCTGGAACTTAGACTTTCTCCTTCCTACCCTCACTTTAGGTCTCTTCTAAAAACTCACCTCTTCCGCAGCACCTACACATAAGTTTTCCTCTCCTCCCCTTTATGCCTCTCACCGAATAAGTGAACAGCGCCAAGAAACCGTCCGGTGTATGCCGCGCTTTATAAGTAATTTTTACATTACATTACATTACATTGAATATTTGGGGGAAAGTTGCTCTTTCCCCTAATCTGGAGAACTCAGGGTCCATACATGTTTTATAGCAGTGGTATTACAGCCCAGTGGCCACTTTAAACTTAGAAGGAACGTAGTATGCTTGCATTTAGGCAATTATTTTACTTTATGCCAAGCAACACCCTCACACCCCCCCCCACTCCCCCCCCCCCTTTAGCAATCGTGTACTTTTTTCAATCCACTGAGCAAGAACGCTGAATTATATCAATATTTGGAAATGAAGAAACCTTCCATAAACATAAGCATGTAGCAGCATCGTTTTTTTTATTTTTTTATTTTATTTATTCATTTATGTATTGCATTTTTATAAAGCGCGGACTTCTCTCTACACTTCGCAGCGTGAGAACTGCATTCCTCCTCCTCCCAGTATAGGCCACGCGCTCTCCTCCCTCCCAGCACACCAGGAAGGGGGGACCCGGCTCCAGTAAATGCCCTTCCCACTGTGGGCGGCTCGTGGGCGTGTTTACCGCAGAAGGGAAGCTCCCTGGTGCGGCCTGTCAGAAACAATGCGGACCCCCTGCGTACTGCTAGGCAATCACTTGTACTGAACTCCGGGTAGGGCAGTAGCAGTGCGCGAGGACCTGGATCTGGTGTCTCCGCTCCTTTCCTAGTTGTTGAAGGATTGACGCCGCCGCGGAGCCGACATTTCCTTCCGTGGAAGATGCAGGAGGGCGCGCGGCCCAGGCTCTCTCTGTTGCTGCTGTTCTGCTGGGCGGCTTCCTGGCAGACAGGGAGGTCTGCGCCCACCCGGATCCCAGGTGAGTGCCCGCTGCGCCATACCCTGTCCCTGGAGACCCCCTGCCTCGTCTTTAACCGCTGGAGCCGCTGTCCGCACGTGAAGGGCCTTTCCCGCTGTACCTTGGGAGTTTCCATGCTTCCTGAGAGGACAATATTGCACTGTGCGAGGAAAGGCGTGTTATTATGATACTGCATACTTATTTTATGAGGTTTCCTGTTCCAAAAAGTAGGTGGAATGTAGCATTGAGGCGTTCGGGTCATAAAGGATTATTATTATTAATATTTTTAGTTGACGAGTATTCTGCGTGTAAAATTATGTTAATAGGATATTTCTATTGAAACTGATAAAAAAATAAGTAGAGGATCCGCGCAGGGAGTTAGTAGCCTGCATGGAAATTAATGAGAAAAGTCACGGTGCTTTTCGGAGCATGGTTGGCCCAGCACCTGCTGGATGTATGTGAGCAAGATGAGTTCAGACCAGCTACAAAGTCGCACGTGTTTGTCACAATACTTAGCCCATTAATTTCAATCGAGTACTGTTGGTGACAATCAATATGTGTTACAGAGGTCGAAGTAGGTCGGATAGGAGGGGCATGACGTGCATGTAATTTTCTAATTTATGAAAAAACGTTCCCGTACTATTTATGAAAAGGCAACCCGTACCGGAACTGTTAATAAATGCTTCAGCTGAAGCGCCATTCAGGGAAACTCCTGTGAAAGCAAAGGCAGACAGATAACTGAACACACCCTTCTTGCCTGCCTGAAAGAAATGCAAATAATCTGCAAAGGGTGCTTGGGAGCCAGTATTGGCTTTAATTGATGGAATCACTTGAAGCTTTGTGATGACAAGGATTTATTCTTTTGACTGGAGTGGTAGTGCAAGGGAGTTTCCAGCTGGACTGTGAAATGTGTGTTTTTAAGGGACGGTTTTATAATACAATTGCATTACATACAGTCTGGGCCTTATTAAAATCTATATTTTGGAAGAACCATTTTCTTAAACCTTTGTGCGCATTTTGTAGCAGTCTATCTTACACTGTGTTTAATGCAAGTTTAAAATAATTACTTAAATATTCAGTGCTTTCTGGCACGTGGGACCTCGTAGCACTAAGAATACGCAAGCTCTATTCTCCACTGCACCAACCAAGGTTCAAGTCTGAGGCTACACACAGACCTCTGCAGTGCATTGACTAATAGAGGGTTCATAATGTATTATAGTGCATTTCCCAATGTTTGACTTTACTTTTTAAAAATGTATTTTCCATTTAGAATGCACATTATTTTATATGTAGCTATCTTACGGTGAAAGACCCCAAAAAAGTACAGAATATTTTTTTTTTAGCCACACCTTTCACCTCGCCCCCACGCTCACTGACCCAGCCCCCCTTGCTTGCAAAATCAATTTCCAAATTATTTTTAAAGCACTTCGATCTCTGGTTACAAGTGAGTTTGAGGAGAGTATAGTAAAGACTTATGCACTATTCAGAACAGATAAACTTACTGCCACATTACTTGAATTTCAATGTTTACCTCATACCTCCACAGATTTTTCTTTTTTCCACTTATTGATTGCATTCCGGAGACAATTGCATGCCCCGGTATCCTGTGAGGTACTGATAAAAACATTTTGTAAGTTGCAACTGTAGTAGTCGCTTTAAAGATTTAAGCATTTTCAGGTCTCTGGCCTGGAAAGTGTGCTGATGAGATAATGGCATGCCTCACATTTTTAGGCAGAAGCAAGCCAGAGCTGAGCCAGGAACATGGCATGGTTTTATGAGCTGATGCACTAGCCAGACCATGGTATGATTAATCCTAAAAATCGGGCAAGTGATATGCAAATTATGACAAGAATCTTTACAATTCAAAGATATTCTGGGCTTATTGTACAAAGAGGCCGTTCTCCAACATAGGTGGCATATTGCACACCGCCTATTTGTGACCTGCCACTGGTTTTGCGATGCGAGCTATGTACTAAGTCATATCAGAAAATCTCTAGTCTGAGGGGGTTGCAGAACTAATGAACATTAATTAGGCCAGTCCCTATTTATGATTGGCTACAAAGAGATGGTGGCCTGCAAGGAACAGCAGACCACCATTCCTGTAGTCGCATGCCGAAATGGGAATCTTTTTTGTTTGTAAAGCAGCCTTTGTTCTTTAAAGTTGGTTACCACCTCCTTAGAGGAGTGCATAACTTATTATTGAGTTGCAATTGATTTCACATGCCATTGATGCATGTCTTTACGAGTCTCAATTAGGAGGGAATGGACCTTTTTATGCCTCCTAGTTGCAATATGGAGCAAGTCATTAAACCTATGTTGCCATTCAGAAAGGCTTTACCAAATCACACAATGAGTTTAGTAGATATGAAAAAATACACTGACTGGCATTTATTAAAATTCATAATTTTACGATAAAAACATTTTGTTAAGCATTCACTCTGAGTGTAATCACTAACAGGTGCTCCCAAATTCTCTAGTTAATGAAAATGAAGCAGCAGGTGGTAAAGCGGTTTGTCCAGCATAATAGAGATCGGCCCAGTGGGGGAGACCAGGTTTAAAACCATATTTCCCCTGCAATACACAGTCTACAATTCAGCTACAGCAGTTATTTCTTATCTTTTTAAAACAATCCAGCAAAGGACATGGAATAATTAAAAAAATTAATGTTTTTCTTCATAGTACAGTGTTTAATGTAAAGAAAGCAGAGCATTTGATTTGCTTGATAATAAAAATTGCCCCCCTTGACTTTTACTAAACAAAACTATTTCAGAAAAGTTTTCACCTTGAGGCTGCCATGCAATAGTTTTGCAATACAATAAGGTCACAGGTGGTGGCATAACATTAGCTAACTCTGTTTGTGAGGTCTTTTTGAACTGTAATAAGCATTAACTTTTTCAATGATTATTGATCTAAGGTAGATTTTATTCTCAAAAACGCAAAATATTATTGATTAAGGCCAACACGTGTTTCACAACATGTCGCTTCATCAGGACCGTAGCATAAGTTCTCTTATACAGATGTTAATACGGATGTTTAAGCGCAAAGTTAAGGCGCTGCAGTAATAAATAAAGTATTCTTCTTAAATTTCACACATGCTGGGGGTCCAGTGTGTGCTGATATTGTATTTCCTTTATTTTTCCCAAATGTAATATTCAACCATTTCATCAGTGTGATAGCCTATGGCTCTGTAAAGTCTGTACAGAATACTTCATTCATTACTGCATCTCTTTAACTTTGCGCTTAAACATCATCATCATTTTGAGAGGTGGCCTGGTATATGCTGTCCACTAATTAAAGTGGGCACCCTGTACCAGTCCACATGACCCATATGATGTATGAGGTCAAAGATAACCTTAAGAAAGCTACCCTAGTGGTAGATGTGGAGAGCAGACTTCAGGCCTAATTTTTTTTTTTTTTTTTTTTTTGAAAACCTTTATTTATCAAAACAAAGTACAGTGCTATTCAGCCGTACATCCCGGAGGCCAGGCAGCATTGTGACTCAATTTGAAAACATGTACAAAACAGAAATACTGGAGTAGTCAGGTTTAATTTTATGATATGAAGAAATCTAAAATAACGAGAGAAACCAACAAAGCCAAGAAAAGAGAAGAGAGGAGAGGGAGAGGAAGAGAGAAAAAGAGAGAAGAAAACAGCAAGGCTAAGGAGCATAAAAATGGTAAGGCACATGTCACGGGCGGAGGCGGGATCGATACATCATACAAGCATCAGGACACAAGACAATCATATGGACGGGGAGCAGAAAATCAGGATGAACCACGTGGAACCTAGGGAAGGGGGAGCTATGGAGAAAGGTGGATCTCCGGCTGAACCATCTCCGGGGGTACACAAATGTCTCCTCTATATGAGTTCCAGGCACTCCAGATCAATCCGCACATCTTGGGCTTACCCCGGGCCATGTAAACAGTTTTCTCCCGGAGCATGCACCAATCCATATTGGTTTTCCAAAGACTAACAGTGGGGGGGGGTCGGAGCACCCCATCTCTGGGCGATGTCCCTCTTAGCTATCATATTGCCCAGGGTGACCCATCGGGTCTGAGCCGTATCGTAGTCAGTCGGACCCCACACGTTCAACAGACAGCGCCGAGCCTCCGCATGCAGGGTCACACCAGTCACAACTCTCATTATCGCTCCCAATACGAAGCAATGACGTGACACTCCCAGATTATATGCATAAAGGTGGCTGTTGCGCCACATCCTCTCCTGCAAAGGCAATCCTGGGAGAGTCCCATGTGAATTAGTCTGGGGCCTGTGACATAGATCCTGTGGAGCACCTTCAACTGGATTCAGGCCTAATCTTGAAGGAATGTAAAGCAGTTTGTTTTACCAGAATATCACCTCCTGAATGACTAAATGAAGGAGAACTTTTGGTAGTGGTAGTGCACTGCGTTTATGTAAACAAAGTTAATATAGTCTCCTGTGCTCCTGGGAATCACTCCCCACTCAGGAATGTAGTTCAAAGTATACTGAAGGTGGCAGCCTCAAGAATCCTTGGTCTGTCTCCCTGGGCACCAGGTGGAATGCCGAGCTCCCAGCTAAGTTCAAAATAAATGTTACTTCACTCCTTTATGCTTGAGTTTGTAAGTTTCTCATTTATTAATACACGATGTTGTATTCACATCAAGTAGTCATGTTTCATTACTTCATGATCCATAATGCATCATTCTTTCTTTTATACAACGTGAATTTCACTACAATTGTTCCCTTCCCAATGCATTTCGGCGTGGTACGCCTTCGTCAGGGGACATATCTGTGAAAGAAATGACGTTTGTTCAAATATCTAAGAAACCTTTTGAAGGTGCCTCCAGAATCTGGGTGTTCTACTTCGCATAGTGTGCTAATGGTTATTCATTACAACGAATGGTGTTAATCTCAATGGTGGAGGCACCTTCAAAAGGTTTCTTAGGTATTTGAACAAACGTAATTTCTTTCACAGATATTTCCCCTGACGAAGGTGTACCACGCCGAAATGCATTGGGAAAGGAACAATTGTAGTGAAATTCCTGTTGTATAAAAAAGAATGATGCATTATGGATCATGAAGTAATGACACATGACTACTTGATGTGAATACAACATTGTGTATCAATAAATGAGAAACTTACAAACTCAAGCATAAAGGAGTAAAGTGTAACATTTATTTTGAACTTAGCTGGGTGCTCAGCATTCCACCTGGTGCCCAGGGAGACAAACCAAGGATTCTTGGGGCTGCAACCTACAGTATAAATGAAGGAGAACCACACAGAAGTTATATAAAAATATGTATTTATTAATGTAACACTCTCTACTATCCTCTAAGCGAGGATTGAACACAAAGCGCACAATAAGAAATTCAATAGAACAGTTGTAAGTAGCACAATACACAGTGGGCTCCAGGGGGAGACCAAACCTTATACTAAAATAGTGGTATAACAGTCACGACTGAGATCAAGACAAGGTCTGGAGCATGTAGAATCGCGGGGAGCCCAAGGAACCACCCAAGGTGAGTAGACCGGGACCCCACGGAGGCCGGATGCAGTGTGGGAACACGACCGCGGGCTCTGTACGATTCTATGGGGAGTCGCGGTTATACTTTTAAAGTTTAAGGACCCTTCTAGGAGGACTTCGAGCCAACCCTTTGGAACTTAAGAGTTTGAAGAGCCTCCCCACCCGTGGATACAGTAGTACCAGAGTAACCTATCCCAGGGGAGCCGGGTGCATAGGTCTGAAGTGGCGTCAGAAACTCTTGTCGTTATCAATGGAAGGCTGTGAAGAAGTACTTCTGCCGTGAAGGTGAAAAGGGTCCAGTGAAATCCAAGCCTGGATTCTGGAAGGAAGGAACCCGAAAGCAGAGGGGACAGTCTGGGTCACTTCAGAGTGACCATGGGCTCAGCAGACGATTGCCCACCGATGTCTGGTGCTTCAGGTGCCAAGAAGGGATGCTTGACTCTGCAGCCACGAGGGCCAGGAGACGTCGCAGACGACCAGGAGCCAGAGGTGAGCGGTCCCATGAAGGATGTCAAGTGCATAGGAGTCGGTGTCCGGCGGGAGCACCAACAAGCCTTGGCAAAAGCAACCCATGCAGGAAGGTCAAGCAGGTTACGGTGTAAACCAGCAAGGTCCAGGAGACTCTCCAAGCAATTGGGAGTCAGGGCACGTCTGAAGCAACTGGGGAAGCCCAACAGAAATCAAGATGACCCTCAGGACGTATGACCAGGAGTCGAGAGGGAACCTCTAGCAAATTTGCAAAGTACCAGCCCACGGAGCACTCGGTGCGAGGAGGCCAGAGTTCTTTAGTGCAAATACTGCTCAGGGTCAGAACCACATGGAGTCCAATGCACAAGCTTGGGAATCGCCAATAAGCATATGCACTTGCAAATGGACACTGCACAGGGGTTCGGGTTATGCAGTCCCCATGAGGGATTCTGGCCTCAAACTCCGTGAGAGGGCAGATTAACCTCAGGGACCTTCGGAAACCCACCTCCTGTGTTGCTGAAATCTTCAGAGTCCGCAGGAGCTCAGGAGCAGCAGACCGGTCAGTTGCATTACAGTGCCTGCAGTTGTAGGGGAGTTACTCCTTCACTTCAAGGGAGATTCTTCAGTTGTTTTAAGTGCACCACAGGCCCTGCACGGAGCCTGTATGGAGCAAAGGCACAAACTAAGCTTTGGACTGAAAGAGGGACGAAGTTGAGCCCAGTCGAGGTCCAGCGAAGTCCAGAGTGTCCAGACAGTGGACGATCAGTGCTTTCTTCTTGTAGAATCTTGTCCACGTTAAATCTAAAGTCTTACAGCCAGGTAAGCCCTTTTGTACCACTCGGAGAGGGTTGGACAGATTCGGGGGACCCTCCTAGGGGAGGGGCAGGACATAGGGGTGGCTACAATCATGTCCTTTGTCCAGTTTTGCGCCAGAGCAGGAGCCAATGGCTCCCAAAACCAAATGTGGCCCAAGTGCAGACTATCAGGCACTTTGGAAGTACACCCACCCAGCCCCAATACACTAAACCCTGTCTGGGAGGTGGTCAAACCTCCCTGTGACAGGATGTATTGTGCTGCCTTCCTCTTCTCGAGCTTGGCTCAGCAGCAGGAGGGCAGAAATGTGTCTCTGGTCGCAGCATCCATTTTTTGCTGTCCTCGGCGAGCATGCTGTTAGTGGAAGGCCTTTAGAGAGAAACAACACTTAGATCCCAAGCATATTCACAAAATGTTAAGCCGTCTCTAAATAGGTCTGCTATTCTTTCCGTAGTCCATGCCTGCTATAATCGCCTGTGCCATTGTGTGAGGTATGTGACCTCTGATTTTTTTCCAAGCAGCCGCTATCGCCAGCTTGGCAGCTCCCAAGCCTAGCCACATTAGAGCCTTATTACTTTTAGCATGGTACTGCAGTACTTCAATCTCGAAGCCCAAGGAGAATACACCCTGGAGTATCTGGAATGGGGTAGCCCAGGATCTCTAATCTAATCCACGGCAAAATTTCTACCCACAAAGTCCTGATGGTAGGGCAGTCCCACCAGATATGTCGGAAATCTCCCAACAAACCATATCCCCTCTAACAGAGATTTGACGTCTCTAGAAAGATTTTGTTCATCGGGTAGAGGTACCAGTCATATAGTATTTTGTAACGAGCCTCCTGCATACCCAGAGAGTGATTACATTTAGCGATCTCGTTCTACAACTTCCTCCAGTCCCCTTCTGACACTTCTCTTCCCAGAACGTTTACCCAGAGGGCTATGTGTCTTGCCTGAGGAGAATGCTGGGTTGTGAGGAGGAGGTTATATAGGAATGTGTTAGTACCCCTAGACGTCCCCACTGTTCTTACAAATTGCTTGATAGGAGTTAAGCTCCTCGTCGCTGCCTCCCTAATATCATGTGTCAAAGCCAATGTTTCAATTATAAGAAATGGAAAAGTTCTGCGGCCGGGAGAGTGGAATTCCATCTACAATTTTCGAACGTCAGGATAACCCAAATGTGGAATAGATCTGCTAGCGTGAAACAACCTCCCTCCCGCCAAGCGTTGAATGGGCCGGGCTCCATGACTGGTAGGAATGCCGGATTGAAGTGAATAGGAGTGTGTGGGGAGGAGGAAGGTCATCCATCCGGTAAACATCCATTTGTACGCGGTCATTACACTGCATACCATTACTACGCAATCGTTACAATGCATGAACTGTAATAACGCATAGCCTTTACTACGCATGTTATTACTTTGCATGCGCTGTTAAAATGCATGCGTTGTAATGCGTGTATGGCTGACGGTAGTCAGGGTATGGATTGGCGAGCTGTGAGTTAGAAGGAGGCAGCGATGACAAGGAGGCAGCAATGACGAGAAGGCAGCAATGACGGCACACACCCAGAATTGCAGTGACTAGGAGGCCAGCAAGACTGTGTGGTGGAAGGCGACCTGGTGACCACAGCATCGAAGCAGGGGCACGAGGGGTTCCGGGCACCCCTGCACTCATCTCAGCACCCTCGTAATTCAGAGGCTTTTGTGGGCAGTAATGCGTGTATGGCTGATGGCAGTCAGGGTATGGAATGGCGAGCTGTGGGAGTTACGAGGAGGAAGCGATGACGAGGAGGCAGCAATGACGGCACACACCCGGAATTGCAGTGACGAGGAGGTCCGCAAGATGGCGTGGTGGAAGTAGACCTGGTGACCAAAGAATCGAAGCAGGGGCATGAGGGGCTCCGGGCAGCCCCGCACTTCTCTCAGCACTCTCGTAATTCAGAGGCTTTTTAGAGGAACTTCTGCTGTCCTTTCATTGACAACGCTTGCAGCCGAGGACAAGGGACGTGCACCGGGGGAGGAAGAAGTAGGAGGAGGACTGTTTATTAAGGTTCAGGGTAGTGTGGTGGTAGTGTATTAGGGTTTAGGGTAGTGTCAGGGTGTCGTGTAGGGGGAAGTGTTTTAGGGTTTAGGGTAATGTCAGGGGGAAGTGTTTGTGTGTAGGGACAGGACTGGGGCACAGGGTAGGGTCGTGCTGGGGGTAGTGTTTCAGGGATTAGAGTAGTGATGGGAAGTTTGTGTTTGTGTAGGGCAGTGTATTTGCATTTAGTATTTAGCGTAGTGTTGGGGTGTTTATTGTTTGAAACATATTTTATTACGTTTCTAAGTGTTGGGGTGTTTATAAAAGAAAAAAATGGATGTTAAATAATGTGGTGTATTAAATTTCATACCGGAGTATTAATTTTTAAAATATATTTTAAGTTACACCCCACCCCCCACCCAAAACCACTATTTGCCTGGCATCCCGTCCCAGGGGGTAGGTTACTTTTAATAAAAAATATTCAAAATGGTCCATGTATGGGAAGTAGTGGTGTGCCAAGTAATCTGCGCTGTAAAAGTAAGTTCTTATCTTATTAATGCATTTGCAAAGTAATGGTATGCGCAGTAAAAATATGCGTAGTAATGGCATTTGCGATGTAAAAACTTTGCACTAAAAGCATGCGTACTAATGGCATGCTAAGTATCGTCATGGATTCCATCCATCCGTCCCTCTTGTTTACTCTATCCCAAGTGTTGAGCGTAGTCTTCATGGGGGTGCACAGATTGGCATTGATGGGGTAATGATCTTTCGGTTTCCATCAAACAGCTCATATACCTCATCCTACTTCACCCGGTCCGTATGTAACCAGTGTTTATCTGATTCCCGCAGAGAACAGTCGGCAATGACCCTCAACTGTGCTGCCTCATAATAGAGGTGAAAGTCTGGTAATGCCAGTTCCCCTTCCCTCTTTGGGCGTTGTAGTGATCTCTGTGGAAGTCGCACCCTCCTACCTTTCCAAAGAAATCTGAGACTTGGAGACACAATGATTGAGACACAATCTTGATTGACCTCTCTAGGCAGGGCCTGAAACAAGTATAAGAACATTAAATTAGTACTTTTATTTATTTGGCAGCCAAAGTGGCATCAGATATCTTGGATCAGCACATAAAGCAAATGGCGCCTGCATAATTTTCCTGGTTTTACTGCTTTAGTGAACAAGTATATTGTTTATCCCTTCAGCTTTACAGTAATGCAAACATATCTTTAAGACAAGACGTTTTGGCTTTACCAATGCTTGTTGAAAATATCTGAAGTTCTGCAGCCTAAACACAGTAAGATGCTTCCAATATTACATTGAAAGAAATTATCTTTAATTTTAGTTCAACAGTTCTTCCTTGTAGGTTGGTGCACTTAGAACAGGTATATTAACCATTTTTACTTTTAATGTGTAATGAAAATATTGCTCTTACTGGCGGAAATATTTACTATTGGCTTTGAATTACTATAACATGAAGACCAAGTTTAAACACACCAGAATGACTGGGGGATGAAAAAGGGAAAGAATAGAAAGAAAAAGCTTTGGAAAAGTACTACCCCACCAGCACGGGTAGACAAAGCCTTTCTTAGGAATCACTCGACACAGCAGGATACTGCTGAATACTACTGCAATTATATGCATCTCTTCCACAAAACTAATATTATTTACTCAATTGATTCATAAGGCAGCGGTGCCAAAATTCTCATTGGCTTGTTGTAGAGTTCTTTGAACACCACTCCTTTTTGAGGTGGGGATTGTATAGTTTATTTCCAAAGATTTGTGATAAAAATGTCTACACAGAAAAATAAAATTTGGCTTAAAATTCTGTTCAAGCTCTTCAGATACTCCAGAGTAAACTGTTTTGGGATTGGGTAAAGTGTTTAAAGCTTATTTCATTACTAGGCATCTTCTTTCCAGGCAGGTAGAGGGGGCTGGCTCCGAATTCCTGATTTGTGCCATTACATCGTATATTAGAATCCGCCGTTTGATCCTGGGCAACTTCTCGCCTGTCCTGGAGGCATCTTTAGCAAGTCAGCGTGTGCTCCCAGACTCGGTTTTAGAATGGCACCAGCTGGTGCTTTAGAAGGTAAAACAATGGTGTGAAAACACGGGTGCCTATGGAGTGTGAAGCACATCAAAGAACAAGGAGGGGTCTGTTGTGCTCCCGAGATGTACTGTAGTGCCAGTACCATTGCCCCTGCAACTCTCTCCTTCTCCTTTTTTGCAAAGCGCTATATGTGACAGCGCCTCTTCTTTCTTCCAAGGCGCTGTATGTTGCAGCATCTCTCTCGCTCCTCCGCTCTCCTTCCCTCTGCCTCTCTCCTCCTCTCACCTTCCTTTTGAAGCGCTGTATTTGGCTACATCTCCATCTCTCTTCACGTCTTTCTCTCCTCGTCCTTCCACTTTACTCCCTCCACCTTTCTGCCTCTTCTTAATTTCGAGGCGCTGTCTGTGCCGGCACCCCTCTTCTCTCCTTCCTTCCTCCCCTCTCTTTCCTGCTCTCGCCTTCCTTCTGAGGCGCTGTATGTGTCTAACTGTTGACATTGTGTGCACGTTTGCCGTAGAGCCCTTCTACGACCTCCTGATGGATGATAATCAAATCCCACTCCCGACCGCCATAACTTTGTATTAATGTAATTGTTTGTATTTATTTTGCATGTGAGTGTGATACATGTATTTGTGTGATGCATGTATTTTTGGTATAAAATGTTTTTTTGTTTTTATTATCTGTGTAAAAATCTTAGTAATTATTACATTTTTGTTTTATCTAATTTTGCATTTTTTATTCCATAGTGGGATGTGGGTTTATAGGGGAATTGGTTGGGAAGTTATTTAATTGCCTCAAATTGTAAAGCGCTCTGATATCCTTCGGGGTCAAGTTCGCGCTATATAAAACTTTATAAATAAACAAATAAAATAAAATTAGACCAGTGACCCCACGATTCTCGCTTCTGAAGGGTGCAATCATATCTTCCACACCAGATACTGGTGTGGAGGTATGATTTCAAGGTGTTTGACACCAAACACAGTATGTTTCTATGCAGCTGATTTCGAGATTGCATTTACCGCGAGGTTATAATGCACCTCTACCTATACGTCCAGCTTGAGAGAAGGGTCTCCAAAGGCTGCAGAGAGTCTCTGCTCATGCCGGGGCACCCTCTCACATAAAACCCAGCACCCTGCCTTCAGGATTGTTAAGGCCTGCTTTAGGGGTGACTTATACTTTTTAAGTGTAGTGACTAGTAGATATAGTGAACCTATATCTAAACTAAGTGGTGCAAGCACCATCTTACACAGGCTGTACTAGCAGACCTAGAGTCCCATTTTGCCTGGCCTCTCATGGGTGGCATAATACATGCTTCAGCCCATGGGAGGCCTCTAGGGGAACCTATGCCCTGGGTACACAGTACATGGTGTACCTTTCTAATTTCCCCGTCAAACAAAATCCATACATTATTTAACTTTGATACACTGCGAGCGATAAAGAAGTGAAACCTCAGCTCAGTTACCAATTTGGCTTTAAGTTGATTTTTTTTTTTTGTGCCAATGCTCCTTATTAACCTGTTTAAGATCATGTTTTTTTATTAGTCCAAGCATTTAGAGGGTTCTGAGCCCTGGAGCAGACGCCTTTCACATTAAAATAATTTCCACATGTTTAACCTGTATATTTTAATCTGCAAAAACACGTTGACAAGACCTTGGTGTTTTTGTTCTGTGTGCATAAATGATTTTGAAGCATAAACGTTCATGCGTACCTTCTCCATTTTATAAGGATATAGATCGCACCTTGTGTAATTGTCAGCGAGAAACGAGGAAGCACAGTTGAAATTTCACAATGCTTCCTCCTCACGCGCCACATACTTTACTGGGAGATTAAGGGCAGATCTTCTCGTTGCTGTGAGTCATTGCTGCCAGGCAGGGCATGCTCTTTCACACGTTTATTGTATACGAGGAAAAGCGCTGCATGTTGTGGAATAAAAACTCATCTCCACCTAGTATTCTTATAAATGATCATTTATGTTTACCTGTAGGTTGATTTGTTATAAAGAATGGGGAGGGGACACTACTTTGTTTTAAATGTGGGTTGTGTGGGGTGGAGCAAGCGGACCCAAAGAAGGTTCTGTCTTCTTGGGACTCCTGCTTCCGCGCTGCTCTGTTGCTCGATTTTTGAGTTCTGATGAGGTCAAGTGGTCCTCAGTCCTGTGAATGAGGGTGCAAGTGTACAGAGAGGCTGGCATGCCGTTGATTCCTCAGAGAGACCTCTCAACTGTCCTGTGGTGAGATCCACTCTCCCTCCATAATACTTTTGCATAGGCATTTGGGCAGTAGAACGTGGCACAGGAGGTGGTTGCCCCATGGCGCTAACTTTCGATCATCTGGAGTTAGCACCGGTTTATAACATAGTACTTGGACTGCATCCTGACTTATGAGCCCCAGAAGCACAACAAGGGGGTGGAAAAGCACTGTGAGTGGCTCTGGACACAGGTCTACAAGTGAGGCCGTCTGGATCATTGACCCCGCTCCTGCTACTCGAAGTACGCAATGATTTTTCCTCTCTAAGCTTCCCCCTCAAAGATGGATCGCACTAGCTAGTAAATTGGAAGTACCTTGACACGTAGTGGACCAATTGTAAATTGGCTCATAAAAGGAGGGAAACTTTTTTTTTCTTCTCCTCCAGGTTCTCAACAGAAATGTCAAAGTTGAAACAGTGTCCCATTGTGGCATAAGAGCGCATGGAACAAAGCGAATGGATGCGAGACAATACGTAACAGGGGTTTTACCCCAGAGTGTTGGGACTTGCAATGGAGGTGAATGAAAGTTCACCTATGCCAGTTTTGGAGAATGTTGCAGGCTCTGATGAAGATAATGGACATTTGGTGGAGAAAACGCAAAGCCTTTAGCCTGCCACTTTAAAGAAATATAGAAATGGTAACACAGGAAGCACGGGGATGCTGTCTTAGACTCCACAGAGATCCGACCATATCGAAAGCAGTGTTGTTGGCAGAGACTGTGGTGTTTGATGATCATAGTCTGCTTTTATTTCCTGACATGAGCTCTGTCTCCCTGGCTGGGAAGCGAGCACGTATGACGTGCAGAAGGCTGAAGCTTCAAGTCTTGTTCCCTGTTCAGTTCGGGTTGACCTACATGGGCAAGAAATATGTGTTCTTCCAAAGGGAAGTGGCTTAGGCATTTCTGGAAAGGCTGAATGAAGATCTTAGAATGCAATCTTGTTCTAGAAACCCTGCTGACAGTCAATAGGCTTTAAAAGGGCGATTAGTATTGATAAGAGCACACATTTCTGTACGCCCCAAGGAACCAGACTTATGACTTTTTGCCTCCGGCATAGACTACTACTACTTGTTGATATACACATTACATGTGACCCTACAGGATTTGATCATTTTTTGTTTCTCAAGTAGGCCTAATTTTGTGTTGATAAAATACAAACACAATTATATTTTTGCCCCATTGCTCATGTTTTTAGAGGTAGGTGAGCCAACCGATTAAAAAGGAGAGTCAAGTAGGTAGGTGTCTGTTGTGATGTTTGCTGCATGAAAATCATTCTGCAAACATCTTGAAAAAATACGGTAAAGCTTTTTAAAAATTCATAAAAGTGTATTTTTTTTTAACATGCACAAGTTTTTCCTTCACCCTGATGACAGTGACACTAGTAAAAGTTAGTTGTCACGTGTACCCTGTATGTGATCTAGAATAAACTCTCTCGCCATCGCTCTTCCCCGAGTGAGCATTTGCTCTAAGCATTGGTTTGGAGATATGTATATATCTGTGTCTAACTTGATGCACAAAGAATTAATGCTAAAGCATTAACCTTTGATGCAAAACAGGATAAATGAATAGCCATCCAAGGGAAGGTGAGAGAGAGAGAGAGAGAGAGAGAGAGAGAGAGAGAGAGAGAGAGAGAGAGAGAATATATAATAAATAAATCTGAGGGCAAATGTCACAAAAAAGGAGAGATGTACCTTGTGGTTCACCTTCCCGAGCCTGATTCGGCCTGTGTAGTACGTTTTTGTTGGTTTTTAAAAAAAAGGGGAGGGGGGTCATGCGCTTCCCCTCCCCATTTAATCTTCATTGTCCCATTCCTTTCTGTTTCAACAATACTCTAGCGGAGCATCTTCTTTGTGCTACCATATAGAAACAGGTATTGGCAAAGCCAATAGGTCTCACCTTCAAGACCTATTGGCTTTCTCAGTGTTTTGTGGCCATGCAGTGCAGCGCCGCTGACAGTGGGTTGTAATGCTACCCCGAGCGATTTCCTGTGGTTGCACTTGTTGTAGGCATACTCCCAACACCTTTTGTGTGACTGCCCCAAGTTGTCTTGGGCCCAGACCTGGGCCCCTTGCTCCCTGTGCCACTGGTACCAAACTACACCTGACTGAAAAGCCCCAATCAGGGCGAAACATTCTTGGGTTGCTTGTGTTCCAGTTCAGAGAGGACTTGGCTTAGCACTTCGGGTTGGACTCCTCCTATTGGAGCAGAGTCAAGACTAATTTGCATATAGCTAGTCTGAAGAGGCTTGGTGAGCCAAAGAACGATGGGTTGGAATGCTACTCTGAGTGATCACCAGTGGTTGGACTTACTTCAAGCATCTTCCTATCACCTTTTGTGTTCATGTACAGCATGTACAGCATCCCCAATGTAAAAAAAGTTTGTTTGTTTTTGAGGTGTGGGTGTGGGAAATAACACAGTGTGCGTGGGTGGGGGAAGGAATGCACTGGCGGTTGGGGAGGGGAAGCAACGGATGACAGAAGGAGGGCGCTCGTCAGGGAAGCAGTACAGCAGTGGAGTGCTGTTAGCAGCATGGGGGCAGGATTGGAAAGGAGAAGCAAAGGACACATGATCAATTAATTTGTGTAAAATAGTGAGCTTCACTTACTGGAGAATAAATTGCTTTTCCTTCTGCATTAATATAACATGTTTTGATAGAACTCTGCGGCCTGCTCGAGCCATAAGGCATGTATCTTAATATATTGTAGTGGTTGTTTTACAAAGAACAGTATATTTTAGTACAATTTTAGCAACGTATTTTATTTACGTGTGCATTTGGTATATGCAATCATTTTAATTAATTATGCATGATAAATAAACTTAATGGGCGAGAGAGAAATGTGTAGCGGTCAGGGGAGAAGGAAACGGGCGAGAAAGCCCCAGGGAGTGGGATGGCACGAGAACGCGCACAATGTGGATGGGTATGTAGAGAAGCACATGAGTGACTGACAGCAGAAGGGGCGAAGAGAAATGCAAGAGGGAGACAGCTGGAAAACATATGCTCTTCCAAGGAATGCTTTACCCAAAAGAAAAAAGTAGTGCTCAAAAAGCAAGCAGTGGGAACATAAAAGTCAGCCAATCAAACTAGATGGTAAAGAGGCTGTGCTCCATGGGAGGGGCAAACATAAAATAGACAAGATTGGACACAAATAAGAAGCATGTAAATGACATTGACAACTAAGCCAACCCGTGGTAAGCGACCGGTGAGCTTTAAGCTGCTGTGATCTGTGCAGGTAACATCGGTGGGACAGGGTGGGATTTTGAGGGACGATGGCGAGGGAAAATTAAATAAATACATATTTATTCCTCCGCATCATCCCCTCCAAATAATCCCCCACTCCCCCATGCGGCCTCACCGCTGTTACCTGTATGGACCGCTGCTGGCTCCAAGCTCCAGAATGTTCTTAGTCAGCCTACAATACATCTCGAAACAGCTAGCAAATGCTGTCCGGTAGGCTTCACCCAAAAATAATTAAATCGGAAATACTCCACAAAACACCAGAAACTTCAATATGTGAACACTTGTGAGATAAATAAAACCATTGTGCCACAAGCACAAATAATTACCCTGTGCAACATTTAGTCTATTATGAGTAACAAATTGATTGACCTAAGTAGCAGCCTGAACAAAGCAGCACATTTTCTAAGTTCAACTGTTGTGTGTAGGTAACTTTTGACTGCTTTGACTGCATCTAACCTTTCCAACTAAACTTTCTATGACCCAACTAAAATACTTCTCAGTAATAGCAACACCATTTCTTGCTGTCTGTGAAACTCCTCATACGGCGCTGCCTTCACATTATAAAAGTAAATCCTTGGGCGAGAAATGCAGAATCGGAGTAATGAAGATTGCCGCTAAGTAACCTAGACATTATCTGTGTTATAGTCTTTTGTGTTTGTTCTAAAACTAACTACACACAGAGGTGTATTTTCGACTTTGACCTCCAAATTGGAAACAAGACTTATGTAAGAGATTTAAAAACACATTTGTGCATACATGACTGTGATACACAGATGCTGCAATACTATCAGGATTTGAGGAGAACCGGGGCATGTTAGGATTTTTTTTTTATTTAAAACTAGCGAAAACCTGTCTTTAATGTTCTTTTGTGCGGCATGTTACGTTGGTGATTCTGGACTAGTGTCAAGAGAATGTTTTTAAATAGAAATTTCAAGACCAGCAACAAATGTAACCCTAAAAGTTAAAATGTTTATGTCTGGTATAGGGAACTTGCGCTCTCTTGTCCTGCCTAAAGTATTGACAGCAAGGGGATGTCCTGAAAGTAGCTGTGAGCGGGATAATTGTTTTGGGTTTCTTACTGTGTTCAATTATGTATGGCTGCAGAGATTTTTTTTTTTTTTTTGCTGACCTAGTCCTTGTACAATAAGTTTTTGAGGAGTGCTAATCTTCTACACTCTGATGCTTCGTAATAATTTAATAGAATCAAGACTGTGAAGGAAAGTTTTAATTGTTGAAACACCATTGTAGAACTGTAAGGCCATAATGTAAGTATTAATCCGAGGTTAACCCCACAATACCAGCAAGTGTGTGTCAGTCATGCAGTGAACATTTACTTAATTAAAATACAAGAAGAGTGGAGCTTGGTGTACCAAACCGTGAATGTAAAAAATATATTTTTTGTTGTTGGGAAAGCAACCTGACCATTGTAGTGTGTAGCTTGTAAACATGTTAGTGAATAATTTTAATTGTTTAAAATATGTTAAACTGTATTTCTGTCCTCGCATTGAGCATTTGCGCAAGCGGTATGTGAAATCGTGTAATGGCTGTCGGGAATTGGGTTGACATTGTGAAACATTTCCACCTTGTGAAACAGCTGCATCAGCTGTGTCATGAGCCTGATTTACTTCTTGGTATGGTAAAATAAGTTGTACCCTTAATGCCTGCCTTCAACCTGTAATTACTTGTGTAGTGCTTTGAACATAACATAACATAGATTAAGGTTAGGGAGACCTGTCTGGATTAGGCATGAAGCTGCTGGAGCAAGATGATGGGAAGACACTCAAGGATTCTTTTGCAATTCAAGAGTAAACATTATATTGATTACCTGATATGATTTGGCGGAATGGAGTTTCGCGTCAGCAGAATTTATAAGTCATTAAATAATGCCAGTTACACATTTGAATATTGTGAAAACTGTGTGATAGTTGTAATTGGATCGCTTTCCTCCTGTACTTCCTCTTCTGGCCAATTATGCTTTTAGAGCATGTAGATCAATAGCCATGCAGGTGGGCAAGCAGCAGCAGCAAGCCAGCAGACATGAGGGGCAGATAAGACTCTGAAAGAAGCTACTGCTCCGGGTCAGACTGGCAGACGTGATCAAATACGCATTAGCAAAGCCAGTATGTCTGGATGTACTGTGCTAATGTACGCCGCATAAGAATATCAGCGCGAAACACTTGAGGAAAAAGGCGGTAGTAGCTGACTGAAGAGGGTGATGGTTATTAAGTAGTCCCTCATGTCACAACATCAAGAAACCTGGGTTCATCCTCTGTGCTGCTGCCCTGTTATAGATCGGCAAAGGAGACTCCTGGTTAAACCGGTCTTTTTGGCCAAGGCGTATGCAGCTGCGCACAGGGCATCCTTAATTTGCTTTAGTAGCAGGTCAGCTGGGGTGTTGGGGAGATGCGCTCAACATGTGGACATTTCAAAACGCCAGCTCTTTCAGCTAAATGTTACAGGTCCCCACCTGTTACAAAGGCAGACTTTAAATGCATCATTTGCCTTGCACCCATGCAATGGCTAGGCAACCTCCAGGTCCAGGACAGCAAGTTGTTTGTCCCCCGATTAGCCAAAGCGTTCTTAATAGTTTTAATTGCATACAGGATGACTTTTATAGGCTTTTATAGTACGTTCGTTGGATTTTAGTTTGTTCTTTTTATTTATGGAGGTATACTATTCGGAAGAGGTTAGCAGCTAAACTACAAACAATTATTATTATATGTGTTATTAGTCTATTTAATGCACATATGCACTTTAGGTGCTAAGCAAATGCAGGTAATTTAAGTATGTTTAATGCTAAGAATGGAGTGTATGTTTACCTCGCTTACTTTTGCAGACTGAATCTATTCCCAGATGAGGGAAGCGTCTAGTGGGTAAGTAAGAGGGTAGTTTGTGCGGTAGCCCAAGAAAGCGCATCACACCTTTTATTCCTCAGAAAACAGGCTAGTACATACATTGCTCATAAAATGTTGTACTAATCTTTTATATCTGCTCATTGAATTCCAACTTGTGGCAGTTGGATAGCACAATGCACTTTATACTTCTCGTGAACTAGGTCAGTGCATACTTTGTTTAGTATGTATATAGAATTGTATTGCGTTTATCTTAAAGATTAAAGTATGTGATCTTTAGCTTCAGCTAGCCTCAGATATTTTGGTTTTCAAATAATGAATTCTGCTAGGATTACTCCCATACAGGGAGTTAAAGCTTTATGCGTTGTTGATCAAATTTCCCTATCGGAGACAGGCTGCTGTAATACATCTATTTTATGCTAAAAACTGCTTAATGCAATGTTAATCAAGTCTCCTTATTTGAGAAAATCCTTTTTAATGTTTACTTTATGTTAAAATTGTTTTGATGTTTTAATTAACTACACAATAAACTTAGCTATATAACTATATAGACTCTCATGCAGTTCAGCTCAAGCACTGGAGCAGAGCTCGAAGGGTACATCCAAGCAGATAGCTGCATTAGGTGAGAAATGAATACTCCCTGGGCTGTGTCAAGACATCATTGACAGTATCTGACTAATGGCTGAATGAGGCTTTTCAACGAAAGATAATGGTTTAAAGGAGTGGACCCAAAGCCCACTTTAGGCATATTGTTAGCAATAACATTGTCCTCTTGCTGGAATGCCTTTCAGGCATAGGAGTTCAAGGAGTAGCTCTTGTTCTGTTGTGTTCCTTCCTCTCAGACAGGAAACAGTTTGTGGCACTGGATTTCTTAGTTTCCAAGCATTTTTCTCTTACTTGTGGTGTCCCCCATGGCTATTCAATCAGCCCGACCCTGTTTAATGTTTATGGATCTGCTCTGGCACCTTTAATCAGATCCTTTGGGGTCGTTCTGACCTCCTATGCCGATGATGTACTAATTGTCATGTCGGGTTCAGACCAGGACATAAACTTTGGCAGCAATTTTCATGATTGTATGCAGGCCATCAGCTCACGGATGAGTAACAACTGTTTAAAATTAAATTCCAACAAAACGGAGGTTGTTCTTTTCTGCAACAATCCAGCTTTCCGGTTTTCGTCCTGGTGGCCAGAGAGATTAGATACTTTACCCACTCCTGTCAGAAAGGCCAAATATGTGGGAGTCATTATGGACAATAAACTTTACTTTGGTGACCAGGTTAATACCTTGATGTCCACCACATTTGTTATGCTCAGAATGATCAAAAAGATCTTACAATTTAAGCCATGAGAGTCCCAGATCTTATCCTGTCATGGCTGGATTATTGTAATAGTTTGTATCTCAACATGCAGCAGCAAAATCTCCATAAAATGCAGGTGTTTCAAAAGCCGCCTCCTGACTCCTTTCGGGCAGCTTCAAATTTTGTTCTGTAAAATAAGTAATTCAGATGCATCACTGGCTATCTCTCAGAAACAGGATCAGGTTCTAAGCCTAGTGTACGGCCTTTAAGGCTTTGCGCAGTACTGGTCCTGCCTATCTCAAACAAAAGTTCATATGGTTCGTACCCAATAGAAATCTTGTTCTTCGAATGCTGGAACATTGGTATTTCCAGATTTAGGAGGTCTAACTGCGGGGGAAGAAGCTTAATTGTTGGTACAGCCAAGGCCTGGAACGAGTTACCTCTTTATTCATTCCATCCCCAATTTTCTAACATTCAGGAAAGAACTTAAATCATGGCTATTCTGATGATTGAACACCTTTGGGTAGCAGTGCGGTCTATAAAATGGATTAACTTTAACATAGAAAAGGAATTTAATTAAGCTTTTCAGTGTTCCTTTTACTGAGGCTTAGTTGCAAGTGCTTGACTTTGAGATGTCCTGAGGAGCAATGCTGTACCTTTTTGCTCTGTGCAGCTGCTTATACAAAGATAGCCGAGTCTGAATTAGGCTGTCTTCTTCGTTCTGCTCCTGGTCCACTGTCACTGCTGACCACGCCACATTCTGCCCTGATTCCTTTATCAAAGCGTAGTAGCTCATACTAGTTGGTATTTCTCAGAGTAAAATGAATTTGTGGTTCAATTTTGATCTGGGCTTAGTGTGAATAGTCCATGCTAGAACATGGTGTGTAGTACTGTTTATGTACCAGGCTAGGTAGGGCTTGGCCAGTGCGCACTACTTCCACAAGCATAGTATTTTGAAATCAGAATCTGGGCCACTAGTTAAATTATTCACCACAAAGGCAATAACTGTTTGGAATGGATGTATGACGTTACAACGGAGGCTATTACAACGCCTGCCTTTACAACGTGGTTTTTACATTGCATACCTTTACAGCGCATAGCGCTTAGAGGTGCTGGATAGTGAAAAGTTTAATTTTCTATTCCAACTCCAGTCCCCGTGGACACTAGGGAAGGTGTTGGATAGAAAATTAAACTTATTCCCTATCCTAGAGCGCCCCCCCAGCGCAATGTGTTGTAATGGTTTGCGTTGTAATGACCGCGTTGTAATGGTAGTGCGTTGTAAAAGTTTTGTTGTAAAGGTTGTTCACCGTTTGGAATATGATAGCCCGGATATCCACGCAAAGCAACATTCTGCTCCTCCTGAAAAAACTTTGCAATATGTTTTATTTTATATACTGTATGCACTGAGTTCACAATAATGACTAAATACCCAGGATTTCTAACAAATGAGATGTGGTCTGCAATATTCTCTGAGAGCAAACACCTTTAACGTCCTAATCCCAACTGATTGATAGAATAAAACACCACCCCTTGCCTGAAAGACATTAAGATTATCTGATGTCTTTATTGGCCAGCGGACTAAAGGAACGACTGCACCTCAAAAAAATCTTAGCTTTTTTACTTAGGATCAGAGATTGAGGATACATTTTTGTTGATGATGATCCAATTTATCACAGGGCTGTAGAGCTTCTTAGCACTGCACTCCATGCCAATTATATTTTGACCTGTCAAATACGGCAATACATTCTGAGGATCCTAATCTACCACTGCATGCTTGCAAAAAGATGTGTTACTTTCTAGCTGGACGCTCAGACACAACCCGTTAATAAAAAAATAAAAAAACTTTTTAATAAAAAAATAGATCATACTCAATAGGCATACTTATGAAATGAAAGGATTCGTAAGTGTAATCCTAATTTCTTTACAAAATGGAGTAGCATCGAAGTACAGTGCAGTAGAGCTTTCCCCCGTCCCATACACACCTCTTAACACGTCCATCGATTTGTAAGAGTTAATTACCTGTGGTGTTGAACCAGAGTAAAAATATAGTTATATCCAGAGATAAAGGATTACAGTTCGGACCTTCCTGTGCGAAGTACCCCAGGCCCTCTCAAAGGTGGGGAGTTGATCCTTCAAGTCTATAAATGTGTCTCCGATAGGTCACACTCTCCCTCTGCTCTTGCAGCCATTCTTCATGGGTCAGCCAGTGTGGAGTTAAATCTTCCTTTCATAAAAATGACAAACTTGGAAGTGCAGTGTGAATCATCTTCTCCAATGTGGTGACGTTCACAAGATGTCCTCAAATAGGACTAGCCATGGCTTGGTCAGTACAAAAGGTTGTTAACATTCCATCTGTGTGCATCTCCAACAGAGAATAGAGCGAAGGATCTGATTTAAAGTTTGGTGAATGGGTTACTT
The DNA here is from genome assembly GCF_964263255.1 of Lissotriton vulgaris. NCBI lineage: Eukaryota > Metazoa > Chordata > Amphibia > Caudata > Salamandridae > Lissotriton > Lissotriton vulgaris. The sequence continues at coordinate 1,450,376,316 of NC_141694.1, forward strand.
AGTCACACATTTGACAATGTCCTGTTTTCTTCATTATAAATGTATTATATCACATGGCACCTGTAATAAAGTCTGTCACGTTGGTGACGGAGCACTTTAAGTAAACCTGGCCAGACAGAAATGTGCCTGGGACCAGTGCCAGTGCCATATAATCTTTAACTGATTCTCATTGCAGCCTTTCTCAGTCCCTTCTCATGAAAACCTCAAAACTCACCTCTTCAGAGTATTATACTGTTAAACTTACATGCCAGCATTAGAGCAGGAATAGTTCTATTGGTTTGTTGATTAGATCTTCAGGTAAACAGGAGTTTGGACCCTGAGACCACCCCTATGAATTGTCCCCGTGTTCTTCTGTATTTAAGAATTGGTCAAGACAGTAGGGCACATGGGCCGGGTATCAAAGAGTGTTTAAAGTATTATGAAAGCTGAAGATATGTCTAAAGTTGTGAGGGCGAAAAGCAAAATTCCATCTGCAGGGCTCTGAAATAATTCAGATGGACATGTTAGCAGGTCTTGTACATAGTGGTCACTAGTGTTGGACCATACAGGTCATTGGAATGTTTTTCCTCTAATTAGGAGACCTGTATTGTGGAGGTGTTCATACACAAGAACCTACAAATATTCAGTTGCTCATGGATCAAGTGCCATGCAGAATTCAAAGAGTGTATCATGCGGTTGACACATTCAAAAGGAACTGACTTGAATTCATAGAGTAGTTTCATGTGTTTGCTGCCCCTCATTGATATTTTCCTCAAGAAGTAAAAAATGGCTTAATTTGTGTTGTGGGAGGCGCTGGCCATCTGATGTTATTGAGGTATCCTTGCATGGAGTTGGTGTTTTTCACCGTCCCATACACACCTCTTGATCAGTCCATTGATTTGTATGTGTTAGGGACCTGTGGATCTCAATATTAGTATGCCAAGAATGTAAATGCCCTTGTAACCTTGTGCCTAGATTATGGCAATTTGCTGTATCTGGGGCCACGGGAAAGGCTATTAATCGCCTCCAGGTGCTGCAAAATGCAGCCGCTCGCTTAGTTCTGAGGCTCCCCAGGAGATCTCAGTCTAAAGCAGCGCTCCAGGCCTTACATTGGCTTCCTGTCAGGAGAAGGGTGGAGTTTAAGGCTCTCTCCACGTGTCACCATATCTTGAGCGGTAAAGCCCCTGTTCCGCTACAGAGTCTGGTTACTCGTTACGAGCCTTTACGGGATCTGCGCTCCTCCCGTACAGGGCTATTGAAAGTTCCAAAAATAAAGAAGGCCCGAATGGGGGGCAGGTCTTTCAGATATCTGGCCGCCATGCAGTGGAATGCCCTGCCTACAGAGTTACGTTTGGAGCCTTCAGAGTCCATTTTCAGGAAAAAATGTAAGACTTATTTATACTGGAGGTAGGCGACTGTGAGGGCTGCTTGGACTGTCTATTCCACTTACCATAGTGCGGGGACACGCCGGTGCGCGTAACCAGGCGCTCTATAAATCTTCCTAATATTGATAATAAATACATCTGTGGGTAATTGTCTTTTGCAGGCATGTACCCTGCCAATAGAAAAAGGCAGAGCTTCAGGCATCAACAGAAATGGGCAACACTAGAGTACAAAACAGGTTGAATATTGCCTTGTACCATGCTGGTTAGGATCCAGTGGACCAGTACACAGAGGTATTTCACATGTTTAGGGACCCATGTAGTGCTTAATTTGAGCAATAACCAGAAACACTTCTGCCACGTTGGACTGGTGTAGCCTGAGACAAAATAGTTTCATCACATCTGTTCATGATATACCAGAGAGCAGAGAACATCAGACGGTTCGTAACCGGGTGAGGAAAGTTATACCCAACTTGTATGCAATAGCAGTTATGGAAAATGCAGTGTGGCTTAGATGAATCGTATCAGCATATGGAGAGTTTCATACTTCTCTGATTTGGTGTTCATTTTGACACAATTGTTGAATTTATCATAGTCTCCCAATCAGTCTGGAGGTGCCACCATTAGGTGGGATTTACGTACCCTGGTGACCAGGAGTCTTGGATCACAGAAAGAAGATGTTGGAAGGTCCAGATGAGGGCGGCAGATTGGCCAGTGGAGGTTGCCAATGTAAACGAGCAGGAGTGCTCCGGGTATAAATGGTAGAGTAAGTCTCACGTACTCCTCTTGGATTCCCCTTTCATCAATATAACAGCAGACGTCTGGCTAGTAGGACAGCAACAGACAGTGGACGAGAATAACCTGGTGAGTAGAAGGCCCTTGGATGAGACTGAAAGCATTGCTATGTCATTTATCCACAGAATCTCTATGCAAGGTGTTAAGAAGCAATAACACCTTGGCACCTACCAACATAGCTGTTGAGGAGGGGAGTCACCATGTGCAGTTGTGCTTCGGGTCAGAGCAAGCAGATTCATGCATCCAGTCCTGGCTGCTGCCTCTCTCTTGCCAAGAACCAATATGGAGCCGTGGAGTGAAGCAGCCGGGAGATGCGAGGATAGCGAAGCTCATTCGAGCTGATCCTGATAACCAAATCTTAACAAAAAATCATAATGCCCTTTTTTTGCACTGGTTCTCCTTGCCCGGAGGGAATTGTGTATTAAATGGATTCTTCCCTGTTCCCCTACGGAGGAAGAATGGATCTACTCCATACAGAGGGTATCTTTATCAGATCATTCAGGTAAACGGGTTAAGAAAACAAAATATTGGGAAATTTGGGATGACTGGGTCAAGAAAGTCACTTTAAATACACGTCACTAAGTATCACATATATAAATTGCACATTTGTTTTTTCCACTCTACTGTTTTCTCTTCTTTTCTGTTTTTTTTGGACTGAAGCGTTTCTTCTCTCTTCACTCACTATTTTCTCTCTTTATATTCTGTTTTTAGTTTTACGGTCCAATGATTATCGATATGCTAAAGAGACTGCGTTGGTGGCCAGGCACTGCTACCGCAAAAAGCACCTGTCAAAAGAAAAATCTAAGTTTTGGTGTCATTCCTCAACCATGAGGCTAAATTGGCTACCTGGAGATTAATTTTATCTTTCTCTCCCCTGTGGAGTGACCGGGGATAAACAACACCTGCCTAATGGTTATGTTTATGCACTTTTTTTTAAACTTAAAGCATCATTTCGATAAATGAGGACTAAAAATAAAAACTAATACTACTGTAGAGTGTTTGTTAGCTGGCAGAAAAGGGACAATCTTCCTGAGTTTGCAAGGTCAATAAGCATGAAGAAGCAATGGAGTTGATATGTACTGAAAGAGTGGAATGTCAGTTGATGGTGACTCCAAGAACCTTGGCTTTAACAGCTGCAGATTAGATTAGAGTATTTATAAAGCGCATGGCTGCCTTGGCAAAAAGGCGTCCCAGCGCTAGAGAAGAGCAGAGCGGGGAACATAGAAAGGGAATTCGATCTGAGAGAAGAGCCAGGTTTTTACGAGCCGCCTGAAGATCTTGTGGTCTGGTCCGGCACGTATGAAAAGAAGGAGGGAGTTCCAGAGTGTGGGAGCCAGGTGTCTAAAAGAGCGACCGCCGGATCTGGCCTTACGTATACGAGGAGTACGTGCAAGACACTGGTTTGTAGAGCGCAGTGCTCGTGCTGGAGTATACAGGGTGCATAGCTTCAGATGAATGGGGCCCTATATTTGAATGGCACTGCATGCCAATTTAGCCCGTGTGATTATTCCCCAAAAGCAGGTGTTCTGTCTTGCCTGTATTAAGTTAAAAAAAATAGTGATTCATTCACTATTTCATGACACTTGGCTTGTCATTTAATCCTGTCCGTGAATTAGAGGCCCATTTATCTAATCCTGATCTTAATTTGTGTGTCATCTGTGTCAGAAGTGCCTTCAGACAAAGACCTAATGAACAGAGCGAGACCGGGCAGACATTATTGAAGAGTATGGGAAATAAAGAGGAACCATGCGGGATTCTGTTATGAGCTGTTGTACATTTGCAGCCTTGGCATAGAACCCTCATTCGTCTGTATTCTGTTACTATGGTTGGAGTGTAGTGATGTATATGCTGTAGAATGTCAGTTGAAGATTTGTTCAGCTTGCTGACATTACCTGCAGTGACTTCGTTGAAACCAACTTTTGAAATAAACCATTTGTGATACTCTTATAACTCTGGATATATATTTCAATCCAACAGACTTTGTATGGAATAGCTGCCCTTTTGGAGTTTTAAGGAGATAATGGCCGCATCTGAGCCTACTTTGATAAGAACAAGTAGAGCCATATCCTGAATCCCAATCCTTGCCATGCAGCTCATCAGTGTTGCATTATCCACGGTATCAAAAGTCAGCGAGAGATTTAACAGGATCATGGCTGCTGTGTCTCCATTGTCCTAGCATATTTGTTCCTGTGCCAGGATTATAGTGAATTCAGTCCCATGGCTAAGGTGAAGATTCAGCTGCCACTGGTCCTGGATGTTAGCCTCTACAGTTATCTTGCAAGCTTGTTGCTACCATCTTTGTAAAGATTTTAGAGAGGGCCAACAATAACTTGGCTGGCTGGGATAGTTATTCAGGTTTACATTTTTTGAAGTGAGGAGCTACCTCCCCAGTTTCCAGATCGTCGGAATTCTGCTCCTAGACAAGCTAGACAAGCTAGAGTTAAGTGACCAAGCTGTATAATTTAAGGGACAGCGAGCAGAGAGAGACAGCGTTGAAGGCCTGTGGAGGAGCACGCACTGCCACAAATGTGGGGCATTTGCACAGAGAAAAAAAACAGACACCCACCCCAGGCCCCCCCTCACCCTTTGGCCCACCAGCAAGGGAGTGTGGAACTCTTGGAGCTCTAATGTACAGTGGCATTCTTGGCTTGCTGCTTCTGTCAAAACAACCAGGAAGGGAAATTGTGTGCATTCAGTACATTCTTACTAGCCCATCCCAAATATCTGATTAGATAAAGCTTTATGCACACGTGCACACCCAAAAATAAAAAAATAAAAAAAATCAACTGTTTCAGATTGAGTGACGGGTGCCCCGGATGCATGCTTCTCCCTCAGAGTAATGTTTTGGTGCTTTTACCCACTGCTGTTGTTTTAATAGATTTTGCAGACATTAAGGGAAATGGAACTGGCCTGTGCGGACAGCTAGTTGGCATTGAGGCAAACAACCATGAGCTGAGGTAAGGAAGTGTATGTAATGCAGTGGGTCACGTGGTGCATTGCGACACTGCATCCTGTGACACTGCAAGTAATTGCATTAGTGCACGAGCCATGTTATGTGCTGCGTTGTTTTAGCCTTGTAACCCTATCACTCCCCTCCTTTCTCCATTGTTCATCATAACTGCAGTCTAGGCACCACACCGTCCTTTTTACAATATTTGAATTTCCAACGAGCTCCTCCGATGTCAACCTAGAAAACAGCAAGCATTTTCTTTCACTTTGTTGTGTCTCATGTGGTAACTGTGGCACAAGTCTACCCGAACACCATAAACAAATGAAATTCTCTTTTTCTTGACACAGCATCTTTCTTTTGCTTAATTTGGATCTGGATTTTTGTACATTTTAAATGTGCGTAAGTTGTGACTGCTGTACATTTTAGATGCCGTTAAGTTGTCCCTGTCGTTGTGGGTCTAGCTAGTTTATGTAACTAATTGTTCGCCTCCTTTGTTGTGTCTGTGTTATAGGTGGTTTATCACATATTCATTTGTTAGGGCACATCCTGCTGGTTGGTGCATGAACACAGTTTCTTTGTCTGCATAGACTTGTTGTATTCTATGTATTGGTTAGAGTTCCAGGAGGGCATGCGTGCAGGTGGTATAATAGGGTGAAGGTTGGGAGATTCTAGAAATGACGGTTGCAAGTTGAAGGCTATCCCTTTTGCTGTATGTGTTGTGGCTACTGCGGGGAATGAGATTTTGATACCTTTTCTGATTACTTAGATACTCATCTCATTCATCTATTTTGGATCGATTATTTTCTGTCATTGAGTAAAAGACAAACCCCGCATAGGTTAAATAAACCCCATAAACTGACGCAACTCTGAAGAACCACTTACGACTGATGAAGTTTAAAAGGTTTAATATAAAATCAGAATAAGTTGCATATACAATCCTCTCAGGATAAGATTCAACAAGTATACAGGCACTAGAAGGAACATAAATTCCCTAAAGAACCTCAGTCTACAAAATAATACAATTAAAGTCAATTCTAGAATCAACAGATTAAAAAGCATAGACACAAAGTGGTTCCGTTGCGTCATCTACAAAAAGAGAAAAACAAGTTAATTCTGTCCCTACTCTATGCTAGGTGACATCCCTACTTCGCAAGTTCCTTACCTAAAAAAGGTGTCAGCAGTTTGACTTCCAAAGAAGTTCAAACTCTCTTAGCCTCTAATGGTAACTTATGCCGAGAAACAGTACCCTCTCTGCCTACCCATCCGCTCTCTAAGGGTCCTCGGCCTACTGCTCTCTCGCGCTCTGCTCTTTCTCTCTCTGACTCCTCAGGCCATCTGCGCATAACTTCTCCCCGGGGTGCTGTCCCTAAATACACAATCACAGTATGGGTGGAATGCCCCTTGACGCCCACCACGTATACATTTACACATGATGTCATTTCTGGTTCTTTCCATAGCTTCATCTCTTCGCGTCGTCCGTTAAGTTGACCTTTCTTCTTAGGCACCATCTTCGTCTTCTTGCTGGTGACTTCATTGACATTCCATTTGACACTTTCAGAGCAAAGTCTATCACCTCAACAGAACTTCATTCTTTACGATTGTATTCGTAACCTCATTTGGTCCTGTGAACGGTCATTTCTAAACAAGACCCAAATTCCAAGCGTCTCTTATCTCACTTAGGCCATAAACTTCGTCCAGCATTGTCACCTTAAATCTAACAAGACCTTTGACTCTTTGTCTCGCACATTCAGATCAAGGCTATCCCCTGTTCCTGTGAGCCCACTAAATTACATACAGCGGACTACACTCCTGCGAACTCTTGGTCAGTTAGGTTAAAATCACACATGACCAAACTTTTCTAACATTCCTACAAACTCTTCTACACAGTATAACCTTTAACACACATTTATATATAATCGATTTTAGCAAATCAGTGATTATACGCGAATGCATTTTACTTAGAATACAACATTTATATTTTCGTGCTTACATCGTGTTATACATGCTCTGCACATTTCTTCGCTTTACGTTTCGTCTTCTTTCTCCGTTTAATAATTACACACGAATATTCAGTTTTGCACATTCTTCTGTTCTTAAGCATTACTATACATTTCTATATTAGCCCACTATGTATACGGGCCTTCCTAATTCTAATACACTTTATAGAGTAGATACAGATACATTTCCTATTACATTGGTTACATCGGCTAATTTTACGCTACAAGTGTTAACTTCACGTTATAGATTCTACGTTTGCGTTATGTGCTTGTGAATATGGTACAGATATACTTTTTATTCAAATTGCGCTCTCTCAGTTCCCCCCTTTGATGACCTCTAGGGGTCATCACTAAATGCAATTTGAATAACACCTTACACAGAGCTAGTTACAAGATTCCCTCTTTTTATCGTTTCAAGAGCTCTCAAACTTTTGTACTGTTGGTCTTGTAAAGCAGCTAATCTCCTTTCTTGCTCTCTCATGGATCTTTGTAACCGGTTCGACCTATACCATTTATACAATTTCACTAACCCTAACAATGTGATTATGCAAATCAATACTATTAAAACAGGTTTTAATATGTACCACACAACGCTTTTACCAAGATTGGCAAACCAACTTCCAACCTTTCCTACTCCATGACCTACTTTCTCCCAAACATTTACTTTTGTTAAATCTTCGATTTCTTTATGTATCTCTGTAATGTTTTGTATGACTTTCTCAAGTGGTTTTGAATTATCTGTAATGTAAGTACAGCATTCTTGGACCTTCAAAGCCTTGCAGACTCCGCCCTCTTTTGCTAGCAGAACATCTAAAGCAAGACGGTTCTGAAGAACCATTGCCCTAATCGACTGCATCTCTCCTTCTACTAGCATCAATGACCTTGCAGTACTTGCAGATAATCTATCTACAACTGTAGCTAGTCTCCTGATCTTAACATCGTTAAGTATTAAACCTAACATAGGAAACATTGCTCCAAATATGTCTCCAACTACTTCAGCATCTCCTATTTCCCTTCTCGTTCTTGTTGAAGCCTTTCCTTCTATGATCGCTAAATCCTTTGCATGATATATTTTGGGGAAGACAATTGCCAAGTAACACGAACCATACCAATTGTCAGGCAGTTTTACATAGGCATTTCTTCCGCATACAAAATATACATTAGGAATCGCTTGCATCCCTTTCATAAAATCTTTCGTATAGTACTCTAACCTAAAAGCATGTTCGCAATTTACTTCACCTACAAATACACTCTCATAATACGTCTTGCTTCGAGTTAAACATAACTTTCCTTTCTGCGTTCTATCCAAAGCTATTGGACCATTGCTACCCTTCTTCTTGTGTGCTTTTTCTTCTTCGGTCCAATCTGTTTTCCACTGTCCTGACATTTTTAGAATCTTCTGCCTTCTGTACCGGTCATCTACTTGTCCTATGAACTTCTTCTCTACCTCTGACACCTTGCAAGTCAGATTATTTCTGCGTGCATATGAAGTATCTAATGTATCCCAAGGAAGAAAGAATTTTGTTAATCTATCTTCCTTTTTGTAATAGTCCCACTTATTCATTTGTTTATAATTCGGGACTTCAGGCAGTACCGAATCATAATTTGAAAAGTAGTACTCGAACCCTTCTCTACCATAAAATATACTGAGCAATAAACTACATGTTATCCCATATGTCAGTGGGAGATGGTGATATCTGATGCCTTCATCTACGGAAGCCGGCAATTGCATGCATACATAACAATCCTTGGCCTCCATGGCATCAATATACTCATACAATAGCTTGGCATATGCATTTGATCTAAAATTTCCCTGCGACTCGTCTACGTGTAACCTACGAGCTTCATTTGCCAGTAACGTCTTTTCACGGATGACATTGCTCTCCTCCTTATTCCCAACAAGAGCAGGTTTCAAAGTCGTTACAGGCTTTACATCTGTCTCTTTTTCACTTGCATGTCCTACCATGTATGATGTGGTAACTACTGTAATAATAAGAAAAATTACTACCGCTATTAGTGTACCTATTATGCATTTTGCTTTTCGGTTTGGGTTGCCATTCTCCATGTTATCAAAACAGCGTAGCTCTTTCTTTTTCGAAGAAAAGTTTCTTTTCAAGTCTTTGTCTTGCTTTATTTGCTTTCTCAATCTGTAAAGTGCTCTTAATCAACAAAAAGTCTCTTTCACAACAATGTTTTTTCTCTTCAGCATCAGACAACCCTAACCCTTCTCCGTCCTCTAAATGTAATCTCTAATTTTATTCTTCTTTCCACTCGGCGCTAGGTTATCTTCTTCTTTATAGCTTAAACACAAAAGTCTTTATGCATCTACAATTATTCTCGTACCTGCAGCTCTGACATGTTCCAATAGTTCTAAACGAACGACTTTTTCTTCTTGTTCTGGTATTTGATGACCAAAAGTCAGAAACTCTAATCGATTTAGTACTAGATCTTTGATCCGACTTGGGTAAAGGGGTATGGGAAGTGTGAAAGTCAGTAACCCCTCAGTCTCGATTCCAGGCGTCAACATCCATATCTCCACTGCCACAAATGGATCGAGATTGATCACTTTCACTTCTTTCACTCTGCCAGATTTCTGTCCCCAAGACATCTGCTAGATAAGTCCACTCAGGGGTGGCGTACCTTCTGCAGGGCACACGTACCCTTCTTGATCTTCTTGGACTCTCAGAGCCTGAATCCGTAGTTTCTTCTTCTTGATCCGACTCTTCAGAGATCGGGACAAGGGTTCTCTCTTGATTTGCTTTTAAGCTTGGCCTTCTCCTTCTCTCCGGCCAACTAGCTTCGTCACTCCTTGTCCTCCTGCTCCTTGTCCTTGGACTTGTCTCTTGATCGCTTACAGCTTGTTCGGTATCTGATTCGAACTCCCAGGTACTCTCTTCTTCTGAGACGACTTCGGTCTCACTGGTGTCCTGACCGTCGTCAGCCTGCTCCGACACAGGCTCAGCCTCTTCGATCACCTCTACAGCTTGGCTTTCCCCCTCTGTGGCTTCTCCGCTTTCTGCTGGATTCTCATCCGAGAGAGGAGCTGTTTCTTCCAGAGGTGTTGGCACTCTTCGGGTGTGTGAGGCGTGTATCCAGTTGGGCAAGCCTCCACACTTTACTGCAGTGTTCGTAACTAGTATGACTTGGAACGGTCCTCGCCAACGCACGTCTAGACAGTTCTTCCTGACCTGCTTCTTCACCAGGACCCAGTCCCCCGGACACAGGTCATGGCACAAGTCTTGTGCTGATGGAACCTCTGCAGCCTGGACCTGGAGGGACACAGAATGAATGGCATCAGATAGTCCCTTGCAGTAGTCCAAGATCAAATCGTCTGTGATGTTCAACAACGCTGCAGTCGGAACTGATGGCAATCTCCTAGCTCTTCCCATTAGCACCTCGTGTGGAGAGAGACCTGTTCTTCTATCTGGTGTGCTACGTATGCTCATAAGAACCAATGGAAGTGCATCTGGCCAACTCAGAGATGTCGATGAACAAACTTTGGCAAGTCTGGATTTAATTGTGCTGTTGATTTGCTCTACAATCCCCGAAGCTTCTGGTCGATAACTACAGTGGAGCTTCTGGTCAATACTCAAAGCTGAACATAGCATCTTCACTATTTCGCTGTTGAAATGAGTTCCTCTGTCCGATTCCAAAGAGGATGGCACCCCGAACCTCGGTATCAACTCTCTAAGCAACAATTTTGCTACTGTAAGTGTATCGCACCTACGTGTCGGGTAAGCTTCAACCCATCTAGAAAATATACAGACAATCACTAAGACATATCTGAGTCGATTGCACTTGGGCATTTCAATAAAATCCAGCTGCATTCTATTGAAAGGCCCCCCAGACCTCCCTATGTGACTCAAAGTAACTGGTGTTCTCTTTCCTACGTTTAGTTGCTGACAGATCGCACAACGCTGACATACTGCTTCTGCCGCTACTCTAAACTTCGGATTAAACCACGTTTGTCTGAATACTCTCACCATAGCATCTCTACCTATGTGTGCTGATCCATGCAATTTCCTTGCCATTGGACTAACAAGTTCGTTTGGTAAAACTGCTCTCCCATCTGCAGAAATCCAAAAATTCATTTCACTTTTGGTACATCCAGCTGTCTCCCAGCCCTTTTTCTCATCATCTGGAGCATTTTCCTGAACACACTTTAGTTCGTCCCACGTATCTACAGTGTCTAACAACATAGTCAACTCAGTTTTTTCCTGTATTCCCCCCACTTCTACATTGGTGTGAGAATATCCCTGTTCTGCACAATAACGTGCTACTTCATCTGCATATCTGTTGCCTTGCGACACAAAGTCGGTATTCTTCGTGTGCGCGGCGCATTTGACAACCGCTATGGCTGTCGGGCCTTGTAATGCTTCTAACAATAATCTCACGAATTCTCCATTCCTAATAGGAGAACCCGAGGAGGTCATGTAACCTCTTTGAGACCATAACTGCCCGTAATCGTGAACTACCCCGAAACCATACTGGCTATCGGTGTATATGGTGACTCGAATTTTGTTACCTGCTAAACAGGCACGGGTCAAAGCAATAATTTCAGCTACCTGAGCGGAATGTACTCCTTCCAGGCAGGCGGCTTCCACAACTCTGGTAATTGTACAAACTGCATATGCTGCTCTCAGCTGACCGATATCGTCTCTTACGCATGAACCATCGACAAAGAATATTTCATCGGGGTCAGTCAATTGCTCATCTACGATATCTGGTCTCGGTTTGGTGCATAGTTCAGTCACATCAAGGCAGTCATGATCTGTACAAATTTCATCATCAATATCATTTGGAAGTGGCATCAAAGTAGCAGGATTCAAGACAGAGCATCTCTTTAGGGTCACATTCTCAGCAGCCAATATGACTTGCTCGTAGCGTGTGAGCCTACTATTCGTCAAATGCTGAGTCTTAGTCCTGGTCATTAACAGTTCCACAGAATGCGGTACGTACACCACTAACTGATGTCCCATTACCACATTTTCACATCTTTCAATTCTGACACCCGTTGCAGCTACGGATTTGAGACATCCGGGCAACGCTGCGGCTACTGGGTCTAATGTAGCCGAAAAGTAAGCAACTGGCCTACGTGCATTGCCGTGTATCTGGGCCAAAACTGCTAAAGCACAACCTTCTCTTTCGCAGCAGTAAAGCAAGAATGGCTTTTCGTAATCAGGCATTCCTAAAGCCGGGGCACGACACAAGTCCTCCCTCAGCTGCAAAAATGCCATCAAACAATCTTTGTCCCATGGTACCGGATCACTCACTCCCTTGTGCGTCAGTTGTAGTAAAGGTTTTGCCTTCAGTGAAAAGTTGGCTATCCACTGCCGACAGTAACCGACCATGCCTAGAAACATCCTGACTTCCCTTTGAGTTTTAGGCGCGTTCATTTTCATGATCGCCTCTATTCTGTCTGGAGACACCTTCCGTTTTCCCTTTTCAATCCTGTGGCCCAAGTATTGCACTTCAGTCAGACAATACTGCAATTTACTTGGAGACACCTTGTGTCCGTTCTCGGCCAAGTGATTTAGTAAGGTGATGGTGTCTACCTTGCAAGCTTCCTCAGTTTCTGACGCCACTAGGAGGTCGTCTATGTACTGGACTAGAACCGAGTTCTTGGGCAGTACTAGACTTTCAAGATTTTTCTTCAGCAGCTGGTTAAAAATCGATGGGCTTTCTGTATACCCCTGGGGAATACGACACCATGTTAAAACGCGATTTTCCAGCTTAAAAGCGAACAAATACTGGCTCTCCTCATCTAAAGGAATCGAAAAGAAAGCCTGGCACAAGTCTATCACTGTGAACCATTCAGCTTGGAACGGTATCTGAAACAAGATTACTGATGGATTCGGTACCACTGGACAACATGAAACAACGATATTATTAATCTTTCGAAGATCCTGCACTATTCTGTATTTCCCACTAGGCTTCTGCAAACCCATAATCGGGGAGTTACATGGACTTCCCACGATCTCCTTCAGTATTCCCTGTTTAATCATGGATTCGATCACAGGCTTTATTCCTGCAATTGTCTCCGGTGTCAACTTGTATTGTGGTGTTCTTGGATACTCAGCATTGGGTTTTACCATGATCTTTACCGGTTCTACCCCTTTGATCAGTCCTATTTCTTCTCCAGTAAAATCCCACACCTCAGCTGACACTGTCTCCTTCAAGTCCTGTGGAAGCTCCTCCACCGTTAGGGTAGGATATAGTTCCACGCATCCCTGCGAGTTTACAACCTTAAAATCAGCATCATCATCGTTAGTCTGCACTTCTACTCCTTCAGGTGTGCAATATATTGTGCAATTTAGTTTACACAACAGATCTCTACCTAGTAGACACACAGGGCTAGAATCACAGATCACAAACTGATGTTCATCACTGTAGTTCCCTATCTTCACTGACACTGGTTCAGTTAGAGGATTCGTCATTCTCCTGTTTGCGACTCCTACCACCTGAATCGTTTCTCCCGACATTGGCAAACCTGGGACTACCGCCGATCTCAAAGTGGATCGAGTTGCCCCCGTATCTACCAAAAAGGTCGTAGGACGTCCAGCTACCTCAGCTTCTACGTATGGTCCTCTCTGGTCTACCTCCAGGGCTGCTCCTACAGTACAGTCTTCTTCCCTATTCACCCGTTGCCCTGTAAGGGGATCAACGTAGTAGCATTCTTCTCCTCCTACGAACAGTGGCAGTTGTCTATAGGTTTTTCCTCCATTTGTAATGCGAGGAGGTTGAGGGAACGGTGCTCGAGGAGTCTGAGTCCCCCCTTTGATAAACTTTCCCTTCGGGACTGCTGTTCCCTTTACCATGCTGGTTTGAACCTCATCCTCCTCCTGTTCTAATTCCCCCGTCTCGACATTATAGGGACACTCGCGTCTCCAATGTCCCACCTCGTTACACTGATGGCACCTCGTTGTCTTTTTCAATGTCGCGATATCTACCCTCGGTCTCGGTCTTTCTTCCTCATCTCTGCTCTGATTATTCTGTTTCTTTCCTGGGGTTCCTGTTCCCTGTTGCCGCTGTCCACCCTTTCCAGCTGATTGCATCTGCACCAACATCAGCTTTTCCTTAAGTTTCTTTGCTTTTGAATCTATCTCATCGCTACAGTACCTTGCATACCTCAGAATCTCATCTAAAGGTTTGTTCTGCCAACAAATCAAATGCTGTTGAATCATCAGGCTTATGTCTGGCCTCAATCCTAGGACAAACTTCGACACAAACTGTCCTATGTCTTTGGGGTCCATCACATCCAACCCACTGTACTGTTTGAATGCTTTCAGCAATCTCTCATAGAACTCGTGAACGGTCTCTTTAGGTTTCTGAGTTGTTCGATCTATCTTAACCCAGTCTATGTCTTGTACCGGCACCTTCTCTTTTAACCATGCAATTACCCTCTCGTACTTTTCCATGACTCTCTCTGATGGACCATTCGTCTGGGCATCCCTCGCGGGTTCACAAATGGGCCATTCGACACTAAGTTTGCATGCCGTCCACAAATCTCCGGGTACTACGATATCAAACAGAGGGTTCAAATCGATCCACAGTACCTTAGAGATCTTCACAAACCTCTCTACCTGCTTATACCACTCAACGGGGTTCTCTCTGAGTTTTGGAAAGGAATTGGTAAATGCCGCTAAATCCCCCCTACTCCAGGGTACATGCACGTAGCTTCCGTTCGCGATTTCTCGCAAAGGGAAAGCTTCCATTCGCATTAGCTCTCCATCTTGGGACCTCGCAAGTGTACTCCTTCTGACGGATCCCCTCTTAGACCATCTTTCCTCCCATTTATCCAAATCCCTCCATACTCTGATACTAAGGATCAGTTCCTTTATGTGTACTTTCAGCCCAATCGTCCTACGCTCATCTAGATCTTGATCTGTGCAATTTAGTCTATGGTTGCCCTGTAAAGCTTTAGTTCGTGACATGTCTATCATATACCTGTCTGCCAACTCAGATAATTTTTCATGAACTGACCTCGCTTTCCGAGTAACATCCTTAGATATAAACAGTATTTCATCATGATCATACAGCTCTATCCTTTCCATTGGCAATGTGCCGTCTATGATTTCATCCAAGTCTGATTTTAAACTCATTACATCGAGCCGTTTTGCTTTTATCTCAGCTTTCAATACCTCACTCCTAGGCTGTTCGTTTACATCCCTCTCACCCCCACTACGAGCCCTACGTCTCGGTGCAGGTGAGTTATGAGGTGTCCTTCTTGCTTCTCTTTGTTCCCACCTCTCTAGATCCCAAGCTCTCCCATCCTCCCTTGGGGTATGGTGGAACAATGATCTATTCCCCATCACTACATTCTGTCTTTTCGGCTCGGTCTCTCTAGATGCAAGATAGGATCCTCCGTTCTGTTCTATATCACTGCAACTCCCTTGCTGTCTGGTGTCACTTAATAAATGGAAAGGTCCTTCACGGTCCTCCATGTTCCCGCGATCCCGTCCGTGATCACTGGATGTATGGCGAGACCTTTCGCGACTCTCTATATTCTCGTGATTCCAATGTCGCACGTTTTCTCCCGGGGCATGGTGAGTGCACCTGAAGCTATCTCGGTACTCCTGCGTCTTTCGTTCTCCCTCACTAAGAATGAGGCGAGGCACTCCCCCACACCCTGCGCTCTTGTCCTCACACATTTGTCTAGTGCCACCGGTGGTATGGCAAGTATCTCCCTTGCTTCCTTGACTCCCTCTCTCCCACTCTGGGCTGCTTTCGCTAGCTCCGCAGTGAGAGAGGATCCTGTTATCCTGATCTCTCCATTCTGCTTCTGTTTCTAATCTTTTATTCTGAGTCTCTTCGGCAGCATCCCATTCTTTCAAATACTCCCCTAATTCCTTAAAGGTTTTCGGTCCCCTCAGATCCATCCGTCCTCTCTGACCCCCTTGTTCTATCCAGGAACCCGTTGCTGAATCCAATGGGGTACTCCGACTCCTTGGTCCTAGCAACTGCCTTTGGGAATTGATCGTATTATTCCTACTCTCCATCTCCGCCCTTTCCCTGTCCCATCGTGCCTGTTCCTCCTGCTGGGCTCCCTCTGGGTTGTAGATTGACACTATAGGACCTATGGTAACAGGTACTTGTAGAGCATCTGGCAATTGATACGACCTTGCATGCTGCGTTTCTGGCACCTTCTGGACCACGAATCTTCCTACTACTCTCTGTACGGGACTAGATTGAGGTACTTCCTCACCTTTCTTGGGATCCCACTCTGATACTGGGAGCGGTTTATATTCCCCCCATCTAGCTCCGTCCCCTTGCTGTAGTTCGGGACTTTCGGCTTCTCTGTTGTACGGAGGTGGTCTATCTAATAATAGCCTTTCTATCAGATCCTCATCCGGCTCGCTATCCTCATCTTCTTCTAGAGGTTTCTTTTCTCCCATAACCTCCAGCATTGGGTACAATTTGTCTGCTTCTATCTTCTGCACCCTCCACTTTTTAGCTTCATCATCCCATTTAGCATCCTGCACTGCTTTTACCGATCGTCTCACTCTTTCTTGGCGTCTATTCAAGCTCTTTTCGTGTGCTGTTCTAAACCATGCACTAAGGGCTTCGAACTGTGTTGGCCTCGGTAGAGGTCTCGTTGCAAGCATTACCGCTTTCAGTTGGTTCAATACTTCTATCCTAAACGTCCCGTATCTCGGGAACGTCAGCTTATTCCACTCTGAGATCCATAGTATTGAGTGTAAGCCTACATTCACTGCCATATGATAAGCTGGTGTGCCTTCTGGTGGAGCTTCTTCTCCTGCATACAAGTTTCCTCTATCTCTCCTAAAGATTGCCCTTAAACGCTTAAAACACTTCATTTTCGATAATCTACGATTTTCCTTTTCTCTTCCTTGTTTACGTCCTGATGACAAACCACCCAATCCCTACGCGGCTCTCGCTGACCAGCCTATCCCAGCGCGACTCTACACTGACCGACCAATCTCAGCGCGGCTCTACGCTGACGTCACTCGTCCCCTCTGCAGCAGTTCCCCTCCTTTCTCAACTCGTCTCACGGTCTTGCATGCGTTTTCATTCATACGCCGAAAAATGACTACTTCCATCCAAGCGATCACTTTTCTTGACTGTACGTCCACAGTCTAACTGTAATTGTCACCTCAACTGACGAGACGTCTTTCCTCTCACGGTCAGACGCTCGCCTTAACTGATAGGTTACTTACACACAGTAAACGTCCGACCAGCGTCCGTTACTCATTCACTCACTCTGTCACTCCCCCTATCATCGGTCCTAAGGGCGATCAATGGTACCTCATGACCCCCTTTACAATGGTAGACAATTACTCTGGGTGTTCGATACACCCGAACCACTTAAGCCCTTCTCTGGATCTTAAGATTTTATCCGGTTGCGCGCGCTCACAACCTTCCCTCAATCACACTACAGGCATTCAACTCCGCTTGACATTACAACACAGGTACAACACAAAACACCGCAATCTGGCAACGCATGACCCTTATACTCACTCTCGACCGACTCTGCTGCTTTTCTCTCGACGCACCGTCAGCACCGTCTTCGGCAGGGATTCTTCCTCTGGTCGTCGATGTCTAGGGACCTTGGGGTAATCTAGACCTGACCTAGGTTGTCTTCCTCAAGAAGAAAACCATCTTTCTCTGCTACCAACTGCGGGGAATGAGATTTTGATACCTTTTCTGATTACTTAGATACTCATCTCATTCATCTATTTTGGATCGATTATTTTCTGTCATTGAGTAAAAGACAAACCCCGCATAGGTTAAATAAACCCCATAAACTGACGCAACTCTGAAGAACCACTTACGACTGATGAAGTTTAAAAGGTTTAATATAAAATCAGAATAAGTTGCATATACAATCCTCTCAGGATAAGATTCAACAAGTATACAGGAACTAGAAGGAACATAAATTCCCTAAAGAACCTCAGTCTACAAAAGAATACAATTAAAGTCAATTCTAGAATCAACAGATTAAAAAGCATAGACACAAAGTGGTTCCGTTGCGTCATCTACAAAAAGAGAAAAACAAGTTAATTCTGTCCCTACTCTATGCTAGGTGACATCCCTACTTCGCAAGTTCCTTACCTAAAAAAGGTGTCAGCAGTTTGACTTCCAAAGAAGTTCAAACTCTCTTAGCCTCTAATGGTAACTTATGCCGAGAAACAGTACCCTCTCTGCCTGCCCATCCGCTGTCTAAGGGTCCTCGGCCTACTGCTCTCTCGCGCTCTGCTCTTTCTGACTCCTCAGGCCATCTGCGCATAACTTCTCCCCGGGGTGCTGTCCCTAAATACACAATCACAGTATGGGTGGAACGCCCCTTGACGCCCACCACGTATACATTTACACATGATGTCATTTCTGGTTCTTTCCATAGCTTCATCTCTTCGCGTCGTCCGTTAAGTTGACCTTTCTTCTTAGGCACCATCTTCGTCTTCTTGCTGGTGACTTCATTGACATTCCATTTGACACTTTCAGAGCAAAGTCTATCACCTCAACAGAACTTCATTCTTTACGATTGTATTCGTAACCTCATTTGGTCCTGTGAACGGTCATTTCTAAACAAGACCCAAATTCCAAGCGTCTCTTATCTCACTTAGGCCATAAACTTCGTCCAGCATTGTCACCTTAAATCTAACAAGATCTTTGACTCTTTGTCTCGCACATTCAGATCAAGGCTATCCCCTGTTCCTGTGAGCCCACTAAATTACATACAGCGGACTACACTCCTGCGAACTCTTGGTCAGTTAGGTTAAAATCACACATGACCAAACTTTTCTAACATTCCTACAAACTCTTCTACACAGTATAACCTTTAACACACATTTATATATAATCGATTTTAGCAAATCAGTGATTATACGCGAATGCATTTTACATAGAATACAACATTTATATTTCCGTGCTTACATCGTGTTATACATGCTCTGCACAGTTCTTCGCTTTACGTTTCGTCTTCTTTCTCCGTTTAATAATTACACACGTATATTCAGTTTTGCACATTCTTCTGTTCTTAAGCATTACTATACATTTCTATATTAGCCCACTATGTATACGGGCCTTCCTAATTCTAATACACTTTATAGAGTAGATACAGATACATTTCCTATTACATTGGTTACATCGGCTAATTTTACGCTACAAGTGTTAACTTCACGTTATAGATTCTACGTTTGCGTTATGTGCTTGTGAATATGGTACAGATATACTTTTTATTCAAATTGCGCTCTCTCAGTTCTCTTATAATATTAATAAATCTTACCTGTGGAACCAAATGGAAATCCCATCATTACATGTTTTGGCGATGACTGGGAGCTGGAGCAGCCATGACATCCTGGGTATCCTGTTGTTGGCAGAATACCTGAGCAGCAGGTCAAGACTTCGGCATGTACATTTCCCGCAGACAGGTGAGGGCTGTGTTTTCGAAGGTGCAGGAGCTGATGGGGGTTGCAGGTATAAATCCTTGTACAGGCCAAGTATTTTGGCATTTTAGCATTTCACCACTATCAGCTGAGGCACTATTGCGGACAGTGGCAAACTTTGGAGCGTGCTAAGGCTCGACTGCGGACACGGGCAAGCACAGGAGCATGCCGGGGGGGAATCAACTGTTCGTGTCTACATCATTCTGCCACTTTCAATTGAAGAGCCCCGACAACAGTGCAAGTTTGTCACTTGGGCATGATCTTGTCACACTTAATGTCAGGAGGCCATTTTGGGTCAAGGCCTTTCGCAACTTCAGCTGAAGCGGAGCGTGTTTTCCAGCTGCAACTTTGTACAGCAGCCGGTTCGTATCAGGCGCTTGGGTGTACTCGCACGATGATACGCTCACCTGTACAGTAAGCAGTGTACATCGTCTGCGTGGTTCCACAGTGAAACGCTCACCTGTGTTTCACTTTGCCTTAAGGAAAAAAAAAATGTTTAAAGGGAAACGTTCATTATTTTAAGTAGTGCATGGAACGGGTGCACAGCTTTACATTGTCAACGGTGTAATGCTCATCACATTGGAGCATAGCCGTGATGTAACTTGCTATTATTTTCCATAGTGTATCCACAGGAAATTATCTTTGTTAAAACACACCCTTGGAGGGGTAGGTCTTAAAGAATATACTATGTTACCTCCTGTGGAAAATCCTGTTGATTTGAATGTTTTTAAATATGTGATAAAACAACTGTCTGGAAGATATGGAAAAACAATCAACACTGTAATGGAAAGGTTGAAGTTTTATTCCAAGGCACACAAAGATGAGGAGAGTATCGAAGATTATGTGTCAGCTCTTAGAGCTTTAGCGGCATCATGTTCGTTTGAGACCATAACGTATGACCAGGTCGTAAGGAATATGGTAATGATGAAAACCAAAAGTAAAGCAGTGCAAGAAAGACTTTGGGTGGGCACAGACATGACATTGAATGCCACGATTAGTATTGCTAAGGGAACTGATCAGTCTGAAAAATATCTGCATGGGATTTGAGGTTGTAATGACAATAGGTTTGGGGATGGAAAGAAACCAGAGTCCAGTACATGTGTCAATGCTGTTAAAGGTGAGAAAACAAAGTGTTGCCACAAAAAAAACGTGCCTACAATTCTTTACAGATGTGGCAGTAGTTTTCATCTTGGGAATTTCAAAGGTTTCTCTGCTATTGACGAATCCTGTAGCTGTTGCAAGAAAAGGGAACATTTTGGAAGTGTGTGTTAGAGGACATGACAATTGTGTGGCAAATAAGGATGAGTTGAATCCCAGCGCTATATTGTGTGTACGGGATGGTGGGGTAAATACTTTTCCAAAGTGTGCTATGTACATTAATGGGAAAACTGTAGAGGTCATGGTGGATTTGTGTGTATGGTACAGTATCATTAGTAAAGCCCTATGGGAATTTCATTTGCAAAGTAAGAAATTGTTGGAACCAGATGTACGTCCTCTTGGCTACACCGGTCACAGGATTGATTTACTTAATTATTTCTAGGCTAACATTTGTTTTAAAGAAAGTAAGAAAGACCGCTGGGAAAAGTTATGTGCCCGCTAAGGGTGACCCCCATTTTGGTATGGCCTCATCAACAAGAGTTAAACATGAAGTTAGACCCAAATTCAGTTCCCCCTGTGTATACGGTGGAAGTTGTAAAACATGAGGTGTGTGAATGTAAAGTCAGAATTTCCAGAGGTTTTATGTGATAAATTGGGAAAGTTTTATAGGGTTCAAACACAAAATTGTCTTACAAGATAATGTAGTTCCAGTCAGACATATGGTTCGTAATGTTCCTCTTTCTTACAGAATGAAGTTGAAAGAGATGTTACAGGTTTTATGTAGCAAAGATGTAATTCAACCAATAGAATCTTCACCATGTGTGTCTCTGGTGGTCATTGCTTGGAAGTATTTAGGATATATCAGACTGTGTGTGTACCTTAGGAGCCTTAACAACAAAATATGGATTGACAAACATCCTTTTCCAAATATGCATCAGCTAGTTTCCACTCTGTCTGGGGCGACAGTGTTCTCTACATTAGACTTGGCCAGTGGTAGAGATCAGGTAGAGATACAGGAGGAATTGTGCCATTTGACTGCATTTGTGATCCCAGAAGGAATGTTTCAGTTCTGCAGAATGCTGTTTGGGCTGGCCAGTGCAGCATCTGTTTTCCAGCGTTTGATGAAGAAAAGGTTAGAAGGTACCCAAGGTGCCATAGCATACCAAGATAACTTTTTGGTCTATGAGAGGGATGAGGAAGAGCATTTATCCAATCTAAGGTGTTTTTATTGAAAGGTTACTACAGTAAAAAGGTTTGACTCTAAAATAATTTATATGTAGATTAAAATATGATAAGGTGGAGTATTTGGGACACTGTATTTTATTTATTTAAATGGAATTGAGCCTAAACAACATCATGCTCCCGTTCCAAAGAAAAAGGAACAAGTATTATCATTTTTGGGCCTTACAGAGTTTTACTCTAGATTAATCTATAACCATGCTGCCAAAGTTTAGTGTCTACACAAGCCGCTGAGAAAGAACAATGAGGTTTTTTTGTGTGGGTTAGAGCAAGATATTCCTGCTTTGGATTTCAAGAAAGATTTGGACTTTTCTTAAGTCATTCAATGTGGGAACTGAGTTCATTGTTGCTGTGGATGCCGGCAATTATGGTTTGGGGGTCATGCTGTTACAAAAGATGATGGATGAGGAGTATGTGGTGCCCTATGCTTCCTGTGCTTTTGAGGGAGTCCAAAGAAACTACTCCATGAAAGAAAAATAATTATTGGCATGTACTTGGGCGGCAGACTATTTCAGGCAGTTTTTGTGGGGAATACGATTTGTGTTAAGAACAGAGCACAAACCTCTGGTTTGTGTTCTTTCTGTAGGTGGGGACAGGAGTATGACAGCCAGACTGGCATGTTTGGTGGCAAAATTTCAATCATATCAATATATTCATGTTTCAGGAAGATTAAACGTTCATGCTAATTTTCTGTCGCGATTGCCATTAGGTACCAAGTCTGAAGTGAGTGATAATGAAAGTGACTGTGAAGTGGCAAATACGATGGAGGACATCAGTGGTTGGGATCACTCTAATGATGATCTGGAGATCATTTCAAAAGTGTTGGGTGGAGCAACTGAGAAAAGATGTGGATTTAACTATAATATTTGATAGCATGGTTAAAGATTGGTCAGATGAGCGGAAGTTGAGTGGACAAATAGGGATATTTTTTAAAGTACGGAATGAGTTGATTGATGAATTCTGTTTGTTTTGTGGATATAACATTGTCCCACCTTTTCCAAACGGGGCATGAAGGACATGTTGGTATATCTGCAACTAAAAAGCGCATTTGGGAATTTCTGCTGGTGGCCTGGTTGGATTGCATGGTGGAGGAATTGGTTAGAGAGTGATTATTGCGTGCAAAACAGCGACAATTCTGTAAAATCGTTTGTCACAGAATCTTCTTCAGTTGAATTTGCAACTGGACCATGGAGGAAATTGGATATAGAAATTTGTGGTCCATTTTGTATAATTCCTAGAAAGAAGCATTTGCCATTGTCCTTGTGGACTATTTTTCTAAATGGCCTGCGGATGAAATGACTGAGGAAGTAACTTCAGAAGGTATTATTGAGTTTTTGTAGGATACTTTTTGCAGGGGAGGTTTGCCAAAAGATGTGGTTTCTGACAATGGACCGGTTCGTTAGTAAGTCTTTTGAAGATTATTTGTCAAGGTGTGGGGGGTGAATTATTATAAAACTGCTGATTATTATCCCCAGTCCAATAGTCCGATTGAGATATGTAACCTTGTGGTTAGGGAATCCATTTAGTTGGCTGGCAAGGGAGGATTACCTTGGAGGATGTTTACCTTTTGAAGTATTGCGTTGTCGGAATCCAGAAACCAAGTTGTCTCCTTGGTGGTTGTGTTGGAATTTGTATTGGTGACTGGGTTCGCATCAGGAGGCCTGCGGCAAGTGGGAAAGAGTTACCCAAGTGGTCAGAACCTAATAAGGTGTTTCAAGTGTATCACAAAGCTGTGTTCAAGTAGGAAAAGGTGGGAATATGAAGTGCGTTCCTCTATTCAGAAGGCCTGTGTTTGCTAAAACTAAGGATGTGGAACAGTTTCCAAGAATGGAGGATGATAGTAATATTTTCATGATTGTGGAAGTCCATGAAGAGAATGAGGTGCCAAGGGAAGCGGAAACTGCTCCCAATGGTGGTTGGCATGCTAAGGAATTTGTGGACGTGTTAAAAAATTCAGTAACTAAGCGTTGTTCTGCAAAGTTCGGAGAATGTTGATTATTAATATATGTACTACTCTGAGTAATCCTATTTATACATTTTTTTAATCAATGTGTGTATATACCTTATTCTTGCTTGAAGACTCCTTTGTTATTTTGGGAATTATTTATTATTTGCTAAAGGGGGAAGGTGTGTTGTATTCTATATATTGGTTAGGGTTCTGGGAGCGGGTGGAATGCTGTGGGTGGAATGCTAGGGTGAAATGCTAGGGTGAAGGTTGGGAGATTCTAGAAATGACAGTTCTAAGGCGATCCCTGTTGCCATATGTCTTGTGGCTGCTCCTGTACTGTGAATAAATCTTACCTGTGGAACCAAGTGGAAGGCCCGTCATTACAAGACTGAGCTTCCTGGGACTTAACACACCATCTCACCCAGTCAGAATTTATGAAAATGTTATACGTTCCTTTTATATCTTGATTTATCTTCCTGTTGATTGAGAATGCTTCCTTTGTGAGTGAATTTGTGTGTCTGAGCTTGAAGACTGTTACAACATAAGCTGAATTTGACTTCTGACGAAAGCAGAAGGCCAGCTTCCTTTGTCCTGCAAATTAAGGAAATGCAACTTTGGGTCCACAAAAACAAAAAAGTAGTGAGTATGCATGCCATTTCTCTTTTCTAGATGCACAATAAGCCCTTCCCCGATATACAGAACCATTTCATTTTGCCAGAATGCAAGCTGTTTTGATTTGATTGTTTCCACTGCTTCATGCACACAGTATGGGTGAAGGATTCATACAGCATGTGGCTTTACCAACTAAAAAGATTTGTCTTATATTATCACTCTATGACCATTCGACTGGTGTGAGATGGCTGATAGTCATATTTTCTTCTAGTATATTAAGTTTCTTCAGATTGTGACCTGCCGCTTTCCAAGAATTGGGCAAGTCTAGTCAATCCTGTTGTTCGCTTTTCTTTCACATTTGCATCTAGTGACTATGGCCCTGATTTGAAATGCCTCTGTATTTTGGCACGGTAATACAGCTCTGTCGGATGTACCATCCTCATCTAAGATCAGGAGACATTGGCTCTACTGGTTCTGATTTGAGTTGGACAAGATAGGGAGCAACAATCCCAACCCCAACTTGCACTTGAACTTGCTGATATCTTACAGATGTCAACTGCGTATATGCTGCAGCGGGCATCTCAGACAATGCTCCAATGGTGATCCGCTTTCACGCTCAGGACGGGAATGGCGACTGATTTTGTGACTCAAAGCTTGGCACTTGGTTGATAAACAGTTTACACAATACTTGGCGGACTAACTGAAAGCGTACCTATCCATAAACACGGACTCAGTGGAGTCACCCGGCTACATGTGGGCCACCAGGAAAGCCATCAACAAATCAATGGGAGAGCTAGGGTTTGTAGGGCCGTCCTGTCCCCAAGGATAATCTGAATAAACAATGTGGACTAGCCCACTATGTGTATGGTTTTTGCAATTATGCAGTTAGTCACCCCTGATGGTGGCCTGAATGTTGGACCCATAAGGTGTTGTTAAAAGACCCCTCACACACCAACATGGTTGGTGTCATGCTTCATCATCGGGGTCCCAACCAGGCGGTCGAGTGCCACCTGGTTGTGCTTCAACGCCTGACTACAGCGGAGCGGGTGTGGTGCAACAGTGTGATGTGGGTGAAGATGAATTTTATTTAAAAAAGAAATACCTCTGGGGATCCTTACCTAGTGTTTTATTGTTGGCGGCCCAGGGTATTGTTCTAAAATATGTGATGCAACTATTTCTAGGAGTAATTATCCTATTAGTTGTCTAAAGTGATGCGGTCTACATGTTTCAGCCCCCTCAAGGTTGCTAATGGGGCTTTCGTCAGGACCAAAAGTGATAAGGTGAGTGGCAAAAATGTGGCCAAGTGATAGTGTTTTTTCTTACACATGCGCTAAGGTGTGTAATACAAATATTTTTTAAAATATTTTTTTAAAAGAGGGCAGTGCCGGCGTACTTACAGACACCGTTCTGTAGCGAAAAAGTTCAATGCTACGATGGAATTTGGCAGTTTTTTGGGGCTCGGGAGGGGACATAACGTGTTGCCAATTTGGTAGTACTATGTCCTCCGCGGAAAACCTGATTCTGGTCCTCCGGTGTCCCGGTTGGTGGAAAGCCACCCAATGGTGCGTCCCTCTGTCCTATCAGAGGGTAATAGCCCAAGATAAACAATCTCAAATTTGTGAACTGAAAACTAAACATTTTGGACTCGAGCTGGCAGACCGCAACACCTTCAATCAACAATCATGGCAGCAGCTGGAAATTGATTGGTCTTTCCTCAGACAGCTCTGTTTGGAGAAGGCATGCCAATGCTGTATTGCATCCTCAATAAGGGTATAGGAGTATGGAGACAAATCTTGGAACACGGCATCCTCCGAGATTAATTTAGTCTTTCATCTAGATCCCTCAGTCAAACTGCCAAACTAGTGCATCACATTTGACCCTGGCTGGCAGGAGCCAGTGAGGATCGACTTTGGTGGACTACTTCCGATCCCTGTACACTGTACGTAACTATCTCAATCAGGAACTCTCCTCTCCTTTTATGAATGACCTCCCATTGCCCTCCCTAACCTCTACAGAGTGGCTAGTATTAAAGCAACCGATCACACAGTGGGTTGTAGGAAAGGCCCTGTAGGGCATGAACTCTGTAGGACCCTGGGACCAGATGGCAATCCCATGGATTTCTACTGTAGGCTTCGTCTGATCATCCTACTCCCACTGTTAGCCATGTATGATGAAGCCACCTGAGAAGGCTGCTTCCTCAGAGACCTGGCGACCATTGTGGACCTCCTTAATCTGGTTAGGTCACCGGACCACCGTTCCTTTCATCGCCAGATCACACTCATCAACACAGAGGTTAATCTATATGCCAAAGTCCTGGTGAACAGGCTCCTCTGAATAATTAGCCGTTTGGTCCACCTGGACCAGTGCTGCTTCATTCCTGATCGTACTACATTTCTCAGCATCCGCAGATTATAAGTTGCCCTGGCACACCCGAGGCATCTCAGAGACTCTGCAGCCCTGCTAATCATGGACTTCAAAAAAGCATTTGATTCCCTACAATGGGAATCTCTGGAATGTGTACTTGTCAAACTGGGATTCGGCTGTAGGTTCAGATCATACATTCAAATCCTTTGAACCTGCCTGCAGGCTCAAGTGCGAGTCAATGGCATGTCCTCCGCACGGTTCCCAATATGTCTAGGTACCCAACAAGTATGCCCTTATTCCTCATCCTTTTTGTTCAGGCCATTGAGCCATGGCAACCTGGGTCAGATGTGATGCACATGTTTGGTAGTTTGAGGGATCTAGACAAAAGACTAAATTAATCTCTGAGGATGCCGTGTTCCTATTTCTCTCCTATCCTTCACTCACTGGACCATGCATACTGCACATGATAGGGCTTTATGTAGTCACATCAGGTCTGCAGGTGAATGGTCATAATACCTGCTCATGCTCTTTAAGGGAGACAAGGGGTAAACAGAGTGATGGTCACAACTGCAGATCCGTAGACTGAGCTTTAAATACCTAGGGGGGTTCACGTTGCCTCATTCCCCAAAACTGGTTTCAGGACCTACTCGCCTAGACTCGCTCATTTGATTGGAGGTAGCATGGTTGGAACATCATTGACATACTCTATGGTTGTCCTATTTTCTCCCAGAGATTGCTATAGTGGTGTTTTTGGAATCGCAAGCAACCCTCTGGTGGATGGGGGCAAAGGGTCAAAGTTGAGACTCCCTCCCAAGCACCCAGCCCCCTCCCTCTCGCCAGTCACTGCCGTTGGTTACTGCACACAGCTTGCTGGGTTTTACAATTGGCACCTCATCGGTATCTCGCGGGTGGGAGACTAATGTCATGGGTCACAGATAAGTCGTTTTCTAACCTCGAACAAGAATACAGCCTTTATAAAACCCAATTTTATAAATATCTTCAGGTGCATTCACACAATATTGAGAGAGTCTGGCTGAGATCACAGAATACAGCCTAATGGAAGCCAAGGTCCACATGGGACAGATGGAAAGATATAACAATATGTAACTTAACTATTCGCATGTTACGTACCTTACACCCAGAAGGCTGCGGCAAACCGGTGCCGTCCCACAGCAGAATACCTGCGATGCCCGGAAGGAAATTTTTGTTCCTATGATTGGAATTGCCTCCTCATTATAATATATTGGCAAGAATTCTTCATCCATCTATCAAGAGTCCTGATGCGTCGGATAGACCTGTAGCCCCATATTTCCCTATTAGGCCAGTTGGAGGATTTGGGGGGTGGGGGGGGGGGGTCCAGGGTCCAGGGGAAACAGGCACTGGTGGGGATGATTACACTTACTAGACAGGATTTAGCAAAACATTGGAATCCTAGAAGTGCCCGAACTATTAGTGAATGGAAAAGGGCTATGAACCGCTGTACAGAAATGGAGGAGCCCAAATATGGGGTGTGGGGCCGTCTCCGGAAACATGCGAAGATATGGGTCGGTGGTGGGAATATAATCGTCTGACTCATTGTCAGTAATGTACCAAGAGGCTCGCTGTTATCTGGTTATTGCACATTATAACTGCATTGTTATGTTATAGTTTGTTCTTGCTAAAATCAATAAAAACCGTGAGTGTAAAAAATATGGTTTAATGATGTGAAGGAGAACTAAACTATTTTATTTACAATGAGATTGTACTTGTATGATTCTTTTTGACACCAACACCCCAAATTGTTGGATGCTGCTTCAGTGCTTGCAGAGAATTTGCATACACCGTTGCCACTTCTTTTGCTTCTTTCCAACCTTTTCGCTGTGCAAATTTTGCCCGATTTTATGGGGTTAAATTTGCTCTGGGAATATATTTGTATATTTGTATATTTGTATATTTGTATATTTGTGGGGTATTTCTAGAGCGCAGCGTCCGCTCCGGAGGGAGCATCTTGGCGCTGAAGATCCTGAAGAAACCAGTCCAAGAGGAATTAGATGGAGGCTTTGGAGTAATCGTCAGGGAGATTGAAAATCCATGTCTTAAGGAGCTTTCTAAAAGGTTTTTCCTAGGTGAGTTGTCTGAGGGTTTTGGGCAGTTTATTCCAAGCTTTTATGGCAAGGAAACTGAGGGTTTTCCCACCCTTCGTTTTCAGATTGTATTTAGGGGGAAGGATGAGGTTGTCGTGGGTCGAGCGAAGGTGTCGACTGGGCGTATAGTGGGGAAAGCGCCTGGTGAGGTATTTAGGGCCTGTTTTGTTGTAGGCACGAAAGGCTATGATCAGGATTTTGAAGAGAATCCTTTTGTGAAGGGGTAGCCAGTGAAGCGATCGAAGTGCTGCAGTGATGGAAGATTTGCGGGGCAAGCCCAGGACTAGACGCGCGGCTGTATGTAATACGCTCTGCAGTTTCAAAATAGTGCTCTTTTTGACTCCTGCGAGCAGACCGTTGCAGTAGTCCAGGCGTGAGATTATGAGTGCTACTGTCACCGTTTTTCTGGCGTCGATAGGGAGAAAGTCGAAGAACTTTCTGAGAGATTTGATCGTTCCGAAGCATTTGCCTGCGACGGTTCTGGCATGCTGATCAAAAGAGAGTTCGGAGTCAAAGATTACGCCAAGATTCCTGGCCGATGACACTGTCTGAGGGGGAGCAACAGAATTGTCCGGCCACCAGAGTGCTGGACAAAAGGAGATGTTTTTACCGATCGGGAGGATCTCCGTTTTACTCGAATTACATTTCAAGTGATTGTTGTCCATCCAACGGAAGACTTCAGTCAGGCAGAGTTTAAGGTTGAGTTCTGCTTTAGTAGATTGTTCCTCTAGCGGCACAATGAGTTGTGCATCATCGGCATACGAGGTGACAGGTATGCCGAATGATTCAATCAGGTTTAGAAGAGGAATGAGGTAAATGTTAAAAAGGAGAGGGCTCAGGATGGATCCCTGCGGGACGCCTGAGGAGACCAGTTTGTCTTTGGAGTGGAAGGGGCCCAGAGCGACAGTTTGAGATCGGTCAGAGAGGAAAGACTTTAACCAGGATAGGGCGGAATCAGAGATACCAATGTCCATAAGCCTACTAATGAGGATAGAGTGGGAGATGGTATCAAACGCCGCCGTTAGGTCAAGAAGGATGAGAATGGAGTTTTTCCTCTGATCTTGTAGAGTTTTTATGGTGTCAGATAGTTCGATAAGTGCGGTTTCTGTCGAATATTTGGGACGGAACCCAGATTGTTGGGGGTGGAGAATGTTGTTATCGTCCAGATAGCGTTTTAGCTCACTATGGACTAGTTGTTCCGTTATTTTTCCCAAAGCCGGGAGCAGCGATATTGGGCGAGGGTTGGTGAGATCTGTCGGGGGTTTATTGGCCTTTTTCATAAGGGGTTTGACAATTCCCTTTTTCCAACGGCTGGGTACTGAGCCTGTGCTGAGCGATGAATTGATTAGATTGTTGATGGTCGGGTTAACCATGTCGATTAATTGGTGAAGTATTTTGGGGGGACAAGGATCCGACGGGGAGCCCGATTTGCAAGCCAGGATGGCTTTTCTGGACTGCTCTAAAGTGACAGGGGAGAAGCTACTTAAAGTGCAACCTTGAGGGACCGGTGGAGGGGGCACCGGAGGAGTGGCTGGGGGGGGGAAGTTGATTTGAATAGAGGCAATTTTGTCCTCAAAGTAGTCCAAGATTTGGTCGCAAAATTTCTGAGAGGGGGGAATTTCAGGCA
This sequence comes from Lissotriton vulgaris, assembly GCF_964263255.1. Lineage (NCBI taxonomy): Eukaryota > Metazoa > Chordata > Amphibia > Caudata > Salamandridae > Lissotriton > Lissotriton vulgaris. Next base: position 1,450,406,837 of record NC_141694.1, read on the forward strand.
GAAGTGCCTTGGGCTGCGTAAATGATTTTACTATCGCGAACAGCGCCTTTTGTTTTTGGCATGAGTTTTTAATGGCATTAACATAATAGTTTTTTTAGCCGATTTGATTTCAGAAAGATAGTTTTTCCTTAAGGCGATATAGGAAGTGCGATTTATGACCTCGTATGACTTTCGCCATTTTCTTTCTGCCTTTTTACATAGCAGATGAGCGTTTGCTAGTTCAGATGTGAACCAGGGAGCATTGGTTTTGGTTTTTCCCCGGGAGGTGCGGGGGCGTGAGGGCGGGATTCTGGAATTCATTTCTTATGTGATCCAGTTGTGAAAGAGATCGGCGTCGGTGTCGACGTTGCCAGATAAGGTGGGGGTTTGAGTTTGCATTAAGGGTTTAAGAGTGATGTTCTCTTGGACCTTTTTCCAGTTGATGTGATTGTTGGGGTAAGAAGTGGCTTTGTTGCGGATAGGCGGATTTACGGTCAGAATATGGAATGGGATTAGGGAGTGGTCAGACCAGATCTGAGGCAAAGGGGGCAGTGTGATCAATGAGGGGGAGATTGTGCAGACTCCATCGAGGGTGTGGCCCAGGGAGTGGGTGGGTGAAGTGATAAGTTGCTTAAAATTGAACATGTCAAGGGTTTGCACGAAGTTGATGGTTTGTGCGTCTGCTTTCGATTCAAGGTGGAGGTTAAAATCTCCTAGGAGGGTGAAGAATGGGTATCTGAGTGAGAGTTGTCCTAAGGAATCGTACAGGGAGTCGAGGCACTGGGAGGCATTGCCGGGTGGGCGGTAGATGAGTCCGCCTGAGAATGAGGTGTGTTCGTTCAATTTAATAGAGAAGCCTAGTCCTTCTGTCTTTTTTAAGAGCTCTAAACTGAAGGTGTGGCATGGGAGGGTGTCTTTAAGAATGATTGCGACACCTCCGCCTCGGCCCATAACTCTATCTTGCCTGAAGAGTGAATAGCCCTGGGGTAGGGCAACAGCAATGTCAGGGTTACTATCTACCGTTAGCCATGTCTCAGTAATCATGAGGCAATCGAGATCGGACTCCAAGATGAGGTCATGTATATCTTGATTGTGCTTGCACATGGAACGTGCATTGATCAGACAACCTTTGAAGGAGGGCTGAGGGGCCTGAAGGGGTGGTGGGTCGGCTGATGAGGGGGCTGAGTGATGGCTAGTGGTCCAGTGGCAAAGTTTGCAGCTAACTGGGCCTGACAACGCGGCTGGGTCAAGTATACATGGACAATGCTTAGTGACCTGTAGTTGATGGAGGTCGCTGGGCTGGTAGGAGATGTGGGAGGAAGAATGGGCAGAGTTTCCTGCGCTTGTCTCGGTCTTGTCGCCGACGGGCGCAGACGGGCTTGCCTTAGGCGCTCCCGCTGCGCTCGTCCGCTGCGCTTCCTCCAGTGGCACATGTTTATGGTGTGGGGAGGCAGGGGGGCGTGGCCAGCGAGGGGGCGTGGCCTCGTTGCACGCCGTAAATGGCGGCGGACAGAGGGCGTTTGCACAGAGTGAAAGGGGGCACTGCTCGTAAGCAGCAGGCTCCAGGGAAATGAAATTCTCACACAAGGTAAATCTGTACACTCAAAGGGTTTTAAAAATTGTTAAAACAGCTTAAAACAGGAAATGCGGTTCCCGGCTTTTCGCCTCAGGAGTAGGGATCTTTATGATACCAGCGCTCGTATTCAGCGCTTATGTACTCGGCGGGGGGGGGCGTGGCCAGCGAGGGGGCGTGGCCTCGTTGCACGCCGTCAATGGCGGCGGCCAGAGGGCGTTTGCACAGAGTGAAAGGGGGCACTGCTCGTAAGCAGCAGGCTCCAGGGAAATGAAATTCACACCCAAGGTAAATCTGTACACTAAAAGGGTTTTAAAAATTGTTAAAACAGCTTAAAATAGGAAATGCGGCTCCCGGCTTTTCGTCTCAGGAGTAGGGAATACAACGTCAATGTGGTAAACACACACTCTCCATAATCTCGATTCGGGTGCAGTCAACCTGAACCATGGTTATCAGTGCACCTGTAATTAGACAATGCAAGTTTTTTTTTAAAGAATTTTTTTTTTTTGAACAGATGAAATGCTCCAAGTAGATAATCCTCGGTAAACATCCTGGAAGATGCTTCAAGTTGGATGAAAATAGCAGAGTAGGTTGATGAATAGTATGTTCACCACCCACCAATGTTCAACATAGCCCTGTGCATGCCCACTCTGGGAGGCTATCTTGGAATGATAAAGTCTACCACAAAAAAGACATTGGCAAAGCCTATTGGTCTGCAGCCAGAGCCAGGCCTATTGGCTTTGCAAATGCTTGTTGTTTATTATTCCAACATTTTGAACTTTCATTTCAGAACTGTATATTTAAATACAAATGTGCATATGAGTGCTTCACCAAGAATGGGGCAGCCCAGTACAAGTGTGCAGCTGCAGGTCACTCGCAGAAAAATAAACATGGGAGGGCGGGTGGGGGGGTGGAGCTTGATCAATGGAATGGTTAAGCAAGTAGCCCAACAGCACAGTGTGGCTGCCGGACTCTGGAAAAAAAGAGCGATGCAGGAAAGGGTGGTGTGGGGAGCAACAGATAAAGCAAGTGGCCCAGGAGCAGGGTGCAGCTCTTGGGCCCTTAACATGTAAGTCACAGTAAGCATTGGCAAAGTGAATAGATCTTGATTTTCAGTGGTTATAAGCACCATGATGTATACTCACACACGTGTCATCACGCATGTGCATGTATGCGCCATGACACTGTAGCGACCTCCGCATGATAACAAATGCACCTCCATATATAATGATGTGGCAGCCATTTTATATTAAATTACCATTCCAGGAAAATTGGGGAGTGGGGGATAGGGATTTGAGTGGGGAAGGAGCACACCAAGGAGCGACCACGAAGATTCATGCTCTTCAGGGAGAGTGGCTAGAAAAAAAAATGTTCCTTCAGTGTAAGCTGTGGAATCGGCAAACTGATGGTAAAAAAAAACAAAATTACAAAACTTCAGCTTCTGGGGAGAGACCAGCACAAGAATAGGGCGGGCAGCTGAGATAGATAAGAACACAATCCAGTCAGCCGCATGGGGCCAAAGCCCACTCTGTGTACTATATTGTACCCAATAAATGTTTAACATGAGAGTTAAAACGGTCTGTGGGCAAGACCCTAAAGAACAGAGGCCGGAAGAAGAGCTGACATGTGCATTTGTTACCCTTTCTGCCTTCTTTTCTGGCAAGTTCTTTCTCCATATGCATCTTCCTTCAGTCGCTGATGATGTCGCTGATGAATGTGGGAGGAAGTACTTTTGTGATTGTTGCTTTCGTGTAGTGTTTCTATGGCTGTTGTTCGGGCAACAACGACAAGACGTGTCAGTTGATAATCTGTTTTGGTGAATCTAGTTACACCGCAGGCAAAAACATTAACAAACCAGTGTACCTTTCAATAGGGTATTTCGAAAATCAATCTGAATGTTCACTGTGAATGGCAGAGGCTCGACTAAGGTGGTAATGAACAAAATTATTGTATCTGATTGCAATCAATCCAACACATTTCTAGATTTATAGTGCATATTATGAAGCAGTAAAACTAAGAATATAGGCTCAGCAAGTCACTTGTTGATGCTAAAGTAGTTCCCTCACATTGGATATCAGCAAGGCCTGGCTATACTCGAATCGGCAAAGAAGCATTGGAAAATAAATGATTAATTTAAAACTTTATGGTAAAAATATCAGTGAACTGATATCAGTGATTGGGCATTTATGATTTCTTCTCAGCAGCTCCCAGTATTTGACTCTCCTTTTCCATGATTCGTACTTTGTGAGAGAATTTGCATCAGTACAATATAGAAATGATACACTTACTAAATTAACAAGCATTTGCAAAGACCTGCCTCGCGTTTTGACTCCTGACTAGACTACTTTTTAAAAGTCCGCTGCAGTGAAAAAACAAAACATAATTTCTCTTACTATAAAATGCATCTATGATATGAGATGAAGAATTCAGTGTGTGAAGATTCAGTGGACTTTTCAAATGTATAGCACTTCTTGATTGCGAGGCAAACACCCCATAGGAAGCGGAAGGTGAGAGGGTAATGCTCCAGAGGAGTGAAAATATAGCATGCTCTACATATATGTTCAAGAATTTGTAACAATAGGTCTTGCAGACAGCTGCACTGTCAATCCAGATTTAAAAGCGAACACCATAGCCATACCTAGAGTCCAAGGTGTATGTATTTTTGATTCCTATACATTTTTACTTCTGCCCCAAAATCTGTCTCTGCTCCTAGCAAAACGGAGAGATCAGTGGTTGCTTCCTTGGTTGTCACCAATGACTCCGTGATTACAGTTAAAGCATGTAGATTAATGTGTCGCTTCTTCAGGGCCTAATCCTTGTATAATCATGTTTAAGAATGCAAAAATGAAATCAAATTAGGCCAAGTGCCAGATGTTTAGGACCATCAGTACCAGACAAAGGGGAAGGCACAAAAGAGAAACACGATAAAAAAGAGAAGAAATGATGAATGAAAACGGTAACAAAAAAGATTTTTTAGATTTTACATTCATGAAATTAAAATCTTATTGACAGAACTCACAAACATTACCAATAAAAACTAAGTTCACAAAAGGCGGGAGCTATTAATCACAAAAGAAAATCACCATGTAAATAAATCAGTCATTTTTACAGTTCACCCTCTAGGGCAGTGTAATAGGCGAACTGTATTAAATAAGAATGAAGTAAGTACACCATTTGTGGTCAGATTCTCTTCCAGTAACCTCAAAAAAGCTCATAGTATTTATATTTTCTCAACATTGTGAATTACCTATTTATAGTCACAATGATTAATCTCTCTAACTTGACATGTTTTTCTTATAATTCAAAAATAAAGAAATCCTGCAAACTTCAAGGTCATAATTGCAGTCATGATGAACCAGAAGCGTCGTTTAACACCTTTTAACCCTGAAAGAAGTGAGCTGCACGTTTTCACACGCACTTTTATGTTAAAAGGTGAACTACATATTTCAAGTATATAGAAAGAAGGCTCTGATGTAAGAAGAGTTATAAACACCTAGGAATAGCATCTTCCTACCTACTGTTCAAAATCTTTTGTAATGGTGTGATAAAGTGATTGTCAAGGCATCAATTCAAAAGGACATCTTAATCCTGCTAATAGTAAGAGATAAACATTCCTAGAGCGTCCAATATTCCCCCAAAATGTTTTCTTTGGGACACTCTAAAAAGATAATCATCCTTGATATTATGTGGGTTCCTAGGTATGTCTGTACTATATTTTACTAACATTGTTGTCTGTTCATTATATGACCAAATTGTACTTCGATGATTCCATACTATTGGTGGATAGGAATGCACCTGCATGCAATAGATTATTTAATATCATAAAGAGGGATGACATTTTGCCAGGTCATCCCTCTTTATGATATTAAATACATTAATAGCCTTCTAAGGCCAACCCAGTGTGGTGGTGGTGTACAGATTGTAATGCTATCTAACCTAACTCGCCTTTTAAGTTAGTATACAGAAAGTGGTTCGATCAACAATAATGTGATAAAGTTAAAGGAAGGCATATTCTGTGAGTAAAAGGTAAACCCAGAACTATTTATTCATGAATTACCATAGCGTACGTAAGCACCTCATATCACATAACACTACCTCGATCTGTTATCATGACAAATACGATTGCTTCTTACCTTCTCAATAGGTACGATAGCCTAACATTTTTATTTTCATGTTCCCACATTTAGTATTCGGTACCTGCCAGTTCGTGGGTTCTTTTTATAATCACTTCATTTATAAGTGCATAGGCCATTAACCATAAAGTCTGTCGCACTCTATGGTAAAAATGAGCTAGTGCACTCACTTGCTCCATTCAGGGCTCCCTGTATCTGTCAAACCCTCCGGTTGATATAACCTACTATTGTAACACATTTGTACACATTAATGCAGTATTTCCTCCTTGGATCCCACCATGCCTCTTATTGTAATCCTAATTTTTTGAGTGCTTGTCTCATGGTTATAAAAGGTTGTACTATTCACAATATCATGTCTTGTATCCAACGAGAAAAAAATAGAACATATTCCGGTAAGCTCAAGTTGGTCTATGGAATATCTAGAATTAACCCCTCAATCCAACAACCCAAATATAAAACCCATAACTAGAAAATGAAAATGAACAACCTGGGAAAAGAAAAAGCATTTAACACCAACAACCAACCATGACAACTAAACTGGTGACTGGGACACTAGTGGATTACCATGATTGTGCTATATTTTGTTTGGCCAGTACAAGCTTCAGAATGATATATTTGATACAGATCTTTTTTTGGGCCTGGAGCCCAAGGCCCAATAAACCTATCTTATGACTCAATAGCCCAGGCCTGTCAGTCACCTAGGATGATGACCTCAACAAGCTTACCTCAATGGTGTGCCATAATAGGGTATGGGCACACCTTATGGTAGAATCCAGATTCCCGCACAGACATGCATCATTGATCCCCAGGAAAATCTTGTTTACCCTTTGGGGAGTAGGATGGTTCCGGTGCAATGTGTTAAATTGTAAAAGTTTAAATCTAGTATTCCTTGATACTTGACTTCAACACCAGTGCCCTTACTCATCGGAGATGTGCACTCGTATCTGTAGCCGTAGGTCTGAGTTGGACAACTATGCTATAAGTTACATATTTGAGCATTATTTGCCAGGGGTTCTGTTCAAGGTCAGGATATATATCGCTAGTTCTGTAATCTAAATTCTACAAATGGTGAGTTTGTATTCGAGCCAAGATTCATACAGTCTTTAGCAGCATTGCATAAAGAAGCCAAGAGGCTTTCAATTTCTGAAATGTAGTGTTCAAATCAGCATGTTTTAAAGTGTGTCTGAATGAAAGTTTTGCCGATGTTGGATGACAAGTAAACAAGACGTTTTTTCTCAAACTACTGTGACTGTTGTATTAGCCAATACCCATATCATGAGGGTTTGTTATTATTGCCTTTCTGTTTCACGGTAATAACTAACATTTCACAGGTATATCTCCTTCTCCCCCTTCCCCTTCCTGTATTCCATGTGCAACATCATGAATTCCAATTCATTCCAATTGACTAGTTCCCTCAGCCATTTCTTGGAGTTGTTGCTCTAGTTGATTTCCATGTTTGTGTTATACAATGTTTGGCCAAATTGATAAACTTTGTATGAATCTTTTCTTTTTTGGGCTTGGGGCCAAAGTCCAACAAGCATGTCTTGGAGCTTAATAGTCCAGGCCTACCATTCACCTCCTTAATGAGCCCCACAACCCACAATAATCAGATCTATTATGGACACAATGTATGCTAGAGTCCAGCATCTCCCTCTCAGGAACACAAACATGCCCTATTGACCCAAAGGAAAGTCCTGCTTACCCTTTGGGGAAGAAGTTGCATCAGGTGCAATGTGTTACACTGTAAAACTTTAAGTCTAGCATTCCTTAATACTCTGGGGTATACTTCAGTACTGGTGCTCCTTCCTCATAATGGGTGTTCTGAGTCAGATCCATAGCTTATGCTTCTTTAAGGCTACTCTGTTTGTTATTATTGGCCTATTGCACTTGGTGCAATAATGTGATAGATTTCCTGATATCACCCAATAACGTTTGTAATCCAATATTTGTTTTTGGTTCTCCTGTACCCATCCTACAAAGAGCATGTAGTTTAGCATCCAACTTTACATAGTTATGAAGGTGACTACTGCCTTCCGTGTATCACAGGCACCTCTGTCTCTCACTGTCTTTTACAGCAGTACTGTGCCACAAACAGAAGTAATATAAGCCTGTCAAGTAGGGACAGGTCGCACTGCAGGTTTGCCGCAGCTGCAATCTGGCCGTAATTGTAGGCCTGAAGCCATGTTTTACTTGTCACATAACATCAAATTCGCCTTTTCCGCAATGGCTACTCCTGATTTTTTGTTTGTTTTGGGACACAATTTTTGCTGGTATTTGAACTGTGTGCAGGAGCTCTAAACTGTAGTAAAGTGCCTGTTCCCCCTCTAAGCATGTCAGAATTGGCTTAACTCTAATTGGCATCTTTAATATTTCTTATCCGGCCACAGCATACATAAGGTGTAGAATACACTGTCTGACAGTTCTGCACTATGTAGAAAACCGAGCAGCACTGGCCTGTATATGTCGTACCCAGCAGCAGTGATGTGTCGAAGTGCAGTCCTCCTCTTTCCCCCCTGAGCTCATCGTGATGACCAAAAACGATCTACGTGGAGGAAGCACCAAGGGGAAACGGGGGAAAAAACAAGGAAAGTGGGGGAAGAGAATCTGGTTGACGCGATTAAGCTGCGTTCTCCAGTAGCAGAGTCGAGATATTGCATTCATACTTCATTGTCATAACTATGAACATGTTGGGATGGGTAAAGTGGGGGTAGGAAACTTAATTCGGACCTGCCAGAAAAACAGAACAGAGGTTTGTTTGGAGTCTCAGAAATCAAGAAATACCATGTCTTGGGCTCTAACTCCTGTGCAGACTGAGATCACTTAATTCTTGGCAGCTGTACACATGATGGTGGGAACGTTTTATGCCTCAAAGTAGAAAACTAAACCACGATTCTGTGAGTCCTCTTCACCCGTGTCGACAACCATATGGTCTTACTCATCTAAAACAGTGGAACATCTCTACCGTACAACAGCTCCCCTCTTGCACAGCTTTGAGACTCGTGGGCAGACATCCTTATTGGGTATGTCCCAAAAAATGCTGATGCTGATGAAGGAAGTAAATGTAGCTCCTCACTTAAACGACAACCTCACTATATAGTTATATCTATGAGGTGGCTCATTATATGCACCTTCATGTGAAATTTCTCCACTTAATATGCAGTGTGCGCCTGCACATGTAGCTTTTCTAATTTTTAAAGTATATCGCAAAATGTAACCTAAAATGTCTGTAAAAAGTGTTTTTATGTAAAGAAATTGAATCAAAACTGCTTCTTTTGTTCACAATTGTCCTTATGTAAAATGCTGTGTCACCGTTTTGGATCTAATCCGCCCTTTTTAAAACTGCTGTTATAAAATAAATTAATATAGTTTCAGTCTTTCATTATATACTAGCCTAGAAGTTAGAAAATGACACGTGGTTCTGGTAATAATAGGCAATCATTGGGATTGAGCACAAAAGATTTACCAAACATTTTAATAAGAGGCTATAGAATCATACATTGTACTTTCTTATCTTTAGGAATGTACCCAAAACTCCCTGACCTTTCATCTGGGTAGCTGAAAAGAGCGCAGACCTCATGTTATGCGGCGGGCATCTGATTTTCTCCAACACAAGGAGATGATTGATGGAGTGCTGAAACTTTTCAAACACTATCCCCCCCCCCCCCAATCACAGATCTGGATTAAATCCATCATCATTCTTTAAATCACTTCTTCACCCCAGTTCTGACACAGCTATAAGCAAATCAGTCTTGACCCTGAGCCTCATGGGAACTATCCAGCCCAAACTTCCAAGCCATGTCTTCCCTGGTCTGGAAACAAGCATCCTGGGACGGTCATCGGGGGTAACACCCCTCATCAGCCAGGCTAGCTTGAATCCAGTGGGAAAGTGAGCAAAGGACCCATGTCTGGGCATACTTGCAAACTTAGGGCGAACAAAGCAAACCAGGGAGAGGATGGACGGAGTGCTGAACCTTTTCAAATACTCACCCCTAGTCACAGATCAGGGTTAAATCCATCATCATATTGTACCTCACTGCAGCACCCCAGTTCAGAAACAGTTGCATGCAAATCAGTCTTGACCCTGTGCCTCATGGGAACAGTCCAGCCAAACTACCTAGCCATGTCTTCCCTGGACTGGAAACAAACATCCTGGGTCCGGGTCCGGGTCCGGGTCTGAGTCTGAGTCCGCTTTCGGGGCAGTACCCCTCATGAGCCTGGTTACATATGAAAATATAGTACACAGAGGCCAGAAAACCCCAACTACACATAACATAAGCAAAAAGAAAACCTGGTTATTGTAAGATTGGGCGTTGAACCTGTGTGGATGTATTTTGTGTCCGTGTTTTTGCTGTATTTCATGCCAGTTAAAGTGTTGGCGGATTTCAACAAGTTGTATTTTTTTGTCTCTGTACACAGTACCGGGCGCTGCTGCAGAGTATGGCACTTTTATATAGTTTATAATTATAACCCAGGCAAACTATACATTGTACAGTGAGTTGCAGCTCTAGGTTATGTTTGTGGCCACACTGATGTTCACTTTCTTTGCTTTGACCTAGATAGGGAGACCAAGCTCTGGGGCAGCCCGGGATGTGTCTGATATCTTGCTCAGTCAGAGTGGCTGTTGTGGGCACCGTGCTGTGCACCTCACCCGCACAGCACAACTGCCAACATGATGACTCATCCTTGTTTTCTGTTAGAGTAACAATTACTGCACAGTTTGTTAAGGATAGTCATCTTTCACTGCAAAATGATAGTTGATAGGGGAGTGTGAAGTTATCTACCTTTTATTTGTATGTGTGTTTATGGTGGTTGCATTGTTAGTGGGAGAACCAGTTTAAATGTAGCTTGGTGTGTACATGCTTTACATGTTAATATTGAAGGAGGGCTCGTTGTATTCAGGTTTTGGACATTCTGAAAGAATTTTTATCAGCCTTTTGTTTTGTTTTTAAATGTCAAAGGGGCGTAGCAATTTCTGCATATTTCGGTCAAGAAAAAATGCAAACTAAATTTAGATTTTACCTTTCCTGATCAGCAACTAACGTGGACCGATGGGAAAGAGGTAGACTTTTTCACAAGTGCATGTTTGATACCGTTCTGATGCCATGGCACACATGTTGTCAGCATATGTTGGTGGGATCTCTTAATCGGTTGGAGGTTGCAACTTATGGTGTGTGTAGTAGGGTGGCCAGTACAGAATGTGTGGTATGGAAAATTAGAATACACGTGTTTCAATGTATGCTTTGAGGCGGGTATTTAAAAGTATTAAATAAAGAAAATAGTAACTTAATATGTGTGTAAGTGGATCTGGATGAGCGTGGACGTGGGGCATTAAGGATTTCGTAGAGGCGCATGCAACTCGTGTTGGTTTTAGAGACTGGAGAATTATGGTTTTGTGGCTATTTGATAAAGTTCAAGATGTCTTGGAGTTTTACTGGAGCAGGTTGCATTCTTAGAGAAACTTTAAAATGAAAGCAGAAGTGGCCGAGTGAAGGCACAGGGGAAGTGCTAATCAAAGAATCGCCTATCCGAAATGACTATCTCGACCAAGGAAGAAAGAATAACTCTAGAAAGGATTCGAGGGGATTATGTAAACATTTAGAATTTTTCTGTTTGGGAACCATTGTATTTTTGTTGTCCGGAGAACATGACTGCAAGTTGTAGGTAACTAGTGTTTACCGCTTATTGAGGATCGGCACTATTTTGGCAATTAAATATAACCAATATTTACCACTATATCTTTAGATGAGCAGAACTCTCAGAGGGTGTGGTGCTGTGCTCTGCAGAGGATTTCTAGGATTTTGGCACGTTTAAGGGCCCTTGTTTGTTATTCCTTAAGTGTTCGACCCAGTGTGTGATATTTAACCAGTATTATCCAATGGGGAGGGCACTTCTTTGTGGTTTTTGACTGGGGTGAGGTCAGAGGGCACGAGGCAAAGCCTGGTGTATATAGAATCTATATCCACAGGGTAAGTCACTGTTCTATAGTAGACTAAAGATTCCATGGTAGTCCCCATACTTGTGCATTCTAAATGTTCATGCAGAACGTTATTGACTCTCAGAGGTCAGTGGTACTGGTGGGTGAAGGGTCAGGTTGATTGAGTTGCCAAGAATTCTAGGTTGAGAGAGGCTGTAGCCTTAAGGCTAGAGCGGTCTACCTAGAAGCCGGGGACCAGGGTCGAGCCTCTGCATCGACGCTCAACATTCTCTGATATATATATATATATATATATTTGACTCACGCCTGCTGTTCATTGCTATTTTGCTCTCCAGCTAGATTTGCTTTATACAAACACTCATAAAACATACATACATACATCCATACGTTTGATTATCAACCCTATAAAACCATTATAACTTTGGTGAAAAACCGACTCTGCTCTCACAATCGGAGGAGAGAGCATCGAGCAGTACAGGGAGTGGAGTATGAAGTAGTTCCTGGCTTATGGGGGAAGAAAGTGAGTGTGCCTGGGGGAGAGGGAAGGGAGCAAACATGACTGCTGGCTGTGGATGTGGTGAGGGAGAGAGAGGAGCAAGTATGAATGCCTGGAAGTGGAAAGTAAGGGAGCAAGCAGAGGGAAGTGCCACAGAAGAAGGGTGTGCTTTGGCAGCCGAGAGGGGGTCCCATGCATCCTGCTTGTGGGAAAAGCTCCTGCGGAGATTTCTCTTTTGATTGAGAGATTTCGTTTTTTTGTGTTTATTTTTATTTTATTTTTGTCTGGCTTGAGATGCCTCAAATGATCCCTATCAGCGGGAGAAGTTCCCCTGAACTTCCTACTTCATTGGAGAGCTTCTTCTTAATTGAGTTTTAGGTCTGACTTGACAGCACACCTATCTCCCATCATTAATTGATAACCAGAAAAACAGAGCTTTATGAAGTTTTACTGAAAGGGGGCTTAGTTCCTCCCACATGTTGTTCCGCCTTGCAAGCTTTTGATTGGGCAGAAGGTTTGTGCTTATGCTGAAAAAGTGCTTGCGTTCTACTGTTTGTCATGGAAGAAACGTTATGCTCAATACAGTGGGTCTGAGTTCTGGTGACAAGCCAGGGATAATGGCTAGAAGACTGATTGGTCCATTTGGGAACAGTTAAGTAAAATGTCATGGGTGTGACCTATTTAGTACAAAATGTTAGGACAAAATCACGAGGCCTGACTTATTTATTGAGAAGAGCATAAGTTAAACCCCATAGGTCTTTAAAAGTGGACTGTTACACTATTGTGAAGCCTGTAGACTGGTACTTTGTTAATACAGTCTTAAAGATCACCATAGTTCACCTATTTTGGTGTTACTGCCCTTGACAAACTCTGGTGTTAGAGAATTTGCACTTGATAATCCTTGCATTATCCTCTGTTATTTTGACAATTTAAGTTTTGTATATATCAAATGTTTATTGTAGTGTTTAACTGTGTATGTATTAATGTTCACTTTACATCTGGCGTGACCGCTTTATCTGTTTGCTAGTCTTTTGTACTCAAAAACATTTAAAAAAATACATATTTACATGCCCACATAGAAGGACTTTGTTAGCCCTCTTCTGCAATTGTTCTATTTGAGTGTCATTCAGAATGTGCTTCCACCGTGGTAGCGTGTACCAAGGATAACTGGGTCAGTCCACTTCAGCCATTGATTTTGCTGCTTGTGCAGAACTGTCTTTTTGTCTGATTGTGTGTTCGCATCTTTTCTCATATTTCTTTTCTTTTTCAGAGGCCTCGTCAGGCACTTTTACTGACTAGGCTACCACACTAAAAGCTTCCTGCCCATGTGCAGAGCGCTGAATCCAGTGCGGCTACTGCTTCTAAACAGGTGACCATCTTGGAATGGTAGTGTGACTCTATCACTTTTTTACCTTATCAAAATGGCCACCATATTTGCAGTCAACATTTAGAATTGACATCCATCTTGGATCAGTTCAGCAATGATACACTGTGCGTGATATTCTTCCAAGATGGCCCGTTTAATTTTTCCTGGGTGGCCATTATGGACATTATTGTTTTACCATTCCAAGATGACTGACATGTTGCTTCTGAATGTGGGAGCGACGTTGGAACTTTAAAAGAAAGATACACAATGCCCAGTGCCATTCCAAGATGGTTTTCTGTTGCAATGTTTAATTTTTTACTTGTGTTTAACTAGAACATTGAAATGTGGAAAGCTCCATTGAAGACAATGGAGTAGCTCCGGGCTTATAATGGCTGGTATAACATTCCTATGTTTTTTTTTCTATTTCTCCCTTTTTAATTTAGAACATTTTTAATTTATTCTTAGTGGGTGGAATGTTCTAATAGTCTTATAGTCCCTCTGCCTCAAGCTATACCGGTTGTTAATGGCTCGTTCACTCTTTATAAGGCTATAACTGGTTCAGGGCCTTAAACAACAGGTATAGCCCTCGGCAGTGGGCGATAGTGTAAGCATATACCCGCTACATTTAGATGGCAGCATTTTTTTCTTTTTTCTACATTTATTGTTTTAAGTTTACATGCATAGGCTTTATGTTTTTTTGTGGGGGGCTTAGTGTATGAATGCAAGAATTAGCTAATTGATTGACAAATGGATAGCTGAGTGCAAGGATGAGTGACTAAGTGAATGCATTATTAGTTATTGTGTACCTAAACTCATCCAGTGACTAAAAAGGCACTTTCAGTTAGTTAAAAGGTAGATATTTTGGCATTGCCAATGCTTGTGTTTTTTTAATGCCCTTGCTATAAAGGCATTTAGAAGTAGAAGACACCTTCAACGGGCGTAGCTAGATGGTGCCATTGAGATGAAACTTACGAATAACTAAAATGTACCTTTTTTATGTAAATGGGATAACTTGAATCCAACCAGTTATCAGTCTGTGTTCTGTTACACTCTTGGAAGTCTATAAAACCTTTCTAAAGTCTTCTTAACACATGTTTCAAGGGCAAGAGGTAGGACATTATTCCTCAGAAATAACTGAATATGTTTAGAAACTCTCAGCTACTTCTAAAACCGTGATTCTCTTGCAGCCCTCTTGCCCGTGCCAGCAACCCTGTGAAAAACCACACAGTGCTAACTCTTGCTGCCTACAACGCACTACTTTGTTATTAAAGTTCTTATTGCCCAGTGCAGAGGGCTGTACCAGCTGTTAAAGGCCCCAAACCTGAGTTATAGATCCAGACTACAGGCAAGGGTTCTAAATTAAAAAAAGGGAGAAGCAGAAAGACAATCCTTGGTAGGTTTAGGCTTTCTGCTCAACATTCCATTATTAGACCTGAACCACTTCACTGTGTTCCAAGGAGCTGCCAGCAATCCAGTGTTCTAATATTGTATAATCCTCTTTATACTAACTCCACTTGATATGTATAGCACTTTATGAACCCTTCGGGCTAATTGCGGCATAGAATGCCCCAAATAAAATTTAAAAAACGGGCCTGGTTTACAACAAGGATTGATACTTTATAATAATGTTTTAACTTGCTTCATCTAGTCACAAAGCATGTTCCCTTGAAGTGCCTAGTTGACACAGTCAACCATAAGTAGCTGTGTTAAAGCATTCTCCGGCTTATTTCAGACCCTCCCCTGATTGAGCTGCTGCTCGTGTCTTGGCAACGGTAAACCCGCCGGGGTTTGTTTTGCCCCAGGTGACATTACCAGTATGATCTTAGTAAGCGCAGAGCAAATTATTCTAATTGGATTCTTTCTATGGTAACAATGGCTTTTTGCCTTTGCCACGCTACAAGAACAGAAGCCCTTAATTTCCATTGGATACAAAGAAGAAGGGAAGGTAGTAAATATCGTGCACGAAGATGGCAACTGGCTCTGAGTCACAAAGCATAATTAGTCTCCAGAGATGTTGTTCGTCCTCCGAATACAAAGACGCTGAAGAACAAACATGACTCATGCAAGTTCTGTGGGGGAGATGTGGGCCTTGAAGGAGAACCACTGACTACAGTGGACAAGCATTTAAAGTCGTATTAGTATATGTAAAGAGCGAAGCTTTTAATTTCAAAGAGTTGTAAAGACCCACCTCTGCCCTAACTCCCCCTCCCTGCCAAAAATAGTATTGACAGGCTGGCAATGCAAACACACGGATGGAAGTCCCTCTAACCATTGCAGCTATCCATCCCTGCCTCATTCATGTTCTTGAAGTAGGAGATTTTATGACCTTCTACGAATATGTTTTGAAATCAACTTTACTAGTCGTATTACAAAATTCTGGACAGGTTGCAAAACGTTCTCTGTGCAATTTTCACCCACTATGTGAGACCATCCCAGTGAGATATCACACCTAAAATTCTGACAATCAATTTCTTGGTTTTGAGTTTACCATGACTTTGAAAAAGGCAGATTATTTATGTGTTGTTTAGCAAAAATGCACATATTTCTCAATGCTCCAGAATTTTGGAGAAAAAATCCACAGCTCAATTAATTTTTGTGTAGGCTATTAAGGGAAGTAAGGCAGGTAGAGCTTGCCTTCGCCCAGAGTGCCCTGGGAAAATTGTATATGTATTGAAAATGTGGGAGGAATAGAAGGAAGGTGAGGATCGAGACAAGATTAAGGAGTCCTGTTAAAAGAAAAACAAATGAAACGCAGAGAAGAGCACCAGCAACTTTCAGAAAGTATTCATATGCACATTTCTTTGGAGCAAAGTCATAGGGGAGACTGCTGTAGGGAGCTCTAGCGCCCCTCTGAAGGTTGACTCCCTGGGCATGGACATAGCTAGCACATATGCTAAATGATGGCCTGAAGGAGAGGATATGCTGGACCTTCTTATTCTATTTGTTAGACCTAGGGTATCCTAGACTACATAGGGTAGCCTGGCACAGTAGGGGAAACAGCTAAACTCCAAGGCGTTGGTTAAGTGCTTACAGGACCCACTCACAGTAACTCAATGACTGACCACTAAAAATAAAAGACGCTACACCAGTTTAGAAAAATACCAGTACCTTTTATAAAAATTCTCTTTTGTTCTTTTGTTAGGCAAAAGCAGTACACATTTAGTTCAGCACAGATTTCATATATATCACATCAACTTCAATACTTTTCTCAATTCAGTACAGGTTAATCAAAGGTACATCACATTTGAGGTAAATTACTATCAGTTTCACAGAATGCTTCTTCACTTAGTTGTTACAGAAGGGAAAACTCACTTTACACAATCTTGGCATGTACATTACCCATCTGCACTCAGGGCCCAGGTCAAGCTTGTCAGACTTCTACCCCCAGCAGCGTTGTTCACAGAGCCCACAGCCAACTATATAGCTAAAAAGGAGACAAGGTAAATTAAGTATGCTTCCTTGGGACTTTTCTATGGCTACCCCTCTCCTGTAATAGAACTGACTCCGAGTGTTTAGCTGCCTGAGAGGTTATTGTGACTGAGCTCTGTTCGTTACCGGCACCCTATGGCCCAACTTACACAACTCCTTCACAAGGCACAAGAACCTAATGCTTCGTTTCCCTTTGTTACTGCTCCCCCCGTTATTAGCTTGGTTTTAACGGATACTAGTGTACTTAGAGGGTTGATGGCCAAGTTCCTCATGTTTCTATTCCTGGCGGTTCACTAGTTTTTCAGTAGTTTTTCCCAATACTGCCGCTTCACTGTTCTCTGTCAGCCGGCTCGGCCGCCTCCCGCTTCCCCTCGTTTCTCCCCCGCTTACTTTGACTGAAGGCAATCCGGCTTGAGATGTCCTCGCGCTCGGTTGTTCTCTCCTAGCGCTGACGGCGGGGCCTCTGTGGAAGTCGGCGACGGGGCGGGGAAAACGGGAAGGGCTTACTCTAGACGGGGACACTCCTCCGGCGGGTCCGTGGCGGCGCTTCTGCTTCCTTCCGCGTTACCTCAAGCCGAAGCTCCGCCTCGGGCGCACCTCCTCTGACGCGCCGGGTCCTTCCTCCTGGCTCCGGACTCCGCCTCAGGCACACCTCCTCTGACGCGCCGGGTCCTTCCTCCTGGCTCCGGACTCCGCCTCACCTCCAACGACGACTCCTCCCGTCAACACACGGGACAGCTGGGCACTTCACTCGCGTGTGGGACAGGCTTGATGACGGCGCTACACACAGGTAGGAGCCTCAGCCGATCTCACCGCCTTTCTCCACAGTGTGAGAGCTGGTCTCGAGTGGGGTGAATGTGGCTGTCCTCACTCCTCAGCCAGACAATACAGCTCTGGTTCGACGTCCACCTGCTCCGCCCACAGCCTTCAGGGCAGATGTTCAGGTCACACACAAGGGTCGCTTTGTAGCAGTTTGCGAGGGTCTTCTCACAACACAACCCGGTGATCTACAATCTGGTCACAATGTCTCTGGTCACGGTTAATGGATGACGTGACAGTGGGGTTTGGTCAGCCTGAAAGGGGGCACTTCCCAATAACGCGACAGCCGGCCCACAGGTCGATCTAGTCACCACTGGTGCGCAATCCTCCTCCACAAGTCGCCTCTCTCCTCACTGGTCACTCCTGAGACTGCACAAAATGGCTGCTGGTCACTGGCCTTTTATAGAGTGGCCTAAGACCTCTGGAAGCCACTAGATGTTTCTGGAACCTTCCTCATGTTAGTCTATGGGTCTGTCCTCCTGGAATGTCCGGTATGGCAGTTGGTGGACACCATTTTAGGTTCTTGAGTGTCCCTAGATTTTCCAGGAGCTTAACTAGGCCTCACAGAATATGAAGGGAAAATGGCGTCATAGTCCAGGAACACCTAGCCCCCTGACAGCACTGAAAAATCCTGGTGGACATAAAAAATAAAAATAGAAACACTGGGAGGCTAAGAGGGACAAAAATAAATAATGATGGTTAGAACACCCCCAGATGCAGACAGGTCTAACACTATTTGACTGATTTGGACGTGATATCACTGAGTTCCATAATTATCTGTGCCTCCTGTGTGGGTGTTTAGAGTGTCCCAGTCTTCCTTTACTTAAAGGATGCTGTGCTTCTGGAGTTTGTTAGAAGGGTTCCTTAAGTTGCATGCACACAATGTGGCATATAAACAATACATAGATATTAGTGCAGATTAATAAGTAGGCTCACCGTTGGCGGGCAAAGCTCCAGATAATGTAAATTTTCACTGATGTGTTCTCATCCGGGCTTCAAGCTGGCAGCCACTGCTTAATAAGATTGATGTTGCTCTAAATTCTGCTGTGGGCTGATGGAAGGTGTCCACAGGGTTAGAAGTTTTATATTGTACAGGCTCCTTAAGCAGCTTTTAAGAGGCGAATCCTTCACTGCACCACTAATAATGATATAATGCCAATCCGGTACGAAGATGGTGGCCATAGTATGAGGCCGTAGAGCCTTTTTTCAAACTTACCAATATGATGAACCTATTGGCCATATGGTAAGATGAGTGCTAACCATTTCACTTCCAATCTGTTTGTGGCCTTTGTTGCAGAACACTTTTCAATAGATTTTACAACATCCCTCAAACAGGAGTACTTCTATTTAGCTGTGTGTATATGGCTATGGCAAAATAAAACTACTTTATTAGAGTGTATAAATGCAGCCAGAGGGAAGTGAAAGGTTTCAAGGAAGTGGTCTCAATGCATAGTACTGTAGAATTGGCGACTTTGTCGGTAAAGGCTATGCAAAAATATAGGCCTGTTGGACAGCTGGGTCCTGTCAGGGCAGCACTATGTTCTGCAAAACAATATAGGATTGGTTGATCTTCAAACTTTGCAGCCCCCTATCCTCGGCTCACTTACCATGCAGCATGCGGAGGCCTAAACCTTGCGAGACTCTGAAGTTTAACTTCGCACGGCCTATCCACATGAGTTTATTAATACTTTGGTGTACACCAAATTGCTGGCCTGGAAGCGGGAGGGTCTATCCAAAGCCTGTTGTCCTTTATCGAGTCTGCAGAAAAATCCCACCTTTTCTATCGCATCTGTCCTTTGAGGTCCAGACTGTTCATTATCTGCTGCAGTATGAAGTAGAAAGCTTAAAATATGTGACCTATTTGTGCTATTCGAAGCAGTTCTCAGTTGTCCAGACTGCGACTAGGGCATTAGAGGCCACTTTAGATCTCAACTGTATACGGATCATCACATATTAAATAATTTTATCTTACATACATCATAATCAGAAAGTCATCGGGTTTTTTTGTTAGTATTTTTACTGACAGGCTTGTAAAAAAAAATGTTTTTGTCGGGGATCAAAATGTGAGCCAGGCCTACAGACTTTGCCAGTGCTTATTTAATCTGGTGTTGTGGAAAGGCTGGCCGCCCTCTAAAAATAGACAGGGTTATAGTAGTGCACCTAAGGAATGCAGAAAATGTGCCACTTTTGGTCACGTAGGAGCACGTTATCCGTTAGGTAACCACAGTGGTTTGTACTTTGTTACTATTGAAACCACAGATCACACCTTCTGTGTAGGCTGGTTAAACGTGTCAAACTTGATTTTAACAATGTGGCTTTTCACACCGCGAGCGTTGTTTCCGTTTCGGAGTGTTATTTAAGATTTACCTTTGAACGAGAGACTTGAATTGAGAGTAACATTTAAAGCTTGCTGAAACATATCATCCATTTCTTTTCCCTGAATTTTATCCCTCAGCCCACTTAGTCCAGTCAAAATTCAGAAACAAACTTGATTAACATTTGTGGAAACGCCGACAGCGCCTCATGTCATTTCATGACCCTAATGATTTCGACTTAAAGAGGAAAGCAAGCAATTCCGCTCTGTTGATCAATTCCAACGAGTTGGGAAGTAGAATCCGAAAGGTGCACCTTGTGATCAGTAGAAAAGAAACAGCACTCATGACCACCCTACACACACTGCTCCCTGATGTTTGCCATTGCACCCCCGAATCAAAGATCAAGTAGTAGGTGCATGTAGGCATTATAAAATATTAACATATTTTGCTTATAATCATTTGAGGGTACCTAAATGCATTATTCCTGCCTGACGAAACCCAAAGCACATTCTTTGGAGAAAAAATTGCCGAATTTATTAACCTTCCATTCACTATTCTCTTATTTAAACTGCTGTTGAATAAGTAAATGTCCTTCAAAACCGACTCCACAGTGCACTCTTAAAAGTGCCTTCCAAAATGCCTTCAAAATCACACTGCTGAGGCCCAAGGTTTCATATTGGTGATGCCTTGTAACGGCTAGATATATTTTCTTTTATGTCCGTTATTGCGCAACGCACCTTAAGGGCATCCGTGTACTTTATAATAAATAAGGTGGTCATTTGGAAGGATTGTGGTGGTCTTTAAAGAGAAAAATTAATCAAACAGGTAAAACATAGCAGAGAAGCATGTGCCTCGTGGAAATAGCTGGTTATATGGGACAGGGGATGAGTTAAACCAGAAGTAAGAGGAAGTCACTGGGCTCCATGGTTCCTATGAGGGTGGTGCCTTTTTGTTTTTGATATTGCGACACAATTACAGAGTTTTTAGTGATTTCCAGAATGCTGAAGAGTTCCTAATTTTGGTTTTTAGGATTTTCAGATCCAGGTGGCAGAGTCTGAGCAGGACTAGGATGAAGCCTGATCTATATATAGTTTTGGAAATTTCACTCTGGTGTTCTGGTCAGGCCAGTTTAAATGTGTTTCAATCCACAATAAATGTCTTATAGGCTGTGAATGATATAGGATTATTTTCGCTCTCGATGTTGATGTGGCCGTTGCGTGGTTGTAGATTTCAGAGCTTCCAAAGGGACTGTCTGAAGCTCAGGGTTGTTGTTCTTGAGCCAATGCCGGCAATGGCAATTTCACGGCTGACTGATTTGAAATGTTTGCATGGGATGAGAGCCCCTTCATGAGGAGGTATTTCTGTAGATGAGACGGTTTGACTGTTGTATTGGTGTGATCTGTGTTTTGGAATCTCATGAAGGTCCGTCAGAAAACCAGACCGTTTGCAAACTTCTTGATTTTCACAGAATTTCTAGCTTTCTTGGAGTGAGATGGACAGTCCCTAAACACTTTATTTTGCTACGTCCGTTCAAATTGCATTGGACTGCGTTTATGCCATTTACTATTGGAATGTGAGGCAGTGTAGCATCTTTATGCCTTCTACATTCTACTGCAACATGTATGGTTTATAACGTACTCAGTTGGAGATAGTTGCTTATATTTTTTTGTTGAGCACTCCTGGGGCAAGGGTTGGGTGGTTCTTGGGTGGGAAATTTACATCCCCGCATCATTTTCCGGAGGTTTCTCCTGGTCTCCACTCTCTTTCACACCGTTTTTCAGTGGATTAGCCTCTGCTGCCATGACCCAATCACTCTCACTCCCCCTGCATTTTTAGGAGCTAAAGAAAGTACATCAAGTATACTATCCATTATCTCCTCCCACTCCAGTGCCGCAGGAATCTCTTGGGTACCATTAAAAGACTGAGTAACCCTTCCTTCTAATCATGCGCTTACCAGCTCTATTCTTGTTTGCCATTGTTTGGCCACAAGGAAAGCCTCAAAAGGGTAGAGATCTGCCACTATATTGCTCAATATGCTCCGTAACCAACCAACCATCCATCATCACCATTACAGATCCCCTGGTTGTTTTGACGACCCTGCATCATTGTGCTCCCATGTCACAGGACCCCAGTTGCATTACTGACAGCAGAGATTATTGTTCTCATTTAAATATCCAGGGCAATTTCTAGTCCTATCAAAGTGCCATTTTGCAGAAGCCGAAGTATAAAAACTTTAAAATATCTCAAGGCCATTTTAGGGAAGTGCCTTTATCCTGCCTAAGGGTGGCAGGAAGGTTGCCTTCTGACCACCAGATTTACTTAGTACCCAGGACATAACTGATTCGGGGTCTCCACTTGTGCCAGATGTTATATTTCTGGTCTGGGGTTTAAGACTCCGGATAGGAAGGTGCCTCACGCTTGTCTATTAATCATCATGGCAAATTGTTCTTCAGCAGCAATCCGCCTTTAACTATTTCAAGCTCCACTCTGGCCGTTTCTTACCGTCTGCCACACCTCATCTACCATCCATCTGTGACTAGCCCAGCCTTCAGTGAGGAAGTGTCCAAACTCGTCACAGAAGCTTTCGGGTGCGTGGAGTCAAATATATGGTTAATAATTTGAGAGGTTGTATCCCTACCAACTCAATAAATTCACTCTGGGTAGATCAAAACACAATTCTGAGAGAATCTCTGCTAACCTCTAGTAGCTATAGCACATGCCTCAGGCCATCCCCAGAGAAAAGTGTGCTAAGTTCAAAGAGTACCAACAATTTTGAAGTAAAGTACACAACACAATACCATTCCAAAATCGTTTTTGAAAAATGTAGACAAAATTAATGAGCAAAAAAATTCAAAGACCATCGAAAAATTTTAAGGGGAAACCGGAGATATGATTTCTTACAGGTTGAGGCAAAAAGTACCTAGAAAAAGCCAAGCACAATGGAAACAAAATTTTATAGTGGACCTGGAGCAAGGTGCAATTTCAGGCTGACTGTTATGGAGCAGAGGTCAGATACACCCAAGTGGGTTGTCCGGGTCAAACATCTGCCTTTAGTCCCTGGGTGCCATCGGGATTCAGGGGTCTTTGAATACATGTGTGAGTCTACCAGCAGGAGTCTGTATCTTTTTTTCAGCAGGGACTTCTTTCTTGTTCGGATGGAGTCTTCTTAGCTCCAGGAATGTTTTAAGGAGGTGGTGCTGGAGGTGCCAGATTCCTCTTCTGCACTACTCAATCATTGGAGGAATTCTACTGCCCAGACAATTTGCCACCAGGGAGGCCTGCCTGCAGATTCTGGCCTTTCCCCTATCTGACAGGGACAAAACTACTTTCCCTCCCACTGTGATTGAGCTTGTCTAGGAGGGTTCTGGGAATAAATAGGAGAAGCCTTCCCAGGCATCACTAAGACAAAAGAGGTAGTAATAAAGCAGTCATTTGTTCTGGCAACTGTTCCTGTCCACTCCCAGATAGGTAATTCCTGCTAAATTGTGAGCAGTTAACACCCATTGGCCTTGAGGCAAGCTGTTGTCCTCTGAGTCAGCGTTGTCAGCTCTCCCAACCCAGCTAAAGTTGTATTTTCTAGCATTGGAGGTGTGATGAGTTGGAGACTAGCTTTAGGGTGCCTGACCCTGAACCGGCATTAAAGTAATTTTTTACAAAGTTACATTCCTGCTTAAGTTGCCAAATATCAGACTTCACCAGTAAGTCAGATTAAAAAAACAATACCTAAGAAGGAAATTACTTAGACAAATTTGTGAAGCACTTTCCTTTACTTAACTTCAGTATGTAGTGTGCCCCAGTTTTATATGTAGCAAAATTTAGAGTTGACTTGTGAGTTTATAAAAATAGACTTCTTTCACTGTAAATAAAATTTTCCCTGCCATATGTCACTGCAGTGTATGAAAACTTCTGCTTAGCTAGGGCATAGTAGTGCTCCTGCAGAAACATATTTTGCCATTCATGTAGGTGGTATAGCACTTAGCTTCCCATGCCATTGGTTTACTTAAGAAATCCATTTGCAAAGAGTTGTAGAAAAGTTAAATAGGTCAAATAGAGACTTCAATGTACAGCACATGTAGTAAAGGTAGCACCTTTCATTAACCTTTGGCAGGTGAACTCTGCTGGAATTTAAGAGGGGATAATTTGTCAATATTTGCTGGGATATGTGGCTTTGGTCTCTTAATCTGCATGTTATTCCCCAAAAAGTCTGAGGTGGGGCAGTTTATTGCATCCACTAAATTGTGAAACCCAGGAGTTGGATTTTATGGTTTGCAATGAAATCCGACTATTCCTCTGGGGTATCCGTAATCGCACCCTCTGTCATTTATGAAATGTAACAGTAGGCTCAGTAGTTCCTTTATAACATTCATTTTAAAACACCCAAGAGATAAAAACGTATTTTTAAAAATAGCACTGGCTAAGTCATGCAAGTAAGGATGTATATTTAAAAATAAAAATATGTAGGTCCAATAAAGCACTAAAAATGGGAATGTTTATTGATAGCCAATCTGACCATATAGAAAAGGTAACATCATTTTGCAATATGTAAAGGTAAAAAACACTCCAATTTCGTAATATTGTTGGACTTATCCGCTAATCAAAAGGGGGTTAAAGCTCATAGAAGCACAGATTATTTCCCCTATGTGGTAATATAAGTTGCCTAACACTTGTGTGATCACAAAGCAGGTCATACAAAACATCAAGAACATAAATGAACAGGCGTTTACTCTGTATGCAGGTGTTTGACTTGTCAAAACCACAATAGAAGGACTTTGACTTAAGTATATTGCCTTAAAAAGTAACACATGCAGTGCCAGTTGTATTCGATTCTAAAGAAAAACTTCACAAAACTTTCACTGTGATCCCATTTCCTCACATTTTGCAAATTAATGACCTTTCCTAAGATGAAGAATCCATTCTGCTGGAAAAATCTGTGCCTTGCTGTTTTTTCCAGGATACCATGGATTCCTTGTGTCATATTTTATGGGGAAGCCCCTTTACTCCGTTCTTCCCATCCTTATTTTTCTTTCTCGTTTGTGGTAATACCTCACACACTCTCACATTCCTCCTCCCTATTCTGTTAGTCCCTGTTCATAACCTCATGTTCCTGCACACCTGTTTTATTTTCGTTAGCACTGGGTTCAGCCTCTGCAGTTACCCAAGTACCTTTACCCCTCTTACACACTAGTATCTCCACTCCAATAACACTCTAGTTTCTCCACCATTACTGCCCCTTTCTACCTTTATCCCTACTTGTACTTCAGTACCTCTACACCAAGCTATACTGTGGCATTTCTACTCCTGCTCATTCTTTAATGCCTCCCCCCGGGTCCATTACCTGACCCATTTTTGGGTCTCGCCTAGGCAGCGCGCATGCGTTGCTCTAGGAGATGACCTTTAGAAAATGGTCAGCTCTTTTCAAGCACTCGTGCTTGTGCTGGCACCCACCTTGCGAGAGCAAGCAGCGGCAAGCAAGCTAATTGAAAACAGATAGCCGCGCGCCCCTGCTCGCTCCCGCAAGGTGGATGCCAGCACAAGCATGAGTGCTTGAAAACAGCTGTTTTCATTTGGCATATGTTTTTAATTAGGGACACGTGCACGTTTGTTAGCCTGCTCGCGGTCGCTGTGCCGGCGCGCTTTCACTTTCGTTCGCAGCATTCCCTTTGACCTTCGTACTTCATTTATTCTCATAAAGCCAGGATGCCCACATTGTGGGCAATCACTTTGCCTACAAATTGAAAATAGTTAAATAAATGTATTTGAGTGCAATTCTCTTACACATTAATTGGGCTGTTTCCCTTGCTCAGAGAGCACTGTTAAACAGACCTGTAACTCTTGCTCTTATCTAGTTACTTTGTATGACTTCAACGTAAGTGGATTTCATGGTGTGGCTTGCCCATCCCCCCAATCCTCCTTCATTGCTTTGACCCATCTGCCCCCACCAACATGGCTGCTTGTTTTAATTACTGTCACTCGCCACAACCAGCCTCCGATGCACTCTTTGCTCTTCCAAGTCTGCTGTAAAGAGGCAAAAGCCAACAAGCGCTTCTGTTGCAAAAGCCCCAGACTGCCTCTGTGTGCAAGACACAATAGTCTGCTCGCCACAGCTTCCTTCGAGCATGTAAACTGTGGGACGGTGGCAGTCCTCCCTCCAAACCAACAATCTGAATAGTCAATGTACACTTTTCTCTAGCCCGCACCCTCCAACTCCTCATTACTCTTGTACCATGTGCACTCCTCCTGCCCCACGCTGCACAATGTATTCTTGCCTGTGTGACTGTCCCTGGCCTGTATTCCTGTCCCTGCAGTGACCACAAAAAAAAACACACACACCCCACCACAAACACACTAAACACATCACTGTGATAGAAGACCACACATGCACACATAGACGTACAAGCACACACATCACTCTTCTGGGGGCATTCAGGCACATATCACTGTGTGAGGCACAGGAACATACACAAATCACTACATGAAGCGCACAGTCCTCTGCTGGATGCAGTGGCGCCACTTCCAGAGAGAGCTCAGGTGACAGCACCTGCTCTGAGGGGGTAGCCTGTAGTATTGGCTCGGGGGTGTCGGCAGTAACTGCATGGCAGCACCGATTTCAGCTATGTGGGTTACCTCACTGCAAGCAAAATGGTAGGAAGGTTACAACCTACTACAGAGTGAACAGCACTGCTCTCTGTACTGCAACCCGCTGTGTTGCTGTCCATATCATTTGTCTTTCATCAGTGTGTGCCTCAGCCATTCAGAAACCGGTACTCCTGGGCCAATACCATGCAGCTGTCTTTTTTTGCCCTACTGCTTCTGTCTGTAGTCGTATTGCTCTATCTATGTGCCCTGTTTCTGTCAGTACTTGCACAGCTCTCTCAATGTTCTATATTGCTGTTGGTATGTACCTTTCTACTATCTGTATTTGTTGTGTTTTTCTGTGTGTGTGCCCTGTAGAAGCCTGTTTGTGTTCTGCTTTTTTCTTTATTTGTTGTGCTGCAATCTGTGTGTGTTCTGCACTGGTCTTGGTGTGCCCTGCTGGTATCTATATGATCCCTGCAGCTTTGTGTGCTGCATCTCTCTGCATGTGCCCCGCTGTTGTCTGTATTTGTTGTGTTGCGCTCTGTGTGTACCACACAGCTGTCTGGATGTGCCCTCCTGATCTATATATTTGCTGTGTTGCTCTCTGCATGTTACATACTGATAGCTGTATTTGTTATGGTGCGCCCTGTGTTTAATCTGCTGCTATCTGTATTCTGTATTTGTTGTCTTACATTCGGTGTGTGACCTCCTGCTATCTGTATTTAATTTTTAGTTTTATTTTAGATTTTATTGCAAGCAAAATCAGATACATAAATTAAATTGGGAAGAAATACAGAAACATACCTAGAGAAACAGCAAAAAGAAAACCAGGAAAAAAAAGTAGCGACATAAAATAACAAAGTACAATGCAATTAATATAGAGAAATTGCTAACTTCCCAGTTCTTCCTGTATCCATTGATGAATTGGATCCCAGATTTTCTCCCCCATTAGTCTTTTAGCACGACCTTTCACAGCATAGATTGCCTGTTCTATGTTGTATTTTGCTAAAAGATGGGCCCTCCAAGTATGAAATTGTACCGGATCAGGACTTATCCATTCCTGAGTAACACAAGCACGATATATGGACATACATATGAATACAAGTTTTTTTTTTATCCTCAGGAATGTTGATAGAGGAGGTGCCTAGCAAAACAAACTCTGCTGTGAGAGTAATATTACATCCAAGAATTAAAGACATAAAAAACTGGATCTGATTAAGCACTGATGAAAGTATTGGACAGGAAAAGAACATGTGAGTCGCGCCTGCAGCTTCTAAAGAGCATCTCTTACATGCAGTACCTACAGAAGCTCCCCATTTAGAGATTTTTTCAGGGGTATGATATAAATCATAGAGAGCCATATAGTGTTGAGTGCGGGATCTACCCGTTAATAAAATAGAGTTAGCCATCGTAATGGATTCTTCTATTATTACATTTGTCACCCCCAGTTTTCCTGCCCAACGTTCTTGAGTTAATATTATGTCATCTGAATATGATGAAAATCTTTTGATGTATAGAGATTCAATCAGAGGTATTTTCTGAAGCCCTAAACGTTGTTCTGGAGATAAAGTATTAAAATAGCTGTGTAGTTGAAAGTATTTAAAATAGTCCAGAGTCGGGATATTAAACTTAGCCTGAAGAGTCAGAAAAGATATCATCTCATCATTCTGCCATAAGTCATTGATACAATTGATTCCTTGTTTACTCCATTTTAGCATAATATGATCTCTAAAAATGTCAGGCAATATATATTTAGATGGCAAGGGGGTGTATCTCAAAATCTTCGGTATCCCTATATGTCGCTTAATAATCTTCCATGCCCGGTATGCTGCTATTACAGTCTTAAATTTAATTTTCTTAAAATAACTCGGTTCAATATTTTTTAGAAAGCAGCCATGAGCTTCTGCTCCTAAAGAAAATTTGTAAATGGAAGGGAAGTGTGCTTCATGAATTGGGGCTTTAATGCCAATAATTAATGGATTAATAAACTGCAGTATTGATGCTATATAGTAAAATAAAAAATGTGGTGTGCTCCATCCTCCTCTGTCCTTGGGTAAAGTGAGCTTTTTAAAAGCTCTGCGATGACGTTTATATCCCCATAGAAATCTGCCCACCATTCTCTCTAATTGTTTAAAAAATTCTATTGGGAATTCAAGGGGTATAGTTCGAAAAAGATATAGAAATCGCGGAACTATTAACATTTTTAATACATTATTTCTGCCATGTAATGATAAATGTAAATGGTTTTTCCGTTCCAAAGTAGAATTTGCTTTTTTAAGAATGGGGATAAAATTAAGCTTAGGAATATCAGATATTGGGGTTGTAATGTTAATTCCTAAATATGTTGCAGTGGATACTATATTGAGATGTGTTGGTGGAGTTTGACCTATATATAAAATTTAGGTTTTTGAAGAGTTTAATTTATAGCCTGAAAAAATGCCGAACTCTTCCGCTATCTCTTCAATTTTTGGGATTGTTGCTACAATATCTGTGGTTGTCACTACCACATCATCGGCATATGCCAATGCTCTGTAAGTAGTTCCAGCCACCTCCACAGGTTTTATGTCTTCCTCTTGATTAAGTTTATTAAGATATATATCGATATATATTGAGAATAGCAGTGGAGATGATGGGCATCCTTGTCGGGTCCCACGAAAGATAGAAAATGGGTTAGAATTACGAGACCCAATTTTGATATGTGACGATGGTGTTAAATATAACGTTTTCAAAGCTTTAATCATTTTTGGTCCGAAGCCCTTCAAAGCCAGTACATCCCATAAATAAGGCCATTCCACCCTGTCGAATGCCTTCTCGGCATCCAACAGGGTGATTCCAATGGATGTATTAGTGGTTTGGGCCCAGTCCATCATAGCTATTATTCTTCGGACATGGTCCGCAGTGTCTCTATTAGGGATAAACCCGTGTTGCCAACGTGAAACGATGGAAGATATCACTGTTGACATGCAGGTAGCTAAAATTTTGGAGAAGACCTTGCTATCAGCATTTAATAAAGAGATCGGTCTGAAGGACGCTGGGTTAAGGGGAGGCTTATCCTTTTTTAAGGTCGAGCCTGGGAACACGCATCCGAAGGATGCGGTCCAGGTGGAGAACTATAGTGAGCTGACACGGGGGAATGACGGACAAGAAACTGTCACGCACTTCTCCCCGGCTGGATTCAGCTGCCTGCACGCGCACCCACATTCACGCATGCGCACAGCCACACGCATACACAGGCACAGGCACATGCATACACAGGCACGCACACACACACACACCCCCGTCGCCGGACCTAAACACACACACCCCCTCACCCCCCCGTCGCCGCCGCCCCTACACACACACCCCCTCCCCCCCCAGTCACACACACACACACACACACACACACACGCATACACACAGACTCCAAGACACATACACACACGCACGCTCACACATATACAACGCGCACACACACACACACACACACACACACACACACACACACACACACACACACACACACGCGCACACACGCACACGCACACGCACACACACACACACACACATGCCCCACTCACCGGCTTCCTTGGTGCGGCGGCTCGGCGGCTCTCCTCTCATCGGCAGCTGCAGGGCCCGGCAACAGGACTCTTCCTTCGGCACCGGGGCGCAGGGTAGGCTCCTGCCTGCTCCGGTGCTCCAAACAGCCGCGGCTCTTCCGTGGGAGGCGGGGTAGGCTCCCGCCCTCCTACTTCCTGTTTCCGGTTGTCCCGCCCGGCCTGCCTGACTTCCTGGTCGCAGGCCGGCGGCGAGGTTCCGTTTGCCTGAGGAAAAAGCAAGACCGTGGTATGTGTGTGGGGGCAGGGGGCAGGGGGCCGGGGGCCGGGGGCCGGTGGGGGGGGGGGGGGGGCGCAGTGGTAGAATAGCAGCCACGGGGGTCCCTGTACAACGCACGCTTATTTATTTGACGGGCTGCATGAGCCCAGCCTGCAAAGATTCTGCTGCATTGGCAATAAAAAAGGCATTTGCTTTTTTGTGTTTTGTTTCTGCTTCCCTTGACGAGCCTGTAAATTGCGGGCCTGCAGCTGCCCTCTCTCTAACCAATGATGGGTGTAGGCCATTGTATGCTTCTCTCAATCCACACCCTCTAACTCCCCGTCATTCTTGTACCATGCCTTTCTGTGCACCCCGCCTGCCCCACGATGCACATTGTCGTCTTGCCTGTGTGACTCCCTCATCCGCATTGCTGTCTCTCACAAATCAGCGGATCAGTGCAGGGGCAGTAGAAATGATGCAACATAGAGTAAGTCGAAACTGTGACGGGCGTATTTTTTTTCCAACCTGTATTGCTTCTTTCCCCGCCCACCACTTCTCATAGTTGCTGTCACTCGTCGCCTTTCTGCTGCTTGCACTGTGATCGCGCTTTCTAAAAATGTTTTTTTCTATTTTGCCCTTGTTGTTTTGCTTGTGTTGCTTCTTTCCCATTGCTTGTGTAACATTGCAGCCCATTGCCTCCTAACAAGATGCTATCAAGCATTTAATTTGTGTCGAGGCAAAACCGTTCCGGAGCATAGCTTCCCTACGCTACAATCCTGGAGACGCGTGAAGCGAGCATTGACAAAGCCTGTAGTTAGGCTGAAGTGTGGTGAACACGTAAAGCGGACAGCTGAATACTGTCAGTCCTCACATAGGGTGCAAGTGCAGCGTAGAACCCTATACAGCTGCGCCTGTCACAGGATGTAAAATCCCGTAAAGTATGAAACTTCATCAGTCAGTTCTGAGCTCTCTTCGGGTAAGTCTCGATTCTTCAAGGTTGGGAATCTCACTTGCGTACAGTATATTCTAGCTTGATCAACAATTTAATAACTGGTCTACTGTAAATCCTGTGCTTCTAATAATATTTCCTTCTAAAATTCTCCAGATTAATTGTCGTTTTATTTGCGGAGTTTGGCTTCCTCAGAAGGGCTGTTTGCTTGCTCTGTGGACAAACACTTTTGTGATAGCCCAGTGTAAAGGAAGCCCTAACTTACATACTCATGTCAAATTATTTGTTTCTTCCGAGTGTGACGATGCCTTTCATCATTTAATTTCATCTTTATTTCGATATAAAAGTATCATAAAAGGTACATAAAAGCGCAGTTCATAGAAAAATTATCACAATATTACAGCTACCATGGATAGATACAATTCAAGGAGTAAATGATTAGTGGGTGGGAAGGGCCTTTCACTTCCTCCAGGCCCCCACTCCCCCCGTTACTTTCAGACTTTTCTTTCTTAAACACTGCAGGTCCTGTCTGGCTTCTCCTTCCTGTTCGTGCTACTGAAGTTCAGATGCAGGATTGGAAGTTTTCTTTGCGTATTTGCATAAATGTGTTTTAAATTGGCTGCTTACTCCTGAAAACATGTGGAACTTAAAATGCCCGTGGGTCTTTTGTCTTTGTGTTACAGCTTACTGTGTGGGCGTTTCAGTTGGCTCAGGATTTCAGCCTGATCCAGTAAGTGAAATCTGTAATTGTGGGCATGTGAACTTCTGAGGCCAAAATCAGTTGGTTACATGCTAACATGCAATCCACACCATGCACAGTTACCCCAATACGCGCACACACACAAGCACAAACCCACACGTTCATGCAGTTACATTCATTACTGTTACATATATGACCGCACAAGCACTCACGCACATATGAGCTAATTCAGACATGTACAGATATAAAAAAAATAAAGCAAAGACAGACAGATACATGCAACAATTGACATAACGTGTACACAAGCACAAAAGCACTCATGCGCAAACAACAAAGACACAAACAGAGCATACACAAAATACAGACATATGATTCCATAGATAAACAGCAACGGTTGCTATTTATCTATGCTGCAACACACACATGCAACCGCAAGCAGACACACAGCACACCTACACTACAGCACATCACAAAGTGTGTTATATTATGGCATGCTCTGAGCGTGTTTTTATAGTACATTTCCACCCCAGCATCAATCTGCGCAACCATTCAACAACAACTGCTTCAAATATGTTCTCTCAATGTTTCAAACTTTATTACAAATGTCACAAAAAGATGTTAATATTTCACTTCTGTTCTTGGATTTTCGTCACAATAAAATACTCTGAACATAATCTTCACAAAAGTTACTTAAAAAAGTTTAAGCTATTGCCATTATAAATTAAAATACCTTTTATTTAAGTATTACTTATTTAAAAAAATTAAAAGCCATTGTAATTTGTAATATAATACAGCTAAGTCACGTAAATACAAAACATGTTGCATTACAAATGCTATAGGTGTCACATTTGCGAAAGTTATAACTATTGGCATTGTAAATGAAAAAGCTATTAATTTAGCTATTTTCAAAATACTGCATAAATAACTTTTGTACAACACATATTTTATATTTACCTTTTTGTGCAAAGAAAAAAACAATAACGCATAAATGAAAACATTGCCATTTACAATGCTAATAGCTCAAACTTAAATAATGCGAGACCTATTGCATTGCAAATGCTTGTTAAGGAAAGCCATCAATGTGGATTGACTCCAAGATACAGGTGGAGACCCTCTCTGAGCTTCTTGAAATGTAAGCAATAGGTCTTCTTTCATAACATTTCTAGATATCCTAAAAAATTCAAGAGGGATACCATCGGGACCCATGGCTTTTCCCGTAGCCAACGAGAGTAAAGCTAATTCAATTTCGTCCCATGTAATATCCTTTTCCAGGGAATTTGCTTGTAATTCATTTAATTTTGTAATATTATTTTCTCCTATAAAATTTAGCAACATGTCATGAGAATATGTCATATTATCAGTTTTATACAGTTGAGAATAGAATTGTCGGAATACCTCAAGAATTCGATCTGGATCCACATGGACCTGACCCATCTCATCTTGTATTGCGTTAATAGAGTTTGATATTTCTTTCTCCCTGGTTCTTTTTGCAAGTATCTTTCCAGAATTTTCTCCCATTTCATAAATCTGAGATCGAAAGGTTGCAAGTTGTTCCGCTAATTTGGCTGCAAATATCTCATAAACCCTGGCCTTATGAATATCTAGTGTGGTTTTAATTTGTTCAGTTTCATGATGCCTGGAGATAGCTCTAGCAAGTTTTTCCTCCCATTCTCGTACTAGGTTAAAGTTCTGTTCTGTTTTCTCTTTAACTATTTTTTGTTTTTTAATTGAATAGGAAAGTGTTTCACCCCGGACCCCCGCTTTAAAAGCGTCCCAAATTATCTGTATAGAAGTACTATTTCTATTAAAATGAAAAAAATCTTTAATCCATCTACCCATTGTTTCTAGATAAGATGGATCTGCCAATAATTTCCGATCAAATGACCAGGGTCTTGTAGATACAGAATTACCAGTCATTGTCGGCACTTCAATTACTATTGGATTGTGGTCAGAAATTATTCGGGGAAATATTTTAAATAATGTGTTGTTTACTAGCCTACTATTTAAAAAAAAATTCATGCGTACAAATTTCTGATGGGGATTAGAAAAAAACGTAGATCCAGGTGCTATCTGTATTTCTTATGTTACTATCTGTATGCGTCCTGCTGCTGTCTGTAGGTGCCCTGCTGAGGTCTGTATTTACTGGGTTGCACTTA
This sequence comes from Lissotriton vulgaris, assembly GCF_964263255.1. Classification (NCBI taxonomy): domain Eukaryota; kingdom Metazoa; phylum Chordata; class Amphibia; order Caudata; family Salamandridae; genus Lissotriton; species Lissotriton vulgaris. The sequence continues at coordinate 1,450,441,055 of NC_141694.1, forward strand.
ATATGCTTATGCAGCAATCTGTGTGCTTTCCAGTGATCTGTATATGCCCTGCTCTTTTCTGAATTTGTTGCACCTCCTCTCCCCCTCCATCTGCTTCCACTCCCAGCTCCACTCCCTCCATCTCCACTCTCCCACCTTCACTCCGCCCTCAATCCCTACACCTCCCTCCCTTACCCCTCCCTCCACCTCCACTCCCCCACCCACTCCCTCCCTACACCGCTACTCCCCCCCTCATCTCATCCCTCCCCTCCCTACCTACACTTCCACTCCAGTCCTCCCCTCCCTATACCTCCACTCCCCCTCCCCCACTGTCCCCTTCCTTGCATAAACAACAAAACTAGAACACACTTTTAGTGTTAATTCTAGTTTTATTAGGATACTTCAGTTGTATATAATGTTTTCTATGTTATATATAAAGTGCCAAATGGTTATAAGACTTTTTTAATTATAACTTTTAAAAATGCTGCAGAACATTCACGATACACTGCAACACATGATAAAAACGTTAACAAAGCCAATAGCTCTCTCTAATCACTTATAAGGCCCCTAAGGCGAGATCTATTGGCTATGCCAATGCTTGTTCCCTCAATGTTTGTAGGCCTTTTTAATGACCCAGTGTGCCTTTTTTCTAATGCTTTTTTCTGTAGAATGTCTTCAAATTTGCAGAAGAAAATATTTTCTCATTTTAAAAATTAACTAAAACTGTGTTTCTCCATTCTTCGATTGTTGGATTATATTTTCTTTTCCCTCGAAGATGAGGTATGCCCAAAGTGTCATATTAAAGAAGGAATTGCAAACCAAACTTTACATCAATCTCAAAGAGTCCTTCCTCTGATTCACGAAAGGCTGATTTTATACCAAGGGGGTGGTGGCCTGATGAGGGAGGAGGGTTTGGGCTGTAATGTCTAATTTATACACTCCCTGGGTGCATGGGTGTTGGGACAACAAAATACCTTGCATTGTGACAGACGTGTACCCCTGACCTGAGTGACCTCATGCTTTTTGGTCATGAGTGAACACGGATCATGCATCTGACCTATGACCTAGGCCTGTCTCATGGACTGTGGTCTGCTTATACCCGGACGTGTGCCCAATTAGTTACCCTAAGGAGTAGCAAAAACGCGGTGGTGGCAGCATAAAGTGTTTTTTTTTTGTTTGTTTTTTTGGGGAAGTGAGCGGGTCCAATTTACCTGTGTCACTAGCGTGGTACCTCCTGCCCCCCCCTCCCCCCCCCCCTTAGTAAAGTTCTGCTGCTGTGTGCTTAACTCCACCCTTAGCCTGCATCGAGTTGTGTGTTCAGCGCTATTAATGTACATTTGAGAGATGGTACAGTGTAGGATGAATGGCACAAGCAGTTGCATGTGTGTGCCTGGGAGATGGTATGGTGCAGGCTAAATGTTATGAACAATTGCGTGTGCGCCCACTGATGGAAGATCTTATCTTGTAAGAATAGTCGAGGGGCATTGGAGACCACTAGACCAGGCGGGGCGCAACTAGCCCTCAGATATTCTGCCATGGTTATTCCATGGACCAAGGTTCGGGCATGTGTCTTTTTTAAAACCATAACTTTGGCCCAATCATCTCCTGTACTAGGAATGGCTGTTGAAGGTATGTTCAAGACACTGGGCATACTATCCAATATAGAATGATATATGGCATCATCATACGCAATACCACTAATTTCTGCCATTTGCCCCTCGACTATTCTTACAAGATAAGATCTTCCTGAAGGATTGGTCGCTTATAGCATGGAGATGTACTAGAGACTGGCTAATATTGATCATTAGCACAGCAAAAAGAATAGCCGATACCATCTTGGTTGAAATACAGGTTTTAGAAGCAGCAATAAGAACAACAGTAACACCGATTCTGTTTAAAAAACAGCAGGACGATTCGAACAAAAACTCAGGTGAATTCAAGGAGACTATTCTGCAAACAAAATTAGATAAATTTAAAAAAGATTTCAGTAAATGGAAGCATGAACGTGTGTACCCCTATACGAGCGATACGTACACACCACCTGTATACAGAAACAATGGAAAACGTTATGGGTCTAACTACTCTAGTTCAGGGTCTGACAGTAGTGATCCAGACAACACCAACACGGGCGCTCCTAGCTTTCCACAACGTGGGAGAGGTAGGGGGAACAGACCCTACTCATATGGCAATCAACATATTGATCCATACCAGCAATGGTGGCCACCCACCCCTTGGGGTTTTCCACCGAACCAACAGCCTTACCCTGTACCTCCACCTCCGCTGAATTTCCAAGGGTTTCCAAATGCCCACAATTCTCAACATTTTTTAGGGTTTGGCCCACGCCGACCAAGAGGCAAAAGGCGAGCAGCACAAAACACAGTTGTACAAGGGGAAGGCCAGACAGGCCCACATGCAGGTACACGGAGCCAAACTGCCAAGAACCAGAAAGCAGGCCCATCGAACAATCCCTCGTAGTCAACTTATTTAACAAGATACTAACTCCACTTGAAGAACAAGTACTGAATAAAGGCTTGGGTTTCGTCATGACGAATCATGGGTACCCATTCACTTTCCAATGCGAATTGAGTCAGTTTTTCAGGAAACTTAGATTACACTATCTCTTCAAGGATCAGATTAATGCTGATTGCGACACAAACACCGGTCTTAGACCAAAATCTAAATTCCAGCCACCTATTCACACGGTTCCTCCACAGGTCTTAGCCTTTGAGCAAGCTGTTGCGGGTGATATTGCTTCACTGTGGAGCACAACAGTCAGGTCATTTAACAACCTTACCAAATCAGAACAAATGATACTGAAATCACTTTCAGAGGATCATTTAATAACTATAAAGCCTGCAGATAAGGGTGGCTCTATAGTTATTTTAAACACCACGGATTACCAGACTGAGTGCTATAGACAACTAAACAATAGACGGGCATACTCTCCCTTGTCTACAGATCCTACAGAAGAGGTGACTAAACAGATACAGGATATGGTTGAAGAAGCTTTATCCGAGGGTTGGATCACTCAAAGTGAGGCGACTTATTTGGTTGCTAAACACCCAACCACTCCTTATTTCTATCTTTTACCAAAGGTACACAAACCACAGAGGCCACCACCTGGTAGGCCTATTATTTCAGTAATAGGGTCTCTCCTGGAGCCGTTGTCCACTTTTGTCGATTATTTTCTGCGGCCAATTGTACAGAAAATGCCTACATATGTGCAGGACACTAAAGATGTCTTGTGTGTCCTTGCAGAAATTGATTATGATATTGAAAGAGACCTCCTGGTATCTTTCGATGTAGAATCACTGTATACTGCTATCCCTCAAGAAGAGACTTTGGAAGTCGTAACATCCATCCTGAGGGATAGTATATGTGAAACTATCACCCCTGTACCATTTATAATGGATTTGGCAACTATAGCCATGAAAATGAATTTCTTCAAGTATGAGGACAAGCTGTTTCTCCAGATCTCGGGCACGAGTATGGGCAGCGTTTTCGCGCCGAGCCTGGCGAATTTATACGTGCACCAGTTCGAACAACAACACGTACTGACACCCACCAACCCCTTCCACACCTCTATTAGGTGGTGGAAGCGTTATATTGACGGCGTGTTGGTGGTGTAGAGAGGCACGGTGGATTCCGTCAATGAATTCCACCAATGGCTAAACAGTAGAAACCAGTTTCTTAAATTCACCATGGAAACAAATAAGTAAAGAATTGCATTCCTAGATCTGTCGATCTATGTCACTACTGCAGGATTGCAGAGTGAACTGTATAAGAAACCTATGGCGCGGAACTCACTCCTCCTTTACGAGAGCTACCACGAAGTCCCTGCGCCAGAATCTACCATATGGCCAGTTCCTAATTTAATTTAATTTAATTTGCGTGTTTATATAGCGCTAGAATCACTCCCGGGGGAGTATCTCCGCGCTTCGACCGCTGCGAAACCCTTCCTGGCTTCCCTGAGAGATGGTCCCTTAATGGGTATCTCCAGGGTGAGACCAGGCATCCCCGGCGGTCTGGTGGGGCCGTTAGTGAAGATGAGGCAAGCTAATGCCCAGAGTTGCCGAGTGTGATCGCTGATCAGAGTGGGCACCGAGGCGAGAGAATTATCGAGTCCGCTGACCCTGGTCCAGAAACCTGCCGCGCCGGGAATCGAACCCTGGTCCCGGGCCGTCCTCTGCTCTCGGGTCTGCCGCCTCTAACCAGTGAGCCACACTACTTAACTAAGGGTTCGCAGGAACTGCTCCAATAGAGAGGACTTTGAGGTGCATGCTAGGAATCTCTGTGGACAATTACGGGACAGACACTATCCAAATTCACTCATAAAAAGATCAAAAAAGAGAGCGGTTAACAACAATAGGGAGGCCCTCCTGGAAGCTCCAATCCCTAAACCACCTCTGACTAGACTCACTTTCGTGAGCACCTTCAATACTAGAAGCAATGCCATCCAGAAGATTGTCAAAAGACACTGGCGCCTTCTGAACCATGGGAGAGAGAAAATCGCGCAACCCTTGTTTGCGTTCAAAAGGGCAAGCAGCATTCGGGATCGATTTGTTCACACACGCCCAAAAGAGCTCCCGAGGAAACTTGGTGGAACACTGTGGAACCTTCCACCAGCTGTCGGGCATCACCCTTGCGGCACTTGCTCAGTCTGCCCTCAGACCAAACACACGAAGGAGATAGATATAGGCACCACGAGACCTTGGTTGCAGAGTAACTATAGTAATTGCAATACTACCAATCTGATTTATATGCTGACATGTCCTTGCTCCACACGATATGTGGGTATGACGACCCGCAAAGTCCGCACCAGGATGTTGGAACACAAGAGTTCTTTTTGTTGTAAGAAAAACAACACTAAACTTACGAGATATTTCCTGGAGCGTGCACATCTAGAAACGGACTTCCAATGGACTGTCCTGGAGAAGCCATATATACCCAGTCACATAAGTGATGTGTCGGGTTAACTTTTTAGAAAAGAGCAAAAATGGATTTATAAACTTCGGACAGATACAGGAGGATTAAATGATGATATTCCTTGGACCTCCCTGTAGCCTTTGCACTAGTGAGTAATAACTGGGATATACTGACTGTAATAGGGTGTGTCTATATAAACATGTTGTACATATTGATTCATGCCTGAGTTACTTTGCTCGCACTCTTCTCATAATATCACAAATGGGTTTGATTATGGGAGTTTTCTGACATACACTGGAGGGTGACATATAGCTATGCACAATCATTAGGATGGTTCCCACATTGTAAGATTTTGGAGCATCTGCATAGTTATGCCCATTGAATACACTCTGAGGCCACTCATGGCATACTACTTAGAGCACTTGCGTTCCTAAAAACAACATTGGAATATCACAGACCAATAGGTTTCAGTCATCGCACTACAAAGATGTCCGAAATGACATCATTGGGCAGCTGTCATTGCTCAATGACTGGTACTTTTCCAAAACAACACATGGTCAATCGTGATTCTATGATATACAGGTCGGAGCCTTCAGAACTACAAAGATGGCCGATATGTTGTCATCGGGTAGTTCTGAGCGCATCTTCCCACGTGATTTCGAGCGCTAAGTAGTGCGCTCTTGTTTCTAAGAAAACAAGCTCAACTAGGCTTACTTTGTAGAAAAATAGGCAGTGACTCACAACACTGGGGGCATTCTAACATCATATGCACGTGAGGAATAATCATGGTCTAATGATTACCAGATTATAGTGTTAGGAACTACAAAGATGGCCGATATGACATCATATGGTAGTTCTGAGCACTTCCTCTCGCAAGATCTCGCGAGATTTCGAGCTAAAGTAGTGCCCTTAGTCTTCTTATGAAAACAAAGACCAATAAGGCTTACATCACAATAAATGTCTGATAATAGTGTCCTTGCCACTAATATATACCAATTGAAGGGACACATGATAAGATTGCCACTATCTAGTATACATCTTAAAGGTGGAGGGATACTTCCCTAACAAACCCTCACTAGACTACTTATACTAGCATCTCCTACAGATCGGTGCGTCCCCCAAGTCTCAGATGGGAGCTTGAGGTACCGACGGAAAGGTGAGCAGCTACCACAGAATATTTTTAGCTATACTATGTTGTAAACTTTAGCAAATCACAGGTTTTGAAGATCAGTATGTTGTAAAATTCCTGAATAAGCATACAAAGGAATTTTAATCTTCCTTAATGTTTGGTGTCTTAGTCGAGTTTCTGGGTCATTTTGAGGCTTAGTACACTGAGTTTGGGGTGTTTATCTACCTCATATGTTTTGCCTCTAGATACAGGGCATTTGGTTATAGGAATGATCATAGGCAGGGTATCAAGCGGAAAAATTTCTTTACAGCATAAAAATTAATTTTCTGACACACATTATTGGTTGGCTTGGTGACACACTATGCACATGAGACTGATGCATCGAATACAGTACTAATGATATAACGTTTTCCTTCACAGAATTCACAGTAACCATTGTGAATCTGAGGGTTAATGTCCATGGTTGTTACAGGTTGTACCGTTTCTAACCAGTTTTACTATTTGTTTTGGTGATGGTGGTGAATTCTATATTTCACTATTAGGAGTGCAACTATTATACGAGCAGAGGCCCTGACGAATTCCAAGGGATTAAATACCCGTTAGGCAGAAACATGTTGGCCCTTATGTAGACAGATAATTGTCACTGTCTTCTCTTGCACTGTTCTATTTTTTAATTAGGAGGCGTGTCCAGTCCGCAGAATAAAGTATTTAGAAGGAGGACATTCCATCCTATTTTAAATCACTTTCTTGATCGTTGCACTATTTCTTCTTACTTTACCATCAAAAGATCAGTCATCATGGACGGTTTGTGTATTTGGTGGACCAAATCCTGATACAACAATAAGTTGCGGAGCTGAGTGTCCCACTGATCAGGGGACCAGCCCCATTTGCACATGGGTTTGGCCAAATGATAGGACTGATCATTGAGTCTAATTTGATGGAAACCCTTTACAATCTGTTGTGGATTAATCAGCCATTTTGCGAATAATCAATGATGTACCGGTCTCCTCTATGCATGTAGTGTTAGCCTTTTTTCCTTCTCTATCCTTATTAATACGCTATGTGTGTGCGATAAAGATATTTTGAGATCTTGTTGACTCAGTATCGACAGTGTAGCCTCTCAATTTGGCTGTTAGACCCCCTGTGTTTCGTGTGTTATACACTCATTAAAAATGGCCAAGTAGTTGCTGTTATCGAAATACCCACTAATCAACTAAATTTCTGAAACAATATTTCAAACATAAGGAATCCTAGTTTTAGTAATACTAGCTTCTAGATCACCCAGTTACTTCTCCAAATACGAGACAATTGCGGGAAACAGCACACACAGATACTAACTTCTTAAGCTAAACAGTTGGGTTCCAAGGCCAAAGGAACCCAGGAATCAAAAAAGTACCTTGCGATGTTTTTTCCGAAAACATGCGTTCTAACAAGAAGTGGAGTGCATACACCCACCTGCACTGTCAGTGGTCCCTCCGTGACAGAAGATGTGTCCACAAACCCAGCAACCGCAACCACAGTGATTTTAAATATGGGCCTTTCCTGTTAGTATTGCTGTATGAGACCCTCAACAACTAGTGCATGGCAGTAAGGCACCATATTAGGTGTGTAAGAGCACAAAGCAACAGGACTTGCATACCAAAGATCCCATCATATGCGTGGCCCGGAACTCCTTACGATCATTCAAAACCTTCTTTGAAAACCGTTCCATCTTAGAATGGCCCAGATTTCAAAACATCCCCAAGTAATGCACAGAGTATTGTTATGTGGAACACTCTACATTTAACGTGCAGCAGACCTGCCTTATATTAAATGTCTCGGATTCCTTTACAAGGGACCTCACATACTGCAGTTCCAATTATGTGCTTAAACTGGAGCCTCTTAATAACAAATCATACTATGTTCCAAATGATCATAAACCGGGGACAAATATAAGAGTAACAGCCCTCTACGAAAACGGCGGCCATCTTAGGTTGATCAAGAGTTCGAAACATCCCCTAGTAGTGCTGGGAGGAAGAACATCCCACCAGTAAGAGAAATAGCCATCTAGATTCAAAATAGCCAATTTTGAAGGCTGAACTCTCTGGGCAGCATATTCCTCTAAAGTGGTTCTTATCTCTGTATTTTGTGCCACTTGACCAAATTGTTTAATCTATATTGGTCAGTTTTTTTCAGAAAAGTTCCACAGGGGCCTCTTTCCAATAAGGGCATTCTCTGCTCACATCAGCCACTGGTCAAGCCTCTCCAACAGTGTCCACTGGATATCTGTAGGATCATTGTTCACATTCTTGAAATGTAGCACCAACTTCGTAGTCCATCTTCCAGCTTTTATAATACTGATATGTTCTTTCACCTGAATCTTTACTTTCCTGGTGATTAGACCTATAAAAAAACAGGTTGCAGGGGCATCTAAGTCTGTAAATCACAAAACTAGAGTTGCAATTAGTCGTTTTGTTCTGGTACCACATCCTGCCATCACGTAGTGTAACACTCTGATGGTTTAGTCACTGCACGCACTGTAACCTCCACTGGGGAAGTGACTCCTAGTGGCACAAAGGAATGGAATCTGTTTCACCTCTGTATCTCTCATGCATGTGTGAACGAGTTTATCAATTTGATTTGATGCTCGTCTTAATGCAAAGCATGGTCAAGGAGTCCCATCTGCCCCCATATTAAGTATGTGCTAAATCCTCCTTGTAATATCGTGGGAAATATCTGGGATCATTACAGAGTTTTGAGCCAACCACTGCTAGTGTTTCACCTCCCTTTTTGGCGTAGCCTTCAGCTAATTACCCCATTAGCCGCTGATCTCAAATCTATAGGACGCACATACCAGATGATAGCTTTGGTCAAGTGTCCCTAACCCAAGCCATTCAAGAATTTGTGCTTAATTGTTGGGATCCAAAACTGAACTCTAACCTCAATCAGCAGCCATAGGAGCATATGCAGTGTCGGGAGGTGTGATCAAATTTGGTAATAACTTTGTGTTACTGGGCTCCAAATAGAATAATTTGAGTCATTTATCACTGGTGTCTTGGGGCCACCTTACTGTTGGACCCCCAACTGGGTTATCAGGTGCTCCTCCTCAGCACTTAACTATTCTATTCTCAAGAAGGTGCTGTATGCCTGGAACTCAGAAAGTGAAGTATTTTATTACTTTGAAAAGGCAGAAAAGGAAATACTTTTTACATTTCTCAATCAAACGTCTGTCAGGTACTGTTCCTTTCTCACATCCACTACTGCTCTTCTCTGTGTCGTCCTTCCTAAACACATTGTTACCCAATTCAAGCTATCTAATACTAGTGCATTTGTTTAATTTTTCTTTTGAGCACAGCATCCATATTTCTCCCCATCTTGCTGAGATTTGTTGGTTACCACTTTCATCTCCGTTCAGATTCGGTTAACTCTACATTGTCTTCGAGTGTCTTCATTCTATTGCACCACCGTAGCTATTTTTTTTATTTCTTTGTGTATTCCAAATCATACCCTTCAACCTGTCTCCTAAATTCTTCTTTCAGTTCCGGATTCTCCTTTGCCTGTACATGGTGTTGATCACATTTGCCATTGAATACTTTGAGAAGGAAAATGAGAGAGTGTGCCTCATAGAACTGGGAAGTTACGCAACACTCCACAGGCTTTATTGTGTTGCATGGTTTCTGTGCCTGTATGCAGAGTCTGCTCAGGTCCAAAGTCAACTCAAAATTGTAGAAAAGCCCACTCTGACTAGCGGCTTGAAACATCAAAGATAGAGGTACAGGTGGGAGGGCTGGGCAAGGGGAGCCTCTGACACCACATTTAAGGGAGTTCATGATGTTGGATGATGTACAGGTGATGAGGTACATATATATCGGGATCCTCGTGCTTTGTATATGTTATTGAAATAAAAAAAACGAATCGGTTTACAACCACTGATCATGGTTAGCGTTTTCTTATGCTAAGGTGTGATTTATAGTGGGACTATATCTTGATAACCACCGATCACTGTTGGATTTTTTTCCACACTGGGGAGAATACACATCAGGCTACTATTAGGACCCCATCAGTACATACTACGTTAAAAGAGTGATATCTTCACATTAATAGAGAAATTTACAAAGTCCTATCAATCCATGCACACATACACAGAACACACTCTTCATATACAAAATATTTCATTAGAAAAAGAGCCATCTGTCAACTTTGCCAAATCATGTTCTCTTGAAGCTGCTGTTGTGCAAATACCTTGTTGCTTAAGAGTTTTTACTTGTTCCTTTCTACTTCCTCTTCGACAGTGAAAAGCTTGCATCACAGGGTTAGTCCAGGATAAGAAACAAGTACTTTACTGTAGCAGTGGCTTTGCCTATAGTGGCATTGCATGTAAAGTCCTAAGTAGCCGTCCCCCTGCCCTTCTGAATGAGATTTGAACATTCCAGTGAAAAGGGTGCAGTTGAGAAACTGGCTTCCAAAGTTGGGCTTTACAGCTAGTTAAACAATTAAGACATGTCTTAAAGTCGGGTATCCCCTTGAATGGTGCCAAGATACAGTCAAATACCTTGGCATCCACATTCATTTGGACAAGTCCAATATAATTAGTCTAAATTATGGACGAACCGTTAGCTCCTTGGAGTCACAGGTAGAACGATGGCTTTGTTTTCCATTGTCCATGGTGGGCAGGATCGCCATATTAAAATTATAGTGCTCCCTAAGTTTCTGTTTCTTTTTAATAATATTCCCATTCCCCTCACTCAGTCCTTTTTTTCTGCAGTTGCGGTAACATCTCCTCAGGTTAGTTGGGAGGGGGGTGGGGGGGTAAGCTACCTCGGGTTAGCTGGCAGATTTTGACTCTTCCATAAGAAAGGGGGAGGTTTTGGCGTTCCGGATTTGTTTCTCTATTATTTAACTGCCCAGTGCAATTATGCATATGCTTAGTACCACCCGGATGTGCGGATTCCTTTCCTGAGACCAAACTTTCATATTTTCAAAGCATATACCAGTGGATACTACCCAGTTATTAAATTCCCATCTGAAAAAAAAACAAAATTTTTTTTTTCCAATATCTTTACATCAAATACATGAACTGTAACAGCTATATAATTCCACAATCAAAGAGTCTAAGAGTCTTTTAGATCATGTAGGTATCCTTTAGTAATTGCAACACTGGTGAAAAACTGAGTGTTCTCTTTGTAAATAACTTTCAACTTAGCCGGGTTCATAATATAAGCTTGTGCGCCTTTTTTTTTTAAACCCACTCACTAATTGTCTTAACTGCCATCGGGTGTCCATAGTGTATTTACTATAATCCGGTGTTGCAAAGAATGTAAACCCTTCCCCCCCTGCTTTTACGATTTGGTCTTGTGTTCATATATACATCTTCTCTAGCCCGATAACTGTTAAAAGCTACCAAAATCGGTCTGGGTTTGCTTACATTTCCCCCGGGACTAAGTTGGATATTAAATGGATATCTATGGGCACGCTCCACCTCTCGTTCCCAGTCCCATCTCTTCAACTCCGGAAATGCTCTTTGAAACAGTTCAACAATAAATTTACGTGGATCTTGTCCTTCTTTGCCCTCAGGAATTTGTATTAGCCTTAAATTGTTACGTCGAGAGCGATTTTCAAAATCGGCCATTTTCCAAAGTAGATCCTCTTTATTGGCGTTCAAATTTTCTGTGACTGTTTTTTGTTTTACTAATTCGTCTTCAATATTAGACACTCTTGTCTCAACCTCAGTGAATCTTTCCCCAAAGTCAGAGTGTGACTTCGCCAATCTACGAATAGAGCTCTGCAACTTTCGACACGAATTTTGAATTTTTTGACTGTCTCTCTCCGTTTTATCCATATGACTTAGAATTGTCTGGTAAATGGTTGTTAAGGTGATATTATCATTTAGTTCTTCTTGGCTCCTGTAGCTCCTTCCATTATCAGGGAATCTCCATTGCCTCTCACTGTATTAGGACTGTCTTCAACATATTCCTCAGGTTCGTCGTCTTCATCTATTTCGCTCTCACCTTCCTCTAAACGCATTTGTTTTGAGTACTGAGCGGCTACTTCCTCACATGAAGACGCTGAGTTTTCCGACACTGAGTAGAAGTCCAGTGACTCTGCCTCGTTGATTGATTTTGTATCTATATTTGGATTTATCAAATTAAACCCTTCCAGAGAATCTGCAGTAATCCCCCCGTCTTGGCCAGAAGTAGCGCAATCTCCTGAAGGGGTAGTAGCTACATCTATATTTGTCGATAAAGCGACTGCTGGTGTAATAACAATTTGGGGTGTCTCAGTAGTTAACTGTTCAGTTCGCTGCTTTTCCCCTTCCCCTATTACAGCTAATGTATTAATTTCTCCATTGACACTGTTAGCTGCTTGAGAAGCTGTCGGGGGACTACACCTCGCTTCCTTCCGCTTTTTCTCCTCTACTGCTTTGAACAATGTGGAAATTGTTTGCTTAGCTACACTTGTTGCATTAGTCAGATTAGCTACATTAGTTGAATTAGGGTTCTCGGCAAGTGCCACTCCCCCCGTTTTCTTTTGCAAAGCCGCAGGCAAGTCTTTCTCCAGACCGTTCGTACTCACGGTTGTGTTGGTCTCTAAATCTCGTTTTTTTCTCATCCCTTTGGGAGCCATACTGATTCTCCTCGCAGGTTCTTTCTCTTCCCTGTCTCCTGAAGCGCGGTGTTGCAGAGCTCAGATCGTCTCTGACTCGGCGTTCGAAGCACAGCTGATTTAGAGTATTCCCGGCACCTGTGAGGGAAAGCGCCCTCAGCCCACAGCAGAGTCTGTCAGCAGCACCAACGCTGTGGTCGATTTCCAAGCTCGGCGTTTCCCTCTTGTTTCACTTATTATTTATTCAGGGGCTGCGCCTTCTGTAAGTGAGCACCCAATTCAGCGATGTCTCGTCTCCGGTATCAACGGCAGCTCACCAAGCCGGACCGAAGCCCAGTGCTCAACAGCCTAAACGGTCTCAGCAGCCTCGGCATCAGTTTCCTCCAACGTTCAGCGTCTCCAACACAGCCACCAACTTCTCACTTAACCAACATTCAGGTACGAGAAAATACCGCTCACGATTCTTGATTAATTACTTCTAGCTCCTCTTATTGTAGTTTTCACTCGATAATCGGGTATCACGCTGGATATTCACATTAGCAAAAACCTGTGGGCTGAAGGAGAGCAGAGCTCAAACGTCTGACACGTCTCGGCGTTCGGGCGCCATATTAAGTGCATTTCTTATTGGTTGGTACAGACGATAAACTGGGTAACTGTTATATTTCATTTCAAATTGAATCAGTGATACACTCTTGAATGGGCGAACTTGGGACTTGGTTGACCGTTGCTCCTTTATTATTTGGATTAGCTTTCCAATTGTATTGCCTTATATCGAAGTTTGCATCTTACAGTATGTTATTGATATGTGACGAAGCGCCTGACAATGTACCGTATTGATATTACTCATTTCTTATCGTACAATAAAACTGGAAAATAAAGCTAAAAAACAAAAAAAGTTTTCTAAGGTGTTCTAGAGACCTGCCTGAAAAAGTACTACTTAACCTCATGCGCGCTAGCGTTATTCTGCTCGCACGCTGGGATTTTATGAAGTGCACTTTACATGACGAGCTGGGCTCGTCATCAGTGTGCGAGGAGGCTACGCCATGACGAGCCCAGCTCGTCATGAGCGTGGAAGGGGTTAAACACAGTTTTGACCCTATGAAAGCAATTAACATGGTAAAACTAGTGTTGCAGGTAAATTACTTATTCCAATTAAGTGATGTTTTCAGTTTGCTTATTTTTTTTCTAGGTGTGCCCCCGCTGGCATTAATTTCAGTGTAGATTTTTGGTTAAAGACTCTTTTGCCACAAAGGCCCATATCCTCATGCTTAAATCCGATATTCATTTTAAGGATTATTTTTCTTTATCTGAAGTTGCAGACTCTGAAGATAAATTAAGAGGCTGCTATAAGATTGGTACCTTTTGTCAACCCGATTTGTTTAGGCACACAGATTCTGATTGGACATGATTTTAATACAGTGTTTTTTTCTTCTTTTTTTCAGTACCGCCCCCGACAAACTTGGTGATGACGTCCTATAATTTTAATACTACACTCTCCTGGGATTACCAAGACACTTCATTTACACCACGCTTTACAGTGGAAATCCGTTATTATATGTAAGTATTAATTTTAGCATGGTGGTATGTCAGTTGTCAACCTGACTGCAAGAGAGCTTAATGTGTTTTTGCTAGAGTGAAATGTTTTTCCTGGAACAACATCCCACTCTCCTGTGACCCTACGAACACCAGTGCAGTGTGACTGGATTCTACATCAGGGCATTTCCTTTGGTAGTGTTCTTTTCTAAGACCGTGTTTTCTCAAACCGCTGCACGTTACTTTCTTCATACAATTCAAAATAGGATATTTTGCCACTGAACGTTAAAACAGATGAGTTATTATTTTTTTAGGAGAAGCCTACTTTTGGCAGAAGGTTTTTTAAATATTCATTCATCTCACACTGTGCTATTCTTTTTTGATGCACACTGTTAGGTTTCCACCGGATGTGGCAATATCCGAAGGTTTACGAATTCTGGGTATCAGTCAATGACAGAATGAAGTAATCGCTGAGTAAAGTGGTTTCCTTGAGTCGAAGACCAGTCTGCTTTGGTTGACTCCGTATTCATTGAGAACAAGCTCAAAAGAAAGTTGCCAACACTAGCACTGGTCTTGGTGCAAAACTGTCTACCAATCAATTTCTGCACAACGTGACCACAGTGGTATATTTGTTGATGTACTGATTGATTATGTAGTGAATTGAATGACCTCAAAACGATTGTACTAATGAATATCAACCCCCAGAAAATTGAATATAAGAATTTTAAGGATAGAATACAGAGGGACCGAATATCGAAAGGTAAGTGCACATAGGGAAGCATTGATTTCCTATTCCTTGCTTCACATCCACATACCTTGAAGATATGTGTACCGCATAGGTACATATGTTTGAAGTTAGGTATAGAAAATCTAGATTTACCTGTTAACTTTTTTTCAATATTCTGTCCTAGATATTCTGTTTGAGCGATATTCTGGGATTGATATTCAGGGTGTAAACCCACAAAACAGTGCGTCAGTCCTATTGTATGTGTTGTTGCGAGAAGACAGGTTATCGGCGATGGCTCCGCCGTTATTGCGGAGTCGCTTTGCCCGCCGGCTGCTAGCGCAGCAGGCACACACATTAATAATATGGTAATAATTACCATCTTATTGTGTTTTGCTGGCTCCTGCTGTTATAGCGCAGGAGCAGGGGGCTGGGCTGATTCGTGCAATTGCACTATTACTTCAGTCCAGCAATGCACATGTCAGATTGGCTGGCTATCTACAGCTGGTAAATCTGGCATGCACACTTAAGAGCTAGCAATCCCAGGGCTGAGAAACAGCCGAGGGATTGCAGCCGCAGGTACCCATCCTCAAAATGAGTGCTGGGTTAGCTTGCTCCAACCAATCCTGGAGCTTCAATGGGTTGGTTTCACTTTGCAATGGGAGGAAGTCCTTCCTTTCCGCCCCCCATCACTGAGGAGAGCGCCGGGAGAAGAGAAATCCGTAAGACTGTGTGCCAATAAATGCAATATATATATGGTAAGTTTTGTGGGCATCCTGCTCTACCATATTTTAATGTTGCCGGCCGCTACTGCAGGGTTTCCCTTGTCAAAGGTGTTGTTCTGGTGAGGTTTCATAGCCTGCTTTGTCGTGAAAACTGGCTTATTGTATTGTACTGTTTCTTATTTAGTAGAAAATGAATAAAAGGTGTTAAGAACATGCGCACAACTGACCACCCCAGATAAATCTGTAGTCTCAGTACACATCCGAGTTATGTTTAAAACCTTTTCTGTTTACAAGAGGGCACCCCTTGGGTAATGACGCTTGTTTTACTTCTTTTCTACAGAGCACTTGCATTGAGTCATTTGAAATAGAAGCATATTTTCCCCAAAGTGTTGTTTCTTGCACTCTTTGAAGGAAAGCGCAAATGTTGTTGACTTTGAATGGCAGCTGAGTTTACTGGGACTAGTTATGTTCCGCAGCTCTACCGCCGGGCTGGTAGCAAATGTAGGTCATGGAGTACTTAAATGTGTTTATAATTGCTCATCTATTTTTATTTTTATCAAACAAATCGCTTTGCACTGTTTACTAGAATCTCAGTTATTGAGACAGGAGAACAGAGTGGAGCATGGTCACACCCAGCCCAACTTCCCTGTCCCCAAGTCCTTTACAAAACATGTGTCTGACCTAGCCCAGTTTGCCTTTTGAATCATAGGAACTGATTAGTTTCACTTGTATCCTGAGGCAGACAATCCAACAGCATTTGACACATTACAAACCTGGACCTTTAAGGCTAAGCACCTGTATTTTTGGCTTATCTCAAACACTTTACCAGGCAGTACTAGACCAGCAACTCATGCAGGTGCTATGGAACCCTGTTATGAAAAGGGTTAAACATCTGAGTGACATTTTTAGAAGCGGTTCTCCTTTTCCAAGGGAGCTAATATATATCCCTCCATTTTGGTTTGACGTGACAACATTTCTGTACTGTCAATGAAGCTTACACAATGAAATTATATAGCGCATTTCAAGAGTCCAACTTTACTAATAGAGGTGTAATTGCAGCAGACTTGGGGCCAGATGTAGGTAAATCACATGTACCCATTTTGAAATACCGAATATTACCGAATTTTACCGATTCGGTATTTCAAAATCGGTAAATGGGATGTAGGTACCAACATCTGGATTTTTTACCGATTCCTTAAATATTCGATATTTACCGATTCGGTAAATACCGAATCGGTATTTGCTATTGAATCCTATGGGCCTTCAAGCCCATAGGATTGAATTCAAATACCGATTCGGTATAAATACCGATTTTTGTCAAGGGTGCAGGGGGTGTCACTTTGACACCCTCTAGCACCCCCAAAACGGGCATGTGTGCAATGTGGCACACAGACATGCCCTAAGGGCACGTCTGTCTGTCACATGGCACATGTGTACATGCACAGATGTGCATGTACACAGGAATCGGTATTTTACCATGGATTTGTATTCCATGGTAAAATACCGATTCTGAAAGCCATGTGCCAATGGAAAATTGGCTACCCACATTTCAATCTTGCATTTTCGGAAAAATTACCGATTCGGTAAAATTACCGATTCGGTAAAATTACCGAAAATGCAACATTTAAGGGCCCCTACATGTCAATGGCCATTTACCGGTCGGTAACGGCCGAATTCGGCCGTTACCGATCGGTAAATGGCTATTTTCGACCACCTACATCTGGCCCTCATGTTTTGACTGAGTAATATACTGTTCCTTCTTTGTAAATCTAATATGTGTGTAAACCAAAGAAAAGTATTACATTTACTTCTACCTCCGTTGGTAGTGAAACGTACAATGAATGCTACACAGAGAGGTTTTTCCAATTTGAATTCAGAATATCCTCAAAGAATCTCTCGATTTGGAAGTATGTGCCTCAAATGACTCCATACATTGGATAATGAGATTAAACAAAATGGCAACACACAAACATTTAAGAGGCGAGAAAGCAGAACCCTGCAGTGAAGATAGTGGCGGATGTTTGTGTGCAATACTCTGAATGTCGAGGACTTGAAACAAGCTTCGGACCTCCGCTGACACACTACTAAAGAGTTTATTTCTAGAATGATTGCGTAGTGTTGAAGGTGGCCTTAAAAGGCAGTAAAAATTAGCACCTCTGTCATATTGTATTTTGCATCAGAAAATTCTGATGATGACATGCAATGATTCTGGTAAAGAGCTGCATAACATTTGGAGATGGTCTGCTGCGCCTGGCTGGTTTCTCTGTAACTCTGACTAACAATAAAGCACTTGAATTACAGACCTAATGTTGGTGCTTTAATTATGATAGCCACACATTTCCCCATTCGTCTGCTGTGTAACCTCATCCTCCAGAGCCAGTAATGGCATTTCCAATGTTTCAAGGCACCTGAGCCCAGATTATATCTTTAAATCGTACAGTCTACCAAAAATCTGGAACTGAACAGACCACTCATAAAAAAGATGTAACTTTTAACCCGACCAATTCATCCCTTTTCATTAATAAACCTTTGTAACAAGATTAGTGGGAACCTCGGCCATATTCTCGGGACCTGAATCTTCTTGTAAATGTATGGATCACTATTGAAAACCGAGACATTTAAATCTAAAAGTAGTTCCACTAACTTGGATTTTGTAAGATGTAGAACGTCAGAATTCGTTGCCATCAATAGCATAGTAGAAGCAGAATCGATTCCAATGTAACTGTAATACATGCTGATTGTCGCACTACATTTCTCTGGTTGCAAGAGCCGCACAGCTCCTTCTGGCTTCTCAAAGTCAGATCTTTTTGCGTGAAAGTTACACAGAACTCCTAATTATTGAACTTTTCTTTTCTCCGTTTGCCATATCAACAAGTCTTTAGATTATTTAACAAGTACATTACTTAAACCTCTTGTATGCACATTGCAGAAGTGGGAAAACATCTGTTGTGAAGGCCTGCAGGAATATTTCTGAACACTTTTGCGACCTTTCCAAAAATGTGAAGAATCCAAAGGATAGCTACTGGGGTAGAGTTAAAGCCATAGTTGGAGCCGAAGAATCGCCCTACGCAGAGTCAGCAGCATTTTCTTTGCCCTTTCATGGTAAGTTGATAAAGTTATGAATGTGATTTTCAGTGGTGTGCCTTCGAATATTCATGTGAATAGTCTTCTTTTGTCTTTTATTTAACTCATGTAGTTCTAAATGCCTATCCCTAGTGTCCAAGGCAGGGGACTGACTCGCAGCTCTAGGAGCACAAAAAGGTTTAGTGTGAAATAGTCTAAGCTTTATGTACCTGCCCCCTTAAATGCTCTTACATGTACACCTCCACTATATTTGATGATTTCACTGCTCAGTCCAGACTTTACATAGAACTGTGCATTCCTTTTCCTTCTCTAAAGCCTGGAGACAGATTTGCTTGAAATATGTAGATTTCCTACTTCTCGATCTTTTATTTCTGATGGATACTTCTTAACTGCAAATTCCTCATCTTGTGATTCTTCACCTTGTGAATATCTCTAAGTGCCAGACTGGATCCGGAAAATTTAAGGCAGTGTTTCTTTGTGCCGGTAGGTGGGGTCGTGCTCCATGTCACCGCCTTACCCCTCCGGAAGTGATACCAAAAGCCACTTATTAGCACCTCCCCACAGTCTGAAGTCCATTCCCTTCTTCCGATGCCTTCAGATGCGGAACTGGAACTTCACTCTTCTTTTTTTCTTCACTTGTGAATAGACTATTCCCTTCCAAATTATTCCAGTGTGCAAGGGTTGTCACCCCTTAAGACTACAGGGTTTTAGCTTTGTAGAGAAGGTTGCAAACAGATGTCTGTGACAGAACACCATGAGGTGTGCCTTTGGTGCTTGAGCTTGTTGCACAACTCCAAAGCCTGTAATGACTGCACTCAGATGAACCTGAAAGCTATCCGGGATTCTGAGGCAAAGCTCTACAAGGTGAAGCACCGGAAGCCTCCTGGCAAGTCCTGCTTCAAGTCAAAGTTGAGACTGCGAACCCGACCATAGTCCCGCTCTGGAAGTCGTTCTCAAGGCAGATCTTTCTCGCTGTCGAAGTTTTCAGTAATATGAAAATAAAAAAAAAATTCTAAGCCAGATTTGTCTCCAACCTACCATTTTTCGTAGAAGACCGGAGGGCTTTACTCTGCCTCCTGGTCTTATCCCTGTGGCACAGAGGAGCCGATTCCATCTCTGGTCTCTATGCATCTCAAGTTCATGAGCGCACAGTAACCTTGCAGCTGCACACCCCTCTGGAACCCCTTCAGACCCCAGTGATATGGAGGGCCTTCTATATAGGTTACCACATGTGGTTTCACCCTTTGTACAGTTTAAACCCCTTGAATCTGCCTCGAGTTCTGTACTGCTGTCTGGATCAGCACTGATCACCACGCAATAATCTTGCTCATAGACACCGGCACCAATGGCAGTGAAAGACCTGCATGCTATAATACTTTCCACCTCCTAGCTGGCTTCGGCTCAACCCCAACAAAGCCACATCCAGATCTTGACATACCACATCCTATACTGAACCCATCAGACTCCGACACAGTTCCACTACTGTGAGGCTACGCACATACATTGCACCTGATTTTTGGCTTGGACTCTGATCAGAGCCAGCCATATGGTGATGACAGTGGAGGGGGCGGGGAAGAACTTACCCCTCCTTACGACTGGTGTATGGTTTTGCAAGATGCCAGGGGACTAGACACCTCACCCGACACTGAGTAGGCTTTCCCCCATCCCAGACCATCAACACTGGAGACAACTTCCTTGGCTACAGTAATCACTGATGAGGTCTTTGACGCCCCACTATGAAATTTAAGAAGAACGTCCTAACAGTGGTTCTACAGACTGGCCAGGTATCGACAACACATATGTTACCCTTCATTCAAGCCCTTACTAACAAGCTGTTGGGCACATGGGCTAAACCATGCTTTAACCCCCTAGTCAATAGACAAATCTGCCGTTACCCGTTGCTCCAGGCGACCCAAAATGTTTGACTACACATCCGTCATCTGAGAGTTTGGTGGGGTAGGTGTCCACAAGTAAAGTAAATCTGAGCACTTTTCTAAACGCTCCTCCTGATAAGAAGTCAAATGAGTGGATACTTTTGGTAGTTGTATGTTCTCCTCAACCAGCCTTAGCCTGAGGTCAGTCAGTGCGAGCTGTCTTCAGGAATTTTATACCCATGCATTTTGAACCATGGTGGGTGAAATTTTACCTGCTGTTCCAAACAACTCACTGGCTTCACTAGCCCAATCAATTCAAGATGGTTGGAATGCAGCCAAATTTGTCATCTGCTTGGGCCGAGGCACCACAGATTGTCTAGGCAGGGTTGTGGGAACTAGTTTGGTGCTTCAACGCTATGGCTGGATGACGTCCACAGGCTTCTCTAGGGACAACCAGGCATCTTTAATGGACATGCCGATCTACAACTCCCATCTCTATGGCAAAAAAGGCACACTCCACCCATTAACCTTTTAAAGGGAGCTGAGTAATGGCTTTTCTCTTGGCCTCTCAGCTCCCTGCTGGAAATCCTCCCCAACAATTTTGCCATATGGCAAGGTGCGTGGTGTCTCGACAGAACCATCCCGCACCATCTACACAGCATGCTTCTTAGCCCTTTCCAGGCTGGGGGGGGGGGGTGGGGGGGGGGGTGTAAGGGGGGGAAATCGGGTGAAAAATTTCCTGGCCATCAGGGACATAATTTTAACCAGTCGTCTGCCTCTGCAGCAACAAGTGCAAACCTCTTTAGTGCGCCTTTAGCAGCACACAGCCAGACGGTGGTAGTCGGACCAGCCACTTCCTGCAGTGGTGGAAAAATATCACATCCAACAAATGGAAACTGAAGATGTCCAACGGTGCCATACCCTGTTATTTCTTTTCAAGCCAACTCACTTGCCACCTACAATGCAATGTGTCTTGGAAGTCATCCCGTCTGTCATATGCCGGGAAAAGTAGGCTCTTTTGGCCAGATGAGTGTGAGTTCTTGCATCTGAAGTGGGGACTGGTTGCTATTCCAGTTACTCCCTTATGCCAAAGAAGGGCAGAGGCCTCTGTCCTATTGTAGACCTTCGTCTCTCAATGCCTTCTTACAAAAAGACAAATTTAAGATGCTCGCTTTGGACCAGGTTCTTTCTGGCCTGAATCCGGAGCCTGGGTGGTGGTGTTGGACCTGAAGGATGCTTATTTTTACATCCCGTTCCTGCAGGCCCACAGACCCGGTCTGCATTATAAGGTATGTCACATGCATTTTTAGCTTGCCATGCACCCTTTCTGACTAACTAGTGCCCTTCCTCAACAACTCGTTGTTGGGAGTGGGTTTGGCAAAGTCGGTCACGGACCACCTCCAGATGCTGGCAAAACTTTTGACATCGTTTGGCTTCTCTATCAACCTGTTGAAGTTACACCTGACTCTAGTCCAAAACATTAGGTCTGTGATCTCGATGTCGTGACCTCTGTCATTGGTCCCCTTGAGAGCGGCTCTTAGGCTTCTGAGCCTATTAACTTCTTGCATCCTGTTCACCGATCATGCCAGATGACTTGTGCAAGCTTTAAAGTAGTATCCGAAGTTTCAGTGAATGGAGCACTAAGGGAACCTATTTGATTCTATCCAGGTATCGGAGAACACTAAAAAAGATCTGCAATGATAGCTGTTCAATCACAATTGGACTTGAGTAGACTCCTCTCCATATCTCACCCATAGTGGATTGTGGTGACTTATTTATTGCTACTGGGTTAGTAAGACCATCTGGGAGAGGTGGAGATCAGAGGACTCTGGTCTCCATATTTCAATATCAACTTTGTTGAAGTTGTGGCGATTTGCTAGGCACTGACGGCCTTTTTGACAACTATAACAAGGTGGCAAGTAAAGGTACGCACAGACCATACTACTGCCATTTTGTACTTCAATAAGCAGGGCCTAAGGTCCTGTGCACTTGAGTTTCCAAGAAGACTCTTTCTGAAACACATTCTGCATAGATTTGAGAACTGGAATACTGTATGCCTTCCCACTGCTGCATCTCCTGCCTTGTGTTATAAAGTTTAGTAACCACAGGACCCAAGTTACCCTAAAGGCACCGGATTGGGCCAGGACGGTGTGATAAATGGAACTTCTCGGCCTGAGAATCTACCCTCTGATCAGGCTTCTACTGCAGTAGGATTTGCGGTCACAGTAGCAGGGCAGAGTCTTGCTCCCGTGCCTGCTCCATGTGTACCTCCACGCATGGCGAATAAGCAACATTAATTGGGTTCTTGTGGTCTCCCTCCCAAGGTTGTTGATGTCATCCTAGTGGCCAGGCGCTCTTCCTTGAAATCTGTTTATGCAGGGCCCTGGGTCAAGTTTGTGGCATGGTGTGAAATCCGGCAGATAGACCTGTTGTAAGCAAAAATGTAGATGGGGTGTGCGCTTCTGGCCCAGCAAGGCTTTGCTCTGGGCAGAGTTAAAGGTTGCTTGCTGACTTTTTCGGCCTTGTTCAGATTGCCGGACCAACTGTTGTTGTTCAAGTATTGGGTTGTGATGCATTTACTAAAAGGTTTGCAGCATGTGTTTTCACCAACACCTTCCTGATGTGTACTCGTTTTGAACCTGTGCACAGTTGTTTTTTGCACCCCTTCACCATAAAAACAGTCTTTGTGGTGGTGATACATTGGCATACCCTCTCAGTCCAGCCTCCTTACTTCAAAATTTTCCCCAGAGAAACTGGTGTTAAGAAATCAAGCAGTATTCCTGCCGAAGACGGTGACCCCTTACCGCGTCGGGCATGCCTTCACTCTTACAGCCTACTTTGCTCCTCTTCATCCTTCGAAAGAGGAAGAGAGACTCCATTGTCTGGACCAATAGAGAGCACTCCGGTTTTACATTTTCACAAGGAACATTGGGTGAACGATCAGCTATTTGTGTGGTGCACTGGTGCAAAAAAGGGCAAAGCAGTGCATAAGTGCACCATCTCACAATCGTAGCCCTCTACATCAAGATCTGCTACAAATTGGCCGAGAAGAAGCAGCACACAGAAGGTCTGTGGCGCACTCCGCCATGTCTGCTCCCACTGCATTGGCACAGGAGTATCTGTCCTAAATATGTCATGTGGCTACGTGAGCATTGGTGCACCCCGGTTTTTCAATTGCTCCGTTGGTTCCCCATCTGAGGGGCAGAGGGATTAATGAAATATACTGATGTCTGCGCATGGGTGGTGCCTTTATGTGGGTCAGTTTGTCACTTCCAGAGCAGAATGGCGTTGACATGGAATCACACACCACCACCTACTGGTGTATGAGGGTAGTGCTTTGAATTTTCCGGATTCAGTCTGACTCCTGGGGTTACTTACAAGGTGAGCAATGTGCGGTAGATCATTGCCTTTCATTTTGCTTTTGAGCAGAAATCTTTTAAATCCGTGGCTAAATATCCCTGGGAGTTTTCCTATACAACAGTTGGGATGGCTTCTGGTTCATCCATGTCTGGGCTCTGTTAATGCCAATTCATGCCTCACCTTTCCTTCATGTGCATACCGCAGAAGTTAGGTATTCAAAAGCTAAAAAGTGAATGCTTGGCCTCCTCTTCATGTTTGACACTAATGCCTATCTGCTACATTCAAATAGTAATGTTATGTATCGAGTTCCCTGTGTTTGTCAATAGATCTTTAATTAACAAGGAACAATAATCTTTTAGTAATGTTTAGCAAATCTAGCGCATCTTTGGTACCATTACGAATCCATTATCTCAGCCCTTTATTGATTGTAACCGTTTAGGGGTGAATGCCCACATTTTTTTGGTCCGGGGTTGCTCCACCTGCCAGTAGAATCCAATGACCTTAATTCTCCTTTTTTTTCTTCATCTCCGTGGTCGTTCTTCCAGCTTGTGCATATTCCATGCCTTCTTTACTGTTCACCACTAAACATTTTCATTTTTGTATGCTAGTGAAATATCACTGCACCTTCATCTTATTGGCAGTGTCTCTTGCCTTCCTTACATTTCTTCATCCAGTATTTGTTTGGACAACAACCTGGGTATAAACCTGTCTTTTCACACTATCACACTTCCATTGGGTGATGGGGGCAGGGGCGGCCTTTGACATGTGCAAGCTGCGCACCTGCACAGGGCCACCAACCCCCAGGGGCTGCCACGCCAATATATATCCTTAATATACGAATCCTCTGAGGATGGATACATCTTTGCGTGGCGGCCCCTGGCAGGGATTTGGCGTCCTCCGGCTCTGTTCCACTTCCAAAGACCCTGACCCCGGTCCCCCCCTCTTCATTGGCCTTTGTGCCTGCGTTCCTCCTCTTCCGGTGCCCCCTACCTACGCTCCCTGCCCAGGGCCGCCATGAGCCCAGAGCCGCTCCTGATGGGGGTGTGAAAGCAGGGGTGTGCATAAAGGGACCTCCGCATCCTGGGAACCACAGGAGGTGCAGAAGAGGTAAACCATCAGTGACTGACTACAAACGCCAAGATTCATTATGGAGGGGAAGCAATAGAGAGCTGCAATGTGAGGCACGTGGATATTTCAGAAATCTCTATCACAAACCTATATATTTTTCCTGACTAATGGTGAGGAGACTTTGGGCAATCAGACTACCAATTGCTGCAGCGAATATCACCAAGACTCCCGTATTTATTCTGCTG
This sequence comes from Lissotriton vulgaris, assembly GCF_964263255.1. Classification (NCBI taxonomy): domain Eukaryota; kingdom Metazoa; phylum Chordata; class Amphibia; order Caudata; family Salamandridae; genus Lissotriton; species Lissotriton vulgaris. Next base: position 1,450,466,284 of record NC_141694.1, read on the forward strand.
AAGGCATACCTTGAATATAGTGCGGTACAGTACGTGTACTAGTACTAGTAGGTTTTTGCCTAGAAATAGGGACAGAGTCTGCTCTGGTTTCGGTACCTGGCCATCTCAGAGTGATTTAAGATGGCGGGAGTGTCGAGGCCTGATTCTATATGATCTGTTAGCGACAGTTAATTCTGTCAACCATGACATCTTCCTGGAACACTTTTGCTGTTTGAGTCAACCTCCTATATGTATCACATATGTGTACTAATCGAGTGGTCTTTAGGCATCATCTCATAACACATCAAAATATAAAGAAAATGCAGCATCCCTAGTCAGCCAGTTTATTTAGCATCCATGTTGTCTTTCCTAATCTTGGCCCAGTGCTTCCACTCTTACAGTTCTACAGACGACACTCGTATCGCCCTGTGTCTTGTTGTAGATTCCTGTGTGCATAACTGCAGCTAGTTTCCAGCAATGTGTGGTGCAGGTCCAGGGAACTGGAAGGGGATTCGATGGGTCAGACAAAGCTGAGCGGTTGGGGAAGAGTAATCAAGTAGACCCCTAGAGGAAGGACTGTTGGCCTACCGAACTTGGAGTCTGCCCAGTGGACCCCTTAGGTGGTCAATAAAATCAGAATTCTAATGTTTATTCTTCTCCTTTGCCTATCCTTTAAAACAGACCCATTTCTTCTAGCTTAAACAATGGCTCACTACATCTAGTTGTGCTACTGCTGTTACAGCTTTAGGTCGGATATGACTAGATTTTGTAAATTCACTGTACCTTGGACGTCCTAAAAACCATCTCTAAATTATTCTGCACCTTAGTTGAAGCGTTCATAGTTGCTTTAGGTGCGGTCATAAATTCCTGCTGGTTTCTGAATAGAATCGTACTCTTTCGCTGGTCCATGGAGGAGAAAAACACACTTTTTGATGTCGTGTTTGAACGGAACATTTGAGGCAACTGGACATCAGTGAGTCTTGGCCCAAGGGAGCATTGGAACTGTGTGGGTACAAGTGGTTTGATAGCGGTGGCGTGGGCAGGGGCTGAGAGGATGGCCCAGCTGATGGCGTTTGCCTTTTAGATCAGCATCCTCAGAGCGCAGATTCTCCTGCCGCAGTGCACACCCTTTGCACTGCCCACTGTGCCACATAGGTAAGTTCAGCCCTCTAGGCCAGTCTCCGCGCCTACAGCTGTTCTAAAGAGGCTGGTACATCCTTGGAACACCATAGTCCATTTGCACACTCGCCTCCATGTTCTCCCCGTTCGAAAATAAATGTCAGTAAAAAAGAAAACAAAGGGGCTATTGGCTGTCTGTGAGGGCGACTAACCATAGCAAGGGATTTGTGATTTGTTTCAGAAGGGCAAAGTCATAAGGTGTAACAAAAGTGCACTTGCAAAAACATTTCAATGTTCAATTTCTCCATCTAACATTCAGTTTGTTGTCAGGCAGTGCCCTCTTGTGGTGTGGCTTGGATTATTTTAAATCAATAATGCAGACTTATCAAAAGGCAAATAAAGATTTACACCACATTTTCATTCCACCGCCAAACAAGAATCAATTAATATTACTTTTTGCTCTTCTGTACTCCGCTCAGTGATTTTCTCAATATTGGTACCGCCATGTATTCATGCCTAAAGGTGGCCGACGTTTGTTTCTTTAAATACTACAGGGTGTTGAATATTTTGGGGGAATTGGGATGGTGCATATGTGTTAGTCGTGCGTTCTGATTTGCTTAAGAAATTATAATTTTACTCAATCTCTGATGGTTTTGAAAAATTGCTCATTTTCGATGTAAAAAATGTATATAAAAACCCCCTGGTTTTGGGGGTGAGCCATGGATTTCCCTGAGCTTTCCTATGCTGCTAGGGATGCAACCCGATTTCCTAATGATTTTTCTGCCCACGGGGACTTAGAATATTTTCTGATTTTACATAGACTGTATTACTTTAAATGCGAGAGCCTTCATGGCATTGCCTCGCTACTATTTAATTTGAATTTTTGTAATAAAACCCTTAAACTTTTCATTGATCTAGAACTCCATTACTGAACTGTTTTTACTCTTTTATTTGATGTTCTGGGAGGGACACATTGCCTCATGAAATTAAGCTTCTCTGATCCAGTAAACTGTGGGAGAAACAAATGGGGGAAATTTTGGGCTGCACACATTTTAGACTAATGTTTTTCTCCCTCATTGACTACTTCCATAAAATTATTACTGTGCTTCCTACCTCTTATAAATGTTGGAGATGTACTATGAGAAGCTGGATGAATATGAAACCACTCCAGAATCCTAATTTGATTCCAAGGCTTACATTTGATTTGCACTGACTTTCTTTTATGCATCCTGCATCATGCTGTCCCAAAAGCTTCCTCTTCTATCATCAGTGTCATGCTCCCAGATATAGTTTTGTGTTACTTCTCTAATTTAGATCACCACCTCGGCTTCTTCTGATTGTTCGGCATCCAGTGCCTGAGTGGAGTAACTTCTGTAGACAATATCTGAAAAAGACACGTTAGTGATAGATTCCTTACCTTAGAATATCCCCAGGCGTCAGACTGGATCCGGAACTTTTTGCGTAGCAGTACCCTTGCACGTCGGTAGGCGTCGTCTGCGGCTCCGCGTCAGTCGTCGGCGTCGCGAGCGCCGTGATGATGTCGTCGGAGTACTTAAACGCCGCCTCCGCGTGCTGACGTCAGTTCTTCTTCTTTTTTCCGCGCCAGCAAGCGCAGATCTGGAAAAAGCAGTAACCCTGAAGTCATTTTTTGACTAACTTTTTGGATCATTTTTAATCATCTTTTCGAAGTCGATCGACTCCGGACGGTGCCTAGGGATGCCTGGTTTTAAGCACTGCGAGGATTGCGACCGCACAATGTCGGTCACGGATCCTCACCGTCTGTGTCTCCTATGCCTCGGCGTCGACCACGACGACAAGACCTGCCCCGACTGCCGGGCCCTGTCTACGAAAGCCAGGCGGGAGCAGTCCCCCAGGCAACTCGAACTCCGGCAGTCGGCCCGCGCCGCGAAAGGTCCCGGTCCCACGGTAGGTTGAGGGACAGGTCGCGGGGTTGGAACCATCACAGCTCCGAGAGTCGGCACTCCTCCTTCGGGTCGAAGTCGTCGACAGGTAAGAAACACAAGAAGTCGAAGAGACGTCATCGCTCTTCTGACTCCCCCCGACGCGGCCGGGGGTTCGGGAGGCACCGCCCACGTGGCTCCGTCGGAGTCGCGGGTGCAGCGTCCTGCTCCACCCCCTCCGGTCCCTGGGGAAGACTCGCCGCCGGAGGAGATCGAGCGCTTCCTCATGGCCATGAGGTCCCTCTCACCTCCGACGGGCTCCGCGGCGCCTTCGGGCCCAGCGTACCCGTCTGGGGCCCCTAGCGGGTCAGCGGCTTAGGCCCCGGCGCCGTCGGGTGCTTCGGCCTCGACAACGGCAACGCCTTCGAGCCCGGCGCCGCAGGGCCCCAGGGTCCTGACGCCGCCGGCGCCTTCGGGCCCGGCGCAGCAGGGCCCCACTGGATCCGCTTCGGGATCCGGGTCGTCGCCGGTGGACCTAACGACCCCCGGCGTCGGTCCGTCAGGTGTCACCTCCGGCGCCGCCCTCGGGGAGCGCCGTCCCCGATGACCCCCTCACTCCGCTTCCAGCGTCGGAACGGCCCCGCTGGGCGCCGCTTTCGATGCCGCTTGGGGAATTTACCTTCTATGAACCGGCCTCATCGTTTGACGACCCTGACTATCAGGGGCTGGGTGAAGAAGAGTATTGGGAGGGGTCTGAGGACCCTCTGACCCGAGAGTGTCGGTCTCAAGAGGACTGGACAGGTGGACACATCTCCAGACACTGGTTTTGTCTCACCTCCTACCGTGGCTTCGGAGGATGGGGCAACCTACAGTGTGGTGTTGATGAGGGCAGCCAAGGCCTTGGGCCTTGAGCTCCCCGTCGTGGCCGTGAGGACTAACCTCCTCACTGAGGTCCTTAAACCGCAGTCCTGCTCGGCCGAGCCTCTGCTGCCGTTTAATGAGGCCTTGTCCAACGTTCTTTTGGGCACTTGGTCCAGGCCCGCTACGGGTTCGCCCGTAGATAGGAACATAGCCAGACGCCACCGCCCGACCCTGGCCGACCCATGTTTCCTGTCCACCCACCCCACCCCCGAGAGCCTGGTCATCCAGTCATGCAATTCTCAGACCGCATTCCTGTCGGCTCCGCCGGACAGGGAATCCAAGAGGTATGAGCAGTACGGGAAAAAGATCTTCTCATCCCTTAGCTTGGGACTGCGGTCTTCCAGCACCACATGCCTCTTGGGCCGCTACAACCACTCTCTGTGGGATACGGTTGCGGAAGTGCTGCCAGAGTGTCCGTCGGAGTTACGGGCCAAACTCTGCCAAGCCCTTGTGGATGGCCGGGAAGCAGCCAAATATTCAATACGGTGTGGGCTGGATACCACCGACTCACTAGGTAGAGCGATGGCAACGTCGTGGCGATTAGACGCCACGCCTGGTTGAGGTCCGCCAACTTTTCAGCCGATGTCCAAAACACACTGATGGACATGCCGTTTGATGGCCGTCGCCTTTTTGGCGACAAGGCAGACCATGCGCTTGAGGGCTTTAAGGACTCCAGGGCTACGGCCAAGTCCTTGGGCCTCTCGGGCCTGCGTCAGCAAACGAGTGCCTTTCGCTCCTTTCGTGGCCAAGCAAGGGGCGCCCCCACACGTGCCACCAGCCATGCACCGCAGACTAATATCCAGCGAGGTGGCAGCCGTGGTGGCGGTCGGGGACAACAGCGAGGCCAGTCCACACCCTCCCCCGCAGCATCCGCCTCCAAACCCTCCTAGTCCGTGCTTTTCGGCCCATGTGACGTCAGTGGGGGGCAGGGTTTGCCATCACCACTCTCACTGGCGCACTGTCACTTCGGACAGGTGGGTGCTGCAGATCGTCCGAAGGGGCTACTCCCTCCCCTTCGAGACGAACCCTCAAGCCATGCCACTGCAACACCACAGCGTATCGGGGGATCATTTGTGGCTTCTGCAGGAGGAAGTTTCGGCCCTCTTGGCCAAGGGGGCCATCGACCGCATTCCTGGGCCAGAAGTAGGATGCGGTTGCTACTCCCACTACTTTCTGGTACCCAAGAAGGGCAAAGGGGGCCTACGCCCTATCTTGGATCTACGGAACGTCAACGGCTTACTCCGGAAGGAGAAGTTCAAAATGCTGACTCTGGCTCAGGTCTTAGCTGCCCTAGACCCAGGAGACTGGATGGTAGCGTTGGACTTGCAGGACGCTTATTTCCATATCCCCGTCCTGCCGGCCCACCGGCACTACCTGCGGTTCATGGTAGGACATGAGCACTTTCAGTTTACCGTGCTCCCCTTCGGCCTTACCAGCGCCCTACGGGTGTTCACCAAGGTGATGGCGGTGGTCGCAGCTCATCTACGCAGGTTAGGGGTTTCAGTCTTCCCCTACCTCGATGACTGGTTGTTGAAGGCGGGCGGGGTTCCCCAGACAGTCGTCAGCCACCTCCAGACAACGGCAGACCTCTTGCACCAGCTGGGGTTCTCCATCAATGTGCCGAAGTCACACCTGTGCCCCTCTCAGAAGCTCCTTTTCATCGGAGCGGTTCTCGACTCGGCGCAGTTTCGGGTTTACCCACCCGAACAGCGGGTTCCAGATATACAGGCTCTGATTCCAATCTTTCAGCCTTTATCCCGAGTTTCGGTCAGGTTGACGCTGCGGCTTCTGGGGCTGATGGCTTCCTGCATCCTTCTGGTGCATCACGCCCTTTGGCGGATGTGGGCTCTGCAGTGGGACCTGAAGTTTCAGTGGGCCCAGCATCAGGGCAACCTGTCCGACCATGTCCTGATCTCGGAGGGCACTGCGGACAGCTGCAGTGGTGGCTCACAGACCGTGATTGGATCAGCGGCAGATCGCTCTCCCTTCCCCAACCGGAGCTCGTAGTTGTGACGGACGCGTCCCTCCAGGGCTGGGGTGGCCACATGGGAGAGGCGGAGATCAAAGGCCTCTGGTCTCCGGCGGAGTCCCGGCTCCATATCAACCTTTTTGGAGCTGCAGGCGATTCGTCTTGCACTGAAGGAATTCCTCCCCTCTGTCCGGGGGAGTGTAGTGCAGGTGTTCACGGACAACACCACCGCCATGTGGTACTGCAACAAACAGGGCGGGTGGGATCGTGGACCCTCTGCCAGGAGGCTCTGCACCTTTGGCAGTGGCTGGAACATCAGGGTGTGAGCCTGGTGGTTCAACACCTGGCAGGTTCTCTGAACACCAGGGCGGACGAACTCCGCCGCTGGTGCATGATGGATCACGAGTGGCGTCTGAACTCAGACGTGGCGCAAGGCCTCTTTCTGCAGTGGGGAGAGCGTTGGTTAGATCTATTCGCCACCGAAGAGAACACGCAATGTCATTAGTTCTGCGCGTTGGAATTTCCAAGGCGGCACTCGCTCAGAGACGCTTTTCGTCGCAAGTGGAGTTGCGGTCTGTTGTACGCCTTTCCGCCTATACCACTTCTGCCCAGAGTGCTGAAGATCAAGCGCGACCCGGCACAAGTCATCCTTGTGATTCCGGACTGGGCAAGAAGGTTCTGGTATCCCGAGCTACTCAGTATGTCAGTCGATCCCCCGGTCTGTCTGCCTCTTCAGGAGGACCTTCTGTCGCAGCAGCAGGGGACGATCCTCCACCCGAACCTGTCCAGTCTCCACCTCCATGCTTGGAGATTGAGCGGCGACAGTTGAGGCCATTTGACTTGCCTCCTGAAGTCTGTAACCTCATTCTGGCAGCCAGGCGCCCCTCCACAAAGTCGGTATATGCCTGCAGGTGGAACAGATTTGTGGCATGGTGCACAGCAAAGGCTGTGGATCCTCTCTCTGCCCCTCTTTCTGAGGTTCTTCTCTTCCTTCTTTCTCTTGCCCAGCAGGGCTCTGCTCTAGGCACTATCAAGGGCTACCTTTCTGCTCTTCCAGCCTTTTTGAGGCTGCCTGATTAACCTTCTTTGTTCAAGTCCCCTATTGTTAATCGGTTCTTGAAAGGCATCACACATACGTTCCCTCCTGTTCCCTTTGTGATGCGTCAGTGGGACTTGAACTTGGTTCTTACTTTTCTGATGTGCGCTCCCTTCGAGCCACTTCACAACTGTCCTCTCTGCCTTCTTACATTGAAGACTGCCTGCCTGCTAGCCATCACCTCTGCCAGGAGAGTGAGTGAGCTCCAGGCTCTATCCTGTAAACCTCCTTTCCTTTCGGTCCATCCGGACAAGGTTGTGTTGCGGACAAGGCCCTCTTTCCTGCCCAAGGTAGTCACAGCCTTCCACATCGGGCAATCCATCACCTTGCCCACCTTCTTTCCGCCTCCGCATCCCTCAAGAGAGGAAGAGGGGCTCCACCGTCTGGACCACAAAACGTGCGCTCTCTTTCTATTTTATTTATTTATTTTTTATTTTATTACTGATTTGTAGAGCGCATGGCTGCCCGTAAGCGTCCCAGCGCTAATGAAAGAAGACAAAATGGGGGGAAGTGAGTTTAAGGAAACAGCCATGTCTTGAGAAGTTTACGAAAAGAGAGCAGATTCGATTCAGCCCGAATGTCCAGCGGGGGAGAGTTCCACAATTTGGAGGCGTTATAGGAGAACAGACCGGATCGGGCTCTCTTGATTCTAGGCATTGAAGTAAGGTAAAGATGGGAGGATCGGAGGGCTCTGTTGGATGTGTGGGGCATAATAAGATCCTTCAGAATGGTAGGGGCCTTATTGTGCAAGATCTTATGTGTGGTGCATAGGGCCTTGAAATGCACTCTTTGTTGGATGGGCAGCAAATGAAGGACCTTAAGGGAGGGTTTAGCTGAACAATGACTATGCGTGCCCGTGAGAAGACGTGCCGCTGTATTTTGTACGACCTGGAGTTGTGAAACAACCTTTTTAGGGGCTCCAAGGTAAAGGGCGTTACCATAGTCTAGGCGAGACAGTATTAATCCTTGGATCAGGAGTTTTTCGGAATGGGGGTAAGCAGAGACAACATTTTTCTAGAGGTTCGTAAGAGGCCAAAACGGGTGCCCGCTGTTTTCCGGGCCTGGGAGGAGAAGGCGAGACCCTCATCCAACCAAATCCCCAAGCTCTTAATTTCATTTTTGGGAGATGGAGGGGGTCCCATACATGGGGGCCATAAGGACTCTGGGCGGAAATGGGATTGGTTTCCCAAAATCATGATCTCTGTCTTTCCGCTGTTTAGCTTCAGATGGGATCTGTCCATCCATTTAGTTATCTCTCCTAGACAGGTATAGAGGTCAGGGGATGGATGATTTTGATGACTAAGAGATACCACCATCTGGGTGTCATCCGCGTAGGTAAGTAACTTAATCCCTGACGCGGTGACAATACTCTCCAGGGGGGACATATATACGTTAAAAAGGGTTGGGCTCAATGATGAGCCCTGGGGAGCCCCACAATATCTAGGTATATTTTTAGAAGTGAAGTTCCCTTCTGCCACCTGGAAGGACCGGTCACTTAAAAAAAGAGTTGAGCCAAGACAGGGCGGACCCTGAAATTCCCATCCCCTTAAGCCTGTGAACCAGTATGGAATGGTTCACGGTGTCGAAGGCCACGCTGAGGTCCAGGAGGATCACTGCCACTGACCCTCCTTCATCCATGATTTTTCTGGCTTCTTCGACCAAGGCCACCATTGCAGTCTCGGTACTTTGGCCTGGTCTAAAGCCCGTCTGAGAAGATTAAGCAGGCCGTTAGATTCCAGATATTCTGAGATCTGATGATTGATTATCTTTTCTGCTATTTTACTGACACCTGGCAGTAGAGAGATTGGGCGGAAGTTATTCAATTTTAGGGGGTCCAGATTGGGTTTCTTAATCAAGGCTCTGACAATAGCCTTTTTCCAACTCAGTGGCACCATGCCCTGAGAGAGCGAGACATTAATCAGGTGGACCAAGTAAGGCAATATGGTTGGAGTGACTAGTTTTAAGATATTTAAAGGCGCGGGATCTAACGGCGATCCGCTTTTAATTGATTGGAGGGCAGGTAGAGGCTTCTCGGGGGTAGTGGAAGCAAATTGAACTAATTTAGGCTTCTGGGCCTGAGGAGGAAGTCCAGACAGCTCTTGAGGATTTGGGGTCTCGGGGGGAGGGTCAAGGGTCTCGGAAGGGGAGGATGGAAGAGAAATAAGAATTTTTTTAATTTTGGCATCAAAGAAGTCGGCTAGTTCATTGCAGCGACTGATCGAGGGGCCCACAGGAGGGGGAGGATTAGGGATTTTTAAGAGTTTCTTAACAATTTGGAATGTCTCCCTAGACGAATTAGTGGAGGAACTGATTTTTTTATCAAAATCCGTGGACTTTGCAGTTTTGAGAGATTTTTTGTAAATATGCATTACGCGTTTATATTCTAGCTTTTTTAAAGGGTCGAAGTCCTTCCTCCATGCCCTTTCAGATTTTTTACAGAGTTTCTTTTGGAGGCGTACATCCGTAGTGAACCAGGGCGCAGAGTGTTTACTTCGGGGTTTACATGAGGATTTTTTTGGCAATGTGATGTCCAGTGTTTTTCCTATCCACTTGGAAAACTCGGAATCAGCTATGAAGGGGTCTGGGTCGCATAGTGGAGGGGAACACTCTAGATTGTGCCTCCATACTTCTGGGTCCAGTTTAGCCCAGGGGCGTGTTAGTTTGCTCGGAGGGGGACTGTGACGTGGGGGGGTCGGGATCTGCCATCTAAGTAATAACAGATGGTGGTCTGACCAGGGTAACGGGGATGGACTGGAGATGGAGAGATTGAGAACGTTAGAAAAAACAGGGTCTAGAAGGTGACCCATCCTATTTGTGGGAAGATGATTTTCCAAACACAATTGATGGGTAGCAAGATCTAAGATGAGGTCCGAAGCTAGCTTGTCTTCCTTCTTGTCAAAGTGGAGATTGAGATCCCCTAAAATCATAAAGTTAGACTGAGTGGTCGCAAGCAGTGATGAATGCTCCACGAGTGAGCTGCAAAATTGGCCTACCGAGCCCGGAGGGCGATATAAGGAGCCCGAGAGGGATTTACATGGAGATACTTGGATAGTAAAAAGAGCATTTTCACAATCTGAGAGGGGGCTACCCTGAAAACGGCAGGAGAGAGAATCCCTGTAGGTTATGGCAATTCCCCCACCCTTGCCCTTGCAGTGCTGTATGAGGAAGCCCGGTGGGAGGGATCTGATGATGTCTGGATCGGAGTCAGGTCCTAGCCATGTTTCTGTCAGAAACAGAATCTCCAACTGGAGATCTTCTAGCAAACTATGAATTTCTTCCGCATGTTTAGAAAGTGACCTACAATTGAGTAAGGCCATACGTATAGTTGTAGTAGAAGATGGGCTAGCAGTATTAGTAATTAATTTAAAAGGACAGTGAGGACAGCAGGTAGAAAAACCGTCAAGTGGGATGGCATGAGAGCAAGGTGATACTATCTGTTTCCTCATGAGAAGCAGAGCTTCTTTTAAGTAGACAAAGTGTGGCTGGTGAGTGGCAACCATAGTGCTGGGCTCTGGGCTCTGCCTGCGCGGACGAGCGCAGACGGGCTTACCTCTGGCGCACCTCCGGCGCGCCATCGTCACGTTGCTGCGCTCGTCCGCTGCGCTTCCGAGGAGGGAGGGGCATTTTGTAGTGCTGGGCCTAATCTCCCTGAGCACTAGCCTGCTGACGTGCGGTACGCCCAATATGGCGCCTGCCTATGATGATTTGCGCCTAGTCCTGCGTTCCAGGGACCTTAATCGGCCGATGAAGGCGCGTGGACTTTCAGGGCAGATGAAGGAGGTAAAAGCAGGGCGTGAATAATAGTTAAGGCGCAGTAACACAGCGCTCGACGATAATTTAAACAGCAAACTTTATATTACCGATCTTTACTCACGGTGCTAATAAAAATGGGGTAAGAATTGTTTTAAAATAACACACTCGAAGTGAGACGATCGACTAAATGGTGCAAAATAACATTCAGAGCAGACAGTAGCTTTCCCTGACTCCCGGCTTCCGCCTCAGGAGTCTTCTAACATACAGCGCAGCCCGCAACAGTCAGCTCTATATGTAGTGCTGTGCCTAATCGCCCTGAGCACTAGCCTGCTGACTTGCGGTACGCCCAATATGGCGCCTGCCTATGATGATTTGCACCTAGTCCTGCGTTCCAGGGCCCTTAATCGGCCGATGAAGGCGCGTGGACTTTCAGGGCAGATGAAGGAGGTAAAGGCAGGGCGTGAATAATAGTTAAGGCACAGTAATACAGCGCTCGACGATAATTTAAACAGCACACTTTAGATTACCGATCTTTACTCACGGTGCTAATAAAAATGGGGTAAGAATTGTTTTAAAATAACACACTCGAAGTGAGACGATCGACTAACTGGTGCAAAATAACATTCAGAGCAGACAGTAGCTTTCCCTGACTCCCGGCTTCCGCCTCAGGAGTTTTCTAACATTTCTATCTGGATCGCACACGTCCGTTCCGGGTGGATGACCAACTCTTTGTTGGTTACGTGGGCGCTAAGATGGGGAAAGCGGTACACAAGCGGACCATCTCGCGGTGGATCATATTGTGTATCCAGGCGTGCTACTCCTTGGCTAAAAAAGGACCCCCTGTTGGGCTGAGGGCTCATTCCACTCGAGCCACGGCTACTACTACTGCCTTGGGCCGAGGAGTGCCCTTGCAGGACATTTGCCAGGCAGCTACGTGGGCCTCGCTGCACACGTTTGAAAGACATTATTGCCTGGACAGCCAAGTCCGGAGGGATGGCTTCTTTGGCCGTTCCGTCCTCCAGGACTTTCTGGTGTGATTATTGGTTCGCAGACCCACCACCGGGGTTGGTATTGCTGGGGTATCTATTCTAAGGTAAGGAATCTATCACTAACATGTCTCTTTCAGATGCACAAGTTACCACTTGTGTAACGATATATCTGTAAGAGACATTAGTTGGTGATCCATCCCTTACCGACCCAACCATCCTCCCCGTTCTGCGAACCGATATCTAGGGTTAAGGTCATACCCTTTCAGGGCCCTAGTTTCAAGGCACCAGTGTTGGTTTTTGGCATAGCTCTGCATTTCTGGCGCGGAAAAGCTGTGTCTAAGAACTGACGTCAGCACGCGGAGGCGGCATCTAAGTACTCCGTCATCACGGCGCCCACGCCGCAGACGACGGACGCGAAGCCGCAGACGACGCCTACCAACGCGCAAGGGTACTGCTATGCAAAAATTTCCAGATCCAGTCTGACGCCTGGGGATATTCTAAGGTAAGGAATCTATCACTAACTAATGTCTCTTACAGATATATCGTTACACAAGTAGTAACTTGTGCTTCAATTCACTACGAACTGCTGTGTGGTCGGGTACAGAGGTGGATTCAATCAAAATGCTTTTTATGTTTCATAGCATATTATTTTGAATTTTTGCCATTGCCCTGCCTAACCAGGATCCAAATGAGACTGCTCAGCAATTGAGGCACCACACAGGGTCATGTTTTCACCTTTTAATGGTACAGGACAGCGGGACAACTTCATCATCTTCCCAGATACGTATATATATATAGATACATTTGCAGATATTGGCACAATTCAATTATATAAATACAGAACAGTGTAACAGACTGCGAGAAAACTTGCCTGTGCCACTTCGCTTCCGCCCCATGCTGCACCCCCTCCTCCCGAATGTCGAACAATACATTCTGTTATATATCTACACCATATGACCATATGACCAAACCTCTGCATCAAGTGTTAGTCATCGATGGCTGCAAGTACAAAGTGAGACCCCTGTAGTCCGCCTACCTCTTCCAGATTCGTAAGTGTTTCTGGTTACGTCCCCTGACTTGAAATACAGGCACCTCCAGCCACATGCAGCAGTCCATGGCTCTCTTCCTGCCTCCCATAGTCGAGCTATATCTCGCTCAGCAAGCATTAGACCCAGGAATAAGAGATGACACCTGTACCCAGTCGTCCTTATTGATGAGGCCAAGATCTGATTGCCATGTCTCTCAGAGAGCCTCAAGCGTAGAGGCACTATTCGTTAGTAGCGATTGGTATATTTTCGAGATTTTATGCTCCCCAAGATCTCCTGTCAGGAGTTTGCCTTCTAGTTGGTTAAAGTTGGGCAGGGTCGGTATATTAGCAATGTACGGCAGTAATGCAAGACAGAATTGCAGGTATTTGTAGAATTGGCTATGAGGCATAGAGTATTCCGCCTGCATCTTTTGGAATGATTTATGGGTGCATCCATGTAGGACAGCTCCTAAAGAGGAGATCCCAATTTGATCCCAACCTCAAAAGTCTTGAAGAGCAGCCAGCTGAGGGAGGAGTCTATTGCGCCATAACAGGGTTTCATGCATAAAGTGACCCCACCCGACAAATAGATTGCCACACAATTATCACCACCTTAGTGGCTGGGAGAAGAACCTGAATATCTGATCTATCATATAGGTATGCATATTGGGTGGGGGTCCCCTAACAGCCAGCGTTTCATGGCATAGGCAGGATCGACCCTGGAACCGTACCACTAGCCATTCAGCACTTGAAGGTGTGAGGCCCCGTGATAGGACTGAATATCAGCTGCTGCGATGCCCCGGCAGTAGGTAGAGTGAAAGCATGTACGTAATGTCACCCTAGTGCCACCCCCCGCAAAGGAAATTGGCCCAACATAGCATTAACTTGTCTGAACCATGACAAAGAGATGGTCTGTGGGTGGTTTTGCAAATGATAGAGTAAGCTAGAAAGAGATACCATTTTAAAAATAGCAGAGCGTCCATATAGGGACAGCAGCAGTTCCGACCATGATCTAATCTCGGCTTTTACCTTGTCTATCGTTGTTCTCATGTTATGCTCCAAGGATACCTCGTGTTTATCAGACAGGAAAGCTGTTAAATACCTCAGACTCTCCCTAGTCTGCAGCAGATCACTTGCCCAGCAGCCATCGCTGAGCGTCCTCCTCAGTGGCCATATGTTGGTTTTCCCTACATTCATGAATAAGTCCGATGTCTCACTGAAGATCCGCATAATCTGGAGGATCCTAGGACCAGATCTGTGGGGGTCTTTAAAGAAGAAGAGGACATCGCCTTCATATAAGGCAATGCGGTCGGCTATTACGTGAACTCCGTCAATCCAGTGTAAAACAACTGAATATATGTCAAAAAGCATGGGCCAAAGTTAAGGCGTTTGAGCAGTATGAAAATATATGCCAGGCTGACTGAGTCAAAAGCCTTATCTATGTCGGAAAGAAGCAGGGTGTCCGGACGGTTTAAGGGATCAACAGGAGTATTAGCATTAGCATTATGGGCTCATCTAATATTTTGGCGTGTCGCCCTGTAAGCATAAAAGCCACTTGATCCGGGTGTATCTGATCGATAGCTGAGCCTGTAATGTATTGGCGAGGGCTTTAGCTAACCGTTTTGCTTCTACGTTCAAGAGAGATATCGGGCAGTATGATGCGTGATGTTCTGGGGGGCGTCCTGGCTTCAAAAAGACCACGATTTCAGCGCGTCTCCAGTCTGGAGGCAGGAGTTTATTCTGAACTGCCTCTTGAAGAACTGCGAGGCAATGTGGGCCTAGCTGGGACATAAACGCCTTATATATTTCACTTGGGAATCCATTAGGGCTCGGCACCTTCTCGGAGCACAGCTCCGACAGTACTGTCCGCCGCTCCTTCCGCATGAGAGGAGCCTCCAGGGACTTTCGGGCCTCCTTGCGCAGGGCCCTCAGGGGAATATCCTCGAAGAATTGCTCAATCTGGGGGGCATCCATTACCTCTCGCTAAGTGTATATAGGGTCTGGTAGTAGGTGGCAAAACTACATGCCAACACAGCGCGGTCAGTCAGCACTGCACTGCTTCCATTTTAGATCCCGGGCAGTTGGGTCGGCATCACTGCGTTTTGCATATTCTGTATAGAAGTTTCCCGACTTATCCCCTCATTGATCGATTCCACTCTGTGTGGCTAGCCATACACATCATGAATCTTCCATCTGATATTGCTGTTGGGTCAAACATAATTGCCGACGTGCAACGGCCCAATCACTTCCCCGGCCCTGTCTCTCCAGTTCGATAATGCAGACTTCTAATTGTATTCAAGTGTGTCTAAGTTACTTACGCTCAGCTGCACAGAAACTGATGTCGAACTCCCGAATTGTAGGTTTCATGGCCTCCCGTAGCATGTCCGCAGAGGGGGCCGTCGCCACATTAGGAGAGCTGTAATAATTGAAGGCCTGATCAATATTGGTTCGATACACCTGGTTCTGCAGGTGCCATGGGGAGAGCCGCCATCGGAACGGGGGAAGGCCCAGACCAACTAAAGGCCGGATGGCCATCGGGGAGTGATCCGATAATCCTCGGGCAAGGATCATGGCCTCTGCCACTCTGTGCACGAAGACCCATGGAGTGAAAATATATTCTAGTATGGAATAGGATGAATGAACAGAGGAGTAGAAGGTAAAACCTTTGTCTTTGGGGTGGTCGGCTCTCCACGTGTCCTCCCATCTCACCAAGTCCACTAGGGACTTCAGTCGAGACCATCGAACCTCTCCTGCAACCCCTGATGCTCGCCACCTGTCCCCATCAGGATGCATCACATAATTCCAGTCCCCACCAATAACTGCCAAACCCTAGGGCAAGGATCCCCTCGCATCCACCAGATGGTCCACATAACTCTGGCAAAGGGGCGAAGGACCGTAAATGCTGCCCAGCACAATTTGTTCCCTGCATATGATCCCATGTACCGATATGTACCTGCCGTGTGTATCTGTCCACATCTGTACAAAATTTAAGGGGATTCTACGATGTATCATTATGGCTACCCTCTGGACCCCATGTGAAACCAGCGTGAAATGTGTGTGTATACCCGTAGCGGGCTAAACAAGGAATCTTGTTTCCCAGTAGGTATGTTTCTAGCAGAAATAGGATGTCTGCCCCAATGTGTTTGGCCTTGCAGAGGACCGCAGTGTGTTTTACCTTGTCAA
The DNA here is from genome assembly GCF_964263255.1 of Lissotriton vulgaris. NCBI lineage: Eukaryota > Metazoa > Chordata > Amphibia > Caudata > Salamandridae > Lissotriton > Lissotriton vulgaris. Next base: position 1,450,482,221 of record NC_141694.1, read on the forward strand.
GCATTCTTCGGATATTCCAGCTCACCACATACAGCCATCCGGAGGCAGTCTCTGTGTCACGTTCTGTCATACCAGTATCGGATGAGAACATCACAGCTAGGCAGGGTGAAGGGTCTCCACCATGAGGGAATACAGATATCGCAGCCAATGTAAGAATGAACAATACGAATATAACCACCATCAACCCCCACCCCCTCCCCAATACCTCATAACAACTGAAGTATCTATCGGAGGGGGTCCCCCAAGCTAACTTCAACGGAAGGCAGACATAGGGTCCCTCCATTGGATCACCAAACTCCCCATATTCATTTCAGCAACCTGAGGGGGTCGGAATGTACCCGTCTGAACAGCCTATAGAGAACCAAGATACTGCAACCGTTATATCAGAAAGAAGGGGGATTCACCCGGCCAAGGAGCCTCAAGATACTTATTTACTAGAGTTTGGCATCACATATTTGGGGCCCTTCTCTGGATCTTTGTTGCAAGCTTTGGAACCCCATGTCGACCTGGACTGGTGTCTGCGTTTGTCAGACGGTTTGTTTTGTAATCTAAGGGGTTCTCCTGAGGAGCAATCTGAGTCCTGGTGCCGGGGGGTGTGTGGCTTCAAGTATCTTTGTTCATCTGTCCATTTGAAGACCTCCTCTGGAGTCTCAAAGAACAACGCGCAGGATCTACTCGTAGACAGGTGGGAAACAGGAGCATGTACGGTATTTTAAAATCCCAAAGGCGGGCTATAGCCACCGTAAAGGATTGGCGTTGTTGTTGCACCATTTTAGTATAGTCCGAGAAAATCAGTATTCAGTGGGATTTATGTAGGAGTTCAGCCCGTGATCTTGCCTGTCTGAGAATGACTTCGCGATCATGAAAATTCAGGATCCGAGTGATTACAGGCCACAGCCTGGTGCCCGGAGGCAGCCGCTGAAGCAGGGCCCTATGTGTGCATTGTATTATAAAACAAGTGGACAGTGTGTCTAGTGGAATACATGTTGTCAGCCACCGGGTTAGGAATTTCCCTATGTCTTTACCTTCAAAGCCCACAAGGCGTAGGTTGTTTCTCCGGGCTCGCCCTTACATGTCTTCACCCGCATGGCCAGGCCTTTAGTGAGCTTTTCAAAAGTAGAGACTTTGGTTTGAAGTGTAGAGATGGTGTCTTTTATGCCAGAGACTCTAGTTTCAACTTCAGCTATGCAGTCAACAGCATTACTGAGGTTTTGGCTCAATAGCATCACCTCAGAACCAACAGCGCCAATCCTGGCCTTGAGAGCCTCTCTAGGTTGTATCGCGGCAAGCAGAGCAGGTAGAGTTGTAGTACCTCCCCCGGTGTCAGCCTATTGAGTTCCTGTCCCAGTGGAGCAATCCACTGTACTCTGTTTTGACCCACGTCCAGGGTGGGCTTATCTTTTATCATGGCGAGAGGTGATGGGCCACACAAGACAGCGCAGATCCACCTACTCAAGCTTCATCCATCAGGCTGGCCAGGACTCTGACCCACCTCTCATTGGAGTCCGGATTGTCCCTATATATGTATTCACTAGGTCCTTTTGTTGTCGGGGTTGGTATTCAGTAGGTCGTAGGCCATAGTGTATGCGTTTGTTAAGTGAAGGCTGAGGAGAGCTGCCGCACCGGGGCCTAGACTGGCCGCCACCGCGGACGGGAGTATGCTCTCATCCCCCTAGCCTGCACCTCACCTCTTATAGATGCTGCTCGCAGCCTGACCGTCCTCAGCAGCACTTAGATTTCACAGGGTCAGCTAGCCCGGTACTCTCAATCCCACAGTCGGGCTAGATGTGCTGAAACCATATCATCCGTCGGGTGGGCCGTACACATCCAATAGCGCGGCCAGCCAACCCCCAGCAATGCCGCTGCCGTGTCGGATCTTTGCAAGGCCGGGTCAAGACCAAATAGCCCACACTGGCGCCCAGGCCCGCGGCCGCTGCCTTCAATTCCACAGCCACCGGCCAGGCACTCCAGTGCAGCCAGGCCCCATCAGCAGAAGACAGCGCGAACCAGGGCACAGCCGACGGGCTCTGCTCCTGGGCCTCGCCTGCCAGCAGCACGCTCCTCTCAGTTGTCCACCACAGCCTGCGAAGCCTGCAGCGTCCCGGAGCCAGTCGCGGCCCACGCTTCAACACGCCGCTGGTCTGACAGCACGTATCAGCCCTGGGTGACGCTCGGGCAGCCCGAAGTCAATGAAAGGGCCGAAGCCAGTCTGGATGGGAGATATCCGGTAGGATATGGAAGGATTTTGGATGTGCCGTTGGAGCTTGCCTAATGTGCATCAGCCATGTTGGACCACTAAGCCACACCTCCTCCCGCCCCCCCATCAAAATGCTATTAAGGCTGGGTAATCATCTCCGAAGACGATTGAAGCACATTATCAAAGGCCAAGAAAAATCATTTTGTCTTTTCTCAGACATCTTGATCTTCCCCCGGGTGGGAGCGGCGAGATCTCTTAACAGCATTTTTAGGTTGTCCAGTTTGGTTTGTTTTATTTAGGATTTCATGCCTCCAAACACTTCAGCACTGAATGAAAGGGTTTGTGGATATTTTGCTGCTATGGTAATTAGAAAATTCCCTTTCACCTAGGCTTAAGATATTTATTCCTTACTAAGTTTCCCTCTAGGTACCCTTCTAGGCGCTGTATCAATGAAGTTGTCAGAATCTAGAGACAAATCTATCTTCTGCAGCAGCGTTTGCAGTGCACCTCACCATATGTAGTCACCTCTGGTTCCTTCCTGGTTAAGGATGCTTCTAAGGCTGTCGCTGACCTTTTCATTATGTTAGAAACTATTGCTGTTAGGTAGACAGCATAGCTGACACAAAGAATTGGCAAAGCAAATATGTCTACCTTTAGTTGGCTAATGCATGTAGACGCTGGCATGGACGTGCACTGTTTGCTTGTTTGAGCACTTTAAAGTCAGAATTATTGAGCTTGCCAATGCTAGGTGCCTGAGAGGAAGCTGCACAAGACCGCAGTACCCCAGGCTGGTACTAGTTTGGAGAGGGAGCATTAGTGCCTGCCGTCTTAAAGACTCTTACTAGGTGTGAGCATCACAAATTTGCAGTACGGCAGCCAATTATTGTATATTACATGATGAAAAAAGAGGAATTTATCACATCGCAATTGCAAAGTAACTGCAATATAATTTCCAAAATGTTTAATAAACGAGGTATCACTTGTAGAAGAAAAGACTGGGTTTTCTTTAGAAACAGCATGTCACATCCTAGAACATTTAAATAATTTTAGCTGCTATTTCGAGTAAGCATTTGCTTATGTGGTTGGGGATATGGGCCTTCTGCATTCACCAACGCTGAGGACAATTCAGCTCATGTTTTGTAACAGACGCACTTCGTGGAAGGCGGAATAATACGCCACACAGCCAGTGGCATGAGATGAGAGCTGTTTACCCTGTGTTTTGGAACAGTAATAACTAAAAAGCCCTAGCAGAGCCCTGCGCTGTCATTTCTGGATATAACCCAATTGTACAGCTGTAAGCTCTTATTGAGAGGCATGGGTGTAGGCAAGTGAAGGTAGACAAGTCCAACCATGGTAATCATTTTCGGACTTTTCTTTGGTAAGTACTTGTGAAACATATTATTTTAATGTTTCTTGTGTTACTTCCCCATGTATTGAGATTTTGCTGGTGTTCACGTTGTGACCATCATCTTAGATGAAGGTGAGCTGTAGATACGTAAGCAATCCACACATAGCATTTGTTCTTCGAAAAGCCAGGCTTGTTGAGTACAACTATATTTGCTAACTTCCAAAACGTTGTATGTCCTTTAACCTCATGTACAACTAAAACAGTTCTTCCCTTCATTGAGAGGAGCATGGTAACTACCTTTTTAGGTCTCGGCTAAAAGACGCGCGTAAGCGCGTCTCCGCCGAGATCTTATGTCAGCGAGTAGCAGTCCCAGGAGACAGTCCTGGCCACGCGCATCCTTCCAGGCGATTTGTAACTGGAACGCGCGCTGTGGCCAGGCGCTGTCTCCTGGGAAGCGCAAGCACCACACACGCATGCGCATACACACACACACGCGCCCATGCACGCACGCACATACATACATACAGAGACACCACCCCTGACTCATACACACACACGCGCGCACACACACACAAGTGCACCGAGGCCCCCCCCTCCCCCGCCGTCACCGTCGCACACATACATACACACACACACACACACACACACACACACACACACACACACACACACACACGAGCACACACACACAAGCATACACACACGTGCACCTACCTTACCTCAGCACGCGGTGCCCAACCTCCTGCTGGCGCGGCCCCGGGGCTCTACACCGCTCACAGGAGCCCCGGGCCGCGAGACGCTACGACTCCGCCTGCCTCCTCTTCCAGTGTGAACGTGGCCCCGCCCCCGTCACAGGCGACCGTGCCTGACTTCCGGGGCGGCCGCGCAAGAAAACTGCAAACAGGTTGGGCTTAAGCAGGGCTTTCACTTATCTGCCCCCACACCAAAAAAAAATTAAAAAATTGCAGCCACAATAATTTATTTTAGACATTTACTAACTATATTAATTCATGGAAAACGTATGGCCTATTGGGAATTTCTCTTTAAAAACTTATCGGGACTTTTTTTCTTTAAAACTCTTGAGCATTTTGCGTCACATTAAAATGCGTTAAGGTATTTCTCCAGCACATTTAATGCTTTTGTCCATGTGAAACAAGGGCTTCTGTGTTTTCCCACGTTCTGCACCACGTGTGCCAGTTACTTTAGGGGTGAATTTAAAACGGCGTTGAGCGTGGGAAAGGCATGGCGAATATTCACATAGCCGTGGTGTTTTCCCACGTTCTGCACCACGTGTGCCAGTTACTTTAGGGGTGAATTTAAAACGGCGTTGAGCGTGGGAAAGGCATGGCGAATATTCACATAGCCGTGACCCTTTGTGGCGTGTCCAACACAAGCCCAGGAGAGCGGGATGCAGGCTGCATTTTAACGCTGTCCACTTAAGGCACATACAACCAACCTGTTGTGCGAGTGGCCTTTTATGTTTAAAGTTTGGACTAGATCCGCCCCCGGGCCTGCTGTGCTCGACACCCCACCCATAGTGCCTCAGGACCTCTGCACACTTCAATTTATACTTATTTTAGCGTTTTGCAATCATGCTGAAGTCGAACTCATAGCTACAATGGAAGCATTTGGCCCGACGAAAAAGTACGTCTGCTCTGTGCAGTTTGTATGCAACATGCGCAGTTAATTGAGGGGGTGGGTGGGGGGCGAGGGGAACGGTGGATAAGTGGTGAGTGCAGAGTGGTGAGTGCAGAGTGGTGAGTGCAGAGTGGTGAGTGCAGAGTGGTGAGTGCAGAGTGGTGAGTGCAGAGTGGTGAGTGCAGTGTGGTGAGTGCAGTGTGGTGAGTGCAGTGTGGTGAGTGCATGAGTGGTGAGTGCATGAGTGGTGAGTGCAGAGTGCATGAGTGCAGAGTGCATGAGTGCAGAGTGCATGAGTGCAGAGTGCATGAGTGCAGAGTGCATGAGTGCAGAGTGCATGAGTGCAGAGTGGAGAGTGGTGAGTGCAGAGTGGTGAGTGCAGAGTGGTGAGTGCAGAGTGGTGAGTGCAGAGTGGTGAGTGCAGAGTGGTGAGTGCAGAGTGGTGAGTGCAGAGTGGTGAGTGCAGAGTGGTGAGTGCAGAGTGGTGAGTGCAGAGTGGTGAGTGCAGAGTGGTGAGTGCAGAGTGGTGAGTGCAGAGTGGTGAGTGGTGAGTGGTGAGTGGTGAGTGCAGAGTGGTGAGTGGTGAGTGCAGAGTGGTGAGTGGTGAGTGCAGAGTGCAGAGTGCAGAGTGGTGAGTGGTGAGTGCAGAGTGCAGAGTGCAGAGTGGTGAGTGCAGAGTGGTGAGTGCAGAGTGGTGAGTGCAGAGTGCAGAGTGGTGAGTGCAGAGTGCAGAGTGGTGAGTGCAGAGTGCAGAGTGGTGAGTGCAGAGTGGTGAGTGGTGAGTGCAGAGTGGTGAGTGCAGAGTGGTGAGTGCAGAGTGGTGAGTGGTGAGTGCAGAGTGGTGAGTGCAGAGTGGTGAGTGCAGAGTGGTGAGTGCAGAGTGGTGAGTGCAGAGTGGTGAGTGCAGAGTGGTGAGTGCGCAGAGTGGTGAGTGCGCAGAGTGGTGAGTGCGCAGAGTGGTGAGTGCGCAGAGTGGTGAGTGCGCAGAGTGGTGAGTGCGCAGAGTGGTGAGTGCGCAGAGTGGTGAGTGCGCAGAGTGGTGAGGGCGCAGAGTGGTGAGGGCGCAGAGTGGTGAGGGCGCAGAGTGGTGAGGGCGCAGAGTGGTGAGGGCGCAGAGTGGTGAGGGCGCAGAGTGGTGAGGGCGCAGAGCAAGTGTGCAGAGCATTGTGTGCTGTTGAGTGCAGAGTGCTGTGTATTGGCAATGTTAATGACAATGCCCATTTATTTTTGATTTAAAGAAAAAAAATGTCATGAGCAATGCCAATAGCTCTACCTTTAATGATGCCGAGACCATTGCATTGCAAATGCTTGTTATAGTTTGGTGAAGGATAATCTTACCTGCTAAGGTTTCAGATTGCTATGTGTGACATTTTCTTAATTTCTGTTTCATTATGAGTGACATTTCAACAACTATGAGCTACTTTCTCACAAGCAAAATCAAGCAATGAAGACGAGGGAGACATATAAATATCAGAAATTGAATCCATTTGTGCAACAAGAAACTCCAAGAAGATCTTAAAACTGCTGCAAAGCACCAGGAATGGAAGGCCACTAATCTAGGGATGTATGACGTTAGCACGCATACTATTACCACGCATACCTTTACAACGCGGTATTTACAACGAATACCGTTACAACGCATAGCGCTTTGAGGTGCTGGATAGTGGTAAGTATAATTTTATATTCCAACTCCAGTCCCTGTGGACAAAAGGGAAGGTGTTGGATATAAAATTAAACGTATTCCCTATCCTAGAGCGCCCCCCAGCGCAATGCGTTGTAATGGTATGCGTGGTAATGCCTGCGTTGTAATGGTAGTGTGTGGTAAAAAATACGTGCTAAACGTTGTATACCCTAATCTAGTGCCCTTGTAACCGGATCATTCTGCAACCATGATATTAAACATGAAACAAGTCTTTCCGAGGCAGTACTTTTTTAAAGATATGTGCACATAAGCAGACACATACTGTTAAATACAAAAATACTTACTGGATGCTACAGATTGTCATGTATCGTGTGATAGCACTCAGGAAATACATGCACCTTTGTAAACTCTTGAAAACAAACACCTCCAGTATGCAGCATGTGATTCCTTTCGCCATTTATTATAAGCAGTTTAATATGTACCTCCCTTCTAGAACAAGTAACCATTATAGCTGCCTTGTATCAATATGAATGTCTGTTATAGACTGACATTTTGTTGAATAATAAGAGCTCAGCTGAATAGTTTACTGACAGCCATCAGTGTATTCCAGTGCTTTCTTGCCCAACTCAACAATGATTGTGACTTTATTAACCTTAAAAGGTTGAAAGGGACAGCTAGCCCTGCTGGAACCCAAAACCTGATCTGCAGTTATTATGTGAAATTTGTAGCACTCAGTGATCCCCGACTTGCTGCCTTTGTCGTCCACCTGCACCAACTCATGTTCTAGAGTCTACAGCGGCGATTATAGCATATCAGGCGTATGATACCCTTCTGTGTATAGCTGACATCTTAAGACAGTAGGCACCGCGGAGTTGTCCCAGCGGGACACGTTTGAGGTGTGAACAACAGTGTGCTGGGAGCCAGTCGCCCTGTCCCTTGCCGCACGTAAACCAGTGAGTGAGACTGAGCCAGCAGCCGGGCCAGTCCGCAGCAGAGTCCCCAAAAAATTGTATAACTCCCTGTGCTTTCTGGTAGCAGGACGTGACGTCCTCCTGCTGCGCCAGTGCTACAGCCAGTCTGAGACTGTAACTCAGCCCTGGTGCGCCGCGGAAATCAAAGATAGATATATTGTAGCAGCACTAGCTGCCACTGTGAGGCTGAGCTTGCTCATTGCTGGGAGCATCCTAAGCCTGCAGGAGCAGCCTCGCAGGTACTCGCTCACACTGCCAGCTGCCACACAGTTTGCAGCACGCCTTCTGTGACAGCTGAAACTACTGCATTATGTGTGACAATGCATTTCAGTGTGGCGATGCGGAGCACAACAATGAAATGCGTTAGTCTAACTCCTGATGCGTGGTACTTAGCAGCACTGGATAATGTAAGTTTGCTGTTAAAGAAGACAAGGAGGAAACATGAATTCCTTTTTGTTGCGATCATTCAAATAGCATTTTTCAATATGTGAAAGGCTACACAGATTGGGTTGAAACCGGAAATAAGCAACATATTAATGGTTGGTCGTTGCACTCAAAGCAGCCATATGCAAGAGTATCTAAATGATGTAACCTTACAGTGAAAAACCTTTTATAATATCTGACAAGCTTGTTTTGGTTGGAAACTTTAGTCGGTGCAATGTCTTTCCTTCAGACCAAAAGTAGTTGGGCCACTTTTTTAGGTCGAGCTAGAGCAGCGCATGCGCTGCTTGCTCGACTTTTTGTAACTGGCTTTTCAAAGCGCTACCATAGGCTGGCTTTTCCCGGCCACCAGCGTGCAAGTTATGTGCAGCGTGAACTTGCACAGTAGCCATCTGGCTTGTGTAATGGCTCATTAAGCCCTACAGGGCCTGAACCATGCTCCTCCACCCCCCTCTCTCTGCTCTCACGTGTCTTTAAATGTTTGTCTTGTAGCCGTATTTGAGTCTGCTTAGCTGGCAGCTGACATAGCCACCCGTCTATCTTAACAGCTGCATGTCTTTTTTTACACCATTCTCTAGCTGCTTGCTAGGGTTTCTCTTTAATCTTTGACGTTTAAATAATCTGGCAACTTCCGTTATATTTGGATCGATATAAAGCCGTAAGTTCCTTCTTGTCCATGAGCCCACTGTAGTTCCAGCTGTCATTTCACATCAAGACTCTTCATAGCATCCTGCATCATTAATGGCATAAATATTGCTGGATGCTGTTATGGTAATATTTACACTTGCCGTTCTTGACTTTGTTTTACAATGTATACATTTCACAAAAAATGTACTTGAATTGAAAAAAAATAGCTGAACTCTAGCAGATTGACCTGAAATGGTGCTGTCAGTAATGCAGACACGTGAGCCTTGTGACTTCATCAGAAGGTCAGATCCGATGCCCAAATTGCAGGGGTGCGCATAGTCTGGGGCCCTCCTCCAGTGGTTTCGGTTTCTTCTGAAAGGGGTGCCAGCCAGTGGCAGAGGGTTTGAGACCCCCCATTTCTGTGTGTCCTGTGCACCGGGACAGCCCTCTGAAGCGTGGTTGGACCAGCAAAGACATTCACTGTTGAGTAAACAGCAAACGTTATGCATCATGGATGTTATTAGATATTTAGAAATATTATAGGAATCATCCAGTTTGAAGGATTCCAGAACACATTTAAATTGAGAAATTTCACATTTGTAACCTCATTTGATGGAGAAAACGTTCATTTTTCTTATGTAAAATGTGGTCAGTTAACATCACTTTTGATCTTCAACAAATGTGCGTGTATATATTTCATCAGCTGATAAGCCTCTGAGGTTAGAAAGATAAAAGGGCTCATGTTTGCACGAAGAGTTAGTAATGTTTAATACGAATACAGTTACTAAAGCCATGCATCACTCTTTTTATGTGGAAGTAACATCGGATTTCCTGCTAATAATCTTTGTGACCCCCTGCCATTTCTCATAAGTGAGGTCCCTTGTTAATCTAAAAGATACTGTTTTTGTTGTGATGTTGCATGGTGTTGAAAAAACAAACAATCCCCTACGTAATGTCTGTAATAAACTCGAATACATCACCCACGCCCCCAAAAAAACAGCATTGGCATAACCAAAAGGTCTCGCCTTTGGGACCTTATAAGTGTTTAGTCATGCAACGCTTAATGTTGTTGCACCAAGGATATTATGCTGCATAACTAAACACTTATAAGGTCCCAAAGGCGAGACCTATTGGCTATGCCAGTGCTTGTTTTTTCTCTCTCTCTTGTTTATCTTGGGCTGTTTAGATTGGACGGGAGTGGTTGAGATATGGGTTCTTGCTTTAGTCGGGAGACATACATCCTCTGTCTCCATTTAGTCCAGCTTGCAAATCCACAAATGTTATGTGTTTTCATGTCCTGTTATAGAAAATGCCACTTTCTTTAATAAAGTAGGAAAACATTAAATGTGTCTTTTATTTATTTTGTAGGGAAAATAGGACCACCAGCGCTCCATGTTTCAATGGAGGGTAAACAAGTTGTAATCGAGGTTTACCACCCACCAACTCCATTCAAAAATCTGACTTTACTGGATATTTATGAAGACTTTAACTACATTTTGTATTTTGGGAATAAAGAAATCGAGGTATGTTCTAAGCACAAAATGTTGGATTTCTTCCCGTGATGCTGAAAAACGGTTTTAAGCCCAGACGAGATTGGTTAAAAAAGATGTGCATACATACTCTGCAGGTCATCCTAAAGTAGATTTGCTAATCTAAAATGTTAATTTTATGCACGGCTCATAAATCCCAGTTTGCCTTTCTAAAATGTGCAAGAATAAAGAAAATATGCATTTCATTTATTCAGAACAAGGAATGTACATAGCTTATGTGACGAAGTGTCCTCTTCGACCTGTGCCTATTTGAACAATTAAGGGCACATTCTGCACATTGCTGCTGCCATTCTGATTTCAGCGAATCAAGTGTACCAATTTTAAAAACAGGCATTGGCAATGCAAATAGTCCTGCCTTTGAAATGCCTGAAAAAAATGGCCATTGGCAAAAATAATTTTTAAAAAACAAACCATGAAATGAAAGCAAATTGACACACCAGCCTTGGCAATGAAGTGGACAGCTTTTTAGGCAGATGTGCACAAGGAAAATGACATCACTAAGAGGGAAGAGAGTCATTGTTTGAAGTGGCTGATGCATTGACCCATTCTATATGCTATGGTGGGAGAAAAGAAAATGACAGGAACAATGGATGAAGAGTAGCGATTGATGGCCCACGTAGGTATATGTTGGTATTTCTATAGAATAAATAGTAGCTGGCTAGCAACCGAGCTCTAAACGGGGGCAAGCTTCTGTGGGGAGGAGACAGACGAAATGGGAAAAGCTAGTAGAGTGGGTGAGATGTTAGCCTGCTGAGTTAGTCTTCCTTGAACAGGTGAGTTTTCAGTTTCTCCATTAATTGTACGAGGTTTACTAGTTGCCTCCTGGGACACACTTCGCTTGCCTTATGGAATATGGTGAGTGAGATCTTGCCCACAGTCCATGAAGTAATTTGTATAATTCTTGCACACTTCATACAATATGGACAAGATGCGATAAAATAAATTATCCGATCTGGGATGAACACCACTGACTGTGCGAGCAGCTTGTGGATGAGATCCACAGGCTTTTCAAGTAACGTTCCTGGGTCGTTCATAAACATGCCATTTGAAAGCACGTGTCTTTTCAGCCATATGGCAGATTCTGCCATGGAGCGCTTCAAAGAGACTAAAATCACAGTGCCCTCCCTCAGCTTTTATGCATCCATGAGGCGGTATCCCCAATAGTTTGCCCCCTTTTGAGGCTTCAAAAGAGGCCAGGCACAAAGACGATTTCAAGGTCCACCTCAACAACAATACACCCATCAGTCCTTTCGAGGTCCGAGATCTGTCCAACAACATCCAGGCAATCGGGGGCAATGTACTGCTCTGTCCCCCACCCCTACTGCTAACGCATCCAAGCCACCTTAGCTTGTCCCTGGTTGAATATAGCTATCCCGTTGGAGACAGGATATGGCATTACCTCCACGGGTGGCAGAGCATCACACCTGACTGATGGGTGCTTCAAATCGTTAAGCATCGGTACGCACTGCCATTCCTTTCCACTCTGCCCATAAACCATAAGCACCACAGCACAGAAGATGTCGGAGGAATACTTATCCATTTTACTGAAGGAGATTTTTGTCTTTTGGACAAAGGAGCCATCAAGAAGGTCCCAGCATAAAAAATAGGGACTGAATGTTTTTTCCACTATTTCCTGTTGTTGAAGAAGGACGGAGACCTTTGTGCTATTTTAGGACTTCACTCTCCCTTCTTTAAAAAAAAAAAACAAGTTAAAGATGACCATTCAGTCCCAAGTTCTATCTGCTCTGAATCCAGGCTACAGGATGGTGGCATTGGATTTTTAGGATGTCTATTTTCACATCCCTGTCCCGCCGTCCCACAGGTATTACCTGCGGTTAAAAATGGTCTACGAGCATTTTCAGTTTTCCGTACTCCCCTTTGGCCTCGCCAGCACTGCTCGGGTGTTCAAAAAAGTGATGGCAGTGGTCGCTGCACATCTCCTGAGGTTGAGAATAACAGTCTTTCCCCTATCTCGACGACTGGCTGCTTCCAGTCAGTCATAGACCACCTCCAGATGATGACAAACCTCCTCACATCTTTGGGTTTGCCAATTAACCTGCTGAAGGCACACCTTACTCCTTCCTAGAGACTCCCATTCTTCGAAGCTGTTCTGGATACTGTGTTTTTCAAAGCTTTTGGCTGGCTGACCTGGTCCAGGACTTTTGGGATATGATCTCAATGCATCCGCTTCTGCCCTGGGTCTCTGTGAGAACGGCAGGGAGTCTTCTTGAACATCTTGCCTCCTGCATTCTGCTTGTGTAACATACCAGGTGGCATATGCACCTCTGCAGTGGGATCTAAAATCTCAGCGGACTGAGTATCAAGGAAACCTGGAAAACTCCAATCAGATTTCGAAGGAGACTGCTAAAGACCTAAGGTGGGTGCGACTTGACCACTGTTCATCCGGTGGCAAGCATCTCCCTACCCCACCCAGAGTTGACGATAATGACAGATGCATCATTGCTGGGTTGGAAAGGTCATGTGGGAGAGGTCATGGATCAGATTTGCCCTGATTTCAGCCAGAGAAGGGATCACAGGGCAGAGTACCATGCAGTCTCTTCCTGACATGGAGGGGTTCCTTCAGTGTCTGCTGTCTGATGTGGAGGAGTTGTTGGACACCCTTCCTGCAACTTACACTGGGCATACTGGAGTGAACCCTATAAGATTTGAGTTCCTAACCCCATGTGAGGCTTGGATGGAGAATCTAGTGTCACAGTTGACTCTGAGCATCATCAAGAAGAGTTGCACCATATCCTTAGGCCAGCTATGGAGTAGAGGCGCAGAGTGGCTAGCCCTTTTGTATTCTAAGCTTTGTTATCTAGCATTATAACCCACTGCTGAGGGCTGTACCAGTTGTTAAGTGTTCTCTGAAACAAGGAAATGGGCCTGTATCAACCAGTATAAGGAAAGGGACTATAAGTATATTTGGACTTTCCACCAACTGAGGGTAGAATTTTCTAATTTAAATGGCGAGAAAAAAAGACACTCACCAGAAGGTTGAAACAGAAGACTTGTGCCAGTCATCATTGTTGGCCCTTGCCTTAGGTGGAGCTCACATCATTCCAGTGTTGTGATGAGTTTGTGTTCACATGTATATTCAGGTTGCCCTCTTCCCTATGCACACTTCATTGTTTTGTTATTGTAAAGATTAGTAGGGCTAGTTGTTTGTAACTTTTGTTTTACATGCATCTCGCACAAAACCTAGTCTGTCCTGCTCTTACATCGTTTCCATTAAATTGGATAGAACAGGTGAAGCAAACTCGGCCTCCTGCTGCACAGAAGGGTGGGTACCCAAATCCCAAACCTCACTTGAAGGCGAGATTCACTGCTAAGAACATACACTCTCCACATACACACCCTCCCCCCTCCCCCCAACACGCACCCCAAGGCACTGTGGCATACAGCATTTTGAAGTAAACAGTTTCTCACTGAGTTCGAACAGAGGGTGTGGGACTGAGGAAAGATAGTCATAGGCAGGGCCGGACTGGACGTAGTGAGCACCGGGCGTTTCCCCGGTGGGGGCCGCTTTTGGGCACCTGGAGGGCCATTTTTGTTACTGGGGGCTGGCAATATCGTCCCCCTGTAACAAAATCGTCCGAAACCAGCCCTAACAAATAGCTCAGCCGCACCCCCCACTCCTCCACATCCCCCCACCGCCCCAGGGGGGGCAGCCGAGCAGTTTGCCAGGGCCACTTTCGGGTCCCAGTCTGGCCCTGGTCGTAGGAGGAATCACAACCTATATCTGTCAGAAACCAATCGTACCAAGATTGTATGGCCTGGAGCAGGGGCGGCTCTAGGCTCATGGTGGCCCTGTGCAGGGAGCGTAGGTGGGGGCCCCGGAACAGGGGGTCCGGGCGGGGCGGAGCTCAGGAAGGTGTTTTAATAATACGTCCAGAAAAGTTGTTAGATGACCAGTACCTGCGGCTGCTCCTACCCTTCCGATTTCGTCTCAGAATGATACAATTTAGGAGGAGGAGGGCATTGTGACACACGATGTGAGGGACTGGGCGCACAGACAGCTTCAGTGCCAGGGCCATGACAGGGGCACCGGTCTCCTTTGAAAAACAATGCATGCCACAATTCAGAACTGCCATACCCATGCGCAGAAAAAGTTGAATGGCACCAGATCTCGAGGTACATGGTGTTACCCCTTTACAGAGCCAGCCAGAAGAAAGCAAAATGTCACTCGATAATACAGTAAGCAATATTTAAGCATGCTTATCATGTGACTATTCATATATACACCCAGTAAAAGAAGGCAGCAGGGTCTTAATGTACAGCACTTCGCACCTCCTTTCAAAAAAAGGCTCTGAGCACGCCTTAGGCACAAACGGAGGTGGAACATCTTTGACTCGAAGATGCAAAACCAAATGGCTCTTTATCGATTCTGCTCATTCTTCCACGGACACACATTTTATCTGCATGTTGCAATGACAGCTGGCAAACCAACGCTCGCTGGTTTCTCAGAAACATCAGTAAACACCCTTTTCATGAATTCTCTCCTTGCACCAATTTATGGCATATGTGAGAGAACACTGAACTGATTACAGGCTCCCACTGAACCAGTTCTCTCCTGCAGTCACATAAGGGTATAAGTTATACCCTGTATAAGTTGTGTGTATAAGAGAGGAGGGGGAAACCCGCTGCCGCTGCTTTTAAATATTGCTTCAGCTTGTGTCATCTTTATGTTAATTGTGTGTAATTATGCAATGGTCATATGCTGACATCTAAAAAAAACGCTCTGACGACATGGTCTTCAAGTTTAAACTTTCAAATACATGTATGACAAGGTTTGGCTTTATGCCCTCTATAAGCTTCAAACTTGGTAGTGATTTCTTTTTTGTTGCCAGGCGTAAGGCACTGCTGCCTGCATGCTAAATCATCACACTCATGGTTTCACCTCCTTCTTTCACTTCTACATATCATGTCACAGGAATCGCTGTACCAGATGACCGTGGTTAATAAACCATAAATGGCCAGTCTAGTCCTTGGGGAAAGCAGTTTATGTGATCGTCAGTGTCCACTACGCAGCCCCATAATTTGTCTTTTTTTCTTAAGCAATTTTGCCCGGTTAGTAGAAAAACAATATTCCGAACAAGGAGAGTCTCAGTAAAACTTTACTACGCCTTTACATACAAAAACAACCCAAGCAACCCGTGGATCCGATCCTCGTCGTGGTGGCCCCTGGGGTTTGGCGGCCCTGTGCAGGTGCACACTTTGCACATGCCTAAGGCCGGCCCTGCCTGGAGGAAGAAGCAGGAGCTTTTATATACTTTATGCTGTATGTAGACATTGCTGTTTGTTGATGGTATGTCATTTGTGCCCAGGACAAACTATTAAATTCTACTACCAGGTTGTCTATATCCTAGGCAGTGGCAAAACTGAGACTTGGGGCCAGCATTGCTCACTAAATACGCCTGCCAAATGCAACACTAACACAGAGATTAGAAGGGAATAGAGGCAGACCATCTGAAGTCTACTCCATTGTTTGGGACCTCAAACAGAGTAAAACGCACTACACAAATGCTACAGGACACTACACCATGGAGGTATCGATGCTGAATTGTTATTAAATCTTGGTGCCAGCATCTTCTCTCAAATGTATTATTAAGTGGAGTCTCAGAGACCCCAAAAATATGTTTCTTCATAGTAAATAATTAAGGTCTTGTGCATGTCCATGTCTCCTAGCCATGAATCAACGTGACATAGATATTTTGACTACCATTTTCTATGCCGGCATGAACGAAGGTGTTCTACCTTTCAACTTCTAAAAAAAAATCTTGAATGTGTCACCCACTCAAACATTGGCACTGTGAGAGAAACCTAGCCGCCTTAAGGTTATAGTAAAGATTTTGTACTGTCCACTGTTAGCATTAATGATATACATTTCACGGTTATCTGTTAAAGCAGACTTTCAAGTTATAATCATCAAATGTTTGGTAACTTCTTAGTCTTTTATCACTTCTTCAAACACCCTAGAGTGCTGTATGACCCTTTCACATATTCACTACTTCAGCAGAATTGCTGCAGGTCCACTCACTTGAACATCGAGGAGGCTCCAAAGAGGATACAACTCTGCTTCAAGCCTCATATCAGCCTGAAGATCACACCGCACTAAAAGTGCTATATATTTTCTTCTACTTAAGCAAAGGGTTGAAATTGAAACCTTTTGTCTTGTTCTTAAGGCTTTTCCTAGCTATGCCCCACAGTATCCTAAAAGAATGTCCATTGCTACTGCTTTCCAGATGCAAATATTGTGGAAAGTCCCTGCACATTCAAGATCATCGTTTTGGAATGCTCTACCTTTTCACCTTTGTATTTAAGAACGCTTAAGAAAATACTACAAATAACATGAAAACCCACCTCTATTGCTAATAATTACTACACGGTTCCCCCAGCAGCAGGCCTCCCTTCTGAATGAACTAGTTAGTTGTACTAGCGCTCTACTAAAACAGTTATAAGCAAGCAGTGTCAAAACGAGTAGGTTTAGCCTTTGGGACCTAATCGCTTTGCTATTGGTTATAGCGATTGTATACAAAATCTGTGACACTTCCCATTATTGCTTGTGTGCCTGCTGCACCAAAAAGACCTCTGGGCAGGTGATCATGTGCAGGCGCTTTTAGAGAGGAAGGACGGGGTGGCCCATGTAGGTGGTAGCACCAGCAGCCTCCCTCATGTCACCAGGCTAATTCAGGAGAAGATTATTGGGTTCCATTCTGGCACAACTGGTTCCCGACACAGGGTAGAGCCTGCCTAGAGAGAGGGGGAGCCCGCATGAGCAGAATGTACAGTGGGAATGCATTTGATTTGTCTGTTAACCCAAAGGCCAGAATGGCGCTCAAACTCCACTAATACGGAGTAGGAGATTATCCTTGTAGTGTGAGAAATATAGTGACAAACTCCAATCCCGCAACCCTCGGTAATGACGACAAGTCTGAATAGTACCAGCAAGGGGCTCTATAGCCAAGACAAATAGGTGGGAGAGGGGGCAGCCTTGGTGTGTACCCCTCTTGATTACGTGCGGCGAGGAAATAATAGAGCCAGTCTTCACACGAGCCACAGGGTGTGTGTAAAGAAGGCATGTCAATATAAGGAATCCATCACCCACCCCCCCAAGTTAGACATAGTCGCATACAAATAATCCCAGCATAGGGAGTCAAATGCCTTCCCAGTATCCAATGCCATGACCAGTACTTTCAAGTCGTTGCCAGGTGTGGGGTGCATAACCAGTATCAATTGACGACCATTCCTCGCAGTATTCCAGGTAGCGATAAATTCCAACTGATCATCATGAACGAGGCTCTCAACATGGGGGAGCATTCTGTTCACCAACATTTTGCTCAATATCATATTCTCGGTATTAAAAGACCGGGGTCAGTAAGAATAAACCAACTGCTCTGGCTGGTTTGACGCAATGTCATAGAGAGGGAGCCTGTATTTTTGGCAGAGTTGAACAGTTTAGTCAACGCCAGTGCCAGAGTGTCAATGTATATTGAATACAATTCCAACGGGAGGACTTTGTCATGAGCCAGTGCCTTGATGCCCAGGACCAAGATTTCACTACCCATGGCCACTGTGATTGGGAGTATGTGTGTCTCTTCAGCTTACATATAATTTTGTATGGAGTGGCTGGGAGCCTCACCTTGCTCACCATAGATCTGTACATAAAACCGTGCTAAAACCTCATTGATTTCAGTTTGTCTATGCACTACCTAATCTGCAAGCATGCATGTCTGCAGGATCTGAGAGTCTCGGGGATCAGGGCTAGCCAAACAAGCCAACAGCCTCATCACGTTCGTCATGCACTTTAGGAATGTAGGCCCTATATTGATAAGCCCTGAGGCGCTCAATGATATAGCCAGATAGGTTGGCATAGGTGAATATTACCACTTTTGAGGCGTCTCCAGAGGGTTTAGATTTTGCCAATGCCACACTCCTCAATCACAGGTAGTACCCAGCCCCAAAACCCTCTGGGTAAACATTATAGAGTCCAATTCAGAAGTAAGAGATGTGGATTCCTGCACCAGGCTCCTTCTCTTCCTACCCAGCACCACAATGAATGCAGCTCTAATTTGATTTTGCCAGCACTGCAGGAGCCTGTGGGAGGCCATGTGCCCTCCTTTCTACCGGCCTTGAATGCAGTTGCTTTGGGCCAGTTTTCCTCCCGATAATAGAAATCGGGACCCACCCTTCATTTAAGATCCTCCTTAAAGTCGCCCCATACTTTCACATCCCAATTCTGCAGTAGCACCAGAAATAACTACATTTTGTAGTGGGGTCCACCCATTACCAACTTGCAGTTCTCTAACATGGATTGGCTTCACCAAGGTGATGTTGGTAGTTATGGCCCATCTGAGATGGTCAGGTATTCCATTTGCCCATACCTGGATGACTGCCTGCTCAAGGACGAGTTTCCGGAGTTTGTGTTGCACCATCTACAGTCAACAACAACTGTTATTTCACCTGGGCTTTTCAAGAAACAGACACAAATCTCTTCTGGAGCCTTCCCAACAGCTCGTGTTCATAGGGTCATTCCTGGATACTACATTTCTTTGTGCCTTTCTCCCTCCTCAGAGGAGAGGCCATGAAATTCAGAAGATGATTATATCCTTCATGGATGTCTCAAGAGTTCCGGTCCTAATGATCTTGCATCTGCAAGGCCTGCTGGCTTCCTGCATCTTCCTGGTTGAGGGTTGGCATATACGTGGTGCTGCTGCAGGCAGTGGCTTCAACACAGGGGATATCTGTTGGACACCATTGTAGTGTCATGGGACACTGCACTGTGTGTGGGTTGGTGGGAGAATGAGGTGCACCTTCCCAGAGGGTTGCCCTTCAGTCACTCTCCAACCGTGGTCACAGTACTAACTGAAGCCTCTATTCTAGGGTGGAAGACCAGCCTTGAGGATCTGGAGATCAGAATCTCTGGTCTCCGGAGAAGCATGTGCTCCATATCAACCTGCTAGAGGTGTGAATTATTCAGCTGGCACTCAAAGCCTTCCATCCGTCCGAGATGGGTCTGTTCAGATCTTGATGGACAGTACAACTGATGTTTGTTCATGTGCCACAAGGGGGAGTAGGGCCTCAAATCCTGTGTTTTGATGTGTTGAGGGTGTGGACTTTTGCACTTAGTCATGGGATTTGGTTAACAACCATTCCCCTGGTGGGTTCTCGGAGTAGCAGAGTCAAAAGCATGAGCACGTATTACCTTGCCATTCACAAGTGGCATCTTCCTTTGGAGGTAGTCCTGGGCATCTTCACCAAGTGGTGTACGCCTCAGGTGGACATTTTTGTCTCCTCAGAAGATGCTCTGTGCCAGCAATTCTATGCCCTCCACTATCCGTTAAGGGAGGGGGATGTGTTTCGGTTGAGGTTGGACTTTAATCTTCATTGCACGATTCCCCCACTACTAAGTTCTTAAGAAGATTCACCAGACCTGCTGAAAATGGTCTGGTATGTAGACCATCTGTTCTTCTCCCTGTGTCCCCATTTCAATGGCTATCCAGGGCAGACCTCTCTCCCAGTCGGAGGAGATTGTGCTGCACCCCAATCTTCGAGAACTCCACCTTCATGCCTGGAGATTGAGTGGGACATCTACGCTTCCTTTAGCTGACAGCAGAGGTGGTGGACGTCATCCAGTGCACTTGTTTCCTCTTCACAAAATCTGTTTATTCCGGCAGATAAAACCATTCTATTTCATGCAGCACATACAACAATGTGGGCTATTTATGAGCCAAACTATCAGAGGTCCTCCAGTTTGTACTCTCTCTAGCTAAGAGTGTGTAATGTGGCCAATCTAAAAAGTTATTTGGATGTTTTGTCGGCATACATCTGTCTCGCAAAGCAGCCTTCCCTGTTCAAGTCTCCTATTGTGATACAGGGTTTTGTTTTGTGGGAGGGGGGGAGGGGGGGAGGGGGGTTGGTGGCCATCACTTCGGCAAGGTGGGTCATTGAGCTGCAGGCACTGTGTGCCGAGCTGCCGTTTATTACCTTTTTCAATGGAAGGCAGTTAAAAAAGCCACTGCACATAGCGAGAAAATCTACGAAGTAAGCGAATCAGTTGGTCATCAACTCGCCATACGTATGAGGCAAGAAACATCTCAGAACTTCATACGTGAAATATCAGATCCAGTGGACGGCTTAATCTCAGAAAGTAACAAAATTAGAGAGGCATTTTGGCACTTCTATAGCACTTTATACAAAGAGGAAGGAGGTGCCGATATAGACAGTATAAGAGAATACTTAAATCAAGGAACACCCAGCAGACTCGCCGAAGAAGATCGAGATGATCTAGAGAAGATACCAGTTCTGGAAGAAATCCTAGAGACAGTGAAAACTTTACCTAGAGGAAAAGCAACTGGCCTAGACTCGATCCCCCTAGAGTTCTATATCACCTTCTTAGATCAAATCAAAGGGATTCTCTTGGAAGTATGTGTGCACATATTTAACGGGGGATTACCACCAAGATCATGGTCAAAAGCGAAAATAGTAGTATTCCTGAAGAAAGATAAACCTCCTAATCAGATGGGCTCTTATCGCCCTATCACTTTAATTAATGTGGATTCAAAAATATATTCCAAGTTAATAGCGAATCGTATGGCACCACTAATCCACAAACTTGTCTCACACTCCCAGCATGGGTTTATACCTGGAAGAGGAACCACAGATCATATCCATAGAGTGATCACCCTCTTTGACAGCACAGAGGTGACAGGAGACCCAATGGCGCTTATTCTTTTAGACGCTGAAAAAGCCTTTGATCGGGTCTCCTGGTCATTTCTGTGGCTGGCAATGGGTCACCTGGGATTTGAACAAGGATTCATTCAGGCAGTACAAAAACTATATACCAGCCCTAAAGCAGTAGTGATGATAAATGGGAATCTATCTAAAGAATTAACAATATCAAGGGGAACTCGACAGGGATGCCCATGCTCTCCATTACTGTTTGCCATCTACATTGATCCCTTTATTCGCAGTTTGGAATCTAATGCCAGTATTATCCCTATTCGGACCCAAGGCTATATAACAAAAACTCTTGCATATGCTGATGACATAGCCATAGTAACATCAGATCCAGTATTAGCCCTACCTATAATCGAAACCGAGGACAAAAACTTTGGTAATATGGCCGGCTACATTCTCAATCAAAGTAAAACCCAAGTAGTCTTAAATGATAAATGCATCATGATAGATCCTCGAGTGACAATAAAGGCGACCTACTTAGGGGTATGTATCTCCTCCAACCTCGATAAATTGGTTGCATTAAATTTGAGCCCTCTGCTAGATAAAATGCAGAAAGATCTTCATCGTTTAAATAACCTACACTTATCTTTGATTGGCCGTGTGAACGCCTTAAAAATGGTATACTTCCCTAAACTGCTTTATATGTTCAGAGCAATCAATCTGGAAATCTCTGAATATTGGTTCAAATTGATGGAGCGTACTTTCTCAAGTTTTATTTGGTCCTATTCACAACCACGTAGAGCCTATAAGCTCTTGACTCTTCCTAGAGAAAATGGAGGCTTAGCCCTCCCTAACCTCAAATTATATTATTGGGCTTGTATGCTCTCATATAATCATGAACTCTTTTTTTTATTAGATAATAATGAGATAATCTTAGGGGAAGACCTACCATCAATCCATCAGCTGGTATTAGGTAATGGGAGCAAGGGTTATCTGTGGCGATTTCTTTATGATAGCTATCACAAAAAGGTCCGCCTAAAGACCTTACTCGGAGGGTTTAAAGCGTGGAAAGCTGTGAGGAAATTATTGGGCATCGGACGACTCTCGCTTTATTCTCCACTAAGCAATAATCCAGCTCTACCTGAAATCTTTAGTGGAGCCTGCATTAAGAGATGGACCATGACTGGAATTACACACTTTGGATGTCTTTTCGTAAATGAGGGGTTACACTCGTTTGAAACCTTGAGGGAAACATATCATTTGGAATGGAGGGACTTTTTTAAATATCTACAAATTAGAGATTTTTTAACCCAAAGAATTAGAGAAAATACCTCGTTTAATAAAATACCGACAGCAGAAACATTAATAAAACCAAAAAAATTTACGATTGGTGAGATGTATTCTCACTTGGTATCCCTTCTTCCGGACAATCTCGAGAAGGCATTTCAGAAGTGGCAGGGAAAATTAACAATGACTATGGAAGAATTCAATCATGCCTATGATTTATCCCAAACCATCCTTATGTCAACCAAATTGCAAACACAATTTTATAAAACATGCTTTTTCTTGTATTATACCCCAGATAGAATCGCTAAATGGGGAAGTGGGAGGGGTACATGCTGCTTTAGATGTACATTATCTGAGGCGGATAGCATACACGTATTTTCTTCCTGTGTAAATTTATCCCCATTAAAACTGAGTATTGAACAGTTTTTAACTGAGATTCTAAAAACCAGAATAATCCTCTCTAATGAAATGATTTTGCTTGGAGTAACCAATCTCAATGAATCATCACTTGGACATGAACTAATATTTATTGACATGGCGGTTCTAAGAATATGTATTGCTTCTGCCTGGCTAGACCCTAACCCACCATCCTTTCAACAATGGTTTTCTAGATTGCTAGCTATATTTAATTTGGAAATGGCTATATATAAAAGAACAGGCAGAAGGAGGGTCAGGGGATTGAAAATTTGGAATCCTTTGATTGAGTGGTCCCAATCTCAAAGTAATTCTCTGTAACATAAAGCCATATTCTGCGGGATTTAAATACCACAAAAACTTAAATGGTTAAAGATGCATATTATTTGAAATCTAAAATTATCTAGATGTTATGTGTATCTCCTCAAAAAGAAGGGAAATGTTTTCTTGGTTGTTTGATTAATTTACTTAGCCATTATTGTACAATGTACGAATTCTCTAATTTTTCTGTGTTTATATGTGAAATATTCTTTGCCGAACCTGTATGACCTGGGGGGAGGGGGGGGGGGTAATATACACTGGAAAAAACTCAATAAAGATAACTTAAAAAAAAAAAGGAAGGCTAGTGTTGCGAACCAGGACTCCTTCCCTCCCAAAAGTTCTTATTTCTTTCTATCTCGGTCCATCCATTACTTTACAATCCTTCTATTCCCCACTTCAACCCACACAGGAGGCGGATTGGCAGCAGCTCCTGGAACCTAGGCTTGCATTACCTTTCATTTCCACTCTACTTCAGGTATCAGATTGCATGACCTAATCTTAGTCTGTTACTTCGGCAGTAGAAAAGGAAACACATACAGAAATTTACATTGTCCAGCTACATTATTCCTTTGTTTCAAAATGTGCTACACACTTGCCAAGAAGGAGCCACCTGGAGAAATCAAAGCTCACTGTCCCAGAGCCAAGTCTTCGTCTTCTGCACTCGCAAGAGGCAAATCTGTAAGATGTCTGCGTAGGCATTCCTACACTGTTTCGCAAAACATTACTGCTTGGATTCTGAGATGCATAGGGACAGGACTTTGCCAGTTCTTTGCTACAAGACTTCCTTATGTAACCTGTGGTTTGCCTTCTTCTAGGGAGTGTACTACCTAGTAATCTATTTAACACACGAGAAACTTGCAAGTTGAAGAAAAAGTTACTTACCTTCAATCAGTATTTTTTTGGTAGCTACTCTATCTACCTGCAGATTCCTCCCCACTCCCACCCACCTCTGTCTGATAGTTGTAAGTTCAGGGATTGTTCAATAAGGTATCAGAAGTGTATCTAATCAAGGTTTCTGTATCTGCTTGTGTGAAAGGCTTGAAAAAAATAGGCAGAAATTGATGTTGCCCAGAGGTGGTCTCTATATGGCTTCAGACGTCAATACTAAGCCAGCGCCCAATTCCCAGGTCATAGAGTTGTGAAGTTTTCCGGGTCCAGCCTGAAGCCTGTGAGGAGGAGGAAAGAGACAGAGAACCAGGTGAGTAATCTGCAGTTAGAATTATCCATCAGAAACTCCCTAAACACCAGGGACATTTGTTTTTTGCTTTTTATCAACAAACACCTGATTAATGGGTTCGTCTCTGACAAGCAAAAGAGAATGCATACCTATTCGGCATTCAAATGAGCTGAAAATGCATCCACTGCACCGACAGATGCACTTAACTCAGCAATCCCTGAGAGAGAACGGAGGGATTTCCCCCTCCTTCTTCCTGGGGGGGTGTTTGGGAGGGAATTAACGGCCCACTGAGCCCTAACTGAGTTCCAGGATTGTCATGCTTCATAGTGGATATGCCAAAGGTTAAAAATGTATGAATTGTTATGTGGGACCTTCAGTAGGCAAATTAGGTAGCGTCAAATATACATCATACTGCAACTATCAGTTGAAAATAGGCATGTTGTCAGAGCTTTCTGGGCTATAAAGGATCCTGGATGGTCACAAGATGTTTTAGAGGAGCACCCATTGGAGCTAGGCCACTGCCCTTTGGGGATATTTAGGCATGCTACTGCAAATGGGGAAACCTCCTTTACAACGCAACTTTTACCACGCAGTGCCTTTATGATGCAACTATTACAACGCATGTCATTACAACGCATAGCGCTGGGGGCGCTCTAGGATAGGGACTAGATTTAATTTACTATCCAACACCTTCCCTACTATCCACGGGGACTGGAGTTGGAATAGTAAATTAAACTATTCACAATCCAGCACCCCTAAGCACTATGCGTTGTAAAGGCATGCGTTGTAAAAACTGCGTTGTTAAGGCATGCGTGGTAAAAGCATGCGTTGTAATGTCATACATCCCTGCAAATGTGGTGTCAAGAGGCATATATGTGTTGAATTGGCCACCAGAAAGATCATTACTAAAGGTAAGTACATTTTTCTTTCTGCTCACGATGTAGGAACAATTCCTTTTTTTTTTCTTTCCATGACCGTCTTACCTACATCATTCCTGGGAATGAAAAATTGGGGATGGTATCCCACCTTGAATACGGCAGAACTACTTCTACTGTGACTGGGTGGTCCTTTTGTTGACAGACCAATGAATTATTAGTTTTGGCTGGTGACTCTTCAAGCCGAAGTCCTGTGATTTCCCCCACCCCTAAATGGGGTAAGGGAATATAGTGAGGTGGGTGGGTGGGGCATCTGCTTTTTTTGGCAGATGCCTGATCCCACTCGAACTACCCCTCTAATTGTGCTGTAACAATCATAGTCCGCCCTTAAATGGCAATATTTTTTATATAAACCCTTAAAACCAATCTAGCTTTAACTTACTTTAACATGACTTTTCCGAGATGTACACGATGTGCCTCATACTAAATGCTGAAGTAGGGTAAAACATGCTAAACATATCTTACTTTCCCTATTACAGTTTGAGGAAGAGGAATGTGACATTGAGGCATGTGGCACCGAGATTCTGCTCCCTCAGAAGGTCTCCAACATATGCGTATCTACTCAGGGAATATCAAAGCATTGGATGGTTCCTGTGGAGAGATCGGAAGAAAAATGTCTTGACATTGTGAACAGTGAGGCTAGCAAAGGTAAATACTTGTACCATTACATTTTTGGGTAATGTGATAGAACTTTGAAGAAAAGTGTGATGTACTAAGTAGTAAATATTAAACGTACCTTTACGATAAATGTTATATCCACCACACTATTTGCACAATTCATCAACAGCCCAGGTCAGAGGTACCTTCCATTGACAATGAACCGCATTATGGAAGCAGGCTGCCTCTTGGTGGTAATATCATTGAGGAGAGTAACTCACCAACCAAGGTTTGTGAGAAAAAGATCTGAGTACAATGTTTTCCCACATACCTGCCTTTTTTTTAATGCTTATTTTCTGTCTTGGTCGCTTGATATGGGGGGTAGGGATCGCCCCAATTAAAAAGCCTATGTGGTACCATCGTACCTCAGCCCCAAAGCATAGTGGGTCTAGGGTAGATCTCACTTCCCTTGCTAGCACCTCCCACATTTAGTACAGCAACAGACTGGTCAAAATGTGGCCAGTGTCTTTCCTTTCGTGTTCCTGTGTATGTAATGCTGGAATGGCATTGTATCAAGTGATGATGGGGTCATGCCTTAGCTCCCTCTCAACTGGCTGTCACTGGCAGAGACTCTCGAAGGCTGGTTACCCCACCACCTGTAGTCTCCACCAGTCACGGCTGAGCATCCTGCTTTGTGGCAAAAGCTTCCACCTGGCTCTTCGCTGCGTATTATTGAGTAAGGCTACAGTATCCAAATTGAGGGGTTAGAAATATTTTTCTTGGCACCATTTCTTACGGTGAACCCCACACAAGCTGGAGATGAAGAAGTGGGAATGTGGCCATCCTTTTGTTTTCCACTGGGCAAAAGTCACCCCTCAACTTGAACTCTCCGTTCCATATTTAAAAGATACCTGCAGTCAGCTAAGAGCCATCTTCATAATTATTATTTCAAAACCATTGGCATACTGTTCACAATCAACAATTACTAAAGGTATTAAACACAAAATGTCCTGTTTGGAAAGTGCCACTAAGTTTGTTCTCTGATGCAGCTTCATTGAAATGCTGCCACCATATAGGCACAGGGCTGACCAGTCAAGCGATACTAACTCCTCAAGGCTACAGGCATTAAGGCCAATTGATGTTTTCCTCAATCTTCATCACACCGAATGTTAATGTACTGAGCACCAGATCTGCAGTTTTTGTAAGTCTGTTGGACTTATGGTAGGTGGCAGCCAGTTCTACGTTCAGGTCCCCAAAACATTTTACCAGTATCCTTGTTAAAGAGTAGGAATAACAGACCTTCCTAATAAAATCGGTTGCATCCCTAAAAACTTCATGCCTCACTTTGACCCTGTTGTGTGTGTGTTTGTCTGTGAGTGCATGTGCACATGAGGGCATCTTACAAAGGTGTGGATACCACTGACAAAGTAGGAATTAAGTAATAGGTGCACAGAATGATAGCTTTCCTTTAATGTTGTCATTATCTTTTGTGTGGACCTGATTCCCTCCATACTCCTGTACACGTCATCTTGGCTAGGGGATGACATTGATGTTTTTGATAAGCCCAAGAACTCTGAGCATCAACAGTACCAGATTGTCCATGGCCCTGCATTTTCTTTTTCTTTTTTTGTGAATCTGTTTATTGGTTTTTCACACGAGAAATCAAAGAAAAACAGTACTGTATGCAGAGGAATACCATGAATGTTCCGTAGGAGTCAGGGGTGATTTTAATCTGTAGGACATTGTAATTCAGATACAGGAAGTGAGAATAACAATTGTGTATTATAGTGCGATACGGGCGAGGACAATAGTGTAAATACGCATTTACATTACATGTGGGCACACACAGTGCAAGGTTATTATGTAACAGATACTGAAAAGGGGGAATGGGGTAGAACAAAATGAGGACAAAGCAAGAATAAAATAGGGTCAACTGTAATTGATATGCCGCCAGGGTGCCCCCGCTCAAACTCTCCCCGCATGTGCACTGTCCACTTTTAGCAGATATTTGTCACGTGTGCCAAATGTGTAATTGCTGCCTGCTTGTGGGAGAAGTCATTAATGAAGGTTCACCCTGACTCTGTAGGGATGGATGAGCACCCCCGATTTATGCCGCCACAATGGTTGGCTCCTCCTCTATGGATGTACCCGACCAATCCATGCCATTGTTCCTCTGCAGGTCCGATAATATTGCGTCCCAGCTGGCAGCTAGTGGGAGTTTGCGGAGGCCCAGCAAATCTTCTCTGTGCAGGGCAATGCTCTCTGCTTTAGCCCAGTAAATTGCAACGCCACACTATAGCATGAAGGGGCACAGGAGAGTTCCATCTCCTGGTGATTAGCTGGTAAGCACTTGCCATACCCAGATCCAGACAGCGAGATGTAACCTTGTGTCTTTTACCTCTTCTGAAGAGATGCAAAATATAGGTTTCCCAATGAAAGGGAATGCCGTGTTTAGTTCAGGGGGCAAGGACGTCGGCTTTTGTTCCACAGTCCCAGTTGAGAGCGGGACAGTGCCACTGCATATGTAAGAGGTCCGCGTCAAACAATTGACACAGAGGACTGTGGCAGTGTCTGTGCAATGGAAATATTCATTAACTTTAGCTGGGATAAGAGACGCTCTATGCAAGATAACAAATTGGATCTGGCGAAAGCGCTGATTGCGAGGTATTCGCGCGGAGCTCTCCAGGGTTACTGCCCACTCAGATTCTGTGAAAAGATGTTCGAAGTCACCCTCCCAAGGAAACTTCAATGCTTCCAGTGTGGGCGCCGTGGTCCCTGTATTTTGAAGAGCATCGCCTAGTCATGAAGATAGCTGGCCTAGAGTAGGGCGTGCTATCAACAAATTGACAATGTGGTGACTAATACCAGCTAGCATAGGGTTGGCTGAGAGTCCTTGACCAAAAGTAGCATATCATTTTGTTGGTTCAAACTTCCTCCCAGTGCCTCCAGTGTAGGACAGTGCTGACCCTCTTGAACCAGGAAGTTGTTCTTTATTTGGACTTAAAGAGGAACGTCTGAAAAAAAGGATCTTAGCAGGGAGTAAGACTCAGCATGTTGGTGTTTCTCCTCAAGTAGAAGACTAAGCTTAGGATCCAGTCAAACCTTGCTTTTGCGACCTGTCCTGAAAAGTAAACAGAACTCTGTTATATTGAGGAGCAGGTTCTTGGTCAGTAAGAATGAATTATTAAGATGGACTGAAACTTACTTGGGCATTTGCTCATGGATGCGAGACCCCTGGGAGTCAAAAGAACATTGTAGCCCAGCTAGCCAGGGCTGGCTCAAGGATGTGTGCAACATCAAGGTGGCTGAAGACTTCCAAATAGCAGTCCAGAACTATGAGTGTGTTTTGCCTGCATTGTGCTAATCTGTCTCTGTTGGAGCTTTCATCGCTCCATATCCAGCCTCAGAGGGAAACAGCATTTTTACTGTAGCCCTAATGCTTAGATTGATATGCCTCAGGCTAAAATGAATCCTCCCAATTCCCGTACGTCAGGACCACTTCTGTAGCCTGCACTGTTCAAGAAATGGCATGGTTTGAGTTCACAATTGGATTGCTAGAAATGCAACTCTGGCGGGTTTTGTACCCATGGGGATAGCACTTTGGCTACTCATGTAAATTTAGTGCCAGTAGCCTCTGTGAAAAGGTTGATTGAAGATAATTGGGATAGGTAGTAGACTCTCCTGGCCTCTGTGGAGTGTTCCAGACCCTAAGCACCAGTGGCCCTGTTAACCCAGATATAATTACTTTTTTAATCCAGTCAACTGGCTTTCTGAATCTGTTCCTTTGACTTGGGTGGGATTCCCTGTACATCTTGGTTCTTGGTTTTTCAAGCGACATTAGTATTGGTAATTCTGACAGAGTTTATGCCACCTGAAACTTATGGAGCCATCTGATCTGGTACCCAGTTCTCCAACTTGGACACAGTTAAGACTTTTTACATTGCAACAGTCTTTCTTGTGCTGTTGGCGTTGATTTGTAGCAAGAAGTTATCAAAATGTGCTGGTGCCTGGCAATGTAAGTGGCCTGTGCGATAACAAGTGCATCCTGTTATGGGCCCTCACTGGACAATGTTGACCTAAGAAAGGCCTTGCATCCCCAAGCTTGTTGCAGGAGCTGGACTGGTGCCCCCCGAGAAGTTTACCACTATCCTGTTTATTGTTTTTGGGGATGCATTGGTCGTGCTAGAGATTTCACATTTCTCGCTATCATGTTGATTGTATCTGAGGAAGAATTGCCATTACTAGCTGATGGATGTTGTGGGTGCATTGCCATGTGTTTAATTTTCACATCTTTTGTTCCGTGCAATTACAAAAGGGTAATTAAATGCATATGTTTCATCTGTGTACTGTTTTACAGTCCATGATGGAGAAGGATTGATTAATATGGTTTGGCCAGACGTTTTGTGAGCTTTGATCTTAGCTTGAGCTTACTCACAGAGAACAAAGTAGGAATTAAGTAATGATTTTGGAGAGAGAGAGAGAGCGAGAAGTCCATCGCAAATGTTTGCCTGGAGCACCTCTAATTCATCCCCAAAGAAGGTAGTGCTGCGCATATTTGACTTTGTCTTGACTGGCCATCTTTGAATTAGAATTTCTTCCATGGCTTCTTGAAGAATGTGTTTGTCAATGAGGCAATCTACATGATCTCTAAAGCAGCTATCACCTATATGGGTAAATTGACTTTGCTTTTGAAAACCTTCACCATGTTCTCGCGCTGAAAGGGCCTCCCCATTGCCTGTTGGGACTGGCAGCACTGTTTGAGATGGTCTACTGCAGAAATTCCTGTATATTCTACTGAACGTACTATGCGAAATTCCAAATAGGTTCTTTTAAAGAATAGATAAATCACTAAGGCTTTTATGAATTAAAAAACCCACTGTATAGCAATAACTACCCTGCGGAAGAGCACATATTAGGGTGGCATAGTGTAGGATGCTGGCTCTTTATATGATATTGCCACTAGGTGGTAATACCGTGCACAGAGTCGGGTTCCCCAAAAGTGTACAGGCCTCAATGCACCCAAAGTGCTCTAGTAGTGGTAGTGTGGGCAAGCAGCCTTAGGCCTTACACAGAGGAGTATCAGATAATTATTGCACAGCAGCGATCAATAATGGACACACGACTCCAGGAGATCTAGACCAATTTAAAAAAATTATTCTTTATTTGAAGAACAATCTTTGCAATAAGGTAAGTACAATTTTTATTAAATACTTTTCACTTTGAAAAATCGGCATTTAGAAACTTTTCAGCACAGTTCAATGTTACCCTATGGGGGAAACAGTTTTGCAGTTATTCAGGCAAGTACACAATTTTCAGTTCCAGTCTTCGGAGCCAAAGGTCAGTAGTGGGCAAGGATCAGGTAAGTACCAACACTTCACCAGCAGCAGTACAGGGACGGCCGGTGTAGAGGTTAAAATCAAGTTCACCCAAATGCGTTTCTATGGAGACCGGGGGGTCCTTTGAGCCACGCTGCTTGCAGTTAAGTGGAACCGTTGCCAGGACCAAGCTGTGGGTGTTAGGGCCATCACAGGGGGAGACACAAAGAAGCACCAAACATACATCACTAGCGGCACAGGAACGGCCGGGTGAAGGGTGCAAACACAGCGGCAGGCACCCAATGCAATCTCTACTTTTTGGAACCCGACTGCGGGCATCGAACCGGAGAGTCCAGGCAGAACACCAGTGACAGCATAGCGAAGTTGAGGTGTTTGGGGGGATCACAGGGGCACCGCTGGTTGAGCTCCCCAAAGCCCAGGGGCTGTGGTTGTGGGGGTGGCTCTAGATATCGGAAATATTATTACCAGGCTGGTTGTGTTGAGGAGGACACTTCAGATTCACTCTGCAGGCACTGTTGTGGGGGTCAGCAGAGGTCGGCCAGCGCTGGATTCGGAGTCCAGGTCGCTGGGGAGACTTCACTGGGCAGTTGGACCAGTCAGACTTGGGCTGAGGGCATTGGGTGCAGAGTGAGCAGGAGTCGTGAATCTGCCTGGATCCGGAGTCTTTGTTGTTTTTTTCTTCTGGACAGGAACGCTGTCCACCGGAAATTTGAGTCTTTGTTGAAGGCAGCAGTCCTCCCAGGGATTTCAGAAGTCGCTGACTGCAAGACGGGGCACACGTTCGTCGAAGCTGGAGACAGGCGGTAGGGCTGGGAACAAGTCAGTTGTCGTCTTCAGGCTTCTGCTGCAGGGGTTTCTTTCATCTTCGGTCATCACAGATCCAGTTTCCAGGCTGGAGGAGCCACCTAAATACAAAATTTCAGGGCATTTTAGGGGAGTAGCTGGTAGGGCCAATGTGCACCTTATCTGTGGTGACTACATCCTCCATTATGCCAACCTTCTGTGGGAGGGGTGCATATACCTAGCCCTGAATGGAGGGCCCCCCCTATCTTCAAGATGGTGGGGACTGAAAGATGGGCTTCACCTTGCCTCCCCAACCTTAGGGGTAGAGTTGACAGAGGTGGGGACACCTCCTATTCGTCTAAGTTTTTCCACTGGTTTTCCCACGCAAAGTGGGTGTGTAAGCCAGGGGCTGCCATCTGCTGCTAGCAGCAGAGGCTGGGGGTCGCATTACGAAGGCGGCAGGCCTTTAATGCTTCCTTCTTTGAGCACTGGCCCATCCTGGGGCAAGAGATGTGACACCTCTGCCAGGATGTGCATTGTTTCTGGTCCCAGAGAGGAGGGGTTCTCCACCCAGGGTTTCTGAAACATGTCTTGTGGTGGCTGCCTGCCTACAGCCAGCCAAAGACCACACCAGGGTTGGTAGGTTTTCAGGGGACACCTCCGAGGTGCCATCTGGGTACATAGTACAATAGATTCCACACTGGTAACAGTGTGGATTTATTAAGGGGAGTCATTTGGTACCAAACACTCCTGTGTTCAGTTAAGCCATTGTGGTGCTGTTGACCTCTAGTTGTCGAGTTTCCAGCCCATGTACTCTCAATGGTTTCCCTGGTACTTACAATATTAAGGAATTGACCCCAATAGTGTAGTGGCATATCTGCTCCTAGCAGATATGCCCTTACTTGAGGTACAGTGCACACTGCCTTAGGGCTGTGAGGCCTTCGGGCAGTGCTGGTTGACATGGCACCCAGGCAGGGTGCCCTGTCAACTTTGTTGATTGCTCCCTCCCAGGGGCATGCAAGCTGCAAGGGCAGTGGAATTGTCCCAGTGAGGGGGTCCCAGGAGACCCTCTTCAGCTCCAAGGACCTAGGTACCGAGGGTACCATCTACTTGGGACTTATGGGGGCAGAATTACCAATTGGGGATTAGTTTTTTAGAGAATAAGCACTGCACAGGGGACCTGACTGGCAGAGACCCTGTGCACTACAATTGAAACCACATCAAAACCAGGCAAAAGTGGGGCGCTAACCTTGCAAAAAGAGGCACCTTCTCACACATAGCATTGCCCGACATTAGGAATTGCCAAGAAGCAGCCTGTTAGTGATGATTCAAGAATTGGCCTTCGGCCCCCCCAAACGGAACCTGCTCTAAGAATTGACAAACTCACCTTTGACAGGAATATATAGAAGAATGCAGGAACAAGCCTTACCACCAGCTAAACAAATTAAAGAACATGGTTGTAAGAGGCAGGATTGAAAGAGACTAACCCCCAGGACTCTGCTATGGGTTGTCAACCAGATACAAAATGAACGACCTGGAGGGGTCAAGAGCTGTGTACACAGAACGTGTCTCTACCTTGCGAGAGACATGGACAGGGAGAGGAAAGATCCCATTGATGGGCCAGATGTACGACAATTTTAGTCATCTCAAACAGAGAATTTCGCCATTTGCGACCGCTAACGAGATGTTTGCAATGTACTGACCCTATTTTGCGAGTCGATAACCTATTATCGATCCTCAAAATAGGGTTTGTGAGTCGGATTTGGAAGAGGTGTTTCAAGGACGTCACTTCCTAATAGCGAGTTGCAGGGACATGTATAAATGTTTTGCGACCGGAATGTGGTCGCAAAACATTACGATTTTACCGACTCCGTGAAGGAGGTGGTAAACCATTAACAAACAGGTTGTGGTCCCTAAGGAACCCCTTTTCCTTGGCGAATTTGTGCGCCAACATTTTATTAAGAGCAGGCAGTGGTCCCTCGGACTACTGCCTTTCCTTAAAATATTAGAAGGAAACTTCATTTTTCTTTTTTTCCTTTAAGGAAAATGGGCTGCATTTTTTCAAAACAAAATGCTTTATTTGAAAAGCAATTGCAGAACTGGTAGTCTACTGACCACAGCAGAGCACCATTCCTGTGATTACAGGCCATTCCCAATGACTCGCAAATTGTGACCAGCTTCATGAATATTGATGAAGCATGTCGATTTGCTACCCCGTTGGGAATTGCTAACTGTGTATGAGAGACATAAGAACATTTCATTTTGCGAATTCCCCAAGTACGAGTCGCAAAAAATATCAATTAGAGACTTGCAAAATGAAATGGTCATACATCGGGCCTTATTCAACTTAAAGCGAAGTACTTGATGGATGACTCTCAGGCATTAAATATATGCCAGTGAGAAAAGCCTTACGCTTGACAACGTAGGAGAAACTTGAGGACATGGAAGAGACACTGCTAGAAATTAAACTAATGGAACTAACATGACAAAAAGCGGTGCCCATACATATGCCACCCTCTTGATCAATATGCAGAAAGATTTAGGGGAGCTGGAAGATATAGGGGACCTGGAAGATATACCATGAAAGGAGGCCCTATTAAACCACCATAAAGTATGTCTAAGGGTCAGCTTCAGTATGCCGTATTAGACTTCAAATTATGATGTTTGGTAGAGCAGTAATGACACACGCCTTTGCGACTGTGAGCTGCAGAGGACTTTAATCCACATACTATTGCCCTACCCATATTTGGATATTCTGGTCAGAAATACAGAGGGAAATTGGATAGTACTGGGACATCCATTTAAACAAAAAGCAGATACTGCAGTTTTGGTGCCTGGAAGGGACTGGGTCTCACGAACAGGCAAGATACCAGAAACTATTTGTCAAACAGGGTTTCGCAGTTGTAAAATGCAACATTGCTGAAAATATTGGGGCAGCTCAGAGCACCCCACAATCACAAAGTGGCACATGATTTTGAACTAGTTTATGACAATGGAAAGCTCAGTATATACATGGCGTCAGTGTCCCCGAAAGTCTGAAAAAAGTATGGTGTGATTGGATGGCACGATATGGGCTATGTGAGGAAACAAGCCAGCACTGAGGCAGACTACATATCAGCAGACACTGGCAGAGGTCAATTGGAGTATAGAGAAGACCAAGTACTAATAGTGCATGGGCAATACTTGCCGTTGATTAAAAAGATTGGTAAATTTGTGCGTAGGCTGGAGGAATTTCCGATTTTTTTTGTTCGTTTAACTTAATGAAAATTCACTCATTTATCAGTAGAAAAACATTACTTACAAGTACACAGACCGAAGCATTAAGTACTCACTCATGCTTTCTACAAAAGATGGTTTCTCCATTTCCTAAACTTAAGTTGAGCTGCCAAAGTTTTTTTTAGAACTCCACAAGACATAGCAGAAATATTATTATGGACACTTGATGTTAAAAGAACACTCAGCTCGATCAAGCTGCTGATGGGCATCAACATCAGTGCAAAGTCATTTCAAAGCCAGGCTGTTATGTCTTACTGTAAAATCTATAAATGTGTTCTATTTAAAAAAAAAAAATCAAGATCTTACAAATACTATATTAGACTTTCTCATGGGCCGCAACAGCTCTCTGAAAGTCCCATACATAAAGTCTAAAAATGAAGTCCCAAAAATCATATGAAATCCCACCTGTATCGGAATTACCACATGTCCAAATGACCTAGAGATTACCCAGTTTAGGCCCTATTATAACATAGTTCCATCCTCGATATTGTGTCCACGGATTGTTAAAAGGCTGTATGACCTTATTGTGCAGGTGCATTATCTGAAAAAGATAAGATTTTCTCAGTCTACTTAACAGAGATTCGTGAATTGGTTTTATTCTGAAGTGCTGTATATTTGTTCTACTGATGGTCTATTGTTTTCTTGTGCAGGTCACTCCGGGTTTAAAATTAATGTAATTAAAAATAAATAAAGCAAACACAAAAACGTTTGATATTTGTTGTGTGAATAGGAATGCATGCTTCTGTGCCTTTATCTTGAAACCCAGCACGTTTTCGCTAGAAATCTGGGATCTTAACATAAATGCTCTAATGGTTCATGAACAACATTTGTTTTTTTAACACCTATTGTAGTCATCAACTATGCACATATTTTGTTTGTTCATTACCAACAGTAATATATAATTCTGAAACCTCAGAGGTGTCAATGAATGTATCTTTGATGCACAATGCACCTTTGTACTCAGTATTAAATGGTCATCCTGTTTCTTTTATCCTAGATAAATCATACCAGCTAGCAATGATCTTGGTCTTCTCCATTGTTGCTGTCATATTGACCATTTTGGCAGTGTTGTTTGTTCTCAAGGTACTACAGGAAAGGAATATCAGCTTACCCAAGTCTTTGGTAAGTTTGTCTTCTCTTTATTGAACTATATATATATTTATTAAGTTACTACAGTGGGCTATGACCTGTGGATACTAACATTTGCAGTGGTGGTAAATCATTTCAAGCAAAATGTGCATGATGCCTTTTGAATCGGCTTGTCGTGCTATTGGAATGTAACTCAGGTTAATAAAGTGAAACTGATGTTAAATACATGGTTTTCTACATAAATCTAGGAATTGTAAGGGACCTGAAATCTTTGATTGATGCTAAATTTACCTCTTTAGCCTGAAAGGATCGATAGTCTTGCTGTGTTGCTTTTAATTTTAAATCCTGCATTTTCTTTCTCACATTATCATGGGTATTGCTGCAGTAAGTTTACCTAGATTAGATTACAGAAGCAATTTCGATTTTAAGCGGCCTGCCTTACTGAAAAACTACTAAGCCCTCCTTCATATTTTTTACTAAATCCCAATTCAGCTGACCAAATTGAGATTTACTTAATGTGGGTTGTGGTTGGCTCTTTGTTTGCACTTGGTGTGCAACGTCCCTGGGATGACCTAATTGCAGAGTCTGTGATTAACTTTCGTGTAGGTTTCTGAGTAATGGACGTCTCCTTGATTTAGTGGTCCTGCGAAGTCATCAGAAGTTTACTTGAAAGTGGAAAAGACAACAGAAAGCTCAACTTAATTCACATTTGTTTTGACAGCCTCTTTAATAGGGTATATTATTTTTGGAGTCATTTTGTCTTAAGAGTCTTAGATCTGCTTCAGCTTTGTACTGGTTGGTTCTCTATTGTCTAAGTCCAGGTCCAGAACATGTGCTTAGATACCATCTAGAGCTAATCTTTGTATAACTGGTTCAGTAACATCAGGAAAAAGCACAAATACTGGAAATCATTATGAGGTACAGAGTAAGTCAATGAAAGGCGAGACCCTTAAGCCTAAAGAACCCAGAGTACATTTATATGGTTCATATGCTGCCCATACAGTAAGCACATAATTTGTGTGATGCAGCAGCTGAACCACACAAGACACTTCTTGAATTGTTCTGACACTGAAGAACATAGCTAGGAGGTCCTCTGTACCTTTGGCTCCTTCAGTTTCTGAGGCAGGGTTGGTGATGCTTAGTGTTTAGAGTACTTTTTCAAGTCTTTGGTGCGGCCTCTCTTGAACTGATCAGGAGGACCTCTCGAGTGTTGATAGAAGGGTAATTTTCCCTTCAATTTAGTTAAGGGGTTGGGGGAAACCCTCTGTGATATCCTTAATTGACTCCACTTCGGGTCCCAGGAGCTCTACTCTTAGAGGAAAGAATATTTGACAGAATTATCTGTCTCTGCACTACATTTGGTTTCAGACCAAGGACATTACTCAACCCTCTGCACTCCTGTCTCCAAAGGCACGTTTGCACTATCCTAAGCCAGCCTTCATCCCTCCATTGTCTCTGGCCTCCATTTTTCCACAGGTCATGGTGACGCGATTAAGCATACTTACGCTCTCCTTCATTACTATTGTTCCTGCAACTGTTCAGTCCATGCCTGCGTTGATACCAGTACTCCTGGTACAAAATACTGCAACTATCAACTAAACTAAAGGACTTGGATATTTTTCCTGACCCTAATTCTACAAGTCTGTAGGATGTTAAAGAGGATGGTCTCATACCATGATTTCGCACTAGAATGTTGAATGATATAATGCTTTGGATGAAACCTTGCCCTCAAGCACCTTACATAAATCTGTGCTCTCCATGCAACCCGATTTTAACTGGACAAGTTTACCCATTCTTTATTTACAATTGTGGCAGCCATATGAAAAAGATATGGAAGGATAGCTCTTAAGAAGACTGTCCTGCTGTTTCTCATTTTGCGTCACAGTCAAATAGACAAAACAGTCCAAGCAATTATTTTGAGGGCGACTCATTTTCATTTTGGTTAATGCAAATCAGTTTGTCATTATAGAACATATGGCAAAGCTGATGATGCAGTGGTCAAAACAGCATCTTGCAGTGCATTAGTACCGAGAAGTTGCTGATGAGTGCTCGCCCACTGGTTGGCCCAGGATTGCAATATCATAGTGTCATCTCCTTTTTCATTTTTACCATGTAACCTGTGATGTCCAGGACTACATATTACACAGAGAATACCATTTTGTTGCAACTCTGGGCTGTACGAGTGTTTGAAGCTTGTGGTCTGCGTGCCATATAAACTTTGTGGAGCAGAAGACACTTTTCTGACTTTGATTTTTTATTTTTGCCCTTTTGTGGGCGGACACATTTATTTTGCTGTACTACAACATTACAGTACTGTTCTGTTCTTGCAATCAAGTGGATTCCCATTCACATCTGTTGTGTCCTTGTTTTATCATGAAGATTTAATTGTAGACTCTTATGATTTCAGCTTTACAAAGGCCTCTGACACCGAGGCACTCCTCAGCAGCCTGGCCCTGGTCTTGCTTGAAGGGGAGAAACACAGTTTAGTGGTAGCCTGTTATTGCCTGTTATTATTAACTTAGTGCACAGGCATAAAGAGATACCGGAGTATCCATACTTGCATAATTCATATTTGTTGTTTATTTTTAGAAAGCATTGTACGTAGCAAAGTGACATTTAATCATTAGTACATTTATAATTCATCTCCCCAATAAAAATAATAATAATAAAAATAATAATAAAGGGGTTTATAAAGCGCATGGTGACGCCCTCCCGGCGTGTCCCCGCGCTGTGGAGAGAGAGTCAGATGATAGTGAGAGGCTGGAAACTAAAGGGAATACAGGTAGGTCTTTAAAAGTTTCCTAAATTTAGTTTCAGTGTCCGCTAGCCTAATATTTGTTGGAAGAGAGTTCCATTTGTTGGCTGCCAACACACGAAAGGAACGGCCTCCCATTCTGGCTTTTTTTATCCGGGGGATTTTGACTAACATAATAACAATAACATACATAATAAACAAACATAATTTTATATAAAGTTCTTATTTACATATCTGCTTTAATCAATTGCAAAGTAATTAAATAGTACATAAAACGAAATATCTGAATTAGTATGGACCAGCTTAGGTAACATTACATTTATAACCAAAAGAATTTCATTCTGGTTTCCTATATGGATCTCTAAAACCTTCCCAATTATTTCTAAAATTTGGACTTGCACCAAAACAAGCTGCATGTGTAAGAGTAAATCTTGATTTGATGTGTGTGCTAAACATTATGAACAATTTTACACTTAAACGAAAATTCTACACTATTTGTAATAGTTTTTCTGTGCCTTGTAAACTAGGCCCTGACTCCATTTTTGTTTCCAAAGCAGCCATGTATTCATTTCTTATACTGACATTGCACACTAAAATGTGCACTGATGCTTTGTGATGGCATGCTGTTCTTGGTGAGCCTCAAACGAAGTTCACTGTAACTATATATACACATACCTACATAAAATGTCATTTGTTAAAAGCAGGTGCAACAAGCGTATAAATGGAAATAATGGAATGGGTTGAAAAATCAGACTTCTAAAGGCCACAGAGAAAAAAGTGCAGCTTGGTAGAAGTATAGCAGCAGTACCTAGATTCTGCCCCCTGCCGACACGTACCCAGTGCTCTGGCAGACCACGGCTGAAGGCTGAGGGTCGGTTATGTGGATAAAAGGTGGAGTAGGCTTTCTCTGTCCTTGATCGCCAACTTTGCAGCACGATTGGCTAGAGTTTAAAAGCCAGGCCGGGTAAGCAGCAGCCTCATGCGCTCTGCGTCCTTTAGGTTGTGAAGCTGGAGCAGGAAGCTTCCAGGGTTCTTGGTCTCAGCATACCTGCCCACCAGGTGGTCAAGCTGACACTGCTAGGGTTAGTGCATCAGGTCGGACCAGCCCTCCACAGCCTGCAGGATGGGCAAATGGATGTCTCAGTTGAGTCCCATAAAGAGTAGTTCTTGTGTCCAAGCTGCAGGCTCTGCTGTTGAAGTAAATGTCCCCGGAAAGTAGGAGATCTGCAGTTTTGTGAGCGTGAGAAACGGTGCCTCATCTCAACCCCAGAAAGAAGGGTCTCGGAATGCTTGGGACTGTTATTGCAGACTTATTGCCATGGACAACGCTGAATTAGCTCCAACAAGCAATGTGGGAGGTGGACAGAATGGGGGCACCAAAAGGAATGTACTTGGATGGTGGGATGGACAAGAAACTTAGGGGAGGGTGGGGAAAGCAAGACCTTGTGGCGGAAGGTTGGAAGGGGAATGCAGCAAGATGACAGGACGCGATAATCAATGAAAGGCAAGAAACTAAGTGACCGTGAAGCCAACCAATGGTAAATAATGTGCAGGCTAAAATCCTCTCTATAGAGTTGTTTTTTTTGCCGGGGTTGAAAAGAAAAGCTAATTTTAAGCAACATTGCATGTCTTGTAGGAGGCAGCGGGCATGCACAGTTGTATCCCACAAGGGTATTAAAAAGCCCCTCACTCTTTAGTCAAATACTAATGAAAGAGTTGGTGATTCTGAAACCGCCCTGTAACTCTGTGTTGGTGCAGCACATAGACGACCTGATGGTCACATGCAAAACAAAAGAAGATTGCAAGCTGGATACAGTTGTGCTCTTGAAACATCTTGCTGATAATGGTCACAAAGTGTCCCACACAAAAATTCAGTACAGTAAAAAAGATGTTATTCCTTTGGGCCAACACCTTGAAAAGGGGGTGAGAAACGTGTCTAAAGAATGCATTTCTGCAATCCTGAGTGTGAATTCTGCAAGCACATAGTGAAAATTTAGGATGCTTTTGGGAATAGTTGGCTACTGTAGACCGTGGATTTCAAGACATTACTGAAGCTTACAGCAATGCGTCTGATCCGGTGCCATCCGATGAAGAATGCATGACTGCCTTCCCAGAGTTCAGAGACAAACTGTAGTACACCCTCTCTAAGAATGCTAAATATTGAAAAGGATTTTTATTTATTCTATCATGAAAAAGAAGGATGTGCGTTTTTGATACAGACACCAAAGCATGGTGAGGTAGAGCTGCCGGTCACTTACGCCTCTGCTACATTAAACCTAGTAGCCACCTGGCTGTCTGAAATCAGTAACAGCGGTCTGTCTGGAATTCAGCAGAGTGAAGCGATTGTAATGGGTTACACACTTATGTTAGTTCCTCACTTGAGAATTTACCTGTGAACTCCGCATTTGACAGTCGTCTTACTAAGTATGAGCAAGTCATTTTGGCAGCGAACAGTATTTCAGTCAGAAGGTACAATACCCTGAATCCTGCAACGCTTTTGCCAATTGCAGACCGAGGTAGTGATGACGAAGGTTGTAACCATGATTGAATTGATGAAACCAAATTGTGTCCCAAGGCAATACCATATATTCAAGATGTTCCACTTGAACAAGTTTGTGAGATTTTGTTTGTGGACGCGTCCTGCCTGCGAGACTTGCATGGTACACTGAGAGCAGCGTACGCATTCTGAACAATGTCAAATAATGTGGCAGCATCATACTTGTGTGATGTCACTTCAGCACTAGTTAAAGAATGAATTGCAGCTTAACTGATGGATTGCGTGTTTCAGTTTACACTGACCGATGCATAGTCCATTATGTTGGCCATTTGTGGCCACAAAGGAGCTTTTATGACTTGTTCCACTATCCGAAATGAAACATTACACTGACCGATGCATAGTCCATTATGTTGGCCATTTGTGTCCACCAAGGAGCTTTTATGACTTGCTCCACTCTCCGAAATGAAACATACATTTTACATCTGTGATAAGCGATAAAGAAGTCTAAACCATTTTCAGTTGTTAAGTATGCAGAACACAAGTCAAGGAATAGTGTAGTTGCACTCGGAAACAGCTAATAAGAGTTGGTAGCTAAATATTCTCCTCTAGAGTTTATTTATTAACTCAGATGAGCAAAAGCAATGTGAAAATGATAGTGCAAAAGGAAATATAGGCAATGTTTTATTTTAATTTTAGTCCAAACATTAAAATAATTAAATGAGCTTCACGAGGGGCACCAGAAGATGAGAAAAAAATATGGAAAATGACTAGTTGTATCAAAACCCAGAATGACAGATGAGTAACATCTGATAAGGAATATATTTTGATTGATGCAATGTTGTTCCCCATGAATAGGTTGATTCATGGCCGAACTCCTGTAGGTGGAGGTGGTTGTTTAGCAAGTATTGGTAGACCCCCAATTTAGGTTAGTTGTTGAAAATCTATTCCAGCACTGTTACTTGCCAACAGAACAATCCAGGAAGGACTTGTGACACCGAGCAACATAGGAAACTCCAACGGTCCTTTCACTGGGATTTACTAGGGTTTGGTAGAGACATCAGTCCACAATGGTCTTGGGTACATTCTGGTGATTGCTTGTTTTCCTTCTTTCCATTTTCATTCTCTGTGGTGTGCGCAATCCATTTGGGGAAATACCAAGTAGTGTTATTAAATAATACAACCTATATCTTAATCACAGCTCAGTTTTTCTACACCGAAGCATGTCCCAAAAGCCTGTTGTCTCCACTTGAGCAAAAGAGGAAGGTAAAATGAACAGGCCATGTGAACTTGTGCGGTCGAAGTTAGAAGGACTAAGGATATTGTTATTTCAATTAGCCTTGAACATGCACCTTACAGCCCTTTAAAATAAACTACAAATCCTTACCTAATATGTTGCTACACAAAGGTCACCTGTTTGGTTACATTTTTGTTACAAGCTCTGTTACAGTGGTGAATGGATTTCTGTAAAGGCCATAATAGCATGTTATAGAGTGATGAAGAGATGGAGTCACTATTTTTATGTCCTTACTCCACCAGAGCACTCTTCAGACCTTAAGTATGCACTGCACCAATAGTAGAGTCCACTACTAGAGATAAGTAAAAAAAGAAAATGCACAAAGAAAATGATCCATGAATTAGTTTGATTCATGTAATGCTGGAAGAAAAGGAATATGATGCTGCTGCTGCTTCTATTTTTCTTTCTCAATCTCACTCTGGTTTAGCTTTTAGGATATTTAGGGAATTTGCTTGCTTTGGGGACCAGGTCACAGGCATGTGGCATTGACAAAGGTCCACCTTCGAACATTGGAAGGTGGGCTTGGATACCCCGATTTCCGGGCCTACGATCTGGCACTCAGCTGTTACGGTTAGCTTACTGGCTGGTGGGGCACCACCTCTATGAAACTGGGCTATCTCGAGCCCAGATTTTGGATGATGCACTTCTTCACGCTCTTTTTTTGAGTACCAGATCCCAGTGGAGGTCTCCTTTTGATGTTGCAGATTGCTGTTAGCTGCCTTTAG
Source organism: Lissotriton vulgaris (assembly GCF_964263255.1). Lineage (NCBI taxonomy): Eukaryota > Metazoa > Chordata > Amphibia > Caudata > Salamandridae > Lissotriton > Lissotriton vulgaris. The sequence continues at coordinate 1,450,525,801 of NC_141694.1, forward strand.
AGAGCTATCACCTATTCTAAACAGCAACAGACCTGTGCCCAGGTGATCCATCTTTTGGGACTACCAACTCGTCTTGGTACTCTCACTGTCAGAGACCTTGCACCTTGGTGGAGGTTGTCACAGAAACGGTTGGTGACTTGTTCCCAGAAAGAGCTCTCCTAACTTTCCTGAATTTGACGGCTCAGTTTAGTCTACAGCGGATGCATCTTTCTTACCTATGGAAGCATAATGGGGGATGCTAAAACAGGTGTGAAACATACAACAAGCAGAACCCAAATCAAATGCAATCCTTCCATTTTTTGCATACTATTGGACACGCCAGAGGCTAGTCACCTGGCTGTGTAGAGCTAGCCCTAAAAATGCTAAAGTGACTCTTCTCCCGTCCTGGAAGCAGTGGGCGTACAATACTGGCCAACTTTTTTACAATAGTGAGTGTCAGAACATCTGATAATACCACACACAAAGTCTCTGACAAAGCAACATTTAAATCTATTCAAATTTTTCCTACTTTACAAACCTTATCTCATCTCTCACAGACTTCACTGCATCTTCCCAGTAACCCAATACTCCTACCCTAGATGCTGTCACTCCCTGGCTGACATGCTTGCTCCATGCGTTTTGGTCTTGCCCATCCCTCTGTCTGTTTTGGTCCGGAGTGCAGAAGGACATAGCACAGATCACGAAACATACCGGTGTTGATAACTCGTTTAGCTGCCTCCTTTGCATTTGTCCCAGGCCCAAAAACCAAAAAAGTCTCCACTAAATTAATTAACCTTGCTTTGATTTTGGCCACGCGTGCCATTGTGAAGCAGTGGAAGTCCTCCGTCTCTCCAATTCCTGTGTCCTGGAGGACTGAGCTTAGATGCTAGGCTCAAGCCGGAGGACCGGCCTCCATTCTGAGGAAAAGAAGGGATTTCACAAACAGCAGATCACTTACTACTGAAATGCCTTACTGAAAGGTTTCTTGAGTAAATTTTTTTGGGCAGTTTTAGTGCAAATTCGACCCAAAGGTGTCAGAGCGCTTTACATGAGCACCAGTAGCATTACAGACTGACATTCATTTTTGGGCACGAGGAGATTAGGCGATTTTGCCCAAAATCACAGGGTGCTTGAGCCTCCGGCCATACTCGAACCGGGTTCCCAAGCTTCAAAGTCAGCTGTTCTACCCATTAAGCCACATCCTCTTCCTATTAAGGATGATTCTGGTGCCCCTTAACTGGATAAGCTTGCCACTCTTCCCAGTTGTGCCTCCCAGGGATGGGGATGGCTTGCCCTCTCGTGTGGGATATTTGGCCTCGCTTTGTAGCTTTTAAGGTTAAACGATCTCCGTACTCCCTCTCTGGTTTTGCTGCAGCCTTCCATCCTCCGGGTCGCTTTGCCGCTCTTCTCAGAGGAGTTGACGCTCTCTAGTCTTTGCTGACCACATTGCCCCCCTTTTTCTTCATTTGTGATTTTGTCAATTTGTACTCTTCAATTTTCCTACCATATGGAAGTTGAATCTACCTATGGGCTGCGAGGCTCGAAAGGGAAGGGAGGAGGGTTTTGTTTTACTGTTTCAAAATATTTTTTTTTATGTTCTTTGTGCTCATGTGCCTTTTACACTTCTACTTCACTGTGAAGTTGAGTAACCGTTAGATTGTCATAAGTATATTTGCAACCCATAGAAAAAGCCGGCTGGGTGTGAGGGCTCCCCAATTCTTGTCTTGAAAGTTGGTCCCTCCCTCTAGAAATTTTTATGGATCTACGATGCGACATCAGACATTTGGCTTGATGAGAACTGAATGCATTGCACTGGGCTTCCCAAGTGAACTCCTTCATCAAGTTTGCATTGCACTGAAGACATTTTAAATAATCAACAAAAAAATAATAATTGTAAGAGGAAAACACCAACATATGAGGAGGAAAAAACGGTGAAAGTTTATGAATAATGATCTTGTCATAGTATATACAGTTATTGCTCTAAATGGGAATGTCTGTTGATGTAACGCCCAGCCTGTGATAGAACCTTGCATGTTTGCGTCAGTCTGTATAGAATAAAGGTTTAGATTGGAATTCCATATCTATAGTTGGGCACGATTGCACTTTGAATGGGTGCTGTATTTTGCATGGACCTCTTTAACCCGAATTTATTTGCAGGTTGCATTCTTTTCTTGATAGCAGGCTTTCATTTTTTTGTAAAAACGTACTGTTTTTAACTTTTAGTCATTCAGCTATGTTTTTTTTTTCAGGCTTTGTTTGGACAAAAAACGGGCATATCTACAGGCGGGAGCGAAAGTCCAAGTAATTCAGAGCAAGTTTTCCCAGTATCTGTTGTCGAACGAGCGCCTCTTATTGCCAACTACTCGAAACTACCACCTGAGCCACCAGAATTGCTAACTGAGAAGGATATTTCCCAAAATTTAATTGAAACTTCAAACACTTCAGTCTCACACGAGAACGAGGAACAGTCCGAAGGATATGCTGCGCCTGACCTTTCATCAGGCAGCAGCGAAAAAGATAAATATTTTCAGTCCGACAATAGTACAGCAGAAGTAGAAAGTTGTACTGGAAACCCAAGACCTAATTTGACTGATTTTGACCTTAAGACACCAGAGAATCCTTCCGGAAATGTGGTGAGCCAGCCATTTGGTTATGACAAGCCTCATGTCCCTTTGTCTCTCTCCACAGAAGGTGATGAGGGAATGTGAGTATGTCGTTGAGTACTTAAAGCACCTACCTTGGTGGTATCTCCATGGAAATGAAGAAAGAAGACAGCTGATATTGTGTATCTTGAGACGTCATGCAAAGGAAGTATCAGAAATAGACTGGTTCCAGGATCGTTTGCACATGGTCGAGTATGCTTACAGGAAATGAACATTTCAAAATGGCGGGTGGCAAAAGCACCATAATGCATGTTCAGCCTGATGGGCGTGGTAAACAGTAGATAAAATGGCTGGTGAAGGAGACAACAAAACATATGTGTTCCCTCTTTTTACCCGTTTATCCTTGCCCTGTCACTTTCACTTAGACTGTTTAAGAAATGTTGGATACATGAGTGTTAGAGCAATAATGTTAAGACATGAATAAGGACTTTCAATCTGAATGGCTACAAAAGCTTTTTTATGTATTATATTTCGCTGTGGTGACTACTTCACACCAACTGTCTTGAGCTCTGAGCATTCAAACTCTTCAGTCCCTTAGTTTTTGCGTTTTTTAATTCCTAAAAACTACCATTTGAGGGTAAATTTTATTTTCAGGCATTCTTTTTACTTGTACATACATTTTATTTGTTTTCAATATAATGTGTACAGTTGAAAAATAAAGATGAGATGATTGTAATATTTAAAATAGCATTAAACTTTTTTGACCTATTAACTTTGAATGTCCACTCTTGCTGTGTGAAGGTGAGCCTGTTTGAAATGGTGGTGAACACACACGTGCATGCGTACTCTACATTTAAATATGCGAAATAGCTGCCTGGAGTCTTGGGCTTCTTGTTGATGATGGTCCTTTAAGCTATTTATCTTCCCTGTTTGTTAGGACCAACAGGATTTAAAGACACTGTTGGGACCAAGCCTGTGTAACTATTCTGCTAGCCAAATTCGTGGCACTCCACGAATCTTTAGGTGAAAATGTACATAGTATTATGCAGCCTCTAACTAGGATTGGGAGTAATGTCAGCTTTTTTGTTAAAGTTAGGCAGAAGCGAATCCTGATGAGATTCCACCATGTTTGGGAATCCACTTCCACCTAGAAAGAGCTGAAAACAAAAAGTGAAGTGCAGGCGGTAATTTCATTACAATTGGTGGACTTATTCAAGATGACCATCCTGTGTGCAAGTTTTGGCCAATTTAGGCGGTTCATAGAAGGGCTGCTCTGATTGGATATAAAAAGCTAGTCACAATGGACCTATAATAATCCGTTTGGTGACCTTTCAAATGCATCAGAATATGCCTCTGCATTAGGACCTATCTGAGTAACTGCTGGCAGCCAATCAGAATCACTGTGGGAGCTCAAACCTGTTTGGACTGCTTTTTGTGGTCCAGGGAGAATGCAGGCAGACAGAAGGCAGGTGTTGAAATGTGAAAACTCGTTGGCTCGGTCATGAAAACGACCGTTTTTTCTAGTTTGGAGTGCTTTTAAAACTAGTTCTTTGTGCTGGCAAATTGACACTTTTTTTCTCCCAGATTCGCTTTTCTTAAAAAGATTCCCCCACCCCATCCTTTACACTCTGGTGTTATAAGACCGATTGCTTTTGACTCTCATGGTTGATAGTGCGCTTTACAAATACACATAATATAACATTGCTTTATGCGTACTAGAAGAAGCAGCGTAGATATGTTTAATTATTTCTCTGTATGGGCACACAGGTATCCTAGAAACATTAATGGAAGATACGGTTTAGAAGAGGTTTCGAATCCAAATCTATTCTCAGAAATAACTTCTATTACACTTTCTTGGACACTTGTGTTCCCATATTGTTTCCAAAACAGCATAGTTGGAAAATTCTTTCATTCAGCTTTCATACACAGGTGGAGTGTGATCCATCCGGCAACAAGCAGTAATATGGCCAATGGAAGTGTCTGCAGATGTGAGATTGTTTTTATCTACCAAGGTAGCACAACACTTTGCATGTTTGTACCTACCAATATTCATGTATGATCCATATGTAGTTTGTACTCCAGATACTGGCTCTACTTTGCACAGCCAGCAAACTGGTGTCAATATTCAGTGCCCTCTAAATGACAGCATGGACCTACAATAAATGTAATCCTTTTTTGTTGTTGATTTCAATAGTTTAATATTGGATGTTTTGTAACAGATCTGAACAAATAATATAGCACATATGAAAAAACAAATGTATATATGCAATGAGAAATTGACATAATAGAATAAAGATTGGATTGAAGGTGACACCATGGCAATGTAGAAACAACGAGCGGGATAAATTGTCAGCAGCAATGTGAGATAAACGAAAGGCTGTAGCAGTCACCTCATATAACCTCTGTCCCACAATAATATAATATACATAGACAAAATTCAATGTGATGTAAAATAGAATAGAAAAACTGAAAAACAGAAGCAAAAGAAATATTTCTAACTATAGATTATTACTAGGTTATGGTATGCGTATACAGGATATATGTACTTTTAAGGTATAGTGAGCTAATGTGAGAGCAAAGAAATGGTCATTTGGCCAGACCTTCGTGACTCCCCAATCATGGCAATTTATGAGATGTGAAGTATCGGTCTAGGCTGTCCCACATGTGTCTGAGTGGGGATTTCCATGGAGAATTTTGTGGGGCCACATTGTCAGCACCCCTTAAGTTGGAGACCCAGTTCAGCCAGCACTTGAAAGATGCTTTACATGTGTCTTTCCAATTATTTAGGATGACCTTAATCGCTGCTGTCAGGAGTAGGTCATTTTTGAGGGAACATGAAAAGAGATTGGAGATTAAGTTAAAAATACTGTCCCAAAAGGGTATCACACATTTGCAAAATGGTAATAGATGGGCTAAGTCTCCTATCTCTTCATTACATTTCCAACATGTAAGATTGTCACTGATTTTGTGTGTATGTAAGTGGGCCGGTGTCCAATAGCCTTATTTAGAAGCCAGAATTTAGTCTGGGAAAGGGCTGGTGAAATTTTATTCCTCGAGACAGACTTCCAGGTTTTGGGCCAGTCAGCCTCAGACAGCGGGGAAGAGGAGTGTGATTCCCAGAAGGATACAATCTTCTTGTTGATGGTGAAGTATTGTGGGCGGATTCATTTGTAGATCCAATGAGTCTTGATGTCCTAATTTGTTTATTCTCTCTATTGTGGCAGGGACGGTGGTGAGGGCAAAAGTTTAGCTTTCGTCAGTGCTGCTTTTATTTTTAAAAAGCTATAGAACTCTAAGGGGTGTAGGTTGTATCTAGTCTGAATTTCTTTGAATGTTGAGGGGTAAGCTGAGTCGAACAGCTGATATGGAAAACATATTCCACTATCAATCCAGGTTTCATTGTGCAGTATGTTCTCGTTGTATAGGATTTTGGGATTATCTCAGAGGGACTCGATATTAGAGCTTCGAATGCTGGTATCTAAATGTTTGTCCACTTTCAATAGCGCAGGCTTAGAGTTTTTAAAAATTGAAGACGTTGGTGAAGTTTGAGGTTAGAAGGGCTGCTGGGGTGAGATTTTTGAGTAATGATTTTTCTATTTCTAGCCAGACCGTGGTATATTCTTCCGGTGGGACAAGCCAGTACGAACCCTGTTTTGCTAAAAATGCTGTTTGGTAGAGCTTGAAGTCCGCTAGGTTTACACCCCCCCCCCCTTGGATTTGTCTGATCTGAGTTTCTTCAGACCAATTCTGGCCCTTTTCCAGTTCCATAAAAAGTTTGAGAGCAGGGCGTCCAACTTGAGGTGGAATTCGTCCGACAATATGAGGGGAAGCATGGTAAATAAATAGTTCAGTAGGGGCGTAATCATAATCTTGATGGTCTCAATCCTCCCCCACCATGTGATGAATCTAGGGGACCATGCCTTGAGGAGGGTTTTGATTTTTCCCAGGGTGTTTGTTTCATTACGTTGGAGTGACTCTAAGATAGTGCTACCAAATTCTATTCCCAGGTATTTGATATATCCCGGCTGCCAGGTAAGTCCTGAATCTCCTAGTATACCTCCCGTGCAGTGGACATTTAAGGGTTTAACTTTGGATTTGTCCCTGTTTAACTTATACCCAGAATGGCTTGAGTAAATTTCTATGGAATGCATCAGGGCCTTCATGGACGAGCACAGGTCTTCTGTGACTAAGAATATCATCCGCATACGTGGCAAGTTTCACTTGAGAATGTCCAAAAGTTCCTCTTTTATTATCATTATTGCGTTGGATGTCTTGGATTAGTGGTTCTAACACTAGAGGAATATGGAGGGGGAAAGAGGGCAACCCTGCCTGGTACCTTGTTCTAATGTAAAGGCATCCCGAAGAGTACCATTAATCACTATATGGGCAGTCGGATCTGAAGACATAGCCATGACCATGTCTACGTAAGGACTACCTAGATTAAAAGCCTTCATACGGTGTCTCAAAAATGACCACGACACCCTGTCAAACGCTTTTTCAGCATCCAGAGTGATGGTGATAGAGGGGACAGACGACAATCCTGCCTTCTCACATACGTGACACAAGAGTCTAGTGTTGTCATTCGACATTCGGTATTTGAGAAAGCCAACCTGAGAGTTACTGATTAGTTTAGGGAGAACCTCATTCAATCTTACCGCTAGGATTTTTGCATATAATTTACAGTCCACATTGATCAAAGAGATTGGTCTGTAGTTTTTGGGTAAAAGAGGGTCTTTCCCTTCCTTCGGTATGATGATGATGATATTAGCTTCTTTCATTGAAGTCAATGTACAACCCTCTCTGGCAATGGTATTGAATACTTTTAATAAGGTTGGCTGAAGAGAACCACCAAATGTCTTGTTTTAAGCTTATAATATATTCTAAAGAGATATTGTCTTTTGATTTTGTCATTGCTGGTGCTTAACACACCAAATTAATTTTTGTTTGCAGTATCTCCTAAGTAACAAAAATTATCTATTTCTCCGATCCTTGAATTGCTAATATAATTGATAGCTTCTTTTGTGACATTGCATACGATTGAGCTATAGTATGTTTAGAGAACTTGTGATTACAAAATGTCTTATTGAATGCATGAATCTCCCTGTCCGGATTCTGTGGTATGGATGCTGATGCTAACCGTGTGCATCCTTATGAGTTTGACTATAAATGCTCAAAATAAAGCCCACTTCATGTGAGACTCTGAATGAAACGGGGATGAAGGATAAGAGAAGGGAGAGATACTGGAACTGCCCCACAGACCTTTTAGGACTGCTACCCTCGCTCTGTGGTCCACCACCTATTACAAAACAGTGTGTTAAGTGTGGACATCAATTGTAAAAGCAGGAAACAGGGAGGGAGCACACTCCTGACCTCTTAACCGGGTCGCCCCTTCGCATTATGGTCAATGCAGTTCATACACCTCAGGATAAAATTAGTGGGTATAACACCAAGTTGGTGCAAGCAGGTGCTAGTATCTGATGTCTCTAGACGCAAGACATGGCTCGCGTTTCTGGATAGTATCCGTCATCAGTAGAGATAAATCCGGGGTGGTTAAGAGGCTGCAAACAATCCAGGCTTCGTTGCCTCTCGGGCGCGGAGGTGCATCGCCTATAGCTCGTCAGCTAAGGAGGCTCGAGGAAGCCCCAAAAACAGGAAACAGGGAGGGAGCACACTCCTGACCTCTTAACCGGGTCGCCCCTTCGCATTATGGTCAATGCAGTTCATACACCTCAGGATAAAATTAGTGGGTATAACACCAAGTTGGTGCAAGCAGGTGCTAGTATCTGATGTCTCTAGACGCGAGACATGGCTCGCGTTTCTGGATAGTATCCGTCATCAGTAGAGATAAATCCGGGGTGGTTAAGAGGCTGCAAACAATCCAGGCTTCGTTGCCTCTTGGGCGCGGAGGTGCATCGCCTATAGCTCGTCAGCTAAGGAGGCTCGAGGAAGCCCCAAAAACAGGAAACAGGGAGGGAGCACACTCCTGACCTCTTAACCGGGTCGCCCCTTCGCATTATGGTCAATGCAGTTCATACACCTCAGGATAAAATTAGTGGGTATAACACCAAGTTGGTGCAAGCAGGTGCTAGTATCTGATGTCTCTAGACGCGAGACATGGCTCGCGTTTCTGGATAGTATCCGTCATCAGTAGAGATAAATCCGGGGTGGTTAAGAGGCTGCAAACAATCCAGGCTTCGTTGCCTCTCGGGCGCGGAGGTGCATCGCCTATAGCTCGTCAGCTAAGGAGGCTCGAGGAAGCCCCAAAAACAGGAAACAGGGAGGGAGCACACTCCTGACCTCTTAACCGGGTCGCCCCTTCGCATTATGGTCAATGCAGTTCATACACCTCAGGATAAAATTAGTGGGTATAACACCAAGTTGGTGCAAGCAGGTGCTAGTATCTGATGTCTCTAGACGCGAGACATGGCTCGCGTTTCTGGATAGTATCCGTCATCAGTAGAGATAAATCCGGGGTGGTTAAGAGGCTGCAAACAATCCAGGCTTCGTTGCCTCTCGGGCGCGGAGGTGCATCGCCTATAGCTCGTCAGCTAAGGAGGCTCGAGGAAGCCCCAAAAACAGGAAACAGGGAGGGAGCACACTCCTGACCTCTTAACCGGGTCGCCCCTTTGCATTATTGTCAATGCAGTTCATACACCTCAGGATAAAATTAGTGGGTATAACACCAAGTTGGTGCAAGCAGGTGCTAGTATCTGATGTCTCTAGACGCGAGACATGGCTCGCATTTCTGGATAGTATCCGTCATCAGTAGAGATAAATCCGGGGTAGTTAAGAGGCTGCAAACAATCCAGGCTTCGTTGCCTCTCGGGCGCGGAGGTGCATCGCCTATAGCTCGTCAGCTAAGGAGGCTCGAGGAAGCCCCAAAAACAGGAAACAGGGAGGGAGCACACTCCTGACCTCTTAACCGGGTCGCCCCTTCGCATTATGGTCAATGCAGTTCATGCACCTCAAGATAAAATTAGTGGGTATAACACCAAGTTGGTGCAGGCAGGTGCTAGTATCTGATGTCTCTAGACGCGAGACATGGCTCGCGTTTCTGGATAGTATCCGTCATCAGTAGAGATAAATCCGGGGTGGTTAAGAGGCTGCAAACAGTCCAGGCTTCGTTGCCTTTTGGGCGCAGAGGTGCATCGCCTATAGCTAGTCAGCTAAGGAGGCTCGAGGAAGCCCCAAAAACAGGAAACAGGGAGGGAGCACACTCCTGACCTCTTAACCGGGTCGCCCCTTCGCATTATGGTCAAGGCAGTTCATACACCTCAGGATAAAATTAGTGGGTATAACACCAAGTTGGTGCAAGCAGGTGCTAGTATCTGATGTCTCTAGACGCGAGACATGGCTCGCGTTTCTGGATAGTATCCGTCATCAGTAGAGATAAATCCGGGGTGGTTAAGAGGCTGCAAACAATCCAGGCTTCGTTGCCTCTCGGGCGCGGAGGTGCATCGCCTATAGCTCGTCAGCTAAGGAGGCTCGAGGAAGCCCCAAAAACAGGAAACAGGGAGGGAGCACACTCCTGACCTCTTAACCGGGTCGCCCCTTTGCATTATTGTCAATGCAGTTCATACACCTCAGGATAAAATTAGTGGGTATAACACCAAGTTGGTGCAAGCAGGTGCTAGTATCTGATGTCTCTAGACGCGAGACATGGCTCGCATTTCTGGATAGTATCCGTCATCAGTAGAGATAAATCCGGGGTAGTTAAGAGGCTGCAAACAATCCAGGCTTCGTTGCCTCTCGGGCGCGGAGGTGCATCGCCTATAGCTCGTCAGCTAAGGAGGCTCGAGGAAGCCCCAAAAACAGGAAACAGGGAGGGAGCACACTCCTGACCTCTTAACCGGGTCGCCCCTTCGCATTATGGTCAATGCAGTTCATACACCTCAGGATAAAATTAGTGGGTATAACACCAAGTTGATGCAAGCAGGTGCTAGTATCTGATGTCTCTAGACGCGAGGCATGGCTCGCGTTTCTGGATAGTATCCGTCATCAGTAGAGATAAATCCGGGGTGGTTAAGAGGCTGCAAACAATCCAGGCTTCGTTGCCTCTCGGGCGCGGAGGTGCATCGCCTATAGCTCGTCAGCTAAGGAGGCTCGAGGAAGCCCCAAAAACAGGAAACAGGGAGGGAGCACACTCCTGACCTCTTAACCGGGTCGCCCCTTCGCATTATGGTCAATGCAGTTCATACACCTCAGGATAAAATTAGTGGGTATAACACCAAGTTGGTGCAAGCAGGTGCTAGTATCTGATGTCTCTAGACGCGAGACATGGCTCGCGTTTCTGGATAGTATCCGTCATCAGTAGAGATAAATCCGGGGTGGTTAAGAGGCTGCAAAGAATCCAGGCTTTGTTGCCTCTTGGGCGCGGAGGTGCATCGCCTATAGCTCGTCAGCTAAGGAGGCTCGAGGAAGCCCCAAAAACAGGAAACAGGGAGGGAGCACACTCCTGACCTCTTAACCGGGTCGCCCCTTTGCATTATGGTCAATGCAGTTCATACACCTCAAGATAAAATTAGTGGGTATACCACCAAGTTGGTGCAAGCAGGTGCTAGTATCTGATGTCTCTAGACGCGAGACATGGCTCGCGTTTCTGGATAGTATCCGTCATCAGTAGAGATAAATCCGGGGTGGTTAAGAGGCTGCAAACAATCCAGGCTTCGTTGCCTCTCGGGCGCGGAGGTGCATCGCCTATAGCTCGTCAGCTAAGGAGGCTCGAGGAAGCCCCAAAAACAGGAAACAGGGAGGGAGCACACTTCTGACCTCTTAACCGGGTCGCCCCTTCGCATTATGGTCAATGCAGTTCATACACCTCAGGATAAAATTAGTGGGTATAACACCAAGTTGGTGCAAGCAGGTGCTAGTATCTGATGTCTCTAGACGCGAGACATGGCTCGCGTTTCTGGATAGTATCCGTCATCAGTAGAGATAAATCCGGGGTGGTTAAGAGGCTGCAAACAATCCAGGCTTCGTTGCCTCTCGGGCGAGGAGGTGCATCGCCTATAGCTCGTCAGCTAAGGAGGCTCGAGGAAGCCCCAAAAACAGGAAACAGGGAGGGAGCACACTCCTGACCTCTTAACCGGGTCGCCCCTTCGCATTATGGTCAATGCAGTTCATACACCTCAGGATAAAATTAGTGGGTATAACACCAAGTTGGTGCAAGCAGGTGCTAGTATCTGATGTCTCTAGACGCGAGACATGGCTCGCGTTTCTGGATAGTATCCGTCATCAGTAGAGATAAATCCGGGGTGGTTAAGAGGCTGCAAACAATCCAGGCTTCGTTGCCTCTCGGGCGCGGAGGTGCATCGCCTATAGCTCGTCAGCTAAGAAGGCTCGAGGAAGCCCCAAAAACAGGAAACAGGGAGGGAGCACACTCCTGACCTCTTAACCGGGTCGCCCCTTCGCATTATGGTCAATGCAGTTCATACACCTCAAGATAAAATTAGTGGGTATAACACCAAGTTGGTGCAAGCAGGTGCTAGTATCTGATGTCTCTAGACGCGAGACATGGCTCGCGTTTCTGGATAGTATCCGTCATCAGTAGAGATAAATCCGGGGTGGTTAAGAGGCTGCAAACAATCCAGGCTTCGTTGCCTCTCGGGCGCGGAGGTGCATCGCCTATAGCTCGTCAGCTAAGGAGGCTCGAGGAAGCCCCAAAAACAGGAAACAGGGCGGGAGCACACTCCTGACCTCTTAACCGGGTCGCCCCTTCGCATTATGGTCAATGCAGTTCATACACCTCAGGATAAAATTAGTGGGTATAACACCAAGTAAAATTGTAAAAGCAACACTGTTGGTATGTGCCAAGGTAATTGATCGCACTCACCACTGTAGGTTATGGGTAAGGCATCACCCACAGCGTGAGTAAATATTACAGTAGTGTACTCAGAGTAGAGGAGGAGATGTTAGAAGCAGGACCAGGTGTCGGTTCATAAGGTTGGAAACTTGGGAGATGACGTGCAGGGGTCAAGCAGGATATAGTCAGAGGGTAAACCAAATGGAGGTATCGTCAGAGGGTAAACTAAATGGAGCAGCCAAAACAGCAAAGGTGCATACGAAGGCTAGCAAACACAAGGCGATGATGGACTGGGAAGATGAAGCGGGACCAGGTGCTGGTTCATAAGATTGGAAACTGGGGAGATGAAGTGCGGTGTCCAGCACGATATAGTTTGAGGGTAAACCAAATGGAGGTATAGTCTGAGGGTAAACCAAATGGAGCAGCCAAAACAGCCAAAACAACAAAGGTGCATACGAAGGCTAGCAAACACAAGGAGATCCAGATCCAGTACTCCCCGACTAACTCCCTGTCAGGCCTCCTGGTGTATCGGCCGCCCGGCCACTCTGGCCCCTTTACGGCCGCCCTTCTGGAAACTGTTTCCTCCTCGGCACACCTGACACCCAACTTCCTTATAACAGGCGACCTCAATATTCATTTCGAGGATCCTCTGGACGCAGGAGCAGCCGACCTAATTGGCGAACTAGCGTCCTTTGGTCTACTTCTGGCCAACTCTGGCCCAACACACACGAAAGGGCACCTTCTCGACCCGGTGTTTTCCAATATCCCCTCCCTCCGTTTCATTAATTCCCAACTGCTCCCGTGGACGGACCATTTTCTGGTCACAACCCACCTCCCTGGAGCATCTAAGAAGCCCCAAAAACCCCCTACCCTTACTAGAGACAGAGCGTGGGCCAGTCTCTCGGTGGAGGCATGGTCCTCAGTCCTGGACGCTACGACCCCAAGTCTCACGGAGGACTCCTCCACTGCCGACTCCCAAGTGAGTAACTGGATATCCTCCTCCCTTGATAGTATTATCCCTATAAAAAATCGGGAGATTAAAAACAGGATAAAAGGCCAGGCCCCCTGGTACACCTCTGACCTTCGTGACCTCCGCAAAGAGTGCAAAAAGGCTGAGAGACAGTGGAGAAAGGACTGGCTCCACAGTAACAAAGACATCTACAACAGCAAGGTAAGGCGCTACAAATCGGCTCTCAAACTAGCCAAGGCAGGATTCTACGACAATAGAATACATAACGCCACTAATTCCGCAAAGGAATCTTATTTGATCCTCAAGGAACTCCTCACCATTCCTTCGGCACCCACTGATGCCCACGCCCCCCCGGACAGAAGCAACGACCTTGCCTCCTTCTTCGACTCAAAAATCTCGAGAATACTGGACTCTCTCCCTCCCACCACCCCCCTTAATTACGCTGATACAGAGGTCTGTACCAACAGCCCGCGGCTGTCCTCCTTTAGAGAAGTTTCCCTTAGTGAGGTCACCTCCACGTTAGCCAAAATGAAAAGTGGCTCACCCCTTGATCCGGCCCCGGCCAGACTTTTAAAATCTGTGTCTCCCAGCATAGCCCCTACCATCATGGATCTTATTAACATCTCCCTACTCCAAGGCATAGTACCTCCCAACTGGAAAAACGCGGTCGTCAAGGCCCTGCTTAAAAAGCCCCATTTGAACCCAGATGACATGTCCAACTATAGACCCATATCACTCCTTCCCTGTATCAGCAAAATGGCTGAGAAACTAGTTAACTCACAACTTTCCCTATTTCTTGAGACCAACAAAATCCTGCGCACATCCCAAACCGGCTTTCGGCCCGGCCAGGGCACGGACACAGCCCTCCTCTCTGTCATCGAGGAGTCAAGGTGCATTCTGGATTCAGGAGGATCAGTGGCAGTAATCCTCCTGGACCTCAGTGCCGCCTTTGATACGGTGGATCACCGTGTCCTTTTACATCGCCTGGCCGGGGCAGGAATTGTGGGTTCAGCACACGCTTGGATTAACTCCTTCTTATCAGGTCGTTCATTCCAGGTGTGGGACGGCAACTCTCGCTCAGACCCCCTACCACTCACTTGTGGAGTCCCTCAGGGGTCCTCGCTTAGTCCCACCCTGTTTAATGTTTATATGGCCCCCCTGGAAGATGTTGTGACCCCTTATGGGATAAAAATAGTAAACTACGCTGACGACACCCAACTTGTCGTCTCTCTCTCCCAGCTAGACAAACACCCAGACAACCTGCGGAACTGTCTCCAGGACATTTACACCTGGATGTGCAAATCCTCCCTGAAGCTCAACGGTGCAAAAACCGAAATTATGCTGCTGGGCAACAAATGGTCTGCCATCCCCCCCGCGGTCTGGCCGGACGCCTTTGGTGAGATACCCACACCAAAGACAGAAATCAAAACGCTAGGTGTCTGGCTGGAACCGAACCTTACCATGAAGACCCAGGCCACCAAGACCGCTGGAACATGTTTTGGCCTCCTGCGGTCAATCCGCAAAATTCTCCCTCTCCTCCCCCCGCCTGTCCAGGAAACTTCTGGTTCAAGGGCTCATCTTAGCCCGGCTTGATTATAGTAACGCCGTTTACCTCGGCGCTCCGGAATTCACCTTGGCCAAACTCCAACGGGCACAAAACGCCGCGGCTAGGCTCATTATGAACCTCCCTCCCAGAGCCTCTGCCAAACCGGCCCTCAAGGCTCTGCACTGGCTCCCTGTCCGCCAGCGAGTAGAGTTTAAAGCCATGTGCATCAGCCACAAACTCATCAATGGTGCCGGCCCGGCCGCCCTGAAAGATATGGTCGCCCCCTACAAAGCCCCAAGAACACTTCGATCTGACGACGAACATCTGGCCATCGTCCCAAAATTTAAGAAGGCTCGCACCGGTGGCCGTCGCTTTTCGGTTAAAGCCTCTGCAGGCTGGAACGCACTACCCCGCAGTTTGCGACTGGAACCCTGCCACGCCCTCTTCCGGAAAAAACAAAAAACCTTTTTATTCCCTAAATAGCCTTCCGGTCCTTTCTTCTCCTGGTTTTTACAACTTCATAGCGCGGGGATGCCCACGGGTCACCAGGCGCTCTATAAATTTATAAATAAATAAATGATGGACTGGGGAGATGAAGTGCAGGGGTCAAGCAGGATATAGTCAGAGAGTAAACCAAATGGAGCAGCCAGAACAACAAAGGTGCATACGAAGGCTAGCAAACACAAGGAGATGATAGACGGAGCACTGAAACTTTTCAGATACTCACCCCCAGTCACAGATCTGGGTTAAATCCATCATCGTTCTTTAGCTCACTTCACCACCCCAGACACAGCTATATGCAAATCAGTCATGACCCTGTGCCTCGTGGGACAGTCCAGCAGTCCAGCCTGAACTGCCAAGCCATGTCTTCCCTGGACTGGAAATATGGCATGCTGATCAACATACGATGGAATTAGGCCCAGATCTCTGTACTACCGCCCAATTTCCCTGCTGGACTCTCTGGTTAAGATAGTAGGTAGAATAGTCTTGAACAGATTGCAAACATGGGCCGAGGATAATAATATTTTATCTAATGTACAGTACGGTTTTAGACGGGTTGGGGACTTTTGAGCAGGTGTTGACCTTTATAATGCTGTCAGGGAAATATACTCAAACCAAAGAAGAGAAAATGTACTTAGTGTTCGTGGACCTTACAGCCGCTTTCAAATGCGTCGGTCATAATAAACTTTTGGATATTTTACGAGACATAAAAGTAGACCCAATTTTAATACAGTTTCTAAGACAATTGTATGCAAGGGCCTCAGCAAAAGTGAGGTATAGAGTAGGGGGCGCATGCACTGCGTCGTTCCCCGTGGACAAGGGTGTGAGACAGGGGTGCGTCCTGGCCCTGTTCCTCTTCTCCCTATATACCAACGATTTAGAAGAGGTACTAACGGCCAGGACAAAAGAGCCTCCTTATTACAGCGATAAGCCCATTGTATCTCTGCTCTACGCGTACGACGAGGTGCTTATGGCCAGAACCCAGCTAGGCCTACAAAGTGCCCTTAGTACATACACTGAATTCATGGCTAGACGGGGCCTAAAACTTAATGTCAAGAAGACATATGTGATGACATGTGGAAAGGGGAGAAATAATTCTAAAAGTTTGCCTTTAGGGAACGAAAGGATAAACGCAACCAATATTTTCTCCTATTTGGGTGTCTTGCTTGATAATACAGGGACATGGATCCCGGCGGTTAAGAATAGAACTCTTCTGTCAATTGGGGCACTGATTAACTTTTCTAATAAATTAGGTAAAAGACCGCCGGGGATACTACTTAAAATTTACCAAGCAAAATGTATGAGTATAGCTATCTATGGGGAGGGAGTATGGGGATACCGGGATGTAGCAATATTACAAAGAGAGGAAAATGTGTTTTTAAGGTTTTTACTAGCAGTATCGCAGAGCTCCTCCGTGTATAATTGTCACAATGAATTGGGGTTTACCTATATCTCTGACCTGATTAAGATGCAGCCACTGCAACTATGGCACAGAGTCTGGACGACCAACAACACTGAGCTAAACAGAGACATAATTGGAGATGTTATGAGTTTAACCCATACAAATAGGATTCCATGGTTAAATTATATTAGAAGATCTTTAATAGACATGGGTAAACCTGACTTTTATAATAACCCCGAAACTCGGAGTACAATTTCCAGGAAGGATTTTAAAACTACTTGTCAGGCTCACTTAGAGGCTTTAACACCTCTGCTGCTGGTCCGATTCCCCTGCTGTGCTGGGGGGAGGTGGGCGCTCACAGCACCCCGGTGCTAATGACGAGCTCAGCTCGTCATGAGCCACGGTTCTCGTGTGCTCATGACGAGCTGAGCTAGTCACGGCCACGCCCGTTTCAATAGAACGCTCAGCACAGCAGGGGAATTATCCCCGCGTGAGAGCGTTCTAACGGCCGTGACGAGCTCAGCTCGTCATGAGCACACGATAACCGTGGCTCATGACGAGCTGAGCTCGTCATGAGCATGGGAGGGGTTAAGAGCGGCCATAGAGATGAAGAAAAGTACTATAATCCCACACCAGCTAACTCTTGTATCCTACAATATCCAACCATATTTTGAGTGGTGTATTGGAGGATATGATAGGTATGTCCTTACAAGACTCAGATTTGACAGTTTCCATCGATTAGTCAGCTTCCCAAAACCTAATGATTGGACCAGTGACCTAAGCAGGTGCCCCTGTGATAAAAGCTCCCCTCAGACGACAATACATGTGATTTTATTTTTTAAGTTTTATAGCGCGGAAAGAACAAGGTGGATTTTGCCATTGCTGAAGAGATGGGGCTGGAGGCAATGTCGCCCTGCCTTCCTATATTTACAAACATTGGACAATGTATACTGTGTGGGTGTTATGTCTGGACTTTTGAAATCCATAATGAACAAGCATTTACAATGCAATGGTCTCTCCTTTGCAAAGGTTAGAGCTATTGGCATTGTAAATTACAAACATTTTATTTATATGTTGGTTTTGAAAAAAGATAATTAAATGGCATAGTCATTTACAATGCCAATAGCTTAATCTCCCGCAAATGCGAGACCTATTGCATTTGCACACACACACACACACACAGAGCCACACACACAGACACAGCCACACACACAGCCCCACACAGACACACACACAGCCACACACAGACACACACACAGCCACACACACAGAGCCCCACACACAAATACACACACACACACACACACAGAGCCAGACACACACACAGAGCCAGACACACACAGAGCCAGACACACCCACACAGAGCCAGACACACCCACACAGAGCCAGACACACCCACACGGAGCCAGACACACCCACACGGAGCCAGACACACCCACACGGAGCCAGACACACCCACACGGAGGCAGACACGCCCACACGGAGCCAGACACGCCCACACAGAGCCAGACACGCCCACACAGAGCCAGACACGCCCACACAGAGCCAGACACGCCCACACAGAGCCCCAGTGCATAATTCCAAGAGCCAGCAAAGGTGAGTGTGTGGAGGGAGTAAGGGGTTAACACTAAGGGCGCAAAGCGTGTCTGTTTTCAATGCGTATATAGGTGCTGCCGCACGCAGTGAATTCCGGCGCCACCCACGCCCCGCAGCACCTTTCTGCAGCTCACGGGACGCCGCCCGCACCTGGCCTGCATCCGCCTCTGCCACCATTAACCTGTGCTAGGCCGCGCCGCACTCACCACCTCCGGCGCTGGGTACACAGGGGCCCGCCTTCACTGCAGCCGCCGCAGTCACCAGCTCCAGACTCCCCCCGCTGGCAGGTGCACCTCACGTAGGCCCGGGCTTTTTATATGCTATTTATTCACTGCAGTCAACGAGGCGCTCGTGTGGCCTCCAGAAGCAGTTCCTTAGCCCACTCCACACTTAGACCGCACGCCCAGCTATGACCGCCGGGGGGAGATAAGCCACCACAAGTATTTTCAGAGCTCACAGGCCCTTTTAGCTGTCGGATCACTCACCCCTAGGGATGGTACATACAGTTGTTCCTCGCCGGCATGCCAGGCGGACTGCAAACACAATTAGGGCTCTCCACGCCCACATACCAGCTCCTACGCTATCTTTCCCCTCAAAGCCACTGCTCACCTCAGCTTGTATCTTCATGCAATCTCGTACCCCCGATCCAGGCCTGGCAGCTCCAACTCGACCGCAACTCCCTCTTGCCTTCAGCATCAATCACACCTGGCACAGGATGTGGGGGGGGGGGGTCGCAGCCCGCACTTGCAATATAGGTTCCTAGCAGCTCCGGCCTAACAGCACAAGTACGGCAGCCGCCATCTTGCCGTCGCAATACGCCTCCGGCTTCAAGTTTAGTAGGGTCGCTCGCCCTCCGCTCCAGGGCTCAAAATGGTCAGAACATTATTCCCATTCCGATTCAGTTGCCCACAACTGCAGATGGACCGCTGTAAACAGGATTATGGGCGGATAGTCAAACTAGGTCGGTGTAAAACGCGCACGCTGAGTGAGGTAATATTTAACTTGAAGGGTCGTGACAAACGCACCAGGCATGGAGAATCAGAAATACAGTTGCGTCGTGAGCAAGATGTTCATATTTCACATTCTGCAATCTGTAGTACAACGTTATCTTGTGAGTGTCTGTTTCCTGCGTTGGGAATGGCAGTGTGCTGTGCGAGATGGGGCGGACTGGTAGTTAGAAATTCATTGTCCATAACTGGGAGTGGCGCTACATGTGGAATGCGTGCCTCTGCGAGACGCCGTAGGAAGTCTGACTGGAATCCGAGGGTGATTGAGGACACAGAAAGCTTTAACCCTCGCCACTAGCTGTGCTCACAGGGCTCGCACATTCTGTCGGAGGTGGCGGCACACGGTTTGTGCAGTTAAATAAAAAGCTTTCCCTCGCAAATTTAATGAGCTCAAGATTAACTCGATTGAGCTTAGAGCAGTGTTTTGTGGTCGGTGGCAGAAATCAGTCTGCAAAAACACTAGACAGCGGGAGGGGGGGCGGGATAGACATACAAAGTGCACATGCCGCTTACCTGCTAGCAAAGCCAGGAAACTGAAATCGTGCAACCCACCCCTGCAAACGACACTTTCAAAATGGCCAAAACAAACCTTTTAAAAAAAAAAAAACACCGCCGCAATGACGATCGCAAAGGGGCGGAGAGCGAAAAAAACAGCGGAACGCCCACGAATCTGCTCCCGCGAAGATTGACACATCGCTCTTCCAATGGCTAGCCTCCATTTATGGAGCTAGCCAATGGAAGAGAGAGGCGGGACAAAGCCCCGTACTGTCTAACATAAGATTTCGCCTGCGCGAACACTGCTGCGCAGTGGACGCCAGGCGAAACCTAAAAAAAGGAAGAGTCTAATGTGGGAGACCCAATCTGAGGAGGACCAATGTATAGAATTACTGGTTAAATAAGTATGAATTAAATGAAGAAGGGACGTTAAGATACAAGTGGTATATAAAGATGTAATTTTTGTATGTAATATTTTAATTCTTTTTAAAACAGTATTTTGTAAATTTTAGTATGTGACTTTTATGATTTTTAAATGCAAAAAATCGATAATAGTTAATTTGATTTGAACTAACATTGTGGCCATCTTAGGCTAGACTAGACCTCAGCTACAATAAGTGCCTGGTCCACTATCATATAATATTTATACAATAAAACCAACTTTAAAAACAAAAACTGGGAATGTAGAGGAAAAATACAAATTCATTAATAGTCATCCCAATCAGTTCTTTTTCCAATGTGTATGTTCCATTTCATCACTCCTTGTGGCTCCAATTCTGTATACTATGTATTTCATCATACAACAGAATTAAACAAGCATTTGCAATGCAATAAGTGTTGCATTACTGAAAGTTTGAGCTATTGGTGTTGCATTATTATTTGCAACCCCAGTAGGTCAAACTTGCTTGCATTTGCAAACCTAACAGTTTTCAAATGCTTGTTTAACCATGATCTTACCTCCAGGATCCCATGAAGTTCTATAACAGTAGGCCTGAAAAGGGCCTTCATGTTCCCCCTCCAGATAACGATATGGATGGATGTTGCATTTTCGCTCAGAGTGTGGGATGGAGCTCACGAAATAATTTTCTTGTAATGGACTGTTTTAGTTAATTCATATTTTTGTATACATTATTTTACCAATGTCACTTCTCATGTTATCGTTGATGTCAAAGTTTGCGACACATCACTTTTTGGACTATTATCAAATATATGACTTAGTTCTCACTCCTACAGATTTTCAGACCTTGGGAAGCAGCCAAAAAACGAGCTGTGTTGTAAAATAATAAAGATGTACACTTAAGGTGGATCACTCAGCAACTACAGTGAGTGCATTTGAATATACCCACCTCAGCAGTGTAGTCCACCTTCTCCTTCGTCCAGTAGCAGGGGTCTTTGCTTGTCAGCAGCCACGACTTGTGGGTCACCATCCGCCTGATATAGAAGTGCCACAGCCCGCTAAACAGGGAGAAGAGATGCCTTTCGCTGCGAACATCCTCCTAAGCCAGCATGGGTAGCCGCTTCCAGTGAAGGGGGGTCCTGGTTTGGTAATCCAAGGCATAGCGTGGTGAATCACATGAGCAATTCTTAACAGCCTGATACTAAGAATAAAGTAACTGCAAAAGACGAACTGAGTATCCGTTTTGGAATGGGGGAAATGAGTGTATGGTATCCTATACTTAAAGAGAACCTGATAAGAACTTGTAGCTTTTGATGATCAACAGACCGTGCCGTTCGAATAGTTACCCCATGAATAGTTTCATGCCAGCAGCAATGACAGGAGGGGGGAGGGTGTGTGAGCGAGAAGTCAAGAGATAGCCAGAGCTGGCCAACCCAAAAAATCAATTAGTAAGCCCGCTGGGAGGGAACCAAGCACCAAAATGTGGGACAGATGCGCAGTATTAACCAACCAGAGAAATGTTTTATAAATTAGGCCAACTACCCAACCAAAAGGGGTGGGCGTTCCCAAAGTACCCGAAAGCCTATATACTAAATACAGCATGCCTCACAGAGCAGCCCATGCGCTGCCCAGGCTCGACCTAAAAATAACAAGCATTTGCAATGCAATAGGTCTCTCATTACTGAAAGTTTTATCTTTTGGTGTTGCATTATTATATGCAACGCCAATAGCTCGAACTTTTAGTAATGCAAGATCTATTATGGCATACCCTGCCTAAGTTAGTAGGCTATGCCCAGACATGTGTCTCTTGGTCACTTTGCCTCTGTATTCAAGCTAGCCTGGCTGATCAGAGGTGTTACCCCGAAACCGGTCCCAGGTTGCTTGTTTCCGGTCCAGGGAAGACCTGGCTTGGCAGTTCAGGCTGGACTCTTCCCATGAGGCACAGGGTCAAAACTGATTTGCATATAACTGGGTCTGAACTGGGGTGGCGAAGTGAGCTAAAGAACGATAATGAATTCAACCCAGATGTGCGACTAGGGGCAAGTGTCTGAAAAGTTTCTTCACTCCGTCCATCATTTCTTTGTGTTTGCTTTGTTCGCCCTAAATTGGCAGGATATGCCCAGACATGGTTCCCTTTATCACTTTGCCACTGGATTCAAGCTAGCCTGGCTGTTGAGGGGTGTTACCTTGAAACAGGTCCCAGGATGCTTGTTTCTGGTCCAGGAAAGACCTGGCTTTGCAGTTCAGGCTGGACTGTTCCCATGAGGCACTTGGTCAAGACTGATTTGCGAACAGCTGAGTCAGATCTGGGGTGGCGGAGAGAACTAAAGAACGATGATGGATTCACCCCAGATCTGAGACTGGGGGTGACTCAGTCCTGCCAAGTGTCACGCATCATGCGTTAGCCTAACCCATTTGCAGGCAAGTCCCTGCATTGCCGCATTAAAAATAATTATCACGCATATCGCGCCTCTCATACCTAGCTGTCAAGGCTGGAGGACTGCAATATTATAATTAGCACTCCGAGCAAAGCTGCGGTCAACCCTAGTCCCCACTGCTTGGGGCTGGGGGCTGGCTGAGCTGCGGAGATACATTCACCCTTGTCATTTTGGATCACGTACCCACGTCAGGAGAGTAGAGTAGAAAGGCGCATCTGCCATTATTGCAGCTGAGGTGTGCCGCGCTGGTTTTAAAAGAAAAAGCATTGGGGGATAGTGGTATCCTGCCTGCAACAGCAGGCAGAAGAAAGTGATTTAAGAAAATAGTTCACACAGGGTGTAATTAAAACATGTAGCTTAACAACACATGTAACAGGGGCACTCCTCATGGGAGGTTACAACAGTAGAAAATGAGGCACTAAGAAGGGACTGCCAAGCTTATTAACGAATCAAAAGACACAATTTACAAAGGACAGAACAGGAGCCAATTGAAAGGCTAGGCGGAAAATGGGTGAAGCTTAAAGTCCATACCTGAATACAGCAGATCTCGTCAAAATAGCTCAAGCAATGCCTAGGCGAGACCTAAAATTGGGTAATATACAGTACTGATGTGGAGTGTCTGGTGTTTCATATGTAATACTTGTAATCATTGATTTTTCTGCTCTTTCTAGTGCAGATGTCGGAGAAATTAAGATATTTTGTGATCAAAGTACATGAATGGAATTCAGGTAGAGATAAAGCAGAACTGGAGATAATTGTAGATTTTAATGTGGAGCCATGAATTAATGTTCTATCCTTAGTCTTGATGGACTTTGTATCATGAGACACACATTTTTCATCCTTGGGCGATAGTTGCTCATCTATAAACTGAAGTGTATGGAGACCATCACGTGAATGAGACAATATATACATAATTTATTGGCAGAGTTTTCAAGGATGTGCCCTTTAAATATCGGTTATATCATGGGGCCATTCATGTATATGCTCTCTGGGGTCCATATTGCCCTTTAGATTATATTATCATCGATGCGTGTTCAGCCTGCAGTCACTTTACATGTTCGGTTGCGTCAGGCTAGATAGAAGATAGGGAAGACAGACTCTACTAACTAGAGAGGAGCTTCACATAGGGTTTTCTATGCTCAGGCACTTGGGGCTTGGTACTGAAGTCTCAGTAGAAACAGGTGAGGGGTTGTTATTAGTGATATTTAAATGACTAGAGCCCTGGCAGTGTTTGGAGTGCTGGTATATGAAATGCTGCGTGTAATGTGCTGTACTTTGCGTAGTCGATATGGAAAGTGGAATGCTAAGGTGATTTTATTAATTAGCCAGATGGCGGAACAAGCCTACCAACTTTAAAAAGAACTGTATTAGGCAGTCAATGGTTAGTGAAGCTCTGCTTTTGGCAATTATGGATTGGGTTGGTGGTGACGTATGGGGGGGAGGAAGGTTCCTCCATATTGGAGTGAGCTGTTGGTGACAGCTGGTGTGAGAAAAGGTTGCCTGCCTTAAGAAATCATGCATGACAGACCTGACG
The DNA here is from genome assembly GCF_964263255.1 of Lissotriton vulgaris. Classification (NCBI taxonomy): domain Eukaryota; kingdom Metazoa; phylum Chordata; class Amphibia; order Caudata; family Salamandridae; genus Lissotriton; species Lissotriton vulgaris. Next base: position 1,450,550,071 of record NC_141694.1, read on the forward strand.
TGGTGGCCAGCTTATTGCTTTGGCTCAAGTTGCATTGCAGTACATTGAGGAGATGAACATATTGTGAAGGAAAGAATTGAATTGCATCTATGTGTAAAATGTCTGATTATTGGAGTATCACTGCCCATTCAGAGACAGATTAACTAGCTATGAGAGAAAAGAAGTCCTGAATTATCAATATTTGCATTGATGGCATCAATTGGAAGATACATTATTGGATACTACTGTCTAACATGGAATATATTATAAACGTGCCATTGCACTTAGATTTACTTTACTGAATTTTGAAAGCATAAACAATATTTTTTGGGGAAAAAAGAATAAATTATTTTTAGAACATTAATGTTAAAGATTTAGTCATGTTTTCAGGACTTCAAGTGTGCACCCACCTCACTCATTTCTGGCTCTGCTAGGACACTCGCCCATTAAGTGGGGCATGTGGGTTGATCTATTTCAAGCATGTGTTGAGGCATTAGAGGATGGTGAATGTACCCCAGAAAGGCAATTATTATAATTAGTGAAATTATCTTTAGGGATGGGGTGTTCTAGGAATTTACATTCTTTAGAGAATGTGGTTGATAGACCTGACAACCTTGGCATGGTATTCCCCCAAACCTTTTCCCTTCACTCCCTGACTTCCTGACTTTCTGCTGAACACGTTTTGGTTCGCATTAGGACTCTGTGCACTTTACTCATGCTAAACCGTGCCATAGTGCGTTTGCACCCTCTCTTAAACCTCGTAAAATTGCCCTACAACAGATTGGTACATTTAATTTACTTGTAGCCCCCTAGTAAATTGTGCTACATGTGCCTAGGGCCTGTAAATGGACTACTAGGGGGCTGTAGCACTCACTAAAGTAGCCTTTTAAAACATGTCTTGTGCTTTCCACTGCAGACTGTAGTGCAGTTTTAAAATACCATTTAACCCTGGAAAAATAAACATTTTGCTAGGTCTAAACCTTCCTCTTTAATACTTATAAGTCACCCCTAGGGTAGTCCCTAAAGGCTCATAGGTCAAGGTGCACAAAAGTCAAAAGTACGACGTGTGTTTAAAGTTTTGCATGTCCTGAGAGTGAAAAAACATAGTCATTTTTCACTGTTGCAAGGCATATCTTTCCAATAAGCTATCACTGGATTACTTCATCACACTGAATACGTGCTAACTTCATATTTGGAGCAGACATTCTGGTTTTTTTCATTTAAAATCCACTTTAATGGTGAAGTCAGATTTTAAGTTACGGTACATTTTCTTGTGCCAAGCCAACTGTGTCTTTCTGCCAGAGTTCTGGGTCACATGACTGTGAATGGCTTTGCTGGAGGGGTTTGTGTAGTTCTTCCAGACAGTGAGTCAAAGGAAATTTAGATGGGAGGGGTTAGGGTCTAGCTGACAGGATGGCTGGGGAGGAGCTACCCCCTGCCCTGATTACATTTCACGGGATCCTGCTTGAGGCACACACACAAGAAACCTGACACCATGCTTGGTCTGCCTTTTGTCAACCTGCACAGTTTGGAGCCAGAACCAGGGCGAGAGGGAGAATTACCATAACCAGTTTTGTGGGTAGATCAGGGAGTGCACCCCAAAAAGGCATGCACCATGTATAAAATTGGGGCTCTCAGAACCAATCATGAGAACAGTCCTGGACCTGTGAAAGATTCAGACAAATGAATGCCCTGCTGCCAGAATAAGGAAGACTGGACCTCTGTGGCGGCTCCCCCAGTGGGGCGTGGGGCGATAGGAAGAAACATAAACGGTAAAAACAACCAGTTATGTTTCTACTTCTCGCACTGAGAGAAAGCAGAAGTGTCTCTGTGCCTGGTTGGGGGCGGGCGGGTGGGCGGTCCTGCTTGAGGGCAGGGGGGAGTTGCCCCAGCGCCGAACAAAGCAGTCATGAGCACTTCCCTTTTTCTGTATGTAGGCTGCTGCATGCAGGCTACATAGAGAAAATGGCCTGGCTGGGGCGCTCTCTGCTGCGCCTCAACCGATTGGCTTAGAGGAGCAGGAGGAGGGAGGCTGCCTACAACGCGCCAGGACTCCAGAGTAAGCAAGAGCTGAGGCAACGGCACATGATGCGGTCTCGGAAGAAGCAGGTACGTTTTTTATTTTATAGATAAGCCGTCCGTGACGTCCCACTTCCCTGCATTGGATGCATCTGAACCCCGGTGCCTCCGGCTCCCTTTGACTCCACCGTCCCCTCTGCCCAGAACCTCTGGCCGGGAGCCGCCTCCCATCTACCCCAGGTCACCATGGCCTCATCCGCGCCCTTGCTTCTGGCTCTCGCCTGCCTCGCTCAGGTTTGGAGAGGTAAGCAGAAGTGGAGTTCAGCATGGCATGGGCTGCTGAGGTGGGCAGTGTCTCTTCGGTGCAGCAGGGAGGGGATGTCTGCAGGGTGAGAGCTCTGAGCTGAGCCGGGACATGCCTCAGACTTTCCCAAAGCCAGTACTGAGAATCCCCTTTGACACCCACACCTGCTGGTTGTGCGCCTCGTATCTGTTTGTGCATGATTTGTTGCCAGGCGAGGGGAAGAGTAACCCAGTGGGACTTCGTTAGTAAGTATATTAAAAATAGGGGTTCTTCTTTAACCCTTTCGATGCTGATGACGAGCTCAGCTCGTCATCACCCACGGGTGTCGTGTGCTGATGACGAGCTGAGCTCGTCATGGTGCCACTAAAATGGCATTTTCCAGCACAGGGGGGGGAAACGGCCAGCAGCCATGTGGTTAAAAGTCCTGTTATTCTGTGCAGGGGTTTGGCCGTTTGTTTAAACTCACACCTGCAAACAATTGCCTTTGTACTCAATGTTTAAAACATTCATACCAATACTTGGTGACACCAAGAGTGGTGATTTGTGACAGCTGGAGTTATATATATATGGTCACTGACTTGCATTGTAATAACTTAGTTAGTTTTTTTAAGTGGTAGGTAGTACACAACAGTGTCATTCTGGATTTTTAAAAGAATTACATTGCATTAGCTGATAGTATAAAGAATACCCGATTTTAAATCTCAAAATGTATTGTTTTTACGCCACATTGACCTCATTTGAACATCTGTTGGACTTGGCCCTTTTTGCAGGGTCATCCCTGAACTTTTTGCCTTCCTCCTATATTTTTCTAACCTGTTGGCTGTTTTATTACTCTGGGCACTTTACCACTGCTGATTAATGCTAAAGTGCATATGCTCTCACTATTGTAAATTGATGTATGGATTAGTGATTACATGATTGGCTGATTTGGTTTACTTGTCAGACCCTAGTACAGTGTACTGAGTGTGCCCAGGGCTTGTAAAGCAAATGCTGCTGGTGGGCTTGCAGCACTGGTTGTGCCTCCCACAAAAGCAGCCTCTAAAAGTGTCTCAGGTCTGCCATTGCAGAGCCTGTGCGCAGTCTGGTACTGCCATGTTGACTGGGCAACTGCACCCACTTGCCAGTCCCTAAACCTTCCCTTTTCTTCATATTAGACACCCCTATGGTAGGCCCAAGAGCAGGGTGAATTGTAAGTATAAGGTAGGACATGCCCTTGTGTGGGTGGCATGTCTAATAGAGAATTACAGCCATTTTCGTTTTCACTATTGCAAGGCTACCTGTTCTCCATAGGCCAGAATGAGCAGTTAGATTATTACAGCTTATAATCCTAACTGACTCAGGGAACATGGTAGAAATTCGAGTTTAGTATGCCTGAACTCAGAATGATAAAATACATATTTTAGTGAAGTTGGTTTTAACATTCTGTGTTTGAAAATACCACTTCTAGAAAGTAGGTATTTTCTTGTCTAACTATCCAAGCCTGCCTCTGCTAGGTTGTGTATTCCTTGTCTGGAGTTTGAGTGACAGGGCTGGGGTATACCAGGACACAGAGTGAGTTAGCCCAGTGGTGTATAGAGAGATCTTGCATCTAGATGGGAGGGAGGAGTTGCACCTTGGACCTAAATAGGGCTGTGCCTTCCCTCCACAATGCTGGCTCCACCTCTTGTGGTGCGTCTGATGTCTCTGCCCTGCACTGTGAAAGAAAAGAAGGAGTCATGTAAACAGAGTGCTCTAGAACTGGTTTGGACTAGGCAAAGGCCCCTCTGCCCTCAGAGGACAAAGGGTTTTGGGGTATAAGTATTGGCACCCTGATCCCAAGAAGTTAGATCACTTTTGGACAACAAGAAGAAACCTTTGCTGAGGAGAGGACCTAGAAGAAACTGAGGAGAGACTATCCTTAAGCTGAAGTGCTGCTTGGGGGATTGGCCCGAAGTGGTTGCCTGCCAAAGAAAGGAGAAAGGAACTTTGTGTGCTTTATTTCAACTTGTGAAGGATCTCCAAGGGCATGAGAAGAGCGTGCCTCCTGCTGAAGTCTCAAGGACAACAGACTTCAAACCCCAGCTCCCCAGAGTTGTTTGGAAGTGCCTGCTCCTGTTTTGGGCCTTCTGAGGGACTGCGTGTTGCAAGGAGCTAGAAGCGCGACTTAAGAAGCATGTCGCCTTCGCAGCTGATGCCATCGTATAACTTACCAAAGGTGTCGCCTTTTGTAGCTCACGTATTGCACCACATCTCAAACGTCCCACAACTCCGAAGAAGTGTGTTGCCATAGCAGCCGCTGCCGTCGCATTGTGGATGTTGCCACTGTAGCTGACGCATTGCACCGCAACAAGAGAAGCGTCTCACAGCAAGGAAAAAGCGTCTCGCTGTCGCAGCCGCTGCCGTTGCATCACTGAGTAAGAATGTCACAGCTGTAGCTGTAGCATTGCACCGCATCACAAGAAGCGCCTCACATCCATTGAGAAGCGTGCTGCCGTCGGAGCTGCTGCCATTCGCATCACTGAACAAGGGTGTCGCCGCGGCAGTTGTCGCACCGAGTAGAAGCGTCTCGCATCGTCGGAGAAGAGTGTCACCGCCAAAGCCACTGTTGTCGCATCACTGAACAAGGGTGTCGCTGCTGCAGCTGACGCATCGAGCCAAGACTTCTCGCAACATCGGAGAAGCGTCCCGCATCAGGAAGAACTTGACGTCTTTATTTTTTCGCACCGGATCTTTGCCGCATTTCCATTTTTGTAACACTTTTGTTGCCCTGCGTGTCGCATCTTAAGGTACATTGACTTAAAGTGTTTCTTTATAATAACTAAAGAGAACTAAGCTAAAACTACCATTTTAAGTACAATATTGTGGATTTTTGTTGTTTGTGGTCTTGTGATAAGGCTATATAAAGAATACTTATTTTTTAATATACAACTTGTGTGGTGTCCATCTGTAGTGTTGTCACTTGATTACTGTATGTGTTCACAAATGCTTTACACACTGTCTCTGAGATAAGCCTGTCTGCTTGTGCCAAGCTACCAAGGGGGTGAGTAGGGGTTATTTTAGGAGTGTACCCCCTTACCCTGTGCCAACTAGAGATCCCCAAATCTAACAACATCCAATCTAACAGCCGCATTGTTGGGAGTTACATATACACCACAGGTAATGGTCAAATGGTTGAATTAAGTCGGGAAACACAAGAAGCTGGTTCAGCAGATTTTCAAAAACATGCCTGTAGTTTGCAATTGAGCCTCACTCACTTGTGTGCTATGCATGGGTCTTCTTGACACACACATTACTGTTATAAATTCATACTGTGGCGGCTTCTTTCAGCCAACCCACATTTAATAACCAGACAAAGCTGGTGACGATGGGCATGCATTATCATTCATGTTATATTACATTAGTACTCTAACAGTGTGGGTAATACACCGTAATCAGATCCCGCCACTTTTATCGCATTTGCATTCTCTCTAATAAGGGCAAAGCGAACTGTTTCATTGGGCAGTCAGTAGATTTGTCTGATTAGGTCTTTGGTTTAATACCAAATCATTACCGACACAACTGTGCCGAACATAAACCGAGCAACATCCTTAAACAGTGACTAATTTAAAGCTGATAAGTAGAACAGAATCTTGCAAAACATGCAATTGCTAAGCACCGCTAGGGAAAATGACAGTTTAGGATCAAGTCTAAAGCGTTTTGATATTTGAAAATAATACTCAAAGCACAAAAGAGGAAATAAAGTAAGATTAACTTGCTACTTCCAAGGGTGCGCTTTTATTAGAAAACACACGTCATTATCTGCAGTCTATAAAATGATATGGTGGTGAGTAATTGCATGTTGGTTTACAGTTTCATGAAATGAGCAAATACTGGTGCCCTGCCAATTCAATATTACCTACTGGCGGTCGCCAGTAGGTAGTTATAGTTAGGATCGTTTTCCATAGGAAATCCGCAACATTCTATTGGGAATAACTTTGGCGCCGATTGAGGGATCTGCCTGTAATTTTCCTTAAATTTGCCTCGCTGCGCTCCGCTCCTTCCCTGAAAGTTTGGAGGGGATTCGTCAAGCGGGGGCCGAGATAAAAGGGGGGTCCCAAAACATGTTTTCCCCATGTTAATTTCCATAGGGCGGTTGGACTCACTTTTAGCCCGAACGGCTGAATGGATTTCCACAAAACTTGGCAAAATTGTAGGGACTGGTAGCCCGATGTGCCTTTGCTATGTCTCAAGATATGTGCTCCAGTGGATTTTGAGTAATTTAGGTTCAAAAAAATATATATATCTATAAGCGCGCCCCGGTACGCGCACCGGGGTGCGCTCCAGCGCGCTACGCGAGTTCGCGAGCAGAAAGCTGATTGGCTCTCGGGTGTCTGTCAACATTCCAAACAGTCCGGAGCGGCCGCCATCTTGTGTCTCGGTAGGATCGAGACACAAGAGGTGGCAAAAACAAAGGGGGAAACGACCAAAAGGGGGCAGGGTAGACACCCCCTAGGTTTGATGTGGGGGCCCGTAACCATGCGCTTTATAAAACTCCATAATAAAAGGGCCCCGCGGGGCAAAAAAAATATATTTTTTTTTTCGATTTGCGCGGGGGGAGCGCCCGGTATGCGCACCGCGGAGCGTACCGGGGAGCGTACCATGGGGAAAAAAGAATGACCGTTTTTAAAAAATGTAGCATTTTTTTTATAAATTGGAGGTAGTTCTAAAAAGAACTGTTTTTTTATTCTTTTTGTTGTTTTATATTTTTTTGTTTTTTGGAACATTTTTTACTTTTTTTGGCTTTTATGAACAATTTTATATTTTTTTTGTAATTTTTATGGGGACAAACAAAAAACAGAGAATTGTAAACGGCTCAACTGGAGCAAAAAAAATCAGGAAAAAATTAAGGTTTATTTTTGCAGTTGTGGTTGGTTCCAGGACGGTTAATCAGTTAAATACTTTGCTCGCCATAGCAAATTGTAGTCCCGCAAAATTTACAAACAATTTTAAAATCTCCAAACTGGGGTTGGATATTTGGGACCATCTCCCTTGTCTCTGGACCCGATGGAGTGGGTTATTTACTTTTGGAGGTGCTGCGAGAAGATTGGGGAGGGTTACTTGTCAGTTCTCTGACCTCTGCCGCAGCATAGTTGTTTGGGTGCCTGCGTTGCATATGGCGAATCAAAGTATTGTTGCCAAATGAATACTTTTTGGCAGGGTTCCCCCTGGAAAGTACAGTGCCACAGATAAGACACGTCACTTTGGGAGCATTAACTTTCTTTAGTCCCCTTGGGATTTTAAAAAACTCACACACAATGTGCTCCTTTGGTTTATAGGGGGTATTATCTTCAGGCAGGAACTGCCTCTCCTCCTCCTCCTCTTCTTCTTCACCACCACTGTGGTGTTGTGGTGGTCCTTGTGGTGGTGGTGGTTGAGATGCTCCTGCTACTGCTGCTACTTTAGCCATTTCTCACTACAAACAGGTCTGCAAACAGGTCTTCCTTAGTCAAAGTAGAAAGTGAGAATGAGGAAAAAAGGTGGGGGCTTTCATCATTTGGAAAAAAAACTGTTCTGAACCAATGAAAAGTGTTATTTTCAGGCCACATGACCCGACGCGCTTACGCTACGCGCCCCGGGGCGCGCCCGGGGGCGCTTACGTAGTGCGATCGTATGCGCTCGGGAGCTTCCGGGTGCGCTTACGCCGTGCGTATCACGCGGACGCGGCTACGCGATACGTCACGATGATGTTTTCGTTCGCGTCAATAGCGCTAACGGGACGCTCGCCGGTACGCGCACTGGGGCGCGCCGCAAGACTTTGCTTACCGGTGCGAGGGCAAAAAAAAAATAAAAAAATTAAGAATATACATAAAAAAAATAGTATTACATAAATATACAATATAGGATTCATTATAAAAAATATTATATTTCATAGCAATAGAAATTTGCTATTGAAAAACCTTTGAAATTCACTGAAAAAAACATAGGTTTGAGGCCCTATATATAGTTAGGAATTAGCATTTACAAAACCTCTGAAATTCACAGAAAAAACCATACGTTTCACACCAGTTATAGTTGGGAATTAGTATTTAAAAAACCTATTAAATTCACTGAGAGGGAGCGTGACCAAGGCGGCGAACATGGCGGACGCAGCTTGAGTGAGCTCCGTCCTGCCGGCGCAAAATCCTGCATTTAAATCCTGCATCGCCCCAACCTAACCCTACCCACGCCGAGCATTCGCCCATCGGAAGTGAAGAGGGGGCCCGGCGGCGATTTGGGCGTATCGTGAGGGTGCCTTTGAGCAGATCGGGCCCGGTGGCGGTGAGGCCCATGCCGCCTGCTGAAGCCGGGACCCTGGGTCTGGTGTGGTCCGACCGGAAGTGCAGCGGCGCCGGGATCGGCAGTGCGAGGGGCGCCGGCCTTCCGGAGCTGAGGAGTGACGCGGCCGGAGATTGCCGAGAACCCCGGTGCTGATCCTGAATCCCGACACTGGTGGCTGTGGGGTAAGCTGCAGGGGGAAAGCGAGTGGCTTCGGGGGGGGTGACTCCCTCAAAACGGGCTGTTTCATTCGGCGGTCGAATCGGACCGCGGAGCCCCGTGGACCGGGAGATCTGGGGGGCTCCTGTCTTGGTCCCCCCCCCTCCTTCCCGAGGGACAGCAACCCCTCAAATCTCACCCCCTCTCCCCCCAACGGCTAGGTGTATTGCCGCCGGGAGTGGTGGCTCGGAGTAGGCCGCAGATCAGTGCGGCGCAGTGCCGGGTGCCCCCCGTTCGGCAGCTGAATCGGGCCGCGGGGCGGAACTAGCATCAGGGCCCGACTGGTTAATAGGGCGACGACGCATTCCACGACCAGGGTGGACTCGGGCTGTTAACTGCTGGCCGAGGAGCTGGAGGGGCAGGCGGGCCATTGCGGCTTTGTGGTGCAGAGCCGCACCGGGGGACACGCACCTCCTAGGATGGCGGCCAGGCGATCATCCACCATTGAGGGCCATACTACTGCGGCAGGCTCTGAGGAAAGGAGAAATTGACGCGGTGCCCTGTGATTGTGAAACACCGCACGTAGCCGCGTTGCGGTTCATAGACCTCGAAGAGATGAACCCCCGCAGGAGTGGGACAGTTCTTATTGGGGTCCTCGGCTGGAGTGGAGAGGGCGACTTCCTGGGGATCGGTTGGGTCCCCTACATTTGAGCCTTCAGGCCACCATGATGCGGGCGGCAATAGTGATGGCGATGCGAAACAAGGCCCCATCGACAAATTCACAGGGCCAAGTGGCGGAGCGGGGGCCTCTGGAGGCCCACCGGGACCGGGTCCGGATAATGCGGCCCTTGTGGCAGCCATAACGCAATCAAGAGAAATGCTGGACGCAAACTTTGGGGCAGTTGGAGCTGATGTCGCATTACTCCGTCAGGATTTGCGAAATGCTGTGGCCCGCATAACTGAAACTGAGACCAGAATCACGGGGGTGGAGGATGATGTGGCGACTCTCAAGAAGAAAGTGGCGACTATGGAGTGGATACGAAAGGGCCTCGCACTCCGGGTCGAGGAAGCAGAAGGGCGAGCCCGGAGGAACAACCTATGATTTGTGGGCTTTCCGGAGGGCAGCGAGAAGGGCGATATGGAGACGTTCCTGGCGCAGTGGCTGGAGGGGTGGCTCCCCCCGGACTCCCTCTCGCGCTGCTTCATAATCGAGCGAGCACATCGAGCACTTCTTCCGAAGCCACCGGTGGGAGCTCGGCCCCGTCCGGTGATTGCCAGACTCCTCAACTACCACGACCGCGACACTATCCTGAGACAAGCGCGGGCAAAGGAGCCCTTAATGTATGAGAACCACAGAATTCTGATATTCCTGGACTACACTAAGCTGGTGCCGCAACAACGGCAATCCTTTACTGCAGCAAAAGCACAGCTGCGAGGACTTAAAATCCAATATGCCCTGCTCTACCCAGCCCGCCTGCAAGTGATTTTCCAGTCCAAAACACAGTTCTTCAATACTCCGGAGGAAGTTTTTGCCTGGACAGATGAAGCGGTCCAAATCAGGGTGCATACCCCCCCGGGCCGTGATTCCAACTCGTCCTCCACGACAGGACCCCCAAGGACACCCCGGAGGTCGCGAAGCAGGAGCAACTGGAGAGCGCGCTCTCAAAAGACTCAGCCTACATGCGATGGGGAGGCAGGAGGCAATAATGCAGCTGATGCACCGGCTCCGGTGCCATGAGGCCCAGTGATCTCCTGACACCTCCAAATTCGTGACCTCAGATGGTTGTGGACGGATCACGCCCCCACCGGGATTGACGGTATCTCTTGGGGATCATCACCAGACTTGTATTTGTGCTTAATGGTCGCTGTATATGGGTGGGTCATGGGTCGGGGGATGCCTACAGGAAGGCGGACATCACCCCTGTAGTTAGCAAAGTTAGTTGGACAAAGGGGTAGTTGGGATTGGGTGGGTAGTTGGTGGGGATCCATTGGAATAGCAGGTCTTTAGCCTCACGTTGGGGGCTGGAGATGCTCTATACCGCGACAGATACTTCAATGTTGCTGAGGTATGGGGGGGTTGGGGAGTTGGGGGCAGGTTGGGAGGAGGGGGAGTGGTAGGGTGGCTGTTGGGAGGGTACGAGTTCAGGGGGGGAGGTTGGGAGGAGGACTGGGGGGGGGAGGGGCAGTTAGTTTCGTCACAGTGTCCATTCATGTCCGGTTGCAAATGTATGTGTGTGTGTGGCTCCGAATGCCCAGGGCCCTGATTTTTCGGCCTTTCGATGGCGGTTGACGCCCATGAGACGGGCCCTCCACGGGCGTTGCTACGAGTAGTGAGTTGCAATTTCCGGGGAATGCTCAACAAAATAAAGAGGGGTGCGGTGTTGTGATTGGGGAAGAGAGAACAGGCGGATGTGCTTCTTTTACAAGAGACGCATCTCTTAGGCACCAAAACCCTTAGCTTGCAGCGGTATGGCTACCAACAGGTGTTTCATGCAGGTTTTGCGCGAGGGTCAAGAGGGGTTGCAGTCCTACTACATTGCAGACTAGCCTATGTACATGAGACACAATGGGTGGATGCCTATGACAGATTTATTTTTATTAAAGGTATGGTGGGTGATGACCCTATGGTCTTTGGCAGTGTATATGCCCCACCCCCATTGCAGGAGGCGCTTATTGAAAAATTGTTTGAGGTTTGGGCCGAGATCCCGAGTGTAATGGCGATAGTGGGAGGTGACTGGAATGACGTGATGGATGGACGGATGGATCGCCATAGGGCCTGAGGGGGTCTCGTGGCGGATACCCCCACTAAATTGAGTGGCATGGTGCAGGGGATGGGATGGATTGATACATGGCGGTACCAACATGCTCATAGCCGCGAATACTCCTATGTTTCTGCAGTACATAAGTCCTTCTCCAGACTAGACTATCTCTTTATTCTGCATACTTGGATAGGGAGGGTGGCCTCCACGTTCATGCTCCTGCGTGGTCTATCGGATCACTCCCCAGTGGCGATAGATTTGCACCTAGATAGGAGGCGACAACCCTTTCGATGGTGCCTGTCCACGTGGCACCTGCAGCAAGATAGCTACCAATCACACATGTGTGAAGCCATATCTCAGTACTGGGACATCAATGATAGGCCGGAAACAGATGACGTCACCCTCTGGGAGGCTCTAAAACCCGTGCTCCGTGGGGTTGATATTGCCTGGTGCGTGGCGGCCCATAGGACTCGCGGGGAGGACGTGGCGGCGGCAGTGCAACGGGTCCGGGACCTGGAGGAGGAGTGCAATACTGGGGGAAATGTAGATGCTGTCGGGCAGCTACTACTGATGCAGCAGTCTTATACGTCCCTACTTCTAGACGAGGCTCGCCAACTGTGGTTGGCCACACAGAGTAGAATCTATCAATGGGGAGATAAATCCAGCACTATGCTATACCGGCTCTCTCAGAGTACCTTCCAGGCTCAGACCCTGCCGGGACTTCGTGACGAGATGGGGGACCCATTGACGGCCCCGGAGGAGCTGGCTGCCAGCTTTGCGCAGTATTATGAGACCCTGTATGCCCCCCGGGAGGTTCTCCCGGCGGAAGAGGTAGACAAGTTTCTGGCGGACCTCCCGCCGCGAGCACTTTCGGATGAGGGATGTGACCGGCTGGAGCTCCCGTTATCAATAGAGGAGCTGGATACGGCTCTTGGGGTGCTAAACACTGGTAAGGCCCCTGGGCCTAATGGTTTCCCATGTGAATTCCTAAAGACGTTTCATCTTCAGCTGGGGTTGCGATACAGGAGGGCACTAGAGGCGGCCAAGGAGCGTGGTCGCCTTCCGCCGGACTGGCGACACGCTGAGATTGTAGTTTTCTGTAAACTTGGGAGGCCTCCTGAACACCATTCATCATATAGGCCAATATCGCTCCTAAATGTTGAAGCGAAAATACTGGCGAAGGCCCTGGCCAATCGCCTCCTCCCATACATTACAGATCTGGTTCACCCAGACCGGGCTGGGTTTATGCCCCATAGGGCGACGAGGCACAATATCAGACGCGCGCAGGTGGTAATAGAGGCGGCCCGAGCGGCCGGGATCCCTGCGGCGCTCCTTCCGGCTTTGATTCGCTAAGTTGGGTCTATCTCCGAGCACTACTGTCACGCTTAAACCTTGGGCCCCACTTCCTCTCATATTTTCAGTTGCTGTACACAGATCTGACGGCTTCGGTGAGAGTGGCGGGAGCAGTGTCCGACCCCTTCCCTATCGGCCGAGGCACCCGACAGGGATGCCCCCTCTCACCCTATTTATTTGCCCTGTCCATGGAGCCGCTGGCGGCATGGGTGCGATTGGACGCACAGATGCAGGGAGTTGAGTGGGAGATGGGCCCCTCAGATCGAATTGCACTGTATGCTGACGACGTCCTCTTCTTCCTCACGGACTTAGATAGATCCGGGCCCAGAGTCCTTGAGATAATGCGGATATTCGGAGAGGTGTCTGGCCTGTACTTGAACGTGCGGAAGTCTACGTTGTGGGTGCTGGGGGGACGCGGAGGGCGAGGAAGCTGGGCGTCAGCGCTGCAAGAACCGGCTGGCGGCGTTAAGTACCTGGGAGTATTACTGACGGATGTCCCTGGGGTCGCTGGGGCACGCAATGTGGTGCCTGTTTGGGACCGCACGCGATCAGATATGAAAACATGGTCCAGAATGCCCCAGAACATATATGGCCGATCAGCCATATTCAAGAAGGTGGCTCTACTGCGTCTCCTGTATCAGCTGCAAAACCATCCGCATCCTATAGCACCACAGTGGTTTAGACAGGTGAACTCGGCGTTGAGTCAGTTTCTTTGGACCGGAGGGGTGGCGAGAGTAGCGCTCCGCACCTGTTTCCTATCCACATATTGTGGAGGCCTGGCAACATCGGACATCTTATCCTACTATCAAGCGTCTCACCTATTGGTGCTGAATGAATGGTGGTATGGGGACTGAGGCGACCCGTCCCATGCCCTCGAGAGATACATGATGGACCCAGATACGCTGCACACCATCTTATACTCGGCGGCCATACGGAAGAGGCTCCCAATGGTTACCCAGGTGGTTTTCCGGGTGTGGCGTGGAGCCCTACGCCGCATGGGGTGGTGGAATAAACTAACGAGAGAGACCCCATTGTGGCAGAATGGGCGGCTGCCGGTGCTGGCGTCCCTGCAGGGGTTCCGCGGCTGGGACGCCATTGGCATATCGGCGTTGGGCCACGTCATGCAGGGCAAGACTCTCAAGTCGTTCCAAGCACTGAGAGAAGAATATGATATGCCTAAAACTCAATTTTTTAAGTACCTGCAACTCCGGCACGCCCTGTCCCCCTCCTTGGTAGGCCTAGACTCGCTGCCCGAATTTAGTCCCCTTGAGGCCAAGGTGTTTATGGGAGAATTGGAGGAGAAGAAGATATCTAATATATACCAGACTCTAGTTACATATTGCTCTTCTTCATTGGATAAATTGCGACCTGTGTGGGAGGGAGACATAGGTGCCTTGGAGGAAGAGTACTGGAAGGAGGCCCTGGAGGCACCGAGAGGGGTGGCAATAGCAGTGCGCCTGCGCTTCATCCAATTTAAGTATCTACATAGAGCCTACTACACTAGAGACCGACTGTGGAGGGCTGGTTTGATTGCCTCCCCTGAGTGCTTGCGATGTGGGCGTGCAGTGGGCACATTCATACATACGGTGTGGTCGTGTGAGAAGCTGTCGAGGTTCTGGATGGGAATATGGGATTGCTTGTCGGAGGTGTTGGGCTGGGACCTTCCCCGCTCGCCGCAGCTGGGTCTTCTTCATGTCATGGAACAGGTTGGAGGAAATATATACAAACGCCATCTGCTGGTCCTGGGTCTTACGGTGGCCAAAAGGGATGTAGCTCGGGCCTGGAAGGACCCTAGGGCTCCATTGATAGAGGTGTGGAAGAGGGGCTTGGACTTTTGTATGGGACTGGAGCGCCCGATCTTTGAGGCCAGGGGCTGTCCCCGTAAACATTTCAAAATATGGCAGCGGTGGGCGGACTATAGAGGGCTGTGGCTGGAACCTCCGGCACAACAGGATGCTGGTGTGGAACAATTGCTCGTTGAACCTGGGTAAAAGGGGTACACACGGATTATGACTTGATACGTTTTACTTCTGGACCATGTCGACACTGTGCGGGCTGGGGGTGGGATCCGGGGAGGTGGGCAAGGGGGGGTTTGTCCTTTTGTATCAAAATTCTGATTGAATTGCATATATGTGATGGCTCATTATTTGCTCACTGGCCCTCCGGTTCCTGGGGGGCAGTGTCCTCTATGTGATTCTTCAACAATATATTAATAAAACTTGTTCTGAAAACAAAAATTCACTGAAAAAAAACATAGGTTTGACACCAGTTATAGTTAGCTGGAAATTTTACTGACCTAAAACCATTGAAATTCCCACGTTATAGTTAGTTGGACTCACTATAACTTGCGCGCCTGCAATGCACTGTTGATGACGTCACATATTACATCACTCATAACATGGTCAGTGACATCACTGGTTTTTTCAGTGAATATATATATATTAGGAGAAAACGTGCAAAAGCCACCGCAGCCGCAAAAAAAGAAATGGTTCAAAAAAAAAAACAACAAACAGTGATAAGCGCAAGTACCATTATCAATTTATCTGACATAACGTTAACCAAGGCTGAGCAACAAATACTCATGCTGGGTCTCAATTTTTGCCCTGAAAGCTCTTTTGATTATACCAACACCAGAGCTGATGTCTTCTTATATATTCGAAAATTAAAACTTAAGAAGTTCTATGCCATCAAATCCAAGTCCAATGTGAACCCGTCAACAGCCACTGGGGAAGCCAATCCAATCGTTGTATCCCCACTGGTTCCTGTCAGTGATGCCAGAACACTCATAACGCTTCGCAATCTGAACAGCGGAGCAGCCCCACCAACATCTAATACGGATATTCCTGACACGCAGTGCGAGCTGCGAGCGATCGACATTCTACAAAAGGGAGCCGGTGATAGCCCCTTCAAACCTAAAAGTAAATTTGTCCCTGTCATGCCAAAAGACGCAGTGGACATTTACCACGACTGCATCATCGAAGATTTGAAAAAACTCAACAGACAAATCCATAGCAAAAAAAACATGTCCAGTTTTCAAACCAAACAATATAACAATTTGATGGCTAGATTATCAAAAAATCAAGAAGTAATCGTGAATTCTTCCGACAAAGGAGGAAACATTGTTTTGTGGCAAAAGGACCAATACATCAAAGAAGCAATGAGACAATTAGAAGACGCCAGTTGTTATGTGAAAAGCAACGGCGTTCAATACAAGCACGCTAAAAAAATGCTGTTATCTTACAAAAGAAACAATTTGATTTCAGCTACTGAATGTGCTTTTCTTTTGGTGGAACATCCAGTCATGCCGCATTTGTATCTCATTCCCAAGGTGCATAAAATGAAAGATCCAACACTGGGGAGACCCACCATCTCAGCGATCAAAAGTATGGGTGAGAACATTTCACGGTACATTGATTTTTATTTACAGGAGCATGTCCAAATGTTGCCAAGCTACATCAAAGATACAGGGGACTTTTTGACTAAGCTAGAGTCCATACAGTGGCAAGAAAATTGGTGTATTATCACTCTAGATATCGAGTCACTGTACACCTGTATTGAACATACGCAAGGTATAGAGGCGATCAGACATTTCCTGGGACGTAAATCCTGTGCATATTATAGTCATAACAAAATGATATGTGACTTGGTGCTGTGGTGCCTCAATAGCAATTATTTTTTGTTTGGTAAAGACATTTGGAGACAGATACGCGGTGTCGCCATGGGATCTTGCTTCTCCCCCAGCTACGCGTGCTTGCACGTGAGGCTGTGGGAGGAGCAGGATCTGATTGGCGTCCCTGGTTTTGAGCACATTAAGCACTGGATGCGTTTTATTGACGATGTTTTCTGTGTATGGGAGGGTGATACAACCAGTGCACAACTCTTTGTCAATGCGCTTAATACCAACCATTCTAATTTATTCTTCACATCAAACATCAGCACTACATCTGCTGAATTTCTTGATGTTTGCATCAACATTAATGGTGCTATGATTGGTACATCTCTACACAGGAAACCCACTGCTGGCAATAGTATTTTACATGCCAGCAGTGGTCACCCCAAACACGTCATAACTAGTATTCCTCTGGGTGAACTGTTGCGTTTAAAAAGAATTTGCAACACACAGGAGAAGTTTGAGGAGGGTGCAGTTGCGATGATGGCAAGACTCCAGGCAAGGGGGTATAGTAAAGCTGCCTATCCAACGCACTAGAAAAGAGCAGAGAAAGGTCAAGATTCTCTTTGCTAGCACCCAAACCTCCTGACGTTAATGCCAGTGCAGACACTACCAGATTAATAACAACTTACAGTAGGCAACACCGCCAAATTAAATCTATTGTCAATAAACACTGGGCAGTACTTAAGACTGATGGTGTTTTACGTGACATGACTCCAGACAGACCAGTGGTTACATTCAGGCGTGCATTTAGTATGCACAGCAAGCTGGTCAAATCCAGCCCTGAACTTCCTAGGGCCAATGAATGGTTTGGAGGCAGAGGCTTCCATAAATGTTTCTCATGTCGAGCTTGTAAATTTGGGCAGAACATCACCCATTACGGCACTCCATTTTCGAATATAGAAACACCTATTCGTGGTAATTACAACTGCCGAACGGAGTTTGCAGTTTACGTCCTGACATGCACCTGCGGTCTGCGCTATGTGGGCAGTACCGGTGCTCAGGTGCATGTCAGGATACTGCAGCACCTTCGTGCCATTGTCAACCACGACGGGGCTTATCCAGTGGCACGTCATTTTAACATCAGACACAACAGGGACCTGTCTTGTCTTACATATTATGTAATTGACGCTGTTGCCCCACTCCGACGCGGTGGCGACCGTGACAAACTACTACGCCAAATGGAAACGCGATACATTATTAAGCTCAACAGCAAACAACCCAATGGGTTGAATGCGATGGAGGATCTGCACAATTTTTGTAAAATTGTTGATCAATTACATATACACTGCAGTCAGGCCATCAAACCTCAATATTGGAGGTTCCAGTAACCATTCATAGTGTACAGCATATTGGAGTACATATGATTTAAACATTATGTAACATACAATAATCTACTCAACTTTGGTGAACTGCAGTCCTACTACTGTTTTTAGATTGGTTGTTTATGTTTTTTAACAATGCGGTCTTTTAAACAATCATTGGTTAAAAAAAAAAAAAAAAATTGGGTGGTTCATTTACACTGTGAATACATTTGAGCACTTTTTTCACTTTTGTACATATATTTCTTGTAAATAGGTCTTAATATTTATGAAATATGAAATTTATCATGTATAAATCTTAAATAAATATATTTATTTATTTATTTATTTATTTATTTCTTACACTTATAATGCGCGCAGATACCCACAAAGGGTTTCCCGGCGCCATGGCTACGAGAAAAAGATACTGAAAGGCAAAATACTGTCACAGATCAACAACCATTGGTAAACACAATTATTTATTAAACAACCAGGTTTTGACTTTTTTCTTGAAACTGGCAAAATTTCCCTCTTTGCGCAAAGCTAAAGGGAGAGAGTTCCAAAGAGCTGGTCCCAGGTGGGAGAAAGATTTACCTCCCATTCGGGCCAGTTTGAATCTGGGAACCACGAAAGTTGCTCCATTTAAGGAACGAAGATTCCGTACAGGAACATGGGGCCTGACCAAATTCTGCAGGTACCGTGGTGCGGTTCCTGCCCTGATCTTGAACATAATGGTCAAGGCCTTAAACCGGACCCGGTTTTCAACTTTCAACCAGTGTAGGTCTCTAAGGTGCTTCGAAATCCTTGCTGTCCTAGGGATCTTACATAACAGCCTGGCTGCGGAATTCTGGACCAATTGTAGTCGTCTGACTACGGCTAAATTGGAGCCCAGATAGAGAATGTTACCGTAGTCAAGCCTAGATGTTATTAGCGCGTTGACTACGGTCTTCTGGGTATCCACATGAAGCTTCCAGATAATCTTCCGCAGCCATTTAATGATGGTAAAACAAGTGCCAACCACTTTGTTGGCCTGCTGCTTCATGGACAGAGAATCGTCGATACACACCCCAAGATTTCTAACCTGGGTAGCCGGACTAGGGAAAACGCCCATAGATGGCGGCCAGTGTCTATCTTGCCACAGCTCACGATTTTTCCCCAGGAGAAGAATCTCTGTCTTCTCCCCATTAAGCTTCAGCTGGTTAGCTGACATCCAGCTGAAGACCTCCTGGAGACCAAGTTTCAGGACTGAAGGGGATGAAGACTCTGAATTAGTAAGGGAAAAAATAATCTGTGAGTCATCCGCGTAGGTCATGAGTTCCAGACCTACTCGCTCTGCTAGATCAGCGATCAGCGACTGTAGCTCAATATCACAGTTGTACACTGAGGTGCATTTTGGTGGCATGTCCCCCCTTTTTTTCACAAGCTCCAGTTGAGCTCTGGATCAGGTTTCAACAGTACTGTAGTTAGGCCCAGCATTTAAATCTGTCTATAATGCCATTATACATGTATATATTTGATTTTTCCATTTTTGGACTTAAGCTGATTAAGCTATGAGTTATGCATTGAAGCATATCATTTAAAATTCAGTCTGTGGACAATTTTCATGCATTTGTGCAGCAAAGATAAATTTTCTTTTAATGTATTTGTACAGCAATATATATTAATTCCCATGTATTGGTGATTACTATGATGAAATTGACATCAGAGGCATTATTTTCGCTATTGATTTTAAATGCTTACAGTGCGATTTTATCCAACATCTGTGATTTTAAATATGTACACAGTGACGCACTGTTGCTTTAAATTGTTGAATCCAGGCCACAGACTGGACCATGTGATGCACTTGTGGTAGGTGTGGCCCATAGGTGGGGTAAGGACCAACAGCATAAAAGAAAAATTCCAAATACGAATGTGGTGTGTGAACAAGAGTACGCTAGTACTCGAAACGTTACATTTTGAAGGCTCGTGAATAAAGACAACCTGCCTGGATATCGTGGGGTCCGCCTCTTCTTTTGCCGCTTGTGTGGAGGTCTGAAGATTTCTCGCTCTATATATATATATATATATATATATATATATATATATATATATATATATATATATATATATATATATATATTTTTTTTTTTAATGTTATTTTTGTAACTGCCATGGAAACAATGTTTGATACCCGCACTTCTTTACAGCAGTGACACGCCTCACTGGCACTTTAACGCTTCTAAGAGGCACAGAAGCAGCACTTGGGAAGGGAGCCTGCAGTGAGTACTCACACCCAGTGCTCCATTTCAGACAGAGGCTGTTGGCTCGGGTGCCCTGTCTATGCCCTCTGGATCAGCTCCGCCCCCTAACTCCTGATAGACATAAAGTGACTGGATGACCGACTGGCACCTTAGATCCTTACTAATTTACTAACTATTTTAAGCACAGCTTGCAGCATTCCGGGATAGTGTCACATTCTCAAATTTGCTTCAAAATGCACTATTTGCATTTTTTCTTGGCGGGGGGGACACCCCCCGAACCCGCCATAGGTGGTTCAGGCTCACTCGCTGCACTCGCTCGCTACAGTGAAGTACGACAATTGTTCTACCCCCCACCCCTTTCAAATGTCACCAGCCACCACTGCTGGACCTAAATACCTTGATGCCAGTCTACCCAGACTGACTCCAAGGGTCAGTTGGCTGACCTGTGTGAGCAACAAGGACACAACAAAGTTCCAGGGGCCTCAAAGCAACTGTCTAGCTGACCAGCATAACTGGACCTGCAAGAGCCCTGCTGCTGGAGTACATCCTGATCCATAAGAGATGTCCCCATAGTCCTGGACCCTTGATCAATATATGTCAGTGTATCATGCGTTGGCTGTTCCGTGCGATTTTGAGTCTACAGAAATTGATGGGTGTCTTGGGGGAGTTTATGGCCTGAAAGGGTATGGTGATTAATACATCTAAACTGTTGTAATGAGTAGTGGGCACAAAACAAAAAAACATAGATTTTTGTTTTAATTGATAATACGCCTATTGTTGGTGTACACTCTTCCTGTTACTTGGGAGTCCTAATTACGAGCAACGGCTGCTGGATCCAACATGTTCTTACCGCTAAAACTTAAATGGCTAGAAACACCACTGAAATGTTTAAGTTTTCATCTAAGTTGGGTAGCCGGCCAATGAAAGAAATGGTACAGATATATAAGGCTGGAGGAGTAGCTACTGCTACCTAAGGGGTCAGCCTTTGGGGGTTATACCTCTAGTAAGCAATTACAACTAGAGGAAAATAGCTTTATCAAATGCTTACTTAGTTTACCCACTTCTGCTTCTAATTTTATTGTCCAACAAGAGCTTGGACTACAATACTTGGAGTATCTGCTTTTGATTAAATCTCTACTCTTTTGGTTTTGTATCTGGTCAAAAGTGGTGACTAGTTTTACTAAATCATTCATTTTAGATTGTTTAACCTTGGATAATTCCTCACGCATTTTGTGGTTGTTGTATATTAATTCTTCTTTTAGCACCCTTTTTAAACTGTCATTCTGAGACGATCCTTTTAAGGTCCTGATAGTTTTTTTTGATAATCAAATTTATTTGAATTTGAAAAAACCAAGACATACAAGGACAGCATGTGAATGCACAGTAAATCAAAGTCCATAACCGGCAGACAGCCGGAGACCATGCCTGAATGTAAGGCCCTCGAACCAGCCACCACCTTTAAAAACAATGTAGAGATATAGAACAAAGCTCAAAACAGTAGATTTAACCACTTGCCCCATTCCTTTTGAAATTTTTCAGGACACCCCCGGGCCTCGAAGAGGGGTTCCTCCAGGGCTGCGCACCAGTCCAGCCCCCGTCCCCTCTTACGTTTGGTAGAGGGTTTGGCCTGTATCCAGGCCGCTGCGATATCTCACTTGGCCACTGTCACTGCAGTGCCCAAGAAGCGTTTGTCGGCTCTAGAGCCGTCCAGGCCATCAAATACTACCAGGAGAAGGCGTATAGGATCATGAGGAACCTGCTACCCCTGAGTCTGCGTGAGCTCTGATTCCACACCAGACCAGAATGGAGCAAAACCAGGGCACAGCCAGACAATGTGGTAAAAATCAGCCGGGACGTGGCCACATCGTGTACATTCTGGGGAGGGGCGTGACCTGGCCTTCTAGCGGACTGAACTCAGGAAGTGAGGTGCTTGGTAGAATATGCATAGTGAGGGCATGACGGAGTTGCAGATACTTATAAAATTGGGTGGTGTGAAGGGAGTAACGCTGCTGCAGATCAGAGAAGGCCCTGACGTGATCTCCCACCCAAATATCCCCAAGGAGTGAAATCCCGACCCAATCCCACTGTCGAAAACCCTGAAGAGTCGATACTTCACGCAGCCATGTGCCGTGCCACAGAGGCGTATGTTGGGTAAGCCTCTTGTCCCATCTCGTATAGTGCAGGGCAGTGCGCCAGGCCGTTAGAACCGCTCTTGTGATAGGTGGAATAGTTTGTGGAATGGGGTCCCCATACAAGTACGCTTGGATTTGCGGGAAGTCATTAGTTCTGAGCTCGGTCCGGTAAACCGGGTCAGACCAGCCTCCAGCGAACCAGTCGTGGACGGCAATGAGTCTAGTGGCCAAGTAGTAGAGGTGGGTCACACCCATGCCACCGTCAAAGGGAGGTAACCGGCAGAGAGCCAACGCCATGCGTGGTCTCCTGCCCCCCCAAAGGAACCTGGAAATTACCCGATTGAATACATGGAACCAGCTACCCGGGAGGTGAAAGGTGATATTTTGAATAATGTATAGAAAACTGTGGAGGAGAATCATTTTAAAAAGTGCCCCTCTTCCAAGGGGGTTGAGTGGGAGGGACTGCCAACGCTTAAAGTCGGCTCTGACTTTCATGACAAGGGGTGTAAGGTTGAGAGCCCACTCCAGCTCCGGAAGCAGAGTCACCCAGATCCCAAGATATTTACACTATTGTCTCTGTAAGGGGATATTAGATTGCCAGTCAAAGCAGGCTCCGAGGGATGGAATGGAGATCAGAGTGGACTTCGACGGATTGAGCAACAGGCCCAAGATGTTCTCAAAGGCTTGGAGCACCTCCAGACTGCGTGGACCAGAGCTCTCCGGGTCGGCCAAGAAAAGTAGGACGTTGTCCGCATATAGGGCAATTTTATCGACCTGGCAAGGGTCCCAGGACCACCCTCGGATTTGGGGATCATTAAGCATAAGGCAGGCCAGGGGCTCCATCACCAGTGCGACTAAGAGCGGTACGAGACGGCACCTCTGACGCGTGCCTCTTCGGATTGAAAAAGCCTCCGAGAAGGCACCGTTAGTCAGGACTCTTGCTTTGGGGTTGGAGTACAGGCCATCTAAAATGTGGGCCAAACCCCATTGTGATGAGAAAGTCCTCCAAGTAGCTCCAATACACCGTGTCAAAATCAATCCGTAGCAGGGTCAGGTTCGGAGTGAGTAGATGGCGATGGGCCAGGGCAAGGTGGAGGTGCCGTATGCAGTGCCGAGTGCTGCGCGCAGGCATAAAGCCACATTGATCTGGGTGGATCAATTCATGTAACAAGGGACGAAGACGTTGAGCCAGGGCAGTGGCGAAGATCTTCATCTCTGTGTTAATGAGAGAAATCGGGTGGTAGTCCGCACAGGAGAGAGAAGATGGCTGAGTCTTTGGAATGACCACAATAGTGGCCACATCAGTCTCTGAGGGTAAAGAGCCCATCTCGACCACATTCCGGAAGAGGTTGACCAAGTGGGGCCCCAGTAAGTCCTGATATGTCGCGTAGTATTGCTGAAGGAAGCCGTCTGGCCCTGATGTCTTCCCAGAGTGCAATAGGGCCCATGTATCTCCTCTGGGGTAAAGGGAAGGTCAAGGTCTGTCGATTCGGCCTGAGAAAGGCAGGGCAGCTGGACCTCCGCTCATTCCAGCAGGTCAACCAAAGAGGCCCCAGGGGGCCGAGCTGAGTAGAGTTGGGCATAGTAGCCCGTGAAGGCTTGGGCAATAGCCCTGTGAGGTACAATGGTGAGTAACTGCAGCGTCACAGATTTCATGGATAATTCTGTTGGCCTTAGGATAGGAAATTAAGTTGTGCAACAGCTTTCCATTCTTGTCGTCCCACCAGTAGACACAGGCCACATAGGAGCACCACAGCATCTTGGCAGAGACTAGGGAGATCTGGCCGATCTCTTCCCGGATCGGCGCAAGGTGTCTAGCGGGATGAGCATCATCCATGTCCATAGGGGTCATCTCCAGCTGTGTGGCCTGTGCCTCAAGCAGGGTCAGGCGAGCAGTCTGCACTGCCCGTTTCGCGTGGACCAGACCCCTAGCCACACCACGTAAGGTAGCCTTACCGGCCTCTCACAGTGTGCCCGGAGAAGGGACTGAGCCTTGTTTGGCAAGAAAATAGTCCCTCAATTTGACTGCAAGAGCGTCCTTGATCTCCATGTCTTGCCAGAACCACGTGTTTAGCTGCCAGACCGTACGCACCCCATCAGTGGTACATCCCAAGCGGAGGGAACTGGCAGAGTGGTCCAAGATTCCACAGGGGAGAATAGAGATGCCAGAGACCTGCTGGCACTCGGTGGCAGGCAGGAGGATCAAATCAATGCGGGAGTGGGTATGGTGGGCCACAGAAGTTGAGTGTACTGTCTCTCTCCAGGATTCCAAATCCTCCAGGCGTCACAAAGACCAAGGTCAGTTGACCAGTCCGATAGCCTTTTAGAACAGGCTAGGTGCGATAAAGAGGGGCCACCCATTGTATTAAGGGACGGCTGCATTACTGTATTGAAGTTGCCCCCAATTATTGTCTGACCCTGGGGCAGAGAGGAGTTTACCTCCGTAAGGTGATGGAGAGTAGAGGGAAGCGTGACTGGAGGGATGTATGTTGATAGTAGGTTGAGGACATATCCTTCAAGCCTACCTGACATGGCCACATAGCCGCCTTGCGTATCGGTCATCATGTGTACTGGGGTGAAGGGAAGACCTCTCCGTGTTAGTATGGCCACCCCTGAGAGCCTTGTGCGAAACCGGAGTGCCACACCCTGTCGAACCCGTATCGGGCGAGAAAGGGGCAGTGGATTCCCAGAAGGTGTGTCTCTTGAGGGAGGAGCACATCAGGTGCCTGGCGTTGAGGGCTTTTGAGGACTGCTGTGCGTTTGATACGGTCTAGCAAGCCATTTACATTCCACAACACAAAATGGAGGGATCTACAGTGAGTGAGCATCTGAGGAATAGCTGGTGTGGGAAAAAGGACTAGAGGAACCTGGGTCCCAGTCAGAGAGGCAAATCGCAGCTAGGAGAGGAAGATGTGGCTTCTGGAGGGTGGTATGCCCTCTGTCGGTGTTGATAGTGCATGCATGTAGTAGGCTGCCATTAAGAACGAGAAACAACGGCTCAAACAAGGCCGAAACTAAAGAGTCCGGAGGGCAACTGCCCACCCTCCCCCAACCCCACCCAACACCCCCACTCTATACTTTCGAAATTGAAGCATCTGTCACCCTGAAAAGGAAAATTAACAATAACACTAACTAAGAGCTAAGCTACCACGTTTAGCAGGGCAGTTCGTGGCAATGATGGACCCCTCCATGTAGACGGATGTCATAGTGTCATCAGCAACTTAATAGCAAAGAATAACCATTCTGCCTTAAATCTAGTCTCGTGGGCCTCCACCGTCAGATTCCTGCATCGTCGCCGGATCCTGGAGTGCAGGACTTCTAGATAGATTGGAATCTGATAGGACGGATCGCAGTGTCTCAGACGGGTCTGGGCCACAGCTTAAATCAATCAGGGAATTGGCTCATCTGGGGTCGTCAAGAGCCGGAGGAACCTCAGAGGAGACTAGCAACTGGGACCCAGCGCCCGGCGATTGCGAGGACCCCCCCTCCGGTCTCCCCCTCCTGCGGGACCGATTGTGCCTCCGTCGCGGCTTGGGAGGAGATGAGTGTGAGCGTGTATGTGTTGATAAGGCAGGGGGGGGAAGTGGGCCGGGTCTGTAGAGGTCGCTCCGCAGTGAGCCAAGTCCAGGCCGCCTGTGGGGTGTCAAAGAAGATTTTTTAGCCTTGGAAGACGACTCTGAGACGGGCAGGAAAGAGAAGACCATATCACAGTCCCAAGTTGCAGAGCTTTTGTTTGACGTCCATGTAGGTACGACGTTGGGCCTGTACTTCTCTCGTGTAGTCTGGGAAAAGGATTATAGTATTGTTTTGATATTTTAGAGGGCTGTGGGCCCGCGCCTCTCGAAGGCTAGCATCCCTGTCCCGGAAATTGAAGATCCTAATGATGAAGGGACGAGATGGTGCCCCTGGAGGAGGCCTGGGTGCCAGCGAGCAGTGGGCATGTTCGATTGCGAACCACATAGAGAGAGCTTCTTTAGGTATCCATGACTTTACCCAAGTCTCCACAAAGGTGTTCGCCCGTACCTGTTCGACTCCCTCAGGGAATGGTGCAAGTTGTTCCGTCTGGAGCGGTTCTCCGCATCTTCAGCCTGTCGGTGTAGCTCCGAGGTTTGAGTCTGTAGGCGGGTCACTTGGGTTTTCAACTGACCCTTCTAGTCCTCAGTCGTGGAAACTCAGCCTCCGAAATTCTCGCTGTGGCATTGCATAAGTGCTGGTGGATAAGAGCCGCTTCCACCCACACCTTGCCAATCTTACCCTCCGCCGAAGCCTGAGAGGCTCTGATAGCCTGCAGGATGGTCGAAAGGTCTCCCCCCAGCGAGGGGGGAGCCACCAGTAACCCCCTCCACTGGATTCAGATCAGTGGTGGTATATTGGTCCATTTTAGCTTGGGCCTGTTGAGCGGGCGTCTTCAGGGCGTGATCTTGACCCATTTCCGCTGTGGGCACAGGACTCAGGTGTCCAGGTGGGTGTGGGGGCAGGTGCAGGCCGATGATTCCCCACAGGAGGGATCCAACACCCAAGCCGTCAAAGGCACTGAATCCCCTCCCACACTGGTCCCCCAGTCCTGAGGGACCAGTCAAGCCAATCCGGAGACCCCCTCCCCCACCGCCCAAGACGACAGCCCAATGAGGGGGAACACTACTTCCCCAACAGCGGAGTAGGTGCTGCAAGGCCAAGGGGATGAGTGCAGCCGGTTATGCCTCACCCCCCCGGGGTTGTTTGCAAGATGTGGGCGGCCTCTGTGACAGCCCTCGTGGGTCAAAAGCAGGGGGAACTAGGCGACCGGTCAGCGGGGTCGGGCAGGGATCTGCAGATTGGATGACAAGGTGACCAGTTCAAGGAGGAGGGGAGAGCCGGCACCAGGGACCCCACGCCGCGTGATGGGTGCTCCCGATAATGGGTGATGATTGCCAGCCTGTGGGGAACTCCAGGGCCGGGACACGGGGCCAGGAACTGCGTAGGGGGCCCAACACCAGAACCCCAAGCCACCTGACAAATGCTGCAGAGACCGCGTCAACAACGAACCAGAACAGCCGTGGGGGCCCAGATCGGCCGATCGCCTTCAGGATGGAAAAGGAGGGGTGGGAGCCCGGTCGATGCAGCCGAAGCGGCGGCCCGGACAACAGCCAAGATCCGGTCCGGCCAAGGCAGCAGCAACGGGAGGACCAGGCATCCAGGTAGGCCCCAGAGATCATCCACAACGGCCCGGAGCGGCAGAAGCATCCAGGGCCCTCGACAGCGGTCAGGCGTGCCCCAGAACATAGGCGCCGGGCCGCTCACGAAAGATCGAGTCACCCGGACTCCGACGCCCGATCCGGAGGCCAATATGCTGCTCAACGACCCGCGCCCTCAAAGATCACATCTCTGGCGCTGTAAGGTGGGTCGGTGGCATCCGCAGGCCCAGCCAGGCAAGGGGGAGAGACCCGTCCCAAGAGCCAACACCGGAGGATCTGGCAGTTCATCTCCCCGGCAGCGGGGAATCCACAGGGGGCAACCGGGCAGGTCACCAAGGCTCTCAAGTCTCGCCAGGCAGACCCCAATGACAGGCACAAGGGCGCAGAAGAGCTTCAGGGGATAGTGACTGCAATTTTAGATGAAGGTGCGCCCGAGTCCAAGGCAGGGAATTTGACTCCGCAGGAAGGCAGGACGGCATCAGGCACTTCGCCGAACAGTGCGGGTCAAGGCAGAGGCCACAGCAGCTGATGAGAGGGTATTTGATGTGCTGATGGCGATGGATCGTGGCGCGGATAACGTAGGGGTCCGGAGCACACTTAGAGTGCGACCACCATCTTGACGGGCCAAGCCATGCCCCCCAAGGTCCTGATACTTACCGATAATCTGATTAAAGTTACTTTTATTAGGTATAGGGGGATATTAGAATGAGTTTGGAACTGATGAAATCACCAGTTGACATGTATATGTCTCTTTCTTTGGAGGAGGAATACCTCAATGAGAAATACCCTTAATGAAGTTGTGTCCACCCGTGTCGATCCCTTGCCTATGTGATTGTGTAAGTAAGCAGAGCACGGTGCACTTTATAATATTTTGTAGTATTTATTCTGGCTATATGCGTCATTATCTTAACCCAATTTTTGCTGCACAGAATATCAGGAATTACAAAATGGCCTTGCATTTTTTGTTATTTTTAAACAATCATTTAGTGTGTTTTAATGATGCTGTTTTTATTCTGAAAGCTATCAACTTGAAGAAGAGCATTACGTATTAGATTGTCCTGGTTGGGGGAATTAGTAAATTATGTACTAAAATTATGTGCTATTCTGAACTATGCACTTTATTTTTATTCTGTTATATTGTAACGTTTTTAATTATGTTTTATGTAATTTTATGGTTGTATTTTAATTAGCCGAATAAACTTTGAGCTGAGTACATCACATATGAGCAAGTATTGCATGATCAGATGTTAATGAAGACTAATTCTAAAAAGAAGTACAAGTGAAGATTATAGGCTTCAACAGATGCCTCATTGAAAGGTGCTATTGAAGCTGCAAGATGTATAGAATTATCAGAGAAGTGTATTCAGAAAGTTCGTAGCTATTTTGAGAGTGAGTAAGTGGAGTGATTAAAAAAATCTAAATAAAAATAAAAGTGATTCCAGAGAGGGTGATAATTTGACCGATCAAAGGGAGTTGTTAAAGGTTTGGGAGCATGTTTCATTGTTGGCTTATGCTAAGTATTGTTCTGCTATTTACAATATGTGCAATCTGTGTACAGAGAGAGTTCATTTTGGAAGAATGTTGAAAGATTTGAGATGACAGGTAAATTGCATTTCTTGGGAGGTTGAGGAGGTTAGTATAATTGGATTTGACAATGTGGTCTTGTGTGATGATGAGATAACAGAGAGTGGAAGTAAGGGACTGCCCAGATGTGATTTGCATGTATATGGAATGTCAGTAAATGTTATGGTGGACTCTTGTGCATGGGACACTATTGTGAGCAATTTTCAGTTTGAGTAATTATGGGAAGGAAGTAGGCTGGAGTCCACAAAGGTATATCCAGGAAGTTATTTAAGACAGTATTGAAGTTTTTTTTTTTTATTTCTGTAATTTTTTATTGTATATAAAAAAAAATATATATATGTTTACATGGAGCATACATGAGTGGCGGAAAGAAAGAGGAGAAAGAAAGAAAAGAGAAAAAAGAAAGGCGCCGGGGGGGGGGGGGGGGGGTATAGTAATATTGTCCTGCAATAGTTCGTTCCTTGCCATGGTGCGTGGGGTCGGATAGATCTACTAGTCCAAGAAGGAAGAAGAAGTCCGTTATCCGCGTCTTGCTTGGCGTTGTCTTCTTTCCCCCCTTTGATCTGCCTGGTGGGTATAGCACCCCGGACGATAGAGAGGAAGAGAGTGATAGAGGTAGGAGATAGGAGAGTGTACTTCCTAGCCGGTTTCTCTTGTTGGAGTGTCGGTCCCTGTGGTGTGTCCCTCGGTGGCTGTCTAGTGTCTGGTGTCTGCGCCTAGGGGGGTTTATGGGATGAAAGGTAGAGGTCTAAGGGCCTCCACATGTTTGATTGCCTGTGTGTTTTCGGTGTATATTTCGCTGTAATGTTATCTGCGCCTCTTAGGAAAGTGACCCAGTTGAGCCATGCCTGTGGTGTCGCTTTTGTGGTGTCTTTCCAGTTGCTTAGGATTATTTTGACTGCAGCCGTTAACAGTAGGTCAATGAGGTCGCGGTCTTCTGTCGTTGTGATGGACGGGGATGCAAAGCCCAGGACTAGACTTGGAAAGTCTATGTGTATGGCTACACCAGTGATGTCAATGATGAGCTTCCCCGTTCTTTCCCAGAAATCCTTGATCTGGGGGCAGCTGAGTAAGAGATGCTCTAAATCCCCCCTACCTTCGTTACAGTTCCAGCATGTGTCGCTCTCTCGGATCCCCAGGGTGGCTAGGCGGGCCGGTGTCCAGTAAGCCTTGTGCACTAACCAGTATTTGGTCTGATTTAGTGAGGCAGTTATCTTTTTCCTAGTGGTCGATCTCCACAATTCGGCCTTTTCTGTCTCGCTTAGTACCTTCCCCGCTACAGTCCCCCAGAAGTGTGTGACGTTGTCATTGAGTTTGGTGTGTTTGGGGCGTAGGGCTCTGTAGAGGTGTGCTATTTGGTGTCCTGTTTTGTTGAGATTGGCTGCAAGCTGTAAGAGCGAAGGTGTCTGACTTGTGAGGTTTGCCTTCCTAATAGCTACTTTTATTTTCAGGAAGTTGTATAGTTCTATGTTTTGTAGGTTGTGCGCTTCCTTGAGTGTGTCAAACGTTGTGTTCTCGCCTTGTCTTAGAAGGTCATGGGCCGTGGATATGCCCTGTCCGTACCACACAGGCATGTCTAGAACCTTATCTCTGTATTTTAAGGTAGGGTTGTGCCAGAGGGATTCAAATTGGCCTCCCCTGATGCTTGTTGATAGTGTTTTGTCGACGCTCAGTAGAGCTGTCCTTGTGTTCTTGAGGACAGGGTTCTCCCTCATTGCTGGGTGACGTGTGGCTGTCAGGAGTGTTATGGGGTTCATGCCCTTTAGTAGGCCACGCTCAAAGGACAGCCATGCTGGGGTGTATTCCTTTCTTGGGTCTAGCCAATGTAGTCCCTGTCTAGCTATGCATGCCGTCTGGAATCGCTTGAAATTCGTTATGTTCAGGCCACCCTGTTCTTTAGATAGCCTTAGCTTGTGTAGGCTTATTCTTGGTTTCTTTCCCCTCCAAAGGAAACTGTTTAGTAACTTGTCGAGTGTCTTGTGGAAGCTCTCTGTGTTAGTCAGTGGGAGCATTGTTAGCAAATAGTTGACCATCGGTGAGAGCATCATTTTGATCGCCTCTATCCTTCCCCACCATGTTGTGAACCTGGGGGACCACCCTTCTACCTTGTCCTTGATTTTCTGTATCGTTGCGTGCTCGTTGTGTTCCAGTGTCATTCTTAGGTCCCTCTCGAAGAGGATACCTAAATATTTTATAGGTTTTGGTTGCCATGTTAATCCTGATGTTCCTAATACTGTTCTTGTTGCGTGGATGTTTAGAGGTTTGCATTCAGATTTGTCTCTGTTAAGTTTGTACCCCGAGACCTTGGCGTATTTGTCAATGGTGTCAGTCAGTGCTTTTATGGATCTCTCTGGGTCTTCCGTGACAATTAGTACGTCATCTGCGTACGCCGCTAGCTTGAAAGTCTCTCCCCCTATTGGTATCCCTACAATGTCCACATTGGTTCTGATCATCGTGAGGAGCGGTTCTATGGCTAGCAGGAATAGGGCTGGTGACAGGGGGCATCCTTGTCTAGTTCCCCTTCCCAAGTTGAGTGTGTTTGATGTGCCTCCGTTGACCACCACCCTTGCTTTGGGGTTTTCATATAGGGCCATCACCATCTTCCTATAGTTCGGACCTAGCCTGAATTTTCCCATGCACTGATCCAAGAAGGGCCATGAGACTCTATCAAAGGCTTTCTCAGCATCTAAAGCTATCATGACTGCTGCGTTGTCACTACGTGAGGAGTGGTTAATTACGTGGCATAGGAGTCTCGTGTTGTCATGTGACATCCGGTTTTTAAGATAGCCTACTTGCGAGTTGTGTATGAGTTTCGGAAGGTAAGCGTTGAGTCTATTGGCTAGTATTTTTGCATAGATTTTGCAGTCTACATTGATGAGGGAGATCGGTCTGAAGTTCTTCGCCTCTGTTGTGTCTTTCCCTTCCTTGGGTATCACTATTATATTTGCCTCGGTCATTGAGGGTGTCATGTGTCCGCTCTGGGCGCATGCTGTGAATACCTCCCTCATTGTGGGTTTAAGTAAGTTCAGGTATTGCTTATAGAAGCCAGCTGTGAACCCGTCTGGTCCGGGTGCTTTGTTATCTTTGAGGCTTTGTGTGGCTCTGTCTATCTCATCCCCCGTTATGGACATTTCCAGGATGTCTCGTTCCTGGTCCGTCAGCGTGGGTGTGGCTATGTTCGCTAGTAGCTCTTTCCCCCCATCATCTTGCAGTGTGTCATCCTTTGTGTACAGTCCCTCATAGAAATCCCTGAAGACTTCTAGGATGTCTTTGTTTGAGGTCTGGGATATGCCGTGTTTGTCTTTGATGGCACCTATCGTGTGGTGTCTCTGCTTTCCTCTCAGGTAGGATGCTAGGTTTTTGCCCGCTTTGTTTGCGGTACACAGATTAATTGATTTATATTTGTTGATCCAAGTGCCCGCTCTCTCGCTCAGTATTCTGTTTAGTTCGTACTTTAATTTAGTTAGGTTTGTGAGTGTGTTCCTGTCCTCTATTCTGGCTATGTGGCTGTTCTCAAGTTTTTTAATTTCCTTCTCTAGGTCTGCAACTTTCTTGTTTCTGTCTTTGTTCATCCTTCCCTTGACTGTCATGATTGTTCCCCGAATGGTGGCCTTCAGGGCGTCCCATAGGACTTCCCTGCTTGTGTTTGGTTTATCGTTTAGTAGTAGGTATTCTTTTATTGCCTCCTCTATTTTGGCTCTCGCTGGGGCGTTTTGGAGCAGACTGTCATCGAATCGCCATCTGCGGGTCGGCTCGTCGTTGTGTCTGCCCGATAGTGTTAGGCTTATGTGTGAGTGGTCTGATATAGTTCTGGGTCCTATTTCCGTGTGGTCTATGAGGTGAGTATGTGTTTCTGACATCAGAATGTAATCTATTCGGCTGTATGAGTTGTGTGGGTTGGAGTAAAAAGTGTACTCCCTGGCGTCTGGGTTACTTATGCGCCAAGGGTCACTTAGACTTAGTTTGGAGCAGAGATTTTTAAGGATGTGGGGATTGTTTGTTGATTGGCTTGGTCTGTATGGATGCTTATCAATTGATGGATCTAGGACTTGGTTCATATCCCCCGCGACGATCAGCAGGTCTCCTAGAGGTAGTGAGTACAGTTGTGCGCCCACCCCCTCCCAAAATGTTCTGTCGTCACTGTTGGGTCCATATATGTTAGCTACATGGAATGTCTCCCCTGCCCTTCTGAGTGTCGTCGTGAGCATTCTCCCTTGTGTGTCTGCCTGAGAGCCTACCACTTCTATTTTGGAGTGTTTGCTTATAATTGTTACTACCCCGTTCTTCTTATTCTGTGCTGGTGAGCCCTGCACCTCGCCTATCCAATTGGCCCCTATGCGGCTGATGTCCTCTGCTTGCAATCTTGTCTCTTGGAGTACGTATATGTCGCTCTTAAGTTTCCTAAGGTGTTCGAGTACCTTCCTCCTTTTTACCGGGCTGTTCAGACCCTTGACGTTTAGGGACACTATCTTAATGTCAGACGCAATGCTACTCTTGTTGCTGTTTATCATTTACAATGCTTTTGTTTCCGCATTTGCAGTGGCTTTTCTCTGCGTCTTTCGGTCTTCGGCTTGTATGTGGGACCATCCCCCTTCTCCTGCGTGTACTTCTCCCCGTGTGAGTGTAAGGAGAAAGATAGAAAGATAGAAAGATAGAAAGATGGAGTATAGAGAGGACAGATGATAGTGAGTAGACCCATGTATGTGCTCCCCGCTCCCCCCCGTGCTTCCGCCCCCCCCCCCGATTGTCCCTCCCCCCCTCCCTTACTTGCTGAGTGGGTGTGCGACGACAAAGTTCCTTTGCTCCGCGTCTTTTCCCTGAGGTAGTGTCGGTTTCCTTCCATGATGTAGCTCGACTGAGGTGGAAATGGTACCAAGGACAGAGCCCGGCACCCTGCTCTGCTGCGGCTTGATTGTCTCGTTTGGGTAGTGCCATGGTTGACCTTGGATTTGATGTGCTAGCTGTAGCTCTTCATTCTAGTTATAGTACTTTTTATTTCCCGCTGCGGGTTTAGTGAGGTAGATATGTTCCTTGTGCCATTGGTGATTTTATTCCTTTTCTTTTTCCTTCGGCTTTTATCGCGTTCACTTATTCAGGTTGTCCATTCACATCCGGTGAGGCGCTTCTTTTCGCTGCTCCTGGGCTTCTGTTGTCCTCCATCTCTTCCACGGGTGGGCCTTGCAGGTAGCTCCTTAGTTCCTCCGGGCTTTCAAAAATCATTGTCTTCCACTTGTCCATTACTTTGAATCTGGCAGGACCAACGAAGCTGAAGGTGGCTCCTCTTCTGCGTAGTGTTTCTCTGAGGGCCAGGAATCCTTTTCTCGACTCTACCGTGGGTTTGGAGTAGTCTTGGGTTAAAATGATCTTGCTGCCTTCCCACTTCAGGTTCTGGTTTTTCCTAGCGAAGGCGAAGATGGCGTCTGTTTGGCTTAGTCTGAGCGGGCTGCATATTATTGCTCTCGGCCCTCTTCCTGTTGTGGGCTTTCCTGCCGGTATTCTGTATGCCTTTTGCACCTCGAACCTTCTGTCGAATGTGATGCCGGTGAGCTTGGGGATCAACTCCTCTAGCATTGCTGCGCATGATCCCGCTTTGTCTTCTGTCCCCTCCGGCACTCCCAGGATCCTTACGTTGCCTCTTCTTGCTCTATCATCCTTCTCAGCAAGCTGTTTTTGTATGGCTTTCGTGGTTTTCTGCAGCTCGGCTATGGCCTTGGTGTTGTCCTTTGTCTCATCCTCCACTGCACTTATTCTACCTTCTGTCATATCAATTCTTGTCGTGGCTTTGTGGAGGTCCGCTCTTATAGCCGCCATCTCGAGCTGCATGTTCTCCACCTTGAGTTTTGTATCTTTCCCCACTTCGATCCCTTCATTTAACTCTCCGCAGGATCGCTTCTAGGGTGGCCGTCTCGCTCTTATTATTTTTCAGAGGCGATCCTTGGTTGTCTATCTTGGTTTTTTTTTGCTGCTCTCCAGCTGCCTTCCCTTCGTTGCCTGCCATTGTTGCAATGCCCCTCCTTGATAGGATGTCGCCTAGCCGCCCTCCCGCTAGGGATATCTTGGGTAGGTCTGTTACCTTTGACGATGGTGCTGAGATGCCCTGCAGTCTATATCTGCTAGGCTCTCGGATGTGCCTCGTCCTGGTCTTTGCCTTGAGACCTGCCAGCGTGTGCCTTGTCTCGTTCGCGTTCTGTTCAGTTTCTTTTGTAGTCCAATGCCCAGTTCGTCAATCTAGCATCTGGCGCGTTGGGGAGAAGGCTGGTGCAAGCCGTTGTGTTTGTTGTGGATCTGCCTGGTATCCCCCCGTCTTTTGCACACTTGCGGTGTGCGCCTTAAGGGCTCTTGATCCTGTCCTTGACCTTTGCCTTGTACTGGCCTCGTTGCTGGTACTCTTTTGGGGATCTTGCCCTTTCCTGGTTTGCTCTTTGGCGTGCTCTTGCCGTATTCTGAGTTGTCTCTCAGTCCCCCATCAGGCTCCACAGTTGCCTTATTGACTTGGCCAGGCTGGCTATTGCTGGCTGTTGCTGCGCAGTGCTTCGTTTGCCTTTGTTTGCCTTTGTCTTTATTGTGTTTACATATTTATTATCACAGTGCTTCGTTTGCCTTTGTTCGCCTTTGTTTTTTTTTGTGTTTGTATGTTTTTTATCACAATGTCCCCTGTGAGCACTCTTCCTCGCTTGGTGCTTTATTCGCACTATCCTCAGTGTTGCGCTGTCTTTGCGCTGTGCCCTGTGTTTTTTTTGCGTTCTGCTCTCCCTCTTCGTTGTTGCACGCCCCTGCTCTGCTTCGCCTCGCTGCTCTGCCGCTTCGCCACCTGCGCCTCTCGGTCAGACGCCGTTCACACTCTTCTCCTCCTCTCCTCGCTGTGGCTAGGGCTGGCGCTCGACTCACCGATCCCGATCAGCAGTATCTCCCCTCGATCAGGACCTTCCGGCGCTGAATCCTGACGCACATCCGCTTCTGGTCCGGAGCTTCCGCCCGCCGTCGGAGAAGACTTCCGGTAATGGCGCCTCACCGCACCGTCGCTTCCGGTGCCGATCTCCCTGACCCGGCTTTGAATCGCTTCGCACCGCTCAGCGGGGGTCCGGCCGGCTCACCTCGTTTCGCCTGCCTTGTGTATCCGCCTTCATTAACGGCGGTGGGGTTGTCTGCAGTGGCGCCTCTCAGGTGAGTAATCTTGGCCACGCTGCGATTGCTGTATCACCTCGTTTCTGCTTCTTTTTGTTGGTGCTGTTCTTTTCCTTTTTTTCCCCCTTCTCTCTGCTGGCTGAAAAGTTGCTC
The DNA here is from genome assembly GCF_964263255.1 of Lissotriton vulgaris. NCBI lineage: Eukaryota > Metazoa > Chordata > Amphibia > Caudata > Salamandridae > Lissotriton > Lissotriton vulgaris. Next base: position 1,450,586,296 of record NC_141694.1, read on the forward strand.
AGTTGTGCAGATCGCCGGTCAGATCTTGTAGCGGTAAGCACCGGGCGCCATATTGGGTTCTTGTTGTTTTGGCTCTTGGCAGAGTTCCAGAGCTGATCTCCTGGTGCTGTTCCCGTTTCTCTGCTTCTGGTCGGCTTCCCCGTCTTCCTGGGTGTTTCCCCTGTTTAGATCTCTGCTTGTTGTTGGATTTTGGTTCGTTTGGCGTGTTAGATTCCCCTCAATGCACAATCTGGAGAATCTTATGTTGAGTGGGCATCACCACGAAACTTTAGGAATGCTTTTGAACCAACTCTAGAACAGACCCCCACCCCCAGAGTAGGAAATACATGAAGAACCCATGATGTGTGAGGTACAATACGTTTGAGGGAGAATTCCGGGTAGTTTTGGAACAAAGGTTAGGGAAGTTTAAAAGGTCTAAACATAGGATTGTAGCCCAAGTGTGGCAGAAATTAAACAGTGTCCGATTAAAATACAGTGGAAAACTCAAAGAATTATTATAGGATTTGTGAGAGGAAGACATAAGAGTGTGTGGAACTATTCAGTGAAATCACTACAGGAAATAAACAGTCCAAACAAACAGACTATGGACCTTTTTTACATCTTGGCTGATGGGATACCTCATCAAAATAGTGATGGATATCCTGTCCGCTGTATTACATGTGCCATAGGGTATAATGCACTTGTAATATGGCGAATGGGTTATCCGTCAAGTTTGTGATGGAGTGTTCCATCAGGCAAGATCTAAATCAGGCCCTATGTGTAGACCTAGGATGCCTAAATTAAGCCATTTGATTTGACAGCTTCCCACTACTGAATCTGCAAGAACTACTGCTGTTTGTGGCTGGAGCTGCAGTACTTTCTACTATTGACCTTACAAGAGTTTGTCACCAGATGGAGTTTGATAAGGAATCTAAGCTTTTACAGTATTCATCACCCTGGAAGAAACATTCCAGTGTGAAAGAGTACCTGTTAGTTTAGCCAGTGCCTCAGCAGTTTCCCAAAGGCTGACGAATAATGTCTTGCAGGTGGAGGTGGAGGGCGCGTTCCAAGATAGGATTCTTGTTTTTGAGAAGGATATAAGAGGAGCATGATGTGGATTTAAGACCGGTACTGACGATTTTACAAGATGCTGGTCTTACTGCCAAACATTTGGGCAAGGTGAAGCTGTGTATTTGGACATAAAATATCAAACATGGAGTGGTGCCAAAAACGGACAATGAAATGCTATCGTGAAATCACCTGTGCCTGAGAAAGTGCAATTTGTGTCTTTTTTAGGCCTAACTGAAGAATACGCAAGGTTTATTTAAAATAACTTGAGTGAGATGGAACTTCTGTGTAGCTTGTTAAAAAAATCTTGCATTTCTCTGGGGTAAGGAGCAGACTGAGTGTTTGGAAAGAATCAGAATTGAAATGGACAACGCAACAAGTTTAAAGCTTTACAATGAGGAAAATGGGTTGTAGTTGTGGATTCAAGAGGTTATGGATTAGATGCTGTGTTGGTCCAATATTTTTGTGATCAGGAAGACTACGGAAGTGTTGAGCACACTGGTGTAGTGGCGGAATAGAAGCGATAAACGCGGTGTGCGGTAGTCTTGTCACTGTAGTCAAGGTGGCTAGTTATCTACTGCATTCCTCAAATGACGAGATAAGAGTATTTGATCCTGCTGTCTGGTCGGGGGCAGTCACCCAGCTTCTGATGTTTCAATACTGGCTTAAGTTGCACGTGTGCGCACCCGCTGCTCTTCATTCACATGCTGCACACTGTGGCGGCCCTACCTCTTGGCACCTGTGAACCAGGGCAATGGCCCTTGCTCTTTATAGCAGCCTCCTCTTACATACAGGGTCACTGACCTTTGAGCAGCACATAGGTGGCTGACCTGATGTGTGTGGCAGCAAATATGTTCAAATTGGCCTCCTCTGGCATACGGTGTCACTGTCTTTGGCCAACACATGGACACATGGCCTGATAGGTGCAAAATCTGTTTTTTCCTGATGGTAGCCCCCTCTGGAATACAGGATCAGCAACACTGGCCAGCACTCGGGTAGAAAGCCTAATCAATGTGAAGCAAATATCTTCATAATGGCCCTCTCTGATACGGTGTCACCAACTTCAGCCAGCACACGGGCAGAGTGTGCCGGACAACCCTATGACTGCTGTAGCGATTATCTTCATGGCGGTCCCATTTTACATGTAAAGTCATCACTTGGGCGGCACACACGTTCGGAGCAGCGCAATTATCTCACACCTTTCATCATGGATTCACTTGTGAGGATTCACCACTGGACCTCGCTCCTTCAGGGCACTCTCCTCCTCACTGGGCCCTCTGGTCTCTGCAGTCAGGCAGCTGTTGGTGATCCAGGCTCCATAATAATAATAATAATAATAATAATACTGACACTTATAAAGAGCGAACAGCTACCTCCATCAGAGGAGTCCCGGCGCTATAGCAACAGGCGGCCCGCATAGATGACACAAACAGCAAGCTCCACAACATTATCCAAGACTGAAGAGCCACATTTTCGCAGCTTTCCTGAAGAGTGGTTCAGAATCAATATGTTGCATGTAGTAAGGCAGAGAGTTCCAAAGTTTGGACACCCCAGCAACAAAAGATCATCTGCCTAGCCAAGCTTTCCTAACTTGAGGGGTGCAAAGCAGGTTTTGTAGTGAAGGCAGGGCCCTGCTTGCGCACATTGCTATGTTAGCATAAGCTTATTAGAAGTTTAAACGCCATTTTACCTTTTTACTGCTTTTGCACACAACACTGCAAATAACTGTTGTTGTAAGTTAGGCTGCGTGAATTTCTTCACATAGAAGTCGCTTGTTTTCAAAATCCCTAGACTTACATCGTGACCTTAGTCTGCACAGTGAGTGCTAAAGCCTCCAAGGTTATCCTAACAATGTTAGCTGTTATTCGGGCTGATCAGCCCACGCTTAGACACAACATGCACGCAGCTGCAGCTAACTGAAATTCTGGCGCCTTTAATATTGCACTGCATGCATGATTTTGAGCCCTTGGAGAAAATCCGTTTTTGCAGAGAGAGCGAGCTTTTGCAGATCCTGATGTGATTCATCTCTATTGATCTTGGAGGTATGGGGTCCCCATTCACGCCTAAGAGACCTTCTTCTAGTATTTTATAAAACATCGTTCCTAGCTAGGGAGGGTGGTATACTAGGCACTATAGGACCTTTTTTCCACTATCATTATAATATATTTTCTCCTTTTGTGTTTCATGGAATTGTAACAATGCTGGTCGTATTATTTTTAATCATATGCCTGTTTATGTTAGCAAAAATACTGCATCTAAGAGCACGTCATTAAAATAAACATTTTAAACTTTTCCGTGTCTCTATTTACTCCCGCTGTGGACTGGTATGAGAATAACAAACAAAAGAATGTTCTTGATTCCCACCATTCCTGAGAGTAACCTAAGTCGCATGTTCTGGGTTGTCTATTCATCGGTACCTTTGCTATAGGACGAAGAGCTAATGAGAGACTGGTGCTAGTCGGTTAGGGGTTCTAGGTACTGAGGTGAGTTTTTTGGTCCACCACAATTCACTGAGGTCCTGAGTCTCTGTGCACAGTTCTGTGTATGAGCAGAATCCCTGCAACAGTTTTGCGAACTGGACCTCAGTGAACAATTCTGCTTATAAGGGCATAGCCGTTGTTTCAAGTAACTGGGACAATTGCCATGGATTGACCGGAATGCTAGGGTTAAGGGATTAAAATTGATTCTTTTAGCCACCGGCAGCCAGCGTAGTTCATTGATATGTAGAGAGATGTGATGACGAAATGGAACACGTCTAATAAGTCTCGCAGCCACATTCTGTACCGTCTGTAGTCTTTTGACTAGGTACGCTGGTAAGATCAAGTGAAGGCCATTTGCATAGTCCAGCCTAGATGTCACAGTGGCATGGACAATGACCCGGCGGCATTTCTCCAGCAACAGATGTAAAAGTTTCTGCAAATGTCTCAATTTGCTGAAACAGGAGGCTGTCTCCTGCTGGATTTGTGCTGAAAAAGAGAGATCTGCCTCCCACTTTACTCCCAGATTTTAAACCGTGCCTGCTGGAGTGGGCGGTGAGCCCATTTCCACCGGCAACCAAAAATCCGATGCTAGTGGCTGGTTCTTGCCGAAGAACACCACTTCCGTTTTCACAGCATTGAGTTTGAGTTTATTGTTATTCATCCACAAGGCAATGTCTTTCAGACAACCCTTGAAGCACTTAAAGGAGTCCTCCAACTGATCTTTGAAGGAAAACATCAACTGGGTGTCATCGGCGTATGAAATTGCCTTCATACTCCAGTTGGCTATAAGTGAGAACAGTGGGGCCAGATAGATATTAAAAAGAAGGGGACTCAATGCTGACCCCTGAGGAACCCCACACCATAAATGCTTATGATCAGACTGGTGTGGTTGTAAAGCAACCCTTTGTGTGCGATTGTTAAGGAATGACTTCAGCCAGGCAAGGACCGTTCCCCCAATGCCAATGTCCTGGAGTCGTTGAAATAGTATTAAATGGTCAACCGTATCGAATGCTGATGATAAATCCAGGAGAGTGGCAAGTGGTCTTCATTTTCTAGGGGGAATGTCCCCTTGTCCAGCTGGGAGCGTAGCAGTCTTTGATACCCAGTCCTAATCACACAAGGCAGAAGCCTTACTGAATTTCTCCACATTGAGGTACAACCACCGTTGACTCCTTGACAGTTGACAATTTGGGAGACTCAAGATTCCTTTATGACAATCCATTTCCAGACACTGGCGTGATTTAGGGTCTCTTGCTCTGAAGTTTGTTGCAGGGTGTGGATCCCATGAAATTCCCACTCCTCTGTCTTGTACTTTGCCCAGGAAGCAGTCTATCACAGCATGAGCAACTCCAAGCCTGATAGCCCTACAGAACACTGCCAATGGGAGTTACTCGTGGATCACACCTGAATATCCCTAGCAAAAGTTACAAATGCCCCCAGCGCTACTCTTTAGGATTTCCTTATCAGCCTCATCTCCTTCCTGAGATGTGCCTGGCCCCACTGACCAGTGATCTTTCCAGAATCAAAGATCCCTTTTGATGCAAAGGAGCGCAAGTTATCCCTTTCTCCAATGTGTTTCCCACCCTGCTCGATCCACAAATCTATCTGGGCAACTCATCCACCTCTACACGCCTTTCCAACGCCCTGGGTTTCCAATTTGGAAACATCAGGCTTCCATATTGTAGGAAGGTAGGATCTGCTTTTATGGTTACCCCTACTTTTTGCTTGATGTAATGCTGTTTCTGACTAGTCTGACTGGGATCCTGCTAATCAGGACCCCAGTCTCTGTGCATTCTCCCCTAAATTGGTTTGGTACGTTTTTAGGTACATTCCAGATTGGACACTGGTGTAACCTTATCAGTCCCCAGTATATGGTACTAAGGTACCGAGGGCAAAGGTACACCAGGGTCCCCAATGGGCTGAAGCATGTATTATGTCACCCATGGGTGACCACTCAATTTGTAACTACAGGCCTGCCATTGCAGCCTATGTAAGCTGGTGCTAGCACCTCTTACAAAATATATAGGTTTCCCTATATCTAAGGTCACTGCACTTAAAACCTATAAGTCACCCCTACAGCAGGCCTTTGCAATCCTGAAGGCAGGGTGCATGGTTCTAGGTGTGAGGGTGCTCCTGCATGAGCAGGACATCCCTATAACCTATGGAGGCCATTGTCCCGGGTTGTAAGTGAGACATTTAGAGGGACACCGAGTCATTACGCAGTGACCATCTCAAAACTGGAACAAATCCTATTGTTTGGGATCAATCATGTTGGAATCATACCCCCACACCATGGGGTATGATTCTAAGCACTGGAAAGGCCCTCCGTTAGGCCCTCAGTACTCCCTGTATCAGTCTTCCAGACCCGGACAGCAAGCCAGGGCTGCTGCCCGTAAGAGACACATTTCTGCCCACCTGCTCCTGAGCCAAACTCAGCCGGGAAAGGCAGAACAATAGGTATCCTGTCACAGGGAGGTGTGACCACCTCCCAGACAGGATTTAGTGCACTGGTGCAGGGTGGGAGTGCTTGCCAAAGCCACATAGTCTGTATGCAGGGCACACTTTGTGCCCTCTATGCATAGTCCAATTCAGGGAGCCGCTGGCTCCTGTTCTGGTGCATCCTCCCCCTTGTTCAGACCCTCCTTTGGGAGGGACCCTAGAATCATCCCAACCCTTTCCTTATGATATTTAAGGGCTTACCTGTGGTGTGATACCTAGATTCATCGTGGTCCAAGATTCATTTCCGACACCACTTCTTGTACGACCGTCTGGGCACTCTGGACTTTGCTCTGGGCACCAAGGCTGAAACTAGGAAGACTCCTACTGCTTCTGATCTTGTCTCCCTGCTCGTCTGCTGCAAAGTCCATGCCTGTGCACCATACAGGAACCTTCCAAGGCCTGTGGGCATCCAAGACACCAGAAGGAATCTCCCTTGAAGTGAAGGAGACACTTCCCTGCATCTGTAGGCACCACAACTAAGCAGACTGGTCTGCTGATCCTGAGCTCCCATGGACTCCGAAAGGCTCAGCAACACAGGCTGTGGTTCTTCACATCCGTCAAGGCTTGCCCTGTCCTATTACCAGGTTTGAGGCCAGTATCCCTTGTTGGAGCCGCAGGGAAACTAACCCCTGTGCACCCTATTGACTTCCAGTTGCAAAGGGTTGTTGGCTTCCTTCCACCAGGATCTTCGGGCTCTAAGTATCCCCAACCTCAAGTATCTCCAGTGACCAAGATCTTCATCCTCACTGTATCTCTTGCATCGTGGGCATACATCTTTGGTGAGCTGCTTGAGGTCCTCTTGCTACTCCAGTGCCTCTGGCCTGTGGGTCCTATTGAGTGAAATCTTCAAATTCTTTTGGCTCCCCTGATTGCTTGGGCCTGCTCTGACTCACCTGCTTGTGGTGAGTCTCCTGGACCTTCCTGGTCCTAACATTGCTCCTTTCTTTATCCACTTCCAAGTTGGTTGCAGTTGCCAAGGCTTGTTGGTGCTCCCGCCGGACACCGACACCTCCTCTCTCTACATCCAACGTGGGACAGCTCGTATACAGCTCCTGGTCTTCCACAGCATCGCCGGGTCCACACAGTTGCAGTTCTAAGGTCACTGTCAGCTCCCCTGCAGCGTCCGACATTGGTGGGCATTAGTCTTCCTTGCCTCCTGATTACTCCTAAGTAGCATAGACTCTATACCCTCTGCTTTCAGGTTCTGCACATCTTGAAGCTACCTTTGGGTTCCCCCGGACACTTTCACCTTCTCCAGCTGCAGCAACGTTCTGAAGTCCTCCATTGGATTTGACTGAGGTTTCCGATGCCACCTCACACCTATGCACCTGGCTTCCATGGGGCAGGTATCCTGGTTCCTAAGGTATTCACGGGTGGGATGGCTCTCCAACCTTCTGTCTTCCACAGCGTTTCTTCATGGTCTGCTGGGAAGGGTCCTTCTTCTTTAAAATTGCAACCGCTACTTACCCATTGACTTGTATTGATCACGCAGTCGTGTTCCCACTTAGCACACAACCTCGGTGGTCCCTTGGGTCCATGTGAATTCTACGTCTTCTGGGCACAGTCTTGACTCGAATCGTGGTTTGCATTCCACTAATTTAGAATATTGTTTGGTCCCCCTCTGGTGACCATTGTGTATTATGTGCTACTTACCTGTTTCTATTGAAAAGTATTGTGTGTACCTCCGGCTAGATGTTAGTGAGTGTTATATAATAAATACATATTTTTATAAATACACTGTGTGGTTCTTTTTCACTTAATCTATATCAATAAGATTATGTTCTGGTAAAACAAGCTGCTTTGTACTCCTTTTGGACTAAGCCTGAAGGCTGCTCTCCACTGCTACCACTTAGAGAACTTTCTAAGGTTGTCTAAGACCACTAAAATCACTATAAGGGTTGTCTGGATTGGTGCAAGGTGCCCACTTACATATGTGTATACAATATACCAAGCCAGCTTCTTACACATATATATTCAGAGGCACACATAAATCAACAGGCCTAAAGCACACAGACGCAAACATGTGCACTGCACAGCGCTACATGTTAACATGATGTAGATCAAGAGTGAGTTAAGGACACAGTTGTAGAATTTTACATGAGTGGGCTGGCAGGCCCCACCCCAGTGACACAGGAAAGATTACTGATCATAGCTACAAAAACATGGTATGCTGCCAACACCTTGCTGATGCTACTCAACTCTTTGGAAAGGGCACCATTGTTAGAGTATCTCTTTGGACATCCCTTCTGGTCTAACAAGACCACAATCTGTGAGACAGGTGTTGGTTGTGGCACACATGCGCGATCTGTGTTCGCCCATGACCAAAAATCAGCACCCAGGGTTTAGATATTGTTGCTGCATTGGCATTCGGTGCAGGGGTGCATGTCTGTCCCCATGAACAGGACTTTTAAGTCCCAACAGAAACCCCTCAAAGATCAGTCTACCCTGAACAATCTTCTAAGCTAGACAGGTTAGGTTGTCAGATTGAGAAAACTGTCAGGAAAGCCCATCAGCATTCCCATTCCCTGGCTCTGTGCTTCACTAGAAAGTCTAACCCTTGCTAAGAAATAGACCATCTCACAAACTTGGGAATCCCTCCCTTTCTAACCCTCAACTGCTGCAATGGCATATGATCCATCTGCACTACAAGGGAGGAACTTATGCACGGTCCACACTATAGCAAAGTAGTCTTTTTCAATAGTCTCCCAGTTCTGTTCCATTGGTAGTAACCTCCTACTAAGAAAGGCTTCCAGACGCTCTCTACTTTTCTCATCCAGTCAATATAACTCCAGCTCCCAGAGGCATCTGGCTGAACAATGAAAGGCTGACAGTAGTTAGGTGCTTTCAGTAAAAGAGCATTGCATAGTCCTTTCTCCAGTTCCTAAAATGCCTTTTGACCCTCCTAGTCTAGATTACCTTTCTGGGCTTCTTGAAAGTCACAGCAGTCAACAAGGCTTCTATACTTCCATATTTTGCCACAAAGTTCCTGTAATACCGATGAGTCCTAGAATGGCCCTCACTTCAGTCTGGGTAGTAGGCAATTTCCATTCCATTCCATTAGACTGAATCTTGGCATTCAATTGGCGAATCTTCTTCTTACCCACATGCCCAAAGAAGACTACAGAGGACTGTACCACCTGATATTTGGCTGACTTGGTCAGTTTTCTACTGTATCGTAACCAACATCTGTCCAAGTAACCTCGGGAAGTCCTGCCATGAATTGCTGAAGACTGAAATATCATACAGATTTGAATTTTGAATTTAAAAACATTTGTATAGCGCACTTATACCACGTGGTTTCATGGCGCTTTTCAGATTGCGAAGTAACAGCAGTAGCTGAGGACGTTAGACAGCGAAGGCTCGGGAGAAGAGCAGGGTTTTAAGGCTTTTCCGGAACTCTGTGTAAGAGGATGTGATGCGGAGTGCCACAGGGAGGGAGTTCCAGAACGCAGGAGCGAGAACCGCAAATTTTGTTCCACCAGCCTTCTTCTTTTTAAATCGAGGGGTGGTCAGAATTGCCATGTGGGTGGAGTGAAGCTCTCTACCCGGTGTGTAAGGCTTAATGGCAGAGCAAATAAACTCCGGAGCGGTGCCCATTTTGGCCTGGAAAGTAAGGCAACCAAGCTTGAACAAGGCTCGCTCTTTCACGGGCAACCAGTGTAGTGCCTGCAATAGAGGAGTTTGCAAACAAAACAGGTGATGGACCGAATGTGGATCAATGTCACACATTCATCCCAGTCCGAAGATCTGGGCCCAAATCCATTGTTTTTTTGCACTCCACACCACCCTGGGTTAGACAATGGCGATATGCAAATCAGCTCTGACCCTGTGCCCCATGGGAACAGTCCAGTCCGAACTACAAAAGCCATGTCCTTCCCAGAACGGAATCAAGCATCCGAGGACCAGACCGGTTTCGAGGTAACACCTCATCAGCACGGCTAGCTTGACTCCAGTGGTGTGGAGTGCCTGGGACCCACGTCTGAGCATCCCCAGCGCACTTAGGGCGGAATTTGCAAACAAAACAGGTGATGGACCGAATGTGGATCAATGTCACACATTCATCCCAGTCCGAAGATCTGGGCCCAAATCCACCATTTTTTTGCACTCCACACCACCCTGGGTTAGACAATGGCGATATGCAAATCAGCTCTGACCCTGTGCCCCATGGGAACAGTCCAGTCCGAACTACAAAAGCCATGTCCTTCCCAGAACGGAATCAAGCATCCGAGGACCGGACCGGTTTCGAGGTAACACTTCTCATCAGCCCGGCTAGCTTGACTCCAGTGGTGTGGAGTGCCTGGGACCCACGTCTGAGCATCCCCAGCGCACTTAGGGCGGAATTTGCAAACAAAACAGGTGATGGACCGAATGTGGATCAATTCCTGTTAAGGAACGTTCCCTTTTTAAGACCGGCTGCATGGTTTTCCAGGCCCGCCAAGGCACCGCCCCCGCCTTCATTTCCTCGCTAATAAATGAATATGTCCCCACCAGAGAGCTTCGCTCTTCTTCTAAGTCTCTCCTTCAAATCCCACGCTTCAAACTTAAAAAGTGGGGTGGGACCAACTTTTCTACCTTAGCTCCCACTTTTTGGAACTCCCTCCCCGACCACCTTCGTTCGGCCACTCATTATGTTTCTTTCCGCAAAGACCTAAAAACGTTCCTTTTCAAACAGGCCTTCTCCGAGTAACTTCCCCTTCTTGCTCTACGACAGGTTTTATTTTGCCTCTGTTGCCGAACCCCCCACTAGCGCCAAGAAACCGTACGGTGCACGTTGCGCTCTATAAATGTTTTAAATAAAAATAAAAATAAAAATATCACACATTCATCCCAGTCCGAAGATCTGGGCCCAAATCCAACGTTTTTTTGCACTCCACACCACCCTGGGTTAGACAATGGCGATATGCAAATCAGCTCTGACCCTGTGCCCATGGGAACAGTCCAGTCCGAACTACAAAAGCCATGTCCTTCCCAGAACGGAATCAAGCATCCGAGGACCGGACCGGTTTCGAGGTAACACCTCTCATCATCCCGGCTAGCTTGACTCCAGTGGTGTGGAGTGCCTGGGACCCACATCTGCGCATCCCCAGCGCACTTAGGGCGGAATTTGCAAACAAAACAGGTGATGGACCGAATGTGGATCAATGTCACACATTCATCCCAGTCCGAAGATCTGGGCCCAAATCCATCGTTTATTTGCACTCCACACCACCCTGGGTTAGACAATGGCGATATGCAAATCAGCTCTGACCCTGTGCCCCATGGGAACAGTCCAGTCCGAACTACACAAGCCATGTCCTTCCCAGAACGGAATCAAGCATCCGAGGACCGGACCGGTTTTGAGGTAACACCTCTCATCAGCCCGGCTAGCTTGACTCCAGTGGTGTGGAGTGCCTGGGACCCACGTCTGAGCATCCCCAGCGCACTTAGGGCGGAATTTGCAAACAAAACAGGTGATGGACCGAATGTGGATCAATGTCACACATTCATCCCAGTCCGAAGATCTGGGCCCAAATCCATCGTTTTTTTGCACTCCACACCACCCTGGGTTAGACAATGGCGATATGCAAATCAGCTCTGACCCTGTGCCCCATGGGAACAGTCCAGTCCAAACTACAAAAGCCATGTCCTTCCCAGAACGGAATCAAGCATCCGAGGACCGGACCGGTTTCGAGGTAACACCTCATCAGCCCGGCTAGCTTGACTCCAGTGGTGTGGAGTGCCTGGGACCCACGTCTGAGCATCCCCAGCGCACTTAGGGCGGAATTTGCAAACAAAACAGGTGATGGACCGAATGTGGATCAATGTCACACATTCATCCCAGTCCGAAGATCTGGGCCCAAATCCATCGTTTTTTTGCACTCCACACCACCCTGGGTTAGACAATGGCGATATGCAAATCAGCTCTGACCCTGTGCCCCATGGGAACAGTCCAGTCCGAACTACAAAAGCCATGTCCTTCCCAGAACGGAATCAAGCATCCGAGGACCGGACCGGTTTCAAGGTAACACCTCTCATCAGCCCGGCTAGCTTGACTCCAGTGGTGTGGAGTGCCTGGGACCCACGTCTGAGCATCCCCAGCGCACTTAGGGCGGAATTTGCAAACAAAACAGGTGATGGACCGAATGTGGATCAATGTCACACATTCATCCCAGTCCGAAGATCTGGGCCCAAATCCATCATTTTTTTGCACTCCACACCACCCTGGGTTAGACAATGGCGATATGCAAATCAGCTCTGACCCTGTGCCCCATGGGAACAGTCCAGTCCGAACTACAAAAGCCATGTCCTTCCCAGAACGGAATCAAGCATCCGAGGACCGGACCGGTTTCGAGGTAACACCTCTCATCAGCCCGGCTAGCTTGACTCCAGTGGTGTGGAGTGCCTGGGACCCACGTCTGAGCATCCCCAGTGCACTTAGGGCGGAATATGCAAACAAAACAGGTGATGGACCGAATCTGGATCAATGTCACACATTCATCCCAGTCCGAAGATCTGGGCCCAAATCCATCGTTTTTTTGCACTCCACACCACCCTGGGTTAGACAATGGCGATATGCAAATCAGCTCTGACCCTGTGCCCCATGGGAACAGTCCAGTCCGAACTACAAAAGCCATGTCCTTCCCAGAACGGAATCAAGCATCCGAGGACCGGACCGGTTTCGAGGTAACACCTCTCATCAGCCCGGCTAGCTTGACTCCAGTGGTGTGGAGTGCCTGGGACCCACGTCTGAGCATCCCCAGCGCACTTAGGGCGGAATTTGCAAACAAAACAGGTGATGGACCGAATGTGGATCAATGTCACACATTCATCCCAGTCCAAAGATCTGGGCCCAAATCCATCGTTTTTTTGCACTCCACACCACCCTGGGTTAGACAATGGCGATATGCAAATCAGCTCTGACCCTGTGCCCCATGGGAACAGTCCAGTCCGAACTACAAAAGCCATGTCCTTCACAGAACGGAATCAAGCATCCGAGGACCGGACCGGTTTCGAGGTAACACCTCTCATCAGCCCGGCTAGCTTGACTCCAGTAGTCTGGAGTGCCTGGGACCCACGTCTGAGCATCCCCAGCGCACTTAGGGCGGAATTTGCAAACAAAACAGGTGATGGACCGAATGTGGATCAATGTCACACATTCATCCCAGTCCGAAGATCTGGGTCCAAATCCATCGTTTTTTTGCACTCCACACCACCCTGGGTTAGACAATGGCGATATGCAAATCAGCTCTGACCCTGTCCCCCATGGGAACATTCCAGTCCGAACTACAAAAGCCATGTCCTTCCCAGAACGGAATCAAGCATCCGAGGACCGGACCGGTTTCGAGGTAACACCTCATCAGCCCGGCTAGCTTGACTCCAGTGGTGTGGAGTGCCTGGGACCCACGTCTGAGCATCCCCAGCGCACTTAGGGCGGAATTTGCAAACAAAACAGGTGATGGACCGAATGTGGATCAATGTCACACATTCATCCCAGTCCGAAGATCTGGGCCCAAATCCATCGTTTTTTTGTACTCCACACCACCCTGGGTTAGACAATGGCGATATGCAAATCAGCTCTGACCCTGTGCCCCATGGGAACAGTCCAGTCCGAACTACAAAAGCCATGTCCTTCCCAGAACGGAATCAAGCATCCGAGGACCGGACCGGTTTCGAGGTAACACCTCTCATCAGCCCGGCTAGCTTGACTCCAGTGGTGTGGAGTGCCTGGGACCCACGTCTGAGCATCCCCAGCGCACTTAGGGCGGAATTTGCAAACAAAACAGGTGATGGACCGAATGTGGATCAATGTCACACATTCATCCCAGTCCGAAGATCTGGGCCCAAATCCATCGTTTTTTTGCACTCCACACCACCCTGGGTTAGACAATGGCGATATGCAAATCAACTCTGACCCTGTGCCCCATGGGAACAGTCCAGTCCGAACTACAAAAGCCATGTCCTTCCCAGAACGGAATCAAGCATCCGAGGACCGGACCGGTTTCGAGGTAACACCTCTCATCAGCCAGGCTAGCTTGACTCCAGTGGTGTGGAGTGCCTGGGACCCACGTCTGAGCATCCCCAGCGCACTTAGGGCGGAATTTGCAAACAAAACAGGTGATGGACCGAATGTGGATCAATGTCACACATTCATCCCAGTCCGAAGATCTGGGCCCAAATCCATCGTTTTTTTGCACTCCACACCACCCTGGGTTAGACAATGGCGATATGCAAATCAGCTCTGACCCTGTGCCCCATGGGAACAGTCCAGTCCGAACTACAAAAGCCATGTCCTTCCCAGAACGGAATCAAGCATCCGAGGACTGGTCAGTCAATATGGTCACGGGGTTGTTCATGACTTCGGCCAGCTATGGTTGCAAAGAGAATTCATGACTTCCTCAGGTACCCCTATCAGAAATTGAAAAGTGGTACAAAACCTACTGGAAGCAATCCAGTTACCCAAAGAGTTGGCAGTGGTCAAATGTGCTGCTCACAAATCTGGTAATGACGATGTGACAGCCGGAAATAGATATGCTGACCAAATTGCACAATATTGTGTCCGGTACAAAATGTCCCTAAAAATAAATTATGGGGGAGCGGAAACAGCTGCCAACTTATGGTGTTTGAGAATGTATCCTCTTGGAGGGAACTGAAAGAGTTGCAACAAGCAGCAGAGGAGGAGGAAAAGCAAAGATGGGAGACTGAGGAATGTCAGCTCAGAGAAAGGGATGGTGTTATGGTTGATAAGACGGGTGTGCCTGTGTTACCAGATAGCATGGTTGCCCCAATGGCCCGGATGATCCATGGAGACACACATATTGGGAGGGATGCGATGTGCCGTATGTTCCATGAAGTGTTCTATAACTCAAAGTTCAGAAACATTGCGGAGATGCTTTGCCAGAGGTGTTTGGTGTGTCAGCAGTTTAACCCAGGGAAGAGGACTGTAGTGGAACAAAGTACAATTGGAAAGGCAGAAGGCCCCTTTGTCAGACTACAGGCAGACTTTATTCAGTTACCCATGTGTAAAGGATACAGGTATGTCTTGGTAATAGTTTGCCTATTCTCCAGGTGGGTGGAGGCCTACCCTGCAAAGAAAAATGACGCCATCACTGTAGCCAAGTTATTACTAAGGGAGCTAATACCTAGATTTGGTTTTCCAGAAACAATTGAAATGAACAGAGGTGGGCATTTTGCCAACGAAATCTTAGACGAACTCTATAAGGCATTCAAAATTGAGCCAAAGCTGCACTGTGCATATCATCCAGAGGCTTCTGGAATAGTCGAACAAATAAATGGCACTCTAAAATCAAGGTTGGCAAAAATGTGTAACTCTACAAGATTGAACTGGATAGAAGCTTTACCTCTTGTCCTGATGGGATTGAGAAGCATTCCAAACCGAAAGACAGGCCTAAGCCCCCATGAAGTACTAATGGGAAGAGTGATGCGACAGGCATGGGTACCTGGACACAAACTGCTAAGTATTTCTGATGATTTGGTACTAGAATACTGTAGGCAGTTGGGTGACCAAGTGCATTCTATCTCTCACCAGATTGGGGAGGCTGCTGTCGAATGGCCAACAACTCCAGCCCATAAACTGAAACTGGGGGATTGGGTTGTGTTGAAGAAACACACCCGGAAGAGTTGCCTTGCAGCAAAGTGGGGAAAACCGAGGCAAGTGATCCTTGTCACTACCACTGCTGTGAAGTGCGCCGGCATGCCAAAGTGGATCCACACCAGCCATACCAAGAAGGCAACCGGAGAAGAAGCGACTGAAGCTGAAGGTGGTGCAGCTGAGGAGACTCCAGACGAAGGTCCGGATCTAGCTGATGTCATACTACCGAGCACCAGTCAGGACAAATGGTTCCCAGCAGATGATCTGATTCTTGATCCAATAAGAACCAGAAAGTATTCCTATCTAGATAGAGAGTGGGATAGTGAGGACGAGACAGGACTAGAAGAAGACGGTCAGGTTATCGAGATTCACGTCAGACCTGATCAGGACATAGGTCAAGTAGGGACAGACCAAGTCATCGACACACCTCCAAAGACTCCAGAAACAGGAAAGGGACAGATAGTAATTAGGGCTGAAGTTCATGCGGAAGAAAATCAAGGGTTCGAAGTGCATGAACAGGAACAGATAGACATAGACGAACGTGTTCAGGAGACAGAGCCAGAAACAGTTGAAACCCAAAGACAAATCCAATCTATACCTGAACAAGGCCAGCTTAGAAACCAGGCAGAAGAAACTGAAGAAAGACCTGGAACTAGTCAGACAGGAAGGGAAAAAGACACTGCCAAAACAATAGTGCCACAACAGAACGAAAATAAAAGAGCTCGTGAAGAGGGCCAAACTACAGTAATAGCTAAAAGGCTCAAGAAGAAAAGTAAACCCAGATACATAAAGAGACTGAAATTAAGATTAAAAACAGTGAAAGAAAAGATAGAAGACCGGAAAAGAGCTGCTAGTGAAAGACAGAGAGCGGGAAATCAGCAAAACAGACGCAGTACCAGAATAAAAAGACAAAACAAAAACTACCGAAGTCCTGAATGGACCTATTTGGTGTTGGAAGAAATTGATGATCCCGAAGTAAGCGACAGAAGCGATCAAGATTCGATTGAGGATCTGAGTCCTGAGGAAGAGGACCCAACTTGAGAGTAAGACTGCATAAGCCACTTGTGTTAGGAAACAAAGAGGGGTTGGAAAGCCACCTGTGAGCAAAAATGTCTGATTCAAATGTGAATGAAAGACCTAGAGGGAATTGTTGTAAAACTTGCTGTAAAATATGCTTATGCAGCGTAGCAATAGTTATAGTAGTATGGATAGGAATAACAGTCTTTATAC
Organism: Lissotriton vulgaris; assembly: GCF_964263255.1. Taxonomy (NCBI): domain Eukaryota; kingdom Metazoa; phylum Chordata; class Amphibia; order Caudata; family Salamandridae; genus Lissotriton; species Lissotriton vulgaris. Next base: position 1,450,603,141 of record NC_141694.1, read on the forward strand.
CTTTTATGATAAGTAAAGATACTAACTTGTACCCTACTAAATCGATGACCCCAGACACAGAAGTTGTACATACCGAAGAAACACCACGAAGTGTAGAAAGACGTGACAATTCAGTTAGCTTGAAACAAACCCGACCTGACTTAGAAGCACCAGATGAGGAAGGACTGCATTTTCACAAAATGAGAAACAGATCACATTTAAATGTCTTTGAAAATCTTTTAGTGCATTACGTAGAAGCTATGGAAATAGAAGATTGTTATGTCTGCATGAAGCTACCTACTTCAGTAGCTGAAGGTGTGACCTATCACCATTTACCCCTGACCTATGGAATTTCCTGTAGTATATTAGCAAGCTTGTTTTATAGAAGCACTTTACAGTACTACTATTCAAACACTGATGTGATTTTTTCTGAACTTCCTATTCGGGGAAAACCTGAACCTTGTACATGTTAGAAGCGAAGTGACTCGTTACATGGGAGAATACTTCCTGACTATAGGTGACATAGATTTAAATGAAGCTCGCAGAGATAATTTGACTTGTTCATTACATGAACAAGAGAAAATGTTTTTAAAAATGGCAGAAAAAAGAAGGGAGAGTTTCCAAAGAAAGGCAAATAATAAGAGACAGAAAACTCCTAAATGGGCTGAAAACATGGAAAGCACCTCGAATGGCGAAGCAAACCCTGCACTGTTGCTGGATTTTGAACGGAAAGGGAAACTCTGTCTTCATAGAGAAAAGATTAGTTATTATAACAATGTATTCATCGGTTCCAGTGAATGCAAACATAATTACAAGGTAATTGGAGGTTGGGGTTTCAAAAATGGGTCAGAACCTGTGTTTCCAGGAATTTATTATATATGTGGAAACAAGGCTTATTTCAAATTGCCGGATCACTGGTATGGAAGCTGCTATTTTGACATTGTCTTCCCGAAAATATACCATGTGAACAACGCTGCTGGAAGCAATGAAAATACTAATGGTTTAGTACGTAGTAGACGTGAAAGTGTAGGGGAAATCATAGGTGATATATTTAGTGCACTGATACCTGGAGTGGGAGTGGTTCTCAATACTCACCGTATTTGCAAATTATCTACAGTAGTGGATCGGTTATCTACTGACACTGCTGCTGGATTCCTGTTGGTCAATACTGAAATGGTTGCAATCAGATCAATGGTTTTACAGAATCGACTTGCTCTTGATACCTTATTGGCAAAAGAGGGCGGAGTCTGCAGGATGCTGAAGGTGCAACATTGTTGCCCTTACATTCCTGATAAGAGCATAGAAATTAAGAAATATGTGCGAAACATAACTAATTTGGAAAAAGAACTCAAACCACTGGAAGTTGATAGTGCCTGGAAGAGACTGACTGATGGTCTCTCCTCTGTAGGTAGTTGGTTTTCTAACATAGGACGCAGTCTTGTTGGGAAAATACTGATGCCAATAGCTGGAATAAGTTTGATTGTGTTTATTATAATGATTTGCTGCAAATGTCAAAAGTGCAGAAAGAAATATATGGTAAACAAGAGAGGAGTCAAGACAAATATTGACAAACTTGAATTAGAAGAGTTGAGAAACCAAATCTACAAAAAGGCCAAGAGTTTCCATCCTAATAAGGATGCTGAGAAGAAGCTTAATAACAAATTAATTGAAATCGAGATGAGTGACATGTGAGAAAACGAAGTTGGCATCTGTTTCCATTAATAGTGATGATAGTAAATATCATCAAAGAGGGGATTGATGGAGCAAGGATTCGCACATAAAGCGACTTGCTCACATTCATGAACCTCGTTAACCTGTAATAGTATTAACCAATCCCGTTTTGTCATTAATATCGCACTTTTACAGTACACGCGGGTGTCCCAGAGACGCTTGCCTATGTGTCTATTAATCTTAACAAAGCTTGCATACTACAGAATGGCTGCTTCGCAGAAATCCAGTCTGCGCATGCGTCGGTCATACCCATGTGATGTGACGCACTCGCAGTTTTGGAGGGATGTTTCGCTCATGCGCTTTATTGCTAAAATGGCCGCTTGTCTTTAAACACGCTCTCTGCTTGCCCATGCCGCTTTGCACTTCTGTCTATTTCTGCATAACTCCTAACCGCTATAGTTATTATAAAGTAAGGGGTGCAGTGTAGATTATCATGGTGTACAGTGTATTCATTTTTTCCTGTGTTTCCAATTTGTTTTCGCTTCCTTTTCATGTACCGTGTATCTGGGGACCTGGGAGTGGGGAGCCTCTCCATCTTAGAAGTCTATGCGGACCCGATCACGTGACATGAGAACCGAGCCTTGCATCAGTGGAACTCAGCCAGCTGGCTACCGAAGCTGAGATGCTCCTGGGAACCTGCCCCTTAACCCAGGGAGAAGAAGCTGAATTTCACCTGAAACTGTTACATTTGTTTCTTTCCACTGTGTGCTCTATTGTTCTCTTCTACACGTATGCCTGGGAACTGGAATGTAAGGGGTGGGTACTGAAAATTGAATATTAAATATGGGAACCCAGAATTTTAGGTGGTGACAATGAACTAACCACCTCTCCTGACCAATCATAAGTTGGGGACCCTGTCACTTGCAACATTTGTGGGTGGTCTAGGGACCCGAAAAGGGTATAACTAGCCTAGTTTTAGCTAGAGAAATTGTCCGACATGTCTGTGTAGCAGACCTGTCACCGACCCTACGAATTCTATAGGTGATTGATACAGAGAGCTGCGGAGCTCTTTGTACGAGATTTCCACAAACTCCAAGGGGTGGAAATAGGCTTAAGTGCTGGCGAAGCACTTTGCTGGGAGATTTGAGAACCCAATCGGGGTTACTGGCGGATTCCGTGCAGAGAGGGGGTAGCGCAGGCGTTGCATCCGAAGCTGCAGGTGTTGGTCGTGCCCTTTGGTGAGCCCAGTCCTGACCCAAATCCTGAGGGGTATCCTGTCCTGATTGCCCGTGAGCTGTACCTGCTCACCTACTGGTATCCTAAATCCTTGAGGGTCCTTGTCCTCGTCTTTCCCCAAACGGACCCGTGGCCAAGGTTAGTCCTCATTCCCGTCCTAGGTAAATATTATCTATGAGTGTTCGTCTTTCTATCCACCTACTCTTTTAATAAAGCCTCTATGCCCATGATACTCTCTCTGTCATCTCGAATGCCGCATATGCAAACTGTTTATTAGTTGTGTTCCCTTTTTCCCTTTCCTGTAGGGCATATTGAAACTGTATGACTTAAATGGTGTGATTAACTGTATTGATGTTTAGGATCAAAGTTTAGTATAATAGATAGACTAAGATTAGGGTTTGAATCACTTATAGGACTTTAGCACTCAACTGACTAATGTTGTTTTGAATCACCTGCCCTAGTATAAGCCTGAATCTGAATAGCATGTTCCTTGTTTCCCTTATCCCGTAGTTTTTTACCTGCACTCAATGGTACTTGCCCTCATCCATTGTTATATTATAGTTGTAATCCTGATTATTGATATTTTGATCTGTATAAGTCTTATACTCTTGTCACTCTGAATTTTACTTACTATATAAAACTTTTAAAACCCTCCAGGTGTCTGTGGTCAATACAATTCAAAGTGTTATAAGATGAATAAAGTGTTTTAGATAATTATCTTATCTCTTGTCCACTGCTAGTTCCTGATTCATCAAGAGAATATGTGCCTGTGGTAAGTCAGGTACATAAGTAGTAGTGTTAAGATAAACACACACAAAGTACTGATAATAGCGTGTAAACCCGCCCGGCTCACAAAAATATTGTCATAATCACTTCATGGGCCCAAGTGCGTGAAATCTGGTAAAACTTAGGGTCGGGCGACCTGCGCGCTCTATCAGCACCACCAAAGGATATCCGACCACACCATAGACCAGCCTCCAACTGCCCCAAGAACAACACGGCACGGACCCAAGACTATAGAACATCAGTAGAGTCGAACCAGGGCCCTTGCCAACAGCATGTTTAAGATGTAAATTTATACTTGCATAGCGCTCTACTCACCCGCAAGGGTCTCAAGGCGCTTGTACGAATACCGCTGTGGAACCCGTCCTGGCTTTCCCTGTGAGGCATCCACTCCTGGGCACCACCAGGGTGGAGGCCAGGCATCCTTAGCGTTGTGGGGGCCGTTGTGGAGATTAAGCAAGCTATTGCCCAGAGTTGCAGAGTGGGACTCTATGATTAGAATAGGCACCGAGGCGAGAATTATCAGGTCCGTGGAATTTTTGAGCCCAAGACTCGCCGAGGCGGGGAATTGACAAAGTTACCAACACAACACCGCCCCTGTGCCTAGTTAGATAATTACAGGAGGAGACAGGTGTTCGACCTGTCACCTCCTGGCCGCGACACTTTCTGCCATTTTAGCCCCTATCGTGGGGGATCCCTGAAGGTTGGGTACCACACAGTGTGAGTCTGAGAGCAGGTGCTGCATGTCTAAAAGGCCCAACAAGCACTGCTCTAGAGACAGAAGTGCCATTTAGCAGATTATCTCACAGTCTTCACTACCTGAAATGTATCCCGATTGCCAGCAGCTGTCTGCAGCCAAGGAGTGTGACCGACTCCAAGAGACTACGAGGGACCAATGGCTAGCAGTCTTTGTATCGCTAGCTGCAGCACTGGGACTCATTAAACTTGGTAAGAGTAAAAAAATGAAAGCTACTGACATTTTAAATGTTCATGCTAAGGTCGGAGTTGAAGTTTTATTATCTGCCAAGGTTTCAGATTGCTATGTGTGACATATTCATAATGTTAGTATAATTTGTAATATTTATGTTTCCCTCATCTTCATTGCTTGGTTTTGCTCGCAAAAAAGCGTCACTCATATTTGTTGAAATGTTACTCATAATTACACTACAATTATGAAAATGTCACACATAGCAATCCGAAACCTTGGTAGCTATGCACAGGCCACCCTAGCTCTAGCAAAGGCAACCTTATTGGCTTAGCCAATGCGACGGTGTTCTATCAAACCATACACTACCATTTTAACCAATCGGAAACCTGTTAGGGCATACATTTAATAGGAACATCGCGTCATACGTCATAGTCAAATGAAACCAAAGAAGTTATAACGACGGTGGTGGCCATCTTGAAATAAATATCTTTCACTTTAATGGTATGGGGTTTCCTCAAGGAAGTTTATAAAACATAAACTACTTCGTTTAATTTAATTTAGGGTATTTTTTTTACTTTCTTTGTAAGTTCTTCAGTTAAAGCAAGTTGACCACACATTTAAAAAAAACTCTAACGCTAAAATAAGAATTTTAAAGCTTGAAAGAGATAACAAATAGAAAATGAAATACAAAAACTAATAACCGCGCCTATAGATAAGCGGTTTGCTGCGCGGTACTTCCACATCACTGCTATGAAAAGCGGAGAAAGAAAACGTTCATGCGCGAAATAGTTTGCTGAGGAATGTCTTTTGACGTCTTACGTCACTTCCGACAAGGCTTTGGCGCGTTGTTTTGGACTCGGGTTACAGTATGTTTGCCTCCCTGTGTCAGTGATCACCCGATTTGCCTCTTGGCGCGGGCATCTCAGAGTGCTGTCTGTTTGGAGTTCGAGAGAGGAGGAGTCAGGAGCGTAAGGCAAGGGCTGGTTGGTCTACTCTGCAGAACGCTTCTGTTGCACGCGGGAGTCCCTAGGTGCCCAGCAGGTTTATTAAGGTAAGATTAGTGGGCACAGTGTCCACTTTTCCTTGTCTGCCGCTGTCATCTGCCTCCCTCTCCTTTTTTCTGTTATCCCCTCTCTTTCTTTGTCTCTCTCGCTGAAACCGTGCTTCAATAAACACCTCTTGCCCTCTGTTTCCTCCACTTTCCTTCTTTCGTTACCTTGTGAAATTGATCCAATCACGAAAGAAACACTCTTGTTGGAAATGTTCCTGACATTTTTCAGTTCCAAAGTGTAGCCTCGAGACGAAGAAAAAAAGGTCCAAAATACGAACAATAAATAAATAAATAAAGCATTACAGGAACCGATGAATGTCGATGCCCATTCTCTACTGAAACATCTGTATAAGAAAGAGAACTGTTGTTTTACCAAAGGATGACAGATCTAGGTCTCTACTGATGTATCACTCCTGTTGATGCAGGGCTGTCATGCAGTTTGGCAGAAATCTACCTGCTGCAGAGTTGATGGTACACAGCCCTTGTCTTCATGATGGTCACTGCCAAGCCACTTTTGACATCCCTGCTTAGGGAGATGTGGTGCCTGCCTGCTGTATGATGACTTGAGGTTGAGAGACCCCTTTGTTTTGGTAAATAGAGTGCAATATCTTAATCTGTTCAGTGACCACTTCTTCACTTTTAACTTGTCAAGTGTGACACATTCAAACAGCCCTACATGTTCGCTATAATGTATTTGTAGAGCACTTGTAGAGAGATGTTTCTTTTTGCTTTAGAGAGATAACACCCTTAAAACCTAACATTGCCTGAGGAAAAAAGGATAGTGATACTTAATAATTAATTAATAATTAAAAAAATCCGGTTTTCAGCTTGTTTTGTTCAGGTTAATCTTGAGGAGGTTGTTGGCCATTCATCCCCTTAAGATGGCGAGGTAATGATCTTCTCTTTAGATTGAGAGACTGTAGCGCAATGGAAAGGTTAAAGATACGCTGAGTGTAATAAGCAAACATTTAAAAGCGGATGCCCTTGCATGTTGGCGCAATTGGGCATTGGTCCACGTGTACATGTTAAACAGAAAAAACAAGAGGATTGACCCTTAAGGGACCCCACAGTCAGTGTTGTATGGCTGTGAAGAGTAGTGGGGTGAATTACAACTTGTGATCTCCCTGAAATGAAAGATGTTATCCACTTCAGGACCACACTGGTCATATCCCCAGCTTCCACTGTCTTGAATAGGATGTTGTGATCCATGGTATCACATGTGTGTGACTAGTGTAAAAGGATTAGCATGCCAGTTTCTCCTTTATCAATAAGCTGGCAAGTTTGCGCCTCAATAGGACCACTAGCTATATGCTATGACTTGGATGAATGCCTGCTTGTTGCCATGCATTAGTCTTACCCTCTGCAAAGCCCTGATGCTAACCCAGGGCAACTTTTTCCATACATTTGTCTATATAAGGGAGCAATTAGGATGGGCCTTAGATTGTTCATATCCTAGACTTCCAGGGTGGGTATCTTCAGCAGAGGTCTCACTAAGTCTACTTTTTCCTGAGGTTTGGAAGAATGCGATGCTGTAAGGAGCTTTTAAAATTTTGATTGTTACTTGGCTAAAAAGTGTGAATTTAGATGCCCTGCTGGAACAGGATGATTTGAGCAACCTGAAGGGTGACTGTTAGTTATGGTCTGCAAGAGTTCCTTCTGTGTTATTTGTGTCAAGTTCTCGATTTTGGCTCCTGTGCAAAATATATTTAAATAGCGAAGTACGCATATGAATTGGATCATTACTTATCAATTTCCATGTAATAAAACAATTTCTGAGATAAAAGGGCAATATTACCACAATGGGCTTGTAATGCTCGTGCTTAGAATTCTATGGCCACAGGTTGTTGTTGTTCAGAGACAAGGGGAAAGAGTTATTTAGAAACGTGGGTGGAATTACGAATTCTGTCATAAAAGCTTTCATTTATGCTTTATATGAGAACATTTTAGAGTGGTAGGCCTTCCTGTGAGATGAAATATTCTCTTATCCATTTCCTTTAGGCTCTCCAACCTTTTAGTTTAAGGTTTTTAACTTATCAGAAAACCAGGGAATATTTCTACTTAGCGTATGCGTAGATTTATGTTCACAAATAGGCAATGTTTCATACAGTGTAAGGAGTGCGAAGTTGAAATGATGAAGCAGTATGTTGGAGTTGGAATCTGGGCGTAGTGCACTTTGTTGGACTCAAAAATTTATTAATGCTGCAGTAAATTGTTCTGGCATGAAAATATTCTCTTGTGCATACTGGTTTTTCATCAAGGGTTTTATGTGAAATCAAGTCCCAAATTGGTTAGACCAAATTTATGGTTTAAGTTTGTGCACTGAAATCGAAGTATCTTAGGCAAATATGGCCTATAGCATATGGCCTTCAATAATTGTAGATTTTGTTGCTGACGTTTGTGATGCTGTTTAAAATGGACTCGAACCATAGGTATAAATCTTCCAAGAGAACCTGATTTTGTCTATCAGTAGTTAAGCTTGAAACTTTCCTTTGCTTTGTGAGACATTCATGCCCATTCTTATTCGTCCTCTTGGATAAAAACGCAGCACTTGCAAATTGGCACTTGTCCTAGTTAAATGTGTTCCAACTATGTGCCGAAGCACTATGCTAGTGGAAGATTTTGGAATTGGACATACAGAGAGTCACTGTCGCAAGCCTTCCAAAATGAACACACACAGCATCAGCTGTACACATGGGACTCTTTCGACTGCCTGGAACACTAGCTACTCTGGGTGGCGCAAGGTTGTATCTTTTGTCTCAGCATGGATACAGAAAACCACAAGATCAAATTCCGCCAACCAGAGTGAGAAATTCAGAGTGAAAATGTACAGTGAGTAGAGATCTATCATCTAAAATCCTTTGACCACACCTCATATCTGATCTGGTTACATAGCCTCAACATACACCATACAAGCTAACCATACTCCATATGCATGGAACGAATGACTGCCTCACCTCCAGACAACAGCTCTTGCAGTTGTAGATACTTATCTATTCCTGATTTTATAAACCAAATACCAAGTGCATTGTTGCATTCCGCGCAGTACATCGCAAATAATGGTAATTCATTGTCCTGCTTGAGAGAGATACAAGAGAGTGCAGCAGTGGCCATTATGTTAGCCGAGAGGTTGGGTCATCTCCAGTGAATGCACACTAAGGCTCTGCTGTGCCGTATACATGAGGCCAAGGGCAGCACCCAAACAGATGTTTGTGCATGGATTCCTCTCAAGGACTCTATCCTAATTTTTTCTTCTGTCTTATTTACTTTATCATGATCAGCAAGAATTGATGCGTCTTCTCAGACAGACAGAATTTCAGATATTGCACGTTCTTTGTGGTTAATTTCTACAAAATCTCAGGCATCATATATCTTCAACAAAATAAGCAGACTTTGCTAAAGCTATTAGTTCCAGCATTGGCTTCGAACTTTTTGGCTTTGTCAGTGCTTGTTTTGTCATGGGTTTTGTAAAAATGTATAGCTGGGAAGCTTCTGGGTCTTCAATAATTAAAACAAATATATTTTTTGATCTAAAAAACACACATTGCCATAGTTGTCCCTGGCATTGAACAAAAATACTTTGCATGCTGATGTGATCCTTGTAAAAGAGCGGACTGCCAATGGCCGTAGTAGTTTGACCCATTGCTGTATGCTGTAGTGGATGGAAGAAAATTTGAACGACACAGGAGCACACCAATGGAAGAAGTCTGCCGTCTGAAAGCCTCTAGAAGCATACAATATATTTATTTTAGTGAAATCAAGAGGTATTGGCACCCGAGCTAACAAGGTTGATGTTTTAAATTAAGGAAATATCCTTAAGAATCTAACACACACTCCTTTTGTGAGTGATAATTAAAACCATATGTTTAAAAAAGGTGGATTGTTTAAAATTATTGAAGTTTTTTTTCTCTTTGTTCTAGGCAAATAATTCCAGTTCAGTCAGAACTTGCAAGGAGATATTACAAGTTTGTAGCTGCCATTGGCCCACGTCACATGTCAGAAAGCTAGTCCTGCCTTTTTAGCCAGCAGCATAATCTATTATGGGACTTATGATTTTTCTTATCACGTTATCGGAATGGGTTCAAAACATCCAGCTTGCATGGTTGGGTAAATGGCCAAGCGGTCTAGTCACATGACAGATCGCCTGTTAACAGGTTCCCTCTGACTAACTTGGTTTACCATTGGCGCAAATGATCAAAGTGGTCCTACTGATGGAAGGAAATACTGTTTTCATGCTCTGGCTTTCATAAAAAAATTAAGCATAGTAAACCTCTATGGTGATTTCTTATGAAACGGTAATAGATTTGCACTAATGGCTGTTGCATTCCTGTTTTAATTTTGCGGTGTTTCCTCTGAATAAATCTTACTGATGAATTTCATCCTAGCTGAAGTATGTCTGGAGTTCCTAATGCTTCCGTACAGAAGGGATATAGCTTAGCAGTTTGCTTCAAAGGGGAAAAGTCTAGTTTGTGCTGGACTTTCACTTTTGGGGTAGGGATTTGGTTGACATGCCAGTGTTGGGCCCCTATTTATTGTGGCACATAAAGCTAAAAACATTGGCTTAGAATGTAGTACATATACATTGCTTATTGAAATATCAGAAACCGATTTCACCAAGAAATGTTGTATTACACATCCACAACATGGCACGTTAGCCTTTGGCAGTGTGGATTGCAATGCATGGGAGATTTTGCAAATGATAGGCGATAGGTGGTGGGTGGTTAAACACTTAATCTAAACATGTTCCCCCCTAGAATGTAAAGTTATTTTTTACAGTTAGGGTAATTTCTTGCTTGAACCTTCATTGTTTATTCCCCAGAAATAGTAGCCAGGTAACATTTTTATCCTCCCCCGCCCCCACATATTGTTGATTGCGAACAGGTTTTTCAGACTCTAGGGTCCTGAGCAAATAGACACTTATTTTTTAAAACTTCGCAAAAGAAAATGTGGAAAAATGTGTATGGTTATTATATTTGTATGGCCTCGCCAAAATGTTTGCTGGGCTTTGTGATATGTTGCTTTTATCCTCTGTTCTGTCTAAGTGACTTTTCCTCTACCTTATGTTTCTGTTGACACTTCACATTTAAAAAAAGAAAAAAACCAACAGACATTACCTCAATGTCTTGCAGTAAAAAAATATGTTTTGGTTTCTTAAGTGATGCATTCGTTCCGCTCAAAATTCCTTGGGTATACAATCGTTCTTTTATCTAATACCACACCAATTGTTTTAGTGTACCCTTCTCATTTGGGTACATAAGCTTCTTTATTACAGGCACCTTCGGTGACCACAAGAGACACGAAGAACATCGTAAATGCCTCGTACATACATGCAATGATTGCTTTTTAGGTTTCGAACCTGGCGAGGGGGGCGAAAGTGCCCCTCCCAGTTTGAAAACTTTTGTCTTCAGTATGGATGTCGGCACAGCCTCTGCCTCTCATTGGCTAGCTCCATAAATGGAGGCTAGCCATTGGGAGACAGAGGCTGTCAATCGCGCTTTCTCTTGAAAACGCGATTCGGGGGCGTTTCTGGTGCTTTTTCTAAGCCCCGCCCCTTTGTCTCGGGCCGCGCTGCGATTGGCTGCCGGCCCGGGACACCCCCGTGACGTCATTCCCGGGCCGCGCTATGATTGGCTGCCGGCCCGGGACATCCCCGTGACGTCAGCCCATCACAGCGCGGCCCGGGACCTGACTTGTTTTTGTTGTCTTCATTTTTTCGTGTAACCAAGACAACCTACAGCTGCTTCACAGATGGGCAGTGTCTCTATGGGGAATGTATGTTGGAACAACGAGCTCCATAATCACGACTTCTCTAACAACGAGGTCGCAATCACGACCTCGTCTAAATCACGACTTTTTTTTACCACGAATTCATTTACCACGTTTTTTCGTGGTAAAGGAATGTGTGTTAAAAAAATGCTTTAAATCTAGTTTCTCCGATTCCCCCCACCCCTTAAAAACAAATTACACCCACCCTATAAATAGATATGATTACCCATACACCCGTTGTTCAGGATGTTTCCCGTTCTCGCTGGCATGCTTCATAGTGAGCTGATGACCCCATAGAACCACAACGACAAGAAATGTCTGCACCCGCGGTGCTACTTTCATCAGAGGGCTCCGAAAGTTGTGTACTTGCAATTCAATCCACTACGTAAATTCATCTAACTGCAACTCCCTCCTTTGACAATAGTGTGATCCTGGGCCAAACACGCTGGGCATGAGTCTCAAAGAAAATGTTTTTGAAGGAAATGCTGCATTCTCTTTTCGTACATCGTTTCCCTCAACCTGCGGGTCCCAGTCACATTATTTCCTAACAGCGCTTTAGTACTTGTGATGTTTAAGAGCTGTACGAATAATATTAATTAAACATATATACACTGTTTAATTAATTTTCGCATAAAGGTGCAGTCTTACCTGCTACCTAAATTAGGGCCCCTGCCTGGAAGATTAGCAGAGCTCTGCAGATTAAAGCCAGCATCCTTCTGCCGATTCTCTCTTCATCCCTAGAACAATCAGTAGCAGAAATATTCTGGGATGTTGTTGAATTTTAAAAGTAGGATGCCACATGCACAAAGTGTGATTAACACGTTTTCTCTCGGCACTGAACAGTCAACTAAACAGTCGCTGTCCCGAGAGAGCAGCAGGGATACGTGGCTCATTTTCGTTGTAAAGGAATTTGTTGTTAATAAAGTCGTGATAAAGTGTTTGGTCGTTGTTCGGGACTCGTGGTTCAGGACATTCGTAATTCATACTTCGTTGTTAAGGATGTTTCCCCTCTATGGGGTATGACTGATGACCTGTGCCTTCACCGTAGCAACCCAACACGACCGAGACTAGTGGTTGTGATATGTCACGACAGGCGCTGCCGACCTTTTTACACACGCACTGCTTCTCTCTCAGCAGACACATCTGCAGTCGTGAAGAGGCGCCGCTCTTGGTACATGCGTGGGGGCGGGTGTGGTCTGTATGGGGGGGGGGGGGGGGCGGGAGGGGAGACTGGCCTCGCGTGACGTGTTCGGCGCCGCGCGCAAGGGTTAAAAGCGCGGATTCGATTGGCCTCTGGCACCCTCGAGAAGGCGTCAATGCAGCTCTCATGCACACTTTGTGATAAGTGTAAATCATTATCTGCAGGGACTGCTGAGGCTGCACAACCGTCTGCCACCTCTGCTAACAATTCCATCCGAGCCTGGTCACCATAACTCGGAGCCTGTAAAAAATAGAAATACTTTGTTTTTAAAGTAGCGCTTCACCCCAAACCTGCTGTTTCTAAGCGCTATAAATCGCAAGTGTTGTTATTATGCAATACACGCCACTCGATGTATTGACCACGGAAGGCTTGGCAGCTATATTGGCCTTAGCAGATTCAGACTTAAAGCCTCAACCACCAAGCAGCTCACTGGCGCGTGCTTATCTCACTGAGCCGTAATGCCAGCTTGACTGCGCCTAAGCCCACAACAGACACCGTTCCCTTATTTTCTAGCACCAAGACACCTTTGCAAGGGCGGACAAATCCTCCCCTGGAGAGCCTGATTAGATACAAAAATCACCCCTGAAATCCCTGTGTTCTGGCGCCAGTGTCACGCTCTCCCGACCTTTGCACAAAACAAGAACGTTTATGTTGTGTAAATTTCTTATAGTACAAAAACCTGAAATAGACCAAAATAAATCTAAATATCAGTTTGCACCTCTTACGCGGCCACACTGTACTTTCGAACTGTTGCAGTGTTACATTTTTGTTTAATTTAAGAATACGTTTAACATTCATAGCACTGAATGTACAGGAGGGGCTCGGGGATGGTGTGAAGGATTGCTAAGAGAGCGGATGAAAAAAGTGTATTAGTGTCATACATCAGAAATTGAGTATGCCTTTCCCGAAAATTAATACAATTGTATTCCTCTTTTCATTAATAGACAACTGGCACTGCTGGAAACAATGGGCTGTTTGTGCAGCGAGCACATCCGGGCAGGCATTTGTTGCACAGTTATCCGATTCACATCAATGCCTACCAGCTGATGGTAACACGCCCTCATTTTGAAAGAACGACTCCCTCCTCGGAATAAAGTGATTTATCACCAAGAATCAATCGTCAGCAATTAAATACACAGATGCAGATAGCCAAGGGTGGTAAATAAACTAATGAGAACTTGGGGAGCAGTTGCTACTCGTGCTGCCAACTGGCAAAAATCTTTCATTCTATTGAAAGTAGTAACAAACAATAACATTTCATAAAGACCAAATATGCTGAGCACAGAAAAATTCCAGTGAATGTGCTTATCATCTTGTGAAATGTCAGGGCGCGCTTAATTTGTTTTAAAGCAGGAATGTGTAAATGCGCAAGTAGCCTTGGCACCATGTTTTTTGGTTCTGGGCTTTCCATTGAAAATGAATGCACTCTGGGAATTGTAGTTCTTGTTTGCTTCAACTATTCAATGCATATAATAATAACAAGTACTTGTAAAGGAAAAGCTCAGGCCTGGGCACACAGTGTTGTAGATGGATGGAAAATCTAAGTGCCTCACATATCATTATTAAATACATGAAGGCCTTGAATTACAGAGCTGCACATTAGAGACGAGGGGCAAAGGATGGAATGATCTTGCAAGGTACTTGGCGCTGTTGCTGTTATTCACAGGTAATCATTCCAAACAAGGCAATGATTTAATAGGGATGTAAACTGAAATATTATGTTTTTTCCTGTGGTACCTTTTCTCCATCAGGAGCACAGGGAGTGACGCCTCATGTGCTGACCATTTGCACTTTTGGCACAATAGATGGCCCCTCCCCCTAAATTATGAGCGATTAGTCTCAGTGTGTTGTGTCAAGAAGGGGGAGGGGTGGGGGCACATTATCCGTTTCGGTACAGGGAGAGCACGCTTTCATCCCGCATTGTGGCCCAGGCTCAGAGCCCGACCAGAGGTAGGTAGCCGGGAGTCCAGCTGCAGGCTGCTCGGGTGACACAGGCCGCCCAACTCGCCCTTCTTCCTTCACTTGGCCGCTGAGCTCGGAGGTCGTGGGCTGGGATTTCAGCAATGTATAAAATGGAGCCATTCAAGTGCGCGTCCTTTATTAAATTATCCCATCGTGATAAAAGTGGGGTCGTCCCCCTAACCACTACTTTTTTTTTTTTTTTATCAATGTGGCACTCGCCTGTGACAATACACTGTTGCACATCATGTATGCCAGGTGATAATAAACTGGTTTGAAAGATTAGGCAAGAGGGGGTGGGTACAGAAATTGAAAAAAAAAATACACAATAATTATTGTTGTACAACGAGGTTCGCAAGCACGCGAGCGCACACCCACAAACATTAACATATACAGTAATAAAAACAAGTTTATCAGCTGATTGCAGTATACTCCACCCAATCTCTTTCTCTCTTTATTCTCGTCTCTTTGCCCCCCTCCGCTTTCTTCCTTTTAATATAAACAGATCTAGTAATCTAAACTTCCAGTGACTCTGCCAGTCTCTCCTCTCTGTCTCATCTGCGTGTCCTCTCTCTATCCCCACTTGGGTGTGCCTAACCTCACTCTTTCCCTGCTTCCCCAATATCTCCACCCTTTCTCCCCCTCTGTTTCCCGCCCCGGACAAGCTTCTCGACATCCCCAATGTTTATGCTGCAACTAAATCGGTCTGCTGGCAAAAAATACGATTATAACAACTAAATAGGCTATCATGACGTTTCTTTGCACATGAATGTTTGTTATTCCTGATGGTTTTTGATAGGGTGCAAGTCACATTATGAAAAAAAACCAACAACCCTCCAGGCTTTCCACTGCTAATTACCAATGTTTCCACTAGGCTCGCCCCTCCCCTTTTCTCGAAATATGCTTCATTCGAGCAAATGACGCACCTCTGAAGTGACATCAGCTCACCCAGACAGTCTCACAACATCCCAGTGGTGTGAGCCCGAGCGGCAGGATAATGCCACATTATCAACTATTTTCTCTCCTTTTCCCAGAACTGCTAGTCGTTCCACGGTGCTCGCCACACCCTGGCTCGGCTCATCCGAACACCCTTTTGGGTGTGAGAAAAGTGGTACCCAAACTCGGCAGGCTAAGCATTCAACCTACGTGAACCGGAGCCTTGTATATTTTAAAAAAACAACTAAGTAAAACGCGCCCTCACAACGAGGCCCTGGCACAATAAACTTACAGTGAAAAGGGAAGAAAACCCATAATAAGGGACACTCCAAGCAAGCACAAAATCAGCACTGGTATAGAAAGACAGTGCTTTAAATGGGCCGGTACTGTGCACCTGCACTTGGTTTTATTTTGAGAGAGAGCGTACCTGCTCTTCTCAAGAGAAACATAATACTTTTACTTGGAAAGTAGCAGCACTTCCCAGAAACAAGCCCTTCTATTTTTCCTGCACCTCTATTTTTCCATTTTAAGCACAGAGGAAAATCCTTCAATTCATTGGTCAGTCGTGTGGGCCTGGAGAACACATTTAGTAAATGAAGAAAGACGCATTGCCATGAACGTGCTCTTTGCCAATGAGGGTGTGTGTTTTTATGTCCACGTGTTGTATACTTTGGGTGGGGAATTACCCCGAATGCCTCTCTTGAACAGTGATCTTGAACTTGTCTTTTCATTTGGATTTTCTGCAGCCTGTAGTATTTAGTGCACAATTACATCTTAATGTTATCATCGTTTCAGATCCCATAAGGAATTTTCTGAAGATATTACTCTATAGGTGTGATAATAAACATCCTTACCTAAATGTGTATTATCATTTGTTTAATCCTAGGCTACTGCGCTTTATTTGGAATTGAACCCATCGGAGTGGTTGAAGGTTATGCCATTAAGTTTGGCAACTGCTACCACCATTGTATGTTTTATGCTAGACGATGATGGATTGGCATAACCTGTTCAAAGTCACTCTTTGATATTGTATGAAAACGTGGGCTGAAATAGGAAGTACAAACTGGGTGTCAATTCAGTGTATGAACATATTGTCAGGTTCATGTTTGGTTACAATTGGTTATTACTAATATTTTAAGGCACATAAATGCAGGGCAGGTTAGTGGTTGTGTGAGGATGGAATATATGAATGTGTTAGAAGTGTAATATGTAATATGCTATTTATTACCAGTTCTGACTGTGAGGAGAGATGTCTTGACTCACAAGAGTTGAAACCTCAAGGGTGTCACAGAGGCGCTTCCTTCCTCAATTTTGTTAATTTAATGGCACAGTACTTTTGGCAGTTCTGTTTACGGCTTATGTCTTGCAGCTTTCTATGTGCAGACGTTATACATTAATTTTAGCCAGAACCATACCATAAGCGGTTCCAAACTCCTAGAAGATTTAAGCATGGAGTAACACATTTTGTGGCATAAGACAAAACATTTTTGTGGCACAGAATATATTTTTGGGAGCATTTATGTGCTATTTAACTTTTTGATTTACACTCATTTTATGCGTAATTCCATGTTTGTTTTATGCGTAATTCCCTTTTCAGCGCTTCTGTGTCTTAAAATGTATAGAAACACATTCAAAAGAGCACATGAAATGGTGTCGAACTTCCTTTCAATGCTCATTCGAAGTCAAATATTGGTGTACACCTAGAAATACCACTCTCATGGAAAAAGAACATTGTGTTTTTTAACACAAAAAGCGCCTGAACAGGTGTGTGTGGCTCTGAGTGTGTGTGTGTGGCTCTGAGTGTGTGTGTGTGGCTCTGAGTTTGTGTGTGTGGTTCTGAGTGTGTGTGTGTGGCTCTGAGTGTGTGTGCGTGGCTCAGTGTGTGTGCGTGGCTCAGTGTGTGTGCGTGGCTCAGTGTGTGTGCGTGGCTCAGTGTGTGTGCGTGGCTCTGTGTGTGTGTGGCTCTGTGTGTGTGTGTGTATGCAAATGCAATAGATCTCGCATTTGCGAGACAATAAGCTATTGGCATTTTAAATGACTGCCATTTATTTATCTGTTTTCAAAACCAACACATAAATAAAAATGTTGTCATTAACAATGCCAATAGCTCTAACTTTTGCAAAGGCGAAACCGTTGCATTGTAAATGCTTGTTGTTTTTCTCTGCAATCACGAAAAAACCATTTGTGTTGAATCACATGTTGGTTGCATGTTTTATATTTGACTCTGTACAAAAGTAACCTGTGTTTCAAACACAATTGTTTTACTAGGACCCCGCCCGCCCAAATTAAATTGATATATGTTTGAACCCAAATACTAAAATGGGTGTTTCTTGCTACTTTGCTTAATATTGCATTGGTACTTTGACTTCTTCCTTGACGGACTATTGACTCTACTTAAGACCAGTTCCACCGGCAGGTCACTGCAGGTTTAGCATATCCTGTGTTCTATACATTGGAAACTAACAAAGCGATGGGCGTCATTTTTTCCATAACTGCTGAGCCACAAAAAATGGGAATTAACCAATACATTGGACCCTTCCCAAATTTCTACACACCCTTATGTAGTAATATGTACACATAAGTGAATGTACAGTGTTGTGCCACAAGAATTGCATATACTGCTGTTGCTCCCTAATAATGCTTAATTTCCACCCATTCTTAATTTATTCTGTTTAAAAAAAATTCTCATCAGGTTTAAGATTTACGATTTTTTTCGCTCAATGAGAAATTATCTTACTGCCCCCTTCCAAAGGTAGTGAGTAAAATATGCACACTTAGAATACTTTTACAGAGATCAGATTATTGATAGAGCCTAGATTTCTATGAGCCTCTTTTAATATACAACAATGGATCCGTTGCAGTCCTGTATGAACAAAGAATACATTTTGTGTGATATTTGATGCATAAACATTGCTTTGTAAGACTTTGATGTTTTTACCTTGATCATTTTTATGTAATATTTTCTTGGCAGTGGAGATTGTCATCCACTGCTTTCCACACTGAGAACCTGATCTCCTACTTGTAAATTTGAGAACCCATCTCTTTTTTTATGTGTGACCTAGAGAAAGCTTTAAGGTGTTTCACCAATCTCATGTTTAATAAAATAATATATATATATATATATATGCGTGGCAACTTCTGTTTTCACGGCGATTCCACACCAAACAGACAAAGGACCCCAAAGCAGCAGATGTGTTTCAGTGGGAAGATTTATTTGCTCTTTCAAAATGGTATTCCAGCCATGTCGCGTTTCGGTTAACTAGTAACCTTGATCACATAGCGACATTGCAGTTTGTTACATTTTTAAATACTCATTTTTCAAACATTTCAGTCATGTGATGATAAACAGTGAAAAAATACTTCTGTTGACCTTATGTATCAATGGCGACCAGTTTAAGCATTGTATAGGTTCTGGTTTGTGATGTTAAGTTCATCTTGCTGCATAAATGCATTATAAAACAATGTGCAACATTACGCAATAAATAACTAAAAATTGTATATAAAGAGACTTAATTCTCATTTTCATTATTTTTGCAATAATATATTTTTAAGCGCAGTATTCCTTTATATATGATGTAGATACCAGCATAAATACCTAAGATTGGTATGTGCAATATAACGTATAGGTTAAGTAAACATCTCATATTAAAAACTCTATAAAAATGTTCAATATGGAGTTAAAACATATCGGCATGAATGCCTATAAAACCAATATGTGCAAAATCACGCTTTGTAGTGCAAATCATGCTTCTGTGCAATTGCTGCGACTAAATAAATTATTAAATAACAAACCATTTTTATCAGAACCTTATTCACAATGTAAACTGTAATAATCATTTCAAATGAGCTAAAATTGGGTTACATGGTGTTAAAAAATCCAAGCCTGGATATCTAAAACCACCCCCCCTAAAAGCTCATAAGATATTGAAATTCATTGAGTCAACAGAAAGTGCATAGTGCTGTGCAAAAATGAAAAAATAAGTGAATTTTTTAAAATTAGAGATTAGAGGTTAATAACATTTTTTACACAATATTCTTCAAATGTTTTCAAGTCAACTTCTGCTTCAAATTTCATAACAGATCTACTACAGAAATGTGTGCATGTCTTCGGTGGTATTTAATCCATTGGGAGACTTACTATTAAGGTTAAGTATATATTTAGTCTCCAACTGCCTTAGCATATTTTCTCTATCCCCACCTCTTTTTGGAATAGGTACTGCATCGATAACATAATAGGATAGACACTTGATGTTTTTGTCATGTATCGACTTAAAGTGTCTAGCTACCGGGTAGGTGGGGTCGCTGTTGATGATGGCTCTAATATGTTGTAATATTCTCACGTGCACCGGCTTTATGGTGCTGCCCACGTACCTGAGGCTGCAGGTGCACGTGAGAACATACACAGCGAATTCTGTGTGGCAATCAAAATTCCCCTTTATTTTTAACTCATTCTTACTAAAGGGTGTGCTGTATTTGTTGGTATTTACACCAAAGGTACATGCTCGACATGTGGAGCATTTGAAGAAGCCTTGCTTAACAGGCATCCAAGTGGGAGCAGCTACCCTAGCCCCTACTGGTTGTGTCAGCTGAACAGCCATGTTCTTACACACATATATATATATATATATATTTATTTAAAATTTAATTTATTTAAAGAAATATATATATATTTATATTTCTTTATACATACAATGACTTTCTGTGAGCCCTCTTCATCCGTTGGTCATTCCCACTTTGTGTCATTCACATTTTTCTTCCAAGGCATACAGCAATGCATTGAGGGTCAGTTCTGCTCACTTCATCCAATGGCTGTCTTGTACGTTGAGTGATTGCGTTTTGACTGATCACTTATACACAGTTGCCTAAAAATCTGTGTCCTGCAGTGTTGCGACTAATGTGCCATGCCTGCTTGGCCACTCCTTTGTATTTATATATTTTTTATTTTGCAAGGTTTATTTTGTTTCATATTGTCTATGTTGGAAAACAATGTTGCAGGCTTGCCAAGGCCAGATCGTTTGGCTTTGCCAATGCGCTTTATTTATTGATCTTTTGTTATTGTTTGTGGGTTTGATAGATTTGTTACTTTTGACAAATTGACACATTTCTTTTATCAAATAGATGGACCAAAGGTATTGAAAGATATATATTGTTTAAAGGCTTTCTGGGTAAGGTGGTAAACAATTGCCAATGGAGTCAGGGACTAGAGCGTTACTCAGCAGCACACTTACAATGCTGTTAACTTGTCAAGTTCCCTAATGAACAGAAGCAGTAGAACATGTGAAATCGACAAGTGTTTTGTTGAGATGGTTAGTTGATCAAGAAAGAGGCTGCTACTTCAGCCATGTCCCTTCAAAGTGCTGCTGACTTTATAAGTCATTCGCTGAATGGCTTTGAAAGTTTGTAGTGATGTTGATTGCGCTTCGCTTCTGATTGTCATATCAATGTCTGAGAGAGTTCTATGAGCCCGCGTTATGATAATGCATTTGTGTATTTTTACTTGAAATTGATGCATGTAAGAAATGCTTAGAACTATTGAAATTATGTTGATCACTGTGTTTATGTGATAACGTCAAGATTTCTTCACACAAGCAATCCTGTTAATGATATGATGTTCGATGTGCTTTAAAATCCAGTGGTGTGTGAAGATGGGAATACAGGGTTTGCTGCAGTTCCTCAAAGAAGCCTCTGAACCCATCCATGTGAAGAAGTACAAGGGGCAAACCGTGGCAGTGGATACATACTGCTGGATCCATAAGGGGGCTTTTGCCTGTGCAGAGAAACTCGCTAAGGGAGAACCTACAGATCAGTAAGTTTACCTGAATATCTTTGTACTGCATTTTGGGGAGTCTCAGCGCTTTATTTACATGTACTCAGCAGAGTAGCAGTTGCCAGTTTCACTTAGGAGAACTCGTGATTATAATACATTTTCACTTCCCTTTTTTAAGGTCAAGTGCGAAGATATGATTTACACTTAAGTTGTCCACCTGTGTACTCTCTGTTTGCATATTTCATCTGCAGCTGCTCTGACTTTTCATTTAGATAAATTAAGTTCATACTTGAATGACCTAAACATGCCCTGGTGAATGAAGAAAAAATTATTATGGGGCACTATGACAGTGCCAACTGTCATATTTAATCTATTGCTATTCCCAGAGTCAGGAGCCAGCTTGAATCATTTTCAGGTAATCAGAAAGTACGAGGTATAATGGAAAACAGAGAACGTACACACTGTGTTCATTCAGATAGAATATCGTATAGATGTTCTTAGATATGGAATGACCAGCCTTGTACAAAGAAAGCAAATGATTTGTAAAATAAAACATTCATTTTTATTGGTACATTTTTAGGTCTCGCCTATCCCAATCCGCAAGGAATGGATAGGGGAGAATTATAGGGTTGGATCAGGAAAGCAAAACCAGGCGGCGGATTTCGACGAGTGCATGTGTCCGTGCACGCGCTTCCATCCGCCTTCCTCGCATCATTGCCACCAGCAGCTTCACTTTGATTCGCTCCGCCCCCTGCTGCACGCGCTTTCCATCCGCCTGCCTCGCGCATCCACATCAAAGCCATCTGTTGCTTCTCCAGCGTGCTCGGCCTCACTTCTCCACTTCTCCTCCCCCCTCCTAATTACATCCCTGTTGTGTACAAGTGGTGTACTTGTTTGACGTTTTCGCATTACATCAGCACACATCTTATGGGAGATAAGTGGTGTCATCTCATGCAGCTGTATGTACCCTTACCGCCTCTGTGACTTAAATGACACCTAAAATCACAGTTATTTAAAAGTAGGAAGCTCGCCTTATTTCATACATTTTTTTTGTTTGCATGTTTTTTTTGTACTCCCTCTAAGGGTTTCAGCCCCAGATGGATCTCTGTGCCTTGCTGTTCTTCTCAGTGTAGCACGATTTTCCTCGCCCAGCCCATACTGGCTAGGGAACAGCACCTCAGACTACCATTCTCTTTGCATGCACACTAGTCTCTCCCATGAAGGCCTTCACTCTGTGGCCTTGAAGTGACCCTGCTGTTTTAGAGGCAGACCAATCCTTGGCATTACATCTGAGGTTTGCGTCTCTGTAGAACTCTGGATTCATTTCTGCCCTCCACAAGAGCCGCTTCTGCAGCAGCCAGATTATCCACGGCCCGGTGGTGGTGTTGTGAGGGGGTGGGGGGCTGGGAGGGATGCCAGTCAAATAAATCCTTACTTCATAATGCAAAGACTTACAGTTCAGCCTCGGGGGCTGACCCCTTGGCAGGGATATGTTGTTCTTAGTCGCCGCGTCTTCCGCTCATACTTTTGTGCTTGGTACTTCTAATGGTGGAAATACCTCTTGCTGATCCATCTCCGCATTATTTATTGAAACTGTTGCATCTGATTGGTTTATGCAACAAAACTGATTCCGCAGCTACCAAACACTTCAGACGTCAGACGAGTGTGCCGTTGCTATGCATCAAATCACAATCACTTTCCGAAAACAAAAGTAATACAAACGTAGCTGTCTATTATTGAGCAACTTATTAAAATGACCACTACCATTAAGCTACTCGCAGTGCCCTTGATGTATAGAGCTATGATTTTTGCACGCGCTTTCCATCCGCCTGCCACGCGCGTCTACATCAAAGCCATCTATTGCTTCCCCAGCGTGCTCGGCCTCACTTCTCCTCTAAAACTTCTTTCGGCGATGTCACCAGCAACATATTCTCGTTCTAAGCTAGTAGTGCCTTTGCTGTGCACTAATAAGAATCACTTCACAATTATGTACCTTAAAACTAAGTCTGGTTCCTGTGCCTGTTATAAGTACATCGGCTCGCTAGAAGGTACCTGTTATATTAAAATGATGTGCAAGTCGGTTTTTTTAAATTTAAAAACAGCCATACATCCCGGAGGCTAGGCAGCATTATAAAGCAATTTGGAGGTGTGCACAAAACAGTAAAAGGAGCAATCCGGTTTAATTTGATAGTTTTGAAAATAAACTCAATGAACAAAGAGAAACCAGGGAGGGACAAGGAAAAGAAGGAAAAGGGAAGAAAGAAGGGGGAGAAGAAGAAGAAGAAGATGGCAAGGCAAAGGAGCATAGAAATTCGGTAAGGCACATATCCAGGGGGAGAGGTAGGAGCACTAGCATCATGAAATAACCATTTCAAATAAGCAAACATGTGTAAGGGGAGCAAAAAAAACAGGATTACTTCACGTGAAACCTGGGTTGAGGGAGTAGCTATGGCGAGAGGCGAATCTCCGGTTGGGCTTCCTCTGGGGGCACACAGATGTCACCTCTATACGAATTCCAGGCACCCCAGACCAGTCCCCACATCTTGGGCTTACCCCGGGCTAAGTAGACAGTTTTCTCCCGGAGCATGCACCAGTCCATATTGGTTTTCCAAAGACTCACAGTGGGGGGGGTCGGAGCACCCCATCTCTGGGCTATGTCCCTCTTGGCCACCATATTACCCAGGGTGATCCAGCGGGTCTGAGCGGTATTATAGTCGGTCGGACCCCACACATTCAGCAAGTAGCGTCGAGCCTCCGCAGGCAAAGTCACACCAGTCACGACACGCATAACTGCATGCACTCGCTCCCAATAAGAGGCTATGGCATGGCACTCCCAAATAGTATGCATGAAAGTGGCCGTCACACCACACCCTCTCCTGCAAAGGCCATCCTGGGAAAGCCCCATACGAATCAACCTGGGGCCAGTGACATACACCCTGTGGAGCACTTTCAGCTGGACCAAGCGCAGTCTGGCCGAAATAGCCACCTCCTTAGGGGAGGAAACCGCTGACTGCCAGTCCTCGTCATCCATCTCAATCCCATCATTCATCCAGAGGTCTCGTACTTTCACCAACAGGTCCGTCCGTACATTAATACGTTTTTTGTAGGTCAGGGAGATGGCACTGTCCGGCATGTGGCCGTCCAGCACTCTGTCCTCTAGCGAGGATGACTCGGGGACTTTTTCACCCACAGGCAAGGAGGACGTAAGGGCATGTCTCAATTGTGCGTACCGAAAATACTCTGTGGCCCCCAATTGAAATTCTGCCTGTAGAACAGCAAACGATTTAATTTCCCGCCTGGCCATCACGTCCGCCACTTTGGAAATACCAATGAGGTCCCACCGGTCAAATCCTTTGGAATGCCACAATTTCCCCAACAAGTCAGAATCATAAAGGGGAGTAGCCATGGTGAGCCTATCCTTCCACCCCAGAGCCTTTGTGACCGCCCTTCACAAGTGCACAGCAGTCCTGGTGGGACCAGTCAATTTCCGGTCTAGAGATCTAGAATACAGCGCTCTGTAGTACATCCCGTCGTTCATGAGCCAGCGATCCATGGCGTATCCCGGATTAACCACCGGTCCATAAAAGCCATGATTGATGGCCGCCAACTGAGAAGCCCAGTAGTACCGGCGCACGTCAGGCAAAGCAATACCACCGTCGTACCACGGAATGGTCAGTTTGACTATGGCAATTCGCGGTCTACCATCCCACAAAAGGGTACGCTGCAGGCCCTCAATCTCCCTGAAATATTTAGAAGGTACTGGGTCCTGCGTGTTTTGAAGCGCATATAGGAATCTCGGCAGGGACATCATTTTGAACAACGCCGCACGGCCCAACAGGGACAGCGGCAATCTTTTCCAACCCTCCACGTCACACCGAAGGCGTGCCAGAGGAGGGAGCAAGTTGTTCGCGTATCGTGCCCGGGCATCCGTTGAAATATAGATGCCCAGGTACTTGAAGCCCTGTTGCGAGACCAGAATGGCACAGCCCCTAGGGAGACGCGGAGTGTCTCCGCGCAGCACGTAGATGTAGGACTTAGACCAGTTAATGACCAGGCCCGAGTATCTACCAAAGGTACCCAGTACGTCAAAAGCCACAATTAAGGACCGACAGGGGGAGGTGAGGTAAAGAAGAATATCGTCCGCGTATAGCGAAACGCGATCTTCAAACCCCGGTGACCATTTGATACTAGTAATATCAGGGTGAGTGCGGATCCAAGCAGCCAGTGGCTCCAGCGCAAGGGCAAAAAGGAGCGGCGATAACGGGCAACCCTGTCTGGTACCCCTGCACAAAGCAAAGGAAGCTGACATGCGACCATTGACCGTTACGTTGGCCATCTGGGAGGAATAGAGGAGCCGAACCCAACTGATGAAGTCGGGGCCGAACCCAAACTTAGAAAGCACCGCCCAGAGATAGTTCAATTCGAGCGAGTCGAACGCCACCGTCGCGTCGAGCGAGGCCAGGACTGTTGGTTCACAGAGCATGTGCGCCCGCGCCATGACAGCGTGAAGCCTTCTAAGATTAAGGGCTGTGTTACGATGAGGTATGAAACCAGCCTGGTCCGGGTGGACCAAGTCCGCGATCACGCCCACGAGCCGATTGGCCAGTAACTTAGCCAGGATTTTGGGCTCGGCGTTTAGCAAGGAAATAGGACGATACGACCTACAAAGGTCTCTAGGCTTTCCCTCCTTATGGATGACCACAATGGTAGCCAGGCGTTGATCCAGTGGGAGTTCGCCGGCGTCTCGGGCTTCCAAGAACATATTCCGCAGGGGCGCGGCGATAGCGTCCGCTTTGATTTTATACAGCTCCACCGGGAGACCATTGGGTCCCGGAGCGCAAAGACCTTATCGCCAACGCCACCTCGTCAACCGATATGCCGCGGTTCATGTCATCACGCTCAGTATCAGACAGGCAAGGGAGCTCAACCCCCTCTAAGAAGGAGGCCGAGTCCGATTCAGTCAGAGCGGAGACCGATGTATAAACCGTCTCAAAGTAGTCGGCAAACGCCGCGACAATAGCAGTGGGGTCAGTAACAACCAGACCATCGTCGCCCAGGATCTCAGGCACCACACGAGAAGCCAGTTCCTTCTTGTCCAGCCAGGCAAGGAGCTTGCCCGCCTTGTCTCCGGCGTCGTAAATCCTCCCTTGCTGTTCCCTGCCCATCGCCTTGGCCACGTCCGTGGCAGTGGCACTGTATTCCGACAGCTTCAGGGAGAGAGCATGGAGCAGCTCAGGTGTCGGTCCCAGCGCTAACTGGGAATTCATGTCTGCAATTTCCGACTCCAACCGCACCATGTCCTCATCCCGTCGTCTGCGCACCTCGGCTATCAAGGAGAAAGCCTCCCCCCTAAGGACAGTCTTAAAGGCCTCCCAGAGGGAAAGGGCCGACGTTACCGAGCCTGTATTCTCCGTGAAATACAGATCGATAGCTTTAGCAAGGAGGTCTCGAGTTTTGGGGTTGCGGAAATACCAGGGATTGACCGGCGCCACCCTAGTCGCCGCCGCGATGCCAAAGTCAAAAGACACCCAAACCGGAGAGTGGTCCGATATACCCCTGGCCATGAGGCGAGCCCCAGAGACAGTCTGTGCCTGAGCCGAGAGCGTCAGAATGTAATCAATGCGGGAGAGACTACCGTGAGCCCCCGAATGGAAAGTGTACTGTCGCTGGGCGGGATGTAAAAGTCGGCAACAATCAATGAGGCCCATAGTGCTCATAAAGTCCGGGAGCCATGATTGTGCGCTGCGCAGATCTCTGGACGGAAAACGATCCAAGGTGCCCGAAACCACAGAGTTAAGGTCCCCACCCAGTATTAACAGCCCCTCCGGGAGACCCAAAATGGCGCCTCCAAGATCTTGGAAGGTAGCCGCTTGCAACCCCGGGGGGACATAAACCGAAACCAAAACCAGGGTGCGCCCCTCCCATCTGCTCACCACGGCTACATAGCGGCCCCTATCATCAACCAGTGTGGACTCCACCTCCAGGGGAAGAGACATGCGCACCATTATCCCCACCCCTCGGGATCCCGTAGAGAACCCGGAATGGGCCACCATTTTGAACCCCTTTCTATTCAGAGCCTTACAAGTATTACCAACGAGATGAGTTTCTTGCAGGAGAATAATATCTGGAACACAACGTTTAAACATTTGTATCACAACACCACGTTTAATACGATCCCCTAACCCATTCACGTTCCAACTGAGTACATTCAAGGTCTTACCCCCCATCATCAAAGATGCCCCGTCCCAGCCATCCCCCCCAGAAAGCAGCCACCGAAACGATGCAGTCAAGACAGTAGTTCCCTCGCCATGAGAAAAGTAGGAAGAGAAGAGCAAAAGAAGAACACACAACCCAACTAACCCCCACCCTGCACCCCTGCATTCGACTAAAAGCCACCCCAACTAGCAGTGTGCCTGTCGCCCCTTATAAACTAGCCTACAGAAAGCTCCCAGAGGAGAAAGGAGACATCCTATCACCCCCCGTTACCCTCCAAATTTGAGAAAACAGGAAAAATAAAGAGAAAAGGAAACAAAAGTCAATGAATGATGCCGTCCGCAGAACCCTTCGCAGAAAGAAGGCCAACATTTTAAAGTTCATTCCTGGGAACCTGGACCTCCTGACGCCCCCTCCGACAGATCCTCCGTAGTAGTCCGACGCTGAGGCAAAGTGTCCAACCAGTCCCCTGCAGCATCCGGCAAATCAAAGAACAGCGTCCGATCACCATGTTCTATACGCAGTTTCGCTGGGTAAGCATGGAGTATCTCAACCCCATCTCCCTCAGTCTCCGTTTCACACCCATAAAACTCTGGCGGCGTTTCTGGATGGCCTGAGTGAAATCGGGGAAGAAATTAATGTCCGCATTCTGAAACCGCAGCGGGCCGCCACTTCTCGACGCATTTTTTCATTTTTTATTTTGTGACATATGCTTTTTTAGGTCTCGCCTATCCCAATCCGCAAGGAATGGATAGGGGAGAATTATAGTGGGCAAAATAAGTCCTCAAACCATCGGGCGGATTTCAAACAGTTCACGTGAACACTAGCACGCGCTTTTCCCTCGCTCCCGAGCCGCCTGCCTCCGAGAGCTTCACTTCAAAGGGCTCCGCTCCCCGCCCCCTGCTTCACACTTTCAGCTACGTCACAAACCACCCATTCACGCGCTCTTCAGCCCACAGCGTGCGCTCGCCCTCAGGCATTTCTTCTTCCACGGCAGGCGGCCGGCCGTACTTTCACTTTGACGGCCGCCAGGCCGTATCTCGCATTTCTTCTCCCCCCCCCCCCCCCCTCCCAGTGCACTTTTTTAAAAACTTGTTTCCCTTGTTTTATTTTTTTTTTTTTATTATTTTCCTTTTTTCCGATACACCGGACCAAGCTAACACTTATGTGATCGGCTTATGTCTTTCTTCTATGTTCATGACCCCCATTCACCTAATCCATCAAAATATTAAAGAAGCGGCCCTGCGTTGGTTCTATATTTGAATTTCTATCTCCTGGCCCCTGCCCTACTTGCTAGCTTTGCCAGCAGGCAGACACAGCACACCTCCCCCACTTGTGATCCGGTTACTGCCTCGGGCGTGCTTCTTTTTTTACAACATTGTATGTTTTTTTCCCCCAGCGTAGTAGTAGTAGCAAAGGTTGCAGTGCATGATATTTTCCAAGTGGGCCGCTTGCACCTTTTGCTTTATAAAACGTTTTTGTTGGGCAGCGTGGCACGCTTTCAAAAATAGTTTCTGTGCTCTTTACTTTTCCAAGTGCCCGCCTCCCGAACTTGCAACTATGCTCGATCAAGGATGAAGCACGTGACGGGCTTGCTCTAACTATCCTGCACGCGGTGTGATCGCACTGCTCTGTAGCAACTACTGGCACTGTGACACCAATCCGTGCTATGGCGTCACTGGCACAGTCCACAGAACCTTCTTTGCCTCCACTGTGCACGCCCCTCAGTGCTGTTTTGTGTTTTTGATGTCCTTCAGTACTGGATGAATTCAGTTATATACGATTCTCTCTTACATGGCTTTCTTTGGTTTTGTGTAAGTAATATTGATCGCCTCGAGTCCCTTCGACGGCCTCTCCAGTTCTGTATTTCTACATTCGGCAATTAAAGCACAACAACTTTATAAAAACCTTTTGTTGTGCAGCGTGGCACGTTTTCAAAAATAGTGGCCGCGCGCCTTTCTTTTCTAAGTGCCCGCCTTCACCCCTACCCCCACTCACATATCTTCCCCGTACCCCTTTCTCCCGCTGTGCTGCAGTCGCTGTTTTAGTACCCTATCGGCCCTTTACCTTCTGTTCCCACCCATCT
The DNA here is from genome assembly GCF_964263255.1 of Lissotriton vulgaris. Taxonomy (NCBI): domain Eukaryota; kingdom Metazoa; phylum Chordata; class Amphibia; order Caudata; family Salamandridae; genus Lissotriton; species Lissotriton vulgaris. Next base: position 1,450,632,714 of record NC_141694.1, read on the forward strand.
ATCTCTAACCTGATGTGGACACACATCAACACCCACTCCCTAACTGGGGAAGTAGCGTGTTTAGAGGCAAGTTGCTGATCTGATGTAATCCGCTGGAGTCTGGCCGGTGAAAAGCATCTGTTGTCACATTTTATTCACAAGCAGTAGCTAGGGAGGGTGGGCAAATATCTTTCTGCCCTGGGTACTACTGGACCGAGGGCCTGCTGCTAGGACTACAGCGTGTTTGTTTATATCACAGCACGACTGCCTCGAGCTTTATGGAACTGTTTGCTGTCATAACTAGTTTTTTTGTTGCTTTTGCGATTGCTTGTTCTTGCCTTCTGCTCCCCTGATTGCACTCGTTTTTTTCTTGCCTTCTGCTCCCCTGATTGCCCTCGTTTTCTTGCCTTCTGCTTCCCTGATTGATTTTTAGGGCTCGTCCTATTCTATTCCGCAAGGAATGAATAGGACAAGCCCTATTGTGGCTAAACTAAGAGCTTAACTAAGCTCTTGAAAATGCGGATATCCAGAAGTGCATGAGACACAACATCACTATGCGCTACCTCCACCCATCCATCCCACTCCATCCATCCCACTCCATCCATCCATCCCACTCCATCCATTCATCCCCCACTCCATCCATCTATCCATCCATCCCCCACTCCATCAATCCCCCCACTCCATCCATCCACCCCCCCACTCCATCCATCCACCCCCCCACTCCATCCATCCACCCCCCCACTCCATCCATCCACCCCCCCACTCCATCCATCCATCCATCCGTCCATCCATCCATCCATCCCACTCCATCCGTCCATCCATCCCACTCCATCCATCCCCCCACTCCATCCACCCCCCACTCCATCCACCCCCCACTCCATCCACCCCCCATTCCATCCACCCCCCATTCCATCCACCCCCCACTCCATCCATCCCATCCCACTCCATCCATCCATCCATCCATCCCACTCCATCCATCCATCCCACTCCATCCATCCATCCCACTCCATCCATCCCATCCCACTCCATCCATCCCCCACTCCATCCATCCATCCCATCCATCCATCCCCCCATTCCATCCCCCCATTCTACCAATCCATCCATCCCACTCCATCCATCTCCATCTATCCCACTCCATCCATCCATCCCCCACTCCATCCATCCATCCATCCCACTCCATCCATCCATCCCACTCCATCCATCCCCCCCACTCCATCCATCCATCCCCCCACTCCATCCATCCATCCATCCCCGCACTCCATCCATCCATTCCCCCGACTCCATCCATCCCTCCCCCGCCCCACACTCCATCCCTCCCCCGCCCCACACTCCATCCCTCCTCCGCCCCACATTCCATCCCTCCCCCCACTCCATCCCCCCCCCACTCCATCCATCCATCCCCGCACTCCATCCATCCATCCATCCGTCCATCCATCCATCCCTCCCCCGGCCCACACTCCATCCCTCCCCCGGCCCACACTCCATCTCTATCCGGCCCACACTCCATCCCTCCCCGGCCCACACTCCATCCCTCGCCCACACTCCATCCCTCACCCTCTCACCCTGCCTCTATCTATCTTTCGCCCTCCCTCTATCTATCTTTCGCCCTCCCTCTATCTATCTATCGCCCTCACTATACATCGTATCACCACAGCATCACTCAGGGGCACCACAACATCACTATGCACTACCACAGCATCACTATGCACTACCACAGCATCACTGAACGCCACACCATCACTTGTCGCCCCCACAATATCATTCAGAGCCACCACAGCATCAATCTGTGCAACCATTCAACAACAACTGATTCAAATATGTTCTCTCAATATTTCAAATTTTATTACAAATGTCACAAAAAAAATTTATATTTCACTTCTGTTCTTGTATTTTCATTACAATAAAATACACTAAACATAATCTTCCAAAAAGTTATTTGCAAAAGTTTAAGCTATTGCCATTATAAATTACAATAACTTTTATTTAAGTATTAAATATTGAAAAAAATACAACCCATTGTTGTTTTTAATATTAATACATCTAAGTCATGTAAATACAACACATATTGCATTACAAATGCTATAGGTGTCACGTTTGCAAAAGTTAACACTATTGGCATTGTAAATGACAAAGTTATTAATTTCGCTATTTTCAAAATATAAAAGTTGTCATTTACAATACTAATACCTCTAACTTTACTAATGCATGACCTATTGCATTGCAAATGCTTGTTTAAAAAGTAATCCTTTCAAGTAATAGTTGCACCAGCCTACCAGGCATATTGGCTTTGCCAGTGCTTGTTGTATCTTATTACCCATTCAGGTACCCACTGCCTTCCTCCATATCCATGTGAGCGAGCAGCATAGGTCTACATCCAGCCATCCCATGACATTCATAGCTGAAGTGTGAGATATGCTTGGAATGAAAGGGGTGAGTGGGAGTGGTTAAAGACTTTGCAGAAGAGATGCTCTCTGCATTCATAACCTTAACACTTTTCAAAAAGTATAAGGCTTATTTTGCGGCCTTGCTACTAGTCTGTAGAAAAGATCCTCGTATGTTATGATTGGGTGTGATATGTACAAGTGCTGCACTTGTTTGACGTTTTTGCATTAAATCAGCACACCTCTTATGGGAGAGAAGTGGTGTCATCTCATGCAGCTGTATGTACCCTTACCGCCTCGGTGACTAAAGTGACACCTAAAATCACAGTTATTTAAAAGTAGGAAGCTCGCCTTATTTCATGCATTTTTTTTGTTTGCATGGTTTTTAGGTTTTGCCTGGCGAAAAGATGCGCTCTGCGCATCTTTTTTGCGCAGGCGAAAACCTAATGAGAACTGTAGTGTGGGTTTGGGTCGGCCCTCGTCATTTATTGGCTGGCTCCATAAATGGAGCCTAGCCATTGGACGAGGGGCCTGTCCGTCAATGCCGGACCAGATTCGGGGGCGTTCCCGAGATTCTTTGGCTTTTGCCGACGTCACGCGACGTCAGCTGAAAGCCGGGAACGCCCCCGAATCTGGTCCGGCATTGCCGGCACCTGCCTTCCTGCTCTGCGTGTTTGTTCCCGCCCCTGCCCCCCCCCCCGCTCTCCGTGCACCTGCCTTCCTGCTCTGCGTGTTTGTTCCCGCCCCTGCCCCCCCCCGCCCCCCCTCCCGCTCTCCGTGTGTTCGTTCCCACCCTCCCCTCCCGCTCTCCGTGTGTTTGTTCCCACCCTCCCCTCCCCTCCCGCTCTCCGTGTGTTTTATTTATGCGTGTTCGCAGAAGGGGCATGGGAGGTGAATCTGTCCGTCAACGCGGACCCGTTTTCGTTTTTTTCAGGAATTGTCCCCATCGCCGCCCGGCCCGCGACCAGGAAGTCAGGCAGGCCGGGGGCGGTACTGCGGGACACTCGTCATTCCCCAGGCCGCGCTCTGATTGGCTGCCGGCCCGGGACCTAAGTGGAGGAAGAAGCAGCCTGCAACCTACGCCGGAGACCGAGGAGAGTCCCTGAAGGGAGGGAGCTCTCCAGCCGCCGACGAGACCCGGTGAGTGCCTGAGAAGGGAGGGGGAGGTGTCGGGGCACACTGCCGGTGCCCCGTTGGCGCATCTCCGTTCTAACGTTTTTGTTGTTTGGTGGGGGGAAGGTGGGGCTAGGCCTAGGTGGGGTGCGTTGGTGTGCAGCGGGCCGGCTGTAGGAGATGGAAGGTTCGTGGATTGTGCCTGCTTGATTTTATATTTCTGTGTCCGTTTGTTGGCGTTTCTCTGTGCCTGTCTTTCCTTGACTTTGTGCCTTTCCCCAGTGTGTGTCTGCCTCTTCGTGTTTTTGTGTGCCTGTCCGATCGCGTGTCTCTGTGCCGTTTTCTGTCGGTACCTGACATGAAGTATTTCCCTGAGCCCAAGGTTGTGCTTGGCGATGTGCGGGTTGGCCTGTTGTCCGTTTACCAGGATACTTATTTTACCTATCTTATAATGTGCGCAAGAATTTATGTATATATTGTGTGCGGCAATTTTGGGTCTATCATGTGAACGAGTTGTGGTGTACTCAGGTCTACTGATGTTGTTTGTCGCTTCTTGTCTGGCTACATGTGTCATTTAATTTCTTCATATATTCTTGCGAGCATGTTGGCCTGCATTGTTCCTTATGCTGTGTGCACAAACCATGCTTCCAGGTGTTTGTGAGGTTGTCTTTCTGTCTGAGTGTAACTGACTCTGTTGTGGACTGTGGTATGCATGCGAGTCTGTCTCTGTATTAGTTGAAGCTTGTTGTTTTAGATTTTGATTCCTGAATGCGACACAAGTACACGGATCTCAGCGGGCTGAGTTCTGAGATTTCCCAGTTGATAACTAGTGATTGTGGAACGGTGAAACCAGCTATTACCAGCGAGTTTGGGTGAACTGTTTGGTAAGTAGCGCTCAGGACTTGAGGGATACCCGGGGAAAATGAAATAATGATTACCCCTTTAGGGAACCTGGGTTTGCCATCCTGGCTTTGACGAATGTGCGGTTCTGATTCGAGGCACATGTTTGTTTTTATCTGTCCCTCCTACAGAATTTGTCCCCATGTGACTCTCTTTCATGAGTTTCACAACTCGCCGTTGCCTTTGAGTCATGCCCTAAACCCAGGAAGCTGATACAGTGAGTGCAGTTAGTGCTTACTCTGTGAGAAGAGGTGCCGAGCCTCTGAATACTGTTTTTGAGAACCGAAGGGCTAGTTGGGGTTATGTGCCTTAGCTCCTGACATCTTCCTTAACCTGGTTCACGTTGTTGTATGTGATCCCCTGTCACATAATTCGTTGCTCCACTGTCACATAATTCTTTGCTCCCCTGTGATGCTGTGTGTGTGTGTGATGCTGTGTGTGTGTGATGCTGTGTGTGTGTGATGCTGTGTGTGTGTGATGCTGTGTGTGTGTGTGTGATGCTGTGTGTGTGTGATGCTGTGTGTGTGTGATGCTGTGTGTGTGTGATGCTGTGTGTGTGTGTGTGTGATGCTGTGTGTGTGTGATGCTGTGTGTGTGTGATGCTGTGTGTGTGATGCTGTGTGTGTGTGATGCTGTGTGTGTGTGTGTGTGTGATGCTGTGTGTGTGTGTGTGTGATGCTGTGTGTGTGTGTGTGATGCTGTGTGTGTGTGTGTGATGCTGTGTGTGTGTGTGTGATGCTGTGTGTGTGTGTGTGATGCTGTGTGTGTGTGTGTGATGCTGTGTGTGTGTGATGCTGTGTGTGTGTGTGTGTGTGATGCTGTGTGTGTGTGATGCTGTGTGTGTGTGTGTGTGATGCTGTGTGTGTGTGTGTGATGCTGTGTGTGTGCGTGTGATGCTGTGTGTGTGTGCGTGTGATGCTGTGTGTGTGTGTGTGATGCTGTGTGTGTGTGTGTGTGTGATGCTGTTTGTGTGTGTGTGTGTGTGATGCTGTTTGTGTGTAGGGCTGTGTGTGTGTAGGGCTGTGTGTGTGTGGGGGTGGGCTCTGTGTGTGGCTCTGTGTGCGTGTGGCTGTGTGTGTGTGTGGGGGTGTGGGTGCAAATGCAATAGGTCTCGCATTTGCAAAAGATTAAGCTATTGGCATTGTAAATGACCATGCCATTTATTTATCTGTTTTCAAAACTAACACATAAATAAACAATTTGTCATTTAAAGTGCCAATAGCTCTAACTTTGTCAAAGGCAAAACCGTTGCATTGTACTTGGTATCGAATCCAACAGCGGCCATGATGCTATGGAAAGAAAGGACAAAGCATATTGACCCACTGTTGACACTATGGAAAGAATGGAGGAAGTATCAAAGAAAGACAGGTGTAGCATAAGAACCGCGCTAGGGGATGCTCATCCATGAAAAAGGAGACTGCTGTTCTTTCCATGCCCTCAGAAAGTTCTCTTTAGGCCACAGCCCCCTAGATTTGAAATGGCTTGCTACCTACCATTTTCAGAACAAAGAAAGGGGTGTGGCAGTTATTTTGATGAGGAGAAAAGATAATGGGCCAGAAGGTGTGTGTGTGGGGGGGGCTCTGTGTGGGTGTGTGTGGGGGGCTTTGTGTGGCTGTGTGTGGGGGGGCTCTGTGTGGGTGTGTGTGTGGGGGGGTTTGTGTGTGTTGGGGGGGGCTCTCTGTGGGTGTTGGTGTGTGTCATTTGCGAGAGATAAAGCTAGTGGCATTGTAAATGACAATGCCATTTATTTATGTTAAAAAAAAACATAAATAAAAATAATGTCAAGAGCAATGCCAATCGCTCTAACTTTAACAAAGGCAAAACCATTGCATTGTAAATGCTTGTTTAGGTTTCGCTGGGGGACGGAGCTGTAAAGCTCCGCCTCCAGAGAAATCTGTAGTTTCTAGTATGAGTGCCTTGAACACGCCCCTCTGTCTCATTGGCTAGCTCCATAAATGGAGGCTAGCCATTGGAACAGAGAGGCGTCCGTCATGGCTGGACCAGATTCGGGGGCGTTCCCGAGAATCTTTGGCTTTTGGCTACGTCATGATACGTCAGCCAAAAGCCGGGAACGCCCCCGAATCTGGTCCGGCCGGGCCGTGCTTGCTGCTGTCCTGCCTTACTCTGTGTCCCTCCTCCCGCCGTCCCCCCTCCCCCCTCCTCGCTGTCCTGTGCACGTTTCCCGCCGGCCGTCCGTGTCCCCTTCCCCTCCCACAGAAGCAAAACAACCCTTGTGTCCCATTGTCTTTGCAGCATTCCCTCCCCTCCCACAGCAGATCCCCGCCTCCCGAGCCGCAGCTGATCCCCGCTCTCCCCGCCTCCCTCTCCCCTCCCACAGCAGATCCCCGCCTCCCTCTCCCCTCCCACAGCAGATCCCCGCCTCCCGAGCCGCAGCCGGTCCCGATGCCGTTGTAACACGGCCTCCGCTCTCCCCCTCCCCTCCCACAGCAGATCCCCGCCTCCCCCTCCCCTCCCACAGCAGATCCCCGCCTCCCGAGCCGCAGCTGATCCCGATGTTTCGGAAAATGTGTGCAAGCGGAAGAAGTCCAGGTGAGTGCCCGTTCCTGCTTCCCGCTGTCTGTGTGCCGTTCCCGCCCCCCCCCTCTTCCCGCTGTCTGTGTGCTGTTCCCGCCCCCCCCCTTCCCGCTGTCCGTGTGTGGTTCCCGCCCCCCCCTCCCGTTGTCCGTGTGCGGTTCCCGCCCCCCCCCCCTCCCGCTGCCGCAGCTCCCGGAGCCCCGAAATTCCTCACCTCCCACTCGGATGGGACTGTCAGGCAGGCTCCGCCAGGCGTCTCCGCTCCTCCCTGTCTGTGGGCCTCAACTGGGTCTACGGCGGGGCCTACCCTGCGACTCCTCTTCGTCCCGGTGTAGGGCTCGGGTAAGATCCTGGATCAGAGTTAGGCACCCTCCCGGAGCCAGCTGTCGCAGGCCGTTTCCAGCATCCGTGGGCCACTCTACCGGGGCATTGCTCACCACAGCCATTATCTTTTTCTCTGCGAACCTTGGTTAGATGCAATCACCGTTTGTTGTGGGTTTCGGTACCAGTGCTTTACTATCCTCTTCCCGTCAGAATGTATCCGGCCGCCATCTTGTTTGGCTTTAAAATTCTGGTCACCCTAGCCAGAATGCAAATGGAAGCCCTAAATGAGCATCTTGCCCGTCCACTTGGCTTCAGAGAGTTGGCGGCAGGCGCTGAGAAAGTAAAAGCAGAGGGCTCGCGCTGATTGGTCACGTCAGGAGGACGTTCACGAGGGCAGGCATGGGCGCAGCCGCGTAAATTCGATCTGCAGAGCGTGTGTTTGTTCAAGGGTGTCAAACGCAGCCCTTCGGTCCCCGGTGATCTTTGTATTCGCGCGCAGATACGCTATCTCGTTCGTCTCCTGCTGTTCAGTCATTTCCTCCCGCCCCAACCATTTGTCATGTTCACCTCAACTGCGCGGTGTAAGACATCTTCGTTATATCAGTTACTGTGTTTGCCATATCTGATCAGCGTGATTGATCATTGCTCCAGCCACAGGTTGGTAATAAGCTGGTTTGAGAGACTCCCACATTTCCCATAGGGCAAAACGGGCATGACAGCATTATAAACTGGCCATTTATCAAGCTGTTCCCGCCGGTCATGGTCTGAGCATTGCTAGGCAGGCCGGCCTCCCAGCTCGCTGGAGCAGCCCCGAGCACGCCTGGGCGGCCGGGCAGATTGCTGCGTCATGGATTCATAACGATTGGACATCCGAGCTGAAGTAAGAGCACATAATCGAAGTAAAACCGAGCAAGACAAACATATTTTGATAGTGGAGTTATTTGTTTGTGCTGAGATCGGCTGAATATCTGTTCTTTGATTGCCTGCTGGGAACATTTCACTCCAGTGTTGTATTAGGTTGAAGCGAGTTACAGCTTAATTTGTGCCGGGGTTGCCGGTGGTAGGCACTAGGACTCGTTTCTTTGAGCACTGTGACTTATTTTTCTTCACACTTGGACCTAGAGCAACAGATGCAATCAGAAGAGGGGATGATAAGGAGAAAGATGGGAAAACAGTGGCAAATGAGAACATATGAAAGAGAAAATAGAAAAAAGAGGCAAGAAGTGGAGGGGGTGGTAGAAAGAGTCATGAGGTGGAATCAAGACTAGCCAGCATTAGCGCTCTTCCACCCGAGCAATTCTGTAGCACCAGCTACAGAATCTTAAGAAAAACTTTGGGCGCCTGCACTTACTTACTTATTTATTTATTTTTGTAAATCAAGCAATGAACGAGCTCATGCACGACCCACTGTAAACCGTGCAGGTGTATTTTATTCTTTCACATTCAAAGGGGATTTCTTGTTTACCAAGCTTTATGAAGCTATAAGTGGGGAAACCGAGTTGATCTCTGGTACAGTCATCACATTGACGAAGAGTAAATTTAATATAATCTGAGAAGAATTTTGAGCAGGATCGGCAGTTTCTGTATATGCTTCCTGATGCTTCCATCGCTGCTCACCACTCATTACAGAACACTGAGTGGCACGTCCCATACCCGTGTTCAACCCCTTTCTCTTCCAATTTAGTATCCGTTCTCCCCTTCTATTTTCTTGATTTTACCTCTTGTCTTGTAGACTTGCAAGTATGGGTGTTTGTCCAATGTTGATAAGCGCAGGGTATTATCACAGCATCCACTGTGGGCATAGAAATATTGCTAGACAATCCAGTGAGTGTGTCATTCCCGCAACTCCTCCTTACACATTTGAGTATCACCTTACTCCATCCAGTATGGCAAGTAACTCTTGCCATCCAGTATGGCAAGTAACTCTTGCCATTCCATCCAAATCAGTTACATGGGTGTTATTACAGCCTTCAGTGCTTATAAGAATTGATTTATAGTCAATTGTAGCCGAATGACTACATCTCTATCAGCTAACGGAGCCATTATCTATTGCTTTACTTGGGGCCAGCATCAGATTATGTTAATGAATGGAAGCCACCTTATAGCAATATACTAAAGGTGCACATGATTGCAACTAAAAGTCTCAAATATGGCTCCTTAATTAGGAAGGGGGAGCACCTAAATAGCAAAATGTCATTTTTCCTGAGCCTCTGGAAATACTTGCATTGGAGCAAGGCCGGACATACCTTTTATTCCATCAGGCATTTCCTCAATTCAGCTGGAGGCAGGTTTTGAAAGGCCATGACCACTTCTTGTGCATCTGTCACTTTCCATAGCTCCATAAGGTTAATTAAAGAGGGCACGGGATGGCTTCAAGAGAGAAAAAAGAGAGGGAGGGGAGGGAAAGAAAGCGAGAAAGTGATCCGAGAGGGAGAAGAAAGAGAGGAAGGAAGGAGAAAGAATGGATGGATGTAAAGAGAGAGAGTTATTGAGAAGACAAAGGGAGAGGGGCTGGTTTGAACATTATTACCAGGGCTGATTTTGGTTCCCAGCTTGGCCTTGATTATAGCTGGCTAAATAATCCATTGTGAGATTGTTACCATTGTTATACGCACAAATGGGGCATGTCACTATTGCTTTACAGTCCATTACAGATGTAGGAATTTTGATATATCATCCATTGTACGTTTGTGATCTTTTTGCTTTATATGGAGGGCATTTCAGTATTGCAATACTGCTCACTACAGACCTGTGTCTAGTGCTTCACCATACATTGTGCTAAGAGGCCATTTTAACAGCCCCTTTTAGGTCTTATCCAGAGTCAGCTATAGCTATCTCACCAGCCTCATGTTAAAACATCAGAATAAAAACTACATGCAAATATTCATACTCGGGGGGTTTCAGTCAGCTCTCTACATCCTTTGGTCTATTCAAGCATTCACATTTGCTTCTGCCCGCCACAGCACACAGCATGGAGCAGTGACCTTCCCACTTCATTCAATGGCTCGCTTGCACTGTGCTTGTACACATAAACGGGAAACGTTTACCACGCAACACAGCATAACGCAGTAGTTTACAACGCGCTTGTTCCAACGACTGCGTTGTTACCACGCATGTCATTACATCGCAAGTCGTTTCAACAACTTTCTTTAAGGGCATGCAACACCAAGGAATGTGTTGGATTTTAAATCCAACACCTTCCCTGCTGTTCTGCAAACTGGAGTAGGAATAGTAATTAACACTATTCCTAAGTCCAGCGAGCCCTCAGAACAAGTCATTGAAACAACTTGCGATGTAATGACATGCTTAGTAATGTGGTCGTTGTAACGACCGCATTGTAAACTACCGTGTTGTCAAAGCACACGTTGTAACATGCTATATTCCATATAAACATAGTCTCCTGAAAGGTGTGCACTTCTGTACCAGAGCTACTGTGTTTGGAGTGCTAGGCCGCTCCTTTTTTGTTATATGTTTTTATGTTTGCATTTGTTTTGCATGCTGCATGTTTGCAAAAAATAATTTTAAAAAATTGGGGGCCTGGAAAAGTTATACCAATTGGCTTTACCAATGCTTGTTTAGGATGAGCTTATTTCCATACTGTCCATTGTGGGAGAGTGATTTCTGCCACCCTCAGGGTTCACATGAATATTGACCTAATTGTTGAGGATGTCTGAATATTGAATTACCCGCAGCTCTATACTTTGGAATGTATCATTCGGCCCTTTCTGCATAAATTAATATCCCTCTTGAGAGGTCTACCATTATGTACATATGTTGACCACATGAGTTTTCAAGTTCTCATACATAGGCATCATGATGAGAGTGATATTTTTAGGTCTCGCCTACCAGATAGAGCAAGCTGTCTCTCTGTGAAAAAATTAATGACAAGGTACAGTGGGCTTAGAGCCAACCCATTGCTTACCATTAGTTGACTTTATTATCACTCTCATATGCCTACTATCTATTTGTTAGCTTATGTAAGCATACCTTTATGTTCATGTGTTTGTTCGTCTCCTTGAGCATAACATTGTTACGTGTGTCTTATTACTTGTGTCCTTCCACTGCTTACTTTTCAGGCACTACTTTTTAGGTTTCGCCTGGGGCACGGAGCTTTAGCTCCGCCCCCAGAGAAATCTTATGTCTCTTACAGTGTACTCTTAGTCCCGCCCTCTGTTCCATTGGCTAGCTCCATAAATGGAGGCTAGCCATTGGAACAGAGATCTGTCCGTCAAGGCCGGACCAGATTCGGGGGCGATCCCGAGATTTTTTCCATGGGCGGAGTTTAGTTTTTTCCCGTTCCCTCCCCTTTCACTGAAAGTGATTTGTTTCTGGAGCTCGGGTCAGATGCGCTGTCCATTCCCGCCCCCCTCCGTGTGCCTCCCCGCCCCCCTCCCGCTGTCCGTGTGCTTTCCCACCCCCCCCCCCCCCGCTGTCCGTGTCCTCGTAGGTGCTTGTTAAGATTTATCGTTTAAATGTTCATTTACATATTTACATAATCATTCTTTCAATGGCTCAACCTATGTTTTAGTTTCCCACCTCAAGCGTCTCATGGCTGTCCCGGACATCTTTATGAGTGACAGTTGCCCTGGCCTATCAGCGTACTGAAAATCTCTGCGCACACTAATCATGGAAAGGGAAGTGGCTGCTGGGCGGGGCTTGCGTGCGTCATGCTAGGTAAGGGCAGTTCCTGCTGGAAGGCTTGCTCTGCTCCCACGGTGCTTTGCCCGGGACTTGCACCGCACTTAGAGCTTCTGGCAGCGCGGGAGCAGCGGCGGACATGACACAGGCCGGGTCCGAGCTGCTGCCACAGGCCGGGTCCGAGCTGCTGCCCGACGGCTTCGAAGATGAGATAGATTCCGTAATCCCGCGGTCTCCTGTGCCCGCCCAAGGGTCTGCTGCTCTCAGGCTCTTCGGTGACGCTGGGAACGACCGGCTGGACTTTAAGCTGGCGGCTGCTGTGCTATCCCCGGGAGGATGTGGGGGCTCCGGGAGTAACGAGGAAGAAGTGTCTGAGGTGAGCAACCCCTTGATATGGCTGGGCCAGAGGCGGTCTCTCTTTCGGGCCTGCCCCCCAACACCGGGCACTGCCCCCTGCATTAGTTACCACCCACCCCTCACTCCAAGGGCAGTCATGGAAAGGGAAGTGACTGCTGGGCGGGGCTTGCGTGCGTCATGCTAGGTGAGGGCAGTTCCTGCTGGAAGGCTTGCTCTGATCCCACGGTGCTTTACCCGGGACTTGCACCGCACTTAGGGCTTCTGGCAGCGCGGGAGCAGCGGCGGACATGACACAGGCCGGGTCCGAGCTGCTGCCCGACGGCTTCGAAGATGAGATAGATTCCATAATCCCGCGGTCTCCTGTGCCCGCCCAAGGGTCTGCTGCTCTCAGGCTCTTCGGTGACGCTGGGAACGACCGGCTGGACTTTAAGCTGGCGGCTGCTGTGCTATCCCCGGGAGGATGTGGGGGCTCCGGGAGTGACGAGGAAGAAGTGTCTGAGGTGAGCAACCCCTTGATATGCCTGGGCCAGAGGCGGTCTCTCTTTCGGGCCTGCCCCCCCGACACTGGGCACTGCCCCCTGCATTAGTTACCACCCACCCCTCACTCCAAGGGCAGCCATGACCTGTTTACAGCATTGAGCACACAGTCCTAATCCCTTCAATAACATTGAGTACATCATCTCCTTAGGCCACTGCCACCATACACTGTGTTGTGACCCTCACATCTGTCACACCAGTTACAGTTGTGACCCTTCCCAAAATCACCGCTCACTCCCCACTGGCACCCACTTCCACCAGGACCTCCTCAGGATTCAGCAGTCATCCACCTGGGCATGATTGCAGTGACTACAGCCAGGCACGATTTGCAACTCTACACCTCTTACTCAATATTGCGTAAAGCCACACACCCCTAATTTAACTCTGGGCACAGCTCTCCTGATCACAGTTGCACAGCATGTAGCCACAATACTCCGACATAACATTGCTCTTTTCTGCACGCACGTTAATTACTCATGTCATACCAGATACAACTACAGGTACAACTGTGGCCGTTGATCTCGCATACAACAGAGCACTGACCTCTGACACCGTGTGTGGTTCTTTCTCACCTTAAAACTGGCACTCGATTGTCACCACACAGCAGTAAAAGCATCTGTGCAGAGCTACTCCCCAGTCTCTCTACCCTTACTTGGTACAGTTCTAATCACTCCGTCTACTTCACCTGGCACAGCTCGTTGACATAGGGTATGGAACTTGTTCCTGCTAAATCAGGCACAACTGTGACCCTTTATTCAGTCCTCCAAACCATTCAGGTATTGGTTTCTGGCACAGGAATGAGCTTTACCCACTGGATTTGCCCAGGACAGCAACCCTCTTTTAATTGTTAATCATTGGTGCCTTGTTGGTTTGTGGTTGATGGAGACTTAAGTTAAATATCCAGTGTTGTTTCCATGGAATGACTTGTGAACAATACAAACCGTCTTAAATTGTGAGTTTTCTTTAATTGGTGTGTTGTGAAGGCATGTGTAGTGTTATGTGATTGCTGCATTGTGGGCTGTGAGAGCTGTGTGGGCTGTGAGAGCTGTGTGGGCTGTGAGAGCTGTGAGAGCTGTGTGGGCTGTGAGAGATGTGTGGGCTGTGAGAGATGTGTGGGCTGTGAGAGCTGTGTGGGCTGTGAGAGCTGTGTGGGCTGTGAGAGCTGTGTGGGCTGTGAGAGCTGTGTGGGCTGTGAGAGCTGTGTGGGCTGTGAGAGCTGTGTGGGCTGTGAGAGCTGTGTGGGCTGTGAGAGCTGTGTGGGCTGTGAGAGCTGTGTGGGCTGTGAGAGCTGTGTGGGCTGTGAGAGCTGTGTGGGCTGTGAGAGCTGTGTGGGCTGTGAGAGCTGTGTGGGCTGTGAGAGCTGTGTGGGCTGTGAGAGCTGTGTGGGCTGTGAGAGCTGTGTGGGCTGTGAGAGCTGTGTGGGCTGTGAGAGCTGTGTGGGCTGTGAGAGCTGTGTGGGCTGTGAGAGCTGTGTGGGCTGTGAGAGCTGTGTGGGCTGTGAGAGCTGTGAGAGCTGTGTGAGCTGTGTGGGCTGTGAGGGCTGTGAGAGCTGTGTGGGCTGTGAGAGCTGTGTGGGCTGTGTGGGACGTGTGGGCTGTGAGAGCTGACCAAGCTGTGTGGGCTGAGAGAGCTGTTGGCAATGTAAATAACAATGCCATTTATTTATAAGTAAACAAAAAAAAAAGAAATGTCATGAGCAATGCCAATAGCTCTAACTTTTCCAAAGGCGAAACCATTGCATTGTAAATGCTTGTTTTGTTCTCCCTCTAAGGGTTTCAGCGCCAGATGGATCTCTGTGCCTTGCTGTTCTTCTCAGTGTAGCACGATTTTCCTCGCCCAGCCCATACTGGCTTGGAAACAGCACCTCAGACTACCATTGTCTTTGCATGCACGCTAGTCTCTCCCATGAAGGCCTTCACTCTGTGGTCTTGAAGTGACCCTGCTGGTTTAGAGGCAGACCAATCCTTGGCATTACCTCTGAGGCTTGCGTCGCTGCAAAACTCTGGATTCATTTCTGCCCTCCACAAGAGCCGCTTCTGCAGCAGCCAGATTATCCACGGCTCGGTGGTGGTGTTGTGAGGGGGTGGGGAGCTGGGAGGGATGCCAGTCAAATACATCCAAGCTTCATAATGCAAAGACTTACAGTTCAGCCTCTGGGGCTGACCCCTTGGCAGGGATATGTTGTTCTTTGTCGCCGCATTCTCTGCGTCTTCCGCTCGTACTTTTGTGCTTGGTACTTCTAATGGTGGAAATACCTCTTGCTGACCCATCGCCGAATTATTTATTGAAACAGTTGCATCTGATTGGTTTATGCAACACGACTGATTCCACAGCTACCAAACACGTCAGACGAGTGTGCCGTTGCTATGTATCAAATAACAATCACTTTCCGAAATCAAAAGTAATAAACGTAGCTGTCTATTATTGAGCAACTTATTAAAATGACCACTACCACTAAGCTACTCGCAGTGCCCTTGATGTATAGAGCTATGATTTTTTAGTTGAGCCATCACATTTTTGCACATTGTGGTTCCAGGGTTCCCATTTATTAATGGGGTTTTTTGCCACAGTTTTAAACTGTTTACATACAGGTGGACATTTGGGGCCTCAGATCGATTGATGTACCCTTACCGTAGCCTGGTTCCACTCTAGGTATTAAAGTGCCACTGGCAGTGAAAATGGTTCCGGCAGCATAAAGCGCGAGCATTAGTGCCCCCATTGAGAATAAAACAAAATGCTCTTTTTAAGCAAGGCACGCTTTACAGAGAGTTAAATGTGTTGATGTAAAAAAAAATCAGACAATTGCTCAAGTCCAGCTAGCCAGCTGACTCTGTAATAGCTCTGTGTGACGCAGTTCCCATAGAGACACCAATTATTGGCGCCAAGATGTTTTACTCGAGCGGTCGTCTTCGTACGCAAGCTGTGGTAGCTGAAATGAGGCGTTCTGCCGCACGCAGGGTTTCTTAAACAGATTAAGTAAGCCCAGAGAACTCTTGAGTTTTCTTGAGCCATCATGCCAACTCCGACCACTTATCTCGATTGGTGGTTGGAACAGCTGAATTCTCTGCTTTGATTTCAAAATTAAGCAGCATGTATGGGAATACATATATCCTCCTAGCCTTTAAAGTTTGGACGCTAAGGTAGGAAGCGAGGACTGGCTAATTGGATAGGTGGAGGCTGAACAGCTTGACATGGAAATGTTTTTGAAACCTGATTTGCTGCACATTTAAAATGTCCTTCTTGCTGCAGTGTGTCACGTTAACATATAAAGCCAAGCGATTACAAACATATTGCATTATTGTTATTATTACATGGGTTAATTCTTTCAGGAGGGTGTGAGAATATCTCTTGAGTGGAATTATTTTATACACCACAATTTTTACAAGGCACCTTATGTCTTTTTTTTTTTTTTTACATGACTTTCCGAAGACGATTAGGGCTTTAAGTTCTAAACTTGGTAGACTCATATTCAAAACACTCCACTTTTAAACTGCTCCCATGTTTTGGGAAATATTATTTGCTTAAGACCTTGCTTTACTTTCCCATTGACAGCTTTCTCATCCAAGACATTACATCATAAAGTTTATATTGTTTAATAATATTATGTATGGATTCTGCAATAACAAGTGTTACTATTTAAATTCTACTTTGGAAACCGTCCAATACAGTTTTCCAACTGCTTGGTGCACATCACCTTCACTGACCTCCCACAAATTCCAGCTCACACCCTATACACTTCTAAAAATGAATGTACTCCTTCAGGCTTTTACCTATTTTCAGCCCTGAATATTGTCCAGGTGAGCCTTGACAGTTCAAGTACAGCTCCTATAAATAATACAACTTCCATATTTTTTAGCCCGTTACAAATACAAGAGACTGGGTGGAATTTACGTAATTCCTTGTTTCCCTTGTTTTTCTGCCCTTCTGCCCTCTGTTAGACCCTTTTTTGTGCCCTTCTGCCCCTGTTAGACTCGCTTTTTGTGCCCTTCTGCCCTCTGTTAGACTCGTTTTTTTCCCCTTGCAACCCCAGCATCACTCAGCGCAACCCCTGCATCACTCAGCGCAACCCCTGCATCACTCAGCGCAACCCCTGCATCACTCAGCGCAACCCCTGCATCACTCAGCGCACCCCCTGCATCACTCAGCGCACCCCCTGCATCACTCAGCGCACCCCCTGCATCACTCAGCGCACCCCCTGCATCACTCAGCGCACCCCCTGCATCACTCAGCGCACCCCCTGCATCACTCAGCGCACCCCCTGCATCACTCAGCGCACCCCCTGCATCACTCAGCGCAACCCCTGCATCACTCAGCGCAACCCCTGCATCACTCAGCGCAACCCCTGCATCACTCAGCGCAACCCCTGCATCACTCAGCGCAACCCCTGCATCACTCAGCGCAACCCCTGCATCACTCAGCGCAACCCCTGCATCACTCAGCGCAACCCCTGCATCACTCAGCGCAACCCCAGCATCACTCAGCGCAACCCCAGCATCACTCAGCGCAACCCCAGCATCACTCAGCGCAACCCCAGCATCACTCAGCGCAACCCCAGCATCACTCAGCGCAACCCCAGCATCACTCTCTGCAACCATTCAACAACAACTGGTTCAAATATGATCTCTCAATGTTTCAGCTTTCTTACAAATGTCATAAAAATATGTTAATATTTCACTTCTGTTCTTGGATTTTCATCACAATAAAATACACTGAACATAATCTTTACAAAAGTTTAAGCTATTGCCATTACAAACTAGAATCACTTTTATTCAAGTATTAATTATTTAAAAAAATATAAAGCCATTGTTATTTGTAATATCAATACATCTAAGTCACGTAAATACAAAACATGTTGCATTACAAATGCTATAGGTGTCACATTTGCGAAAGTTATAACTATTGGCATTGTAAATGACAAAGCTATTAATTTAGCTATTTTCAAAACCAACACATAAATAAAAAAATTGGCATTTACAAGACCAATAGCTCAAACTTTCATAATGCGAGACCTATTACATTGCAAATGCTTCTTTGATTGAAGTAGCTGATATACCATGTTAAAACTTCAGCTATCACGCAAGTCTCAAATGATTTGTCTTACCCAGCAAGTTGGTTCAGAGCTTTTTTTAAAGTCTTTGTCATTGGCCACGTGACGTCTTACAAGCGAGTCCATATTCAGATTCGGGCTGTGCATGTAATCTCTTTGGCTCGGCATGATGGTGCATTTAGGGTCGAATTAAAACAGTTAGAAATATTTTTTTAGAGTAACAGGCTACAATAAGCCCTAGTTAAGGACTTAATATCTTCTATATCTAAGCGCAGTCCAAATCTTTTGAAAATACTGTGAAAATCTGCAAAAATATGTTTGGTTTTCTGTTGGAAAAGTTACGGGGCTTATGCAGGGAAGGTTATGAAAACATCATGTTAACCCCTTCCATGCTCATGACGAACCCCAGCCGTCATGCACTACGGTGCTCGTGTGCTGATGACGGCTGGGGTTCGTCACGGCCCGCCCCTGTTCGTGCTGGGGAATCGCGGCCGCATCGAAGGGGTTAATGATAAAACACTGCCAAAAACAATAATGAAAACTTCTCAAGCTGCATTCTTGCATTTATTTCCAGAATGTCTAAATGTTTAGTAAATGAGCCATTTGAGCAATGAAGGATGTCTGTCACCCTGCACATGTCTTCAGCAACAATTTGGGATCACGTTCTCCCACACACGACTCCCCCGCAAACACATCTCTCAGCAGCCTTTCTGTGGTCTGATGCATGGTACCTGCATCCCTTCATGCCTTTCCTCAAACTACCCACCCCTCTTCCATATTTGTACATCTAATAGTGCAAGCATGTTTTCTAAATTCAGTTACAGTGGATGGGAGTCATATGGTAAGAGATGGGCTTGGGCTGAAAGACTTCCAAGAAGGTGACCACTGCTCAATTCAGCTTCCCACTTGCCAAAGCTGCTGCATAGTATAGTTTTGTAAAGGTACAAGTAATAATGTAAAAATAGAATTGGCGGCAACAGTTTAAAAACCGTGACTATTCTTTTTTTTATTTTTATAATGTGTCTTCTGGCACCCCAAAATTATGTGTGTTTGCTGGCCTTACACCAATAGTAAACAATTTCCACATTTTAAAAATGCAGGTATTTCAATAATAGTGCAGTCGAAAAGGATATAGATGATTTTTAAGAGTTGTGTCCTGTTTATTGTTGCTTATGGGTGTAGGGACCATATACAGTGGTATTACATGATCGAATTGTTTTAAATGCTAATGCTTAGAGAGGACTTGGTATATCCTAGGCTCTCCAGGTTGTATTTAGTAATATCAAAAATCAAGAAAGACTAGCTAGGTTTTTTACAGGGAAGACTCAATGGAGTACGTATGTCGAGGAAAACCAGTAGGTTTTTAGAAAGCCCTCACCCACCAACCTAGTTGGTGGCATGCTTCATCATCGGGCCCACCACATTGGCACCTAACGTGCCCCGGGTATGCTTCGACGCCAGATTACTGCGGAGCTGGTATATTTACTGAGTGTGCAGTGTGGTGAGTGTGAAGGTGAAGATTAAAAAGCCATACAAAAATCCCAGCATCCGAGGGTAAAAAAACACTATTTTAATAAACTGGGTCTCTGTTGGCATATTAAAAGGCAGACGGACACGGTGGAGTATGGATTATGACCTCCAGTGTCCTGTGTGGTCTACATGTTTCAGCCTGGCCTTTCTTAATTTAAAACAGGCTTTCCTCAGGACCAAGTGAGTATGTGTGGAGTTGAAAAGGTTAATTTACAGTGAGTGTTTTTTGTTTTTATGTGTAGCACTCCCTAAGGTGCTATATGGGTGAGAAGGGGATTCCCTCTCGCTTTGCTACATATAACATAAAAGGGGAGACAGACAGATGTACAGGGTAGAGTCATATTAGCATATTATTGCAAAAACAGTCGTCATTCCACCGTCTTATAAGGTGAGTGAACGAACTATGCATGGCTAAAGTGTGGTCTTGTCAGTGGCAAGACTCATGTGATAGTTATCTAGAAGCCGGTTGTTGTGGTGAGCTAGAAAACGGGAATACCAATGTGAGGTTCAGGTAAGTGAAAGAAAATTATCCTCACACAGTATTTTGCTGTTCAAAGCCTCCTTGGGTCGCCTGGCAGAGAAAAAGACCCTAAAAGAAGGTTGTATTGGTTTATAAAATTATCCGACCTGTAAGGGAAGACCTCAACACCTTACCCCAACAGTAGCTGTAGTGCGCAGCCTCATTACTCACGAAACTGTCGATCTGGTTCCTCCTTGGACCTGTCGTCCTTCTGCGGCGCCCGGTTGTGAAAGGAGGGCCTGGCCGAGCATGTTTTTAAAGCCTCCATGATTGCCTGCACCTGGGTGAGGGTAGAAATAGAGGGAGGGGTGCTCTTGCGCGAAAAGCGCCATGTCATCTATGGTCTGCACATGCTTGGGGGGGGTAGTGGTCCCTATTCCGCGCGCGAGCCTTTGGTTATGGTGCTCCGCGCATGCGCGGAGGAGCAAAGGCTGTGTACAGCTGCCGCGCATGTGTGGGAGAGCGTAGGAGCGCTCGCTGTTACCAAGGACGCGCTTGGGGGCATAAAGAGTATATTATTGCTCATGGAGAAAACAGGCAAAGTGAATAAATAATATAGTATAGATGTGCTTGGGAGGAATTAGGATGGGAGGAATACAATTTAGTTTGTTGGTAGCTCAGAGTGAGACAGATTGGGTATATGCACAGCATTGTTAAGAGAAGAAAAGGAAACATCATACATCAGGTAGTGAGGGAATTCCACGGTATGGAGTCGTTCAGCCCCCCAGTATGAGTGGATAGACGGTAAATCCAACGTTGTTCTTTTTGGAGGAGATATCTTTCATTGTTTTCAGTTATGGCAAATTGTTCAATCACAGTCCAAGTGAAGTCATTTGGGGTGTGGTTGTGGGACAGGAAGTGGTCTGTAAGTTTACTTATATTTTTGCCACATCGGATGGTACTACGGTGTTCCGTCATTCTTGTCCGTACTTTGCGGGTGGTCATCCCCACATACCGTAGGCCACATCTACATGTCATAAGGTACACCAGGTTTGATGAATTACAGTTAGTGAACTGACGTTGTGTCCATACTCTGCCTGGTTCTAAATCCAGGGTTTTGGATGAGGATGTAAGGTGGCATACACTGCAATTATTGCACGGCTGGTGTCCTGTAAGTTTTGGTAAGCCCCAGGCATTGAGGACAGTGTTGTCTTTTATGGCTTGGTTGGGCCTGGGTCTGGTGTGTACTAGGGAGTCTTTCAGATTCTTCGCCCTTTTATATGCGAATCTAGGTTTTTCCCAGTTTCGGTTGCCCAAATTAATAATCTTCCAGTTCCTGTTGAATATGCTGGAAACCTGGTTTGATACGGTATTGTAAGTGGTGACGCATGTCAGAGTAGGTTCCTTAGGAGGCCTTGTTGTTACCTCAAGTAGCGCCTCCCTATTTTGGTTTCGCGCCCTCTTGCAGGTGGTGTTCAGGATCCTTGTGGGGTATCCCCTGTCTTCCAATTTATGGACTAGGCTGGCTGATTGTTGTTTGAAATCCTGGATCCGGCTGCAATTGCGTCTGAGTCGCAAAAACTGACCATAAGGGAGATTTTCCCGTAGAGGTCTAGGGTGGAAGCTGTCAAACCTCAGAAGGGAATTCCTTGATGTAGGTTTGTGGTAGGTCGTAGTTGTCAGGCCATCCATGTCTGCTTTGATGTTGAGGTCCAGGAAGGCCAATTCCGAGGCACTGCTCGTACAGGTAAATCTCAGGTAGTTGTCGCAGGTATTGATCCACACGAGGAATTGATCCAGGGATTCCTGGTTCCCTTCCCAGATAACCAGGATGTCGTCGATATAGCGACGCCACACGCTGATGTTAGCTACCTGATGTATGATGTTTCCTTTTCTTCTCTTAACAATGCTGTGCATATACCCAATCTGTCTCACTCTGAGCTACCAACAAACTAAATTTTATTCCTCCCATCCTAATTCCTCCCAAGCACATCTATACTATATTATTTATTCACTTTGCCTGTTTTCTCCATGAGCAATAATATACTCTTTATGCCCCCAAGCGTGTCCTTGGTAACAGCGAGCGCTCCTACGCTCTCCCACACATGCGCGGCAGCTGCACACAGCCTTTGCTCCTCCGCGCATGCGCGGAGCACCATAACCAAAGGCTCGCGCGCGGAATAGGGACCACTACCCCCCCAAGCATGTGCAGACCATAGATGACATGGCGCTTTTCGCGCAAGAGCACCCCTCCCTCTATTTCTACCCTCACCCAGGTGCAGGCAATCACGGAGGCTTTAAAAACATGCTCGGCCAGGCCCTCCTTTCACAACCGGGCGCCGCAGAAGGACGACCGGTCCAAGGAGGAACCAGATCGACAGTTTCGTGAGTAATGAGGCTGCGCACTACAGCTACTGTTGGGGTAAGGTGTTGAGGTCTTCCCTTACAGGTCGGATAATTTTATAAACCAATACAACCTTCTTTTAGGGTCTTTTTCTCTGCCAGGCGACCCAAGGAGGCTTTGAACAGCAAAATACTGTGTGAGGATAATTTTCTTTCACTTACCTGAACCTCACATTGGTATTCCCGTTTTCTAGCTCACCACAACAACCGGCTTCTAGATAACTATCACATGAGTCTTGCCACTGACAAGACCACACTTTAGCCATGCATAGTTCGTTCACTCATCTTATAAGACGGTGGAATGACGACTGTTTTTGCAATAATATGCTAATATGACTCTACCCTGTACGTCTGTCTGTCTCCCCTTTTATGTTATATGTAGCAAAGCGAGAGGGAATCCCCTTCTCACCCATATAGCACCTTAGGGAGTGCTACACATAAAAACAAAAAACACTCACTGTAAATTAACCTTTTCAACTCCACACATACTCACTTGGTCCTGAGGAAAGCCTGTTTTAAATTAAGAAAGGCCAGGCTGAAACATGTAGACCACACAGGACACTGGAGGTCATAATCCATACTCCACCGTGTCCGTCTGCCTTTTAATATGCCAACAGAGACCCAGTTTATTAAAAGTGTTTTTTTACCCTCGGGTGCTGGGATTTTTGTATGGCTTTTTAATCTTCACCTTCACACTCACCACACTGCACACTCAGTAAATATACCAGCTCCGCAGTAATCTGGCGTCGAAGCACACCCGGGGCACGTTAGGTGCCACTGTGGTGGGCCCGATGATGAAGCATGCCACCAACTAGGTTGGTGGGTGAGGGCTTTCTAAAAACCTACTGGTTTTCCTCGACATACGTACTCCATTGAGTCTTCCCTGTAAAAAACCTAGCTAGTCTTTCTTGATTTTTGATATATAAAAGCGGGGATTCAGACTAGCTTACCTAGTCCTCCCTCTCTCCTTTGATTCAGTGATATTTAGGCAGCGCACAGCTGTGAGAGTTTAACTTTCCTAAAAAATACGACAACATGGCAGAAAACACCGGTCTAACGTTCACTGAAGATGACGTCAGTGAAATCTTATCCGACCCGTCCCTTGTGGCAGACTTCAATATCTCCACAACCATTGCACAGTCTACCGATTGGGATGCACTAACTGAGAAGAAAAGGAACAGAATACGGACCATCCTACATGGCGTAATTTTGGCACAGTACTTACGCACCAACACTGCCCCAAAAGGTCTCATAGTCACCAACGCTCCTAGAATCTTCCTAGATGATGCGACTTTCAGGAAGGATTGGGCCCAGATCGCCTGGCACTGCACCAGGGACTGGCTCGTCCTTATCATCAAAACCGCCAAACGACTCTCAGATGCTATCCTGATCGAAATCCAAGCAACTGAGAGCCATTTTAAGACCACCCTAACTGGTTTCAAAAAGAAACTAGAAGATCAAAATCGAGAGATGGCGGACTACAAAGAATACCTAACTCAGACAAAAATTAAAAATTTCGAGAAGGATCTGAAGAGATTCAGTTTCACTAAGACATACCCTTATTCGGACGATGCTTATACCCCGGCTAAAAAAGACTCCGACAGCTCCGGGGACAACAGCTCTGTTTCTAGCAATTCCAGCACCGGATCTAATCAATCTAGAGGGAGAGGGCGACGAGGCCAACACTGGCAGCAACCCTGGCAGGGACCACCACAGAACCACAATTTTGGGCCACCACAATTTGGACCAATACCACCCCCATTCTATGGTTTCCCTCCAATGTACGCACCAGGACAGATACCATACTTCCAAGGGAATCAGAATCAAAGATATCCTTTTTTATCACAGGGCCGAAGGAATCGCGGAAAGAGAAGAAATGCACCACAGGTCCACTGGACACCAGAGGCGGAACCAGTGAGCTCGAACACGAGGAACAAAACCAAGGAACAGGCGGGACCAAGCAAATAACAACAGCAGTGAGAACCAAAGACCAACTGGTGTTCAATATTTCCAGCACACAACTGACAGAGGAAGAAATAGCAGTCCTGAACAAGGGCCTATCTTTCGTCCCTACAGCCAAACTGGATCACTTCAAATTACACATGGAACTAGCAGAGTTCTTTAGAAAATTAAAATTAAAAGCCTTCTTTGAAAAGAAAACAGAGTCTAACGACCCTCAAGAGGAGATCCCCAACGAGACAGGCCTCAGACTAAAATCCACTTTCGTCCCACCACCCGCCAGTACACCTGTCGAGATTGCTGCCTTTGAACAGGCGGTCTACACTGAGGTGGAGAATATACAGGAGAAAAACACCTTCAACAACCTGTCCCATCGGGAGCGTGAAACAATAAGACGCCTGCAGGCTAACCCTACCCTTGTCATAAAACCCGCCGACAAGGGCGGAGGTATCGTGCTCATGGATAAAACGGATTATGACACTGAATGTCGCAGACTCCTAAGCGACACCAGGAATTACAGACCACTCAAGAAGGACCCTACCGAAGAACTAGGTAAGAGGATACTGACCTTGGTAAAAAATGCCCGAGATGCCGAACATATCTCCAAACAGGAGGCTGACTACCTGTGCAGCAAAAATGCTAAAACCCCATATTTCTACACACTACCAAAGGTACACAAAGGGGTAACCCCACCACCGGGAAGACCAATTGTGTCAGGAAATCAATCACTCTTAGAGCCCCTGTCACGCTTCTGCGATTTCTTCTTAAATCCACTAGTGCAACTTACACCATCGTACATTAAGGACACGAAACATCTTCTCAATGTGATTAAAGAAATCAACTACAACCCAGAAACCCAACTCCTTGTCGGATTAGACATTGAGAGCCTATACACTAGCCTACCGCAGGACGCAACACTGAAAGTACTGGAGGAAGTCCTAATGGGAACTGCCTGGAACCATCACACTCCACGCAGCTTCATAATGGAATGTGCCACCCTTGCATTAAAGGACAACTACTTCGAGTACGAGGGCAAGCTGTACCTACAGACCAATGGGACGAGCATGGGGAGCGTTTTCGCTCCCAGCATAGCTGGTCTTTATGTAGCCCATTTTGAAAAAACACACATACAATCTGTGAACAATCCCTACGCAGCTAACATCAGCATGTGGCGTCGCTATATCGACGACATCCTGGTTATCTGGGAAGGGAACCAGGAATCCCTGGATCAATTCCTCGTGTGGATCAATACCTGCGACAACTACCTGAGATTTACCTGTACGAGCAGTGCCTCGGAATTGGCCTTCCTGGACCTCAACATCAAAGCAGACATGGATGGCCTGACAACTACGACCTACCACAAACCTGCATCAAGGAATTCCCTTCTGAGGTTTGACAGCTTCCACCCTAGACCTCTACGGGAAAATCTCCCTTATGGTCAGTTTTTGCGACTCAGACGCAATTGCAGCCGGATCCAGGATTTCAAACAACAATCAGCCAGCCTAGTCCATAAATTGGAAGACAGGGGATACCCCACAAGGATCCTGAACACCACCTGCAAGAGGGCGCGAAACCAAAATAGGGAGGCGCTACTTGAGGTAACAACAAGGCCTCCTGAGGAACCTACTCTGACATGCGTCACCACTTACAATACCGTATCAAACCAGGTTTCCAGCATAATCAACAGGAACTGGAAGATTATTAATTCGGGCAACCGAAACTGGGAAAAACCTAGATTCGCATATAAAAGGGCGAAGAATCTGAAAGACTCCCTAGTACACACCAGACCCAGGCCCAACCAAGCCACAAAAGACAACACTGTCCTCAATGCCTGGGGCTTAGCAAAACTTACAGGACACCAGCCGTGCAATAATTGCAGTGTATGCCACCTTACATCCTCATCCAAAACCCTGGATTTAGAACCAGGCAGAGTATGGACACAACGTCAGTTCACTAACTGTAATTCATAAAACCTGGTGTACCTTATGACATGTCGATGTGGCCTACGGTATGTGGGGATGACCACCCGCAAAGTACGGACAAGAATGACGGAACACCGTAGTACCATCCGATGTGGCAAAAATATAAGTAAACTTACAGACCACTTCCTGTCCCACAACCACACCCCAAATGACTTCACTTGGACTGTGATTGAACAATTTGCCATAACTGAAAACAATGAAAGATATCTCCTCCAAAAAGAACAACGTTGGATTTACCGTCTATCCACTCATACTGGGGGGCTGAACGACTCCATACCGTGGAATTCCCTCACTACCTGATGTATGATGTTTCCTTTTCTTCTCTTAACAATGCTGTGCATATACCCAATCTGTCTCACTCTGAGCTACCAACAAACTAAATTGTATTCCTCCCATCCTAATTCCTCCCAAGCACATCTATACTATATTATTTATTCACTTTGCCTGTTTTCTCCATGAGCAATAATATACTCTTTATGCCCCCAAGCGCGTCCTTGGTAACAGCGAGCGCTCCTACGCTCTCCCACACATGCGCGGCAGCTGTACACAGCCTTTGCTCCTCCGCGCATGCGCGGAGCACCATAACCAAAGGCTCGCGCGCGGAATAGGGACCACTACCCCCCCCCCAAGCATGTGCAGACCATAGATGACATGGCGCTTTTCGCGCAAGAGCACCCCTCCCTCTATTTCTACCCTCACCCAGGTGCAGGCAATCACGGAGGCTTTAAAAACATGCTCGGCCAGGCCCTCCTTTCACAACCGGGCGCCGCAGAAGGACGACAGGTCCAAGGAGGAACCAGATCGACAGTTTCGTGAGTAATGAGGCTGCGCACTACAGCTACTGTTGGGGTAAGGTGTTGAGGTCTTCCCTTACAGGTCGGATAATTTTATAAACCAATACAACCTTCTTTTAGGGTCTTTTTCTCTGCCAGGCGACCCAAGGAGGCTTTGAACAGCAAAATACTGTGTGAGGATAATTTTCTTTCACTTACCTGAACCTCACATTGGTATTCCCGTTTTCTAGCTCACCACAACAACCGGCTTCTAGATAACTATCACATGAGTCTTGCCACTGACAAGACCACACTTTAGCCATGCATAGTTCGTTCACTCACCTTATAAGACGGTGGAATGACGACTGTTTTTGCAATAATATGCTAATATGACTCTACCCTGTACGTCTGTCTGTCTCCCCTTTTATGTTATATGTAGCAAAGCGAGAGGGAATCCCCTTCTCACCCATATAGCACCTTAGGGAGTGCTACACATAAAAACAAAAAACACTCACTGTAAATTAACCTTTTCAACTCCACACATACTCACTTGGTCCTGAGGAAAGCCTGTTTTAAATTAAGAAAGGCCAGGCTGAAACATGTAGACCACACAGGACACTGGAGGTCATAATCCATACTCCACCGTGTCCGTCTGCCTTTTAATATGCCAACAGAGACCCAGTTTATTAAAATAGTGTTTTTTTACCCTCGGGTGCTGGGATTTTTGTATGGCTTTTTAATCTTCACCTTCACACTCACCACACTGCACACTCAGTAAATATACCAGCTCCGCAGTAATCTGGCGTCGAAGCACACCCGGGGCACGTTAGGTGCCACTGTGGTGGGCCCGATGATGAAGCATGCCACCAACTAGGTTGGTGGGTGAGGGCTTTCTAAAAACCTACTGGTTTTCCTCAACATACGTACTCCATTGAGTCTTCCCTGTAAAAAACCTAGCTAGTCTTTCTTGATTTTTGATATATAAAAGCGGGGATTCAGACTAGCTTACCTAGTCCTCCCTCTCTCCTTTGATTCAGTTGTATTTAGTAATAAACATCACGCTTTGATCTTCTTGTCATGGACTATGTAGATTGTGGTTTTTATAGTAAATCACTTCTGTTTATTGTCGTTGCTCTTTCTATTGCTGTATTGATGGCATTAATCTCATCCTCTTTCTAAAACCCTTTTTGTATTGATAGAAACTTTTCTTCTGTAATCGGAGTCAGGTTTGCTAAGCTACGAGCTCAAATTTGGAAAGAGGCCTAAATGCTGCTAACAACGCCAATATCAGAGAGTTAGGCTGGGTGCAGTATCTTGTAGCCCATTATAATACCCGTCTAAAAGTTTATTTGAAAACAAACAGATGCATGGACATATTTACATCTCCGACTGTGCTTGAAATGCACAACCCTGTCGGAAAAATCTACCACGCAAGAGAGATCGAGAAACTGATAAACAAATCAGATTAAGCTTCAGGGCTGAGTGGCCTGCCTAATGCTTTCTTTAAATCAAGCTCGAAGAGTTGGGCGAACCCTCTAGCCCCACTGTATTATTACTGCTTTGCTTCCAGTCAAATTCCAGACTCTTGGTGTGGAGCAATCATTCACCCATCTTTAAAGGTGGTCAAAGTAGTGTTCCCAATAGCTATTGCCTGATTGCTGTGTTAGATAATAAGGCCAAATACTATGCTGGACGTCTACTCTGCACCTGAACAGCTGGGCGGATGACCAGAAGATAATTCGGTACAATCAGACCGGCTTTTGCCCCAGTATTGGCACCCTGACTAATTTGACAGTATTAGTCCTTACAATAAGAAAAGCTCAGAAAAGCAAAATCTCCTATCATGTCTGTTTTTTGGATCTGAAGCCTTCTTTTGATCGTGTAGGCAGGGTAAAGCTCTGGGTAAACTTACAGCTTGCGTGATCCCAGAGAAACTATTGAAAGCAGTTCAACAACTCTACACAGATACGTGGATTAGGATAAAACTAGAACATGGAAAAAGGGTCTCCTGTAAGATCTAGACCTCAACAGGGACGCGTGCTCGCCCCAGCATTGTTCAGCCCCTTCCTGGCCAATCTCACCCAAGACCTGGACCAGACAAATGCTCATGCACCCAAATTTTGGGGGGACCATTGTTGAGTATGTTATATGCTGATGATATAGGTCTTCTCAGCAGAACCAAGGTCAGCCTACAAAGGCTTCTGCACAAACTTGAACACCAACCTTGCAAAAACAAAGGTGTTAACATTTAACAAAAGATCTGAGAAAGTGCAACCTTAGCATCTAAATACCCACAATCCATTTCAGGAGCAAGCCTACAAGTATCTGGGAGTGATAATTGATGCAAACTGTACTTTTTTTTCACAGCACAAGGAACAATTGAAAGTGAAGCAAGGGTGTGGAATTCCTATAGCCCGACTCCCAGGACATATTGTTTGGGGTCAAGGACAACAAGTTTTCATGTTTAGTTTGTACTCAGGACAAGTAAGCCCAACCCCGTGAAGCTTTGCTGCCAGTTTACAGTACCACATTATGGATCAGGGAAGGGCACTGTCTGCAGTTAAGGGAATAATTATGTCCATATGTTAGTGCTGTTTGAACTTTTATTTATGGTTCATTAATGTAAAGCCTTTATTATTAGAGTGACCACTCTACAGAAACTTTGTAAGCTCGGACTGCACTGCTGGCAGTGGTCCCAGTATAAAAATGTATACGCATGTTTGCAAAGTTTAACAATATGAGGCTATGTATAATGCTACCAGAATGCACTTTGATTAGATGCAAATATTTTTAGAAGCTTGAAAGCAAGATTGACGAGTATTTGCTTTCAAAATAAAATGTTCACAAAAAATGCAACTAGGAAATAAAATCTTATGCTAAACTACTTTGAAAATGTAGGTACAATTTCTTTGAAGCCTCATCTAGTAAAATATGTTGATGCATACTTATATTCCTAAAAAATATTCAGAATTAAAAATCAATGCAACCAGTTTCAACAAGATTATGGGAATCATGAAAATAAACAATAACTGTCAAAGCAAATAGGTCTGACATTGGTGGTCAGCCTTTTGATTTGTAAATGCATGCATGTCTTGTTTTGAATTTTGTTTGTAAAACTTTATTGTTGTGGGAACTTCCAAGCCCTCTCCACATAACAAACATTGGCAAAAACATTGTTTTTAGGTCTCAAAAAGCACACATAGTCTGTTGCACTGAACAAAACTGCTTTGCGTTTCAATATTCTTCTTGTGAAAGAACATAATGTTATTACTGACAGTGAAACCAGTCTAGAGATAGAGAGAGAGAGCATTTCAATAAAAACAAAAGGTATTTGTTATCTCAAGACATAATTTGGAACCCAATTCTTAAATTAAGACACAAAAGTTCACCCAACGTATATGTCCTTGCAGTAGTGCTGATTTACAGCTTCAATGAATTCATAATAATTTACAGAGGTTGGCCAGGAAATCATTCTCCTAAAAAATATTAGCAAACTGCATTTTAGCACAAGCAAATATGCTTCTGTAGATTTGCTCATGCGAGAATCCTTTGAGCTTTTACAAGTTAACTTTCCCTCCAACCACTTTTTTTCCCAACCTTGGAAGAAGTTTCACTTCTGCCCTTGCCAAGAGTAACTTTCCAACCTTTCTCAGTATGGGGAAGATACAGAAGAGCTGGTAAACTCCTAAAACATGAGTTAGTAGGCTTGCACAGACCCAAACATGCATTCCAACCCTTAAACTATTACTTAAAACTACCTCCAGCTCCAGTATGTAGATCTGTGCAAAGGTGGCAAAAAAATGGAATTGCTAGAATTCAAACCCTACAATATATTGGCCCTGGCATGATCAGAGAGGCTATTATCAGAGCTCCTATATAATGAGATTTCTGCCATAACTTGTCGCCGCACTACTTGGCATCCAAGGGACAAGTAGATTTTTTTTACAGGACATGTTGATTTATGAAGCAACTTGTCCATGGACCGGAAAATATTTTATTAAATTCCACACCCCTGAAGCCAGGGTCTCTCGTAGCAGCTTTCGAAATCCCTTCAGAAGAGGTTTGGAAACTGCTCGCTCCTCCCTATTTTGGAAGCTTTAAAATCATAGCTTCTGCCTACCATAACCTATGGTTACGAAGCATTTTTGTGGCTGTGAATCTGAATGGCTAGAGTCCTTAAACCTTAACACCTATAGGCAGCTTTTTTGACCACCTCAGAATGCCTCGCCTGCACAAATCAGGTTGGAGGTCGGCCTTGTGAAGTAAAATATGCAAGATGAGAAGCCTTTGTCAAATTTGTCACAAACTGAGAGCAGCCAAGGAAGACTCATTAGATCATAGGCTTTGGACTGAATATTTTAGAAATACGGGTCCACAGAGTGACTATTTACGGTCAGTACGGTGTCTCTACAAATAAGCGAACTGTGGGTAATCCTAGCCTCATAACAAGTCTTTAGTAAACATGTTAAAAATATGTGAAGCTCTCTTTTAGAGAATAAAAACATCTTCTTAAAGCGCGCTCACTCCAGGATGACCATCCAGTCCTTTAAGACTATAGTGCAGCAGGAATACCTAAGCTTCAGTAAATCACTTCACAAAAAAATAGAAACCAAACGTCTTTGCTTGGGTGACTTCCCAACCTTGGACCTTGCTCTGAAATGGCTTGAAAAAGGAATCAGTGTATCCTGCAGAGGCTGTAATCAAGGTCAAGAAACTATTGCGCACATTATTTGCATTTGCCCAATATTCATAAGTGACAGCAATTTTTAGGACAATCTTTCAACTCACTGGGAGTGTGGACTTGCCGACAATCAGTTATAGCTTGTTTAAGTGGTGCATTGAGGAAAACCTATGGAGAGTTATCAGGAGCCTTTACATCAGAACTTGGGTGAAAGTGAACATATCGACCAACAGAGTCACAACCCATAAGATATGAACCAACACTTGTGTAAAAACAAGGCATTTTAGCCCTGCGTCTGTTCCACCTTTGTCTGGCGGACATAAATGACTTGCTAGCTTCAACCTGTGCCCTCTTGCCCAAATTTGCAGCACATTCATTGCCTCCAGTATGCAGATGACAAGTTATTATTTGATCACATGGCAGTAGGGCTTTAGCGATCCTTGGTATTGCGAGGAAAACAAATTAGCAGTTAATCATGCAACCACAAAACTCATAGTATGTGGAGTTTGCAACAACGATACTGCCAACAAATTCATATTTTCCTTCAACGACCTGGTTTAGGAGTAAGTATTGAACCTAACGTATCTGGGCATATGCTTCAACCAGCGTGATTCCCATTTAACAAAGCTCACTGGCCTAAAAGACTGCCTTGTCTATGACAATGAGCTTTAAAAAAATTGGCAAAAAAAATTTGTGGCGCAGATCTTACTGGGATCTGCACAGTTTTCGATGCCGAGTTCATGCAAACTCACTTGCGGCTCATTAATGTTTGCAGACATCACCACCACATGGCTGGACAAAGCCCAAACTCGATGCTAAAGACACGTGTTCAGCCTTACAGACGGCTTGTCGTCATCCGAAATACGGCTGGAATTCAGACTCTGCAAACAATAATGTATGTTGAAAGGTTGGATTGTGGGCTACTATGCGAAGCTTAAGGATAACTCCACAGGTTCCCTCAAAGAACTGATATGGCACGGCATCCGGGACAAGAAACTCCATTGGCTACACTGTGTAAGGAATTTAGTCGAACTCCTGGTAGCCCAGAGCTGTGACTAAAACCAGCCTCCAAAGTTAACCTCTAAAATGGCAAAAATAAAATCGTGAGAGAAAGACAGGCAAGATCTATCATGAAAGGCCCATGAGAAACTTTGTGTGACCTTTTACGAAAACAGAGAAAAGCCTTGTATCTATCCAGCCCTATAAAACTGGTCTTTTAACAAAAAAAAATGTATGAGGCTGAGATGCAGGCTAATTCCCCTAAAAGCATACAAATTTGGGCATTTAAAAGGCTCTCCCGAACATAACTGCAGATTGTGTAATTTTAGAAAGGAATCATTGATGCATGTGGTCTGCACTTGCCCTTGTTTAAAAAGTTTAAGGTGCTACTGGTTAACGCCGATATTTCGGCTCTTGGGCATAACACAATGTAATAATGACATTACTGCATGTCTGAGTGGAGATGACGCACAGCTTTCAGCCATGTGTGTAAAAATTCTTTAGGGAAGCGTTTACGTTATTAAGCTTGTGCTCCTCGGGCAGTTAAAAGTGTTAGTCTACCAGCTTTATATTAATCCTAAATGTTGTCGCTTAAGGCGATCTCATTATGTACTCTCATTCGCGACACGCAGCCCCCTGGCCATAGCCGGCCAAGACCAGCAGGGTTTAGGTGCTTCTGGTGCGTTCCCATCAGAAAATAATTTTGCGAATCAAATGGGAATCCGCTCGGCTCATGAAGTCAAATGAAACAGCTTAGTACACGTTACCAACTGAATGCTCCAGGACAGGTAGGTCCGGAGAGAGCCAAAACCAATAGGCCACATGACATTGCGATATGCACTTTATTAAATTCAATCTGATTGCCGTCTGCAGTTTGCTCATTGGCCTGTGACCCCCCTACGATTTGACAGGATCCCCCTCGCTCTGGCACCTAACGAGTCCCTTTTTTATTGGCAGTCTATTTCATGCATTCGGATTTTACAATTAATTTAAAAGATGTAAAGTATAAGTAGTTTTACAATGCACTAAAATTGATAGATGTATGCATGATTGGATTAACTGAGACATCATTATACTTTGCTATTTTTTAAATGTTTTTGCTATATTGCTATGGTTTTAAATAACTAGAAACAAAAATTCACCATACTTTATTTTAACGAGGGCAATACAAGACTGCATTTTGCAAACTATTAGATTTTTGACATAAGTTGTAAACTAACTGCAACAAAAAACAAGCAAATTGAATCTTATGCCTGCTGTGTATCTTGCAGTCAGCACCGTTTTAAAGACGGTAGCCTGACGAATTAAAAGAAGCTTATCTAAATGTACTTTGTTTTATGTGTAAATTTGTCGTTAGCATCTGTTTCACAATAATCTCTTGATGCCTTTTTAAGATCTCTTTTTTTATTGTATTTTTAGAAACAAACTTTTAGCATGTTCCTTTCAATTTTATTAACTAATCATTCCTTTTAGTTTTAACTAAGCATATCTAATAACATGTGAATCTGTGTTCACCAAGTAGTTCTTCTTACCATATATTGACTGGCTGTTGGGTGAGCTGAGGAGCAGTTCAATCCACAGTTAACTGATGTGTTCTTTATATTCGGTAATTCAGTTAAGTGACTAATTTAGACATTAGGAGGCACACAATCTAGATTCCCCGCGCTAGTAGCCGAAATATTTTGGCACCGGCAGCTAGTCCCGTCAAAGCAGTCCATTTGCCAGACGTTCAAAAGTCAAAGGTAGACCACTTCAGCAGACACCCACCGGAACAGCATAAGTGAGTGTTAAACAGTAAAAGTCTCAAACACATCATCTCGGGCCTGGTTTATCCTGGAATTAAGTGCAAAATAGCAAGGTTTAAGCATCTAGATTCCTAGAATGGCAGTCCAGTGGGTATTCTTGTGGTCTGTAACAAAAATGCTTTAGCACAATTGAAAAGTACTTTTAATATTTACCACTCCAAGTGGCATCTTCTTAAACCAGTACTAAATAAGGAATATCCTCATTGCTCTATACTGGCCTTGTCAATTATGGTACCCAAACCCCAGAGAAAACATTTGTGCAAGCCGATCTTTACTTTGAAAATGTTAAAGATCAAGCACCCCTACGCATCATTGCTAAGCTATACCTTCCGTTTTCTGATTACCTACAGAATGGTCATTTAAACATTCACTATCGCCAAATAAGTGAAAATCCCTGCCACATGCTTTTTATATTCTTTCACTGGGAAGAGGTTCTACATCTGTTGACAGGAGAACAGGCACTGCGACAAGAATATGCTGTACTGCCTTCGCCTTCTTTATTTGGCTAATTCTAGCTTACACTTCTCCTCTATTCAAGTATATTTGTCTCTTAGCGGCTTTTTGCAAACGTCTAGGCATCTTTTTGCACAACTTCAGGAGTATGCATTTCCTAGAATGCATCAGGACGTTTTCAGCTATTAAGAAGCCCTTCTCTTACTTGGATAATTTTATAGCATGCTATCTTAAGTTATCATGACACAATTTTCAATATGTGCACAAGATGAGATTAGGCAATATTGCTTGTCATGGAAAGTTTCATTCCTGTAGCTATCACTTCAACCAGAAATATGACTGAGCTTCATGCTCTTTTCATCAATGATACTTCCACTTCTCCATAATAATAAGATTTTGCTACGAACTTGACCTTCTTTCCTTTCATCAGTCATTTCAGAGGCTCACAATAATTAGTCAAGCACATTACCAATTTTCTTTCTGAACTCTTCCCCTACACACACTGCCTTTATGTAAATTCGATGTTAATGAGATCTAGTGTTATTCAGTAGATAAAAAAAACCACAAAGAACTTGTGCTTGGGCAAATAGAAGGTTGTGGCGGTGAGACATCCTCTAGTGCGTTGCTAGGTGGATAGCCTCTAGCTTCATCATCATCTAGCCAACAGATCATTACATGGTAAACACAAAGCTCTAGTGGGTAAAGTTCTCAGTGCAATTTGTCTGCATAATTTCCTTCATTGTGTTCCTGGCCCTCAAGCTTCCGAGATTGGGTCTAGCGTGCTAATCTGTTTTACCATGTATGAATATCAGCAACAATCCCATGATGGGCAAGTAAAAGTTTCATACTTGTATTCTGCACTTTCTGTCCCGAATGTTCTCTCGAATTTTATAAAGCTCCCACCCACCTCTCCAGTGATCTGGATCATAGTTTTGGCTCCGGGTCATGTTAGATCCTTTTTCAGTCAGACCTCCAACACAAACGTCTAAACACTTTGCTGTTTATGGAAGAAAAGCACAGTTTCAAAAGACCTTAAGGTGGCCATGCCCATTTTCACTTCACTACAGCCTTAGTAAATAAGCATGGTTTCCCTGCCTAGTGTCTTAGATGTTTAAAACATGTCTGTACAGTACATAAGTACTACTGAGTTTGCTTAGTATGATTATATTGGTGAAGTAGTGTGGCTCACTGGTTAGAGGCGGCAGACCCGAGAGCAGAGGACGGCCCGGGACCAGGGTTCGATTCCCGGCGCGGCAGGTTTCTGGACCAGGGTCAGCGGACTCGATAATTCTCTCGCCTCGGTGCCCACTCTGATCAGCGATCACACTCGGCAACTCTGGGCACTAGCTTGCCTCATCTTCACTAACGGCCCCACCAGACCGCCGGGGATGCCTGGTCTCACCCTGGAGATACCCATTAAGGGACCATCTCTCAGGGAAGCCAGGAAGGGTTTCGCAGTGGTCGAAGCGCCTTGGGACCCTATGGGTAAGTAGTGCGCTATATAAATGCCTATACATTTACATTTATTTTAGAATGGACTGATTCTATTGCCTAATGTTAAGTGATTTTGAAAGTTCAAACCATGTATATTTAAAAATATATATTGGGATCCTGCACATGTGCAGATATAGTTACTCTACTGTTTATGTAGGACTTCAGAGACCATACATATGAAAGTGAAATAATATTACATGTAAGCAACTTCTTTCTCATTGCCTTCTCCCTCCTGTGGTCATTACCTAATAGAGATGACCCGAATACTAAAACTAATTTTAACAGCCTTCGTTTCTTTTATAAGAGAAAGCTTTGACTGTTTTATCTTATTGGATTTGGAGGTAGAGGCTATGATTTGTTCGTTCAGTTTGAAATAGGAAGTGTTTTTTCAGAGAAGAATGCAAACCATAGCAAACCTGTGAGCAGGCTGAGAAGCAGTTAAATAATGAGAAACTTTAACGTTTGGAAAAAATACCTATATAGTTATCAATACATCACAAACATAATTTTGATTGTTTATAACTGACATGATGGCTTTCAGCCATTTTTCAACACTTCAATTTGTTTGAGTGATCCCATTGGGTGACCTCCAGTTTAGCACGGTGGTGACTCCCGTGTTTGGCTAGAACATCTGTCACAACAGCACTACTGATGATTGTGGTGCCCGGTCTTGTGAGTAAGTCCTTCTAAGGCATTCCAATCTGGGGCAGGTGGTGATAATGATAGACTTGAGTCCCTCATGATGCTTTAAAAAAAGAAGAAAAAAATCCTCTCTCGAGGGCATCTTTAGTAGGGGGCCAATCAATTGAGTTGCAGGCCACCTACTATAAAGGTTATGAGTTAATCTGGTTTGAGTCAGGAATTCAGTGTTTGAACTCCAATTGCATACGTGCTGTAGTGAGCAGCCAGCATCTCTGGATATTTCATGCTTTTTTCATCAGATTGGTAGGCAGATTAGTGTTTTAAAATTGCTTATTCACTTATTCAAAGCCTGAACAATGTAGTCTCTTTTTGCTTAGGTTTAGGCATGGGGTGGCCCTTCATGGTCTGTTCTTTGTATCTCTCTGACTTTTATTTAATGCCTTTTATTATGGTGCATTAATCAGTGCAGCAAAACCCAGGGCACTAGTGAGTTTGAGCTGATGCTTCAGTTATTGAAGTGAAATGACCCTTACTATGCTTTGAAATGTAATGTTTGCGATCAAGTGCGAGAAAGATTGCTATGGTTTGGACGAGATGCTTCTAAACACACTAGTATTTGACGTTTCCCCGTAGACCTGTCCATTGTTTACATCCCTTTATTAGTTATTTTCTTCATGTTTGTGCTCCCTTTTTAAGTCCAGATCTATTAGGTTCTTATTCCTAACCACAATGGGCTTCTTTTTCAAAGGCAGTTATATAGGGATGAAGTAATTGAATCTGGCTTCAGGGATACAAGCCGCAGTCTCACCGCCATGCCACGCACTCCTATGAAGGTGGCAGAGAAGCATACATTCAAGAAACTAGTTGTGTTAGCTTAGCATGAAAAGAACATTTAGGTGATCTGCTGCCTCTTGAGCCCTACAGACATAAGAGTAGCATGAAATAATAAAAGCAACATCAAGATTTAGTCTGGGGTTGGATGGAACTGAACTTGGCATGATGATTGCTTTCTCTAGTTAATTTAGCCTGTCGGCAGTGGGGATGGAGACCATGCCATTGGTGTGATCTCCGGCATATGCTTAATGAGAGGAACTGTCTAGGGTCAGCATAGTGGCTGGGTTATCATATAGCCCCCAGACGCCTATGTCTGCTGGTCATCATGCTGTGTGAAAATCTGACAAACATCTGTTTTAATTCTGAAGACAGTACGCAGAATTTAGTTTTATTTTTTCACTGAAGAGAGGCTACACTATACTTTACTGTTTTATGCTGTTAGCACTGAATACAAAAGTTTCTTATCTGAAATGAGTAAAATGTCTAAATATCAAGTGGTGAATCGGTGAGACAGATAATGTACACGTGTGGGCTAATTTGGAAATGTCTGCATGCTTTTTCTTAATCTTTACAAAAATAGGATTTTTAGAGAGAAATAGGGAGATGTTAACTGCTACCATTGACCTACATTAGCCATGCAGAAAGCTTGAAAACAAGAAAAAAAGTGGTTTAAAACAGAAGCTGCACTCTTGGAAATCATCTTTCCGTCATAGGTCTGTTTTTGGAGACCTATATGGGAAGAAATGTGATGATAGTATTAATTTAAATGTGCTTTCATTAAATATTGTAAATTAGAGTCCCTGCTACAGTATTGAGCGAACCCAGGAAGTCGTACTACAGCTCTTGTTAACAGTTAACGTCTCTCTTTCTCCAGATATGTTGCCTACTGCATGAAGTTTGTCGATATGCTCTTGGGGTGCGGAATCAAGCCCATACTCGTCTTTGATGGATGTACTTTGCCTTCTAAAAAGGAAGTGGAAAAGTCGAGGCGAGAGTACGTTTTTTTAAATATTGTTTACATTTTATTATGGAGCGATGAGATTGTCTTGTTTGACTTGATCTGCAATTTCATTGTGTGTTTGGAGTACTATGTCAGTATTGGGCATGGTGTATTGTCTGAAGTTATTACACAATTGTTTGTCTTCGTTGAACTGTACCAAACGTCAAGGCCCTGCTTAATTCCCAACAGCCTTTCCCTATTACAAGCAAGAGAAATGATTAATGGCAGCCATTATGGAAAGTTTAAACGCACAAGATTCATAGCTTCTTTCTTATTGGTAACCGGTCCGCCTAGCAAAAAGGACACATGAGTGGAGCCCTCATTAGCATATCTATGACTCTTATTATGTCACTGCATACTCTTACATTTCTCGCAGCATGACCAGTTCACCTTTTCCCCTCCCCAACATTCAACTTTACTCTCCACTTTGCCAGGCCCTTCTTCTGGGAACTGCTTTTGCAAGACACACCCCTTGCATTCCTGAGATTTTGCGACCTATCCTCTAATCCCCATGATCGATTTTCATTGCATGATTTTCCCTGCCCTGCTTGTAATCGACTTTATTCAGCTAAGCTCATCGGCTAACAATCAGGATGCCACTCTCCCCACCTTGTATGCTAACATTCACCCTTCTCACATGGTCTCAAATCCCCCCCCTCTCCTGTGCTCATGACGACTCTTCTACCCATGAAATCATTCAAACGTATTGCGCTCCTTCATATTTATCATCCATTTTGTGTTGTCCAGCTTATAGGTCTTCTGCTCATATGGTCAGCCTCCTAAACACTATTGTTAGTATGATATTTAAAACGCTATTTGCTGACCACCTCCGCTTATCTCCTCTCTCCGTTTGCTTCTTATAAAGCTCTTTAGACATTTTGCACTAAATCACCATCTATAACCACCCAAAAGTGCCCTGCAGTTGGCCTTCTGCAAAATGCACAACCCCAAGGCAGTTCTCACCTTCTCTCTAATGACCGGAACAATATACCCATCCTCCCTCTTCTCAACCCCTCTGCTGCACTGGCAGCTGCCATGTCGTTGCATCCCTAGTGCTGTGCTCCTCTGCCTCTAAATATTGTATAATAAATTCCGAAACATCGAATGTACCAGGAAGAGGTTTGAATTGACAAAAATATTTTTTCTTTGATGACCGGGTTAAGTGTTAAGAATCTACTATAGTCAAGGCTATTGTTAGACCAGCATGCCTTATTTGTGGGCGAAGCTTCTGACTGCCTTCACTGTGTGAATTGTTTGCTCTTGTAAATTTGTTCTTGAAAGTACAAGTGGATGATCTGCAGAGGGTCTAACGAGGAAGTTGGAATGTTAGGATTATCGGTTGGGTAGAGTTGAGCAGCAGACAGGATGCTAGAAGTGAGAAAGAAAAACTGGTGAGATATGGGCCCAGAAGCATATTGTAGAAGTAGACACTTGTGTGGAATTAAATTACTCATTTTAGGTTAGAAATTTCAGATGCAGGGCAGGAGCATTTGAGGGCATGCAAGGAGTGAGATTTTATATGGTGAAATGTCTATGCACTAGTTAATAGCAGATTCAAGAAAAAGCAGCAACACCTACTGTTGAGAGTCGCTTCAAGTTTAGAAAAAAAGTGTGATTCGCAGAAGTGAAGCGCTTTACCACAAGTTTGTTTGTTGGTCATGGGAAAGTAAGGTTAGTCTTACAATGACTAGGCACTTATGTTTTCTTTATTGACTTGCAGGAGAAGGCAAATAAATTTACAGAAGGGGAAGCAGCTGCTTCGTGAGGGAAAGCTTTCTGAAGCCAGAGAGTGCTTTACACGCTGCGTCAACGTAACACCTGCGATGGCCCTTGAAGTGATAAAAGCAAGTACTTTTTATAGGTTTGAATGTTTTAAATCCAGACTGGGTCGGTCCAGAGCCTAGAAATCAAAGTCTTTGAGTTGGTGAACATCATTTCATGAGACTAATCCAAGTTCTGGGAACAGTTTTATTCTGCCCCAGGTAGTCTAGTTTTAGGTATTCGGACAGCTGGAATAGAAAATCATCAAATTCCTTTTAGGTTTCCTCAAATATATATATATATTTTTTTGTTCAAATTGTCTCACGGTAAACAGTGATGCATGTCAGCCTGCACTGTTCTTGGAGAAACATTTACAAATCGTCTTTTTAGGTCTTGCTTTCAGAAAGCTTGTTGCTCTTTTTTTGGAAAAGACCTCTCTTGTACAAAACTAAGAGTGGGCTTAAAGTCAGCCCTTATCGCTTACCACTGCCACTCTCATTTGCTTGCTTCATATTGGATGGCTTTCCTTCTTGTGTTTGTCCCTTGGATGACTTTTATCCTTCCAAGATTCAACATGGAAGTGCATGTGTTACCTTGCTGTCCCCTGTTTGGTTCTTTCCTGCCCGCACTCTCATTGATGTCCCTTCTCCAAACCCCTCCCAATCAGATGTAAATGTTATTTATGGTGGTTGCCTTTTT
Organism: Lissotriton vulgaris; assembly: GCF_964263255.1. Lineage (NCBI taxonomy): Eukaryota > Metazoa > Chordata > Amphibia > Caudata > Salamandridae > Lissotriton > Lissotriton vulgaris. Next base: position 1,450,674,000 of record NC_141694.1, read on the forward strand.
TCCGTTCTAAAATAAAAATAATACACCGCCTAGCTCCTTTGCACTTCTGTGCTCCCCAGTTGCAGCCGTCTCTGTTCACTTGCTTACCCTGCCTATTTCTATTTTTGAGAGTTGGGGTGGGGCAAGGGGGGGGGGGGGGGTTAGTTATTCGGGCAATTCTTTTCTGATTAAGGTGCTTTTATTTACTTGGTATTGCGACAATTAGAATTCAGTTAATTCTAAATGGCTCAATGTTTGTTTCCCTAGGTATCACTGAAGGCCACAGTCTATTTTTCGAAAGTAAAATCAATATAACACTTCAGAGATAAAACAATAACTAGACAAAAATAGTGTGTGTATATCTATTCACAATAAAACTGACAGTATAGTTGACTATATTGTGCAGCAAACAATGCAGTTGATATCCAATTTTCTCTGTGTTTATGTCATAAATGGGGCAGGAGTATGATTTCCTTTTGGATCCAGAAACAAGCCCCTGTTACAGAAATGAGTTACCTGCTTGAAACACTGGGCCGTTAAGCCACAAGGAGTCCTAACTCTTCGACTGATTATGACCTGAAATATTAATCTTAGCAGCTAGATGAAAAAGTACTTTTATAATAAGGTAACCTTTTTTTTTTAAGTGAATCCAGACTGAGACCAGGGCGAACGCTCTAACAGAAGATATGATGCAACTGCCTTGTGCCAGAGTTTCTTCTGCTATCTGTGGAGAACGTAATGTAGTGTCGCAGTCATGATATTTGACAATACTGATTTTGGATTTAATATACAGCCCTGACTTATCTTTGTGATGTTTAATAACCACTTTGGACTCACAGTCTGGAAAAACCTAACTCCTACGGCTGCTGTTAGGTTCCTTTGTTTAAAGCATTTTGTTGTTTTTTTTCCTATTGAAACCACTGTGGCCTAGTGGGTAATCGTAAAAAGACTTTGAGGAGGAAAAAATAAAAAATCTTTAAATCAGCAGGGCTGGTAGACAACTTCCGAAGATGAGCAATGCTTTTCAGTGACTCCTTAAGAATTGAAAGACCTCTCACAACACGTCAGGGGAGTGTTCCCCGAGAAGCAAAGGACTTGAACTATTGGAATAACTTCATATCAGCTGTATATCATTTGCTTAAAAATTGTGCAAAGGGGTGTGGCCAAGATGGCAGATAGCTAAGAGGCATGTTTCCTTTTTGCTGCCACGGCCTCCGTAGAGCCAACTGCATCTCCACTCCGAGAGCGGCAGGAACAGTGTTTGGAGGTTTGGGGCAACGAAAGGTGCAAGCCGTGGAACCCTTCTGGTTGAAGCTGTGATCAGGGGGTAATCTGGGATAAGCTGGTGAGCCCTCTCTTAGAGAGTGAAGCCTAAATGTTGAATTGCTGCTGTAGGAGTTGGCTGATGCTAGATTTGGTGCAGCATCAGACTTAATGCTTCACTAGCTCGAAATGCATCCAGACTCAGTGGGAAAGAGACCCTAAGCATAAACAACCAGAGGATTACAATACACACCACAGGATGACAACAGCACCACCCAAGACCTGCTCTGACCAGGCTACATTCCCTGAGAACGCAAGCATCATGTGCTCGGGTGCAGTCTGAGCTGTCCCAGTGCAGAGGCCTTCCCAAGAGGAGTAAGTGGGAAAGAAGAACTCCTAAAATTCAGGGGTGACTGAGGAGGCAGAACTCCCATGGGTCAGTGTGCAAAGTACATGTAAAGTACATGTGGGGTGATGGGGAGCCGGCTCACTGTGTTTCCAAGCAGCTAACATATCTCAAAGAGGCCACAAGACACCGTTCAACAGGGGGCCTGGGAGGAACAGTAAGAATTTAGGTGCCATAACCAGCTTGTGAGCAAAAAGGAATAAGACCAGGGCCAAAGACGTAGGAAACTCCTCTGCTGAGGGGGGCTATCCAAGGATCAGGGGCTATCCAAGGATTAGGGCCTATCTCACCCCATTAACTGCAGAGTTTGTTGGCAGGTCGTAGCCCACCAAGGAAGGCAGCAAGGTTGCACATGAGGGGTGATTAATGGCCCCTGGGTTCTGAGAGTGTGTTGAGTGAGAGTAGGGTAAGCCCTAGAAAAAGCCACCTCACCAACAGTCACAGGATAGACTTGTGTGAAATTCCAAATCCATTTGATAGAAAGGGACACCAGAATAATCTCTTCTCTGGAAGATTGCTATAATGGCGGGTGCCAGTAGGAAGAATGATTAGTCAGTCAAGGAACTGCTTCTTAAGCACAACCCGTAGAAATCAGAAAGGTAGCTGAAAAATTCACTTTTATACACTCCCGGAGTAGAAGCCCCAGTGCTGTAAGCAGCGGCAGATGACGGACTTCTTCGGTAGCAAGGCATAGCCTATGAGTGGGGTAATCCCTTCCAACTAAGTTTCCACTAGCAGGGCCAGGAATACAAAAGAAAATCCTTGACTGAAACAAAGAATATCCTCATTATATTGGATACATTTTTTCTTTGGAAAATGCCACAAAAGAGAAATTACCTTGAGTAATGCACCAGAGGATACAGAGAGAGGCGGAGAACTATTTTGAAGCTACTGAGAGATTACAAATCGACAAGAACTGGCATGACAAGGGAGCTCAATATATTTCTCGACCACCTCAGAGTAGTTGATCTACGGCAAACCCCTGACTAGGCAAAACCGCCAGGTGGTGTCCTGTGTGACTGTTGGCTATAGACAGGACAATGCTCAATGCCTTTGTTCACTTGAAACGGAGGGCAGCGAGAATGGGGAGGAAGGGCACAAGCTAAATACTGGATGGAGCTGTTGGCCGCTGTGGTGTCCAGGAAGGGTGTTTGTAAGTTCTCAGTGACAGTGTTAGGGGGCTAATTGCAGCGTTAATTACCTACTTGGGGCAGTAGAGTTTTGGGAGGCAGTGGTATGGCCAGTGACCTCTCTAAAATTGGTGCGAAGACTGGGAGTAGGGAGGACCAGTTCCACGCTCCAATATTGAGGGTCGTAGTCTGTTTACAAGTTTAAGAAGGTACATTCATAAATAAAAATCTATCATGCATTTTTTTTAATTCTGGAGGGCAAAACACACCCAATTAAAAACTAATGTTCCCTCGGTCTTAAAAGGCTGAGGTGAGATATGTTTCATACAGGAAACTCATCTTTTTTAATAAATGTTTGAAGAAACATGGAGGCAAGGGTATCGAGCACTTTACATTCGCTAAGACCAAGCCCATAGGTTTAGGGTTATTAATAGTGACACATTTGCGATTCTCTATTCATAATACGTACACAGATGGGGCGTGACAATGGTTGTTCTTGAACGGACTGCTTAAAGGCAGGTCAGTCTCCCAGGCAATGGTTTATTCCATGATCCAAGACCAGGCGCAGTTCCTTAAACACTCTGTCCAGGTCTACAACGTGGTCCTGGGCAACGTGAGGGATAGAACTGGTCAGAAAATGAGTCACACAATGGTTTTCTTGAAGAAGTGTGTCCGTTGGTAGGCAGAGTTAGGATTGGTGGAACCCTGGAGTTGGAAGCACTTTAGGATAGATTTTTCTCACTTCCCTGCATCAGGTAACTCATATGATAGACTATTCTTGATAGGTATTGGCTTTTAGCTGGAATGAAGTAGAACATGGAATGCTCCATTTGAGGGAGGGCAAGATTTGTTCAAAATGTTCTTGTTTTGAAAAAAAATGTGTTTTGGCAAACATTTCTTATTTATGCTGACTTTATGGAGAAAGTATGGTTGTGCATGTGTGTAGATGAATCCTACTTACAAATTACTGTGTAATCAATTATTGTTCTTTGTAGGCTGCTCGGAAACATGGAGTTGATTGTATTGTTGCTCCTTACGAAGCAGATGCTCAGCTGGCGTATCTTAATAAGACGGGCATAGCACAAGCAATAATTACAGAGGACTCTGATCTTCTAGCATTTGGATGTAAGAAGGTATGTGGGTGTCTTAAAAAAAAAAAAACATGACTTGGACATTTTCATTGTTCTCTGCACCTTATTGATTTGATTCATCCACTAGAATGTCCTTACCAGTCAGGAAGTGGCCTGATGAGTGGCAGGCCCACAGTGTACCTAATTTCTAATCCTGTTAACTGATCTGATGTTCCAGCATACTAAGCCTATTAATCATTGGCACCCGTTTATTTATAAATACAATTATCAACAAACATTAAGGCTACCAATTTCCGATTTTGTCTTAATGGTTAGGCAACTAAGTCCACTCATTGTTTGTAGTGAATGCTGCTGAAAAAATTAAAGACTTAAATGTGCGTGCCAATATTTAAATTGTGACCTGTTCTTAATGGTTTATAATGATAACTAGTGGAGTGAGACAGGAAATGTATTTGGCCTTCCCTACCATCATTTTTTTAATAGTTTAGAATCAAGATTTCCGAAGCAAACATTGCCAAGTAGAACATCAATCAATTAAAACAAGTCAGACTTTTAAGACCGTTCTATTGAGTTGTTGTCTACTTTCAGATGGATGAAGTGTTGAGATAGTGATGTTAGACATTCCCCGACACTAAGGGTGCAGTGAGAAGTTGAGAGGTCGTGGCAAGGGTAGAATGGTTGGTGCTATTACATCTCTACGTGATCTGAAAGGATGCTAGGGAGCTTGTGTTGATTATCTGTTTTTTTCAGTATGTTATTGACTGTGAACTTGTGTCATATGACATGCATACCTGTATTTGTGGTAGGAGGGAAAGAACTTTGACGAGTGGCTCTATGGCAGTTGATTGAGGCTGGTGTGCAGTTGTTCTTGTGCAGAGGGATTATGCCGCAAAATGATGGATGTTTCCTTACTCGGAAACTGATCCAACGTATCATTCTGTAGAGCAGCATGTGCAAAACCATAGAGAACATAATGCATATGAGCAAAGAAGTGACATTGTCCTCATACCCTCCCCCATACCTAAGGGAAAGAACTCCATGCAAATTGTCTCGCGCTCTAAGGTGCGACACAAGCTAGTTTGTGTTCCTGTTGGACCCCTGTTGAATTTCATCTTTGCTGCAGTTTTGCAGAATCAATAGTTGTAGAATATCATGCCTGGCTATCATAACGATTAGTCAGAGTAGTGCATTTTGTTGGATTACCATTTCTTTCAATATCAGCATTATTAGAACCGGGGGTCTCCAGTTGGCTGTGGTATTTACCTGAGGCCAAATAGGGACCTTTGCTTTTAAGTCAGGAAAAAGAAGTACACCTTCTCAGATAATTCACGCTCCCCCCCCCCCTTCGTAGCTGGGCACGAGCAGCCAGGCTTATCTCCAAGGCAAATGTGTAAAGTATTTCCAACCCCGCTCTCAGGAACCCAATGATGACACCACAAATGGACTCCACACGAGTTTCACAAAAAAATAAGTATATGTTTATATACAAATATATACGATGAAACCACACGATAAAATTCCAACATATGCGTATTTATAATCTTTCACCTGGCAGGTGATTAGGCCAGCAAGCCGTTGTAGGTTCTTGCAGTACTAATGAGCTATTCTAGATGATCCAATTCAGTCCTAATGCAATCCTATGCAGTTCGTAATGCAAGAATCAGGCACGTCCCTCGTTGGCAAAGACGGGCTCGGACCGGCAGCACAGCTCCTCTGGGGATGCCGGTCCGGGCTGATGGCAATGACGCTGGTCTCAAGCTGCAACAGGGCACACGCACACAGCGTCGCTGAGACTCACTTGAGATTCGTGTGTACACAATCACAGGGCAATCCTCACGAAGGTCTCAGGCTGCACAAAGCACATGTACACAGTGTCACTGAGACTCACTTGGACTCCAGGTGCCCACAATCACAGGGCAATAAGGCTGCAAAAAGCACATGCACACAGCATCGCTGAGACACCTCTGGAAACTTTTTTTGCCAAACGTGTTTTTATTGATAAATAAAGACAAAGGAAAACATGCGACAGTCCCGCACAACTTCCCACGCAGGGGGCATTACGAAAGCAAGGTGAAAAGAGGACCCCTTATCCCGGAGCAATGTCACATAGCCAGCTCAAAGAAGTCTTTATCATCCGGGGAGCTGTGTTGGCGCGTCTAGGCCTTCCACTCGGTAGGGAATGTTGACTGTATCGTGGAAAGGCTGAGGAGCGATGATAAGCACTGAAGCTTGTAGAAAAGTTCGACAACCCCTGTTGAGGGAAGCTCCACTAGATCATAGCGATGGGACTCGGCTCAAACAAAGAACATAACCCCCCCCCCCTCACCCTTCCCCCTCCCCAGTGGTGGTAGTGAGTTGTATCGGAAGGACTAATCTAAAAAGATGATAATCACAGCTGGAACAAGTGGAGCGCTCGCACACTGGGCGGACAGACTGCGGAAGGAAGACCCTTGGAAAGGAACTGAACCAGGGGGCCCCAACGAAATGCAAAGTTTTTAAAATCATCTCGGAATATGTCCGCCATTCTCTCCACACTCAGCAACTTCCACAGTCTTGCATGCCAGAGGGAAAGCACCGGGGCATCTTTCTGCTTCCAAGCCGCTGCTAGGGTAAGTTTAGCTGCCCCCACACAGAGCCACATTATCCTCTTGTCAGCCTTAGTTTGGTGTTCGAGCCCCGGATCTCGAAGGCCCAGCAATATGTGAGCCATCGATTCCTCTATCGGATAGCCCAGTATCTCTTTAATGTGGGATAACATTTCTGCCCAGTAAGGCCGAATGATGGGGCAGTCCCACCAAATGTGGCGGAAGTCCCCCAGCAAGCCACAACCCCTCCAGCATCTATTGAGGAGGTCGGAAAAATCCGTCGCAGCTTGGCTGGGTAAAGATACCATTCCATTATCGTTTTGAGGTGTGCCTCCCGTAGATCTATCGAGTGTTTGTGTTTCGCTACATCAATCCACAGATGGGACCACTCCACCTCAGAGATGTCTCGACCAAGCACTCCCTCCCACATGGACATGTACCGGGGTCTAGGGGACATAGTAGTTGATAAAAGTAGGTTATAAAGGAAGGAGATCGTCCCCCGCATGGTAGAGGTCCTTGAGAGGAAGGACTCAAAAGGTGTCAGTGGTCTGGTGGCTGCATCTCTCACCGGGGGGGATAATGCTCAATGTAAAAGCTGGGTGTGATGGTACCTCTCGGTTTGTTGGACACCGTAGTCCCGCATGCAGTTATCAAATGTGAGAGGCGCAGAGACATGGAAAAGGTGTGTAAGAGCTAGGCATCCTCCCTCCCTCCATCTGTCAAAGGGGCCCTCAATGACAGCCGGCAGAAAGGCTGGGTTAAAATGTATAGGAGTGAAAGGGGAAGGGAATGCCGTCCAACGGTCATCACCAGAGATCGAGTCCCAGACCTTGAGTGTGGTGCTTGTGGGGGTGCTGATGTAGGCGTTCTTGGGTCTGTCGCTTTTGGGTTTCCATGCCAGGTCCCAGATCGTCCTCCCCGCCACGCCTCTATCCATGTGTAGCCAATGCTTTTCCGACTCCCGCTGGGTCCATTCCACCAATATACGGAGTTGTGCTGCCTTGTAATACAAGTGCATGTCGGGAAGGCCTGTCCTCCCCTCCCTCCTCGAATGGCGCAGGGTAGCATAGGAGAACCGAGCTCGCCCACTCAGCCAGATGAAGCGAAGCATCTGCGTTTTAACCCGCCGGAAGAATTCCCCATCGGGGGTAATGGGTAAAGCTTGAAAGAGGTATAAGAGCTTAGGGAGAAGGGTCATCTTGATCGCGTGTATGCGCCCCAGCCAGGATATGAACATCGGTTTCCACCGAGCCAGGGTCTTCTGAATGGACGAGAGCAGTGGGGGAAAGTTAGCTGGGTAGAGCTTCTCGATCTTGGGAGTCAGGTTGGATCCCCAAATATTGTATAGAGGTGTGAGTCCACGTTAAGTCCGTGAGAGTTTGGAGACGTGTCACTTCCGCTGGGGGCAGAGTGAGGTTGAGGACAAAGGATTTCCCGTAGTTGGTCTTAAAGCCTGCCACACCTTCAAAGCGCAGTAAGGCGTCTTGGACGTGGGGTAGTGAATGAGCGGGGTCCGAGAGGGAAAGTAGGACATCATCCGCAAACAGAGTGATTTTGTGTGATTCCCCAGTGAAGGGAAGGCCCAGAATGTCTGGGTCCTGTCGCACTGCTACCGCCAGTGGCTCTATACTTAAGGCAAAAAGTAGGGGGGAGAGGGGGCAACCCTGACGAGTGCCCCGTGAATGTGGGAAGGGTGCTGACACGTGGCCGTTGATAACCACTCTAGATGGGGGAGCGCTGAAGTTGGCCTCGAGCATCGTCAAGAATTTGGGAGAGAAACCGAAGGACTTCAAGGTCCGAAACAGGAAGCCCCAATCCACCCTGTTGAATGCTTTTTCAGCGTCGAGGCCCACCAAGACGGCAGGGATCTTGAACCTGTAGCTTTCTCGATGAGATGTACCACCCGTCTAGTGTTATCATCGGTTTGGCAGCCCTTAATGAAGCCGGACTGATCCGGGTGGATAAGTGCCGGCATCAAGACATTCAGCCTGCCTGCAAGTATGGACGAGTAAAGCTTGGCGTCCAGGTTGAGCAGGGCAATCGGCCTGTACGATGAGCACGACGACGGGTCTTTCCCAGGCTTGGGGATAACCGAGATTATCGCTTCAGCCATGGACCCAGAGGACACGCCTTCTTCTGCCATGCAATTAAAAAGTCGTACCAGGAAATCGCTTCGTTCCGAGGCAAAAGTTTTGTAAAAGGTCGCGGTAAAACCGTCTGACCCCAGGGCCTTATGAGGCTTCAGGGCCTTGATGGCCGCTAGGACTTCCTCCCTGGTGAAGGGGGCGACGAGCTGGTTGTTCCACTCCGCCGACACCTGGGGAGCGGGAGCGCCCTCAGGTATTCCTCCTGTGCCCTGGCATTAGGGGCGTCCCCGGCGTAGAGTTCTTCATAGAAATTGCCAAAGAGCCCCGCCTTGGTACCATCATGGTGGATGAGGGTCCCCATAGCGTCTCGTATTCCCCCTAATATATTCTTTTTCCCTCTTGTCACGGAGTTGGCGGGCCAGATGTTTCCCCACCTTGTTCCCTTGGGAGTACGAGAGGTGCCGCAATTTCAGCAGCGTGAGCTCCGCTCTATTATTATAGTGAGCTCTAAGTTTCCCCCTAACCGCTGTCAACTGCCGCACCGCCCGCCGGGAGGGATTCTGCTTGTGGGCAAGTTCAAGCGAAGAGAGTTCTTCTTCCAATTGTTCCCGTTCTTTCCTTCTTAATTTGTTGAGGGCTGCATTAAGTGCTATACAGCTGCCACGTATAGAAGCTTTGAAAGCGTCCCACATGTTATATATCGACCTGTCGCCTATAGCGTTAAGGTAAAAAAAATTGGAAATAGATTTCCGCAACGCTTGGCAGGAGGATGTATCTCGAGCCAAAGAGGCAGGTAAGTACCATCTACGGCAGGTGATATCGACCGTTTCCCAACGGAGGCAGATAGCCAGCAAGCTATGATCCGAGACCGATAAAGGGAAAATCTTGGCATCGCGCAGATCCCCCCGGAGAGATTGGCTAAGGAAGAAATGGTCCAGACAAGAGTAGGAACGGTGGACATGCGAGAAGAAAGTAAAATCCTTGGTGTGCGGGTACAGGGAACGCCACCCGTCAACCAACCCCATGTCCGGAATCAATCGCTGCGTTTCAGTGGAGAACAAGCCGGTGTCAGATCTCTGGTGATGTGTGCTGTCCATATCCCTATGCCAAACTAGGTTAAAATCCCCCATTACAATTAGAGGCCCCTCCACAAAGTCTAGGACTGTCTTTAGCAGACCCTGTATGAACCCGTTCTGACCCACATTAGGAGCATAGAGGACCAGAAATGAGCAAAGCCTACCACGTAGCACCCCCTTGACCACCATCCAGCGCCCCTCCTTGTCATTGAGCACTCCAGTGGGCTGGAAGTGCAGGCACGCCCGGAACATGAGGGCCACCCCCCTATGCTTCGCGGGGGCTGAGGACCTATATATGAGGGAGAATTGTTTATGCTTGAGGTGGGAGTCGTCCCGCCTAGTCAAATGAGTTTCCTGCAGCCCCACCACATCTAAGTGGTGGTCAAGTATGTACTTCCAGATCTTCTGGCGCTTTTGGGGAGAGTTCAGCCCCTTCACGTTCCAAGTCCCTAAAGTGAGCGGCATCCTAGTTGCGGAGACATGTTGTGCAATCTATAGAAGCCTACGGGGCCATCCAGCCTCCCACCCCCCCAGCCAGCCCCCACAAATCCCAACCGACTGTGCCCTCCAGGGGAGTGCGATCCGTGCATAAGGAACATCCTCCCAACTTGTCTCATTCAATCGCTCTGTGTCTCCATACATGCCTTGTCTCAATTGCAAAGGAAATATCAACTCTTCCCCCCCCCCCCCAAGCTACCACCACTACCCACCCTCCCCTCCCCTACCCCCCCCAACCCCAACAGACCCCCCCTCCCCTCCTCCCTGCCCCAAAGACCAGCCGGCCTAGCCAAGCAACGCAAAATAAAATGGCATAAAGGCCTAGAAAAAGGGTCTCTGGGAACCAAATAGGCAGTGGGGGTCCCTCACGAACCTACTAGGGGAGCGTGTCTCCAGGATTACCATATTGTGTTCTCAATACCTGGTGAAGAGATGTCTCTCCGACGCACTCGGTTCTGCCCCACAGGCTCACTCAGTGAGAGGGCCGTCCTGTGATACAGCGTCCGTGACCAGCGCCACAGAGGCCACCGCAGCCCCCCTCTCCTATGGGCTGGCGGAGATATCCGGTCTCCCCGGAGCCGCCGCATTGCCCATTCTCTGCCATGCCGGGGAGCGTTGTCGTCTTCTCGATGGTGAAGCGCCGCTCTTGGGTGTCGCTGTAGAATCGTCCAAACCAAGGATTTCCATGGCAGCCTTGAGGGATCTGACCTGGACTAATTTGTTCTGCCAGCGAAAGATAAGGCGAAAGGGGTGACCCCAGGAATAGACTACCTTCTGGTCCCTAAGGAAATTGGTAACAGGGCGAAAGTCCCGCCGCGTCTGCAGGGTCAAGGCCGCCAAATCGTGGAACAGCTGGGGCTGATGGTCGCGAAAACGCAAGGGGTCAAAGTCTCGTGCTTTTCTTAGTATCCATTCTTTTAGTTGGAAGTCATGTATACAAACCAGGATATCGGGAGGTGGTGCCTTCGGTCCTCTAGGTAGCCCGACTCTGTGGACCCTGTCCATGCGGATCTCCTGGGGCTCCTCATCACTCAGGACAAACTGGAAGAGGGCTTGTACGTATTCTCTGAGGTTCTTGCCTTCTCCCACCCACGGCACCGCTCGGATCCTGATATTATTCCGGTGAGACCGGTTCTCTAAATCCTCAGCATGGGCCTGGAGATCTAGGTTCTGTTCCGTGAGCCGAAGGACGTCTTGTTGGAGTTGGTGCACGTCTTCTGCCAGGCCCAGATCGTGCTCCTCCAAGGTGGCCACTCGCTCCCCAATTCCGTCCATGTCCCTCCTCACTTCACGGAGATCCGATGCCAGCTGAGAGCGTAGTTACGAAATGTCTTCCTTCATGGCTTGAAAGAGTTCGACCATAAAGGCCATGGTGGCCGGGGCCTCATCATCATTCCGCGGGAGTGACTTACTGGGTCCCCGCGATGACGACGATGGTACTCCCTTGCTCAGCCCTTCTTTGGCAGGTTTGTCCTTATGCTGCCTGCCCGCCATGGTGTGACGCCGGGGCCCACAGAGTAGATGATCGCTCCTTGTGATCAAGATCCAGGGATTGACCCCGCAAGGTGGTAGCTTGGTGCCTCAGACCGTCAGCAGCCCTGTCCCTCAACCTGGGCTGTGTAGCTACCCTGAGGTGCCGCTCCTTTATTATGTAGGCCTCGTCGGGGGATCAGCACCGAGCAGGTTTCACCAGGGCACCCATTCAGTGTGTGCGGTCAGCAGCCCACCATCAGCCGCCCCCTCTAGGATGCGCCATGCAAGGGCCCAGCTCACCCACGACGCTGGAGGACTCTTCATCAAGTAGCCCGGAGGGCAGCGCTGGCTCCGTTAGGCCTGAGGCTGTGCCAGCTGCAGTCTGTGTCACAGGCGCAATCCGCGGTGTGCAGGGCCGCCGGGGAAGGATACTCCACTGTGCACGATGACCAGAGTTAGCCCCGGTAAGCCGGAAGTTGTAGCGGCAAGAGATGCGGGGCCCAATGTGCTCCTCCGCCAGGCGGACCCGGGCTGTTGAGTCGCGGCCTACTCGGGCGTCCCCGCGACCCCAGGGCCCCCCCTCCAGGCATGCAGGGGCGAAGGCCGGGGGACCAGAGCTGTCCGTGTGAGATCGGGAGGGGGGGGAGGCCGACACTGTACTGGCCTCGGTCGTCTCGCCCCTCTGCAAACTCCACTCCCAGGACCGCAAAAGAGGAGGCCCGCACAGGCCGGAGATCCCCGGGCTCGACTGAATCGGGAGCCCCGATCCCGCGACAGGTCCCCGGCGCGGCCGCACTTCAAAGCTCTCACCTCCGGCCCGGGTGTATCAGTCCTTGCTCCACCGGAGCAGTCTTCCGGAGCCGGGCCGCCGATGATGCTCCGCAGGGGTGGGAAGCGGACCCCTCAGGCTCTCTCCTTTCCCCTCCAGGATCGACCTCAGCGCTCCGGAATCCTCCACAGGGGGGTCCAGCGGTAGCCTCCAATTTCGCCAGGCAGGCCGCACCGGCAGTCGCAGTTCCGGGAGGGCTCGAGCGTGAAGGTAAGGCGCTCAAACCGACCAGGCACACTCCCGGGCACAATTTGTGTGAGATGAGGCGGCTGAAGTCCCGTGGGGAAGCTAATTCAAGGCTTGGAAATTTCTCGGCGCCGGAGAGACACACAGACATGTCTTACTCCGTCGCCATCTTGGACACGCCTGACCTCTGGAAACTTTTATGTTACTGAGTTTCCACAACAGGGAGCCAGCTCTCCTCGGTCCCTTGGGGACAAGTTACTTCAGGACACAGCTCACTGCAAAGTCCTTTCAAGCAGGGGGACACAGCACAAAGCAGAGTCCCTTAGCCCCTCCTTGGTTAAATAGCAAACTGCAGACCAGCCCCAGAACACACAGCAAGGGTCAGTCCTTTCCTTCCGTCTCTTCAGCTGTTTCTTCCTTGGCAGAGGTTCCTCTTGACTACGAAGTAGTTTCAATCCTTTTCAGTCTTGATCAATCCAATGTTCAGGGGCTTCAGCTAGTTCTACCCCTAAATGTCTTTAAAGTCTTTGTGTTCAGAGGGGCACTGACCCCTGTTCAAACCCGTTCTGGATGTCTCCCTGCCAGTGGCACCTTCTACCTTTGATTAGTGGGGGTCTGGATCCTCAATCACTCAGCAGGAGATGGAGCTGTTGTTTTATGGCGGCAGCCCAGGCCTCTTCCCCTCCAGGGGTTACTCCTCCCCCCTACACTCAAGATGCACGTCAGCCTGTTGCTGTCTCCCCATCTCACCTGGGTCAAGACATTCCCCAGATCATATCCCATTTAAATCCAGACAGTCAATCCACAACCAGGCAGAGACACACACAAATGTTAAAACACAAAAAAACTAACCCAATGCACCTCGATCTTGCGCTTGACAAGCAGAAGAGCCATTGACACAAGTCAGTGAGCAGACTTAGGAATATGGATAGTGTAGCCTAGAAGTGCTAAGAGGGTGTCTGGTGTAACGGCTACTTTGGTCATGGCTGAGATGTGGGAAGAGATAGATGTTCAGTAAAAGCAAATCTGTGGGCAGGTCTATGTTAAGTGTGCATCTGCGTTCGCGCCTGAACATTTGGAACATTGGTCAGATCCCAGGCGTAGAAATTTTAAATGGAGCAATTTAGGTCAGTTATTGACTGAAATACATTGGGTTTGTGAACAATAGTAGGACCACATTTTGTCTGTGAGTGGGGATCCCAGTTCTACACTCCAAGCCTCCCGGACATGAGCAGTTGTGTCAGGCTTCATGACAGTGCAGAGTCAGTATAACCTGGAAACCAGCCCATCTCCATCAGCGTCCGAGATGACAAGCATGAGCGGAGGGAAGTCACCCAGGGCCAGGGAGTAGAGGGAAGAAGGGAGCTTAGTGTTATGCAGTCGCTGATGCATGAAGTGGTCCATGTAAAATGCAATCTGAAAACGGCTATCATCGGCATGTGTCAGGACATAGCCATCCATGGTATGGAGAGCATGGCTTTGGAGGGTGTGTTGTACTAGTTTTTCACGAGTGAGTGGTAGCCAGGGGTGGTTAGCTAGAGTAACTGTGGGAGAGTAGCGGGGCCACCGCCTAATACCCGTCAGAGTTTCTGCCTGGCCCAGCATGTTGTGGAAATGGTTTGAACATCCATGGAGTCTATTGGAAGGCCGTTTGGTAGATTTGAAGAGTATGGAAGGTCCCACCGCTGGTCCCTCTTGGGTTTTAGGTTTGGGAGGCAGGTGTCAGGGTGGTACCAGCGATGTGCATAATGGCATTGGCTGCAATATAGAGGTGGAGGTCTGGGACCCCGAAACCGCCTTGGTCATAAGGAAGAGTAACTAGGTATCCCATCGGATGTGGTGGCGCCGCCCGTTCTAAATGAGGTGTGTTAAGAGATTACGTAGGGTGCTGAAGAAATTCTGTGTGACCAGGATAGGGACATTCAAGGAAAGATACAGAAAATATGGGAGAACCACCATTTTTAATATTACTGCTCGTCCAACCATGGACAGGGGAAGTTTTATCCAACGCTCCACTTGAGTTTTAAGGGCATCGATTTTGGGACCATTGTTGAGCGGATTATCTGATCTCTGTTTCAGTGGAGATGGATACCGAGGTACTTGGTGCTATAAGCAGCCCAAGTTAGGGAATAAACCGCGGAGAAGGGGCGGGAGACGTCTGTAAGGGGGAAAAGTACAGATTTAGTCCAGTTAATTTGGAGTCCAGAGAGGCCACAGTATCGGGTTATTTCCTGAATAGGAGGAGGGATGTTATCTAATGAATGATAAATGAATAGCAGAATGTCATCTGCTTACAGGAAAAGTAGGAGGGGCCATGAGAGAACGAGACTCTGTGCATGTGGCGCTCCTGAAGGGGATGGACTAAGGGATCCAGTACGATGATGGAGCGAAGATAGAGGACAGCCCTGCCTAGTCCCCCTTGTGATAGGCAGTACATCCTTTAGGAAGCCTTTGACTCACAGGCATGCCACTGGACTAGAATATAAGAACATGATCAGGGAGATGAACATGGGGGTCGAGTCCCAGTTTGATTAAAGTTGCTTTCAAGAAGGCTCACTCCAAGGAGTCAAACACCTATTCGGCGTCAAGTAGGGCAACTATGGCAGGTGTTGTGGGGGAGATCTTGTTGAGCACCTCAAAAATGAAGTATAAATTAAGGGAGGTGGAGCTGTGGGGAATGAAACCAGACTGAACAGGACATATAATCTGCTCCATCAGCAGGGATAGCGAGAACCTTGGTCAATATCTTACTGTCCAGATTAAGGAGGGAAAGGGGGCGGTAGGAGGTGCTTAAGTGAGGGTCTGTGTCCGGCTTCAGGAGGAGTTCTGCTTCGCGCAGTATGGCTGGCAAAACGCCAGCCTCCAGAGATTCTGTATACCTAACTAAGAGATGTTTAACAAGTTGTTGTTTGAAAACTTTACAGAAAGTTCCTGTCGTGCCATCAAGGCCAGGGGCCTTGGACCCATCTTGGGCGTTGATCGCTTGCGTGTCCTCTTCACAGGAGATCGGCCTCGCTAAGGAATTGTTGGCCATCTGTTAGCCACACCATGAGATTTCTGCTAGGTGTGATGGGATCTCTAGCACGTCGTCCGGCATGCAGAATATAGGAAGATTTTCATAATCGCGTCTGAACTCAGCCAGAGCCACACCACAGCTCTCCTTTGGACGGACCACAGCTGCGTTCACTTTACCTACAATAAGACCACAACCAACAACCATCCTCAACCCACTCTGCGAAGAAACTGGAACAAAATCACCATTGACCAGATCTCCTCATCGCTTCTTCAAAACCCCCCCGCCCACTCCTCAAACCCCGACCAAGCAGCCATTAACCTCACCCAATGGCTATCCAACAGCGCCGACATCCTAGCACCGTTGAAAAAACGTCAAATCAAACTAGGCAGCAAGAAGGCCTCCTGGTTCAACGATGATCTTAAGAAATCTGAGAAACTCTGTCGCTCCCTTGAGAAGGCCTGGAAAAAAGACCCAAACACCAGCACCAAGGACGCCTTCAAAAACGCCACCCGTATACACCACCAACTGATCCGGAACGCCAAGAAAGCCGCTTTCAAGGACCGACTAGATAACAACGCCCACAACAGCAAGGAATTATTCAACATCGTCAAGGAATTTACCAACCCCTCAGCCAACTCCAACGACATCACCCCCTCTCAAGCCCTCTGCAACTCCCTAGCCTCATTCTTCCACAACAAGATCGCAGACATCCACAACAGCTTCGACAACCGACCCAAAGACCAACCCACCCAACCCTCTGCAGGACCCCCACCCCCCTTGAACATCCTCAACGACTGGAACCCAATCTCCACTGAGTACACCATCCGCCTGATGAACTCTATCCACTCAGGATCCCCCACAGACCCATGCCCTCACCACATCTTCAACAAAGCAGACTCCATTATAGCACCGCACCTCCGAGACGTCATCAACTGCTCCCTCAACTCTGCCACCTTCCCGGAAAGCTGGAAACATGCCGAACTCAGCACCCTTCTGAAGAAACCCACAGCTGACCCCACCAAACTCAAAAACTACCGCCCCAACTCGCTCCTTCCATTCCCGGCCAAAGTCATTGAGAAAGCTGTCAACAACCAGCTTGCCGCCTTCCTTGAAACCAACAAATCCCTCGACTCCTCACAGTCCGGCTTCCGAGCCAAACACAGCACTGAGACCGCACTCATCGCAGCAACAGACGACATTCGAACTCTGCTAGACAACGGAGACACAGTCGCCCTCATCCTCCTCGACCTCTCCGCAGCCTTTGACACAGTTTGTCATAGCACCTTAATACAATGCCTCAGAAACATCGGAATCCAAGGAAAAGCACTGGAATGGATCACCTCGTTCCTTGCCGGAAGAACTCAGAGAGTCCGCCTTCCACCATTCAAATCAGAAGCTACCGAAGTCATCTGCGGCGTGCCACAAGGATCTTCACTCAGCCCCACCCTCTTCAACGTATACATGAGCCCCCTCGCGGCCATCGCACGCCAACACAACCTCAACATCATCTCCTACGCTGAAGACACTCAACTGATACTATCACTCACCAAAGACCCTAACACCGCCAAAACCAACCTACATGAAGGAATGAAAGAAGTAGCCGAGTGGATGAAGTACAGCCGTCTAAAACTGAACTCAGACAAAACAGAAGTCCTTATCCTAGGTACCTCCCCCTCCGCCTGGGATGACTCTTGGTGGCCAGAGGCCCTTGGAAAAGCACCCATCCCGACGGACCACGGACGGAACTTAGGTGTCATCCTGGACTCCTCACTCTCTATGAACAGACAAGTCAACGCCGTCTCATCATCTTGCTTCAATATTCTTCGCATGCTCAAAAAAACATTTCGCTGGATCCCCACCGAAACTAGAAAAACGGTCACCCACGCACTGGTCACGAGCCGCCTGGACTACGGAAACACCCTATACGCCGGTACCACCGCAAAACTCCAGAAAAAACTCCAACGCATCCAGAACGCCTCAGCCAGACTCATACTAGACATCCCGCGTAAAGACCACATCTCTGGACACCTGAAAAACCTCCACTGGCTCCCCGTTAACAAGAGGATTACTTTCCGCCTCCTAACCCACGCACACAAAGCACTCTACGAACTTGGACCCGAATGCCTCAACTCACGACTTTCCTTCTACACCCCCTCCCGCCAGCTACGATCCTCCAACCAAGCCCTTGCAACTGTACCTCGCATCAACAAAACCACCATGGGAGGCAGATCCTTCTCCTACCTGGCAGCTAAAACCTGGAACTCACTTCCCACTCACCTTCGCCTCACTCAGAACCACCTAACATTCAGAAAGCAACTTAAAACCTGGATATTCGACAAGTAATTCCCACCCTTCCTCAAGCGCCTTGAGACCCTCTGGGTATGTAGCGCGCTATACAAATCATTTGACTTGACTTGACTTGACTTAACAACCAAAAAAAGAGGGTCCAGAGGCCGTGTGCAATTCCGTGACATAGCTACCTAGATGATTGGGGTGGAGTACTTGTGCACGGGTGCGGCCAGGGCACTCCCCCTCAGCATAGCATTGCCCTAGTGTGTTTCCCAAAAAATGTGAGCTCCCCATAAGCCATGTCCGAAATTCATTCAGTAATCCAGCGCTGCGATGCAGTTGGGGATCGCCATGGTCGCGGCTAGGACTATTTCACGTAGGTCTGTCTCAGTATGCTGTTACTGGGAGCGGATAGTACACAGGATATCCATGTGCGCGGATATATGCTTTATAGCCCTCCCAGAGAACCTCCCAAGTCAAAACCCTGCCAGAGTTCAGTGCAAACTATTTGACAATGGAATCGTGAAGTTCGCTATGGAAGACTGGTCTGAGCAGAGCATTGCCATGAAACAGTCAGGTGCGCTCCGACCCATATCCGTAGCGGATCTGTAGAGTAAGGAGAACAGGCCTATGATCTGACCGCATTCGCAGGATAATGGTTTGACCTCTGTGGTCCATTAGCGGAGTGGAGCCAATAATCTAGCCACGTCCAAATATCACAAGGAGCTGAGAATGTGGTGTAACTCGGTGTGGATCGGTATTGAGCACACCAGATATCCTGTAAAACATAAGTGTCTATATTTTGTTAAAGTACTTCCCACGATCGGTGCTTACCACTCAGCTGGGTGCTGGTGGAGTCAATGTTAGAGTGTTGCACCATGTTGAAATCACCTTCCAGAATGAAAAGGTCGGCATCTTCATGTCCCTTATGAGCATATTACTCCTGAAAGAATTCTGGATCGTCGGTGTTTCTGGGCGTATATGTTGAACAATAGAACACGTTTGTCAGCAAGAGTTCCATGTAGAATCAAATAGCGGCCGTATGGGTCTCAGTGGCTTTTATGGAGGGAGAAGGGGACTCTATTATGGATGAGGGTGTAGACTTCACGGGAATAGTGCGCTCCCCAAGCAGTTTCATATGATTGAGTATCATTAGGTGAGAGATTTGTTTTCCTGAAGAAAGGCTATTTCAGCCCCATGACGGGAAAGATATGAAAGGGCCTGTTTGTCCTTGCGGGGAATATTGATGCTGCATATGTTCCATGTGAGGAAGGTAATGTCTATCACGTTCCCAGGCCCTGCATAAGATGGCACAGAGGACACATTTGTATGGAGAACATTGCCAAGTTGAGAGTTAGTACATGGTGTATTTGATGTGCAATGAATCACAAAGGGAAAACCGTAGTGGAACTTCCCCTACCCCCCACACATACTAGATAAAAAAAAAAATCCAGTGAGCCCCGAAAAAGAGCAACCATGAACTAAACAATCATAATAAGGATAATGCAGTGTTCACCATGGGGGAGTGGAGACGGCTCGGCAAGGTGTTTGCTGTCTTATTTAGAGATATCTGAAATGGAAAGGAAGAATCAACCGCATACATACAATAGATGTAAGGTTAAAGTGGTAGGAAGCCAATGATGAACAAAGCAGTGTCTTAGGCACTCCGCAGGAGAGAAGTAGAAGAAAGCCAGTTGAGTGAGAGCCAAGTATTGCAGGCCAGTTCGGACCTAAGGGGGCTGATGGGTATGAGTCTGTGATCCAGTACGCTCCGGCGTAATCTGCCTAGTAGAGGAAGACTTGGAGGTAAATTGTTTGCAAAAGTAGATCGCCCCTGCTGGGGTGCCGGAGATGCAAGGTGTCCCATTAACCTTGACCCGTAGCCAGGCAGGGTAGAGTATAGCATATTTAAGGCTCAGCTTGGGGATTGAGTTCTTGGCATCAAGTAATTTCCGACTGGCCTCTGTGGCAGTGAATCTGGACTAGAGCGAGATAGATGTGCCCTGGTAATGTAGGGGACCTTGTTCCTGGGCTAGGCTTAGAGTGGTGTCCCTGTCCCTATAGTTAAGGAGGCGTGCTATGAACAGACTTGGCAGGGCCCCCACTGGGGGTCGAGGACCAAGGGAACAATGAGCATGCTCCACTGCAGATATAGAAGAAAAATAGTTAAGGTCGTGAGATCTGTGAAAAGCTGCTCGACTAACACATTGGGGCACCCCATATTTGGGGGTTCTGTGATGCCAGAGGTGCAGATATTGTTCCTGTAGGTCCTCGCCTTAAAGTCTTCATTTTTAATGGTTACTGTTTTGAGGATACACTACAGTTTTTTGATGCGTTTCAATGCAGTGGTAGCGCTGTCCTTCAGGCCTGAGATGTGCTCCTCCTTGCTGTCAATCTGTGTGCCCTAGCGATCTAGGCGCTCTCCCAAGCGGTCATTGTGGCTAGCCAGGGTGTCAAAATGAGCTTACATGGCGCAGAACCTGGCCTTATGCTCTGCCATGATGGCGATCATGCCGCTAGCTACGTCTGTGCCGGAATCCTGGTCCGGGGGTTCATCCATGTCCAAGTGGGAGTCATGGCTTCTCGATGGTTTGGCCTCGTCCAAGAGCAGCTTCTTCTGTTTAGGATCAGTATGGCCCATGACCACTGACGATAAGCAGAGATGTTGTGGAGATGGGGGAGTAGAAGGCAGATGAACCAGTCAGTAGTGGTGCACCAGCACAGATGGGGATCCCCGGAAGAGTCCCCTGTGCAGCAGAGGTGCAACCTATCGGGAGCGGTGTAGGACAAGCTGAGGTGGCGGAAGCAGTGCTTAGGTATTCCCCAGGAGAGGGCCACTGGAAGATAGGTAGGTTTGGGGTGCCAAAGCACAGGGATTTGGGCGCGAAAACTGAAAGATGCGAAGAGGCTCCACACAGATGAAGAATACGAGACCGTGTAGTAAGAATTTCCAGGCATTATGGCAGATGGAGTCTAGCACATTCCCTTCCCTCGCAGTCTCAGCCAGCCACACCAGGGCCCAGGATGCAACAAGTAATGGGCGCAAATTGATGGAGCCTTCTAAAAGGCGGGGGCAGCCGAGAGTCCAGGGTACCCAAAGCTGAAAAGTGGGAAGAGGAAGGCCTCGCTCAAGGGCCCGAAGCCGCCTACCACAGCAGCCCGGGGACCGAAGCACAGGATAAGGGTAAGCCTTGAATGGCGCAGGCCCCACAGAGCGTCAATGTGGGCAGGCCGGGCAATGATATAGGGCCGCAGAGGGAGCAACAGCCCGTGGGGGAACTGCAACTCACAGGCCAGCCCTGCAAGGATATAGAGGGGCCGCGGTGCGTCGCAGATGTAAGCTCGCCACTGTTGGGCCAACCACGTCGATCGGCAGCAGCAGTGCCACACATTGGCCATGCAGGCCTCGCCCCCCTTCTCCAGATCGTTCCCCCAAGCAGCAGCAAGGTGATGTGGGCAACCTGCGGGACCAGGTGATTCCTGCCTCCAGTTTATCCACAGCCACTTTTGTGGCATGTCCTCGGAGGCTGCACCCGCTACTCAGGCTGCCCAGATCAAAAAAGTGGTCAGCGAGGGGCCGCAGTATAAGAAGCCCCACGATTACCAGCACGCTGTGGCCAGGAGCAGCACCAGACCACAGACTGTCGTTTTAGGGCAGTAATGGCGGAGATTCGTTGCAGACGAGGGCCACTACAGCCGGAGCCTCACAAAAAAGAAAGCACCCTAGTTCTGGCTGCTGTTGCCACGCCCCCCCACCCCCCACAGGATTACAGCTTTAAAAGGAGTCTATTAAGATTATTATTTTTGAATCATTTTAAGAGAATTAACGCTGAAGTTGATAGAAGAAGTTTATGTACCTGCAGAAACAGATCGCATAATATATGAAATGGAGAGAGTGTGTTACAAAGGGTGCAAGTCCCTGTGGGGAAGAAACAATCCTCATGCTCTTCCACATTAAACTAGGCCTGAGTTCTGCGTAAGACTCCGCTGAGCTGAGTTCCGCAAGCGGCGGAGTGCATTTGAGCATGCCGTTCGCAACGATTTTCAGTGGCGAGTGTTTGTCCTGTGCTGTAAAATCAGCGCAAATGGCACCATGCGCAGCGCAAGAGGGTGCTGCTTCTTTTCTGTTGCTCAAGTAGATTTTCTACTCGAGTGGTGGCTTTCTCAACGCGGACGAAAGGTTTCTCCACGTGACCGTCACAACCATCCACGTCCGCCTGCGTTGAGAAATTTGACCACCCGCGTTGAGAAACCTCACGTGGAGGTGGATTTTCCTTGCTCGTCAACTTGACGTTGATGAGCGCGAAAAAAACTCCACTCTGCGTTTTTGCAGAAATCTCCGCAAGTGGAGTTCACTGCACAGTCCTACATTAAACAAGAGGACATATAGAAGATTTCCTGACCGAATCCCTTCACCAACTGGAGTCGTTTGGCAGTTTTTGCCTGTGTTGAAATAGTCAGTCTTAGGAGTACTATATCCAGTCTAACAGAAGGGCAAGAAATATAACATCCAGACAAAAGACCAATACTAAAAGAATGCTTATAGATACCGTTGAAAGAAGATTCAGTGTGGCTAACTAAGGGGTCCAGAAAAATTACCATAGGGAAATCTGGATACTGTCTATGCTCAATTACACTCCACACCGAAAGTAATAATGCACATTACGCGATGAACCGATGGAAGTGCACTACTCACAGGACGCCTTGCGTCTCATCGCAGTAACTTCATTACAGTCAGCCTGGATGCGTGTATGCATGTGCATCCCGGTCCGTGGGTAGCACAATAAACACATGGGATTTACAACTGATTCAGGGATGTCCGAAGCATATATTAAAGAGATTTTAAAATACACCCTGTGTTTGGCAGACCTGGATACTGTTTATGCCATTATGAAACTGCCCTGGGGAGTCTTGAAATCGAGGTAGACATAACCTGAACTGTCATCCAGTGATTTGTTTGACGTCGAAGGTCCCGTTTTGACACTCTTGCTTGAGTTGATTTGCAAGAGCGATCTCTCTGCAAATTAAGATTACAGTTGAACCTTCTACAGTACAGGAATAGAACAATGGAAAAGTTAAACTGGGGTCAGATTGCAAACACTTATGCATTACAATTTTGCACGAATATCTGCTCAAAAAATGTTATTGCAAAAAGTACGTTTCCTCCAATAGGATTGCCCAAAAATTAAGTTTTTTTTCACCTGTTGGTCAAAGCAAATATTATTTTCTCTGTATAATTGTAAGAAAGTCGCATTGCATCAAAACTTGGGACAGTCTGTTGTAGATTTGCACGAAGGACAGTTGTGTAATCAATTCAAAGAATGGTGACCCCTTTTTTCGTAAAACTAGATAAAGTGGGGGCAAAGAAGGTGTAAAGGCCAGTGGACTCCATTCATTCTGAAGATATGCATACTCTTATTTTGTACGGTGAAAATGTATTAATTTTATTTGCAGTTTTATATTACGCTTTCGCTTTGGGTGTCTGAGCGCTTTACATTAGAACAGTTTCAATCTGCTTTAGGACTGTGGATGCATGCATTGTAGTGCACATGAAAATAAGAACTAAACAATGGACAAAGGTAATGTATAGTAAACTAGACCTAAAAACTAACATTTGGCAAAGCTAATAGAATTGGGGTTGGCGGTCAGCATTTGAACTTTGCCATTGCTTGTTTTCTTTTGCCATGATTTTGTAAAATGTTCTTTGGGGGTTGCGTTTGGGCCCTCAATAATTTGAAAAATATTAGCTAAAAGCATAAATATTTTTGGGCTTCTAAAAGCTCAAATTTCCATTGACGTTCCTGGCACTGAAGGGAACTACGTTGTGTGTGGATGTGCACCTTGTGAAAGACCAGAATACCATCACTCACAGTGAAGATAGTGAGTGGCTGAACTTGGCTGACCCATTGCTCAGTGCTGTATACTGGGATGGGAGGAAGAAAATGTGAATAACATAATAGACCAAAAGAATAAGAGTTGGCTGAAACCCCCCTACAAGTAAAAGAAATGTGATTTTAGAAAAATCGATATGTCTTGCCTAATGGCAGATGTAAACTACTATTGGCAAAGCCAATAGGTCTGATGTTGGCCTCCCGCCTTTTGGTTTTGTCAGTGCTTATTTTGTTTCGACATGTGTTTTGCAAAACTTTCTGTTGGGATAATGCCTGGCTCTAAGAATCTAAAAAAACAATGACTAAAAGCAAAAGTATTTTGTGGACTCAAAAAGAACAGCTTACCTTGCGTTTAAGGGGCCTACTTTGTGTGTGAATGTACTCCTCGTCAAAGGGCAAAAACCCATCACTCACAGTGAAGCTGGTACATGGCCCTTGCTGTATATCGTAGCTGGTGAAAGAAAAATGAGAATGACAAAAGCAGAGTCAAAGATAACGTGGTGATTAATTTTCCTGTAGGAGAGAGTCCAGAGTTTTGTCTAGGGCAAGTTTTAACTCGCCAGTAACAAAGAGGGTTAACATGCATGCTGCAAAGAATGTGTATTTTGCGTACCACAGAACTGTATTTTATTTTTATGTGGATAGTTCAGTGGGTTACTGCTTTTGTCGCAGGGATCCTTTGGTGACTTGCAATTCATAAGTTACAGTCCTAATCCACACAGTGACCTGAAAACTGTCATTAGCTAGTTTGGGTAGAAATGCATTCTTATAAAGAAAGACAACCCCAATTACTGTGGTACATTTTAAACCCCGAGTTTGTGCTTTTCCAAACTACTCTTAAAATATAGTATGGATGACGTGATTCTACACCTTGTTGTAATCCTCATTGGTGTTTTTAACGTTTCCTTGGATGATTCATTGTCTCTGTATAATGTGTCTGTGGTATCAAGTGCTCTGACACCCTGCAATTGGTATGAGCAGCGCTAAAAAAAAAAAGAAATGTTTGTGAGAGATGAAATATGGAACGATCAGGGGCGTTGTTGGTGAGTGGTGGTAAGGGAATCCGTGGTGGGCGGAGCATATAGAGAAGTAGGCGGAGCCAGTGGAGAAATTAGTTGGAGCCTGGGGACGTGGGTGTGGTCTTCTAAAAAAAAAATGTGGAGCACCTGCACTTAAAATTTTACAAATTCAGCACTGCCTCTCGATCCAAATCTTCAGGTAAGTCAAAGAAAAATACACAAGAAATATAAGCAGGATTTGGCCCATTCCCACCACTCGTACTCTCCTGAGTTCAAAACTGATCTTCTAACTTGTCCGGCACAACCCAAGCTTCAGGGGTGGTCCACCACTTCTAAGCATGTCGAAGAGCCCCAAACACCAAGCTCCGACTATTCGGATCTCTGCTGACTCCCTCTGGTGCACTTGCAGGCCCCACAGAGCTGAGAGATGCTCCACATGGATT
This sequence comes from Lissotriton vulgaris, assembly GCF_964263255.1. Classification (NCBI taxonomy): domain Eukaryota; kingdom Metazoa; phylum Chordata; class Amphibia; order Caudata; family Salamandridae; genus Lissotriton; species Lissotriton vulgaris. The sequence continues at coordinate 1,450,699,261 of NC_141694.1, forward strand.
ACCACCAGCAGGAGTGCCCTCTGTGCCAGCTGCACCCTCCAAACTCATAATGGGGCCAATTTCGGCACCACTGCCCATGCTGGTTCCCAGGGCATCGACTCAGATGCCGAGTCTGTCCTCTCCAACATAGAGTTGGCACTGGTTCAACCTTGTTTGAAGTCACTCTCAGCTGCCATTGAGGCTTCACTTCCTCGGCCTGATCTGCCTCCACAATGACAACAGCGCACCCTGCATTCCTTGTTTGGCATGGATTTGGATAACTATTATGATTCAGTTTGAGATTGGCCAGCCGCATCATGAGGATATCTGGCATGATGGCCTGTAGGAGTTTAATGGCCTTGATACCTCCCCTGAGTCTGGACTTCTCTCACCCCCTGGCCTTGCTACTGAGGAGAGTCCTTCCTACACTATGGTCATGCGCAGGGCGAAAGAAGGCCTTGACTTCCAGTTCCCCACCTTTGAGGTCAAGACCAATGTACTTATGAAGGTTCTTCAGCCAGGGAAGACATCTAAAAAGCCCCTCCTACCATTTAACTAGGCCCTTACAGATGCCTTGTTGTGGGTGTGGGCCAAAACTTGGTCTGGCCAACCCCCACATTGCACAACCCCACTGCCCTATCCTGGGGGATCCAGCATTTTTAACTCCGCAGCCCTCAGTTGAAAGCTTAGTGGTACAGGTGCCTGCAAGCAAAACAACCTCCCCGTCTTTGAGGCTACTTTCCTGATAGGTAGATGAAACTGGTAGAGCCATTCGGGAAGACAGTCTTTTCATCCACCAGCTTGGTGTTGAGGTATGTGCATGCCAGCTGCCTGTTAGGGCGCTATTCTCCAACATTTGGGACTCGGTATCTCAAGTCAACCACGTGTCCCTGATTATCCCCGACCAGTCCTCGCTCAGGCCATGCAAAGCAGTCATGACGCAATAAAGTTCACATTTCTTTGTAGCATGGACACCAATGGTTCAATCTGTCGGCTCATTGACACCAGTGTCGGCATTCGCCGCTGCGTTTAGCTGAGTTCCACTGGTTTTGGGCGATGTCCATTCGTACTTCATGAATATGCCGTTTGACGGGACATGCCTGTTTGGGACAAGGCAGATTTCTTTCTCGAGAGGTTCAAGGAGAGCGGGGCTAGAGCACACTCTATCTTACCTCGCAAGCCACACCAGCTCTACCGTTCCTTTTGTGGCTTCAGCAGAGTTACCCCATACTGTCTGCCTCGCATCCATTGGTTTGCAGATGTGGTGCCCACCACTCCTGTAGTCTAGGTCAATGGGCTGCCCATTCAACTACCCACCTTCCCCCTGCAGCCCCACCTGCCAAACCCCTTTATAGTGCCCTTAGTGGGGCACAGCCACCTTGTATGTGGCAGGATTCGACGATTCTTGCTGGGTCGGGAGGCCATAACATCCAACAGATGAATACTGTAAATTGTTCAGAAGGGCTATATCTTACCTTTCCCTTCCGCACCGCCACACCTTCCAATATCCCTCCCCCAATCAATGACATAAGACCATCCTTTCGTTTTACGGCAGGAAGTGTAAGCCCTTTTGGCCAAACTCGCGATCAAGAGTGTGCCCGTGTCAGAAGTAGAATGCGGTTTCTATTCTCAAGTTTCCTTCAGCCAATCCTAGACCTGCACCTTATCAATGCTTTCCTCAGGAAGGAAAAGTAAAAAACGCTCACACTAGCCCATATCTTGTCTGCCCTGAACTCTGGAGACTGAATGGTGGCATTAAACCTGCAGGGCGCCCATTTCCAGAAATCAGTCTGCAGGCCCATCAGCGCTATCTGCAATTTGTGGTGGGACTGGAGCATTTTCAGTTTGCTGAGCTCCCCTTTGGTCTCACCAGTGCCCCCGGGTGTTCACGAAAGTGATTGTGGTGGTGGCAGCACATGTTCGGAGGTCAGGGGTACCAGGCTTTCCCTACCTTGACAACTGGCTGTTAAAGGCAGGTAGTGGTCAACCATTTCCAGGCTACGGCAAACCTCCTGTCATCTTTGGGGTTAACTACCAACATGCTATAGTCGCACCTGACTCCTTCTCAGACTCTCCCCTTCATTGGAGCTATTTTGGGCACAGTTTGGTTTTTGCGCCATTCCCCCCTGGAAACCAAGTCCAGGACATTCAGTCTGATCCTGATCTTTCATTCTCAGTCCTGTATTTCAGTGAGTTCGACTCTGAGGCTGCTTGGACTGATGGCATATGCAGACTCTGCAGTGGAATCTGAAGTCTCAGTGGGCCCAACATCAAGAGTAATTCCCTGACCACGTTGAGATTTTGGAAGAGACTGCAAAAGGTCTGCATTGGTGGTTACTGGACCGCAGTTGAGTCAGGGGCAGACCTCTCTCTCTTCCCCATCCAGAACAGACTTTGTTGACTGACTCCTCACGTCTGGTTTGGGGGGGCTATCTGTGAAAGGTGGATATCAAGAGGCCCCTCATCTGTAGCAGAGTCCCTGCTTCATATCCACCTTCTGGAGCTCAGGGCCATCTGCCTGTTTTTGAAAATTTTACTATTGTCTATCAAGGGGAGGTTAACACAGGAGCTCATGGACAGCATCATAGCCATGTGATACTGCAACAAACAGGGCGGGTCACGTCTTAGACCCTGTGCCAGGAGGCCTTGAACCTATGGGTACAGCTGGTTCACCAAGAACTCCCTGGCAGGATCATGAATGCCAAGGTGGATGACATCAGCTGTCGGTGCCTGGCGTATCACGAGTGGCCGTTACACCCAGAGGTGGCACGAGATTACATCTGTGAATAGGGAGAACCTTGGATCAATCGGTTTGCCACCGCCAAGAACTGCAATGTTCGCACTTCTGTGTGCTGAAGTTTCCAAGGCGTCTCTCGCTTGGAGATGTATTCTGCCTCGAGTGGAACTCGAGAATCCTCTATGCCTATCTGCTGATACCACTTCTGCCCTGAGTTTTAAAAAAAGACCTTGGCCGGCTGTGCCCAAGTGAACCTAATAACCCTGGATAGTGGCACAGAGAATATGGTATCCAGAACTCCGGGCGCTGAGCATCTGTCCTCCGATCAGGATGCCCATCCGGGAGGATCTCCTGTCACAGTAGCTGGGCAGGGTTCTGCACTCTGGCCTTCGCTGTCTCCACCGGTAACAGCTTAACACCTCCGAACTTCCTCTGGAGGTGATTGATGTAATCTTTGCAGGCAGGTTTCCCTCCGCAAACACTGTGAATGCCGGTTGTTGGGACATATTTGTTGCTTGTTGCAGTACTCTGCAAGAAAGATCACAACCAGGCAAAGCTATATGACATTTTGTTGTTTTGGCCCTAGCCGGCCAGGGCTTGCTCTGAGCACGGTTAAAGGGGACTCCTTGGCTCCTTCGATCTTTTTGCAGCTGCCAGATCAGCCCTCTTTGTTTACATATCCAGTTCTCTTTTTGAAAGGCTTACAACATGTGTTTTCTCCCTCCCTTTGTGATACCACAACTGGACCGTAAGATGATACTGACATTTCTGATGTGCACTCCATTTAAGCCCCTCCACCACTGATTTCTTGCGGCTCCTCACCTGCAAGATAGTTTTCCTCGTTTCCATATCGTTCCATATCATTGGTGCGGTGATTGAGTGAGTTTCAGGCTATTTGTGTCAACCCACCTTACATCACCTTCTTCCAAGACAAACTGGTTTTGGAGACACAACTTATTTCTTGCCAAAATTGTGACGCTGCTCTGCGTCACTCTCCTAAGAAGGAGGAGATACTTCAGTGCTTGGATCCTAGGAGAGCACTGAGCTTTTACCTAGGTGGTACCAAAGCACATCGAGTGGATGATCAGCACTTTGAGATGGCTCCCTGGAGCAAAAAAGGCAAGGCTGTGAAGACGAGAACCGTTTCCCACTATATCGTGTTCTACATTAAGATCTGCTATGTAGTGGCTAAAAAGCAGCTTCTAGTAAGCATGCATGCTCATTCTAGCACTGTAAAAGGTGATACCACGGCATTGGCACGCGGAGTCTCTGTCCTGGGCATTTTTAAGGCGACTCTGTGGAGGACACTCTATATGTTCACGAATTACCATAATTTGAACAGCCAGGTTTGTAGAGTACGTGCTTGGTCCTGTAGGATTTTCTGGTTTGAGTCAATCCTCAGACTCACCTCCATATAGGTACTGCTTTAGTATTTATTCAGAAGGCGAGACATCTGCAGCTAAAAGCCTATATCAGAAGAACAAGTTACTTACATTTGTTAATGCTTTTTCTGGTAGAGACTCTAGCCGCAGATTCCTCCCCAACCCTCCCATCCTCCGCGCTCTGTGGTTGGCCTCTATCCATTATTAAGATACCAAGTATAGAAATCAGCACACTGGTCACACCGGTTTGGTTATGGGGCTTCGAATTGGGGGGCGTGAGCAGTCTCAAAAGCAACTGACCTAAGCATGTGTGCGTGGCGCCTCTAAAGGCTCCACACTTAATTTCTGGAGCAGAGTGGTGTCATTGGATAGCCACATGGCACCACCTACCGGCCTGCAGCTTACTGCAAAAAAGATTCTGGATACATTTGGATGCCTAGGCAATATTCTAAAGGTAAGGAGTTGGAGGCTGGATCAGATTTCTACCAGAAAGAGCTTTACATGAAGGTAAGTAACTAGTTAGTTAATGTCAAAGAGGTCAGAAATATACTCCATTTGTGGGAAGAAGCCAAAAAACAAAATTTGATCCTTTTGAGAAATGTGTACAGATGGTGTTTTTTCAACAGTGCTGTTGTAATTAAAGATTCCATTACTTACGATTGCTCGTGAAGCCAAATGACACTGTCAACAAGCATTGACAAAGGTGATGGATCGGCTTTGCTTTTTTAGTCCTGATTAACATGTTTTAAAAGCCTGCTTCAGTGGAAAAAAGCAAAACTAAAAAAAACTCTGACATGCATCTACAAAATAAAGAATTTAAAGTGGGATGAATTAATGAATGAATGAATTGTGTCTTATACCTCGTTAACTTAGCCCAATGGGCGTCAAGGCGCCTACATCAAATAAAGGAACTAGCCAGGTCAGACAGCAGTATCTCATTGGTAGGCTCTGATGAAGTACCAGGTTTTAAGGGCCTTTTTAAACAGGTCGATGGAGGGTAAGGTTTTGATCTCCACCGGAAGGGAGTTCCAAAGCTGAGGAGCGGCAACAGAAAAAGCTCTCGCTCCCCATCTGGTCAACCTAGCGCGGGGCACTACCAATTGGTGTAGCCCGGCCGATCGTAGGCATCTCGTGGGTACATAGCGTGTGAGCAGGGTACCAAGTGCGTCCGCAGGGCCAGCCGCAAGTGCTCTATATGTAAGACATAGGAGCTTAAAGGAGATTCTAAACTGGACGGGGAGCCAGTGAAGATTTCTCCTAGCAATGGTGGCAGATGATGCTATGGGAAGGGCCAGGACGAAGCGCGCTGCGGCGTTCTGTACGGTTTGCAGTCGATGGATAAGGCCCTTGTTGGACTCCACATAAAGAGAGTTACAATAATCAAGCCTGGAGCCAACAAGAGCAATCGCAATCTGTTTGCGCGCCTGGAAGGAGAGATAGTGGAGAATTCTTTTTAAGATCTTGATGACACCCCAGCAAGTGGCCACGGTACTATTCACTTGGAGCGTCATAGAGAGTGAAGTGTCAAAGATGACGCCGAGGTTTCTGGCCGATTGGGAGGGAGTGGGGCAGGTGCCGAGAGATGGAGGCCACCACTCGCTCGACCACACGTGTTGGTCTTTACCGAAGACCAAGACCTCTGTCTTGTCGCCATTCAGCTTTAGGGAGTTAAGGATCATCCACTCCGCCACACGCTGCATGCATGACCTAAAGCTGAATGCGGATGTACTGACATGTATTTTTAAGATACAATGTGAGCTCTTCAGAAGAGGAAGAATGATACACCAGACAGCCAGTGGCATGAGGTGAGGTAAATACTCCAGTGGGACGAAGAAAAATATAGAGAAAATGAAACCATACATCCTTTATTGTAGGATTTTCATTAATAGTCTAGAATAGATAGTTCTGCTCATATGTGGGTTATTTATACACTTTCTAACATCTGTTTTTTTTGCTAAAAAAAATTATTGTGCAACCTATGTGCAGACTATATTAACAAAACAAAAAGCTTCAAATCGAAAAAACATCACTAATGCTCAACTTGACTATGTTTTACATAGAAAAAGTAAACAAAACAAGGAAATGCTGACTGGTAGGTAGGCAGCAGCTCGTGAGAGCTGGAATTCGGCACTGCACCTTTAATAAAGCCTGACAGTCATATATTAAATCATGCATTGGGCTCTGACATTTTCACATTTTCTGGTTGGAAATATAGTTTTCTATTTTATTTTTTCAATAAACTCTCAATACCATTCAGAAGCAGGAGTCTTGAGACATCTTTTCCTGACTGAAAATCGGTTTATTCTGCTGTTTTGAAGCTTTCGTAACTGGCTTGCTATTGCTTTTTTAGGGTATTAATTATTTGTGGAAGAATGTAGAGGAAGTCCTCAGTGGCATTTGTATAGTCTGCCTTTCAGACTTGCAAACTGATGTGGAGTAGGACATTGGTCAAAACCTGTCCTTCAGAATTCCTAAGAACTGAGAGGGCTTTGCTCTGCTTGATAGGCATGAAGGCAAAGGAAGATTGGAGGAAGTTAGATGAAATCTCCAACAGTAAGCCATCCTGTCTCATCTAAAGCCCAGGACTAAATCCATATGCGGGTGTCATGGAGAAAAGCATCCCCGTTCCGACTGATAACATATGTTGGTTGTCATTGTAAAGAGGTTCAACAGCAACCTTCTCACTGTTGAATGTTTGGATGACTGCAAGACCATATATAGGACGTTGAAGAACTCATTACATGTGGCCTGTTATAGGGACTGTAAACTCCCGCTTTGATTTATTATTAACTCTGGTAGAGTAACTCCAGGCATAGGTGAAAATGCACCAGGAGGAAGACTGCACTTAACCATTCATATACCATCATTACTGATAGTGTGCCCATCAGGAGTATCTATTGTGGACAACATTGTGCATTCCATTATGTTTTAGTTGGGAATACAGTCATGCTTATTGATATCAAAAGCTGCCCTTCAAACTAGGCCTTCAGTGATCTTCTAGCCATTGCACCAACAAAAAAAATTACTAGATCTCTTCTGCTGGTCTCAATTTTGCTTGAATAAAAGCTGGAAACGTTTGACACGTGTGACAACTGAAGCCGAGAGCTCCAAAAAATAAAAACCATCTCAACAGAACCCTGCTTTTCTGAGAATGGTCCCTCACCCAGATTCAACCACGGTGCCTGCAGTTCATTAAAGCACTCTGAATAATTAGATCTTACGTCACCGGAACAATTAGAGCAAACTATTAGATGCAGTGGGCAGAAAAGTTTGTGGATCAAACACTGCTTTAAAAGGTACTTCCACTACTGCATTCTTGAGATGATGACATAGATCCCTTTTCAACTCCTGGCTTTCTCCTTGAAACCCCTGGCATTGACTTTGGAACATCTGGCCTCAGCGACAGCAAAATCAGTGCCAGGAACATCGATTGGGGCTCCACTTTCCTTGTTTTCAATCAGCTTTTCAATTACACCAATAGTGAATAATATTGTATTATACACTATTAGCGAAACAAAAAATATGTATAATTAACTGGAATATGACCCTATCTGGCAGCTGAGGTGAGTAAAAATGCTTTTAAATGTATGTGGTGTGGATGCTTATTTTAGTGTGTAAGAGTGAATATATGTGTGTGGTTGAGCATGTTTGTTTGATTAAAAATAAATGTAAAATGATGTTGCCTCCCCTACCCCTGGCATTTTGGTGAATTGATGTCCACCTCCCAACCCCCTCCTACCCATCCCCAAGAGCAAGAGTCTAAACTTTAAGGAAGTTCTGAAAATGGCTTTGAGTCTCCAATCAAATTCTTACCTTTTTGCGTTCAGGAGTTCTTGATAGAATTGCCTTACAAGAGAGAAAACTGAGGTTCAACAAACATAATCTCTAATACTTCACATTCTACCCCACATATTGAATAATCTACAAAAGTTGTTGAAAATATATAAACATAACCATCTTGTTCAAAAGAAAGGATCAGAGGCAGAAACGTAGTTCCATTTTGAATTATGAAGTTGGCAGATATGATGGTAAAAAGAGGAATAATCTGAATGCTAGTTTTTCGCTGAGTCAATATTCAACTCCAACAATGGAATCCGCTGTGCTTGTTTTATCTGCAGGATGTGTACTTCTGCATTCCACGTACACAAATACACTGGAACTTCCTGCTGTCTGTTTACACTGTTATTGTTAAGTTCTTTAAATTAGGTATTGCATCCGCTCCATGCACATTTTTCAGATGGATGGTGGTTGGAAGTAGCACATCTGATAAAAATGAAATCATCATAATTACAAACCCCCCCAGGTCCTAGAAACAGCCTAACAATGAAACGAATCGACTGAAGATCAGGGTTGGGCCTTCTAGCAATGATGTCCTTTCTACCTTCAATCATGTTGGCCTCAATACTGATTCCTGCAGATATGCCACAACAACATACAATCTGGGAACACAACTAAGTAGGTTAAGAGTGCTGTTCAAAAATGTTTTCCCAAGAGGAACAAACCATCTGCAGGTCTCAAAGTGCTTTTGTCTCTCACATTTGTGACCACCAATAATAGAATGAAGTGTTTGACCGCTATTCTGAATTTTACAGACAAGTAAATTCCTTTGCCAGTATCTGTGCCCATGATATGTTTGCTATCATTGACCTGGTGTTGACCGCAGTGCGTGGCTTTGTATTCCATGTTCTGTTAAGGAATTGAATCAATCCATGAATGGAATAATTGAAATGAGATGTTCAGAGTTTTCATTTGTGTAATCTAGTAATCTTTGTCTGACTTGTCTTGACAGTGATATAATTTGTATTTTCTTTCATGTTGGACAACCTTTCCCTAACCTTCCTCTGGAAGACTAGTAGGGTGGGAAGCTCAAGGGCAAATGTAATTCCTGGCACTGGTTTTGACTTATTAGCCAACATCACTTCACAGGCTGACACTTTATCGCTGACACTTAAAGGAAAACTGTAAGTGCCGGAAGGCAGTAGTCTGCTTGCTAAAAACCCTGAACTAACTGTGTGTTACCCGCAACATGGGACAGTTTTGCAACTACGCATCACCTTTCAGAAACATCTATGAAAGATTGACAGACTTGTAGCAGAGCCTACCAGGCCATCTCTAGGTGGTCAGGGTCGAGGGGTATTGCCACATGGCAGAATCGCCTGCAAAACACTATTACAGCCTGGTAATGATCAACAGCGTCACAGAATTGCTACTGAAAGTCTGGTAGGCTTGTGAATCTTCTGTTACATATCAGATCAGTCAAGTATTAGTAGTGCTGGTATTAGTTGCTACAGGCAGGCCTAAGTCGTAATCGCCTCTCAAATGTCAGCTTTGCTGAGTCCCAGTTAGTCATATCCCTTTCTTGCATCTGAAAGGGTGCCAGTCACATTTGAAGTGCCATTATACATCTATCTGACCCTGGCCCAGCACTACAGCATCACGTGATGGAAATTAAGTATGCAATCATTTTGCATATTTGAAAAAAACCTGCATTTGAAAAATAAATTTCACTTTTTCTTGAAGAGATTTTACCAGGCCCACGATGTTTCCGTTGCATTACGTGACCTGGGTGTCTGGGTGCAATTTGTTGTTATTTCAAGCTCTGATCTTGTGCTGGCTGATATCCAGTGATTCCAAGAACTAAGAATTATACCTGTCAGGGGCCAAGATTTGAAGCAGACTCGCTCAAAAAATATTTCAAGTGAGCCATGATTGGGTTTAAAAACAAAGGTTCTGCATCTTGCTTTTTAGGTCTCGCCTGTCGATGCGCATGCGCATCGAGCAAGCGAGACTATGGGGGCTTATCCACTCTTTATCCACACTGCAAGGAATCGTGGCGATTCCTTGCAGTGCCCGTGACTTTTAAGCTCAATGCGCATGCGCATTGAGCTTAAAAGCGCGTGCACGTCCGTCTTGTTTTACCCGCTCCGCCCCCTCCCCTTCCCGCCGTGTCGCATTTCTCCTCCCCCCTCCCCTCTCTTCCCTCCGTCTTGTTTGTTTATTTTACCCGCTCCGCCCCCTCCCCTTCCCGCCGTGTCGCATTTCTCCTCCCCCCTCCCCTCTCTTCCCTCCGTCTTGTTTGTTTATTTTACCCGCTCCGCCCCCTCCCCTGCCCGCCGTGTCGCCGTGTCTCCGATCCTTTCGCTTGAGGAGAAAATAACGCTAATATACAATTGCGTAGAATGGTTTGGTTTTTCATTTTTACTCACAGGTTTACTTTGCTGGTGGCACTGCCTTTATAAGAGGCCTGCTAAATACTGCTGCTGCTCCAAGAACAGTGCCCGCCTCCACGTCGTGCTGAACTCTGGCGGCAATGACTCTTGCGGTGCGTGTGCCGGGGCGTGGTCACGTGGAATTTAATTTGAAAAAAAAAGGTTACGCAGGCTGTTGTAGACTGCCCCTACCCCCCACAGGACCAAATGCAGCCCTGGCCCGCCCCCAGCAACACTGAACCGAAGCAGACCAAGCAAATACGAACGAACGATGTGGAGAATTTATGATCGGCACTGTCGGCTCTCTCAGAATGAGCAACATAGCAACACTCTTCTTCAACAGGAAGAGGGAAGACTAGTTTGAACACTGAAGTGAGTCAGTTATTTACTTTGTATGACGCCACATGTAGTGAGTTTGGAAGCGTCCTGCTTAATGTGAGTTCAAGTTGGCAGACTAGTATAGTGTAGACCCGGCCCAAACTGAGTTTTAAAATGACGTTCGGAAGCCCCCCCACCTTTCACTTCTGAAAGATATTGAGTCATTTGACACACAAAAATACTGACTGGAGCACAGAAGTGTGTTTTCACAACAAAGAACAGACGTTAATTGTTACAGCACTGTAGTTTTGCAGCAAAATTGAGTTTGCGATGCACTCGCTATTTTGGAGAGTTGCACTACAAAAGCAGAAAAGCTATGTTAGTGCAGAAACTGTAGCTGTAAAATTAGCGTGTTGTTCACCCCACTCACCCACACTGTACTAGAAACAATTCCTCATTAAAACATGAACTCCAACAAGCAATGTGGCGGCAGAAGGCAAGGCAAGGTGTGGACTACAAGATTACTGGCATGGCAGGCACAAATGATGCGTAAGTCTTTGAGTCTTTGCACATACATACCTAGAAGATCACCTCACACTCTCTCACCCTCACCCTCTCTCACCCTCTACCCTCACTCACCCTCAATACCTCACCCTCACTCACCCTCACCCTCACTCACCCTCACCCACCCTCACCCTCACTCACCCTCACCCTCACTCACCCTCACTCACCCTCACCCTCACTCACCCTCACTCACCCTCACTCACCCTCACTCTCACCCTCACTCACCCTCACTCTCACTCACCCTCAACCCCTCACCCTCACTCACCCTCAACCCCTCACTCACCCTCACCCTCACTCACCCTCACTCACCCTCAACCCCTCACCCTCACACAGTGCAATAGGTCTCGGAGCATTTGAGTTAGAGCTTTTAGAAATGTTTATGGCTTTTTTTTTTAAATTCTTTAGCATTGGCTACAGGAAACAAAAATGCTAAAGATTTACAAAAAAACCCATAAACAATTCTAAAAGCACTAACTCTAATGCTGCGAGACCTATTGCATTTCCAATGCTTGTTGTTTTTGGTGTTTTCTGTAAGATCTCATGGGCATCCTAGACAACAAACATTGCTCAAACTTTGCCTCTATATTCAAACAACTATGGCTTATAGGCACAGCCATTTGGATTAAATGTTCATGCACATTTCTTTAAAAGCTGGGGGACTAGTTCATTGTGATATCTAGATGGATCACTCATCATTATTTTCACTATTTTGAAATAAAATAGGAAACTTTTGATTAGTGTTTGTCAATAGAAGTAACCTTTGCTCACTTCACCTTATTTTATTTATAGGTTATTTTAAAGATGGACAAGTTTGGAAATGGATTGGAGATTGACCAAGCACGACTTGGAATGTGCAAACAGCTTGGGGATGTGTTTACCGAAGAGAAATTCCGCTATATGTGTATACTCTCTGGCTGTGATTACCTGTCATCACTCCATGGTATTGGGTTAGCCAAGGCATGCAAGCTGTTAAAAATAGCCAACAATCCTGATATAATAAAGGTAAGATGTTAAAAACATACTATTTTTAACATGCTAAAGTATTTATTCTCTGCAGCTTATCCCACAGTATATTCCGGTTAATTAGGCAGCGTCAAAAGGCAAGCGCATCAATGCCTAATTATTTCTAACTTCGCTAAAAAATTGTTGCCCCGTGTTAATGTTCTGATCATTTTCCTATGCCAGGTGGTGACTTTTTGACAACCTAATAACGGGGTTTTAATGAGCCATCATGCTTAGTTTCATGTTTTTTTTCTGCTACAGGAGAACAATTGATTGTGAAATTCTCATTAGTGAAAGCTGTGTCTTGTATGTACAACACACTTTGTTAATATCAAGCCTGCCGAACTATGAGGGCTTCGACTCGGATTCCGCACTTCTCAATTACACTGAAAAATCCACCCAAAACATCCTTGAGAAGACTAACAGAGCTGAACTTTGAATCCAGCATGCACAGGCTTGAAGGTCACATACGTCCACCCGCAGAACATACGTCGGCGGCGCTGCATTGTCCTATTCTAAGAGATGTAACTTTTTAATGATAGAATGCCCACTCTTATGTGAACTAGAGTCTTCTTTCTTATATAATGAAGTCACCTTTTTTCACACTGGGGACCTTCGTTATTAACCTTACACAAGCAATACCACCCTACTCCTCTGAAAAACAAGAAATTAGTTACCTGTAAATCCAATTCTCTGATCCTTTCATATATTCACATTCTTGGATTATTCTCCGTCGGCAGACTGGGAATCCATTGCAACTTTAAATAGCAAAAAACCGTGTTAAAATGGCCATAGGCCTCAACAACAGTCTTTGTTTCAAAACAACACAAACTTCTGCCAATGGATGGTAGCCCTGAGTGTTGGTATTCCCCTAGAGGCCTCTGTAGCTCATGGTTCATAGCATAAGTGTGAGGAGTACATATGATAGAAGTGAGTCTCTAACCAGGTAGGAAGGAGGGTTGCATGTGAATATATAAAAGATGCCAATACTGGAGATCTGAAGTTACAAGTTCAAATTAGTGACTCATTTCTTCTCCAGGTTTGGATCATTCATATACTTGAATCAGAATTGCAAGCAGCATACCCCCCAAAATCCCCCTCAATTTCCCACCCCAATATCCCCCCCAATATCCTACCCCCGTATCCCCCCTCCCCAATATCCCCCCTTCCTTCCTCGATTTATGCCGGCCGTGCCTGACACTGTTTACTGTTTTTAAGGTTACTAAGGACTCCCTGCTTGACAATTGTAGAATGATTTAAACTTATGAATATATGAAATATATGAAAGAGGCAATGCTGAAGAACTTCGTAACTAAGTGCCCTCCACTTGGAAGGTGCATCAATTCACCCATCTCCAATTCCTGGGAAAAACCTCAGTCGGTCTCCAGTCAGTGGCAGATGGAGATTCACACCTGTCACTTGTACAGCCTCATCTCGCAGGCGCTGAGCTCCCATACTGCACAGAAAAAAGCCACCAGTCAAGTCAACATTGACATACTTTGTTTAATAGACTACGGAGGCTTTGCTTCCCAATAATATAGAATTCAGCAGCCTTCAACATTGCCAAATGATTTATCACCAACAACATCTCATCCATAATGACCTTTGAAGTCTCAGTCATACTGTTAGAAAGTGGTTTATTAATAGTGGTAAATATGCGTCTACCACCGGCAGTAAGCCCACTAACACTGTCTAGGGCTCAGAATGCGTCTCAGAGAATTATTCCCATGCTCAACCCTTGGTAGCTTGGCTGCAAGCAGGCAGGCTTAACTTCATAGACGGTATATAAAGCGTTTAAAAACACCAATTCAGTAAATAATTAAGACACTACACACAATAAAAATCCAACACTAATTTATAAAAATAGGACATATTTGTATCTACAAAATGACACCAAAACTAAAAATATCCAATGTAGGGAACCGTAGATATGAAGTTTTAAAGATGTAGCACTATATAGCACATATAAATCTATAGCACCCATTAGGACATCTGGTTGCGCTAGACTGTGGCCAAGCCAAACTTTCAGGCCGACCACGATGGAGCCTTGAGTGGCTACCCTTCGCGGTAGGCCTCGGTCAAAGTTTTTACCTCCTAACTTAGAAACTTGTTTGGGGCTTTTTCTGCCGGGTTTCCTTGAAGCTCTCCTTCATCCGAATTTGGTGAGGGTTCGTCAGCTTGCTTTTAATCGAACTCCCGGTCAAACCTTTGGAATCAGACCTCCAGAGCTTTCCTGCAGGCCTGGAACCAAGGATCCAGGCCGGCTCGCGGTTGAAGGTGTGCAGCTGAACTCTCATGGTTGGTACCGGTCACCTCTTCTACCTTTGGACTAAGAATCTTTTACGGAGCTTTTTCTCCCGGGGTCCCTCAATGCTCTTCACCAGATCACATTCGGTGAGAGTTCTCTGGCTTAGGTTTTGACCAGCTCCCGGTCAAACTCTGGAAGTCGAACCTCTGAATCTTTTCAGTGGGACGAACCTGGACAGCAGGCAGTGTCATGGTTCAGGGTTGCTGACTTGGCTGGCCAGGTCGAGTCGGTCCACTTATTTCCAGAGTTGCTCCAAACTTCTTCAAACTCCTTAAACGTCTTCCTCTGAGGGTCCCAAAGTGTCCAACACGTACTTAAAGGGTCTGGAAGCTCCAAGATGGTCCTTGAAAGGTTGGTCCTTCAATTCCTATAATCCACTTGGACAAACGCCTTACAAATCCACTGGAGTCACTCCAGGCTGGGGACTCTTGGTGGTGATGGTCCAGGTGATCTCTATTAACCTGTAGCTTTTCCACTCTTTAGTCCTCTTGTAGCGAGTTAGTCCACAGGGCTGTAGTTCTAGATTGTGCAGTAGACGCAGTCAGTCGGAGTGCAGGGCCTGGTTGGTGAAACTCAAACTTCCAACATGGACTCATCTTCTGTTGTTTCAAGCATCAGATCTGAGAGGCTCTGCCCCTCTCATATATTTATTAAGTTTTCTCTGGGGTCAATCAGGTCACTCCTGCCAAATGAGGTGCAGGGCAACACCCCAAAGTGTGGCACAATGGTTTCCCAAAAAACACTATTTCTCCAAAATTCAATATGGCTGAAGTCTCAGCAGAGAGGCAAAAGATAGCTAAAGGAAACTCCAGGATGGCTCATCTCCATAGTCTCTCTCCCCCTGGCATCTGCAAATTCCCTCCTTAAGTCTGCTATCTGGCTATGTCCAGAGTGGATGGGCATAAATGGACCTGGCTTTCTCTGCCTGTGCCCATCTTCTGTTGAAGCTCATGGTTTACAACCCCTCCCCCTTGTTCTGACATTTCTGTGCCTCAGAACCCACTCCTCCCAGAGGGCTCCTTCGCCCAGGTGCCACTTATCACTTCATCAAATCAGCCTGGCTAGCCCACTTAACTCTCACCAATCAGGGCAGACCACTGGAAGGCGGAATATTTTAGAATAAATTCAACAAAAGCATGTTGTTCTTAAATGATATTTTCTGCAAAGCCCAGCGTTAGGTTAACATGGCAATCAGTTATTATTTAATAACTATGTGGCTGGGGATCTACAATGGGAACATTAACTGGGCAATTTCTCCTACCCCAGGACTTATAAAACATATTTTATAAGTATTCTGTCTATATCTACAGGACCCCTCGCCCCTGAATCACCCAGGGGAGAATTAAAGGGTTCTGAATATATAAGAATTGTGTAGATCCTCACTCCACAGTGCTCCTAGCACAAAGGTCGATTTTGGGAAGCACTTTACTACAGTGAGGAAAGTGACATTCTCAATTTTACTATCCCCAAAGCATATAAATCATATTTTATAAGGATACTCCTTATAAGTACCTGACCCCCAACCCCTGGGGCACCTAGGGGAGACCCTGGGGGGGATACAAAATATTGTAGTTCATCAATTTGTAAGTACCCCAAACAAAAAAGTCGACTCTGGGCACAATTTACATTTAAAAAGCAGTTCTGCAACACCGTGCTGCTTTTAAACCGACCTCGGGCTTCAACAGTGCACACATGCAAATGCAGAAAGGGCTGCTGGCCTCTGAACTGCCATGCCCTGTTATATACTAGGAACTTAACAGTAGTTTTAACCCCCTTACCCTATTATGTACTAGGGCCTTATAGGGGAGGTTATGCCAATCATAGGGGTACCCTACCCATAGTGTACCCTAGTGTATGTAGGTGTTTTCACTGTATTCGAAATGTGTATTCAGCCTAGCATTGGCCCTGGGCCTGGTTAAGCAGAGCCTAGGGACAGTCAGTCAGTTACCACCACCACCACCACCACCACCACCACTACCAGTCAGCAAAGAAATCGAGGGTGCCCAGGGCACAGAATGACTTTGCAACACATTCTTTGATTCATAACCTATTTAAGTGACCAGCACCATTTCGTACAGGCACCAGGTCATTCCATTTTTCAGTTGCTACTGGTTACTAGTGGAGACCTTCAAGTCTCTGCCCTCTTCTTCTTCCGTATTGTGGAAACAGCACCTGCATTTGCAAAACCTTTAAGCTAAAGATGTTCAATGCCTGCCTGAAATGAAGTCCAACCAACCATCTCCAACAAATAAAAATTTCAAGGACACAATCTTGCAACCAACATTTAGAGCCACAGGTCTGGGTAAATAAGCCCCCATAAAGGAGAATGGTCTGAATGGGTTATCAAAAAGAGTTTGTAACTCTTAAGGTTGCAATATCTTCGCCTCACCTAATTGCCACTTTCATCTCTCATCCAGTCGTGCCTTTAAGATATGAATCTGGAAGGATTTGTGTCCCAGCTTCCAGCCCATACCAGATGCTTCAAATGTTGCCTTATTATCAACCTGCGTTCAAGGTTCACCTGCCAATTGCAATTGTAAGATTGCAACGTGGCAGCTTCCTGTGTGCCATGAAATGTCATGATTACTGCAATCTCTTTCAAGCCTCTTTTCTCATATCTGAAATAGTGACAATGCGCTCCTCTATGGCACCGGATCACAACGACCAGCATCCGAAGAAGAGGAGAGGCCTCGAGCCGTGCCGCCATCCTACGGTTCTGAGCCCATCTAAATCCCTGAATGCCTGTACACCTGACCACCATAGGTGTTGACTTAGGCACTCAAGCATCTTGGCATTCCTCGCCGTGGCAAAACAGCCTAAAGATCACAGACTGAGACCAAAGGACATAAGTGTGAAGGACTCCTTGTTTTTACCAGTAACAGCAACCGCTAAAGGGTCTCATTCGAGATACCTCCTACAGGTCCCCTTATACTGGCCTCTCCAACAGGCCAATTTTATTCAGTGAGCCCCTGATGACGTCGATCTCTCAGGTTTAACCCTTTGCCATACGTTTTGTGGGCCGAATGGACGCAGCAAAGAGGTGGCAAAAAGGGAGCGAGGGGCAAGACCGGACAGCAAGGCCAAACCCTTCAAATTTGAAAATGCATTCAGGTAAATAAATTTCTCATCAGAGCTAAAACAGAACACGAATGACATCCTAGCTATAACAACTGTTGGATCATCCATCCCTTGTTTCTTAGTTCATCCTCAACACTGTAGATCCATTTATGGTATTATACCATATAGCAATTTGAAAAAAGGATGAGAATCAAATTAAGTTCTCTTCCAGGGGATCCTCATCAATAGTCATAAGCATTAGAATATTCCCGCCCATGTGCGGGACCCCGGAAACACTATATTATATGTGCCCCATATATATATATATATATATATATATATATATATATATATATATATATATATATATATATATATATATATATATATATATATATATATATATATATATATATATATATATCCAAGAAAGCTCCTTCAACGAAAGAGAAAGGCCACAACAGGGGAATCCTTCAAAGCGCTTTAACATGCTGCACAAGCCAGAGTGTCTATTTTCCTCTATGGCGCACCCTCTATGGCGGAAGCATTTCGGCGTGGTCTGCCTCTTCAGCGCCAGGTGCAAGTGCTCGTGTGTGGGGGCGTGAGTCGAGGTTTAAATGTCCTGCCCTCTCCTCGTTTGCAGACCGCAGCTCCTCCCACGCCTATGCTGTCCCAGCGTGTATGCCTCCTGTAGCCTGTCTTGTAGACAGCGCCTACAAGTCCCAGCATGCAGTGGCAAGGTCTGGTAGGTATATGCGGGAATGAGGTGGGGGAAGATTGTATTGCTCCAAAAGTCAGCAAACAGTCCTTCAAGTCCAGAGCACTGTAGCGCAGCAGCGCTTCCTCGGGTCCCCAAACGCTGCACCCTCCTCAGCAAATGAATCATATATATATATATATATATATATAATAGCAGCCAAATAACATCAGAGCTGAAATATGCTGTGAAGAATTTCCACCATACATGTAATAAAAAGCATTAGAAACATGAGAAACAACACCAAAGATTGTTTAGAAACAGTTTTTTTTGCTTAGAAAGCAGTAGAAATTCTCATAACTCACTGGAAGCATAGGAAGCTCCCAGGCTGCATTGCAAACACACAGTCTAAAAAGACTGAAAAGCTAACCTGTAGCTGAATAGCAATAAACTGACACCATGCCTTTAAGGCACTCATGACCCTCTGTATCCCATCATGCCCCAGGGGTGACAGTTAGGTCAGTTGTTCTTTCCGGCTCCTTCAGAGAAGGACCCTGGTTACACAGCTCCACTATTTTTCTGGTTTTTGACAGAAAAATACTTCTCTTTTGACAATTTTTACTTTTACTTTAACAATTAATATCTAGTCAAGTAAGATACTGCTTTTTTCAGTCAGTTTAGTGAACATTTTCTTCTGAGAATGCCTTCACTCTTTGACAAATGTCCTTCTTGTGGCAACAAGAAGTCAAAATCAGACAACCACGACGTCTGCATCCTGTGTCTGCCTGAAGATCATGATCCAGGCACCTGTCCTCATTGTGAGCACCTGTCAGGAAGAACTCTCAAAGACAGGGAGAGGATTCGCATTTATGGCCTGGCTCACAGGGCTTCAAGAGGAAGATCACCGGTGAAGAAGGGCTCCAAGAAGGTTCATTCATCTTCAAAAAAGAAGTCTTCATACCCTTCTACTTTAGCGTCGGGCTCGGCGCTGAGAAAAGAACCACCGGTGGAGTTTTTCTCTTCTAAACTACCGTCGCCATCGAAGAGAAGACCAGGTACGTCGAAGGATCCAGCTCCATCGTCCAAAACCCCTCCGCCAGCGTCAACCGGGCGACGGTCGGCGTCGAGATCCATAACCCCTCCGCCGCCGTCAACCAGGCGACGACCGGCGTCGAGGGAGGTCACTCCTCCGCCGTCGTCATCCAGGCAACGACCGGCGCCGAGAAGTGTGACCCCTCCGCCGTCGTCCAAGAAGCGGCGTTCGGCGTCGAGGACCAAGACCCCTCCGCCGTCGACAACAGCTCGTCGATCGGCGTCGAAGCCGCAGTCCCCGTCAGTGCCTCGTCGGCGCTCGGCGTCGAGGGTGCCCAATACCCCTCCGCCGTCGTCGCACAAGCATTCGACGTCGAGACAGAGAACTCCGTCGACGACTGGACATCGTTGTTCGACGTCGAGAGAGATGCCTCCGTCGACGACTGGACATCGTCGTTCGACGTCGAGAGAGATGCCTCCGTCGACGACTGGACATCGTCGTTCGACGTCGAGAGAGAGGGCTCAGTCGACGGGCGGGTATCGCCTTTCGGCGTCGAGGCAGAGAGCTCTGTCGACGGCCGGTCATCGCCGTTCGACGTCGAGACAGAGGACTCCATCGACGGCTGCTCATCGCCGCTCGACGTCGAGAGACCACAAACCCTCTCATGGACATTCGAGGTCGAAATTGTTTGACCCGCCGACTCCTCGAAGGCGTTCGACGGCGAGGGAAGAACGCTCAACGTCGAGGCATTCAGATGCTATCATGGAGACGGAGTCTGCTTCCCGTCATTCATCTTCACGATCCTCTGGCTCCTCAACTGAACTTTCAAGGTCCAGAAGTCCTGTACACAGATCTCATGAGCGTCGGCCAGATCCTTCGGCCGAGCAAATCAGACTATCACCTAGATGGTACAAATCTTTGGACCATTGGCGAGATTCTGGGGCTACCAAGCGTATGCAGGAATATGTCAGCCCACAACACAGGTCTCCTCTTCAGGATCTGTTGGAGGAGATGGACAAGCGTAGCCCTCCCAGGCGCAAATCGCCTGTGAGACCATCAGCCAGATCTCCCAGAAGATCCCGATCTCCTAGAAGGGAACCTCGGACAGAAGATCGGATCAGGTCTCGCTCTCCTAGACGGGAGGAGCGTTCATAAAGATCGCGGGAGCGGAGACCCAGTGCTCACCGTAGACGTCGACGTACTCCGTCAACGTCATCTACCTCTTCTACCAGGCCGTCCAAGACGGACTACTCCCCTACGTTGACTGACAGTCCTACATCCAGGTCCTCCCCAGTGAATGACATTGGCACGTATCTGGATGTGCTGCAGAGAGGAGCACTGAAGCTGAACATTGAAATGTCTGTCCCTCAAGTAACAACAACAGTCATTTTTGAGACTTTACACAAGAAAGCCATCTCCCGGCCTCTGCTGCCTTTAGTCCCGGGGATTATGGATCCAGTCAAAGAGGTTTTCCTAACTCCAGCGGCGATCAGGGCGGTACCAGCCCGCATTCAGAAGAAGTACAAACCGGCATCTTCTGACCCGGTGTTTGTAAAATCTGACCCTCCGGCAGACTCTGTAATTGTAGCAGCGGCGAGGAAGACTCACGCTGTCGCTGGTTCCTCTTCAGTCCCACCAGATACGGACAGCAAAGCTCAAGACTCCTGGGGTCGAAAGGTTTGCAACTCAGCTGCTTCCAAGGTTTCTAGTGCAGCTGCTCTTCTGGGTCGATACGACAGAGCCTTATGGGACTCTATGGAAAGATTCAAAGCCAAACTGCCAAAAGAAGACCAGAAGGACTTTGAAGAGACTGTTACAGAGGGGTGTCTGGTGGCGAATCAGATGATAAGCACGGCTGCGGATGGTGCAGTGCTTTCGGCTCATTCCTATTCTCATGGGGTTTGTGCCAGAAGATCGGCCTGGTTGCGCCTTACAGGTCTAAAGCCGGATGCTCAGCATCACATCCTTAATCTCCCCTTTTCGGGTTCCGCTCTCTTCGGAGAACATGCGGATGAAGAGATGACCCGAATGAAGACCGAACTGGATACGGTGAAGGCAGTGGGCTTGGAGAAGAAAAAAGAATTCAAGCGCCGCTTCAAGACCAACAGGGGGAGAGGGGCTCAACAGAGGGTTCAAACCCCTCAGTGGTCCCAAAATAAAAACCAAGGGAAACCCCAGTTTCGAGGCAAGCCCAGCAGAGGTAGAGGAGGTCACCAACAATCCTCCAATACCACAGGAGGAGGAAAGGCCTGAACATGGCTTCCTCTGGCGCCGTTACCCACTCCAGTGGGAGGAAGTGCTTCACAACACCTGGCGGAGTGTGTCAGCATCACAAAAGATCAGTGGGTGCTGAATATACTGCGCAATGGATACAAGATACGTTTCCGGACTCCTCCGAAGAGCATCCCTCAAAGAGCTCTTGCCCTCATCAGCTAAGCTTGCTCCGAAGAGAGGTGAAAGTCCTAGTGCAAAAAAGAGCGATAGAGGAGGTTCCTCTTGCTCTAAGAGGAAAGGGAGTTTACTCCAGATACTTCCTTGTCCCCAAAAAAGATCAGGAGGACAAGTTCAGACCAATACTCGACCTACGACTATTAAACAAAGTCATTGTCAAAGAAAAGTTCCGCATGTTAGCGCTTCACCAAATATGTCCACATCTTCAAGCCGGAGATTGGATGTGTTCGGTGGATCTGCAAGATGCGTACTTTCACATCCCAATTGCTCAGCAACATCGCAAGTACTTGAGGTTTGTCGTAGGGAACAATCACTACCAGTACAAGGTGTTACCCTTCGGTCTCAAGTCCTCACCACGAGTCTTCACCAAATGCATGGCAGTGGTGGCGGCTTTTCTTCACAAGAAGGGTCTCTTCATTTACCCATACCTGGACGACTGGCTCCTAAAAGGTCCATCTCCGGTACAAGTGACGCACGATCTACAACTGTGCCTGCACCAGCTACACAGGCTCGGCCTCCAAGTGAACCTGGAGAAGTCAGTCCAGCGGCCTACACAGTCCAGCCACTACCTAGGCTCCGTTCTGGACACAAGCTTGGGAAAAGCGTTTCCTTCGGAGGAGAGACTTTTTTCCATGAGTCAGAAATGTGAGATTCTGCTGGAGTCTCTGCTTCCAACAGCCCGACAAGTAGCTTCCCTACTGGGTTCCATGGCGTCCTGCATTTTTCTCGTCCCAAACGCCAGGCTGAGAATGCGGCCTCTACAACAGGCTCTGGAGGATCAGTGGGACCAAGTGACAGGACGCTGGGAAGATCGTATCACACTTTCCCAGGCAACGAAAGATGCAATCAAATGGTGGACTCGGAGAAAGAATGTGCTGGTGGGGGTACCATTTCACCAACCCGTTCCTACCCAGTCTATAGTGACGGATGCCTCGCTGCAAGGCTGGGGAGCACACATGGGTCCTCTTCAAATTCAAGGACAGTGGTCTGCGCAGGAGCAGACATACCACATCAACATGCTAGAACTCGGAGCGGTATTCCTGGCTCTCAAACTTTCTTACCAGCGATCGAATCCAACTCAGTCCTAGTTCAGACGGACAATACGACCACCATGTTCTATCTGAACAAACAAGGAGGCACAAGATCTCGCCCACTCTCTCGAGAGGCTCAGACAATCTGGCATTGGCTTCTCTCTCGAGGGCTCACAGTAGTGGCAGTGCACCTTCCGGGCGAGTTGAACGTAAAAGCAGACGCACTCAGCAGGCACTTCGAAGATCAGCCAGACTGGGTGCTAAACGACGAAGTAGTAGAAGAGCTTTTTCGTTGCTGGGTCGTACATCCATAGACTTGTTTGCAGACGACGAAAACGCCAAATGCCACGCCTTTGCGTCCAGGTTCCACCGACCAGGAACGCAGGGGAATGCTCTCCTGATGGATTGGTCAGGGATGTTCGCATACGCATTTCCTCCCCTGGCTCTAATTCCGAGAGTAGTTTCCAAGCTCCTCAGGTCGAACATGGAAATGATCCTGATTGCTCCGGATTGGCCTCAGCAGTGGTGGTAACCGGACCTTCTACATCTGTCTGTGTGTCCACACAAACGACTCCCTTGCAGGCCGGATCTGTTGAGCAAGATGAACGGGAGGATAATGCATCCCAACCTCCCATCATTGAACCTAACAGCATGGCTCCTGAGGTCCTGCAATATGGACATTTGAACTTGCCTCCCAAATGCATGAACATTTTAAAGGAGGCTAAGAGACCTTCCACGAGAGCGTCCTATGCGTTCAAGTGGAAAAAGGTTTTACTTGTGGTGTAAGGATCATCACTTAGATCCGACTAAGGGGCAGGAGGACGTCATTTTACCATACCTCCTTTCCCTGGCAACTCCTTTCGAGCCCATCCACAAGGCCTCCTTGCAACATCTCTTGGAAGGCATCCTTTTTAGTGGCAATTACCTCTGCGCGCAGAGTAAGTGAGATACAAGCGCTCTGTGCGAAGGAACCATATACTATTTTCCACCACAACAGAGTAGTCCTAAGGGCTCATCCATCTTTCTTGCCTAAGGTCATATCTGATTTTCATATAAATCAGTCTATTTCCCTCCCTTCCTTTTTTCCAAATCCTACGACCCCAGCCGAGCGGTCACTTCACTCCTTAGATCTTAAGAGAGTCCTAAAGTTTTATTTGGAAAAGACTAAAGGGATTAGGAAAACGGACCAACTGTTTGTGAACTATGGGTCAATGAGAACAGGTTTTCCAGCGGCCAAGAGGTCCATCTCCAGATGGATTGTCTCTTGCATTAAATTGGCCTATCAACTTGCAGGCAAGCCTTTGTTGATTTCACCAAAGGCGCATTCCACTAGAGGGAAGGCCGCTACAGTAGCTTTCTTACATGACATTCCAATGTCAGAAATATGTAAGGCTGCAACCTGGAAATCGGTTCATACCTTTACAAGGCATTACTGCCTCGAATCTGATTCCAGGGCCGATACTCAAGTAGGACAAGCCTCCTTGAGGAATCTGTTTGGGTAGCCTATAGTCTACTCAGACTTGTTGATGAGATTACTGTCTTATCTTTCCTTTGCCCGCAGGGATGAGGAGAGGCTCGCTATTCTATTCTAATGCTTATGACTATTGATGAGGATCCCCTGGAAGAGAAGGATTAGTTACTTACCTGTAATCCTAGTTCTCTTCCAGGGGTATCCTCATCAAAGTCATAAGCAACCCTCCCGACTCCCCGGGCAAAGGATACTCTTTAATAAGGAGATATTGTTAACCTATTTGTTATTGGGTTTGTTTTTCAGTCTCCGAAAAGAACAACTGACCTGTCACCCCTGGGGCATGATGGGATACAGGGGGTCATGAGTGCCTTAAAGGCACGGTGTCAGTTTATTGCTATTCAGCTACAGGTTAGCTTTTCAGTCTTTTTAGACTGTGTGTTTGCAATGCAGCCTGGGAGCTTCCTATGCTTCCAGTGAGTTATGAGAATTTCTACTGCTTTCTAAGCATTAAAACAGTTTCTAAACAATCTTTGGTGTTGTTTCTCATGTTTCTAATGCTTATTATTACATGTATGGTGGAAATTCTTCACAGCATATTTCAGCTCTGATGTTATTTGGCTGCTATTGCATGTTTTTTATATATATATTATTTATATATATATATATGTATATATATGTGGGGCACATATAATATAGTGTTTCCGGGGTCCCGCACATTGGCGGGAATATTCTATGGCTTATGACTTTGATGAGGATACCCCTGGAAGAGAACTAGGATTACAGGTAAGTAACTAATCCATATTTACATTGGCTACTCACTGGGTCTCAGGCTAGGATGTTTCAATATACCCTGAAAAGGCAACTTGCCATTTATTAAGGCAAAAAAAAATGTTCTCCCAATTAGATATTTCAAATTTTTGCTATTTTATTACGGATTTTTAAAAAAATATATATGTACCTGTATATATTTTATTAAGCTTATATTACTACTGATTTTTTTTTTGTATACAACAATTCACCGAAATTTTATTTGTTGCACAAATGTTTTATTTGCTTTAAATAGGTTAACAAGCCTAAATTGAATTGATTTAAACGTAACTGTAAATTGAAAGCACTATTTGTTTTTTGCAAAATTTGTATTCTGCATTAATTGGTCTTTTTTTGGCATTAATAGGTCATTAAAAAAATTGGGCAATATCTAAAGATGAATATAACTGTACCAGATGATTACATCACAGGATTTATCCGAGCCAACAATACCTTTCTTTATCAATTAGTGTTTGACCCAATGAACCGAAAACTTGTTCCTTTGAACCCATATGCTGACGGTATTGATCCTGAAATTCTTACTTATGCTGGACAGTATCCTTTACATTGAAAGGTGTTTATATATTTTTTTAGCACATATGTTCTTGTGCTAGTAAGTGAGAGATCTTATGCATTGTCCTAGGAGTTGAATGCACACTGTTTGAAGGGAAACTATAAAATAAGAACTCTTATAACGGCTTATTCAGTATACAAAAGAATACTTTGTGTGTTTCATGTCATCGTGCCCAGAAGGAAGTGCGACTGGCGCCCAAAAATACTTACTGAAATCTATTGAATCAATCTGTCATCTTTAAAACATAGAACCTAAGAACACTTTATTAATGTGTTACTGGTGCTAGTACTTTTTGGGCTCTATCAAACAATAATTTGGTTGCATGCTTTACACCATTAAGCATAAACGACTGTTAAACCTGTTTTGTTTTACTGATACAGCTTCACTGCATTGCTAGAGTTAAAGGTGGATGTGGAAGAACTTTTCAAATATATTGTGCACTCTAAAATTAATTTTATGGACTTCAGTTGGGGCTGCTTATTTCCAGCAGCATATTATTTTACTACAGTTAGTTTCAGAGGATAGTTTTAACCACATTTTAGTTTTGTTTTAGTCTGCACATCATAGATTGCATTTCCTGTTTTAGTCCGAAAGTAATAATATATTTTTGTATGTTTTTCTATATTCGTTTTAGATTTAACTACTAATTTGCAAGGGATAGAATATCCCCTGCTACACTGTTTTTGTCCACTCTTGTGCGAGTTTGTGCTCTCAATTTTAAGGAATGAAAAAGACTTTTACATCCACATACTTGCTTAATGACTTTTCCTAAATTTATAGTTTCATATTTCCATTCTCATTTTGGGTGTAAATCCTATTTAAAGCATTATGTGCTTACTCACTTATGGCTGTGCACTCCATTTTTTGCAAGGTTGGAAAAATAAATTCTAGATTTTCTACTATTGTCTTTGAAATGCAAAGTTTTTTGTATTCTGTATAATCTAGAGTGTGTGCCATCCTATTGTAACCAAAAAATAGTATCATCAGAAAATTGTGTCTGAGCTAATTTAAGGAAAGCATATCTATCAGTGAGATGAAGTTTGTCAGTGGAAGCAATTCAGCTATAGAGAAGAATGAGTTTCCTCTGAAAAGAATATTTTAAATCACCTGACTCCGGACATATTTTGCACTCAGCCCAATTGTGATCAATAGAGAGCTTAATTTGAATTGAACTAGAAAGTAGCAGTGGCTCTAAACTTCCTGTTAACATATTTGAAGCTATTGAAGTGCAATGCAATTTGAATCTGACAGACTGAAAAAAATGTTTCATGTTCATGTGGTCTTGAGATGAATTTTTTTTAAAGGCAACAGTTCTACAATTAAGTTTTATGCCCAGCTTTGGAACAAAATAATGCAAACCGTTTGTGTACCAGTGAAATAAAGAGATGCACTTTTATATAAAAAAGATCCACAAGCTCAGACATTTTGCATCAACTTTGATCTGGAGCTATCCTAATAATTGACTATGGTGCTTTGGAAGGAGCAGTGGAGGAAATATATTAATTCACATCAAAAAGTGCCTTAGGATAGAATGAGGAGCCTTCCTAAAGTTATCAAACTGGTCCTGTAAATACTTGTTACTGTCATTCCAAATCTTTCTTTTGTACTTCGAAATTTGGATATTTTTAGGTTGTATGTTTTTTGTGTGTATAATTTACCTTCTGTTGGTGGAGCACTTGTAACCATGAACTAAAATGACTGTTTCCTTAATTTGGCTTTTAGAAATATAGGTGATCAGGCTGCTTTTCAAATTGCCATTGGAAATAAGGACATCAACACAATGGAACAGATCGATAACTACAATCCAGACACTTTCCAGGTAATGTATGATTTTAGCTAACTGGAAGAAAAAGAAAGACAGCAAGGCTGGTCACACTGGGCTAAGTTTTTTGTGATCACTCAAATTTGCAGATAAAAAGATTAAAAAGTAAACAAAATATAATACAGATGTCTGCTAAGTAGTAGGCGGTAATTGAACATATGCTATGAGTCTGTGTTCTCCCATCACCCTATTCACGAAGTTCAGTTTCCTCTTTCTGCTGAACATTCCACAAGCTTTAACTGTGTACTGATAACTTACTGATTCATTATTTAAATTTCTCTTTGAAAGAACTTGAGCTCAGAGCAAAGGTTAAGGAAGTTGTTTTAAAAAATTTAAAAGCAGATTTATCTTACAAAAAACAGGAAGTGCTCCTAATGTACTCTTAATCCCCAACTGTTAATATAATGCATCTTTATACGGATAACTGCTTCTCTACTTTTGTGATTCCAACCAATGCAGCCATCTTTAATGCTCTTTCAGCTCATTATGAAAAATGCACACAGTCACATGGTGTAACGTTAGCGGACTAGAAACGTAGGTTACTCTGAATTATACTGTTAGAGCCATGGTGTTGCAAAAGTTTAGACGTATTTCTGACGAAGTGGAGGGCATAGAAATTTCACCCCACACCTCCACTCAAGGTTCTCTCTCTTACTAGTCAGGATCAACAAATATACATTATTTTTCTGTTCCCTATTGCAGATAGAATACATCCTTTTCAGCAAAGCATCATAAAAACTGGCTTTATTTTTGGAAGTCTTCATTGTTCAGTCTAAACATGAGACGCATGGTGTAGGATCAACTCAAAAAAGGATTTGCGCAGATCTGAGTCAGTGTACAGTATGTGAACCACTATTAAATCATTCATTGTAGTACAAAGGTAAATTTGCTGTGCTTGCCACCATATCTTTTCCCTTAGTTCCCCACCCAGCCCTGTACTTTCTCTTTTGCAGCACAGCAATTTAATAACAACTTGTTTGTGTGCTGCACCCACCCCCCACAAACGTAAACATAAAAACATGGCAGAAGTGTCAATACAATACTCCTTGTGCACTGGATTAGGACTTTCTGGACCAAGAGGAAGGCATACTATGAGTTTAAATTAGGAAGAAGGAAGTGAAGTTATTCAGGAGAGAATGCTTGTGCAGTTCTTTTTATACGTACCTATTGATCCTTACATAATAAATGTTGCTTTTTATACTGAATATTATTTTTTGGTATAAGGAATTGATAGTTAAGGTAGTAGTACTATTATGAGTGAGTTGAAATGCATTAATATTCTGCATGGATTTGTGGAACAGTTTTAGGTTTGTTGTTAGTTCTTCACATGGTATGTGGTCAATAGGAAAACATTTTCATCTATTACTGCCTACCTTAAATGTTTGTTTACTTTTCTAGCAAGCTCAACCAAAGAGCCGTCGCTGGAGTGACAGTGTGGCTGACAAGAATGCAATTCTTTCTAGTAGCATTTGGAGCAGTAACTACAGTCCTGGTCAAGTGAAATTCAACAAAAGTCCCACAAAATCTAAAGAAGCTGAAAAGCAATGTACAAAAGGCATTGAGAGAGTAATTCGCACAAAAGGATTGATATTTCCTCGCAATGGCACAGTTGAGAAAAGACCAAGGGAAGGTAAGTGCAAATTTGATATTGTGCAAAGCAGACCTTTGAAGGTGTATTTTCTTTTTAAAACACAAATAGTGGGATGAATTAATTTTTGCATGTGTTCAAAATGCAAAAGAAACAATACTTGATAACTGAAGGATTCCATTCCACTTTGATTTTGTAAATAAAGAAATTATCGCCTAAAACATCTCCCTAGTAAGTTAAGCAACATTCTTTGAAAATCCCAAGTGTCACCAGTTCTCTACTGTTTTTTAAACAACGTCTCAGTTATGACATTATTGAGACTTGTGAGCCTATCATTTGTGTGCCCCTTTCTGAGCCACCAATGCTATCTTGTCACTTCATGCCTGTTTATTCCATAGAAATTGGGAAGGAAATTCAAACCATAAAAATTAGGATCCTAAGGTGAAGAATCTGTTAGTTACATTTAGAGTTGGAACTAGAATAGGGTTAGTGTGTGAATCAAGGTTAGGATTAAAGGTTGAAAAGTGAACCAAGGGTTAGGACCTGGGATGGGGGGAGTGTAATGGTTAGGGTTTGAATCATAGTCGACCTGATGTAATCTTAAATGTGAAGGCCTTGTGTTAAAGTTCAGGTTTTGCTAGATCTGAGTACCGATTAGGGTTGGGGTTACGAGCAGAATTACGTTTAGATAAATGGTCAATGTCTAGGATTGCGTTAGGATCAGGTTAGTAATTGTGTACGTTTAAATGTTAAACCTGTGTTTACTGTTTGGGATAAACTATGGTGTGTGTAATGATAACATTATGGGTCACCTTTGAGGATATGAAAAAGCCAAGTTATGGTTTAGGAATAAAAATAGCGTGTTTTTAGAGGATGGGCAACATTATCCTTGAGCTTTCATGCATGGTTTGGGTGATTTATGGATTATATTAGGATTCAGGCCAGAATCTGCCTGTTACGGGAATGGTTAGGGTCTGATGTAAGGTAGGTTTTCAGATGTTTAAAAATAAATGTGCTGCCCTTTACTTAACATAACCAGATCTCAAGTTGTGTGTTGACAAATCCATCCTACAATTTGTCAAGCATTCTTTTTGGAAATCAGAGGGTTATTTTGGTATTTTCAAACTGTTTATTTTATTGGCTGAGATTAAGATTTATTGTTCTGACTACTAGGTGACTGTACTGGAATGAAGTTTGCAAAGCTCAGTTTTGTTTGTGCAGTTAATTTCTCTGTGCTACAAAGTGCCTCGTAATGCAGAACTACTGACTGCTCATTTATCATATTTTGTTCAATAACTGCATAAGTGCTGACCATACGGATCTGCAGCAATGTGGTTCATACATTAAATATGGTACTCATTATGGGACAGTTTAACTGTTCAGTCTTGCCAAAATGTTTGGCTAGCATGGACTTAAGTATTTTACTTTCCTTTTAAGTAGAGGGAACTCTGTACATTGAGAAATCCTTTAGATATATTTGTGTGTCAAAAAGCACCTGGGGAAAGTACTTTTTATTATTGCCTCCTAGCTACTTTTATTGGAATTTTCCACAGCATATTACTTGCTCCTCTGCATGCAGTACTGTTTGGAGGAGCTGAATGGAAAAATTAGGATGCATGAGCAGTTGACACCTTGAAGTAAATCAAATCAAATCAAATATCTTTATTCGGTACTTAAAAAGATACCATTAAAGAACATGCAAATACATACATACAATATTTAAAAAGCATTTTTTTTTAAAATGACATATTAAAAACAGTAAAAATAGGTCTAAAAAGGGGCGGAAACAAACAATAGATCATTGGGAATCTTATACAGACAGTGATTCAGTCTATAAGTTGATGTGGGTCGATATTTCCCTGGTGTTCCTTAATCTCATGGCCACCTTAATAAAACTTATAGTGCAAAACAGAGGATATGGGTCTGAGGCTTTTTGCAAAAAAAGGAGGGCTGCTTTAGCATGTCTCAGTTTATTTTTTTTCAAGATCCTTACTAAAAACTTCCGTCTAGGGACTGAGTAAAAAGGACATAATAAAACCAAGTGAAGGGTATCCTGCGGAGACCTAGAGTCGCAGCCGCAGGTACCCTTCAGCTCTACCGAGCATGTGAAGCCTGCGGGAACAGCCAGTAAATGGTGAAGGAGATTCAGACTGAACCTAGTCATATAGAATCTTTCCTGCGCATTGTGCATCACCGCTAGGTATGGTTCCATTCCAGGCGTTGTTTTTAGTGAACCATGGGCCACAACGGATATTTTCCCGGTTTCAACGTGGGCCCTTCTGGCGGATGCCCAGGCAGTAAAAAGTTTTTTGATCAGAGTTTTATTCAGGTTGGTCGTGGACTCCGGCTCAGAGAACAAGTTCTTGCAACCAATTCCTTCCATAGTGTCTATTACATATTTGAGCCACGGGATCTGTCCCCCTCTGTCCCGGCTCAAGCAATCCTTAATAATCTGTCTGCTGAGACCGGCCTCTGGGTTACTCCAAATCTTAATCCAGGCCAGAATAGGTCGAACCATGATTCTGTCCTCAATATATGGCTCGCCCAATTCCGTGTGTGTTATATATGCGGGGGTGCTTTGAGGAACCTTTAATAATCTTTTAAAAAATGTATTTTCCTCGGCTTGTATCTGGTGCGCATGGTTGATTTTGCAGCCCCAAACGTCTGCCCTGTATGACACCTTGGAGCAAGAAACCGCTCTGTATAGATTCAGTATCTGTTCCGGTGACCATCTACCTAGCCTCCTCCCGTATGCCATTATGGCACCCGTTGAGGCCACCAGTTTGGCTACATGTTTTTCAGCCAAGTTTCTGAATTCCAGTTTCTCATCGAAAAGTACGCCTAGATAAGAGAAGGACTTAACTCTTCCTAGTCTATGTGGTCCTATGCTATGTAAAAAGTCCTTTTTAGGGCGAGCTGGACAAGCATCCGTAGGATGCTCCAGTCCAGTTCGAGAACTATAGTCATCGACTTCAGGGGGATTAGGACAAGAGGGTGCCACGCGCTTTAGCCTGTGGATTTGACCTCGTGCACGCGCACGTCGGCTCCGTCCACATTCACCGTGCACATCCCCACACATACACACATGCATGCGCATACACACAGACAGACGCTCGCTCACACACACTCTCCCCCCCCCCCCGCAGTCATCACACACGCATACACACACGCATACACACAGACTCCAAGACACATACACACACGCACGCACGCTCACACACATACAGAGCCCCCCGCCGCCCCACTCACACACACATGCCCCCCGCAGCTCAGCAAAGGCCCCCACTCACCGGTACTCGTCTCCAGGCGAGGGCTCGTTGCAGGCGGCGGCGGTCTCATCCTTCTGTGCGTGCGAGGCTCTCACCTCACGGGAGCCCGCCCGGGCTTCCGGTGTGTCTCCACGTCCCGCCCCCGGCCTGCCTGACTTCCGCCCGGGACATAATAATGTCCTCTCTTTTCCCCTCATTTCTATTTTGGGGATAGCAGACCAGCAGGGGCTATTGACCCAGCTCCCTCGATGATGTCTCAGACCAATGGCAATGCCAGAGGTATCAAGCAGAAAGCCAGGTGCAGCAGCTGCCACCCCGGATTGACGTCCATGCGCTTATGCCTTCGCTGTTTCAGGACTGCACCCCCTCAAGACGAACCGTTCTTTCAATACTCCTGAGGAGGAAATTACATTTCCCCAATAATTTAAGCCAGACATTCAAGTCGAAGGGAAAACTGATTCTCTCACACACGAGTCCGCCAACGAGCCCTGTCTGGAAGCTTTATTTAAGCTGCTGTTTGGCGTCAGGCAAAGTGTTGTTCATACACCACGTCTGCAAACGTGACAGACTTGAAGCTAAGCGAGGAGAGTTCTCTGGAGAGGTGACAAGAGGCAAACTTTCCTTGCAGGAAGCCAAGCCTCTTCCATACGTAACTAGCTGCAGCAGGTGAGTGCTTCACCTTCGTTGCTCGTCCGTCGTCAAATCCATAGGGCACGGATTAGGGCTTCTTACCGAAGGCCATTAAAAAAAAAGTGTTTAACCGTCGACCAACAAGGGAAGATGTATGGTGAAGGTGGGGGTAGCAATAAATAGAAGAAAATAGCATTACAGATGACAGCACATTATGTTTGAGACCTAGCGAGTCTATTTCCGGTAAAAGGGTATTTATTATCGACTTGGCTACAGCGTCTCACTGAAGTCACGTCAGAGCGCTAGATTTGCAGGAGGCTACTCAAAACCTAAGAGTGGGGGTAACCTCCCTCCCATCATTCTTCAAGGTCAGTCGTTTGGCCAATGGTGAGTCTGGGCCGCTCGGTTTTCAGTAGGGCCCTGTTTCTCCCTACAGAAGTATGTTCCAGAACTTTCACGGACCTGCGTCTAGGTTTTCCTCACCTGAAACCTTACTGCCGTATCAAATGTAAAGCGGCCAATCAAATCGCTCTTGCTCTGGGAGGATAGCATATATGTAATAGTTTTGCCAGTCTTAGAAAAAAGATATCACTTTCCAGTATCACATTCTGATGCATATTCCAAACACGTCAATTTCCAGAGGGAAATATATGGTTTTATTTCCTTTTTTCCACCGGCTTTATTAGCAATCGCAATTGATACAGTTATCATATGAACTTTTGGCAAAGGACAATGTAATATGCATTGCTTTACTCTCCAGACTCATGTAGCTAGAGGTTCTGCGTAGTGCACTCAAGAGGAAAATTGGGGTGAAGCGAATGAGATCAGTATCCAAATTAAAACATAACCGATTCTGCCTTCAGCAGCATTTCATTCCATTCTCCACGAGTGATGGTCACTCATGGGAAGTTCTAGAACACTGTGGATTTACAGGCACAATCAGTACATGACATACAGCGCATGCATGCACAGAGTCTGACAGTAATGCTTTCCTGCGGCTGCTTCAGTAAAAATATATCTTTAACAAGTCAAAAACACGTCAGTCTTATTAAAACAGCCAAAAACATTTAATTCGATAAAATACTAGGAACTTGGGGAGAATAATGCCACAGTCCAATTCACTAAATTCACATAAAAAATAAAACTGTAAAAGCTATTCAATCAGTTCTAAAATTACATACAAAAGATGCTGCTTTCAACTAAACACTAAAAAAATAAACAGCGGAAGCGCCTTTGTACATTTTTTTAAAGGATTTTTGGTTACCTTTTTTTCGGTACAAGTCAGAGCACAATCAGCATTTTTAGGGCGAGCTGGACTAGCATCCGTAGGATGCTCCAGTCCAGTTCGAGAACTATAGTCATCGACTTCAGGGGGATTAGGACAAGAGGGTGCCACGCGCTTTAGCCTGTGGATTTGACCTCGTGCACGCGCACGTCGGCTCCGTCCACATTCACCGTGCACATCCCCACACATACACACATGCATGCGCATACACACAGACAGACACTCGCTCGCTCACACACACTCTCCCCCCCCCCGCAGTCATCACACACGCATACACACACGCATACACACAGACTCCAAGACACATACACACACGCACGCACGCTCACACACATACAGAGCCCCCCGCCGCCCCACTCACACACACATGCCCCCCGCCCTCGCAGCTCAGCAAAGGCCCCCACTCACCAGTACTCGTCTCCAGGCGAGGGCTCGTTGCAGGCGGCGGCGGTCTCATCCTTCTGTGCGTGCGAGGCTCTCACCTCACGGGAGCCCGCCCGGGCTTCCGGTGTGTCTCCACGTCCCGCCCCCGGCCTGCCTGACTTCCGCCCGGGACATAATAACAACTACGTTTGAAGGAGCGCGCTTTAATGATTCATCCACTGCTCCGTAGGCGTAGATGTGTTTTATTTATTTTCAAGAGGATGACTCGCAGGTACCTATATTGTCCCTCTTTTCTGCCCACTGTCCAGGTTCCTAGGATAGCCAGTCTCTTTCCCAGGATGGCTGTCTCACCGCCATTTGCCTCCATTCAGACCGCGTCCCTGCTCGGCTCCCATCCCTTTGAAGCAGCCATGTTAGGGGTGGCGAAATCAGATTTAAAAGGACAGCAAACTCACCATGCAACGTTTTTGACAGGAGTCGAGTGTAATTTTTTGCTTTTCATTTTCCTTATATACTTTGATGGAAGCCAAGGCTCCCTCCATTTTGCTAATGCCATATTATCCTCCCTCGCTGCTCTTCCGACATTACCCTAAGTAAAAATCACGGTTGGGTTTGAGGAAGCAAAACGCAGTGACATAATGTTTGCACAACATGCAAACCCGCATTAGGTTATTAACTATAAAATAAACTATACTTAAGGCCCTGAAAGATTCCTAGAGCTTTAACAACACTCCTTTTCTCTATAGTGGCGTTTTTACTGCTAGCCTTCCCTTTGGAAAGATCTCAATTTATTATTCACTGAAACTACGACCCTCCCCCCAGCCCCGTACTTGCAGGATTCTTAACGGTACCACCCCATCATCAGTGCTATTTAACCCTGTGCATGACATCTCTGTGAGCTTTCACCTCACTGTCACCTCTCACTGTGTTGTAGTTCACTATTTGTGTGGATTACACCCATCTGTTATTAATTGCCTCTTTGCAGGCCTGCCTCACAAGAATACACCAGTGGATTTCTTCTGCTTTTCAGAAACTAGAATTCCCTCACTTAAACCGTGGCTCATTGGTGCTTCTTCTAGTGCCCCAAGCCACTCTAAATCTCAGCCTCCGTGTCCAGAGCGGCATAGTAAAGGTGCATTAAATATGCTTTTTGGAAAAAACAAGAAAGATTAATGTTTTCATACCACAGAATAGGTTTTGTTTGCCATGTCATGCATGCATTAGTACTTTCAGACATTAGTGGGGACAGTACTAATATCTAGTTATTTCACCTCTTATTTTGCTTAAAGGCCATCGCACTTCATTATTATTAGGGTAAAGGAAATCTGACAGCATTACCCTTTGGCTGGCCACATGCTTATCCCATGGCTACCAACAATGATCATATAATGTACTACCTATGCTGCACCACATTCAAACGGCTCATATGCATACAAGAACATCTTAAAATAGCCCCTGGGTCCGCATTTACCCAATTTACCTCGCCCTCCCTCTATCTATCTATCTATCTATCTATCGTCCTCCCTCTATCTATCTATCGCCCTCCCTCTATCTATCTATCGCCCTCTATCTATCGCCCTCCCTCTACTTTTATTTAAGTATTAATTTTTTTAAAACATTAAAAGCCATTGTTATTTGTAATATCAATACATCTAAGTCACGTAAATACAACACATATTGCATTAGAAATGCTATAGGTGTCACATTTGCAAAAGTTAAAAGTATTGGCATTGTAAATGACAAAGTTATTAATTTCGCGACTTTCAAAACCAACACATAAATAAAAAATGTGTCATTTACAATACCAATAGCTCAAACTTTCCTAATGCGAGACCTATTGCATTGCAAATGCTTGTTGGTGTTTGTACCTGAGGACATAACGAAGGACTTATCCAGGTTAGCTGAGAGATCCAGTGAATTCATAAAGTTGACGAAACCATCAATTAACTTTTGTAAACCAAGTGGGTTGCGGGCTAGCAACACTGCGTCGTCCGCATACAAGAGGACGGGTACCGAACGCTTACCTATTTGGGGGGAGTCCACTCCCAACTTCATAAGTTCTCGGTCCAGATTATTAATATACAATGAAAATAAAAAAGGAGCTAATATACAGCCCTGCCGGACACCGCTTGTACAAGGAAATGGCTCTGTCTTCATTCCTTCTTTGTTATAACGGACTGAAGCTGTGGTCTCCCAGTGTAATGCCTTCAATGTGTCCACTAACCCTTGATCCACCCCCAGAGAGATCATCAGGGCCCATAGCTTCTGTCTGTTGACACGATCAAAGGCCGCTGAGAGATCCATGAAACCCATATGAATGGACTCTTTGGCGGCAATGGTATATTTAGCAGTGAGGAGATACAGGTTTAAGCATTGATCTGTTGTGGATCTCCCTTCTCTGAACCCATATTGTACATCTGTTAAAATATGATTGTCCTCAGCCCAAATTTGTAAACGATTTAAAATCACACGTCCCAAAACATTAGCCGTTACATCTATTAATGATATAGGACGGTAGCATTGGGGATCAACCCGGCTGCCCTTTTTATGAATTGGGACAATGATTGCCGAGGACCAAGAACGAGGCAGTCCTGCCACAACTGCCTCGTTCAAGACCCTAGTGAGGATGGGTGCCCACAAGTCAATATTGCTCAAATAAAGGTCAGGGGGGATGCCATCAGGGCCTGGCGCTTTGTTTTTTGAGAGCCCTTGGATTGCTGATTTTACTTCTCCCAACGAAAAATCTAAGCTTACGGGCGCTGCTATTCTTTCGCCTTCCTCTTGCGGTGCCATCCCAGTGTGGTTATACAAGCCAAGATAGTGATTGTACCATTGTTCAGGGAGAATAGTATTCACTATCTCCGGCCCCCTCGGGTCTTTAAAACACGGGTCGTTGATGACTCTCCAGAATGTCGTAATATCACCCCTCTCTGCTGCTTCCCTTAGGTCCTCCCATGCTTGATTTTGTAAAGTTCTTTTGCGCGCTTTCAGGGCTTTTTTATAGTTGGATCTACTGCCTGCTATTTTAACTTTATCCTTTGGTTGACCAGCAAGGCATTTTTTCAGGTCTTTCAACGCCTTAGTGCAATCATGATCAAACCAGCGTGGGGTCTGAGGCAGTTTGGCTCCTGTGGAGGATTTCAATAGGGTATCCAGTAGTTGGGCGATTTCTTCAAAGGCCCTAACCACAGTTTGGCCGCCCTTATTTTCATCCAGGCAAATATTTATTTGTTTTTGGCCTTTCGATACAAGATTGGAGTAAAATGTGTCTCCATTAATCTTGGCCCATTTAAGTCTTCTCCCTTGTGCAGTTAGTTGCCTGTTCTATGGCATCGGGTACACCCTCTGCTGTTCTAAGATTCATGCATTTGAGAACCGATACCAACGGGTTATGGTCACTGAATGGACTATGTACAATTTCAAAGTTTGTGATCCATTTTTTAAGTGTTGGGGACATCATAACAAAGTCTATATAGGAGTGGCAACCCCTTCCTTTGTACGTTGCATTAGGTTCCCCCACAATGCCAATCGTTATTAGATCCATTATGAATAATAGGTTGTGCCGATTTATAAAGTTCTCCATTTCCCTGCCCTCCGTGGTATGAGCAAAATGTGGTCCTTTTTCCTCCAGGCAACGTGACCAGTCCTTATTTATTGGTCTTAGTTTTTCACACAGGTGGCAGTTGAAGTCTCCCGCTAAGATGATATATGGGGACCCTGTGGCTTTATTAGAAGATGACATGTTTTTAAGACGGTCGTCCAGTTCTTTCGTGATGTTATTTCTGCCATTTGAGCCCACCGCATTGTACCAGTTTATCAATGTGATTTTTAGGCCCTTGTGGCAAAAGCCTATCGCTTGCATATTTGTTGAGTCCCAGCTCAGATTTGACCAGGACCCCTGGATGCGGAGATCGACGTATATTATGAGTCCACCAATAGCTCTTCCAGATGGCGCCCTTACTGCGGTGACCGCGAAACCTTTTGAACCCTTCTAGTGTATATCGTTCAGGTTCAATAGCCCAGGTCTCTTGGAGTCAAATAATGTGAAAACTAGTTATAAAGTCTCTCCACTCCTGTAAGATGTATTTAGCTGCCACCCCTGCAATATTCCAGGATATGACTCTTATACCATGCTGAGTCACTTGTTTGTGCCATCCCCTGCTGTCCTCCTATCTAGAACCTCCCCTACTGCAACAGGGGTATTTAACTTATCTGGTGTGTTTTCTACCCTTGAGTCAGCTACATGCCCAATCCTTAGTGTATCATTCAAGTCGGCTGTTATAGGTTCATGAGTAGGTACCACAACAGAGCTACCGGTCTCTGCTAAGGGGGTGAGTGACAACCGCCCTGATCGTCATGAATCTTTCTCTAAACTGCCCCTAATTGGCTGAAGTGGGCACATTTTATTCCACTCAAGTCAGTCGACATTATCCAAGGCACAGAACCTATTCCAATGTGCATGCATTGCAACTGCAGGATCGTAAAGAGGGAATGCCTGCCAGGGATTCTGCCAATTATCTGCTCTATTTAGCTGCACGGGGTGCAGAGCCCTATTCGCCTGACCCCTGTTAAAGTATGAGGGTCTCTGTGGGGGTCGTAGGGGGTAAAAATAGGATTACGTGTAGGGGGTGTATGTTAGTTAATGGTCCCAACATTGGGGAGTTACATATATGATTTACTGCAGAGGTGTCCCTGAAGTTTATTGCAATAACATCCCCAGCAACGGTTTTTGCTCCATTTCCTATCCATTGCACCCTTCTTACAGACAATATTTCCCCAGAGATGTGTAATGGTAGTGGCTTGTTGGATCTTAGCCATTGTATACATTTATTCCTCAACTCCACTTCCTTTTCTCTTTTGCCTTCCTTCCCTTTTCTGAATCATTCCTTTAGGGGCGGCACACCTGTTAACACGACTACATAGGGTAATCCTTCAGGTGGTAGATTAATTGACTGGAAGCGCACTCCCGTTTTTACCCTAGCTGCAACTGTTGGGGTGGTAGTCATTACTTGGATAGGGGTCTCCTTTTGGGTATTGCCTGGAGTGTCCTTACTTGGTGGCAGTGAGCTCTTCCCTTGATTGTTACGTCCCTGCGCAGCGGTACCCTTAGCGCAGGGAGGTGGAGGAACACCTGTCTTGCCCGATGTTCTGCTTTGTGGAGCAGCACTATTTTTTTGATTTACAGAATTGTTATCTGACGCTGCCTTGCCCTTATGTGTAATCTTTTCGACCCCTGGACTTCCAGAGTCCTGATTGCATGATACTGGGGTTATCCCATGTGTCACTGGTTTAGCTGGCCCTATAACCCTGTTATTTATTAAAGAAGTTAATCTATCGAGTTTGGACATCAGGGGCTTGAGGTGCGCACTGATAGTCTCCTCCAGTCCTGCCTTAAGGTCTGACACCATATTGGCTACCCAACAGGGTATGCCAGATGTGGTGTTGGCCATTGGGGTCACCAGGTTGTGGTTAGTCTTAGGATTGTCTTTCCCCCCCTTTTTATTGTGGTGCTTTGCAAAGGTGTTCTTTCTAGTTCTCGGGACAGTTTTACTTGGGTTTCTAATTTGAGGAATAGACGAAGGTATCTCCTCTAGATTAGCAAAATCAGAAACTCTGGTTGTGTTTCTTGGTGTATCTGTAGTTGCCTGAGCACATGGGAGCTCTACATAAGAGGACGTTAACAGGAAGCTTGTGTCCGGTTCATCTGATATTGTTACCACGGGACCATCCTCAGTATCATGAATGGCTGCTGTTGGCGCTATCGAAAGCCGCCGTTTAGTGTTTTCAATGGCGGTTGCCACAGCCCCAATAGTTTGCTGCAACATTTTGTCTATCGCCGTTAAAGTTGGTAAGGGCTGCGGCTGCGGCGAGTCGACTTTCTGTCTAGTATTAGATCTCAGCGTAGGCATTCTATTGGTTTTGGTCCCCCTCCTCATGTTTTGACAGTCGATCAGCACTGTTCACGGGTCACACCCCTTATAAATATATGGTTCTAGTGGCCACCGATTGATTTGATAGTAATAGTACGGGGCAAGGAGCAATACCACAATAGTGCCACAACAAAACAAAACGTAGTATCCCAGACAGTACCTTGGATGTTGCGAGTCGTGGCAGAAAAGCAGATTTTAGTGATGTGGCCCAGCCCAGCCTCGTTTGGCCTTGGAGGGCCGCAGAGGGCCCGCCCTTTGCCTGGGCTTCGCCCGGGGCTCCCGCGACGCGGGTGGGGTTCGTCACTTATATGCGCCAGCAGGCGCACTCTCTGGTCCCGCGGTCTGGTCCTGAGTCACGGGGCAGCTGGGAAGGGTAGTTTTTACACCCTCTCGGTCCCCCCCCTCACTGCGGCTGCTCAAAGAACAACGGCGGAGGGAGACAGGCGCGGAACACCCGCAGGGGCTCCGCCACCAGCAGCGACACGCCTGACAGCCCGGGAAATGGTCAAAGTGATGGTCAAAGTACGTTGATTGTGTGAAGCCCCCGCTCCACCCATGGGGCTCGTCACTTATATGCGCCAGCTGGCGCGCTCTCTGGTCCCGCGGTCTGCTCCTGAGTCACGGGGCAGCTGGGAAGGGTAGTTTTTACACCCTCTCGGTCCTCCCCTCACTGTGGCTGCTCAAAGAACAACGGCGGAGGGAGACCGGCGCGGAACACCCGCAGGGGCTCCGCCACCAGCAGCGACACGCCTGACAGCCCGGGAAATGGTCAAAGTGATGGTCAAAGTAGGTCAAGTTGATTGTGTGAAGTGACAGTGACTGTTCTATGACTGTCATTAGAACACAGATAGATCATTTCTCATCATTATATTGAATCTATTAATGTGTTGGTGCCAAACACTGATTTCACATCTTTTCTGTATCAACCAGCAATGAAGTGCTTAACAGTAGCAAACCACAGTCTTAGCATACGTATACTATTACTTACTGTCGACTTTAATCCAAACAGTGTTTTGACACTGTCATGCTGGATGTTGTGCTGGAAACTCAATGTACACCTGGACACTGCCCTCTGCCTTACTACCACCTCATCCCGTAATAGGCAGTAGTTGCTAGATCTTCCAAGCAATCTCACTCTCCTGGTAAATGCTTGGAGGCAGTCTAAAGGAATGCTTTTGTTGAGCATACATTTCCGAGGATGATTGCAGACTCTATAGGTGTCCCAACTGTGCGTTTCTTTACTTCTAGCAGTACTTTCTTCCTAGCTTGCTATTATAAAACAACCACAGTAGCCCTGAATTTTGTTTTTGCAGTGGGTGCCCCAAATATATTAAATAAAGTGGGGGAGTTTGTAGAAACACCAAGGCATGCACTGAGCTTTTCATGGGTCTGAGTGACAGAAAGGCTGCTGTTGTACAATATGCACAAAGTGTACAGTTAGGTTGTAGTTTACATATATTTGACAATCTCTAGGGTTACGGGGAGCATTGTCAAAGTAAGTTCTCATAGAATTTATAACAGATCAGCCTGCCCTAGGCTTTGTGTATGAAGAAAGATAAAATTTATAGAAGAGCAAATATATCTTGTAATGGTAAGAATGTGGGAAAAGGCATTTGCGCATATTCAGGTTGTCCATATTGATTAACATAGTTATTGTTTTCTCTGTACTCTAGTTAATTGGTTTTATAAAACAGCACCTTAATCAAGTCTAGCAAAATCTTAACTCAACTGTACTTGTATACAACTTTTCTTGTGTTTCTGAAACATATTTATCTACATCGAACCACCCAGTCATGTTTCAACATTGAACCAGTTAATGGCTGCTTTTCCAGGTACATGGGCATCAGTATAGTGTCTTTCTCCGAGTTTACTATACGGTTTTTAATTCATAAACAGCTTTATCTGTGCAGGATTTCAAAGAGAAAAACGTCTCATTTTTGAAAATGTTTTTGAAGACATCATGTCTTTAGGAATCATTCTATTTACAGTTTGCTTACGAGTGGATGAAGAAATTAAAAGAATTTTTAAGAAAAGCAACTCTATTCCAATAGCAGTGCATACCAGTGGCAGAAGGTTAAACCTTAAATGCAAAAACAGCAATACTAAGATCCTCAACAATACCCGTAGATCGACCCTTCTATCAGCAGTCTATTTGAGGAAGGGTAAATCAACAGACTTTAGCGTTTTGCAACACCTTGCTGTCACCAAACAATGACTTTCGCTTTTTTAGTTTGTCATCCCCTGGTAGGACGATTTGCCTGCTACCTTTTTGCATTGCTAAGGTGAACAAGAAACAAATGTGTGGTAGATATTTTACACAATAACGAAAAATCCAGTTTTACTCTGTCTAGTTGTTCACCACAGGGTTGAGACCTTCTGTCCTGAAAGTTTGGTACAGAAGTTGTAAACCTTAATACATCAGAAGGTGCTTGTGGGAGTTAAAACGCCACTAGATTAAAGAACATTACTCCCTTTACTTATTTTGGGCAGGAAAAAGGGACCACAGGTATTATTCTGATGTATAGTGAATTTGAATTCAACTAAGAAATGGATGGAAGGGAATCTTTTATAAAAGTAGAACTGCACTAGATGTATCCCCAGTTATATTTAGGAATTGCTGTGGCACTATGGATTTGCAGGATGTGCATTTTCACAAGTCCATAATTGGAACAAAACCTAAAAATGTCTTTCGAGCTCTATGGCCAACAATATTGTTCCAGAGGTCTACTCTTAAGCCTGACATCACCTCCATTGTTTTCCCAATGCAGAATGGTGGTAGCAATCTTACTTCACTTGTGTAGTATATTTGTCTACATGTGTTTGGAGAGGTAGGTGATTGGTAATTATGTTATAAGCACCTGCTGGAAGGTGTACACTTCCAAATTCTTCTCTTCCTACTGTCAGTAGAGGCACATCTTTATTTCTCCTAACTTGCTTTGTGATTGATCTCTGTCCAGAATATTAGTTGGTTCTTACGCTACAGCCTGCCTCACAGAACCTGAGCAGCTGGCTCCTGAGTATTTTCAGTATGGTTGTTTAAAGCTCATGTTGCAAACTTCATATGCCATCTCTTAGGAGAATCGAAATTTGCCTAGCAGTGTAACGGTAAGTTTCAATTCTATTAAGGACACGGAGGCGAGGATTATGCTTTTGTACCTTCTCCGCTGTTTTATTACAAAAGTCACAGCAGCCAAAAAACATAACCCCCGAACGTGCCCATTCCGTGTTTGCCAAAATCGTAACTCATCCCGTCGTTCCACCCCCGCGCCCTGCTTCCCGCTTGCACCTCCTGCAATCATGTCAGCCAACAATGCCGGTTAAAGTAGTGGTCGTTGTTGGCCGCAGTTTATTAATATTAAAATTGCAATATTAAAATTACAATATTCAATTTTTCAATATTACAAACAAATACTGGTTATGCAATTTCTTCATTTACGAACTGTCCTCATCAATCTTACATGAATATTAATAGACACATGACACCGTCTTGTGAGCAACAGGTGTCAGTTTTCTTCAGTTCGTAAATGGCACTTTGCAACCAGTTCCTTGTGAATCCTTGT
Organism: Lissotriton vulgaris; assembly: GCF_964263255.1. Taxonomy (NCBI): domain Eukaryota; kingdom Metazoa; phylum Chordata; class Amphibia; order Caudata; family Salamandridae; genus Lissotriton; species Lissotriton vulgaris. Next base: position 1,450,743,349 of record NC_141694.1, read on the forward strand.
TGTCCCATTGGTTGGTTGCCCACGCCGTCTGGGCCGCGAGTGCCGTCTCCTCTTGGTACTCCCCTGCTTGCTGCGGCCACGTCACCCTGCCGTGCGGCATTGAAAAGTGTGTGGCCCTCTTCCTACACACCGACCGCCGATGTGTATCCTTACCAACCATTGTAGGATTTCCGCTACGCCGCAGGGAGGCTTACGTCTTTCTGCGGCTCCCCCCATCCTGTTTTTTTTATTTTTTTTTATACTTACTTACAGCCTGCCATCGCCAATGCATCCCACAGGTTGTCCCAAAAGACTTGCATTCCTCTTTCGGAAAGGTGCACCCCGTCCTGGCCGTACAGCTCTGGACGTCCTGGGTGAATGAGGCCATGGCGGATTGAGTACATGCCGTTCGTGACACAGAACTTGTGCATTGCGATGTTCAGTTTCCTCCTGGCGTTATCCACCGCTTTGTGTGAGTCGGCGCCTCTCCAATGTTTTCTGCTGATCATTTCCGACCAGATCACCGTCGTGGGACCCAACCACGATGTTGTCGTCTTGAGATCCTTCTGGATGGCCTGTCCCAATGCTTTGTGCCCCAGCTTCGTCAGGTCGTTGCCGCCGAGGTGGATGATCAGCGCGTCGAGATGCCATGCCGAATCTGCCAGTAGGCTGTCCAGGGTTGGCAGCAGCTGCTCCCATCTCATCCCTGGTTGTCCCACCCACCGGATGCACATCGCTTTGGGTTTGGCTGCCGCTTTGTGCCCCGACCGTCGCCACCATGACTCCATCCTGGACACGAAAGAATGTCCCACCACCCAAACCAGCCGCGGGCGTCCTCCTGTCAAGAGAAAGGGGGTTCTGTTAAGGTGGCCCGCTGCGCACCCGGGTTCGTCTTCTTTCGATGCAGTTAATCTTACTTTGTCATTCTTTCCTTTTTTTTTTTGATGTTGGTATTTGAGCTCCGGTGGCCTTCTGCGCACCGGAGTATCGGCGTGTCGGCGGAAAGTGGGCATTGTCACAGCACCCTGCCGCGCGGCATCCCAAGGCGACTCCCCCTTTTATTTGTATTTTATTTTTGGGAACCTTTCTGTCCCCTTTCCTTTTTTTTTTTTTTTTTTATATCAGGTGTGACCGTATGTACGATTTGTAGGCCCTGGATCGCCATCTGCCCTCAGCCCGTATTCGATCCTCCGGCATGCCGTGCTGCGATGCCGTGGTTGCTGCCCCGATCCTGAAGGAGTGCGGAGCGAAGGCTGCTGGGTGGAAGCCCGCTTTTCTGAGACCCTGGCGCATCACAGCTGTGAATTGGAACCTGCTCAGGTTCCTCCCGTCGCGATGCCTGAACAAAGGGCCGTCGCCCACTGGGCGGGTTATCATGTATTTGAACAAGCAGCACACTGCGCAGAGCCCCGTCTCGGGGATGCAGTGCAACCTAATTGTTACCCCTTTTCGTGCCTGGTCTGTCTTAGACTGTCTTAAAGTAATCTCTACCGCTCTTACCAAGGGTTTAATGTCCCTGGCCTGGAGGCATCGCTGTGCCGGGTCCATCTTGTTGGGCGCCACTAGTTCGCTTATGCGGAACGCGCCAAAGAAGGCTGTGGTGAATGCGGCTCTAAATAGTAGGAGCTCGTATCTGTCTGAGATGATTCCATCTAAGGCCTTCAGGAGGAGGCCCAGCTTACCAAAATCAATAGGGCGCCTTACATCTGTCTTTTTCCCTTCTACTCTCCTCCACCCTTTCAGGGCCGCCTTGAGATATGGGGAGGCCTTGGGATCATCTCCCGTATGAAGCCTGGCAAAATGGGCAATGGCTGACCGGTGTGCCTGTGCCCATGACCTTGATTTGTTGGCATTGAATGCCCATTGCACAAACTTCTCAACGGCTGTCCGTGTTCCTAATTTGTCCTCCAGTGTGCTAATGCCGCCCACGCTCATTACAGTACTTGTGCATCTCTTGTATCTTCTGGTGGCTTCAGGGGTTAGTGAATGGCCCACCAGTCTGGATAGGTCTACCCCCCCAGGTCCCACAGGTATGTTGGGAAGGGGGTCATATCTCGATCCGCCCCAGGGACCAGGTCTCTGAATCGCTCCATCTGTGACCGGGACAATGCGTCCGCCGCCATGTTCTCTGCCCCTGGGACGTGGGGTGCTTTCAGCTCCAGATTCCCTTCCAGCTTCAATTTAATGAACTGCCTCATTAGCCTCAATGTATCCGGGCATCGCGCTGCGTCCCGGTTAATGGCTTGCACCACCCCCTTGTTATCTGACCACAGTGTCAGCTTCATGTTCTTCAATTCCTGCTTCCAGATGGTCAATGCCACTATTATTGGGAAAAGCTCCAGGAACGTGATGTTCCTGGTGACTCCCTGAGCGTGCCATTTGTCTTGCCACTGGCTCGCGCACCATTGATTTCCAAGGATGGCCCCAAACCCCATGCTCCCTGCTGCATCTGTGAATAAGGCTATCTGCCTGGCAGTCACCCAACCCTCTCTCCAGATCAATACTCCGTTAAATTCCTGCAGGAACTCGTCCCACATCTGGAGGTCCTGCTTCACCCCTGTACCCAACCGAATGCGGTAATGTCTGTGCGTGACTCCCGCTGTTAGCTGTGTCAGGCGCCTAGAGAAGACCCTGGCCGCAGGTATGACCCTGGCCGCGAAGTTCAGCTTGCCTATCACCCCCTGTACGTCCCGGAGGGTGGCCTTGTTTCGCCTGCGCAACCTCCCAACATCCTCCCTGAATTCTTTTACCTTTTCCGGGGGCAGCCTGGCTGTCCCTGCCACGGAATCCAGTTCTATCCCTAGAAAAGTTAATCTCGTGGTAGGGCCTGTTGTCTTATCTGCTGCTAGGGGGACCCCTAAGGTCTTGGCTAGCCTTTCAAATGCCGACAGAGTGTCGCTGCACGTGGGGGATCCCGCTGGACCTGTGAACTGGAAATCGTCCAGGTAGTGTAGTTTGCCGCCTTCTTGGTGGTTATCATGAAGGGCCCACTCCAAAAAGGTTGCGAATTGCTCGAAGTATGCACACGATATGGCGCAGCCCATGGGCATCGCCTTGTCGACAAATAGGTCACCCTCCCACTGAAAACCCAGCAAGTGAAAACTGGATGGGTGGACGGGCAGCAAGCGGAACGCCGACTCAATGTCCGCCTTGGCCATGAGGGCTCCCTTCCCCGCCGCTTTTACTAAGTCTATTGCGTCATCCACTGTCGCATAACCTACTGGGCAGGCTTCCGGGGGAATTCCATCATTCACTGATGTCCCCTCGGGGAACGAAAGGTGGTGTATCAATCTAAACTGCCCATGCTCTTTCTTGGGAACCACCCCTAGTGGGGAGACCACTATGCCTCCGCGTAGTTCCTTCGGTAGTGGACCCTCAATCCTACCCAGGGCTTTCTCTTTCGCCAGCTTGGTGCATACCACGTGTGGGTGTTGCATCGCCGACTTTAGGTTTCTTGCCCCCTCGAGTGGTAAGATTCCTTTGAATGGAATAACGAACCCTTTGTCAAAACCTTCTACCAGCACCCTGGCATCCGCCCTGTTCGGGTACTTATTCGCCAACCTGCGCAGCTGTTGTCTGTTGATAGGAGACCTGGCCAGCTGGCAATCTTGAATGTCTACCAGGTCACCTCGCCTACTAGGCCTGGGGCAAGTGCTTTTTGCTTTTCTCTTTTTTGTTAGGTCTCGCCTGTCGATGCGCATGCGCATCGAGCAAGCGAGACTATGGGGGCTTATCCACTCTTTGTCCAACTTGCAAGGAATCGTGGCGATTCCTTGCAGTGCCCGTGACTTTTAAGCTCAATGCGCATGCGCATTGAGCTTAAAAGCGCGTGCACCCCAGCCGCCTGCCTTGCCTACTCTCCCGCCCCCTCACTTCTTGATTGCACGGCCGCTAGGCCGTGCCTCCCCTACTCTCCCCTACTCTCCTCCTCCTACTCTCCTCCCCTCGCCGTCTGTTCCCGCACTCCTCCCACACCCCCGCTCCGCCCCCTCCCCTGCCTGCCATGTCGCGTCGCATTTCTCCTCCCCCCTCCCCCCAGCCGCCTGCCTTGCCTACTCTCCCGCCCCCTCACTTCTTGATTGCACGGCCGCTAGGCCGTGCCTCCCCTACTCTCCTCCTCCTACTCTCCTCCCCCCTCCCCTTATCTGGCCTTCCCTCCGTCTGTTCCCTCTCCCCGCTCCGCCCCCTCCCCTGCCCGCCGTCTGTTCGAGACAAGACGAGAATTGAATTCCCTCTCAATAGGTAGGATATTTTACATTATACACCACTACCTGTAAACAAATGAGCTTCATTTAAGTCTTAGATCGTGTTAGCATTTTGTCTCTCGAATATTTCTTATATATTGGAAAATTAAGCCTGAAATGACCAGAAGGCTCCATTTTACCAAGCCATCACTTACTCATGCTTAGGTTCAGTGATATTTGTAACAACGATGACAACACCAAGGTGGGGGCATCATGTACCAATCTTCGGACACAAGCCACGCCTTGCTAGTGGCGGATGGGCTGGGTGATGCCTCAAAGATGGACGTCTTGCCTGACAAAGGCATCACTTATGTTGCATTTGTCACAATTGGAGGTCCTGGCTAAGTCCCTGGTGCTCCTCAGAAGCCGAACTCTAAACCGCGAACACAAAGGTCACTCATACGCACTGCCGCCAATGCTCTCGATATGAGTGCTGCTGTGAAAGATTATCAGCTGTATCCAGGAGACATGGGATAGTTTGGCGTGGGTGGTACTCTGTTGCCTGTAGTCCAGCATGCAGGCAAAATACTAGTTAGCGGGCCACTCAAAGATGGCCGCTCCTTCAAACCTAGGGTACGGAGTCACCCTTGATATGAGGTGGACTTCCGGTCTCTATTCTTTGGTCTAAAGATGACAACAAGTCCATCTTCACTGTTGAAGGCAATGGGCTCAATTTGCACAACAATAGCAAATTTACTCATATAGCCTTGCAACCAATTTAGTAGTATATTTAAAGTTTATTTGGAATTCTCAAACAAATCCAGGAGTACGCTTTGGAAGCTGTGACAGTCGCAGCTTTCCTAGAGTACTCGTATTATTTGTGTACATTCATGCATGTGCCAGTATTTAACAAAATGTACTTTCTGTGCTGACTTTTTATTTTAATGTTTAAAGAGTGGATAAGCCCCCATAGCCTCACCCTCACCCTCACTCACCCTCAACCCCTCACACTCACTCACCCTCACTCACCCTCACCCTCACCCTCCCTCACCCACACTCACCCTCCCTCAACCCCTCACCCTCACTCACCCTCAACCCCTCACCCTCACCCTCAAACCTTCACCCTCAACCCCTCACTCACCCTCACCCTCACTCTCACTCACCCAGCCTCAACTACTCTCACTCACCCTCAACCCCTCACCCTAACTCACCCTCACCCTCACTCACCCTCAACACCTCACTCACCCTCACCCTCAACACCTCACCCTCAACCTCAACCCCTCACCCTCACTCACCCTCACCCACCCTCACCCTCACTCACCCTCACTCTCACTCACCCTCACTCACCCTCAACCCCTCACCCTCACTCACCCTCACCCACCCTCACCCTCACCCTCACCCTCACTCACCCTCAACCCCTCACCCTCACACAGTGCAATAGGTCTCAGACCATTTCAGTTAGAGCTTTAAGAAATGTTTATGGCTTTTTTTATTTGTAATTCTTTAGCATTGGCTACAGGAAACAAAAATGCTAAACATTTACAAAAAAAACCCATAAACAATTCTAAAAGCACTAACTCTAATGGTGCGAGACCTATTGCATTTCCAATGCTTGTCTCCTTTGGATTCGCGCTTGCCTCCCCTGCACGCCACTGCCACGTGCTTGCCCCCACAGCTCGAGCAAGCGTGTTGGAATTTACATGACGAGCCCCACGAGCAATCCCCTGCGTCGTATCTCCAACAAATGGCCTTGGCTCTGTTCGGGGAATGGGATCTCCCTGCGCTCTGCTTCTGGTAAGCTCCGCTCCTGCCCTTCTGGTGGGAACTACGAAAGGAATGGTCATGCTTGCCCGCCCAAGATTTTACCTCTTTCGCTGTGAGCATTTTATGGATGAACCCAGATACATCCTCCTCGTTCCATTCTATCTCCGGATGCCTCTGCATTTTGAGGCTAAAACCCTTGCCGTATTCCAGCCACGCTTCCCCTGGGAACTGCCTATGTGCCAGGTCAATATTAGCCTCATAAAGCCAAAGGTCTGCCGCACAGTGGGGGAATTTCTCTACAATAATGCATGCCATTATTCTGAAGGCATCCAACCAATTTTCAAAATTGCGCTCTTTCTTGCTGCCCTCTCTCCTATCCTCCTCTTTCCTGTCACAGGTGGTGAGGTCTAGACCCTTGAGTTGAATTTCGAGCAGAGAGAATATATCGATAAATTCCTTCCGCCATATTCTTTCTTTAACAGCTAGTGGGATAAGGCATGCTAGGCCTGTGGCCTTTGTTGTCAAAGATGCCGGGCCGGGGGATGGCCTGCTGTATGGATCGGAGGTTATGCCTCCCAGCGCTGGGCTCCCTGACGCGGGTCCGTAACCCCAACCCATGACCGGAGACATTTGCTCGCCCTGTGCCGGCAGGACCACGTGCTCCTGCCCCCTAGCCTGGCGCGCCCAACTTGGGTCGACCATGTGCCACGATATGCCTGCCGCCTCCTCTGCGTGCTGCTCCCTGGGCCCGCTTGCTACCCCCTGTCCCGTACTGTTAAGCAGTGCTGGCGCCAGTGATTTTAAGCATTCCTTCACTATCTCGCTGATATGCTCACCATTCGTGCTGGCCGATGCTTCGTTCTGATCACCATCATCGCGTCGCTGAGGGGGGGTTTTTTGGCGCTCTTTCCTCGGGGGGGTTCTTCCTGGAGGACTTCCTTATCGGTGTCTTTTTGCGCCTTTTGGGATCCGATGGGCCTGCTCCCTCCTCCGCCTGGTCGACCGGTCTGTTTTCCTTCCCGCTGACGATGTGCTGCTGGAGCCACTCGCTCCCGTGGATGGCCGTGACCTCCGGATCCTTTTCAGCAACTCGGCCACTTCCCCAGCGTGGCCCTCCGCCATGGCTCCTAGCGTAGCCGGAGACGGTTTCTCCGCTCCGCCCAATGCGTGGATTCCGCTGAAGACGGAAGGGGTCGTGCTACGCAGCCCGCTTCGCTTCGGCTGCGTGACTCCGCCGAGGGATTTCTTTGGTGAGCCTCGTCGCAACTTCAGCCCCGTAGTGGCACGCTGCGCACCGCGGGGCGGTTGGTACGATGGTGCGGGGAGAGGGCTTCGGCGCGTCGATTCTTCTCCCTCGAAGTCCTCGTGTTCAGAAGTTTCGGAGCTCCGCCGTCCGACTCTCTGCAGATCTTCTTGTCGCGCCGCTCTCCCAGCTCCACGACGAAGTTGTGGCCGTGCTGGGGGAGTCGGCGACTTAAATCCCCCTGACTCTCCTTAGGGGGGGCTTCGGTGTCTCCCCTGATTGGGGGATTTGAATGAGGCGGGGGGGGGGTGCCATTGGGCGCCTCTTAGGGGCGCCCAGGCCAAAGGTTACTTCCAGGCAGGCAGGTGCGCTGCCCGCTTCCGCTGGTCTCCGGGCTCTTCGGGGCGCCCGGAACCAGTTTCACCACTGGTTGGGGCACCACATGGGTTATGGCGCCGGCCTTCTAGCCTCCCCCCCCCCCTGCGGGAGGGTGCGGCAGCCTCTGCGAAACCAAATAACAGCCCTACCTTAGAACAAAGGATATGGGCAAAACAGAAAAGAAATGTCCATTAACTACAACTCCCATGAGTCACATTAGGCAGTCCATATTATAGTCCTTTCTTAGTCTCCACTGCAGCTAGATAGGACGTCCCTCTCATGACCACTTCCTCTTTCTTCGCGCGAGGCACGCTATGTCATTACTGATCCTGCTTGGCACCATCATTTCCTATCAAGAAAAAAATTGCCACAGCGTCAGCAGTGAAAGGGCATCCAAAGCACGTAAAGTTAACATCGCCAAGTTTCATCCACATAAGACTGGAAAACCTGAGTACTTACTGCAGTACGGGCGGGTAATCTCCACCGGAGACCGGGAGGGATAATCCTCGCCTCAGTGTCCTTAATAGAATTGAAACTTACCGTTACACTGCTAGGCAAATTTCGATTCTATGTCAGGACTGGAGGCTTCAGATTATGCTAGTTTAAAGCTTACTTACCACTAAATGGGTAATATCAATCACTGGTTTGAAGTAAAACCTCTTAAAGGTGGAGTCCGAAGACCAATCCGCAGCTCTCATCAGATCCTCTAATCTGGCTCCTAAAGAAAAAGCTTTCGAGGCCATGGCCCCTCTAGCGGAATGTGCACCGAACTGCTTCGTGTCAATGCCTACTTCCTGCATGACCCACCGTACCCATCTGGCGATGGTGGGGGAAGAGACAGCCTTGTGTGGCTTACGCAGCGCGATTAGCAGCTGTCGTTCGCCCGGAGGGCGAAGTTCCAAGGTTAGGTCCTCCTAGACCTTTAAACACTGAACCACACACAGTTTGGGAGAGTCCGCGAAGCATGGATAAGAAATCAACTTCGAAGCACACTTCGTGCGACGCCCCAAGGTGAAGACCACCCCATCAGGGGAGAAAACTCTTGCCGTGACATCCAAGGCACGAACGTCTGATACTCGTCTGCATGAAATCAGACACAAGAGCATTGCCAACTTCGCCGAAAGTTCCTTCAAGGACAGATACTTATTCGGCGGCCACGACAAAAAAAGATTCAGCACCAGGTTAACATCCCAAAGAACCAAATAACGCGGCTCTGGAGGCAAAGATAGGCGAACACCACGCAGTAGGCGACAAACAAAAGGATGCTCTCCTAGTGGTGCTCCCGCCACTGGCTGGTGGCCCGCCGAGATCGCTGATCGCATCGCATTGATGGTGCGATAAGCCAGACCTGCCTTGGCCGACTCCGCCAAATAGTTCAATGGAGGAACGACGCCTGCGACCAAGGGATCCAGGTTTCGTCAAAGACACCAGCGTGACCACTTATTCCAGGCAGAGCGATAACGCTTTGTCGTGCTGCCTGCCCAGGCCTTCGCGAGGAAATCTTCAGCTGGTCTCGAAAGGCCCGGGAGCGACCAACGTCGCCCGAAAGTCTCCACGCCATGAGGTGAAGAGAGCTCTGAGTGAGCAGATGATGGAGTTCCCCGTCCTGCCTGAGCAGAAGCCGCGGAAACCGGGGGAGTAGGATTGGAGAATCCCAAGAAAGTTCCAGAAGAACCGGAAACCACACTCCACCAGGGAGTCACCATTACCACATCCGCCTGTTGGCGGCGTAGATGGGCCACCGCTCTCAGTATCATCGAGAACGGGGGAAAGCGTACGCCTTCTCCCTGCTCCAGTCCTGGAGGAAGGCATCTGTGGCTTCTGCTAGAGGGTCCGGCCTCGAGCTGAAGAAACGTGGAAGCTGGAAGTCCAGACGGGACGCAAAGAGGTCCACTGAGAACGGGCCCCAGGTATCGTCCAGCCACTTGAACACTTGTGGATAGAGTTTCCACTGACTGGAGTCCGGCAAATATCGGGAATGCCAATCTGCCACCTGGTTGTCGTGACCCGGCAAATATTCCGCCGCCACCGACACCTGGCGCGCCAGGCACCAGTTCCAGAAAACCTTCGCCAAGTCCGAAAGGGCTTTGGAGCGAGGGCCTCCCAGATGGTTGACGTATCTCACCGCTGAGATATTGTCCATGCGAAGTAAGACACAAGAACGAACTGTGTCCTTGGTCCAGCATTGGACCGCGAAGGACCCGGCCAATAGCTCCAGACAGTTGATATGGAGCTCTTGCTCTTCGGATGACCAGGCGCCGCCTGTAGAAAATTCTCCACAGCGAGCGCCCCAGCCCGCACGGCTGGCGTCGGACTCTATCACCAAGTCCGGGACCGGACCGAAAATCGCCCTGCCGTTCCAGGCTTCCATATGCGCGAGGCACCAATGCATTTCCTCCTTCACCTCATCCGATAGGGGAACCACCTGATCGTACGTCAGGCCCCGTCGGAGGTGATGCGCCTTGAGGCGTTGAAGGGCTCGGTAGTGCAGGGGCCCCGGAAAGATTGCCTGGATGGAAGAAGACAGTAGCCCCACCACCCGGGAAATCTGACGGAGAGACGTGTGCGTTCGCGAGATCGTCTGGCGGAGGATGTGGCGGATCTTCCCTAGCTTCCTTGAAGGAAGGCTCATGGTGCATTGCATGGAATTCACGGTGAAACCGAGGAAAACCACCGACTGGGACGGAATCAGAACGGACTTTCCGCTGTTGATCACAAACCCTAGCCCCTGGAGTAAGGAAATGGTCTGGCGCAGCTGTAGGTCCAACTGCTCGGGGCACTGAGCCATCAGCAGGCTGTCGTCCAGATAGACTATCATCCGGATACCCTGGCTCCGTAAAACTTCCATCGTCGGCCGAAGAAGCTTGGTGAAACACCAAGGGGCTGAAGAAAGCCCGAAAGGAAGGGCAGTAAACTCGAACACCTGACCCCCCCCACCGGAACTGCAAAAAGCGACGGTGCGGGGGATGAATGGGAACCACAAGGTACGCATCCTTGAGGTCCAGGCGTACCATCCAATCGTTCGGAAGGAGCACATCTCTCAAAAGATGGATACCCTCCATCTTGAAATGCCGGTAGACTAACCAACCGTTGAATTCTTTGAGGTTGATAACCGGGCGCTTCCCACCATCCACCTTGTCCACCAGGAACAAGTTGCTCAGAAACCCCGCCGGGTGCTGAGTAGAAAGGCAGATGGCGCCTTTGCGAAGCAGGTCTGAAACCTCTTCGTCGACTAGGCGTGCGTCCGCTGAAGAGAAAATGATAGGAGGAGGAGGCCTGACTTGTCGGGGCTGATCGTAGAATTCCACGTGGAAACCTCGGATAGTCTGTAAAACCTAGGCATCTGCCGTGATCGCGGCCTAGGCCTCTGGAAACAAGGCCAGACGACCCCCCATGCGGACTTCGTCCACTGAGATTACACTCACCGTTGGAGGAGTTCCCAGCAGTATTCTTGAATCCACCACAGCCACGGTAGCGTTGTCCTCTGGTAGGATAGAAGTTGTTGTAGCTTTGCGAGGAGTTCTACTGCCCTCTCCCGGAGCCTTGATTTCTGTTGGTCGTTTGCTGACCACCACGGCCGGTCGCGCGGCCCCCTCCGCGACCGGCCCCCCTGGAGAAACGCTGGTGGAAGACTCTTTTGATGTTTGACTGGGCCCTATCTAGGGATGTAAAGGTATTAACAAACTTCCCCAGCTCCTTGATAAAGGTCTCCCCAAAGAGACCTCCCTGGGCCACTGCCCCTGCCTCAGAAGAGACCAGGTCCCCTAGTTTTGGGTCTAACTTAATCAGGAGGGACCTTTTGCGTTCTGTGGACAGTGCGCAGTTCGCATTCCCCAGGAACACCACTACTCTCTGCGCCCAGTTAGAGAGGACCTCAGGGGAGATGGCTGCCCCGGACACTTTGGCCTCCTCAGCCATGTCCAAAATCTTTGTTATGGGGCCTATGGCATCCAACAGCTTATCCTGGCAAGCCCGCCAGGAACGATCAATCCCTTTCCTAGGGTCCTTTACAAATTTCGCCAAAAAGGTAGCCATTTTTAGGTCCAACTCTGGGGTCGGGGCAACCTTTCCTTCAAGCGTAGGCCTGGGGCATTCCCCACGCAAACAGCTCCTCGCCTCCTTTTCTAAGGGTTTGCGGAGGCGGCCAGCGACAAACTTCGCCACCTTCTCCCCAGGGGCCCAGGCCGCCGACCTCGGGTGTATTATTTCGTCCGGATCTAGCATACCTGAACTGTCCTGTGGAATCTCGATGGCGGAGCCCGAAGGCCTCCAAGAACGCTCTGACCCTTCGTCATCATCGGTGTCCGCCGGGGACGTTTGCGCCAGTGACAAAGGAGCCGAACTGGCAGGGGCTCCCGAGGGGCCCGGGGTTGGAGAGGACGACGAGGCGGGATCTATCGTTTTCGCCAAGAATGCGTCGCGCAGTCTCTCGAAGGCGTCTTTATCCACACCGCGCGCCCCACTCGACACCCCTTCCTTGCAGGGTTTCTTAGGGACTGGGAAGGAACTCCCCGTCGCGGCCGTAGGATTGACTGGGACCCCTAGATGTGCCTGAGTCACCCTCTCGCACTCTTGTATGATCCGTGCCGAGAGGCGTTCCTCCATAGGTCCCACTATCTCTGTAACGCACCTATATATAGAACTATCTACGGCTTGGTAAAACTCATCATCGTTGAGGTAGCCCTGTGACTCCTCTTCCTCATAATACTCGTCCCCCATCTCTTCCAAGTGTCTAGCACTACCACACTGCCCCACGTATGAGAAGGGGTCAAAGTCTATTTGAAGGACAGGGTAACAGGCTATAGCCTGTATAGGAATTTGGGGCAGAAACAAGCCTGCACGTAGATGATGCCCAGTAGAACCTGGGATGTAGGGGGCACTCACCCCACTAGCGCGCTGGCCCTCTGTGGAAGACCGGGCCTCTGTCACCTCCCTGCGCGCTAGCAACTGTTTAAAAGGAAGCCTTACAACTCGAGTGCCATGTAACGCCCGCAGGCGGCAGTGCGGTTAAAACCGCAATACGAGACGCTTTGGCTCCCCCTAGTGGCCGGAGGCGGCCAAAAACGGGCAAAGTCGCGTAGGAGCAAGAAATACTCCTGCGACCGACAAAGGGCTCTGAAAGAAAAACGGAGCACAGCAATAAACCCCACAATAAGAAAACCAAACCATCTCAGATACAGAAAACCCCCATTAGTCCACAATCAACACAAATTGAGGAGAAAGGGAGGAAAACACTTAACTGGCTGCGAAGCAGCCAAGAAAGAGGAAGTGGTCGTGAGAGGGACGTCCTATCTAGCGCAGTGGAGACTAAGAAAGGACTATAATATGGACTGCCTAATGTGACTCATGGGAGTTGTATGGACATTTCTTTTCTGTTTTGCCCATATCCTTTGTTCTAAGGTAGGGCTGTTGTTATTTGGTTTGTTTTTTGGCTGCTGTGACTTTTGTAATAAAACAGCGGAGAAGGTACAAAAGCATAATCTGAAGCCTCCGGTCCTGACATAGAATTTCTTCATGTACTGTTAGTAAAGCAACTTGATCTGAATCCAAGTCAAGAGATGACTTTACTGCTGTACTTTTAATTGCCAAAACCTGCCTTCAAGTTATCATCTACAAAAGAATATTTGACAGTTTTAATGCTTTTTGTAACTTAACTTCTCTGCCATAACTTTCCACCATTCCTGTGGTAACCAAAATTCCCAGAGCAAAGTAAGGTCCTAAATTTCCATGCTGTGCCCATTTTATTGGGCCATCTGTTGGAATCCATACACAAGTCATTACTCCAGAATTTCTCTTTTACTCATGCAACATATATTATTTTTCATCACTATAAAGCACTCTTAATGACTAACCCCTCTTTTTTCGCAAAATTATATTGGAAATAATCAGGCAATTTAATTGCAATCTTTCAACCCTACTCTGACTTGGCTCCCCAGCAAGGATGCTTTTACGTACCTTTGATGTCAAGAGATCTTTGTGCTACTATTTAGACACAGCTAAAGAAATATTGAAGTCCACACAGTTTTCCATGATTTAAGGATGTATTTGCACTAGATTATCTTCCTCCCCAACATCCTTAGGTGGGTTAATGTGTTACTACATTATTGGTTGCTAACAGAAAGTTATAAGGCCTCTTTAGTAGATAAGTGTGGCTCAATGGTTAGAGCAGCAGACCCTGATGCAGTAGTCTGGCCGGGACCAGGGTTCAATTCCCGCCTCGGCGGGTCTCGGGCTCAATTTCCTCGGACCTGACAATTCTCGCCTCGATGCCTATTCTGATCATGAGCCCCACTCTGCACCTCTGGGCAATAGCTTGCTTAATCTCTACAACTGCCCCAACAACGCTGGGGATGCCTGACTTCACCTTGGGGGTGCCCAGGAGTGGGCTTCTCACAGGGAAAGGCCAGGAAGGGTTCCTTGGCGGTATTCGTACAAGCGCCGAGATGCCTACGGGTAGTCGTGCGCTATATAAGTGCGTAATTATCCTTTATTATTATCTTCCAGGTATGTCCTTGCTACACCCAACTAGAGGCGTGGCAGCCACTGCTGCCCATTTGAGAAAAGTTCAAGTAGCCATAGATCATCTTATATCCTTGCTAAGCACACATGCCTTGATTTTGATTCCAGGCCAGACACAATAATCCATCACACCTTTCTCAGCAAGTTTTTGTTTCTTTACCCCAAGCACTATTTCCCTCGTTTCTCACCTCTGCAGTGTGAGAATTAGATTGCTCTTCTACTCTTCTGTTTACAGATATTTAAGAAAACTCTGCAACAGTTTAGACCACGTTAATTACCTGTAATACTAGTTCTCAATTCTGAGTATTTCCTTCATCTAAACCTCCCCATTAATCCAGAAAAAAAGTTTGAATTGAGGATTAGTAAATCTTATGTGGTCGTGATTGTCCTAAATGAACTGCCAAGCTGCCTCTGCCGTGCACATGGTACACTGTAAATCTACAACGCTTAATGTGTCAGAGTCCATGTTTCTCTTGACTTTTTGTTTCTATTATGTAATACATCCCTTCATCTCCTTGTGTTTGCTTTGTTTGCCCTAAGTTGGCAGGGTATGCCCGGACGTGGGTCCCTTGCTCACTTTGCCACTCAATTCAAGCTAACCTGGCTGATGAAGGATGTTACCCCGAAACCGGTCCTAGGATGCTTGTTTTCGGTTCAGGGAAGAACTGTCTTGGCAATTCGGGCTAGACTGTTCCCATAAGGCACAGGGTCAAGACTGAATTGCATATAGCTGGGTCTGAACTCGGGTGGCAAAGTGAGCTAAAGAACGATGATGGATTCAGCCCAAATCTGTGACTGGGGGGTGAGCGTCTGAAAAGTTTCATTGCTCCGTCCATCATCTCCTTGGGTTTGCTTTATCTTATCATGTCGATTTTGAACCCGAGGAGCATGTTTTAACTACTATTGATGCATTTAATGTTTCTACTAGGTTTAGACTAAAGAGATGGCTTGGGTGATTGCATTATTAGATAAAGATGTACTCTTTATTGTGCTTCATTAGTTTTTTTTTAGGATTGTTTTTTAAATATGTTAAATACTTAAAATTTTATTGTATGATGATGGTTTTATTGTGATTTATTGACTGATGATCTAGTGAAACTAAATAATATTAAATGAGAATTTTTTTGTCATGGTGCATATACCGTTTGCACCATTCACTTTTAATGTAGAAGAAATATTGCAAATGGATTGCCCCTGATTTTTATTGTAAGGCTATGTTCATGTATTACGGCGACTTGGGGATTCAATTAAATTCAGTTTACCCTTTACCAAATCGAAGTTTCTACTGGGTAATTGTGGAAGCATTTGGTGCTAAAATCATAGCTTAGTTTAGTCCCACAAGACTAAGAATCTGAGGCTTCTGTAGTAGGGGATCTCTGTGTATAGTCATAATCTAGTGAATAGTCCCGCCCATGTGCGTGGACCCCGGCAATCAAAAATAATCTCTTAAGTTGTCAAAATAATGCAGAAACTGCAAAGACACTTAAGAGAGAATTTAAAGACAAATAATGCAGCCTATATCCACAGGCTACACTGTCCAGTACTTCAACTAGAAATTCCACCAAAATTCACCACACACAGTACAGCCTGCTAGTTTCTACCATAGAGAAACCTGCCTCCCCCAGTCAAAGACTCAGGAATGATAGAGAGGAAGGCAGGGACAGACAAGCCCCATAGGCTGCCATTATGTGGCTTAAATAGGATACTGTGCCTTTAAGAGAACTTTCCAGAACTTCTCCCAGTATCCCAGAATGCATAGCAGGTCCCTCTTACTTCAGTTCTTTTTTCCGGCTCCTGCTTACAGGACCCTGGCATTGAGCTCTCCCTTTTACAAGGGTTTATTGAATTCGTTTTTGCACTTTTAACTTTTAAAAGTGTTGCAGTTACTGCTTGGTGTTCTCTTCTCACTTTTGTGCTGTTTTTAGGCGTTTTGGGGCTCCGAAATGCCTGGCCTTTTTGTCAAGTGCCCAGCATGTGAGAGGAAGAAGGCCAAAAGCGACCCCCATGATGTCTGCATCGTGTGCCTTCCAGAAGATCATGGCCCTGAGGAGTGTGTTGTCTGCCAGCAACTTTCTGCTAGGACCCTCAGGGACAGATTGAAGATCAGGCTGGCTGGCCTGGAGGATAGGCGCCAACGTGCTGCAGGTGGGTCTGGGCAGCCTGGGAGGGATCCCTCTGCCTCTGCTGAGGCCCCTGGGGGGCTCCCCAGGGGCAGGAAGTCCAGCCAACGATCCCATTCTCCGTCGGCGTCGATGGCATCGACGACGGCGTCGAGAGGGATGACGACGGCGTGCTCCCCTTCTCCCCGGGGCTCCGGGTCGAGACGGCGCGACGGCTCGACGGCGAAGGAGAAACCGACGTCGAGGCCGCCGTCGACGTCATCGTCTTCGTCGACGTCGAGGTCATACCGACGCCGAAGGCACAGTGACGTACATCGACGCTCGCCGTCGAAGCGGCGCCGACGCTCGCCGTCGAGGCGACACCGTCGGTCGTCGTCGAGGCGACACCGTCGATCTCCGTCGCGGCGACACCGCCGATCGACGTCGAGGGGCTCCTCGACGTCGGGAACATCAAGGCGACGGCGGCGCTCGTCGTCGAGGGCGGACCGCCCGACGTCGAGAGGACGACGAAGGTCGACGTCGAGGAGTCGGCGTTCGGCGTCGAGGAGTCGGCGTTCGACGCCGAGGAGGAGGCGGTCGACGCCGAGGAGACGGCGCTCGACGCCGGAGTCCAGGAGACGTCATTCGACGCCGGAGAAGCGTCGTTCTGCGTCCAGCAGACAGCGGTCAGCGTCGGGGAGCAGGTCACCCGCTCCAAAACGGCGAAAAAGGGTCTCTAGTCCCAGGAGTCACGCTGCTTCCAGCGGTGGTCGCAAGAGGAAGAGGTCGCCTGCGGATGGGGATGGATCTCCGCGCCCCTCGCCTGGAGGGACACCGGGCTCGGTGTACTCGGAAGTGTACACTCCGTCCCGGCCCAGGACTCCGACTCCTCCCCCCGTGCCTAAGGAGGACCCTCCGCCCAAACCACCACTGCCTTCAGGGGACCCTCCTCCACCTCCGGTCCCTCCGCATGGGCCCGCACCGCAGCCGAAGGTTCCTCCTCCGAGGTCCACTTCCCTGCCGTCCCTGCCTGCTCCTCCCAAGGGGACTCCGAAACCGAAACCCCGGGAGGAACCGAAGACGCCTCGTGATGAGCCGAGGAAGACCCCTCCGCGCAAACCGAAGGAGCGCCCACAAGCTGGCAGGTCTCGCTCTCGCTCTGGGCGGAAGGACAGATCGAGGCACAGATCATCCACGAGATCGAGGCACCGCCATAGGAGGCGCGAGTCTCGCTCTCACACGAGGTCCTCTGGGACCAGGGATTATTCACCTACCCTATCGGGGTCTCCGGACACCAGAGTGTCCCCGATAGATGACCTGGTGGCCTTTCAGGACGTACTGTTGCGGGGCGCAGCGAAGCTCGGCATCTCCCTGACGGTGCCTACACCGAAGACATCTGTCATCTTCGAGACGCTGCATCAGAGGCATCTGTCTCGTCCTCTCCTGCCCCTGGTGCCGGGCCTGGAAGAACCTGCTATGGCTCTGTTTCTCACCCCGGCTGTGACGAGGGCGGCCCCGTCGAGATTGCTTAAGAAGTACCGAGCTCCCGAATCGGATCCGGCCTTTTTGAGGGCTGAGCCTCCACCTGACTCCGTCATCGTCACGGCGGCCCGCAAGCAGCATGCCACCACCCCGACCTCCACGGTTCCCCCGGACAAGGAATCGAGATGGATGGACTCGGCAGGAAGGAAAGTTTGTGGTACTTCTGCGACCTCCATGAAAGCGGCGAGTGCCACGGCCTTGTTGGGTCGCTACGACCGCGCCCTCTGGGACTCCCTTGAGCGCTTTGCGGAGCATTTGCCCCGGGAGCAGCGTGAAGACTTCACGGAAGTCCTGAGTGAGGGGATGCTGGTAGCCAACCAGATAATCAGCGCGGCTGCGGACTCTTCCCTGTTGGCGGCTCACGGATTTTGCCACGGGATCAACCAGCGGCGTCACGCATGGCTCCGGCTTACGTCCCTGAAACCGGACGCACAGCAGAGGGTGGCCAATCTGCCGTTTTCCGGTGAGACCCTCTTCGGGAAACATGCTGATGATGAAATGGCCCGCATGAAGGCGGAGGCCGAAACGCTGACGGCTGTGGGCCTGGAAAAGCCCAAGGAGACCAAGAAGCAGTACCGCCCCTTCCAGCGGCGGTTCGGCGGACAGGGCCGAGGTCGAGGACAGGCCTCAGGACACTCCCAGCAGCAGCAGCAATTCCGGAAGCCGTTCCAGAAGCGGCAGAAGGGCAGGGGAGGCCAGCAATCGGCTCCGGCGCCCAAGGGCCAGGCGGGGCCTAGGCCCTAGGAACTTACTTCCCCCGGATCCGTTACCCACTCCGGTAGGGGGAAGCATCCAACTTTTTCTGGCAGAGTGGAGAAAAATTACTCAGGACAAGTGGGTGCTGAATATTGTTTGCAATGGATACAGTCTTCGGTTCACCAGCCCTCCTCCAGCTATTCCCCCGGTCAGCTCGCAGTTTCAGCTGCGCGAGCTTCAGGCGGAAGCGGATATCCTATTGAGGAAAAGGGCGATAGAAGACGTACCTCGGTCTCAGAGAGGAAGAGGTCTGTACTCCCGGTTCTTCCTGGTTCGCAAGAAGGACAAGAACGAGTTCAGGCCCATTCTGGATTTGCGACAGGCAAACAAATGGATTCGCAGAGAAAAGTTCTGCATGCTGTCGTTGCATCAGATTTACCCTCAGTTGCAACAGGGGGACTGGCTTTGCGCTATAGACCTACAGGATGCTTACTTCCATGTGCCCATTGCACACAAACACAGGAAGTTCCTGCGGTTCCAAGTCGGCACCAATCACTATCAATACACAGTACTCCCATTCGGACTGAAGTCTGCGCCGAGAACGTTCTCGAAGTGCATGGCGGTGGTAGCAGCACACCTGAGGAAGAACAAGGTGTTCGTCTACCCGTACCTGGACGATTGGTTGATCAAGGCATCCTCCTTCTCGGAAGCGCGAGCACACTTCCAGAAGACGTGCGTTCTCTTGAACAAGTTGGGGCTGCACATCAACATGGCCAAGTCTGTCCCGACTCCGGTCCAATGCATACAGTACTTGGGAGCCTCCATCAATACGCTGTCAGCAAGCGTGTCTCCTTCGGAAGAGCGACGATTATCACTCCTTCGAAAGGCTCAGGCTCTTATGACGACTCCATCTACAACAGTGAGGACGGTGTCTTCTCTACTGGGATCGATGGCCTCTTGTATCTTCCTGACGCCACACGCGCGGCTGCACATGAGACCGCTGCAGGAGTGCTTGGAGGACCAGTGGGATCAGAGGAAAGGATCTTGGGACGACAAGATTCGACTGTCGCTGCATGCTCTTCAGTCTCTGAAGTGGTGGTGTTCGGCGGAGAATCTCCTCAGAGGGGTTCCCTTTCACAAGGACATTCCCACGCAGACTGTCGTGACGGATGCGTCTCTTCTGGGATGGGGAGCGCACTCCGGGACTTTGCAGATTCAGGGCACGTGGTCTCCGTGGAGGCCACGTATCACATCAATTTCCTGGAACTCAGGGCTGTTCACTTGGCGCTGAAGGCCTTTCTTCCGTCCTTCCAGAACAACTCTCTGCTTGTACAGACGGACAATACCACCACGATGTATTACCTCAACAAGCAGGGGGGCTCGAGATCGCGCACTCTGTCACAGGAGGCGCAGACGATCTGGCACTGGCTCCTGGCCAGAGGACTGACGATAACGGCCACCCATCTACCAGGTGTGCAGAATGTTCAGGCAGACGCACTGAGCAGACTGCTTCAGGAAAACCACGAATGGGTCATAAACGACGAAGTACTAGGAGAAGTCTTCGCAAGGTGGGGAACTCCAGACGTAGATTTGTTCGCCACCGCCGAAAACAGCAAGTGCAGAGACTTCGCCTCCAGGTACTTCCAGCAAGGGACGCTGGGGAATGCGTTATGGATCAACTGGACGAACGGCTTTCTGTACGCCTTTCCTCCCATTCCCCTGATTCCGGCGGTGCTCATCAAGCTGGCCCGGTCCAGAGCTCGGATGATACTCATCGCCCCGGAGTGGCCCAGGCAGTGGTGGTTCACGGACCTACTTCACCGGTCTCTCCTTCCTCACATTCGGTTGCCGTGCAGGCCGGACCTTCTCACGAAGTTCGGGGGGCGGATGTTACACCCCAACCTCTCGTCTTTGAGTTTGGCGGCATGGCTCCTGAGATAGTGCAATATGGCCATCTGAATCTTCCCGATGATTGCATGGACATACTGAAGGAGTCTAAGAGACCTTCCACTCGGACTTCATATGCTTACAAGTGGAAGAGGTTTTGTATCTGGTGCCAGTCTAAGAACCATGACCCTACGACATGCAAGGAAGATGTCATCCTTCCTTACCTTTTGCATTTGGCGCAGTCTGGCCTTAATGTCCATTCCATTAAGGTTCATCTTGCTGCATTGACTGCCTACAGGAAATGCCCTTCACAGACTTCCTTTTTTCCAGATCCCTGTGATCAAAGACTTTCTGGAAGGCTTGAAGAAAGTATTCCCTCCTGTCAGGCTTCCCTCGCCTTCATGGGAATTGAATGTGGTGCTGTCCAGATTGATGAAGGAGCCTTTTGAACCTATTCATAAGGCTTCGTTGCAGCACCTGTCCTGGAAGGCGGCGTTCCTCGTGGCCATTACATCGGCCCGCAGGGTGAGTGAAATTCAGGCGTTGTGTTGTACTGAACCTTATACTGTATTTCATGCTGCTAAGGTTGTTATGCGTACTCACCCTAAATTTCTTCCCAAGGTTATTTCTGATTTTCATGTCAACCAGACTATAACTTTGCCTACGTTTTTTCAGAACCCTTCATCCCCAGCGGAGAGGTCTCTCCATTCCCTGGATGTTAGGAGGGTGTTGAAATTTTATCTGGATAAAACCAAGGATATTCGTAGGTCTGACCAGTTGTTTATCAATTATGGATCGGTCAGGACGGGTCTTGCGACCTCGAAGCAGTCCATCTCTAGGTGGATTGTGTCCTGCATACAATTGTGTTACCAGAAGGCTAATAAGACCTTAGGAGGTAAGCCTAAGGCTCATTCCACCAGGGGCAAAGCTGCCACAACGGCTCTGCTCCGTAACGTGCCTATTGCTGAAATCTGCAAGGCAGCCACTTGGAAGTCGGTTCATACCTTTGCTAAGCATTACTGCCTGGACACTGATGCCAGGGCAGACGCTCAGGTTGGCCAGGCTTCGCTGCGGAATTTGTTCGCACAGTAGTGGCGTTATGTATTTATTCTCCACCGCCGCTTTGGTGTGGGGATGGGCTTGCCATTCTATTCACTAGATTATGACTATACACAGAGATCCCCTACTACAGAAGGAGTAGTTTCTGTCCTGTAACTCCAGTTCTGTAGTAGGGGTATCTCTGTTATAGTCATAAGCGCCCGCCCTCCTCCCCGGTGGAGACTTTTTTCATCATACAAGAATGCGACAGGTCTGGCGTGCTTCGCCTTCAAAAAGAACTGAAGTAAGAGGGACCTGCTATGCATTCTGGGATACTGGGAGAAGTTCTGGAAAGTTCTCTTAAAGGCACAGTATCCTATTTAAGCCACATAATGGCAGCCTATGGGGCTTGTCTGTCCCTGCCTTCCTCTCTATCATTCCTGAGTCTTTGACTGGGGGAGGCAGGTTTCTCTATGGTAGAAACTAGCAGGCTGTACTGTGTGTGGTGAATTTTGGTGGAATTTCTAGTTGAAGTACTGGACAGTGTAGCCTGTGGATATAGGCTGCATTATTTGTCTTTAAATTCTCTCTTAAGTGTCTTTGCAGTTTCTGCATTATTTTGACAACTTAAGAGATTATTTTTGATTGCCGGGGTCCACGCACATGGGCGGGACTATTCACTAGATTATGACTATAACAGAGATACCCCTACTACAGAACTGGAGTTACAGGACAGAAACTACTCCTTCTACTTGTACATTGAGTCACATGCAATATCTCCTCAGCATACTATTCAATTCTCAGTGATTATGGTATCCTGTGCCGTCCCATTAGCCATCTTGATCATGTTCATTTATTAGGATTTCAGCAGTGCTAGTAGTTCAACGTGCACACTTTTACATCTAAAACATTGTTGATGTGGAGTATGTCATTGGGTCACACAGCCACATTTAGTCTGGCAAGATTAGATCATGAAACAAAATCTGCTTAGGCCTCACCATGGCAATTCACCAAAACAGCATCATTACAAAGAAATTAGATAAATATGTACATTTAAAACACTTAAAACAGTTCTATAAACCAGGTTTTTCTTTTGTTTTAGCTAGTCTGTTAAGACCAGCATGTAGGTGGGGTACAATATATAATTACCGCATGTTTTTGTCTCCTTTAAAGAGTTCTCTGATGTAGACCTCTTGAGCCAATACTCCTTTTCACAAGTTAAAAAAGCCAAGAAAGAGGTCAATGAAGAAGATAGTCCTCCGCATCCGCTGCCTTCTGCTCCGCCTACGCTGCATACATTACCAAATTCCAGAAAAGAAAGCATGAACTCTCAACATAAAGTTAGAAATAAATTTGCTACCCTCCTGCAGAGGAAGAATGAGGAGGTGGGGGCTATTGTTGTTCCGGGGACCAGAAGCAGGTATGGTAATGAAGTACGCATGCAACATGCGGACTGTTTTTGAGCGAGATAAAAGTATTTTGTTGGAATTATAATTTATATATATAATATATATATATTTTTTCTCTTTGCATGCAGTGTAAATTTTGTAACCACCCTTCTTCTTTATCCTGTGCAGTCTTTCACTATACATCTTTCCCATTGTTAATACATATCTCTCCTATTTGCTTTGTTTATCTATCTTTGTCGCGAACATTTTTTACTGAGGCATGGTGGCTAAGACTTGCCTACCTCTGCTTACTACAAATGTGGAATAACTTTGCAGTCAGAGTACAGGGCTTGGGAAACCAGCACAGGGTTTTTAGTATTTGAATTACAGTTGCAGTCTCACAATAATTTGAATGCCTGAATTAGAATCTGGGACACCTCCCTAAGTTTCAGGGACAAGTATTCCCAGATTGTGGACTGGGGTGTATAATTTTGATGTTAGGCCTGTGCTGGTAAACCGAGTAAGCGGTATGTGCTCCACGACTTTCAACTCTATGGCTATTATCCTAGAGTCCTGGACCTATTCATTGCACAAATCAAGTTTTTGACCTTTCCTCTTGTGTTTTGTAAGTAACATGTGACGGGATATCCTTAGCTGAGTAATGACCACTTATCTTAGTTGCCAATCCTGTGGATGGAACCATCCATTGGTCTGTAGTAGGTGTTGAGAAGAGTAAAAGTGAGGAGCTGTATAAAACTCCTATGGATTTGCAGTTAATATACTGGTTAGCTTGACTGTACAATCATTGTGATCAGAGAAGTGTGGTCCCATTAAACAAATAAAAACCAGAGAAGAATGATGTTTGAAATAAGATGAAAGAAAATTCTAAGATAAAGTGGAGGAAAAGAAATGAGGAAAAAAGAATGGAAAAGGTGAAGACAATAGAAAAAAGTCAAAAAGTAGAGAAACAGATTAGGATCAAGAGCCTTGAACATATTTATTTATGCATAGCTCTACGTGAAATAATAATTTTGAGCCTAGATCTATCCTGAATGAAGAGGCATGTTATTTAGGGATCTTCGTATGTTGCGATGAGAAACACTGAGCCAAACCCCCCAAAGGATTCATATATCAAGTATATTCCCACAATCAAACATCCTGAAGGAAGTGACCCGCTTAGGGCCACCCGGGTCACCACAGACCACCTCTCAACCTTCCACACCGAATGAAGAGTCCGAGAACAAGTGGAGAATATACATCAATAATCATTTATTCGTATGCGCTCAGAACGGTGCTCTGTCTGCACCGTAAGAATACCACAGAGGAAACTGAGGAACAGTAAGTACAAAGATATATTATGTACATTGCATGGTTAGCTAAGCAAACACCTGCAATGGAATTATCTAAATAGAAGAGGCCGGACTACGAAAGACAAAAACATTTTCTACTCTCATATCTTACACAGTTCAGGACGCTCTCAAGGCTGTTCCATCCTATGCTGCGATCAAACTGCTAGACAGGTGGGAGAGGTTCTTTATCTAAGGAAAACTATGCATGGGCACAAGCAGTTCTTCGTTACAGAAACTAAACTTAGCAAAGGGTATTTCTTGGAACAGGGAAGGATTAGTTTCGAACCTCACACAAAATGCAGTCTAAAAATGAAAATGGTGCAGCGAATGCTAACGTATACATGGCATAACGAAAGCATCAACGAGCATAACCCAACAATCCAGTCTGCTATTCTGTGTTCTGGTTTTAGGATAAAATTACAAGAAACAGCAATGATTAGAACGCTTGTACACTCAGTTAATTGATTTTTTGACAGAACTTTTAATTCAGAAACCTAGACTCTGATTTCCCAAATTGATACAAGTTTATTTTGTAAATTACATGTAATTTTTCTTTATTAGTACTTTAGGGCCTAACAGAAAAGATGATGAAAAAAAGGTAGAACAGTATTTTCCACATATTATCTCATATAAATTTTAACATTCATTTGAACCTAAACACCCAGCCTATTGCGGTGGCATAAATGTCTACACATAGCCCCTTCATAAGCATATAACCAACATTTGCAATGCAATAGGTCTCGCATTTGCAAGAGTTTGAGCTATTGTCGTACCATTTTATTTGTGTGTGGGAGGGAGGCTGCTGCTATAGTTCATCTTGTATAACACCCCCTCGCATCACAAGAAGGAGCCCTGCCCTGAACGCCCTTCTCCAAAGCTGCCCTCTGGGCCCACTCGGGGCAGAAGTGACAAGGAAGGCTTGTTTAAGGCCCCCAAGCGCCTGCCGCGTCCCTTCCGGAAGCCTGCATGTCTGCACTCTGCTGTGAAAGTTGAGTAGGGTCATAATGAAATCAGTTTTTCTTGTACTAGACTTTAAAAGTAAATCAAAATTTTTTTTTACATTAGCATTCATATAATTGTGCTTTGTTTATACATTCCAGAGGACTTTTGCTAGTAGTATTAATGCTCCATCCTCCGTCCAGTCACTATGCACCTCCCAAATGAGAATTAAAAAATAGGTAGTAAACAATAGCAGCCCACCCACCATACAGGCATATAATGACATATCAAACTGGGAAACCCCTGCAATTAATACCCTTGAATTATTGGCTGTATTTTCCGCCATCTTACCAGCAGCTACCTGGGTGGGTTGGTGGGGGTGGGCAAGCAGTGTTGTGGGAGGGGGTTGCGGCGACGAGTGAAGGCAAAGGGAAATAAGCTTTGAGGAGCATGAAACTATGAAAATAGTGCAGATAAACGGCCTGATGAGCGGCTAAATGTAAGGCCACATGTAATAGGGTTGGTCGGTGAGAAGTAAACAAGAGACAGAAGGGCGGGATAATGAGGGAGGATTTAGCCACTTGTAAGCAGAAATTTTAGAAGGACGATCGAAGCAGCCAATCAGAAGCGATGGGCGGACTTACAGCCCACAGTGTAGAAACAGCATGTCTCGCAGAGCAGTACATACACTGCTCAGGGTCGACCTAAAACTTATTGACTGCTCTCGCACTGTTCACCAAAACACTCAATTACACGTTCTCCTTGTTTTAGGCTTGTTTAATAATGCACCATTTATTCAGAGGGGCATCTCTTTCTAAAACCACTTTTACTGTTCTTACAAAAATTAAAACACTCTTGATAGGCTCTAATTTCTATTGATTTTAAAAAGTGTCTGGTAATAAATATGAGACCTTCCCAAACCAACTGCACTGCTATTCTGGGTATGCAGCCTTCTCTTCCCTTTAGTGTCTACATATTGGGTTTGTTTTCATCAATGATATAATTCCAAATACATCTGTTTTCATGCTAATTATAAAAAACCACAATACGGACTTAAAAAGCTTAGTTTAGCATGCATGCTTGGATGAGAAATCTATATAAATTGAGAAGGTTCAAGACAGTTCCTAATCAAACTAGAAATCTGCATCCCATCAAACTCACCCCAATATCAGACTATATGATCCTTCTATAAATCAAAGAGAGCCTACATCATGAAATCTACTGGCCTCTCTCAGTACAGTAAACGTTAGAGTTCATTATTTCACGAATAGGAAGAGACATAATAAGTACATAGTTAGTGGAAGGACATCCAGAAGAAACGTCCATAACTCCATAAAGAACATTGATGCATTACTTAGGTTTGCATCTGAATGTGCCAAAGTTCTCTGGACAAAAGAGACTAAAGAGTTGTTTGGCTGTAATGCACAACATGTTAGGGAAACCTGAAACTGCATATCGCAAGAATCTCACACCACCTAGCAAGCATGGTGATAGGAGTGATGATTAGGGCCTGCTTTGCAGTTGCAGGTTCTTAGCACCGTAGAAAACATTTTAAAACTGGACTGTTTAGTATTCAAACATTCGTTTATTCCTGTAAGCACAAGAGATATACTCTGCACATTCACATTACAAAAACCTAATAACTTAATAAACCAGGCATGTTGGTGTAGTGACATGGAACATGTTCTAAATTTTCCTTGCAACGGTTTGTCAATCAGTTTGGTGAAGTTAAAATTATGGTGATCCCTTTTAAATTAAACTGCTTCCAAAGTGCAACATTTTACTCACCTTTAATGTGAGCTCTTGTCAGATAACTACCTCTTCCAGCTAAACTTACTCAATACCCTTGCCATTTTTCTGTGACTAGACCATCTAATTACAGATGATACATTTTCAACTGCAGTGATAGTCTGATAAGAATGTAGATTAGAGAATATATTTTACATACAATTGTATTACCTTTAAATGACATTTATGAATGTAATTTTACCATAATGAATATTTGTTCTTGTTTTTGCTAGGTTCTTTTGTAATTCTGTTACAGTTTCGGACAGTCCTGTAGGGAATAAGGTAATTACACCACCTACTCATGTGACTTTAAACAACGGGGATGTTATAAAAAGCGAAAGTCCAGCCAAAGATCTCTTAAATTTAGCAGAAGAGAATGATGTTTCACAATGTCCCCAGTCACCTAAGGAGTTGTGTGATCTTCAGTCATCTGAAGAGGTAACTCTTCAATCGCTGTCTCCCAATGAGGAGGAAGTTAACTTTCAGTCACCAAAGGAGAAAAGGCCTGACTCACCATCTCTGACGGAGGACAATTGTGGATCTGCATCACCCACTCAGGAGCATTGTTCCCAGTTGTCCAATGAGGAAAATGGTGGGAAAAAGAGGTTATTCTCTCCCTTTGGAACACCAAGAAGTTGTTTCAGTTGGTCCGGAAGTCTTAGTGGAGACAGTCCAAGGACTCCAAGCACTTCTCCTGGTCTGCTGGCACTGCAGCAGTATCGCAGCAAAAGCGATAACCTAACCCCAAGCTTCCAGAATAACAAATGGACTAGTTTACAGAAAGGAAACCAGAGAAACTCTGATGAACTGAATGACGATGTTATCAATGAACCAAATGCTGACTGTTCTCAAAATGCTTTAGATGATGAACTATCGTCAAAGGGCAGGATTGCAGCATCAACTGTAACACACAAAGATTCTCTTCTAAAGGTAAGAAATACTATTTGTTTTAGTTTCATGTACTAGTTTGTTTCTGTATTTTATTACACAGCATATATGAAATATATTGTATTCTTATTGAAGTGGGTTAAATGTATTACAAGTTAGCCGTTAAAGCATTAATAGGCCACAACTGTGAAGGGAAGGCCAAGGACACAGTTGGTTGTACATTTACAAATCGCTGTTGTGAATGTGTTCAGAATGGATAGGTTGTGAGTGGTGAAAAATGATCCCTGCTACTCTTTTGTGTACCTCAGTTCATTTGAGTTGTACCTCAGAATCTTTTGTAACTTGACACATTTTGCTGGGAGGGGTGTTGTGACTATTTTAGACCAAATATTTTGGGGTACATTACGCCGCACATCACGATTCTATAATCTCACTCCTCTTTATCTCTGCAAAATGTAATCTATACTATTTTGTTAGTTCCTCTGTGGATTCCATTTTCTATTTTCACTCCGCAATCTCTCATCGCTGAGTGACATCTGTCATCCCCCAGTGGTGGATTTTGCCCCTTTAAATTTGCTTAATCCAACCTATTCATCAGCTCCACCACGCCCCCCCCCTCCAAGATCTACTACAACATCTCTGTGTCTAGCCATCAGGGCACTGCCCCTTCCTCATTCATGGCACTTGCCCTCCCAGCTCAACTTTCTTTGATGTTGTTTGTATCTTTTGTAAACCCTTTAAGATTTTGTAATAAAGCTGGTGCGATTGTTTTATTAACACCTCTTTTAAAGCCTCAAGATCTGGGTTTATACCTATAGCGGAGGGAATTGAGCTCCACATTTTCAAGTACTTACTTGAAAAGAAACAACAGATTGTGAATTGTATCTTGAACCTTGAAAGTTCTAGTAACATGGATTTTGTACTTCTAGGGATCACGTTTCCCAAATCGGATGAGTTTTGTGCCTGGTGACTCTTGGAGCCACAATGCACGGCGTTGTCAGTTTTTCATGCAATTGTAAATTTGCCGTGATTAATCTTGCAGCTTCATGGAGAGTTGTTTTCAGAGGAGCAAGCAGTGATTTAGGAATTTTCCTCAAGTAAGACACTTGATAGTACATTCTATATATATATAGATATATATATATATATATATATATATATATATATAGATATATATATATATATATATATAATTCCCTGCTAAAGGACAGAAAATATGGAAATATGTGTTGAACCAGGGGCACAATGTGTTTGCCCTGCAAGAAACCCATATCAAATTTTCCGAGGAACATCGATTGTGACGCAAGAATTATCCCTTCATGTGTAAGCCTTCTGTAACTTCTAAATGGTATGGGGTAGCACTCTTCTTTCATTGCACATTGCAATGTCAACCTGAGGACTCTAAAGCGGACAGAGGAGAGAATAGTCTTAGTGAAGGGCACCCTACATGGACTCAAGTTCACATTTGCGTCATTGTAGGCACCCAACACTAATCAAGTAGCGTTCCTACACACCTTTTTTTCAATGCTGGGTTCCTTCTCATGCGGAAACTTTAATCTGACAGAAGATTTGGGTGTGGACAGCACACAACCCCACAGGTCCACCACGGGCAGCTTCCCAAAGACATTAAAACAAGCATTTGGGGAGTTAGGGCTTCAAGACGCATAACGAATGTTACACCCGACTGACTGGGATTACACTGTCTTTTCATACTCCCACAAAAGTTGCAAACATTCACCCCATTCGCAAGGATCTGGGTTAAATCCATCATTCTTTTGCTCACTACACCACCCCTGTTTGGACCCACCCATATGCAATTCAGTCTTGACCCTGTTTCTTGTGGGAACAGTCCAGCCCGAACTGCCAAGACAGGTCCTCCCTGGACCGTAAACAAGCATCCTGGGACCGGTTTCAGGGCATCACCCTTCATCAGCCAGGCTAGCTTGAATCCAGTGTTGTATCTAATCACATGCGATGGTTGCACCCATGGGTAGCTCAAGGTTATTTCTCCCAGTGGGATGCCCCTTGGCGAGATCTTTTCGCTATCTCCGAGAACGTTTATTGCTCTGCTTTCTGTACTCTAGAATGTCTGCCTCAATGTTTTCGGGGAAACTGCCTTCATCTTATGTGGGACTCTAGTTTCCTTTACACATTCCTGCTTCTGCTTCATCTTGTTTTGACAAAAGTCAGGAGGAACTGGGCTCAACTCGTCATGATCACGCCAGACTAGACTTGGAGGGTCTGGTGATCTGGCCTGCTGACTCTGAAAGTCTGTGCTGTCAGTCTTCATTGTGAAGATCAGCCCCGCGAACATTAGGGAAGGACTCAAACCTGACCCTCCACAGCCAACACCTTCATGTATGGAGATCGAGTGGAACTCACTGAGTGGATTCGATCTGCCTGTGAAAGTGGTGGGTATGATTTTGGTTGCTTGCTACCCATCCACAAAATCCATCTATTCTGGTCTTTTGGCAAAGTGTGTGGCTTAGTGCACCCTTCTCGGATTTCTGTGTTTGTCTGATCAGGCCTGTGTGCTGACTCCCTTATTTTTCTGAGGGAAAGGAGGTCTTGGAATAGTGACAGCCATCCAGTTAAGGTTGAAAGAACACTCCATAGTGCTACCTATTTTGCACCCTAAATCACATTGGCCCCATTTACTTGCTTGACGAGTTGCAGCAAACTTTGGAAAAACGCAGTACATAACTCAAAATTTGATCTTTCTAAATTTGTTGGACTTTGGTGGAGGGTAAATGAGGGGTGTCACATGTATATGGGGAGTGCCAATCAAGGTGATTGTTAGATTTAACATGAGAATTAGAAAATGTATAATCTAAAAAAAAATGTTTTTAGTTAAAAAAAATCTGAATGTAAACACTAAGAATTTCAAAGGCATGTAGTACAAACTGCCATCGGTACTTATAAAAATTTGGTGTATTTTTGTTCAGTCTTTTTTGGCATAATTTATGTATATTTCCATATTGTTAGCAAACCTTGTCACCTTTTTCAAAAAGTCCATTGTTGAGGTAATTGACTAACAAGAGGCAGTATCAGAATATCCCACAATCGGATTGTCAGGAATACTTTAAGGATGATACCCGCCAATCCTATTGTGGCATTGGGTGCCAGCTGTCTGGTATATTGTTTAAATTAATTAATTGTTTGTTTGTTTGCAAGGAGTGGGTGCAAGCAGAGCAGGGAGGAGGTCATAAAATACCCTTTCCTGTCCTTGGGCAAGAGGGCAATTCTTGCTAAAGCAAAAAGCTGCTCCAATGTCCTGTTCGTAATTTCCATCAGTTCATTAGACCAGCTGTCCGGGCCATTTAAAGCATCATTTGAAGGACATGATAGACCTGTTGACTGCAGACCTTGTGTGGTGTTTTCAAGAGTGACAAAGACCCCAGTGCCATGTTTTCAAATGCAACCAAGGTACTACAAGAACCCTGTCACATTAAACAATATATACATATGTGTTACCTATGTGCCACCTTTAAGTTTGGTGGATGGGGATACTAAATGTCCCTCTGGGTAAGGCAGGTTGGGAAGCAGTTCCTGCCCCTACCCATGAGCAACGTGGGGGGCT